>NC_086317.1:426965433-428232099 GCF_036172605.1 Pelobates fuscus | reverse complement strand
CTTTATTAGATAAAATAACATCCATAACGCGTTTCACCAATGTAGGCTTTTTCAAATGGAATCAAAACATATAACCTGGCTAGCCATCCTGGCTATATAGGGATGGCTAGTTTCAAATTGGCGCCAAAAATGCATCATAGGCAATCAATATAAATGTAGACAAAAGGCATATACTTTTGTAGATCCTCAAGTGTAGAGTTGAAATATGTTAATTTACCATAAAAACGAGTGTTTATAGAAATAATATTGGCATCTGAAGCCAAAACATGTGACGCACATCATATGCCCGTCATAATTTCCCGGCCACTAAGCCTTATGAGATATGTAGTATTTTGTGTAATGTGTACGATGTCGGCGAAAATCTTGTGTTTGCCGACATTGAAATAGGGCTACATGTATTCTTTATAAAGTGCACACGTAGTAAGAGGAATATTTATCTTGGGAGAGAATAGCTTATTAGCTATGAAGGTAAATAGTGTTTTAAATAGCCTGAAAAATAGCCACATTAGCCATCTTGGAAGGGGAAAGAGGAGTAGTAGTAGAAAATCATGACAGTATCCATATTGAAAGGTGGTTAGGTTAGTGTAAGGTGGACATATTAGGAGGGGAACAAGTAATTCTAGGGGGAGATACAACAGGACATATTAAAAACAAGACGTATTGGTTGGTCTGGTGTTTATAGTATCCCTTTAATGATATACCATTGAAATATTCTAAAAAAAAAATAAAAAAAAAAAATATATGTATATATTTCCAGTTGCATTTTAACAGACGGACATTTCCTTATTTTCTACATGCTAATTATATCATTTTTTATTGGGATTTCTTAAATCACGTGGTTTTAATGCCAAACAGATGTGACTTCTCAAACTAAAGTCCATGGAATCAGGTTAGTGTCTCATACCTACAAAACTCCTCAGAGGTCAGGTTTCAGTACAATCAAATAATAAAATCTGTAATATACCTATATAAAACCAGGTCATATCTGATTATGGGAAAATATAAAGGTTTTAAAAGTGTGCTGTCTTACCATTTGAGTTAGTGCATGTCAAATATATATAGTTACAAATGTAAGGGGATATCAGTATCAATAAACTGAAACACTTCACAGAGTGGCAGTATTTAGGAGATTTATACCTTAAAAATGTCTCTTCTACATAAATATTCAAAAAGAATTCTTGCGGAATGCAGGTCAGGTTATTCCACTCACAAACTTAATAGGAAGCAAACCGACATGAACCATTTTATTAGTTACAACTTTTAAATTTAGAGATGGTAGAATAAGTTGAAAACTGGATTAAAACAATGTTTTCAAGTGGATTCAAGATGGCCGTTTGATCCATGCCCATACTTTTCATCCTTAGCCGAGTACATGATACAGTCAGTGCACCTTCTAATTTGAAGACACCAATTCTAAAATCTATCAACTCAAATCAAAGTAGTCCAGTCTTACTGTGTGCAAACATACTTATCCTTCTTTTGTTACTTGGCCACTCAAAAGTGTGTTTATGTCTCATAGTACAATAATGAGAATTTGGCGTCCCACATTTAGAATCTAATGCCTACCCTAATTTATTTTGACCCCATTGCTCATTGGTTGAAATAATAGTAAACCTCTTAGGGTAGGAGTATCAAACATATAGCTTGTAGGCTGGTTTTGACCCACTAATATCATGTATCCCACCCATGGGTCCTGAGTGCAGTTAGGACACAAGGGAACTTAACTCCAACACTTTCAACTGCTTTTATGCCTACTGGGACTCTGCACATGCACTTTATGTACATTGCCCCCTCAACATATGGAAAGATAGGAAATCAGAAGGTGATCTCATGTATTGTGGAAAAAATAGAGTATCTTTGTTTTGTGGAGTTATGTAGTACACTCATACACACTACATGCTGTATTACTGTGTGGAATTCTGTGATTCATTCACACATCACACAGAATTGTTAGTTTTATTGCTTTGAAAACCCATTTCATACACACGGAAATGGTGCAAAAGGTAAATAACTAATTTGGAGATTTTTTACATGAGACCACTATTTTACCCACCAGTGGTGTGCAGAGCCAATGCAATTTTACTTTTAGTGAGTAGATCTCCAGCAATGCATTTTTATATTGTAGAATATGTATTTATACACTATCAGCAAGTATATACACATTGCAATGTCTGAAAAAGCAAAATAATATATAATTGTGTATTTAGTGATATGTACTTTAGTCCAATTAGATTTAGTCCATTATGTTAGATAACTATGTATCGGATAACTAAAAAAAAAAGTTATGATGATTTTACATATTTACTAAAATCTAAATTCACAGGGGAAGTGAATGCTTAGTTTCAGAGGTTATGAATATTATATAAAGAAATTGATAGTAATACAAAATACACGTTGCAAATGGAATTAATGCACTAATTATTGGATATATGGATGGATGTGAGGGTTGTTGGGTGGGGACTTCCTTTCTAAAAAAAATATGTACATTACATTATAGAGTTCAGAAACATTCATTTAGTTGTTTTGAACACAAGCAAATATTAAACATTAGCAACGACTTTGAAGATTATACATTATTTGTGGTATATTATGGAATTGAAAAGGTCAAATGTGATATAAATTTGCATCTGTTAAATTTAGTTTGTGTCGTGTTACTTTTGTTTTCTTAAGGTTAGGTGATATTACATATTTTTAAATGTTTAATAGTTTGAAATAAAATAAATAAAAAGTTACGTTTATGACAAAGTGCTTAAAGATCTGGAACACCCTCTTGTGGACATTATTCAGCATTTCTTTGTAATTAATTCTGACAGGCAAAACTGATTTTCAAAATGGGACAAGAGAAACACTTCCTGCAAACAATAGCTCCTGTCTGCCATGGGCTTAAAACAGAGCAACACTGTCTATAGTGATTTTCTTTGTTAATGTGACATTAACAGTATTGTTATTGGTTTTGCACTTGTTACATTTAGAACAGATTTTCACTAATTTGCATGTCTATTGCCATCAGCTTGCAAGTTGAGTAATAAATAATCACAGATAATTGATTAATGAAATAAATTCATGAGAAATTAAGGAAAATAGCTGTATACATATTGCAGTTACACAACATTATAGTGTTATAAGTGTCTTAGTTAAAAAGTTAGTTTCTTCTACTCGTCAACTGTATGCCCATTCTCACAAGTTAAGGGATGAAGAAAGAATGGGATACATTGATACCCGTGCTTATTATTATTAAGCGTTAGCACGTGCCGAGCAATCAAGTAACACCATGTATTAACATTAAATTAATTTCAAGAAAATTCATGGAGCCACTTGGTTTTAATAAGCTTCACCCAACCAATTGTGAGTAAGAGATAGTACTAGGAAGTTATTTAATTTGTTGATGCAGGGCATGGAGCCCAAAAGGTCATCACTTTCCATAGCCAATCAAGTTTACCATTAGCCCTCATTTAAACTAACATGGAAGGAGTGAATTCTGCTTGTCTGTTTTTAGGTATGTTCTCATCCACCTAATAGGGTAATCAGTAAATACTACTAAACTTAAACAAATTGTAAAAATAATTCTAAGCAAAGTAAATTGAACCTTTCTCTTCTCATGCATGCCATAGTTCCATTATAAGGAACACAGCTAATCAGCATGAAGAGTGCAGAAGGATTGTTCAAGTCAGCTCAAGTCAGCTACTGTGAAAGTTGACCCAATCTATTCGATATAGTTCCTTAATAAGCTATTACTGAATAGTTGGAGTATTTGAGATTTCCTGACTTGAACCAACTTGAAATCACCTTTCTCAACTGCCTGTCCTTCAAATGTTGCTTGACAAGTCTTTTTTTTTTTTTGCGTGAGTACACCTTATAGTTATCCCTGAAACCTGAGCTAGACTAGGTCTTATGCTTGGCTTTAAGTCTATTATGTCAATAATGGAAACTCAACACAATAAATGAGCTGAAATGGAAATATTTTTCATTTATTCTAGTGGTCCTCATATATAAATTATATATATATTTTGACTCAGACACAGTTATGTATACAAAGTAAGTCTGTGATTTCTAAGTTAAAAATTTAAGAACACATCAGTTGTTAACAATGACTTTTAAAGTTGATACATTTGGGTATGAAAAGTTATTAAAATCTTAAATGTAATCTATTCCTTCTGTGAAATAGCTTTAAGTGTCTCATTATATATGACCAGAAATCTGAGATAATTCTATAGAAAAAGAACAGTTGATACTATATTTTCTTTTGTTGTATAAAGAAGGAGATGTATTAGGTTAGAGATGTCATTATTACCAAACTCAATAGTATCCATAATACAATTAAATTGTAATTGTTCTAAACTACATACCATTATAAAACACATAAGAAATAAACATTTAATGCAATATGATGCATTTGCTATTATTTTGTATTGTGATTGAATTATTTGCAAACATTTATAAAGTCTGAATGTTGCCATTCATGCATATATCTAAACCATATGTTGTGTCTGGACCCAAATTTTTGTCCCAATTACATTTTCAGTAAAACAACTGGAGAGTAGAAAAGGAACTTCCTATTCATTAACTCTAATGCAGCTGCCCATGATATATGTGTATACTTTGGTAGAATTAACTTCTCTGGACAAATAAAGAGCCATTTGTCTCTGGGAAGAGTCCACCAAGGGTATTTTGCTTTACAGTGAAAGAATGAGTCACAAACTAATGCTATACAAATAGCCTGGTTCCCATTCAAAGGAGGTTAAAAACCACTTGTCTAATGTATTACTATTATTAGAACCCATTTAGACATGTACACCAAATTCCAAGCCAACATGTGTTCTTTAAACATCTGAATCATAGATGATGTGTTCAGCATCTTGCAAAATGTTGTTGGCTCTCCATCTGTTAAAAAGTGTTTAGTAAGCATAAAAAATGCTTTGTATCTAACTTTCCACTGGAAAAGGCATAATTTACCCATAGGGGGGAAAAAAAGAAACATTACAAAATGTCTAGGAAGGAACTGAACTGACCTCTACCTTATAAATCTTGGCATGTGAATGCATCTGCTGTTCTCCTTATATATCTCAAGAGCATTATGTTTAAGTTATGTCTTCCCCTAGATAATAGCCCAGTATCCATATTACAGGGCAAGGAAAACCTATTACTAGTCTGCAACCAGACAAGGAAATCTATCTACCATGGAACAACCATAACTAAATACATCAACCCCCACAACTCTCTGCTCATCCTACAACTACTTTATGTTATTCCACTTTCCAGGAATGCTGAGGATTGTAGTCAGAAAAACTCTAAACATTGACAATAAAGCTAAGGAGACATAAGTCATAATAATAACAAAGTATTTAACCTATTTCTAGTATTGCATTTTGCACACGCCATTATTAAAGAACTGTACACAAAAATTATTAGTAAACTTACGCTTTCTTGCCGCAGATGGCCCCTTGGTGCCAGTTTTTGCAAGTACTGAAGTACTTCTTTTTGGTTCCCATAACTTGTTGCAAAGCACAGACATTTGGACTATAAAAAAAACAAACAAAAAAACACATACATATAAACTAATTGTCATTTGTTTCCTTTGTAAGTTTTAAATTCACAGATTCACAAAACATGCTTAGAAACCAAAGAAAAAAGAACTCTCCCCCTACCCCCCTTTGTGCACTGCACAGAGACAAAAAAAGCTTTATCCTTTTCTGCTTTGCAGCGGTTGCCAGTTGTGCTGGAACATGTTGAAATGTGTTTTATAGCTTTTGCACTGAGTGTTCTAATCCATTATAACTACAGCCCACTCCAAACTGAAATTGTATCCATTGCAGCCAGAGCACATGTGGAAGGGCATTTCTTTGTTTAGAAAACCTCCAGTATCTGGTAAAGTAATCAGTTGTTTGGTAATCCCATCAATTTCAGGCATCCGGCCCCATTAAACTAACACGGTTTAAGTAAAAAAAAAAAAAAAAAAAATATTGTCAACTTTAAAGATTTTTAACCATTGAACTTGTATTGTTCAATCATCACAGGACATGTGTCCTTGGTCAATAAACATCTTGTTACATCATTTATATATTTTGACTGTTATTGCTATTGATTATTTTTATTTAAAAAACAAACAAAAAAACAACAGTTTAAATGAACATAAAAAAGCATGAAAAATAATATTAAAGTATTAAATTAAATACCATATTAATACTTTTTAACTTATACAAATATTCCTCTATGAGCAACAACAGATGTGTTTAACTTAATGTCCACTTGCCTTGAGTTTTAACTTAAAACCAAAGTAAAAATTCCTAAATGAAATTATATGTAGGAAACTGAACAACTCTAATAATGCAATGAAACGTAAATGTAATAATATTTATATTACTCTGCAATGAGCAAAGGATACCATTTCTGGTAAGTCAATCCCTATGACAAACTCTTTTAATGGATGCTTACAAAAGAGCAAATAATTCAGTCTAAAATTAATGAAATCTCTATCAGTTTATTAGTTTGTCTCTTATATAGTTTGTATAATATTTTTTTTTGTTTGTTTGCATTATTGGATGGATGTTTGTATACTCTTGGGATGAACATCAGAGAACAATAGAAAACAGAAAAGTTAAAGTTTCTCTGAATAAGGATTCAATATTTGTCAATTATTAAACTTTTTTCCATAATGTTAATTTTCATGGGTGTATCGCCATCCAAACTTTGTGAACTTAATAAAGAATAATCCCAAACTTAGGTTTAAATGGCTTTTTATTTATGTAATACAATACAATTTTAGACAAAATCACACTTACCCCTCTTTTCTTGCCCTTATGCGACTGTGTGACAAAATCTTGTCATAATAGCCATTGCTGTCTGCCTGGTGTAAAGCAGACGCTAAAAATATGGATAAAAATATGAGTTTCATCACGTAAGTTTCCCCAATGCTTCTTGTTAATGAAAAGGGAGAACTGCCAAATGATATAGATGTGCACTCACTTTATATACTGCTTGGAATTTTGTGGGAGTGGATTATTCTATCAACCTGATACAAAAGTACCACCCTCTAAAAAGATTTGCAACTGTTAAACAAGTTAAGGAGTTACAACACATTTAGCCAAGAGCAATTCTTTTCTTTTCTCTCCAGGAAAAAATAAATAGTGTGCTGATTGGAATCCTATGACTAATATGAAAATGTAGTCATTCTCATTTGAATCATTTCATATATATTTCCTCTTCCTAAAGGAAAATAATTTTGCTTTGTGCACCCAAGATCATGCTTTTAAATTCAAAGATATGCACTGTTAATCGTTTGCTTATAGAAAAAACAAACAAAATATAGTGTTAAAACACATTAAAAAACTAAAAAAAAAACTAAAAACAAACAAAACTCTGGAAAACATTCGACATACTTGTGTTATCTGTTTTATGTTGTACATTCATTGCTTGCAACATTCAGGATCTGTAGATTTAACGTAAATCAGACTTGCTTAGTCAGCTGCCCTCCAGATGTTAAAGAACTCTGTCTCCCACTAAGTAGAGCCATCAGCTGAATCAGGACTATAGGAGTGGTCATCCGGCAGCTGGAAAGCCAAGGATTGTGAATTAGAAATAAATTGAATGTACGCTATTCAAGCATTATACAGTAGATCCATACTATATATTTCCTATTGCATCTGTGTCTTCAAACTAAGAAAATGATTGCTTTTTGCTAGTCCAGTTTAAGTGTCCCACTTGCAACAGTTCATTATATACCGAGTGTCACATACTTGGTTTTATATATTGCACTTTTTTTTTACCTGTGTAATAAGAAACCATCAGGCTCAAATAAATGTATTTTGGTTGGTTACTGACTGGGCTAGGATTGGGTTGCTCTGGCCAGTGAGCATTCAGTGTTAATTGAAACAGAGCTCTTAGAATTGGAATGTATGGAGGATACGATGTTTTTTTTTATAAACTATATAATCATAGGAGGTCACTTATAGAAAGAGTTATAGGGCTGATCAGGAAGATTGCCCCATTTTCAGAATTAGCCCCTGGATTGCCCTGTTTTATTACCGGTACAGTGTTATTACTATACAGTGTTTTGCATTGATGTAGACGTATTTATTTAACATGAAAACAAGTTTTTATATGAGAATAGTCATTGTGATATTTAATGTTATACATATGAATAAGTAAACAATCCATACTCTTTACATGTTCACATGTGATTGAGCCTTTTCCTGACTCCCTTCATTTCATCCTTTTTTCTTACAAAAGTCTATTGCTCGAAGCAGTGGAAGTGCTCAGGAAAACAAGTACGTTGGAAATCTGCTTCCCTATGACCCCTGAACATGAGCACGCATATTTGTAAAAACCTTATGTTCTACTAAGGTGTATCCAGTTATATCAAGGTTTACATGTAGAAATGTAAACATGATTGTTCAAAACCCATTTATGTTATTCTGCAATAGTAATATCAAGTCATCCTTTTCAGGTTCCTCAATATCTGCCACTTGTATATTGCCATGGTAAATCATATGGCAGTATTATTTACTATTGCTATTTGAAAGGAATGTTACTAATTAAACGGCATGGAAAACATTGGCTGTTATGGGGAGTGGTAACTGTACTGCAATGATATGTGTACATCGGCCTACCTGTGCTCATCAATAAAGTCCACCTAGAAGACAGCAGTTAACATCAATTACAGGTGACAAAAAAAATGATTAAATACTCAAAGAACTGGATAGAAAATACACTGCCCAACAATAACACAACACATTTCCTTCAAAGTCCTTCACAAAGACACAGAAGGTACTACACTTGTCCATTCCAGAATATTTTAAGAAAACATTCATCATCCGATCTTTCCATAGGGACCTCTCTTCATCTTCAACATCCTTTGCAAAAACCATACTGCAAGACAATATACGGGGGTCATTCATTTTTATACGCTAGGCATTTTAGTCCTGGGACTTTCCTTCTCTATATATATCAGAACAACAATGGATCACCATTCATACAGACTGAAACAAAGTTTTTTTTTTTTTTAACAAGATATTTCCTCCCACTGCCCCTTAACCGCACTCACTCATCCCCACTCCCCTCTGTCTGGTTACTTTTTCTCACTTGATCTGAGAACAAAATGACAGGGAAATGCTCCTATCAGTGCCCTGCAAAATATACATATGGTATTTATATTTTTTATATATTTTGCTGTACACTGGATGGCCCGTTTTTGTGCCCCTTTGATTTGTTTGATATGTTTTCAAAATGTTTTTTGCTAATGATTTTTTTTTTTAATATGCACAAGTGGAGTATTAAGACAATTTGACATAATTGATGTCATACATACACTTAATACAGTTTGACCATGTGCAGTGTCTAAACCCATATATATGTTTACATGAGATTTTAAGTAGTAGTAAAAGATATAAAATGGTATATATTGTATGTGTGCTGATTCCACTTTGGGCAATTTAGAAATATTATCGAATGTCTGAACTAATGTGGGAATAGGGGATCCATTCTTTGAGCCATAATTTTGTCAGACATAGATATTGCAAACAACTAAAATAACACTAGAAAGCTCTAGCCACATGCTCACAAATGTGTAATATAATCCTATATTCCCAACTCGAGTGTTCACAGCTCCCAGTCAGGCTTAGAGCAAGACAGTCTTGAACAAAGTGCTTAATGCTCAAAACATGTCAGACTAACTCGTCCACCATTCCCATTTCCCCTGATGCATTTTTTTTGTGACTATTAAATAAAGTAAAAAAAAAAATCTTTACATTAATTGGTAAAGACTGTTTTATTCTGGCACCCTCTAGTGGGCTCAGACTACTTGTTGTTCAATTCACAGTTTTTACTCCTATTTACTCTATGCGGCTTGCTGTAAGGATGAAAAGTCCATTTAGCTGTCCTTTAATTTAGCACCGATCCAGTGTTTTTATTTTTATTTTATATTTTTAAAACATTTAAACAGACACTAGAGTACTTTTTAATGCTGATCGGTTCTTCCTTAACAAAAGACTTTTGAAATGTGGCTTCAATAAGCATGAATAGGGCTTTCTGGGTCAGTTTGAAATTGCTTAACCCCTTAAGGACCAAACTTCTGGAATAAAAGGGAATCATGACATGTCACACATGTCATGTGTCCTTAAGGGGTTAAATCATCTTCTTTTCAAGGTTTAATTTTTTTTCCCCATAAATGGATACTTAAAATAATTGCTGGCATGAAACAGCCATTTTCATTAAACTTAAAACAACTATTATCCACTGACTTTCTTAAAAAACATGAGTTGAAAAGCATGCTGGATGGCATTATGTTTCTCATTTTACAATGACTTGACAATGTAGCGACTTGACAACTAACCCGCAGTGTTCCGTTGGAAACAATCTCCATATTTCTCAACTGTTAAGTTTGCCTATTTTCTTCAAATCGCTTCTCAAATACCGTAACTTAAAGAAACACTCCACTGCCCAAATACAAAATTTATAAAAATCACTGTTTAGTAAATATACCCCAAATGAAAACTTGTATGCATTTAATTATGCATTTTTTCATTGTGGTTATATCTAAAAACAGCTTGCAAGAACGCAGATCTCTTGTCTGCTGCCTTTGCAAGTCTTCCCCTTCTAACAACGCACAGACTTTCTGTGGCTGTCCAATAACAGACTTCTCAACATAGGCGTGCGCACGGGGTGTGCCTGGGCACACCCTAATCCCCGCGGCACGTCTATGGATTGTCCTGCAGGAACAGCGTTCCTGCACTGTTATTTGCGCAGGAACGCCGTTCCTGCAGGCACTCAGCGCAACTTAATGTCCCCCTTCCTCCCCCTGTGTCCCCCCTGTCCTTATCAGCCTCTCTCTCTATATCAGCCGCGGCGAGGGAGCTGTGAGCTGTGAGCTGTGTGCTCTCTGCTTCCTCTCGCCGCGCGCTGTTTGCTGATGCTGGGAGCCGGAATATGACGTCATATTCCGGCTCCCAGCTACTGTAGACAGCCCGCGCGGCGAGAGGGAGCAGAGAGCACACAGCTCACAGCTCCCTCGCCGCGGCTGATATGGAGAGAGAGGCTGATATGGAGAGAGGCGCCCGCCCCACTGGACCCCAGGGACAAGTCCATGCCAGCACTCCAGGTAGGGAGGCTGGGTGGACAATTTTTTTTTTTTTTTTTATTAAAAAAATAATTTGTGAATGTGTGTCTGTGAATGTATGTGTGTGTGTGTCTGTGAGTGTGTGTGTGTGTGTGTGTCTGTATGTGTGTGTGTGTGTGTGTGTGTGTGTGTCTGTATGTGTGAGTGTATGTGTGTGTGTTTGTGTGTGCGTGTGAATGTGTGTGTGTCTGTGAATGTGTGTGTGTGAGTGTATGTGAGTGTGTGTCAATGTCTGTGAGTGTATGTGTGTGTGTGTCTGTGAGTGTATGTGTTTGTAAGTGTGTATGTGTCTGTGAATATATGTGTGTGTCTGTAAGTGTGTGTGTGTGTCTGTGAATGTATGTGTGTGTGTGCCTGTAAGTGTGTGTGTGTGTGTGTGTCTGTGAATGTATGTGTGAGTGTATGTAATTGTGTGTATGTGTCTGTGAATATATGTGTGTGAGTGTATGTGTGTGTACGCGTATATATATATATATAGATATATATATACACACACACACACAAGTGTATATTTTTTTTTGAGGGGGTGGGAATCTTGGGAGAGATCCCACATATTATTCCCCAGGACTTGACCCCTGCCGGCAGGGGAGATCTCCAGATCTCCCCTGTCGGCTCATGCAGAGCTGGCGCTATCTGAGTGCCGGCTCTGCTCTTAGCCTCCATGGGCCGGCGGGGAGATCAACGATGTACCTCACCAGCCACAGCAGCATGGAGGGAGGAAGGAGAGGACCCGGGGAGCTCTAGACAGAAGCTCCGCCAGGTTCCTCTCGCGAGATCTGAGCTTTGCCGCGGCAATGCTCAGATCTCGCGAGAGTGAACTCTAGCCCCGCAGGCTAGAGTTCACTCTCCCTTGGACAGCAAGGATCCCCCCTCCCTACATAAGGTAAGAAGGGAGGGGGGTTATTTACTAATCTGCCCCCACCTTCACAATCCCTCCAAACATACAGCACCCACACACACATACAGCACCCACACACACACAGCACCTACACACATACAGAACCCTAACACAAACAGCGCGCGCACACGGCACCCTCACATACACAGCACACAAACAGCACCCTCACACACACAGCACACAAACAGCACCCACACACATACAGCACCCACACACACAGCACACATACAGCACCCTCACACACAGAGCATCTTCACACACACACACACAGCACACTAAGAGCACCCTCACAAACACACACACACACACACACACACACACAGCACCCTTACAAACACACAGCACACTAACAGCACCCTCACAAACACATACAGCACCCTCACACAAACAGCACACTCACACACAGCACACTAACAGCACCCTCACAAATACACGACACAAACAGCACCCTCACACACACATATCACACAAACAGCACCCTCACACACAGCACACTACCAGCACCCTCACCCACATAGCACACTACAAACACCCTCTCACACACACACACACACACATCAGTATATGTATATGTATTTATATATATATATATATATATATATATATATATACATGCGCCGTGTGTTTGTGCTTTAGGGTGCACACCCTAATGCAATTGGCTGCGCACGCCTATGCTTCTCAATACTGCTCAATGAGACATATTTGCAAGGCAGGTGCTCTGGGCATTTGCTGCCTCTTGAGTACAGTGCAAATAAACTAAGCAAACGAGGAATTAACAGGCCCTGTTGTCTGCTTGAAAACTCTGGGGGTGCAACCACTATCATTTATAAAAGTGTCAATTTCTATTGAAATCTGCACTTTTACCAAAATGAAAAAATAGGACACACTCGTCACACATAAAGCTTTTCAGCAAGCTAAAGTGTCTGGAGTCTGGAGTGTCCACTTAATGTTTGGGGAACAGTCCTATACTGTTCCTTTAGTGTATCAACAATCAGATTTAGTGAAGAGGACTGCAAGAAAATTAAAGTTAGAACCTAAGAAGGGCCTTGTATAAGCAAGTCACATTGGATTGTTTCCGTATATTGTAGTGTTAGAACCTGTAATTAAATTAAATAAAAAGTAAAATATAATCACTTTTAACTGTAATTACAGTTGTGAGAATTTTGAGTAAATCTCTACCAGCCTTGCAAATTTGGATTCTGCAATATCTTGCAAAAATGTTCAAGCTCTGTCAGATTGAATGAGGACCATTGGTGAGCAACAATTTTCACATATTTCCACAGATTCTCAATTGAGTTAAAATTTATTTTTTTCCCCTCTAGAATAGCTCTCTTTTGGCTTGAATGAGCTTGACCTCAATTATGACCAGTTTCCCATTCTCAGCGGATAAAACGCAAAATGATGCTTACACCACCATGACTCAATGTAGGAACGGTATTCTCAAGGTAATCAGCAGTTTTGGCTTTGCACAATATATCCTTGTTTTTCTATTTTTTTCTATTTCATTAAATACACTTAACAGACCAGAGAACCATTTTCCACATGTTTACTTTCTTTCCCATTGTTTGGTAAACTCCATATGGGATTTGATGGAATTATTATTTAACCACTTTCTTCTCATCAATGTGAGGTAGTGATGTCACGAACATAAAATTTTCGGTTCGCGGACGGCGAACGCGAACTTCCGCAAATGTTCGCGAACGGGCGAACCGGGCGAACCGCCATAGACTTCAATGGGCAGGCGATTTTTAAAACCCACAGGGACTCTTTCTGGCTACAAAGTTGCTTCAAGGGGACTAACACCTGGACTGTGGCATGCCGAAGGGGGATCCAAGGCAAAACTCCCATGGAAAATTACATAGTTGATGCAGAGTCTGGTTTTAATACATAAAGGGCATAAATCACCTAACATTCCTAAATTGTTTGGAATAATGTGCTTTAAAACCTCAGGTATGATGTTGTATCGATCAGGTAGTGTAAGGGTTATGCCCGCTTCACAGTGACAGACCAAACTCCCCGTTTAACGCACCGCAAACAACCGCAAACAGTCCATTTGCACAACCGCAAACTCCCCATTTGCACATGTTTTAGTGCAAACTAGTCTAACTACTAATATAGTTGAAACATGCTAATTTTATTCATGCCAGACAACCATGCAGGCCAGACTAACAAACATGCCAGGGCCAATCATAGTTAACCACCTCAGATAGTAACATGGCTCCCTCTATATACAGAGTAAACATGGCTCCCTCTATATACAGAGTAACATGGCTCCCCCTATATACAGTGTAAAATGGCTCCGCTCTATATACAGAGTAACATGGCTCCCCTCTATATACAGTGTAAACATGGCTCCTCTCTATATACAGAGTAACATGGCTCCCTCTATATATAGTGTAAACATGGCTCCTCTCTATATACAGAGTAACATGGCTTCCCTCTATATACCGTGTAAACATGGCTCCTCTCTATATACAGAGGAACATGGCATCCCTCTATATACCGTGTAAACATGGCTCCCTCTATATACCGTGTAAACATGGCTCCCTCTATATACAGAATAGCATGGCTCCCTCTATATACAGAGTAACATGGCTCACCTCTATATACAGTGTAAACATGGCTCTCTCTATATACAGAGTAACATGGCTCCCTCTATATACAGAGTAACATGGCTCCCTCTATATACAGTGTAAACATGGCTCCTCTCTATATACAGAGTAACATGGCTTCCCTCTATATACTGTGTAAACATGGCTCCCTCTATATACAGAATAGCATGGCTCCCTCTATATAGAGAGTAGCATGGCTCCCCTCTATATACAGTGTAAACATGGCTCCCCTCTATATACAGAGTAACATGGCTCCCTCTATATACAGTGCAAACATGGCTCCCTCTATATACAGAATAACATGGCTCCTGAGCTGCGGGTGGGAGCCCTGTAAAAGAATAATAGGGGGACCTACTGTCCTCTCCCCTGCCCCCACCCCTGAGCTGCGGGTGGGGGCCCTAAAAAAGAATAATGGGGGGATCTACTGTCCTCCCCCCGGCCCCCACCACTGCGCGGTGGGTAGGGGCCCTACTGTCCCCCCCGGCACCCACCCCTGAGAGGCGGGTGGGGGCCCTAAATGAAAATCCCCCCTCCCCCATCAAAGGTGACTAGGGGTCCCCAAGCCCCTAGTCACAGACCCAAATAAAAAAGCCCCTACCTCCCCCCCTCACCCTAAAAAATACTGAGGGTGGAATAAAATTACTACCCTGTAAAGTAAAATTCAACTTACTATTCAACGTCTTCTTTTTTCTAAAATCTTAATTTTTCAGCCCCAAAAAAGGCCAAATAAAAAGCCATCATACCCGTCGAACTTAAAAATAAAATAAAAACCAGAGCGCAAAAAAAAAATGAATCCGTCTTCACCCATGGAGGGCTCCGCGCAGACTACAGGGAGTGCAGAATTATTAGGCAAATGAGTATTTTGACCACATCATCCTCTTTATGCATGTTGTCTTACTCCAAGCTGTATAGGCTCGAAAGCCTACTACCAATTAAGCATATTAGGTGATGTGCATCTCTGTAATGAGAAGGGGTGTCGTCTAATGACATCAACACCCTAAATCAGGTGTGCATAATTATTAGGCAACTTCCTTTCCTTTGGCAAAATGGGTCAAAAGAAGGACTTGACAGGCTCAGAAAAGTCAAAAATAGTGAGATATCTTGCAGAGGGATGCAGCACTCTTAAAATTGCAAAGCTTCTGAAGCGTGATCATCGAAACAATCAAGCGTTTCATTCAAAATAGTCAACAGGGTCGCAAGAAGCGTGTGGAGAAACCAAGGCGCAAAATAACTGCCCATGAACTGAGAAAAGTCAAGCGTGCAGCTGCCAAGATGCCACTTGCCACCAGTTTGGCCATATTTCAGAGCTGCAACATCACTGGAGTGCCCAAAAGCACAAGGTGTGCAATACTCAGAGACATGGCCAAGGTAAGAAAGGCTGAAAGACGGCCACCACTGAACAAGACACACAAGCTGAAACGTCAAGACTGGGCCAAGAAATATCTCAAGACTGATTTTTCTAAGGTTTTATGGACTGATGAAATGAGAATGAGTCTTGATGGGCCAGATGGATGGGCCCATGGCTGGATTGTTAAAGGGCAGAGAGCTCCAGTCCGACTCAGACGCCAGCAAGGTGGAGGTGGAGTACTGGTTTGGGCTGGTATCATCAAAGATGAGCTTGTGGGGCCTTTTCGGGTTGAGGATGGAGTCAAGCTCAACTCCCAGTCCTACTGCCAGTTTCTGGAAGACACCTTCTTCAAGCAGTGGTACAGGAAGAAGTCTGCATCCTTCAAGAAAAACATGATTTTCATGCAGGACAATGCTCCATCACACGCTGGCAAGAAAGGGTATAAAATAAGAAAATCTAATGACATGGCCTCCTTGTTCACCTGATCTGAACCCCATTGAGAACCTGTGGTCCATCATCAAATGTGAGATTTACAAGGAGGGAAAACAGTACACCTCTCTGAACAGTGTCTGGGAGGCTGTGGTTGCTGCTGCACGTAATGTTGACGGTGAACAGATCAAAACACTGACAGAATCCATGGATGGCAGGCTTTTGAGTGTCCTTGCAAAGAAAGGTGGCTATATTGGTCACTGATTTGTTTTTGTTATGTTTTTGAATGTCAGAAATGTATATTTGTGAATGTTGAGATGTTATATTGGTTTCACTGGTAAAAATAAATAATAGAAATGGGTATATATTTGTTTTTTGTTAAGTTGCCTAATAATTATGCACAGTAATAGTCACCTGCACACACAGATATCCCCCTAAAATAGCTATAACTAAAAACAAACTAAAAACTACTTCCAAAAATATTCAGCTTTGATATTAATGAGTTTTTTGGGTTCATTGAGAAAATGGTTGTTGTTCAATAATAAAATTAATCCTCAAAAATACAACTTGCCTAATAATTCTGCACTCCCTGTAAGGTATTAACATATAACCTATTGTTACAATTGTTACTTGAAAAGCATAAGGAATTCCGTTGGGGTACCACATGCTCATTTGTTATACCTCCATGCACTAGAAAAATAAAGAATTAAAAAAATAATAAAAATAAAAAATAAAGAAAAAAAAATTAAAAATAATAAAAAAAAAAAAAAAAAAAATGTATGCAGCTTCCAAATGAATCTAAAATGGATGCTGTCCAGGATGTGGGAGGGTCTGCTAGGGAGGGTGTGCTGCTGATTGGCTCTAATGTGTCTGCTGACTGTGAGGTACAGGGTCAAAGTTTACTCAATGATGACGAATAGGGGGCGGATCGAACCACGCATGTGTTCGCCCGCCGCGGCGAACGCGAACACGCTATGTTCGCCAGGAACTATTCGCCAGCGAATCGTTCGGTACATCACTAATGTGAGGTACAACTTTGTGGAAATGTCTAGGCTATTTTTGTCTCATTTACTTTTTTTATTATCTCTCCAGCTGTTTCAGAGTTACCATTAGTGTTGTAATTGCTTCTCCTGATAATTAGCCTCCATACCTGGACACTTGAACAACCATCCGTAGGTAGAGTCATAGTTGTGCTATAGTTCACAGTGCTACAGAGGTTGTTCAAAATTTGCTAAATTTAAGGACATTAAAACCATGACTGTTGTTTTTAAGGTTTTATAGCTATGGTTTGTATACATATGAAACAAACAAATGTCTATTTTTCTGTTTATTTACCTCTTGGGTAAAGACATAGTGTTACCTTTAATGTGTCAGGTATGTTGTATAAAACTTATGTTAAGATTCCATTAAAATTAACTTTCATTTCAGGTTGCAAGTTTAAAAAAATGTTAGGATTGAAAAGGTATGCGAAACATTGTAGCTTATATTGACATTTGTGAGTTAATCATTGTTTAGTGGAAATAAATCCTCTTAACATCAGGGCACAGGTGAGGAAGAAGAAATACGAAACTGTGATAAATCTTGTTTTAATAATAGCTCTATGAACCAATTTAGAGTCGTTTTTACTGTTTTAGCTCAAATTACGATCATTAACATTTTTTCACATGTGTATAATTACAAGACAATTTAATGAAACTTGAAACAATTTGGACATGCTTGATTACATTCAGCCACACCTTTTCGCAATTTGATTTTAAGAAGAATTGCTCAGAAAATGTAAGTATGTATGCAGTTCCTTCAAAATGCTACATTTTTTAGGGCAATTTTGTTTTTGCTTTACACTGGGGCAGGTAACTTGTATAAAGCAAATTAATGGAAATATGAATAAAGCAAGTGACCATTTTGCTATTGGGCAAGAATCATGAAGGATAAATTTTATGAGAACCTCTTGAATCCTCGGTGTTATTGCTACGAATATCACAAATAAAGGAAAATGGAGATCCCTACTATTAAATAAGTAGGCGACAAACCATTGATCCTGCTGGGTAATATATTTATAATATAATCCCCTCATCTGGGAGTCCATAAAATTGAGAGAAATGTAAGGGTAGGAGGAGTTAATAATTACATGCTCATTTTCAATGTATGCCCTGTCTGTGCCTGCATTGAACTGAATTGTGATGTAATTTGCTAAATCGTTAATATAAATTTAAAACAAAAGGAGAATCACATGGAAAATATACAATGTTACAATGTTTTGTTCAATTATGTAATTTACAGAAAACTTACAGCTCCTCTTTGAAGATTTTGTTTTGATGGTCTATCTTTTGACCATATGCATCTCAAATGATTTGCATATAAAAAACTTCCAAGGTTATTCATAAAAGTGAGAATTGTTGGGAATTCAAAGTGAAATTCAAATTTAAAGGAACATATAGTGATAGGAATACAAAACTGTATTTCTAACAATATAGTGTCCGTTTGCCCCCCTACTTGATTCCAGCGCTGAGGTCCCTCGGTGTTGGGTCGGGCACTTGCTCCCCCAACATCAGCCAATAGGGGAACCCTAATGCACCACAAGCACATTAAGCCTTTCCCACACAAAAGCATCGAATAAATGCTTTTTTATGGGAATGTGAAGATGCCAGGAAGCTCCTCTTGAGGTTGTTCGGTACACAGCCAGTAGAGGCAGGCTTAACCCTGCAATTTAAAGATTGAAGCTTCTCTTAAACTGCAATATTTCCAGATGCAGGGTTAAAATGACCGGTACTTTGTACCCAGACCACTTCAATGAGATGAAGTGGCCTTGGGGCCTCTAGTGTCCCATTAAGGCCAAAATAAGAGAGCTGGAAGCGAATCTCACTGTGATAAATAATCCTGTTACACTACACTGAGGCTATTTTTCTGATTTTCACATCAAATTATTTGAGAATGTCATCTTATTTTAAATATAAAGGATATCTAGACAGAGGGAAGAGCAGATACCTAAAACCACAAACTAATATAGGTAACATGTTATAAGTCTGTTATGCATTAAAGTACGGATAGTTCTTACCCCGGAGCAAAATCTTTTAATTTTTTTAAATTAAATATCATGGAATGTTGAGCCTTAGGCTATTAAAATCAGCATTCCATTGTACAAATCCTCTTCTGCTAACTCAAACACCTTGTTAACAACACACCTAAAAGACCAAAGGAATGCAAGCATAAAAGCTTTTGAATAGAGGTACAAAATTCTAAAAGAATAAAACTATCCCTAGTTTATTACTGTGGCTTTCATTACCTCTTGAGTGCACTTTCAAATCCACATCAGTCATTTGGAAAGTTAAGTACGGTGACCACACAAATGTCAAGTTCAATTAAAAGCAAGATTACTACTGGCTTTATGCATTTTTATTATCTAAGGCTAAAATAAATATTTATATTTTAACTTTCATCTTGTACACAGAGTGAAGTTAAACCAGCCCATTGTATAACTAAAATAGGGGAAATACCTGTTGGTCACTGCACCATATAATGTAGTAGGTGGAAGATGAGTTTAAGATCAAATAGAAATGTGGTATGCATTGAGGCATAAATATTAGGTATATGTATGTACTGATGGGACATAAATTGTAATAAACTATGCTTGGATATTTTTTAACGAGTAGAATGCCAATCTTCCTATTTATTCCCTCATCTCTGTATCTCTTTTCCAGGAAGACCAAGCGGGCAATCCATTTCAAATACCTTATGCTGAATGGAAGCATGTTTTTGCTTTATAAAACAATAATCTCTTATGCAGTAGAATTGTTTCCCTTTGGGTACATCTATTTCACAAATATTAGAAAAAGTAGATGAATGGCAAGAGATATCACACAAAGGCAACTTGCCAGTAGTTGAGTTATGCAGCAGGAACACTAATTTTAAAACAATGTGTCTTCTTCCCTATTTCCGTACCTCCGGCTTCATTAGTTCCTCAGAAGACAGAACAGAGTGAAAGATTGACATGGAAAAATTCAAGGGGATTAATGCCTCCAATGGCAAAGATTTATTTTACCTGTATCTGAGTTTTCACTGTCAGTCATTCTGAAATGATGGTTATTCAACATTTTCCTTCAGAAACTTGTAATAAGGTCCAATAAAGTAGCTGGAAAATAGATATCTTTGCCATTACATATGCACAAAAGTCAGCCACCTCACACACAGACACACTCAGCCCCCCATACAGTCAATCTACACACGCACACGCACACACACACACACGCACAAACGCACACACGCACACACGCACACACACACTATGATAACCAGCCTAGTGCCTTTGGCAATCTTAATAAGGCTCTGTTATCGCCTCACAAACTATACACACTATGGTATATTCTGGTGATGTACAAATAAGCTGTAATCATTTTGACTTTAATTAAACAGTATATGTGTGTTGAATGCAAATCAGTGCAAAATGAGTAACATGCTAAACATGTATGGCTACTGAAATATTTTTTTTATTATGCACTCTATATTATAAGTTCTGCTCAAATGCTGCCGTTATCAGAGCTAGTTCCCAACATTGCATGAGTTATATGTAATATGCAGATACAGGCATGTTTGCCTAGTCTACCAAGTGTATATGTGTCCCGAGTTATAAAACTTGTATGTTTCTCTAGAGACATCTAGTGGATAATGAAAATATTGCACTGTAAAAAGAATACCTTAATTTATTTATTTTTTTAAAAAGTTTAAAAGACAGTTATTTAGAACATTACTTCTTACTATGGCCTTGATTTAATATTTTATGAAAAGCTTTGAAAAATATTTAATATTATCGGATCAACTTGTCAAATATTACTATATTAAAATGTATATCATATCGAAAAAATATCATAATTGTAATATGTTTTACAAAATATTAAATCATTTTAAATGCTTATCCACAAATATTAAATCATGGCCTATGTTTGCTCCTGCTCATTAAATTCAAGTTTGTTGTGATTAATTTTAGCAGACTTGCCATACAAGCATAGGAAATTATCCACAGTGATCTAACTTGGACCTTTTATTATTATTATTATTATTATTATTATTACTATTTTTAGCATGTATGTAGGACCAGCATTATACACTTTACAATTATAAAATGAGGTTATTTTACATTGAGACACAAGTTATTTTCAAACAGACATAAGAGGGGAAAAAGGTCGTGCTCAATATGCTCACCGTCTAGAATAACGTGGTAAAGAAACACAAATAGAATTGTCAGGAATTCAAAGTCAATTCAAAGTGAGTTTCAAATTTAAGGCCAAAGTAGCTGAAATGGAAGTTTAGTTGGTTTTGAGAGTTTTTCCAGTTTGATTGTTTTGACCTTAAACAGAAAATTTACTTTGAATAAAATTTAAAGTCCTAACGCTATTCAGTTTAGTGATACGCAGTAAATGAGTCAGAGGGGATAAGAGGTTTATAGAAATGATACCCGTGTCTAGTTGAGCTTGTAAATCCCACTGATTCAGATGTTAAAGTTATGGATGTCAAGGTAACCTACTCTTTATATTCTGACTTGAAGATCTTTAGAATTAGAAAAGCTGCTTGAACCATTGAGCTGCCAGTACACAGTCAGTTCATATAATTAAGTCAATCAATCAACAAATATAAGAGCTAAAATTATTAAAGGGACAGTTCAGGCACCAGACCATCTTAATTGCATTTGATTTGGATTTGGCCTGATTAATATGTTGTCATTTATTTCATAAATAAATCAATCATTATTTAGCAAAATGCTGCACCATGAGGTTTCTCTTTAGTCACAGCCCCTTATGCCAGAAATACTTCCCTATCAGTGAATGCACAATTAGATTTAGGAGTAATTTTTTCAGATGACTTAAAGGTAGACAGACAATGTAATAGAGCAGCAGGAAATGCTAGCAGAATGCTTGGTTGTATGTAGAGAGGTATTACAGTAGAAAGAGGAAAGTGCTCATGCCATTGAACAGAACACTAGTGAGACCTCACTTGGAGTATTGTACGCAGTACTGGAGACCGTATCTCCAGAAGGATATTGATACTTTGGAAAGAAGCGTTCAGAGAAGGGCTACTAAACTGGTTCATGGATTGCAGGATAAAACTTACCAGGAAAGGTTAAAGGATCTTAACATGTAAAGCATGGAGGAAAGACGAGACAGGGGGATATGATAGAAACAATGAAATACATAAAAGGGAATCAACACAGTAAAGGAGGAGACCATATTTAAAAGGAGGAGACCATATTTAAAAACTACCACAACAAGAGGACATAGTCTTAAATTAGAGGGGCAAAGGTTTAAAAATAATATACGGAAGTATTACTTTACTGAGAGGGTAGTGGATGCATGGAATAGCCTTCCAGCTTAAGTGGTAGAGAGCATGCATGGGGTAGTTATGAGGCTATCCTAGACTTATGAAAAGGCCAGTGACTAATACAAGTATTTAAAAAATTAGGCAGACTAGATGGGTCAAATGGTTCTTATCTGCCGTCACATTATTTGTTTCTGTGTTTCACAAAGCTCAGCTTCTAACAGCACTGAGTGAGCTGGTTTAAGTTCACAACCTGGTTTCAGACAGTCAGGGGAACTACAGGCTAACAGATAATGATATACTTACTATATATCTCCATGTATGCCCTCTCCTTCTAATGCAGGTTGCTTTGTAGTTCAGATAATTCCATACTGTCAGTGAATGAGCTATGTACACAGAGAAAGTGGTTTTCTGTGTGGGAAGACTAATACGACAGGTTTGTAGGGCAGCATTTTCCAAAACATTGTTTTTTTCATGCAAAAACTATATCAGCCCTAACTCTGATTAGCAATCCTATTTAAATCAGAATTAAGGGGTAATAGCTCACTTTGCACACTGACATTTGTAAGCTAACTCTCAACGAGCAATATTTGACAACCTTTCTACATAAAAAAACCTGATAGGGGGGCGGGGCCGGACCGCCAGGCCGAGTGGACGCCATCAGCTTGTGCTCCGGCGTTAAACCTCTGAAAACGCACTGAATACAGCCCCAGACCTCTCAAAAGCCAAATTCCCCGCCATCCCTGAAAGGGGAGAGGCTCCGGCTCCCACTCAATACCCGCACGAAGCTCACCGCATACTGGGCAGGCAGAGAGGGCCGTGTCCGGCCTACAGGCGGCACTGAACACCGGCGTCCATTACTTGCCGCATGGCGCCGTGGAACTGAGGAACTGAGACATCCGCTACATGATAAGCGCTCCGACGTGGGGTAACTCTCGGCCCGGGGTACGGCCATGCCCCCCCCCCTTGGCCGGTGGGGGCTATCCCGGCCTCATGACGATGGCACGGGCCGCAACGGGAGCCTCCGCATGTGCTGTGTGCTGAAAGCCTACACTGGCGATAGCTGTGTGATGGACAGCCAGCCAGCTGAAATGGACATTGACACGGAGGGAAGGACACACTTTGCTGAGGAAGCACCCAGGCAGGGAATGAGGTGACTCAAGCCATCACAGAGGTTATGGAGGTTGGTGACCTGACATGGCTGTGCCCAACAGCCGGGACAGGTTCTACTTAAAGACATATCTGAACTACCAGAGTTGGAGTAACTATGTGAAACGCCCACCATGGTGAGCTGACCTGGACGGCCCGTGTGGAATTTGGCACTGCTGAGAGCCGGATGGACCCCCAGCGATGGCTACTAGCCTGCAGAAAAGTGAGTGCCCTGGCCTCTGGGTCTGTGGGGTCCCCAGAGAGCCATGTCCCTGATGCCGCGAGCCCTGTGGGGTGGGACAGCGCGGCCCTTCCGGCGGACCGGTGGCCGGGAGCGGCGCGCACCGGCTCCGAGTGTGTGGCCGGCACCGGGAGAGACATTGGGACACGTGCTTCACTGGGTCTGAGGTGGTGATGGGGAGGTGCAGGGAGTAGGGGGCCCGCGGACTCTAGGTGTGGGGGTCAAGTGGACTGTTTCTGCTCCTGAGTGCCCACAGCACCGCGGAGGACCCAGGTGCTGGGCTGGGGTCGTCTTGGGGAGGACGGATGGAGACTCGACGTCTTGGGTGATGCACTGCGGCTGAGCCATGGGAGGCCCTCATCGGACTGTTCCCGTATTGTTATAGTTCTCATCATTTATTTTTATTCTTTATGCATTCATTATTATCGCATGCCTGTGTCATGACTCACTAGGCACAGTTATAAGATAGCTATGACTTCTCACTGCCCCATGATTCCTGCTTGTTAACTTGTATTAGCCATGTATACGCTGGGTAGGCTGCAATGCCCACAGGGGCCACAGTTCCAGGTCGTTAATTATTGCACACAATACCTATCTGACTAGCTGTAAGCAACAAACCGCTCTATATAATCTCATTATAATAAAGGAATACGCAGTTAACGCCACAGTGACCGCATGGGCGTAAGCTTACTGTTGTTATATATGACCCATCGCTTAAATACAGCACACAGATATGATCTAAGACACACATTGTACGTAAGGCTACATTGCTCGTTCACATCTGACTGTAACGGACTGCTAGGTTTGAAGGGGATGGGCAGACCTGTTCCATACCTGTATTGCCAGCACCTTACTTCTTTCCTTTTATTACTTTACTTCAGGGTGTATTACTATGCCCGGATGCGCGTGCACGGCACAAGGCCCTTTTGGACCGATGGGAGATACTCCCACCGGTGCTTAAATGGGGACTTCACGTAGGCCCTTTTTTCCCTTTTTATGTCTTCCCCTTTTGGAAGCAGGGACCAACTTTGATACAAAACTTGAATTATAACTTATAATTTCATCAAAACCAGAACCGCCTAACATAACTGACCATCAAATCAAAGTAATGCCTTCACACTGTTGTGATACTCAGACCTAAATTACTATCACGTCTTGAGACTGACATGCAATGAGACATTCTTAGATTAAACTGTGTGCTGTAGACTTATGTTATCTTCTGCTATGTTGTTAAATAATATGCTATACCATAATGCACATTGACCTATACCACGCTTTGCACAGTTTTTAAATTACTACTCTTTGGCCAACTATGCTTGCTTATGCTTCGAACCGGTTTGCGGGTGGCGAGGGACCATTCGGCCCAAATATGCACAGGAAACCCGGACCACTAACGGCTGCTATAGCTTAATATTACACTGCTGTTTATACTGACTTAGGTTACAAAACAAACGTTTTTAGACGTAGGCCTAGGCTAGGTAGGCTTGATATGCTGGATAGACTCCTTATGCAGAAATAGGCTTTCCGTGTCCACGCCCAATTGTATTACCCTATTATTACAAGCCAGTATCGCCTAGCAAACAAACCAAAACCAGACCTTGACCTGATGCGACGGAGTGTAATGAAACGTATAACTTATAATTTCTTAAAACCAGAGCCACCTGACATAGCTGGCCGTCAAACTAATGAAACACCTCGACAATGTTGTGATACCCAGACTTAAATTACTATCACGTCTTGAGACTGACATACAAAGAGACATTCTTAGATTAAACTGTGTGCTGTAGACTTATGTTATTTTCTGCTATGTTGTTAAATAATATGCTATACCATGAAACTGTACAACTGCAAATTATCTTTAATGCACATATTTGCCCCAACTAATGTAAGACGTACTATGCCTCTGCGTAGGCAACAGCGCAGTCGTTCATCAAACTAGTTCTATGTCTGCTAATATTTTGCATACGAAAAAAAAAAAAAACTGAAATTCAGGCTAAGACTATAGCAGTGATTTAAAAAAAAATTCAAATAAAAAAAAACCTGATAGGAATATATATTTTTTTCAAGATACTCTAGATATAAATTTTTCTAGATACTCCACACCTTTCCTGCACTGAGACCATTACATCAGGTGTGTATATGTCTTAACTGATTCTCTGCCCCTTGGAGAAGGACGGAATTATGGAGCTTCACTGTATGGAAATGTAATGACTATGGAGTCCTGTCATGTGTCCATCTTGACATAAATACAGACCAGTCCCCTTCACAGCTTTAATTTAATTAATACATTACCAGGAAACTATTAATTGATACATTTTTACAAAGGGGAACTTGCACTTCCCAGGACTATGTTTATATATTACTATATTTATACTTTTATATATACTATATTTGTGAGGTGTGGAGAATAAAATGGAATCTAGAAATCCACACCCTCTTTATCCTGCAATACTCCATCTTAGCTCTTTGTTATAAGCACGCCCTTTGTATCTGCCAGTCAGTATAGAGAAAGCATACAGAGAAGAGAAAAATAGAACAATGTTTCAATTTATTCTCTTCATTTGCAATGTTCGCACTGGCTTTACTTTGTCTGAACTGCATCATGATGCTGTTTATTTTTTTTTATATAAATTTAAAAGAAAAGAAAATGAAAAATCTAATTTTCAATGTTTCTTCAATGGTCTACATCCCAGTGAAAGTTCCCCTTTAAACTGGCATTCCAGACCCCTAAAGCACTTTAGTTTGCTGAAGTGTTTTATGAGTCCTGAGAAATAGAGACCCACAGGCGTCACAATGTAGGATGATGGCAAAATAGGAATATTTATTAAGGATCAGAAAGGACAAAAAAGGATTAGTAAATTAGCTAGACTTAGATATTGGAGCATGATAGTAGTGTCGCTTAACATAATATATGTGCAAGTGTGAAGAACCACTGGGGTTAGACTCAAAGTCATGGTACTGATAAAGCCAAACGTAAAAATGAAAGGAACAACACAACAGAATGTCAGAGTGGGCTTATAAGAACAGTGTAGTGGCAACTGATTTTAGGGAGACACCTAGGCCAAACAGTTGGCATGCCCCTGGAGATTAGTTTAGCATCAGCTGATACCCAGATTCGTGAAAGCAGGAAGGTTGCTGCAAAGTGTGACAAGGTGAGTGTGCAGTATGGGATCCCTCCCGCCCCAAACCGTTGCGAAGACCAACTTCTGTGCTCCACGAACTCGGGAGTCCAAGTTCTTCCCTTTTGGGAAATTACAGAAGCTCCGGGTGTTCCGTCACCGCCAGTGGTGGTGGGTTTTCCTTCTACATGGGGGATGCAACGGGACTAAGTCCCTGATGGCCCTCAACCCAGGTAAGTCATTGTTAGGAGGAACTGGTGCTTGTGGAGATGCTTTGCCAGGGGGTATCCCACTCACCCCCAGATCTCTTTCACTGTGCACTTTCTCCCGACTCTGTGGCGGTGATGCCATGTTGCAAGCTTCCAACATACAAAAACATACAGGCTATTTGAGCTGTTGTCCTTTCTCAGTACTCTTGTTTTTTTGCTCTCCCTAAGTTTAGACGGTGATTGAGATGTGGACCCCTTGCTTACGATGCCTAGAGGGGTACTGACGATGCCTATCAAGGCTGAAACGATCGTCTGGGGTTGCTGTATCTCTCGTGCAGAGAAAGTCTACCTGCATTTCAGTTCTGGACCACCCTTTTGGGTGAAATCAGTCTGATATGCAAATGGCCTGGTACTTTCTGCAATAAGCTAAAACCAGCTTAAGATCTGAGCAGGGACCCACCAAAGGACAGGATATTTCGGCTGTTGTCCATTCTCAGTACTGTCTTGCACCTTGTTTTTTTGCTATCAATAATGGTCATACTCTATATAATATGCATTTGTTCTTAGAAAATAAATTCTTATTATACGCAATTTACAGTTTTCTAATCATGTTGTGGTTAAAATAGTATTTTAAAATATAAATTGTAATAGTAGGAGTTCATGTCCCACAAGAGGGCAGTTTGGTAACACAGATACAATGTGATAATTCATTTTGCGAGTAGAAGCAAAGTATCAGACAGTATTAAACATTTAGGATAAGATAAAAAGCATGCGCCTGTATGGTAAGCTGAAATTCTGGGTCTGTCAATGTGTGTGCCTGAGTGATATTGTTCTCGTGCAATCAAAGCATCAGAAGTAAAATATTAAGAGAACAGTCATCTTACAGGAAAATCTGAAGAACTTACTACTAAACTCTGACAATATATTAGTGTGAGGACAGAATACCACTGATTTAATTTAATACAATATAATCATAGTCAACCTCTGTCTTTGCAATCAAACTTTAAACATTGGAATTTGTGACTTTCAGGTTATTAAACTGTCCAGATAAAATGTCAGAAAAGGCAGATAGTTAAAGGCAATAGTAAATAGAAGGACTGTAAAATACTGGATCAAAATGCTACTCCCTAGCCTGTACCTTCTTCACCTTTTGTCCCAGTTAATATTCTGTATGTCAATAACGTGTTGTCAAATATCTATATTCTATTAGTGTAAAGCATGGCAGTATATGTTGGTGCTATAAAAAAATGATAATAAGTATTCTAATAATAATAATAATAATAATAATAATAATAATACAACAGGGATTCTTATAAATGGACAAGTTTTGCAATATTTATAACCAATGAGGCCATAGTCAATAAGAGAAAGCGATCAAAGGGACATACCAACATTTATAGCGCACACCAAACAGACCGAGTAAAGGTTTAAAAACACTACAATATTCTAAAAGTCACATTATATCTACATGATGGTACTCTAACCCAGAGAGATAATGACTTCTGTCCTACATCCTTTATTAGAAAAATACATTAACTTTTTTTTTAATTCAGTGTGTGGAAGGATAAGGCGGAAAGTTAAGAGGCCTCCTACCCATTCCTCTTCCCTGTCTGCTGTGGGTTGAAAGGTACCATAATGAGGGTAAGCTGTCCACAAGCTCCCGATCCTTAAAACCAACCCTCCTGCACCTCTTATTTCTTGTTTGTCTATCGTAGTGGGCCAAGCTGCTTTCCTTAAACCCTTTACTCAGTCCCACCTCTCTCCTCTGACCTTTGCACGACTCCTGCACCCACTCCTTGACAGTGCAAAGAAAAAAAAGATAAATGTGTGCTGTGTAAAAAATAAAAAGTACCCGCTATGTTTGTTAATGTTTGTATGTGATAAACGTGTGCTATGCTTAATTAAAATGTGATACTCCATTCCATTTCCCCATAGTACACCTTCAGATGTTTATTCCTGTCTTCTTTGTTCTCATTCTAATGAACTACACTATTGAGTTCTGTAGTGTAGCTTAAAGTACATTTGATCATACGTGAGATGTAAGGGTCATATCTAGGTTTTTGTACTATGTTTTGATAATCAGTTACAGATGCGTATTTGAAAATCTCAGCACCAGATAGGACATTTTCCTTTAATCTTCCCACTTTGCTGGTTAGACCAGAGTAACTGTGTCATTCATGGTTTTAGCTCACTGTGGCCAGTGCTCTTCTGCGATTAGAAATCGCTAAAAAAAAAAACAGGTTCTTGCAACCGCAAGCCATTCTAATACATATCATAGCTCTTTAACTGATTTCCGAGTGTAACTAATTAGTAAGTAAATAGACCTTATAAATGTTGATATAATAGTTTGCTCTTTTTTTTTTTTTTTTTGTACAAATGGACAAAATCCAGTGAAAATTACGGAATTCCAATCTCACTGACAATTCACAGATTTACTAAACACAAACTCTGGTCAGGATTTGTTCGATCCTACTAATTCTGTAACATTCGTTCAGATGATTTAGAAAATCAGTGGTTTTTGCATCTGGAATAATTTACAACGCAGGAATTGGAGATTTATCAATAACCGCATGGCAGCCGATGATAAACTGAATGCATCTGGTAGGATGCACATTCAGAAATTATCATTTACTTGCTTTTTGCAAATGAATTGATAATTTGAAGAACTATTTGCCTGCTGGCAGAGCTAGAAGCCAATAAATCTAAAACCTGTTAAAATAAAAATTATTCTTACCATCCAAAGTCTTCTTTGTTTTAATTCTTCTGTTCTTCAGCAGCCAAAACTAAATCTATAATAACTGTCTTACTTCTCTAAGCCAATGCAATGCTTACCCATAGGGGGGCATGTGCATCTCAATAGGGAGTATTCAGTGTCTCCATGCCGAGTGTGGAGAAGCAGAACTTTGGTCCTGCAATCTTTGCAAGATCTACCCCAGGTAGTCTCTTGTGATTGTCCATGTGACAGCTATAAGAGGTCACATTAGTCAGCAGCATAAGTCCTGCAGTTTTTCAGAAATAGCAATGTTTACGTCAGATATTGCAGACACCATCTCTTTGCCACATAACTACTACATTAAGCTATAATGGTTCCGGTGCCTAAAGTGTTCTTTTAATTAAATTGTATCTAAATTAAATTTAAATTTAAATAAAATGTAATTTAATTGCAAAATAATAGAAAAAAATAATAATTATATGTTGAGAAAAATCTGAACTCTTTCACTGGGGGCTTTTCCTATATTTTTGAGAGCTGGTTGTATTTTTCTGTGTTTTCTTAGTAAAGAAGAGGCAGCATTGATCTATCTCAAATTTTGAAGATCTGCATGCTTGTCATCCTCATCCAGGTCTCGACCTGACTGCAGTTCGTCGTTGTAACCGACTGGAGTTGGCAAATGCTCATATTCAATGGCGTCTGGAACTATATCCCACCCATTGACAGGTGCCTTCGTAACAATATAATCAATGTTATTCACTTTGCCTATAATTGGATTTAATTTTGTGGCTGTTCAATGTACATATAGGCACTTTCAAAATATTGGAGCCACATGATTTGGAGACTACAAATGAAAGTTCATTGAGATTGGTTTATGTTTTTACTTCATTTAAAATGATTAATTTAACTAGATATGACTTTACCACTGTTCTGACCAGTCGATATGTGATATAAAAGATGTATTTATTTACACATCATTTACAGAAAATAATAATTTGTAAAAAGGCACTATGAAAGAGACAATTACAATAATAAATCTTTTTGGGGATTATGTATAGCAACTATTCCTTCATCGGCAATGATCTCATCCAGTCATCGTCTATCAGCCAGATCGACAGATCATTGTTTGCAGGTGATTTTTGACAAAAAACGCTTACAATTGTGAATAGTATTCTAAAAACAATTAAACATTCAAAAATACTGTAAATAATTGTGGTGAAATTAATCTCACCACAATTATTTACAGTATTTTTGATAAATTTTACATTATGTGAACAATATGTGAAAATTATTTTACTTTATAATTCGCAACAACTGAAAGAAAAGTAAACTTCAATACAAATATTGTGTAGGTGCAAGTTGTTTTCTTTCTATATGCTTCTTTGTGTAGGATACTGCTGCAAATGGAATGTTAGTGTGGCAGACTGCACACTCAAAAAACAAACAAAACAAATAGGTAGTCCTAACAAATAAATACTAAGCATCCGGGCTCCCTCTGTGCTGGGGAACTCTCCTCCCTCTGCCGACGTCAGCTCCGAATGTGCAAGCGCGGCAAGAACCGTGCGCGCATTCAAACCGCCCATAGGAAAGCATTACTCAATGCTTTCATATGGACGTCCAGTGTCTTCTAACTGTGATTTTCACAGTGAGAATCGCGGAAGCACCTCTAGTGGCTGTGAGACAGCCACTAGAGGCTGGATTAACCCTAAGTGAAACGTAGCAGTTTCTCTGAAACTGCTATGTTTTCAGCTGCAGGGTTAACACTAGAGGGACCTGGCACCCAGACCACTTCATTGAGCTGAAGTGGTCTGGGTGCCTATAGTGGTATTTTAACTGACAATTGTAATATAATATTAATAATATCCTGCAGGGTTATTTTCTAAAGTGAGAATTCAAAGTAAAATTCAAATTTAAGGCCAGAGTAGCCAAACTCAAAGCATAGCTGTCTAACAGGAATATTTACTACATATATTAGCTGACTTAGAGAATGAAACCATACTGTATATTTTGTATTATATTTTGTTAGAATTATTGTTATAGGTATATCCTAAATTATTATTTTATATTTTAATACATCAGAATATTTATAATGCAGGGGTGCACAGAACTGTAGCATATTTCAGCAACAGAGTTAACAATGGAACATCTTTTGACATCTTCATTGAAGAGGAAAGACAAATTTTACCTAAGCTAGCAATAATTCAAATTAAACAGGTTTGGAAAAAGTCCATTGTTGCAGTCATTCAGGCTGTGCATTGCAATTTAACAATAACGGTTGCCAAGTGCGGAGTTATCTTGTAACTGCTCTTCTACTGTTCTTGCGATTGTTGTAAGCAAATGTTGAGTCATTTCCAGCACAGGGCTTTTGTGCAAGATTAAACGAAAGGGACAGTTAGTCTTCATTTAACCAAACACAACCACACACAATAATACGTTTTACCGAACACTTTGATTATATGATTTTGGATTATCCAGGTTCCACTGACATTTTTTTTTTTAATCTGGATATTGCGATTCAACTGTATCTAAACTAAATTCTAAAAAAAGCAATTGCAAAAATGTTAGTGAGGAATGTCACACCTCCCCACTAACACTGTTGTGTCTCCCCAGAAAAGGCACACCTCACAGGTTAAGAACCCCTGGTATATTATTTATTTATAAGAAAAATTACCAGGAAGGATACATTGAGATTTCTCAAATGTTCTAGTATGTCCCGGGCCTCCAAACTTTACATTACAACAACATGGTTCAGTATAATATTAAAATACAAAGTAATAGTAAAATAAACCGTATAATGTTAAAAATGCAAAGTAATATTAAAATACACATATATACATTTAAAACATAACAAGCAAGCAATATAATCAACCATGATTACATGTGCATTCTGTACTGAGATTTGTTGACAGGGATCTTTTAAATGATTTTACTGTGGAGGAAGATTTGATTGCATCCGATAGGTTGCTCCATAATTGCGGCTGTAGGAAAATGAGGATCGAGCTTTCCTTTTGTATTGAGGTAGACTAAAAAAAGCGCTGGTACTAGATCTGAGATTATAGAAGGTGGGAACCTCAGATAGGGTGGGAGCATCCCAGAAAAGCTCTTAAACACAAGGCTGGAAAGACGAAGGGTGGGTCTGGATTCCAGCGATAACCAGTTTAGCTCTTTTAACATGTTGCAATGGTAAGTCATGTAATTATATTGTAGTAAAAAGCGGCAGAATGAGTTATACAATGCAGTTAATAAAGGTGAGATTGCAGCACACGCACTTACACTACACCGCCATATTCAATAACTGGAATTAGCATTTGTTGCACAATCTGCTTCATTACTGCAGGATTTGTTTCTGTACAAAGCACTGGTTTGGAAGAGAGATTTTCCATGTGAAGGCCAAAGGATAGACTGGGGTCTAGCAACATAGCTAGATATTTGAAAGAGTGAACTGCAGTCAGTGTACTATTTGATTTTGTTTTGATGCATAGCTCTGAATTGTTTAATTTATGTAATTTAGGTACTATTCCAAAATCTTTGTGACAGTTTTGTCAGTGTTTTGGAAAAATGTGTTACCCACAATTTACTTGTCTACCTCTGCAAACTGGTCTTGGAGTGCAGCCTCCAGCTGTGGTAAATTTGATTTGCTAGCGTAAATTAAGGTGTTGTCTGTGTACAGTTGAGGCTTTACAGACGTTGTGATTATATAACTTTGCACGGGTCCTCCTTTCCCTTCTCCTGTTGTTCATTAATTTTTTTAATCGTTTGTAAAATTTTTGAAACATTCTTTAATAAAATGTATTTGAAAAGAGGTCATTTTGTCTCTATGGTTAAGTGAGATTCCTCTGAAACAAAACAAACAAAAAAAAGTGTTATATCACCCACTGGCACAGACTAGAATAGAGCCTCACTGATATGAAAATATCTGTCATAAAGCCTCCTATGCATTTAGGTAGATTTATTAAAGGGATAGTGCTAGAATTATTATCCTGTATTCCTAGCAATATAGCCGACTCTGCCTCCCCCTCCCTCGTAGCCACCCCATCAATAAATGGTTAAAAACACTTTACTTACTCAATTCCCTCAGTGCTCGGTCGGCGCTCCACTTCTGATGCTGCCTGATGGGGGGCACTAAAGTCTCCAAGCAGGAAGCACCTCTAGTGCTGTCTTAGTTTTGCAATGTAAACATTACAGTTTCGCTAAAACAGTTTTACATTGCAGGACTAAGTGTTACAGGGACACAACACCCACACACTTCAATGAGCTGAAGTGATCTGAGTGTCTATAGTGTCCCTTTAATTAGGAGAGTTCTCACAGAGAAATGAAAACAAGATTATTGGACCAAACTATTTTAATAAAAAGGAATGGATACATTTTTACAAGCAAAGATGAACTAGGAATCTTTAGAAATAATATCAAGAAATAATAAGTACTTTCTCCTTTTGAGAATATTCTATGATGAACATATTTAGATAAAGGGTATTATTTTTTTCATGAACCTTATACACAGTCCGAGGTCTTTGTAGCCAAATGGATCCTTCTATAAGAAGGGGCTATGCAAGTTGTTCGTATAACAATACAGGGTAAATAATGCCAGTAGTATCAGTCCGTGAAATAGGGTAATCTGAAAGAAGTGTGAGATGTCGTTTGGCAGGATGGGGATGATTGAATAAAGCATGGGTTTGAGAAGAGTTCTGTAAGTTGGCGATGTGTAGAGAGTCCAATTGGAGTCACAAGGAGAGAGAGTAACCGTAATCCAAGTCAGTCAGAGATCAAATCAAAGAAAGAGGGATAATCTAGAGATTGAATGTTGTATACTGTAAAACAGGATGTCGGTAAACTGAAAGTCTTATACTGGAAGATTCTTCGTTCCAGAATTCAGTTTCAGTGTGAGTAGAAGCTATGGAGAAAATGGAAAATGAACGAAGGGATAAGACTCATTAATCAAGCCCCAATTGTGATGAGTTTCCTGTTTAAATAGAAGCAGAGTTAACAAATACATGTAAGTCTTTAAGGAACAGAAGTTCTGTAAGGCAAAATATGCTAAAAACTAGTGTTGTCGCGAACCCGAAATTTTCGGTTAGCGAACGGCGAACGCGAACTTCCGCAAATGTTCGCGAACCGCCATTGACTTCAATGGGCAGGCGAATTTTAAAAACAACAGGGACTCTTTCTGGCCACAATAGTGATGGAAAAGTTGTTTCAAGGGGACTAACACCTGGACTGTGGCATGCCGGAGGGGGATCCATGGCAAAACTCCCATGGAAAATTGCACAGTTGATGCAGAGTCTGCTTTTAATCCATAAAGGGCAGAAATCACCTAACATTGACACCTGTCCTCAAAGCCCAGCCCTGATACACACTGACACAGAGCAGAATAGAGACTGTTCCCCCTACATAGGGTCACTTGGCAGATATGGATTGACACCTGTCCTCAAAACCCCTGATACACACTGACACAGAGCAGAATAGGGACTGTTCCCCCTACATAGGGTCACTTGGCAGATATGGATTGACACCTGTCCTCAAAACCCCTGATACACACTGACACAGAGCAGAATAGAGACTGTTCCCTGTCCACAGAGACCATGATACACACTGACACAGAGCAGAATAGGGACTGTTACCCCTACATAGGGTCACTTGGCAGATATGGATTGACACCTGTCCTCAAAACCCCTGATACACGCTGACACAGAGCAGAATAGAGACTGTTCCCTGTCCACAGAGACCATGATACACACTGACACAGAGCAGAATAGGGACTGTTCCCCCACATAGGGTCACTTGGCAGATATGGATTGACACCTGTCCTCAAAACCCCTGATACACACTGACACAGAGCAGAATAGGGACTGTTCCCCCTACATAGGGTCACTTGGCAGATATGGATTGACACCTGTCCTCAAAACCCTTGATACACACTGACACAGAGCAGAATAGAGACTGTTCCCTGTCCACAGAGACCATGATACACACTGACACAGAGCAGAATAGGGACTGTTACCCCTACATAGGGTCACTTGGCAGATATGGATTGACACCTGTCCTCAAAACCCCTGATACACACTGACACAGAGCAGAATAGAGACTGTTCCCTGTCCACAGAGACCATGATACACACTGACACAGAGCAGAATAGGGACTGTTACCCCTACATAGGGTCAATTGGCAGATATGGATTGACACCTGTCCTCAAAACCCCTGATACACACTGACACAGAGCAGAATAGGGACTGTTCCCCTACATAGGGTCACTTGGCAGATATGGATTGACACCTGTCCTCAAAACCCCTGATACACACTGACACAGAGCAGAATAGATACTGTTCCCCGTCCACAGAGACCATGATACACACTGACACAGAGCAGAATAGAGACTGTTCCCCCTACATAGGGTCACTTGGCAGGTATGGATTGACACCTGTCCTCAAAGCCCATGATACACACTGGGGGGAGCTACTGTCCTCCCCAACCCCTGCGCGGTGGGTGGGGGCCATAAATCACAATGGGGTGACCTACTGTCCTCCCCCCCTCGGCCCCCACCCCTGCGCGGTGGGTGGGGGGCATAAATCACAATGGGGGGGCCTACTTTCCTCCCCCCCCGGCCCCCATCCCTGCGCGGTGGGTGGGGGGCATAAATCACAATGGGACGGACCTACTGATAGGAGTGGAGTATTGTTCATATCAGTTTAATACCTTCCGCGTCTCCTATCAGTGGACGTGTAAATGGCAGAGATTTTTAATTGTTGAATCACCTCCCCTTTTTAGGCCAAGGTGGGAAGATGCTTAGACCACTGGTATATTGGTGCCATCTTGGAGGATTTTAATTTTTGGTTTGGTTTTTGAAGCCACAGTGCTGCACCAGTGGGCCTAAAAATTAGGCATGTAAACATGCCTGAAAAATTTGGTATTGTTGCAGCCGCTGCTGTAGCAGCGGCCAGAAAAATTGATGTTTGTTTCACAGGCAGAAAGTGCCCTAAAACATGGCGGCTTGAACCCTAGTTGGTGGCGGATAAGTCACGCAAGTCAAACGTCATTCAGAGCTAAAATACAGCAGCGTGTGGACCATTTTTAGCCCAAGGCAGCTCATCTCATCAGGCCTTTTTTAAGCGAATGTATCGCCCAGTGTCAGTCCCTTCGGGATCCATCCCTTATTCATCTTAATAAAGGTGAGGTAATCTAGACTTTTTTGACCTAGGCGACTTCTCTTCTCAGTGACAATACCTCCTGCTGCACTGAAGGTCCTTTCTGACAGGACACTTGAAGCGGGGCAGGCCAGAAGTTCTATCGCAAATTGGGATAGCTCAGTCCACAGGTCAAGCCTGCACACCCAGTAGTCAAGGGGTTCATCGCTCCTCAGAGTGTCGATATCTGCAGTTAAGGCGAGGTAGTCTGCTACCTGTCGGTCGAGTCGCTCTCTGAGGGTGGATCCCGAAGGGCTGTGGCGATGCATAGGACTTAAAAAGGTCCGCATGTCCTCCATCAACAACACGTTTTTAAAGCGTCCTGTCCTTGCCGGCGTGGTCGTGGGAGGAGGAGGAGGAGGATGACTTCCACCTCTCCCCCTGTTAGATTCCCGTTGTGCTGTGACATCACCCTTATACGCTGTGTAAAGCATACTTTTTAATTTATTTTGCAAATGCTGCATCCTTTCCGACTTGTAATTCGGTAACATTTCCGCCACTTTCTGCTTATACCGGGGGTCTAGTAGCGTGGACACCCAGTACAGGTCGTTCTCCTTCAGCCTTTTTATACGAGGGTCCCTCAACAGGCAGGACAGCATGAAAGACCCCATTTGCACAAGGTTGGATGCCGAGCTACTCATTTCCCGTTCCTCCTCCTCACTGATGTCATTGAAGGTATGTTCTTCCCCCCAGCCACGTACAACACCACGGGTACCAGATAGGTGACAACGAGCACCCTGGGATGCCTGTTGTGTTTGGTCTTGCTCCTCCTCCTCCTCCTCAAAGCTACAATCCTCCTCTGACTCCTCTTCCTCACAATCCTCTTCCAGCGTTGCCGCAGGTCCAGCAAGCGATGCTGATAAGGCTGTTTCTGGTGGTGATGGTGACCACAACTCTTCCTCTTCACGCTCATCTACAGCCTGATCCAGCACTCTTCGCAGGGCACGCTCCATGAAGAAAACAAATGGTATGATGTCGCTGATGGTGCCTTTGTTGCGACTGACTAGGTTTGTCACCTCCTCAAAAGGACGCATGAGCCTACAGGCATTGCGCATGAGCGTCCAGTAACGTGGCAAAAAAATTCCCAGCTCCCCAGAGGCTGTCCTAGCCCCCCGGTCATACAAATATTCATTAACAGGTTTTTCTTGTTGGAGCAGGCGGTCGAACATTAGGAGTGTTGAATTCCAACGTGTAGGGCTGTCGCAAATCAAGCGCCTCACTGGCATGTTGTTTCGCCGCTGGATATCGGCAAAGTGAGCAATGGCCGTGTAGGAACGCCTGAAATGGCCACACACCTTCCTGGCCTGCTTCAGGACGTCCTGTAAGCCTGTGTACTTATGCACAAAGCGTTGTACGATCAGATTACACACATGTGCCATGCACGGCACATGTGTCAACTTGCCCAACTTCAATGCCGCTATCAAATTTTTTCCGTTGTCACACACCACTTTGCCGATATCCAGTTGCTGCGGAGTCAGCCACTTTTCCACCTGTGCGTTCAGGGCGGACAGGAGTGCTTGTCCGGTGTGACTCTCTGCTTTCAAGCAAGTCAAACCCAAGACGGCGTGACACTGCCGTATCCGGGATGTGGAATAGTACCTGGGAGCTGGGGAGGTGCCGTTGATGTGGAGCAAGAAGCAGCGGCACAAGAGGACTCAGCCGAGGAGGTTATGGAAGAGGATGGAGTAGGAGGAGTAGAGGAGGTGGCAGCAGGACTGCCTGCAATTCGTGGCGGTGTCACCAACTCCTCTGCAATGCCACGCATTCCTTGCTTGTCAGCCGTCAGCAGGTTTACCCAATGCGCAGTGTAGGTGATATACCTGCCCTGACCATGCTTTGCAGACCAGGTATCAGTGGTCAGATGGACCCTTGCCCCAACACTGTGTGCCAGACATGCCATGACTTCCTTTTGCACAATCGAGTACAAGTTGGGGATTGCCTTTTGTGAAAAGAAATTCCGGCCGGGTACCTTCCACTGCGGTGTCCCAATAGCTACAAATTTTTTGAACGCCTCAGACTCAACCAGATTGTTTGGTAAAAGCTGGCGGGCTAATAGTTCGGACAAGCCAGCTGTCAGACGCTGGGCAAGGGGGTGACTTGGTGACATTGGCTTCTTACGCTCAAACATGTCCTTGACAGACACATGACTGTGGGCAGATGAGCGGGAACTGCTCAAGGCGGGAGACGGAGTGGCGGATGGTTGAGAGGGGGCAAGAAGGACAGCAGTGGTTGACGTGGCTGAAGATGCTGGACCAGGAGGAGGATGGCGGCTTAGAGTAGGCGTGCTGCTTGTACTCATGTGTTGATCCCATAGGCGTTTGTGATGTGAGATCATGTGCCTACGCAAAGCAGTTGTACCTAGGTGGGTGTTGGACCTCCCACGACTCAGTTTCCTTTGGCACAGGTTGCAAATGGCATCGCTGTTGTCAGAGGCAGACACACAAAAAAAATGCCACACTGCTGAGCTCTGCAATGACGGCATTCTGGTGGTGGACACAGCATGCGTTGATTAGCGTGCTGTCGGGCTGACCCCGGGTGCCGATGCATGCTGTCTGACTGTGCCACTAGCTCCTTGCGACGACCCCCCCCCTGTCTCCCCATCTGAACTTTCGCCCTGTTCTTCTTCTTGCCGAGCGGGCACCCACGTGACATCCATGGACGCATCGTCATCATCAACCGCTTCGCTGACAACTCAGAAAAGGAAGCAGCAGCGGGTACAACATCATCATCATCACACCGTACCTCCATGTGTTTAATGCTGCCTGCCTGAGACATATCCCTGTTATCTACATCCTCTAGCAATAATGGTTGCTCATCACTCATTTCTTCAAACGGATGTGTGAATAACTCCTCTGACATACCAAGTAAAGCGGCTGTGGTGCTAGTTTTGGTGGTGGCGGCAGGCGGGTGAGTGCTATCTTGAGAGGTGCCTGAAGCTAAGCTGGAGGAGGATGGTGCGTCAAGGTTCCGAGCGGAGGCTGTACAAGATTGGGTGTCCTGTGTTAGCCAGTCAACTAAGTCCTCAGAACTTTTCAAGTTCAGGGTACGTGGCTTCTGAAAACTGGGCATTATTCTAGGGCAAAAGGGAATCACAGCACCACGACCACGACGGCCCCTGCGGGGTGGCCTGCCTCTGCCTGTCATTTTTTTGGGGATTAGTGGTACTATGCGTGCAAGCTACTGTGAGACCAGATATGATTGGCAATGTGAACTGTAACAGTTCTGCAGAGCACACACTGTAGGCCTGAGACACCCGCTTGAAGACAAGTAACTGCTATTCAATCTATAACAGTTAAAAATAAATTTTGGTTTTAAAAGCACGCTATAGAGACACCAGATATGATTGGCAATGTGCACTGGAACAGTTCTGCAGAGCACACGCTGAAGGAATGACTGACAGAGCCGCTTGAAGACAAGTAACTGCTATTCAATCTATAACAGTGAAAAACAAATTTTGGTTTTAAAAGCACGCTATAGAGACACCAGATATGATTGGCAATGTAAACTGGAACAGTTCTGCAGAGCACACACTGTAGGCCTGAGACACCCGCTTGAAGACAAGTAACTGCTATTCAATCTATAACAGTGAAAAACAAATTTTGGTTTTAAAAGCACGCTATAGAGACACCAGATATGAGTGGCAACTGTCAAAGCACGCTGGCACAGGTCTGCAGAGCACACGCTGAAGTAGGCCTGACACCCAGACGCTTGCAGACAACTAACTGCTCTTCTATTACAGTGAAAAAAAATATTTATTTTAAATGTAAAGCTTAACCAATTGTTAAAACAGATATGAGTGGTGGCACTGGGCAAGTAGGCACAGTATCCAATGTGAACCTCACACAGAAGCTGGCAGGCAGGCAACTGCTCTTCTATTACAGTGGAAAAAAATTTTGGTTGTAAAAGCACGCTATAGAGACACCAGATATGAGTGGCAACTGTCAAAGTACGCTGGCAGGGTTGTGCAGGGCACACGCTGAAGGAAGGCCTGACAGAGCCGCTTGAAGGACACTGACTGTCTGCTATTAGCTTACACTGGAAACCTTTTTTGTTTGTAAAAGCACGCTAAAGAGACACCAGATATGATTGGCAACTGTCAAAGCACGCTGGCACAGGTCTGCAGAGCACACGCTGAAGTAGGCCTGACACCCAGACGCTTGCAGACAACTAACTGATCTTCTATTACAGTGAAAAAAAATGATTTCTTTAAAATCTAAAGCTTAAGCTATTGTTAAAACAGATATGAGTGGTGGCACTGACTGTGCAAATGGGCAAGGCATCCAACCTCACACAGAAGCTGGCAGGCAGGCAACTGCTCTTCTATTACAGTGAAAAAAAAATATTGATTTTAAATGTAAAGCTTAACCTATTGTTAAAACAGATATGAGTGGTGGCACTGGGCAGGTAGGCACAGTATCCAATGTGAACCTCACACAGAAGCTGGCAGGCAGGCACCTGCAATTACATTACACAGGAAAAAAAAAAAAAAAAAAAGCAGCCTGATGTTATAGCCCTAAAAAGGGCTTTTTGGGGTGCTGTCCTTACAGCAGAGATCAGATGAGTCCTTCAGGATTGTAGTGGACACTGAATACCCTAGCCTAGCTATCAATTTCCCTATCTAATCAGCAGCAGCTAAACTTTCCCTCCTCTCACTAAGCATGCATCTTCCGAATTAATCGAAAATGGATGCTGGGAGGGAGGTTGGAGGGTGTGGAAGGGAGTGCTGCTGATTGGCTGGAATGTGTCTGCTGACCGAGAGGCACAGGGTCAAAGTTTGCCCAATGATGACGAATAGGGGGCGGATCGAACTGCACATGTGTCCGCCCGCCGCGGCGAACGCGAACACGCTAATTTCGCCGGGAACTGTTCGCCGGCGGACAGTTCGGTACATCACTACTAATAACATGACAATGGTGATGTCGCGAACATAAAATTTTCCGTTCGCAAACGGCGAACGCAAACTTCTGCAAATGTTCGCGAATGGGCGAGCGAACCGCCATAGACTTCAATGGGCAGGCGAATTTTAAAACCCACAGGGACTCTTTCTGGCCACAATAGTGATGGAAAAGTTGTTTCAAGGGGCCTAACACCTGGACTGTGGCATGCCGGAGGGGGATCCATAGCAAAACTCCCATGGAAAATTACATAGTTGATGCAGAGTCTGGTTTTAATCCATAAAGGGCATAAATCACCTAACATTCCTAAATTGTTTGGAATAACGTGCTTTAAAACATCAGGTATGATGTTGTATCGATGAGGTAGTGTAAGGGTTACGCCCGCTTCACAGTGACAGACCAAACTCCACGTTTAAAGCACCGCAAACAACCGCAAACAGTCCATTTGCACAACTGCAAACTCGCCATTTGCACAAGGTTGGATACCAAGCTAGCCATGTCCCGTTCCTTGTCCTCACTGATGTCATTGAAGGTCTCTTCCTCCACCCAGCCATGTACAACACCAAGGGTCCCCGAAAGGTGACAACAAGCCCCTTGGGACGCCTGCTGTGTTTGTTCTTCCACCTCCTCAAAGCCACCTTCCTCCTCTGACTCCTCTTCTTCAGACTCCTCTCTCTGCGTTGCCTCTCTCTGCGTTATTATAAGGTGTATTAAGTAGTACTATTCTTATCAGTTTAATCCCTGTTACGCCCCCTATCAGGGGAAGTGTATATGGCATCGATTTTAGGAACCGGGAGATGGAAAAAGATGCTTGGTCGGTCCTCCTACTTCAAATTTGGGGCACTGCACATGTAATCTAATGTGCCACCAGATAGGAGTGGTGTGTTAAGTAGTCCCCCTCATCAGGCCTTTTTTAGTCGAATGTATTGCCCACTGTCAGTCCCTTCGGGATCCATCCCTCATTCATCTTAATAAAGGTGAGGTAATCTAGACTTTTTTGACCTAGGCGACTTCTCTTCTCAGTGACAATACCTCCTGCTGCACTGAAGGTCCTTTCTGACAGGAAGCTTGAAGCGGGGCAGGCCAGAAGTTCTATTGCAAATTGGGATAGCTCAGGCCACAGGTCAAGCCTGCACACCCAGTAGTCAAGGGGTTCATCGCTCCTCAGAGAGTCGATATCTGCAGTTAAGGCGAGGTAGTCGGTCGAGTCGTTCTCTCAGGGTGGACCCCGAAGTGCTGTGGCGATGCGTATGACTTAAAAAGCTCCGCATGTCCTCCATCAACAACACGTCTGTAAAGCGTCCTGTCCTTGCCGGCGTGGTCGTGGGAGGAGGAGGATAACTTTCACCTCTTCCCCTGTTAGATTCCCATTGTGCTGTGACATCACCCTTATACGCTGTGTAAAGCATACTTTTTAATTGATTTTTGGAGAGACGGAATGGCGGATGGTTAAGAGAGGGCAAGGAGGACAGCAGTGGTTGACGTGGCTGAAGATGCTGGACCAGGAGGAGGATGGCGGCTTTGAGTTTGTGTGCTGCTTGTACTCATGTGTTGATCCCATAGGCGTTTGTTATGTGCGATCATGTGCCTTCGCAAAGCAGTTGTACCTAGGTGGGTGTTGGACTTCCCACGACCAGTTTCTTTTGGCACAGGTTGCAAATGGCATCGCTGTTGTCAGAGGCAAACACACAAAAAAAAATGCCACACTGCTGAGCTCTGCAATGACGGCATTCTGGTGGTAGCAACAGCATGCGTTGATTGGCGTGCTGTCTGGCTGACCCCGGGTGCCGATGCATGCTGTCTGACTGTGCCACTAGCTCCTTGCGACGACCTCCCCCTGCTTCCAACTCGTCTCCTCCTCCTCTCTGTCTCCCCATCTGAACTTTCCCCCTGTTCTTCTTCTCTTCTAGCGGGCACCCACGTGACATCCACAGACGCATCGTCATCGTCAACCGCTTGACTTGTATCTGACAACTCAGCAAAGGATGCAGCAGCAGGTACAACATCATCATCATCACACCGTACGTCCATGTGTGTAATGCTGCCTGACTGAGACATATCCTGTTATCTACATCCTCTGGCAATAATGCTTGCGCATCACTCATTTCTACCAACTGATGTGTAAATAACTCCTCTGACATATCAAGTGAAGCGGCTGTGGTGCTAGTGTTGGTGGTGGCGGCAGGCGGGCGAGTGCTAACTTGAGAGGTGCCCGAAGCTAAGCTGGAGGAGGATGGTGCGTCAAGGTTCCGAGCGAAAGCTGTAGAAGATTGGGTGTCCTGTGTTAGCCAGTCAACTATGTCCTGCTATTATTTCACAGTCAAAAAAGTGTTTTGTTTTTTTTAAATGTACACTACTGTTACACCAGATATGAGTTGCACTGGTGTGACACTGTGCCCTGGCAGGCCCTGAAACGCACACGCGTGAAGGAAACTGACTGCTATTATTTCACAGTCAAAAAAGTTTTTGTTTTTTTTAAAATGCAAGCTATTGTGACACCAGATATGAGTGGTGGCACTGGGCAAGTGGGCACAGTATATGCTGTGAGCCTGACACACACGCAGGCAGGCAGGCAGGCAGGCAACTGCAATTAGATTACACAGGGAAAAAAAAAGCAGACTGATGTTCTAGCCCTAAAAAGGGCTTTTTGGGGTGCTCCTTATAGCAGAGATCAGATGAGTCCTTCAGGACTGTAGTGGACACTGAATACACTAGTCTAGCTATCAATTTCCCTATTAAATCAGCAGCAGCACACTGTCCCTCCTCTCACTAAGAATGCAGCTTCAGAATGAATCTAAAATGGATGCTGTCCAGGAGGTGGGAGGGTCTGGGAGGGAGGGTCTGCTGCTTATTGGCTGGAATGTGTCTGCTGACTGTGAGGTACAGGGTCAAAGCTAACTCAATGATGACGAATAGGGGGCGGACCGAACATCGCATATGTTCGCCATCCGTGGCGAATGCGAACAAGCTATGTTCGCCAAGAACTATTCGCCAGCGAACCGTTCGGGACATCACTACATGACAATATCACTACATATACTTTATAACTATTTTACAGTTAATTTTAAGCAAAAAAGACATGTTGTAATAAACTATGTTTTAATTGAAATAACTATTGCAGTTTGTTTTAATTAAGTCAAATCCGTAGCAATATATGTTTATATATATAAAAAAAGTCTCCTAACAAATCATATCCCTTAACTTTTATTTCCATAGAAAGTTAAAATTGACTGTGTTTTACTATCATACTACTATTAACAATTTGTTCTGCTTAGAGATGGAACAGTATAAACTGGCACTTAGCATTTTGTTATCAAAGATCTCTGGCGTCAGGAATCTTTACCGAACATAAACAGCAGGTATTTTAGTACAGTCAAATGGAGTAGACTAGATAAAAATGAGTAAAACAAACTAAATTGGTTATTAAAAAAAATAAGGTATATATATATTGCAGCTTGTAAGTTGTATTTTTTTTTTAGAATCTCCGAATTTTTGTCTACCTCTTTCCTTCTTAGCTATCTTAAAAGCAGCACACTAGGTCTGCCTTATTGTTTCACTCCCCAAAGGGATAAATAGGCATATTCACTCATCATGCCTTTGCTCGGAGATACTTATTTGCATTACACAAGATACATAGCATGCGGCACCTGTATTGATTTGATTTACCTGTCCACACAGCATACATTTAGACGACTCTTTATAGAGCCATTTAAATGTATGTACTAATAAATATATGTCTATATATGAGGCTTGACATCACGGTAGTCTTATTGTTATGAATAAAGTCATATTGTTATATTTAAAGTGACAGTTATTGGGTATTTTGGTGAATTGTCCGTATTGTTTCACCTATGTGTACTCTCTATTGCAACATATTTACCTTATGACATTGGTAATGTATACACTAATTGCAATTCTAGCAACTGATATCCATACTGTTCAAATACCATTATGCTGTATCTAGAGCTTTATTTCCATAATACTCCCACCCCTAACAATACATTGTAATGTTTTCTGACAGGTCAAGTCAGGAATGTCTAAACTGTAGACACTCAGATGCCACAGAACATCAAATCCCATGACTCCATCTGTAATCCTGCATGACATCATGGGAGCTTCTACAACTGGGTCTCTACATCTTGGCCACTCCTGGGCTAAATGTGTTTCCACATTATTGTGTTTATTTATATTAATTTATGTTCGAGTTTACTGTGGGCTGTAAAACTGCAAAGTAATGTCTTATGTCTGAAGCAGAATTATTTTGTCATGCAGAACACTTCAGAAGCAGTGTTTTAGGGCCTCTTTAGTGCTATGGTTAAACAAATCGATAAGCTTCATTAAGTGACATGTAATGTAATATAAGCTAGAAACGCCAATAAAGCAGGGTCCTGACAGTTATATCTCCCATTGGACTTTTGTTCTGTTATTTAGCTTGCTTAACCCCTCAACCCCTTAAGGACACATGACATGTGTGACATGTCATGATTCCCTTTTATTCCAGAAGTTTGGTCCTTAATGAGTTAAAGCTTATATCTTTATTTATTTGTGATTATATAAACTATCATTAGAAAACATTTAATTCTGGTTCTCAAACTGGTCATATATGTTACAGAGTTTTTTATTTTATTTTTTCCATGGATTTTGAATGAGAATGCTATTTTGAATATCAAAAGCAAATAATGAATAATGTGAAATTCCAATATACTAAGAATATGAAAATCTACCTAATAACACAAAATCATAAAAATACTGGCCATCTAAAGTGCTAACATGTTCCCAATAAAATATGAAAAAATACTTTAGGAATTAGTAGTAATGTATAACATATTACACACAGTTTTAAGCATTCTAATCACAGTGTAAATACGATGTTCTATAAGTTGATGGCCAATACAATATAAACACTGTGTGAATCTTTAGAATTTACTGACTAATAGTGATGTACCGAACTGTCCGCCGGCGAACAGTTCCCAGCGAACTTGGCGTGTTCGCGTTCGCCGCGGCGGGCGGACACATGCGCAGTTCGATCCGCCCCCTATTTGTCATCATTGGGCAAACTTTGACCCTGTGCCTCTCGGTCAGCAGACACATTCCAGCCAATCAGCAGCACTCCCTCCCTTCCACACCCTCCAACCTCCCTCCCAGCATCCATTTTCGATTCATTCGGAAGATGCATGCTTAGTGAGAGGAGGGAAAGTTTAGCTGCTGCTGATTAGATAGGGAAATTGATAGCTAGGCTAGGGTATTCAGTGTCCACTACAATCCTGAAGGACTCATCTGATCTCTGCTGTAAGGACAGCACCCCAAAAAGCCCTTTTTAGGGCTATAACATCAGGCTGCTTTTTTTTTTTCCCTGTGTAATGTAATTGCAGGTGCCTGCCTGCCAGCTTCTGTGTGAGGTTCACATTGGATACTGTGCCTACCTGCCCAGTGCCACCACTCATATCTGTTTTAACAATAGGTTAAGCTTTACATTTAAAATAAATATTTTTTTTTCACTGTAATAGAAGAGCAGTTGCCTGCCTGCCAGCTTCTGTGTGAGGTTCACATTGGATACTGTGCCCACTTGCCCAGTGCCACCACTCATATCTGTTTTAACAATTGGTTAAGCTTTAGATTTAAAAGAAATATTTTTTTATCACTGTAATAGAAGAGCAGTTGCCTGCCTGCCAGCTTCTGTGTGAGGTTGGATGCCTTGCCCATTTGCACAGTCAGTGCCACCACTCATATCTGTTTTAACAATTGGTTAAGCTTTAGATTTAAAAGAAATATTTTTTTTTCACTGTAATAGAAGAGCAGTTGCCTGCCTGCCAGCTTCTATGTGAGGTTCACATTGGATACTGTGCCTATTTGCCCAGTGCCACCACTCACCACACAATAGTGTGCACACTTCCTTTCAGTCCCGCCGGAAACCGGAACATGAAATTAAAGTTCCTGTACCGCGGTGCAAGCTGTGAAGCCGGCCCACGCTTCAGGACAGGTAAGTAATTATGGGAGGGGAAGTACACTATGGGAGGGGAGGGGAGGGGAAGTACACTATGGGAGGGGAGGGGGGGGGAGTACACTATGGGAGGGGAGGGGAGGGGAGGGGAGGGGGGGAAGTACACTATGGGAGGGGGGGAAGTACACTATGGGAGGGGGAGGAAGTACACTATAGGAGGGGAGGGGGGGAGAATACTATGGGGGGGAGAATGGGAGGAGAGGGGGACAATACTATGGGAGGGGAGGGGGAAAATACTATGGGAGGGAAGGGGGGAGAATACTATGGGAGGGGAGGGGGGAGAATACTATGGGAGGGGAGGGGAGGGGGGAGAATACTATGGGAGGGGAGGGGGGAGAATACTATGGGAGGGGAGGGGAGGGGGGAGAATACTATGGGGGGGAGAATACTATGGGAAGGGAGGGGGGAGAATACTATGGGAGGGGAGGGGATGGGGGGGAGAATACTATGTTGGGGGAGAATACTATGGGAGGGGAGGGGGGAGAATACTATGGGAGGGGAGGGGATGGGGGGGAGAATACTATGGGAGGGGAGGGGGGTGAATACTAGGGGAGGGGATGGGGGAGAATACTATGGGAGGGGAGGGGGGGAGAATACTATGGGAGGGGAGGGGATGGGGGGAGAATACTATGGGAGGGGAGGGGATGGGGGGGAGAATACTATGGGAGGGGAGGGGGGTGAATACTAGGGGAGGGGATGGGGGAGAATACTATGGGAGGGGAGGTGGGGAGAATACTATGGGAGGGGAGGGGGGAGAATACTATGGGAGGGGAGGGGGGAGAATACTATGGGAGGGGAGGGGGGAGAATACTAGGGGAGGGGATGGGGGGGAGAATACTAGGGGAGGGGATGGGGGGGAGAATACTATGGGAGGGGAGGTGGGGAGAATACTATGGGAAGGGAGGGGGGAGAAAACTATGGGAGGGGAGGGGGAGAATACTATGGGAGGGGGGGGACACTATGGGATGAGGGGGGAATACTATGGGATGGGGGGGGGGAAATTTCCTGGAATTTCTTTCTAAAAATGAGGTGCGTGTTATACGCCGGTGCGTGTTATACGCCGATAAATACGGTAGTTGTCTGAGAGCGTCTGGGTGTCAGGCCTACTTCAGCGTGTGCTCTGTAGACCTGTTCCAGCGTGCTTTGACAGTTGCCAATCATATTTGGTGTCTCTATAGCGTGCTTTTAAAACCAAAATTTGTTTTTCACTGTTATAGATTGAATAGCAGTTACTTGTCTTCAAGCGGGTGTCTCAGGCCTACAGTGTGTGCTCTGCAGAACTGATACAGTTCACATTGCCAATGTGCCATATCTGGTCTCCCAGTAGCTTGCACGCATAGTACCACTAATCCCCCAAAAAATGACAGGCAGAGGCAGGCCACCCCGCAGGGGCCGTCGTGGTCGTGGTGCTGTGATTCCCTTTTGCCCTAGAATAATGCCCAGTTTTCAGAAGCCACGTACCCTGAACTTGAAAAGTTCTGAGGACTTAGTTGACTGGCTAACACAGGACACCCAATCTTGTACAGCCTCCGCTCGGAACCTTGACGCACCATCCTCCTCCAGCTTAGCTTCAGGCACCTCTCAAGATAGCACTCACCCGCCTGCCGCCACCACCAAAACTAGCACCACAGCCGCTTTACTTGGTATGTCAGAGGAGTTATTCACACACCCGTTTGAAGAAATGAGTGATGCGCAACCATTATTGCTAGAGGATGTAGATAACAGGGATATGTCTCAGGCAGGCAGCATTAAACACATGGAGGTACGGTGTGATGATGATGATGTTGTACCCGCTGCTGCTTCCTTTTCTGAGTTGTCAGATACAAGCGAAGCGGTTGATGATGACGATGCGTCCATGGATGTCACGTGGGTGCCCGCTAGAAGAGAAGAAGAACAGGGCGAAAGTTCAGATGGGGAGACAGAGAGGAGGAGGAGGAGGAGGAGACGAGTTGGAAGCAGGGGGGGTCATCGCAAGGAGCTAGTGGCACAGTCAGACAGCATGCATCGGCACCCGGGGTCAGCCCGACAGCACGCCAATCAACGCATGCTGTGTCCACCACCAGAATGCCGTCATTGCAGAGCTCAGCAGTGTGGCATTTTTTTTGTGTGTCTGCCTCTGACAACAGCGATGCCATTTGCAACCTGTGCCAAAGGAAACTGAGTCGTGGGAGGTCCAACACCCACCTAGGTACAACTGCTTTGCGTAGGCACATGATCTCACATCACAAACGCCTATGGGATCAACACATGAGTACAAGCAGCACGCCTACTCTAAGCCGCCATCCTCCTCCTGGTCCAGCATCTTCAGCCACGTCAACCACTGCTGTCCTTCTTGCCCCCTCTCAACCATCCGCCACTCCGTCTCCCGCCTTGAGCAGTTCCCGCTCATCTGCCCACGGTCATGTGTTTCTGTCAAGGACATGTTTGAGCGTAAGAAGCCAATGTCACCAAGTCACCCCCTTGCCCAGCGTCTGACAGCTGGCTTGTCCGAACTATTAGCCCGCCAGCTTTTACCATACAATCTGGTTGAGTCTGAGGCGTTCAAAAAATGTGTAGCTATTGGGACACCGCAGTGGAAGGTACCCGGCCGGAATTTCTTTTCACAAAAGGCAATCCCCAACTTGTACTCGATTGTGCAAAAGGAAGTCATGGCATGTCTGGCACACAGTGTTGGGGCAAGGGTCCATCTGACCACTGATACCTGGTCTGCAAAGCATGGTCAGGGCACGTATATCACCTACACTGCACATTGGGTAAACCTGCTGACGGCTGACAAGCAAGGAATGCGTGGCATTGCAGAGGAGTTGGTGACACCGCCACGAATTGCAGGCAGTCCTGCTGCCACCTCCTCTACTCCTCCTACTCCATCCTCTTCCATAACCTCCTCGGCTGAGTCCTCTTGTGCCGCTGCTTCTTGCTCCACATCAACGGCACCCCCCAGCTCCCCAGGTACTATTCCACATCCCGGATACGGCAGTGTCACGCCGTCTTGGGTTTGACTTGCTTGAAAGCAGAGAGTCACACCGGACAAGCACTCCTGTCCGCCCTGAACGCACAGGTGGAAAAGTGGCTGACTCCGCAGCAACTGGATATCGGCAAAGTGGTGTGTGACAACGGAAAAAATTTGATAGCGGCATTGAAGTTGGGCAAGTTGACACATGTGCCGTGCATGGCACATGTGTGTAATCTGATCGTACAACGCTTTGTGCATAAGTACACAGGCTTACAGGACGTCCTGAAGCAGGCCAGGAAGGTGTGTGGCCATTTCAGGCGTTCCTACACGGCCATGGCTCACTTTGCCGATATCCAGCGGCGAAACAACATGCCAGTGAGGCGCTTGATTTGCGACAGCCCTACACGTTGGAATTCAACACTCCTAATGTTCGACCGCCTGCTCCAACAAGAAAAAGCTGTTAATGAATATTTGTATGACCGGGGTGCTAGGACAGCCTCTGGGGAGCTGGGAATTTTTTTGCCACGTTACTGGACGCTCATGCGCAATGCCTGTAGGCTCATGCGTCCTTTTGAGGAGGTGACAAACCTAGTCAGTCGCAGTTGTGTGTGTGCGTGTGTATGGCTGTCTGCCTGTGTGTGTGTGTGTGACAAGGTGAAGATTTCTTGCACATGGGTGTGACAGGGTGAAGATTTCTTGCACAGGGCGCCCAAAGGCCTAAGGCTGGCCCTGCGCATGGGTCAGTGGCTCTGCACCAGACTTCCCTCCAATTGATTAAAGTTAAAGGATTTCAAGTGGACTGATTACAATTACAGGGCCTCTAAAGAGTCCTGTATTGTTATTTGTCGTCACTACCTTCCCGCGTCAGGAGTGGGTCATTTGCGCCCCTGCTGCCTTCCTTGCATGTGGTAGCTGTTTGTCAGGGATTTGTCAATCCATATCTGCCAAGTGACCCTATGACAGGGTGAAGATTTCTTGCACATGGGTGTGACAGGGTGAAGATTTCTTGCACAGGGCGCCCAAAGGCCTAAGGCTGGCCCTGCGCATGGGTCAGTGGCTCTGCACCAGACTTCCCTCCAATTGATTAAAGTTAAAGGATTTCAAGTGGACTGATTACAATTACAGGGCCTCTAAAGAGTCCTGTATTGTTATTTGTCGTCACTACCTTCCCGCGTCAGGAGTGGGTCATTTGCGCTCCTGCTGCCTTCCTTGCATGTGGTAGCTGTTTGTCAGGGATTTGTCAATCCATATCTGCCAAGTGACCCTATGACAGGGTGAAGATTTCTTGCACATGGGTGTGACAGGGTGAAGATTTCTTGCACAGGGCGTCCAAAGGCCTAAGGCTGGCCCTGCGCATGGGTCAGTGGCTCTGCACCAGACTTCCCTCCAATTGATCAAAGTTTAAGGATTTCAAGTGGACTGATTACAATTACAGGGCCTCTAAAGAGTCCTGTATTGTTATTTGTCGTCACTACCTTCCCGCGTCAGGAGTGGGTCATTTGCGCCCCTGCTGCTTTCCTTGCATGCGGTAGCTGTTTGTCAGGGATTTGTAAATCCATATCTGCCAAGTGACCCTATGTAGGGGTAACAGTCTCTATTCTGCTCTGTGTCAGTGTGTATCATGGTCTCTGTGGACGGTGAACAGTCTCTATTCTGCTCTGTGTCAGTGTGTATCATGGTCTCTGTGGACAGGGAACAGTCTCTATTCTGCTCTGTGTCAGTGTGTATCAGGGGTTTTGAGGACAGGTGTCAATCCATATCTGCCAAGTGACCCTATGTAGGGGGAACAGTCCCTATTCTGCTCTGTGTCAGTGTGTATCATGGTCTCTGTGGACGGTGAACAGTCTCTATTCTGCTCTGTGTCAGTGTGTATCATGGTCTCTGTGGACAGGGAACAGTCTCTATTCTGCTCTGTGTCAGTGTGTATCAGGGATCATTAGGATAGGTGTCAATCCATATCTGCCAAGTGACCCTATGTAGGGGGAACAGTCCCTATTCTGCTCTGTGTCAGTGTGTATCAGGGGTTTTGAGGACAGGTGTCAATCCATATCTGCCAAGTGACCCTATGTAGGAGGAACAGTCCCTATTCTGCTCTGTGTCAGTGTGTATCAGGGATCATTAGGATAGGTGTCAATCCATATCTGCCAAGTGACCCTATGTAGGGGGAACAGTCTCTATTCTGCTCTGTGTCAGTGTGTATCAGGGGTTTTGAGGACAGGTGTCAATCCATATCTGCCAAGTGACCCTATGTAGGGGGAACAGTCCCTATTCTGCTCTGTGTCAGTGTGTATCAGGGATCATTAGGATAGGTGTCAATCCATATCTGCCAAGTGACCCTATGTAGGGGGAACAGTCCCTATTCTGCTCTGTGTCAGTGTGTATCAGGGGTTTTGAGGACAGGTGTCAATCCATATCTGCCAAGTGACCCTATGTAGGGGGAACAGTCCCTATTCTGCTCTGTGTCAGTGTGTATCATGGTCTCTGTGGACGGTAAACAGTCTCTATTCTGCTCTGTGTCAGTGTGTATCATGGTCTCTGTGGACAGGGAACAGTCTCTATTCTGCTCTGTGTCAGTGTGTATCAGGGATCATTAGGATAGGTGTCAATCCATATCTGCCAAGTGACCCTATGTAGGGGGAACAGTCCCTATTCTGCTCTGTGTCAGTGTGTATCAGGGGTTTTGAGGACAGGTGTCAATCCATATCTGCCAAGTGACCCTATGTAGGGGGAACAGTCCCTATTCTGCTCTGTGTCAGTGTGTATCAGGGGTTTTGAGGACAGGTGTCAATCCATATCTGCCAAGTGACCCTATGTAGGGGGAACAGTCTCTATTCTGCTCTGTGTCAGTGTGTATCAGGGATCATTAGGATAGGTGTCAATCCATATCTGCCAAGTGACCCTATGTAGGGGGAACAGTCTCTATTCTGCTCTGTGTCAGTGTGTATCAGGGGTTTTGAGGACAGGTGTCAATCCATATCTGCCAAGTGACCCTATGTAGGGGGAACAGTCTCTATTCTGCTCTGTGTCAGTGTGTATCAGGGATCATTAGGATAGGTGTCAATCCATATCTGCCAAGTGACCCTATGTAGGGGGAACAGTCTCTATTCTGCTCTGTGTCAGTGTGTATCAGGGGTTTTAAGGACAGGTGTCAATCCATATCTGCCAAGTGACCCTATGTAGGGGGAACAGTCTCTATTCTGCTCTGTGTCAGTGTGTATCAGGGATCATTAGGATAGGTGTCAATCCATATCTGCCAAGTGACCCTATGTAGGGGGAACAGTCCCTATTCTGCTCTGTGTCAGTGTGTATCAGGGGTTTTGAGGACAGGTGTCAATCCATATCTGCCAAGTGACCCTATGTAGGGGAACAGTCTCTATTCTGCTCTGTGTCAGTGTGTATCAGGGCTGGGCTTTGAGGACAGGTGTCAATGTTAGGTGATTTCTGCCCTTTATGGATTAAAAGCAGACTCTGCATCAACTGTGCAATTTTCCATGGGAGTTTTGCCATGGATCCCCCTCTGGCATGCCACAGTCCAGGTGTTAATCCCCTTGAAACAACTTTTCCATCACTATTGTGGCCAGAAAGAGTCCCTGTTGGTTTTAAAATTCGCCTGCCCATTGAAGTCAATGGCGGTTCGCGCGGTTCGCCGGTTCGCGAACATTTGCGGAAGTTCGCGTTCGCCGTTCGCGAACCGAAAATTTCGGGTTCGCGACAACACTACTGACTAACTGCATTGTGGTTCTGTAGAGACCAATGACCCGGACTTGTATAATAATTAGGTTGTGTCTTTTCGTCTATGCTCAGATTCTAATTGGATGAGGTTGTGTTCTTTTATTTCTCCTCATAATCCACATTTAGCTTCTTTCTATATTTGAGTTTTTTTTTTCATCATTGGTTCCATTTTGCTCCTTCTGTGCTCAGTCTATGCTTATATTTTATTACTTATTACATCTTTTTGAGTTCAGTTTAGTGAATTTGCATTTGCATGGAAGTGGTCCCTGAATACGGAGTACTATTGTGACCATTAAGGAACCACCTCACCTTAGGTCCTGCACCAACCAGCATCTCCTTTTAGAAATGCATTGAGTCAGTGCATCTCTTTGGACAGTGTTCAGCATCTCCATGCAGAGAGTGTAGATGCTGAATGTAGGTCCTGCAATGATTGCAGGACCTCCTTCAGGAAATATCTCTAGTTGCTGTATGAGTGACATCCACTAGACATCCACTAGCTGTGGACCCTAAAAACTGAACTGTACTAAAAAAGGCTGTGTTTACTCTGTTGATCCTGCAGGGACAGTCATGCATTAGATAATCCACCTTAAGCAGTAGTAGTTTTGGTGATTATAGTGTCCCTTTGCAGTCATGACTGTGTGAACAGAGATGGTATGAATGACTCCCCCTTTTCAATTAGTTTCAAGTGTTTTAATAAATGTAATTATATTGTATTTGTACTTTCAATAAAAAAAAAAAAAAAAAAGTTTTCAGTGGTTTGGTCTGTCTGATGATTTTTGTTGGATTTTATAATTAATCTCCAAATATAATACATTTTATTTGAACAACCGGCTTAGTAAGAAAAGAGGAATATAAAATACTTCATAAAATACATCATAAAATACATCATGGTCTCATAAATTGCAAAGAATTTATTTGCATTTATATTAGACAATTTGATACATATGTTTTACAGGGTCATGAATGTCTTTTCATTAGTATAGGTACAGTGTACACAATGCACTTATGATTCACAAAGGTTAATTTTTACAATGGCTTTTATTTAAATGTTTTCTTTGCATTCCACAAAAATCTAATCCTGCCATATAAAATATTGACCCATAAAAAAGAATAATTTAAAATAGTGGATATTTATTTGAAGAAATTGAAAAATCACCAAGGGCTGTTGAAGTTAATATACCCATGATCTTTCTCTAACTCTACAAAAAAATATTGCATAATATGTAGTCTAGTTTGAAGTGTACAGAAGCCGTGTTGGTTGATGAGTGTTTTCTTTAAAAGGAACTCTGTAGCCCTCCTGTCTCTACCCTTGTTCAATAGCGCTACTACTGAATTTAATTTGTTTTCCATAATGTGGTGTATAGAAATATAGATTAGTATTTTTATGAAAACCAAGCTGAAGATTTCATCAATTTACAATTTCCCAATCCTCAGTGAGTGATGCTAATTAGGAAATAGATAAATAGATAAAACATATGATATCACCAGACAGTATTTCGGAGTTGTACCGAAATTCACAAACCGTGCAGGAAAGAAGATAACTGTCTTTGAACGCTCAGCTGAAGCTACTTGACAACATGCCAAAGGAAAGGATAGCTTGAAATATTTTACACAATTTCTATTAAAAAGATACTTGCTGAATACATTTTAAATGTATCTACACAAGATGCAGACAGTTTTAAATTGCTTTATGGTGGTGAATAGGAAATATCAGTCCTCAAAGAAAAAAAAGATTCTATTTGAAATGATAACTGGTGTAAACGTATTATGGAATCCTGAATGCAAAACATTTTAAACTGCAATATATTATAGAATACAGAATAACTAAATAACCTGATGGTCCAAAAAGCACTTAAAAAAATAGTTGGAGTCAATAAGGGCTATAAACCAAAGTTGGTATCAAACAGAACATGTCAAACCATATTCTATTACCCCAGATGTTTCTCCCACCAATGCAGACATAGCACTTTTACCTCTGACCCAGGAGCTATTCAATGATGAGTATGATGACCAAGAGGAATTAGATGAGGAGAGTGAAGAGGACAGACAGCAGCCCAGTATTTTCTCTGGCAGTTTCTGTGCATTTGCTTCTGCATCCTTTCCAGCATCTCCAAACCTATCTGCATCTGCTGTAGAATTGCCTCAAGCAACAAAGGTCGTTGATACTTCAGCTGCAAAGTAATTCACCCACTGTCAATGTTATCATCACCAGCACCACCACTACCACCAATGCAACGATCATCATCACCACCAGTACTGGCACCATTATTTCTATTATCAATAATTAACCAAGTGCTACAATACATTTGCGCCAGTTTTTACCTCTACCGATGCAAGTCCTCCTGCAGAGTCAAGGCAGAGCAAACTTCACCTTGAGTGCCTCCTTGAAAGTTGGCTTGCTAAGTACATATTGTGTGGCAAGGAAGTAAATATGGGGATAGTGAAGTGTTAGCTCACTCATAAGTGTCAGTCTGAAGTCTGAAGTAACAGCTGTAAATATACCAATGTGTCATTATTGATGGAGATAGAAGAGTAAAATAATACTAGGGTAGGCAGCAGGTGCACTGGTGCTATAGCCGATTCTGCACTGTTGTCACTATTTAGCGCCAATGTTACCTACTCTATTACTACCACCACCACCACCCTTAGACAGAACAGAGGAGGGGTGTGAGGATAGCGTCAGTAGACGACTGAGACAGGCTGGACAGGAACAGTTGCATCCCTCATTATCCAGTGAATTAAAAAAAAAAAGAAAATTAAATAAAAAGTTCATCTTGACTATGTGCTACTGCCAGTACCACTTTTTATGATTATTATTATTATCGCCATTTATATAGCACCAACAGATTCCATAGCACTTAACAATATTGTGAGAGGGGGGATTTAACTATAAATAGGACAATTACAAGAAAACTTACAGGAATTATAGTTTGAAGAGGACCCTGCTCAAACAAGATTACAATATATAGGAGGTGGGGAATAAAACACATTAAGACAGGAAATAGCAATCAAATAAAGTGGGAGTGAAGCAGAGCTGGAGGAGAGAATAGAGTGCTGCCCTATGGGAGAGAGCAAGAGACTGGTATGTAAGGTAGAGGCTACTCTGAGAGGCCATAAGCTTTCCTAAAGAGAAGGGTTTTAAGGCACTTAAACTATTGAAGACTAGGGTAGAGTATGATGGTGGTGGGCAGGCTATTCCTCCGGAAGGGAGCAGCCCGCGAGTAGTCCTGCAAGCATGAGTTGGCCGTACGGGTGCGAACAACAGACAGAAGAAGGTCACAGGCAGAGCGGAGATACCGAGAAGGGGCATACTTATGGATCTGTGAAGAGATGTAAGAGGGGTTAGAATTGTTCAGTGCTTTATGGGTATGGGTTAGCACTTTTAATTGACTCCTATAGGATACAGGAAGCCAATGTAAGGACTGACAGAGGGGTGAGGTGTGAGAGGACAGACTAGAGAGGAAAATCAGTCTGGTGGCAGCATTCATTATAGCCTGTAACCGGTCAATATGGCTTTTGGGAAGACCAATTAGGAAAAGGTTACAATAATCCATGCGGGAAATTACTAGAGCATGGACAAGCTCCTTGGTAGCATCTTGCATAAGAAAGGGCAGATGCGGGCTATGTTTTTAAGATGGAATCTACAGGATTTGACAACCTTCTGGATGTGAGTCTCAAAGGTGTCAGGGCTCCGCGGGCGGCGGTGAGGGGAGGCTGCAATCCTCTCGCAGCACTCACCCTCGGTCCGTCGCCGCCCACGGTCCCCTCTCCCCTTACCGATAAGCGAGCGGCGTCCTCTCCTCTTGACACGCCGCTCGCGTCCTCCTCTCCTCCTCCCAGCGGCAGCATGTCTAACGCTGCACGCTGGGAGCCGGCACTATTATCTAAGCGCCGGGGTCACTCACGTGACCCGGCGTTAAAGCTACAGTGCAACAAACACAGTGGGGGGTATAGATATCCCCCACGTGTGTTTGTTAATACTGATTGGTGGTTAGCCAATCAGGATTCAGGCTAGGATTTAAATACTTACCTTTCCTGTCTATCTGTGCCCTGTTGTGGTCTTTGCTTTATAGTATCGATTGTGAACGTGTGCTTTCTGGTTACGTACCCTCTGGCTTGTTATACTGACTTTGTGACTTTCTCCTACCCTTTGACCTCGGCTTGTTTCTCGTTATTCTGTTTTCTGGTTCCCCTTACTCGGCTTGTCTCCTGACTATTCTTTGTGTGCTTAGCCCGGCCACTCTAAGGACCGGTACAGCACACTTTCTGTGTGTGTGTCTGTGTGTGTGTTAGCGTGTTGGGTTCCCCGGAATCGTGACAAAAGGTCACTTATACCAACTCTGTGTCACTGATTTTGAATTGTTTTACTTATTTGATATTTATTTCTTTTATTTCTTGTAAAGGAGGGCTTACTTACTTTGCAAAAACATTGAAATACTCCTGCTTTTCCTCTTTTCAAATGTCTTTCATTTTTAGTGGTTATGCCCTGCCTGAGTCTTGTTGTGCCTGCTACCTCCACAGATGTGGTTGTTAGAAACTGACAGGCCACTGTTTTACCGTCACTGATGCTACATACTGGGTGTGTGAAAAAGCTTTGTTTTTGTATGGGAGAAATGGGTGAATGGGAGGTGCATTGTCCACTGGATTTTTCCATTCCTTTTTGGACAAATCACCTATTTTGAACTTAAAATGGCTTTCACTTCACATTTTTTTTTTGTCCAGATCTATAATAATCTAATTTTGTCAATGTCATTCCAAAGGTGCCTGGTATTGCATAGCCATTAAATCAGACAATATTGTAGCCATTTTTGCATGTTAGCACAGTCATAGGCAGCATTTTTCCTGCGGTTATGGTTGTTTGAATGGACTTTCTGATTTTTCTTCGGTATTGAAATGTAGCTGAGTCAAACAGCAGCATGAACTAAATTCTGTTGACTCGACAACAACAAAAAGGAATAAATCTACCGAAGGGTTTCGAAACATTTTCACCCTGAACAAGTCTAATTATAGACATAAAATTACAATATGATACTGCATTATATGTGTTTTGATATAATGTCTTCTTTCCATCAGTCATAACAAGATGATTATTATATGCTTGAATATTTACTAACGAACCTCATGAATTAATGATTCTTACTAATTATTCCCTGTTCATTTATCTTAAATTGCTTACATGCATTTTTGCATTTGTATTTGCCAACATTATGTCAAATAAAGCAATTAGCTGTATTTTTAGTGACAGCCTCAAACTTTCCTTTGTAGAAACTTCTAATTTGTAGAAAACAAATTAATTCAAATAAATATTTCCTGTATATAATGCAATTAGTACATTTAGCTGCAACACTGTCAAAATATGTTCTTCGGAATCCTGAAGGTTAGAAAATGTATTAAAAAATAAATAAAGAAATGGCCAACTGGCATAGTTGTATTTTGAGGCTTAGGGGTCATTTCAAGGTTATTTAAAATTTAACTTTGACTTTTCTGGAAATTACATAATTCAATAAAATACTGAAAAAATAACCATAACTTGTGTTAATATTTTTTTGTTGCATGGGATGCTTAATTTTTTGTTTAAATGTTTATTTAAGATTTAGCATAAGACATCACACGTCAACTCAGCCCGTTACAATGAGGTCATTCAGTGCACTAACTATGTTCATTAGCAGAAAAGGATAACATTCCTAATGATGATTGACAGGTCACCAAGATAGAAGTGCACAGGTCAAGGACAGTGGAACCCATGTCTAGACTACAGAAATTCTAAATTTAATTTTATTTCTCAGACTTTAAAAATATACAAACATATTTGCTAAATATAGGAAAACATTATTAAAAATCATAAAAAATGACAGTTTTCCTTTTAGAACTAAAGAAGGGACTATTGCAACAAAAGCTCATTAGATATAATTATACAAGCCCTAAACCATCATTAACCATTTCCCATTTAATGCAAATTCACAATATGCATTTCCCCTAAAAGTGCATTTTAGATAAAATAACAAATGTTCAGATATCTTTGCCATTATTTTTTTCTCAATAATATATTTCATGATCATATGCAATGATTTGAGTTTTGGGTTTCACACATCAAGACGCCAATAAGAAAGCAGTCAGCAATTTTTATTTCATTTGCACAGAGCTTACAGCAATAAAAAGTCTTGTAACATTTATACATTTGTTCCAATTTCTCTCAGTGTACATTAATGTATAAACTATTTATATTAAGGCAAATATATGTATCACAGAAACTGGCAAATACAAGTACTTGGGACTGTTGGACTTGAATGACATGATTTTTTCCAACCTATCTAACTACTAAAGTATTTAAATCCAATGAATATGGAGCCATTGCCAATTTCATCCTACAATACTTCATTTTTGGGTTTCATGTAGTTATAAAAAAAATTCCTAGTAATTTAAAGATTATGTGGGTATACCCTAGTATTGCAAAAATAATGCATGTAAATAAATACTTGACTATTTTAATTCACATGGTTGATTATTTTTTAAAATTTGAGACCAACATGTTGATCAATTGTGTTGACAGAAATGCAAAATTTAACTTGAAGTTGTGATGTTAATTATTTATGAATGCATTAAATGGGCACTTTAAGCCTTTCTCAATCATTGGATGGTCTGAAAAGGTGCTAAAAACTAAATGAGACTTTCCCTTATAGCCACATTGTGTGATGAGCGGAAGCAGAACAGGCTCCCTAGGTACCCGGATATGTGTCATACCATTCAAAAATGTTCTTCTTACTAATGGACAGCTCCAGGGGCATTTGTTACCATAACCAGTACACAGATCTGCAGAGTGCTCATTTGACATGAGTCTTTACAATGCATTTCAAGCCTGTTTGGTGTTTTTTGTAAATTTGGTTTGTGTTGCTGTTCTAACACATCAGCACTCTGTTCCTCATTTTGAGTATTTCAGATTGCAAGCCAATAATTATGTAAGCAGATAAAAAATATATATGATTGTCATAAGTCATATTTCATTTTTGTATAGGGCTTTTTGATCTCTGAATGTGCACTTCTTGAAAATAAATTATATCTCGAATTATAATATTAAACTTTATTAGGATGTTTTAATAACAAAGTATAGATGTTGTAGGTTGTGAATATACAGTGTGCGAAACACTGAGTCTTTGATTATATGGAGTTTTTCTTAGCTATGTTCTATTTAGACTGTTAGACTATTGGACTAGTTAGACTTTTACTTTTTATTATGCCATATAGCATTACAAAATTCTGCTAGTTCAATAAAAAAGGTATTTCAAGATATATATATAGGGAAGCAAAATCCAAATAGGTTATGGTGGGGAAAAATTGTTATTGAAAACCTCTTCCACCTGAAGTCTGTGGATAGTTAATACAATGTTAAAACAACAATCTGCACACCAGTCAAGCCATAAGACTTGCTTTTCCCACAGAAATCACAAATCTGCAGTGATGTTACTACCACAAAGGATTATGGGTGGGCATATGGAAATTAGTTTAACAAAGAATCACATTTTTGCCTCATTCCATTTTAAACATGTATTCCTTTGAGCTTGTGTTTGCTGTATACAACAGCTTTGAAACACAACTTAGGAAAAGATGCAAAGCCAGTGAACCACTCATGGACAGCTGTTTCATTGTTAATGCAAATCATCAGCATGAGGTTAGTTACTGGTTTGCTTATTGAGGCTTGGTAGTGCTTGGGAAGCAAAATATACATATAAATCATAGGTTATAATGGTAAACAGCAATTTGAGCATCTAGTTTGAACACTCTGAAATCTTAGATTGATTACTTAATTTTTCTCAATGTTCAAATTTATGCGGAGCATGACTGAATTACTTTACGGAGTTAAATTTGCTCATTTCCACTGGAAACACATTTCAGATATCTATCACAGTTTCTATATAAAAAAAAAAGAATTTTCTCACATCACTCCTTCAGCATTCTTTCTTCCAACATCTTATTTTGTTCTAAAACAATGCTACAGAATGACTCTTTATATGCATGGTATAATGTGCAGCTCTATGAGAGAGTAATACATGCATGATATGTAAAATGCTCTTTCAAACAAATGACTGCAGCATGCACCATTTAGATCACTATACAGAGGCATTTCAGCCGGATTATGCAACATTATACATTTGTCTTTTCTACTAGTATATCTATCAGTCTTTAAACATAGTAATAATGATGAAAATGGCGAGCAATGATTAATAAATGACTCTCCTTGGAATTTTATTTTGAGTAACATTTTCTACACCTGAAAAAACTCAAACTGTCTTTAAAAAAAAGGGATGTATAAGATCCGTGAGTCTATGAAAGGTCTTAAAGTATGGGCAGTAGTAACATACTTGCACTACACTTTCATTCTTATCTAACGCGTTACAAAATGATGTACAAAAATAAAGAAAGCAAGTAGAAAAACAAAGCAAAAAAACCAATCATGAAATAAAAGTTCCACATCGAGCACATGTCTTATTATATAAAACAGGACAAAATTAAAGAACATATCTTTTGTCTTTGGGTAACACCTAAGCTTGTTTTGTATCAAAATTTGCAAAAAAAATAACATCTAGTAAAACAAACAAAAAGGTATATGTCCATGTTGACGGTATTTAAAGTGTGGTCCATATCTGTGTAGTATTTGTGGATACAAGACATTACTGTAGTTTAGAACAGTTCTATATCAGTGATATAAACCATTGAGCTTTCCGAATGTTTTTTATCTATCGAGTCAAAACCAACTGAAATCTTTGAATGCAATTTCTTACTGTTTAAGAAAGATATTCACCTAGAACTTTGAGCTACTAAGAACTATAAGGAGAACATGGTAGTACCATGATATGTCAAATTGTTCAAGGCTTACCTAGAACAGAGTTTCATAGAGACACCATGCTAAATTCCTTACATATACTACAGATGCATTGATGCTACTTATATTATTTTGAGAGAAGGGGATAACTGCAAAGCATTTTATAAATCATTTAACTCATTAGATCAATATTTATTTATTTTATCAGGGTTACTCACTAAAGTGAGAATTGCAGAGTTAAAAGAGGATTTCGAATTTAAGGTCAAAATAGCTCAACCCAGAAAAATTCTCCCAATCAGCAATGCTTTCAGTTTAGCTACTTTGGACTTCAATTCTCATTTTTGCGAATAGCCCTGTAAGTGTATGTAATAAGTTTTTGTACTTCTGATGCCTCTTTTTCTACTCTTTTTTTCCTCGATACCTTTCTCAAATCTTTTTATAAGCGCGTCTTCATTTATGTACATGTTATTAACCTGTTGCCATTTGATCATTTGCCCAGTTATGTTAAAACCCTTTATAACTACTTAGCATTGCATTGCGTATGTCCCTATAGCTAATTGCTCTGAAACATGGAATGCCACAGCATTCTAAAAAAAAAAGGAAAGTTTTAAAAAAGCCTTGTCTCAATGCTCTCTTGTGCATGTTGTCAACATGATAAATAAAGAAATGTTGTATACTTTTATACTTTAACTAAACTAAAAGTATTAGCTTATATAATTATGATTTTTATTCTACATAAAATAATATATTGATATATTTAACATTAATCATAAACCAATATGATTGATTAATATGTACTTTGGATCTTTGATAAGACTATTTGTAGTGGGATCGAGGGTTCCTTCAGTTCAACTTTAATACACAATAAAACAAAGCCGGGGCATGCATGTATGATTGACTGCGCACAAATTTGCTGCGCACAAACTGGTTCACAATACTGTCAACTGTATATGAACCGACAGCAATAGTGGCATGCCGGTTTAACCACCAGTTCCATTAATTTTAAATGATAGGTAGAACTGTGGTTGGGAGCTAAGCTATATCTCAAAGATCCCTCCTGGACATGAATTTATGGGAAGTAAAAAAAATAATCATAGACAAGAATGTGAGGCTCCTGGTTGAGAGGCTTTTTGAGATTGTAAGTTTAGGAATTTATCGAGGAGTTATCTATATAATGTATAAACAATGGGATCACGCTCCACAAATTGTGTCCTTTTATAATCTGGTTATGTGTAGCATTAGTTAAAATGGCACTGTCATGACAAACTTACCCTTCTCCTATTGTTTCCTTTTCTCTCTCTCTCTCAGAATTTGTTCTTTTCTTTATTTCTGATACAGTTTTCTTTAAAACATAAGACAAAGTAGGAACTACTTTGTCTTGTGTATTTTTCCTACGGTTTATTTTCTTTGACCGAAGGAGGAGCTTAAGTCAGCTCCATTTCCTGTGTCAAGGAGAATGGTGAGTACTTTCTCTGACACAAGAAATGGAGCTGACTTAAGCTCCTCCTTTGGTCAAAGAAAGTCAAGCATAGGAAAAATACACAAGACAAAGTAGTCCCTACTCCGCCTTATGTTTAAAGGAAACTAGATCAGATGGGAAGAGAAGAAGAATAAATACGTTTGGCATGACAGTGCTGCTTTAAGTACTTGATATAAGGTGCTTTGCTACAAGATCTGAAACTTGTGATATACACACTACTTTATGACAGTCCAAGAGCTCATCAATTAATGTATAAATATCAATGTAATATAAATATGCAATATCAATTATAATATAAATATGAAAGGATAAAATGTGTATATAATTATTACAAATGTAGCTATGTGTATTTACTTAACCAATTGTATAATTTGAAGATATCTTTATCATCATAGATAAGGTGGGCTATACCTGTGCTTTTCTCACAATGATAGACCCTCATTGTAAATGTGCTGGACTTTAGGGAAAATATATTGATCTCTCAAGTACTAAGTCTCAAGAAAGACTCTCAGTCCTAAGGAAATATGTAGGCGCATTTAGAACAGATCCTTCACTAGTAGTCAAACTGAGTGTTGGTTAAACAAAATGCCAAGGGCCATTGCTGTACATTAGATTAATCAAGCTTGAAATGAATTTACGCTCATTTCTATCTCAAGGTTTGAGCAATGAAGAGTAAAAAATCTGTATGTAAAAGAGTAGTTTATTTGAACTCCCTGAGCTGTGATTAGAATTTACTTTACAGTGTGTCATCTTATCATAAATAATGGTGTGTGTCTTCGGAGAATTAATATACCTAGCATGCAACAAAATAGGATCATTCTTTAAATATACCAAATAACCATGATAAAAAATAATGTAAATGTAACATATGTTGACAACTATTTGTTACATGCTTAGTTTGCATAGAATAATATTCATATATGTGTTTGCCAGGGTTATTGCAAAAATATACGAATATCCTATTCATTACCGTGATCAGTAAAGGGTAAATATTGTAAAATATTACATTATTATATAGTATTGCCATTCTTCTAACTTAACAAATGTATTTTCATATTTTAGTTTTACGTGCCTCAGCAGGCAAAAAATGTATTTCATTTGGAAAATGTTTATTTAAACATTCCGGAAAAAAAAGCACAATTTAAAATATATATCTCATATATACAGATATAGTTTCAGTTTGTTCTTCAGATCACAGTCTCGTTACTGAATCTTCTTCTGCAATGGTTTCTGCATTTGTGCTAGTTTGATCTAAAAGTTTATCTATGTTAGAATTATGATTACTGGTGTCTACAACGTTTTCATTGTAAACATATAAACTGTGGCAAGTACTGGAATGCTGTGCGGGTAGACATTCCGAGGTACCCTGTATACCTTGTGGTAATGAGGATTGTTCATTGAGGACATTTACATCAAGTTCTTGATTTGTTTCTGGACCCTTTTCTTCTAGTTGAAAACTTTTATCACTTGGGTCAAATGTCTCTTGGTTTGCTACCTCCTCGGAAACAGAGTATATTTTGTTAGTACTCTGTTCCGAGAAAGATTTTTTTGAGTGTCTGTGGAATAAGCCAAAGCTTTTAATATCTTTACCGAAATGTATTTTTTTTTGCTTTTCCTTGGTAGGTTCTGTTGTCAACAAAGCAGACCCGTTGCTCACATTTTTGTGTCTTTCCGAAGCGATCTCTGCTGTTTTAGGATGGATCATGGTCGTTATATCAAATAGACTAAAACTTTTCTGCGTTCTTGTTCGCTTCTCTTTGGTCCGACATGCACCTTCACTCTCTGAGCCATCTGCCACACCGTTGTTCATTTTTAAAGCTTGAAGATTAACCTTGTTTCCTTTTAACAAACCTAAGACTTCAAATCGGAAACTAGAAATGTCTTGCTTTAGTTCCTGAAATAGAAAGGAAAATACATGCATTATTAATATAGATTTTAAATGTAAAAATCAAACTAAGATGTATATTTTCCTTTTAGAGAAGGAAAATATTTACAGGATTTCACAGTCCTATGGGGTTATTTACTAATCAATTAATCAAAATGACCAGATTTCTATCAGATTTGCAACTGAAAGAGCACACCTCAGTCAGTAGCAGTGTCTGATTCCACATGCAAATCCTATATAAAATGGTGTAATTGACTATTATCAAACACCAAATTTATTTCCGATGTGCATGTTGTTGGAAAATCTATTAAGATCTGTACTAGTAGTGGTGGTAGCATCTTGCAGGCAAATCATTTAAAAATATATGATTTTTTTTAATTGATTATTTCGTGAATTACCTGGTAAGAAAACATGCGCAATCACATGTTTTTGGAAAATAAAGCTAAGAATAATAAAATATAACAATGAATTGATAGGACTGATTTATGTTACATAGAAAAAGTGTAAAAAATATTACAACTTAAAAAAGTACTATAGGTTTATCATATTTCTAGTAGACTTGTGCACAGCTAAATCAATTCAAAATATTGATTTATTTTTAGTTTAGGTGGTCTAAAATTTGCTCATGCAGTGTTTTAGTTTGGATGCATTTCGACCATGCAATCAATTTGGGAAAAATGACTCGGATGAACCAAAATTTCGTAGAAATTGTCCAATCAGTGTTCTGCAAAATAAAAATATGTATATATTTTGCAGTACATTGATAGGTGCACTTTCCTGCCATTTGGTTCACAGATCAAGTGAAAAAAGTAACCAGAGGGAAAAAGGGCAGGAGCAGTAAAAAATTTTTATATTTATATATTATATATTAAATATAAGATAGGTGGATGGACGGATGGATAGATGGATAGATGGATAACTTTTACTTTTATTTTCCTCCTCTTTTTTTCCTTCTATTGCTCATTTCTCACTTGATATGTAAATAAAATCAACATTTAGCAATCAATCATCTTTTTTTCCCACATCAATCATCATTTTTTTGGTGCCACTGAAGGAATTCTGAATATCAAATCAAAACAAACATACTGGTTCATTACGTGATTAGTTTGCTTTGTAATTTGGCTACATTTCGGGCAACAGCCTGGGGTTTCGTACGATCAACTGATCTGCCCAAATTTGGATGAAATTCCAGTTCATAATGAAATGAATCTGAAAGGCCAGTAAAATGCATGTTTCACTACTTAACCTATTAATGACAAATGGGAATCATTCTGCCTTGAATGTATTGAATGATATAGGATAGAATGTATAAATTGGCTTTTTTATCATTCTTAGTTAACTTGCTTTAAAATACGTGTGATCTTACATTTATTTAAATAGTTTAATGTATTTTTTATAACTCTTTTTCTATTAACCACTACATCACCCCTGGCAGGGAAAATTAATAATTCTAGACTTATTTTGAAGCTCTATATTTGTCAGGATTACTGTTTGATCCAGCACTTAGAACTGTATAGCACAGATGACAAATAAGTAACGTATTACCGGTCCTTAGAATGGCCGGATTTAACGTACAAAGAATAGCCAAAAATACTAGCCGAGGTCAGGGAACACAGAAAGGGACGCAGCGATGAGGAAAGCCAGGAGTCAGGATACCAGAATATAGAGAAGTCCACAAACAAAGCCAAAGTCAAAGTAAAAAACCAGGTAGAAAACTATAAACAGGAATGCGCTCTCTGACAACCACAAGGGAAACCATGACAGGGCCCTGAGCAGGATAAGAACTGGGCCTAAATACCCCTCCTCTAGATCTGATAGGCTGTAACCGGCCTTTGACCTCAAATTCAGTTACCAGGTTTCATTTGCATAATTGCTGCTCAGCATTAACCCTTCTGTGGATTAGGTTGCTGCTCGGCACAACTTTTCCTGTGTGGACAGTAAATGTCATTAACCACATTTTTATAAGCAGATGAATACGTGACAATATTGGCTTTTTGTTTTACTAACTGCACCAGAACTGCCACAGTGGTCATGATAACTGTCCTTAGAGCACCGTGGATCACAAAAATGTCTGTTCTGTGATCTGATGCACACACTCTCATTCCTAGCTTTCTGGTGCTTCATTATGACATCATACATGACATTGGACATCTGCATTGGTCTTTTATAATGTAAGTGGTGCTTTTTGATGATGTATACAGGTATAGGGTATATATACTTTCTGGTTGTTCTGTCATGGTTCTTGTTAACTGAGCATATGTTTATACAGTGTGTTGGATTTACTGTTTTCTGACCTCGGCTTGTTTGACCATTCTTGGTTTCTGTTATCCAGACTAACCTTTGCCTGAATATCAATTATTTGTATCTTTGTTATCCCAGCTAGACCTTGGCCTAGTCTCTCATTTATTCTCTCTCTGCTTGCATATATTTCCTTTATCTGTCTTAGGTTCTAGCCCGGCCACTCTAAGGACCAGTATATGTTCCTTTACGGTTTCCTTTAGGTTAGCATGTTAGTGGATCTCCATTCCTGACAACAGCTTTATAATAGTGGTTTTGGCAGGTTTGTCGGATACACCTGTTCCTGCACTATCTGCTCTGTAAACACTGCTTTTTTTGTGCAGTGTGCATAATTATTTTTTTACTGCTTCTCTTGTTTTTCCCTGTTTTGTTGTGTGTTACTTTTTCTCACTTGATCTGTGAACCAAATGGTTGGAAAATGCTCCTGTCAGTGTACTGCAAAATATATACAGAATATAATAAGCTTTCAGTTCGAAACTCTGCTGAGCTGAACCAACTTTTTACAGTCCCCCCAAATGTTCTGGTTTTTCGGAAAAATGGTTCAGCCAAGTAAAATGTTTCTGCGGTACACAGGTCTAATGTTTGATTGGCAGAGGTACAAAATGTACATACAGTTTAAATAGGTCGCTTGTTTTACGGTTGCAAACATTACATTCACACTGTACATTTACACAGACGATTGGGATTTTTTTTTTTTTTTGCAGTTTTCTACCGTCTGTGTTTGCTTTTAGCTGTAACAGTACACATAGTATTGCTATCAACATCATATAAATCCACTGTCCTGAGAGGCTATATAAACTCTTTCATAGCTTCTATCACTCTGTGCATTTAGCTTCATCAGTGGTTTTAATACATGTTGCCAACTGTGTCTGTCACTGGATGTGCATCTTTTAACAGAATGATGACGGCTGGACTATGTGTAATATTCCCACATAGTATCAACCCCTGGATGTTGGGCAAAAGTAACATCTTTAGGACTTACTTGAAAACCAGAGTAATCTCGATGGACCTTTACTGGTTAAATACTTTGTTATCATTATTATTATTATATAGCGCACCATGAATAAGACATTTTATTTCAGCCATTTTCTGCAACCCAGTGTGTAATAAAATGATTGAATTTGATATTATAATTATATTTGAACAATATTGTCAAACCATAATCATACAGACTCATAATCTTCCCAAAACACAATTAGAATTTAGGAAGAATTATATTTCTGAACTTGTTTGCACAAATAGATAGAGGGTATAAGAGCATTTAAGCTCATGACACTGAGCAAATTGTGGGAAAACTAATTTTCTAAGGTAATTAAGGTAGCCTAATTGCAGATTTTATCAAGAAGCCAAAAAAAAAAAAAAAAGATGCTCTAGTGCTTCAGTTATAAACTTGGAGACCCTGGTTGGTACAGAAACATTATTTTATTAAATAAAGCTCTGAAGTATTTATGGTTTACAAACATCCCTGACAAAATCAGACATGTGGTCACCGGAGTGTTTATATGTAACTTGTTTATATACACATTATATCCACATGTTTGGACAACTACATAAAAATCACAATAAGCCATGCTTGAGTACCGAGTTAGGCAATATCAATTTATATAAAAATATCTCAACATATTGGCTAATGAGGCATGAGGAAGTGACTGTCTAAAACTGAAATCGACTTGAATTAAAATGCTAATTACAAGATACTTGTTATATATAGCTCAGAAGCGCTGGTGCAAGATTGAAATCAAACATGTGAAACTGTGCTCACAGTAGTGGTAATCTGCATCTATACCATGAAAAATGCTTTATGCTGGCTACTATTTTTAACTTGTGCAGAAAATAATATAGAAACATAGAATGTGACGACAGATAAGAACTGTTTGGCCCATCTAGTCTGCCCAATTTTCTAAATACTTTCATTAGTCCCTGGCCTTATCTTATAGCTAGGATAGCCTATCCCACACATACCTAAACTTCTTTACTGTGTTAACCTCTACAACGCCAGCTGGAAGGCTACTCCATGTGTCCACTACCCTCTCTGTAAAGTAATACTTCCGGATATTATTTTTAACCCCTTCAGGACGGAGTCAATAGTGCACGTTCTGATCAAAACAAAACGTAAACAAAAACTAGAATTTGCGCTATATGTCTGTTCACCCGTAGTTCCCCTCTTTCAAATTATATGCATCCACACTTATTATATATGATTTTGTTCAGGAGAAACAGGGCTTTAATTTACCATTAACTATTCATATATGGAACAAAATTCATTATGAATAAAATTTAAAAAAAATGTGAGAAAATAAGATTTGTTTTACAATTTGTATTTCCGTCTGACATTTTAGCTGTGAATGCCATAATACTGTTAGGTTTTACTGCACAAAAATGCACATATTTGTAATCAGCGATGTCTCACGAGTACAACAGTATCCCCCATTAACAGGTTTTAGGGCGTTTTGGAAAGTTACAGGGTCAAATATAGAACGTTCCATTTTCAAATAGAAATTTGCCAGATTGGCAATGTTACCTTTGAGACGGTGTGGTAGCCCAGCAATGAGAATTACCCCCATAATGGCATACCATTTTAAAAAGTAGACAACCAAAGGTATTGAAAGTGGGGTATGTTTAGTCTTTTTTAGTAGCTGTGGCAAAACTAGCCACTTCTGGACTGTAGTTATTAAAGGTTGTCCGTAGGCTGAATATGTACTGTGTATTTTAACCTGTGTATGTACCGTATTGTGGCCGTTCGCATGCTGGCAGCCGTGTGCTGCCAGCACACCAAGCATTCATACGACGAAGCACGGCTATCCTGGCCGTTCGCCGTACGAATACGGGCTCCCCAGGTCGACCACACATTCCCAAGTCGTGTGGTACCAATTCACCGATTGCAACATTGTTGCAATCGGTAATTAAGGGCTCTCCGAGGTGGCCGTCGATCCACTACCGACCATGCGGCGGTCGGCCATCTTGGATCCTTTGTCCCTGCAGCGGTGTTCGGTCGTCGAGAGCCTGGAACTGAAAACGGCTACTCGATGATTTGGACGCCGCTGGACTTCCAGGGCGTTCGGGAGTCCCGCGTTCGGTACATTGTATGTCCCGTACTTATTCGGTATTTTTAAACTCACTTTAATGTTTTATTGTATTATGTGCGGCGTTCGGTCAATTCAGCTGGGATCGGAGCGGTATTCTCACAAAGTGTGCGCTCCGACCTCCGCTATCTACCGAACGTTCAACTATTGCAAAGTACCGAATATTGTGTAATTTCTGTATTTTAATGTCAATTGTCGGTTTTGCTGCACGAGGAGATAATCCACTTAGTCGTCCATTTTAGTGGGAGTATCTTTCTCGTGCAGCAAGGCCTGTTGGGAAAGTCACAGTGCATGATGGGAGAAATCCCCTGGAATTACTGTCTGGAAACCCCTTGCATGGGGAACTGTATAAATATACTGCCTGTGAATAAACCGAGCTAGTTGACTCCCAAACTGTGTTTTGTCCGGTTATTGGGAGGATTGGGAATATTGCCTTGCTTTCTATTCTGACTGTGGATTTCCTAGATGTACCAACGGATATCGTATGCTGATACATTGCATTCCGTTACAATTGGTGGCAAGCGACGGGATCCGAACCTTACAGCCGAAAAAGCAGCGTTCGTGGAAACCGGAACGACCGAACAAGGAAAGCAAGGGCAATTCGTATGGAGATTGATTATACCATACTGAAACGACAAACTTTAAAAGAGCTACTGGAAGCCAGGGGTAAGATAGCCAGCAACAAGTCTAAGGCTGTGCTGATCGCTGAACTGATGGAGGAAGACCGAGCCCGCAGCGCTACACCCCCACCAGCCAAGGAAGAGACCCCATTCCAAAAAGAGCTGCGAACCAGGTTGGAGTTTTTACCGCAACCAGTACCGCTGGAAATACTGACCGTGATGGTATCAGATGTACAAGATTATCTGATGGCGACCAGCACACCAGCAACCCCGCCTAGGGCAGAGTCTGTTACTGCCTCTACCTACGGACAGGTCAAGCCCAAAGTCCCACATCACGCCTTTAAAGCGTTTTGTGAAGAAAAGGACGAAGTCGATGGGTATTTGCAGGACTTTGAGCGGCTGTGCGATCTGCACGATTTGGAGCCCGCAGTATGGGTGCCGCTGCTGGCAGGCAAACTATCGGGTAGGGCAGCTGAAGCCTACCGTGCTGTACCCCGAGAGGACAGTAAGGATTACCCTAAAGTAAAGAGGGCAATCTTGGAGAGGTATGCTATTACCCCAGAGGCATATCGGCGGAAATTCCGGGGCTTGCGCAAGCCTGAGAAAGATTCTCATGCAGAATGGGCGCACAAGCTGGACCAAGCATCGCTAGGCTGGATACAGGCCAGCAACGCCACTAACATGGAGGAGTTGAGGCAGTTAATGCTGCTGGAACAATTTTTTAATGGTTTGTCCCCAGAAGCACAAGAATGGGTGAGAGACCGGAAACCACTCACCCTACCCGAAGCCGCTAAATTGGCGGATCAGCATTTTGATGCCAGGAGACATCACGGGGCCCAAAATAAGGCTCTCCCTCGGATTACAGGGCCACCCAATAATCTTATCCCTACCGGCCCCACCGCACCCCTGCACAGGCCGGCACTGAATACTCCACCAGCCCCCTCCCGATACAACGGCAGGGCTAACATTCAGTGTCACACCTGCAAGCAGTGGGGGCACATTTCTCGAGAGTGCACCCAAAACCGGAGCCGGCAAGCTTGGAATCAGGTGCGACAAAATTTGGCACCCAGGGCTGCTGCGCACCATTATCAGGTAGCACCCGCCACCCAAGACGTGCTGAGCGCTCAAATTGAGGAGCCTCTAGGGGTGCTGCACGAAGTAATGTCAGTCCGAGCCACCGATAACCGACAGCACCATCGGCAGCTAGTGACCCTGGAGGGAAAGGAGGTGCAAGGGCTCCGGGATTCGGGAGCCACTTTAACTTTGGTTGCACCACATTTGGTACCAGGCGCAACCCACACTGGCGGCTCCGTGGCAGTACGGGTGGCCGGGGGAGCAGTATACCGGCTACCTACTGCCAAAGTTCATTTGGATTGGGGTGTGGGAGAGGGGACCGTAGAAGTGGGGCTGATGCAGAATTTGCCTGCCGATGTTGTACTGGGGAATGACTTGGGCCAAATGACTTCCGCTTTTATTCCCCAGACTCCGTACCAGGAGGCCCTTCCCGTAACCACCCGGCAACAGGCTCGCACCACGGCTACACCAACGCACTCTGAGGCTCAGGTAAGAGACCATGTTCCCCAACTGACCCCCATGTCCTGGGATACCCCGACTACCTTTGCGCCAGAAGTCCAGACCGATCCCACTCTCCAAGTATATAGGGACCGGGCACAAACCGACTGTAATGCCTTAACTATGGTATCCTCTTACTTCCTGGTTCCACGGAGCCTAGCCACACCCCTGTATGACACGGTCTGCCTATTTAATCTGACTGCACCAGCTGATCAGGGCTGGATTATTGAACTACGTTCCTTACTCACAACCCAGCTACAACTTCATGGTCAAAGCCTCTGCTACCAGACCGGACTGAAAGACTCTGCAAAGTTCCCTTCACCTCTCCTCATCCACGACTAAAGATTAAACACTCTTCATACGCCTCTGAGGAGATCTCGGGAACCAGTGTTCTATGTGCCGGAAGCTAAGTAAAACCAATGTGATAAGAGTTGCATCTAAAAGCTGTTATTACCTGTCTCCAAAAGTCCTACGGTAAAAACAATCCCGTTACAGCTAACTTCAACTCATACTTCATATCAGTTATCTGCATCTGTCTTGCTTCAGTTAAAGTATGGAACAGCTATTGTAATTACTTATCACCTAAACCGTTTACTCTACTAAGAGACTCTTTATTGATTCAGTGTCTGCAATTTACTACCGTTTACTCCTTAAAGCTACAGTGCCTGTAACTGTGGACTTCAGTTATCATTTACTCCTTAAAGCTACAGTGCCTGTAACTGTGGACTTCAGTTATCATTTACTCCTTAAAGCTACAGTGCCTGTAACTGTGGACTTCAGTTATCATTTACTACTTAAAGCTACCTGTAAATTGGAATTAAAGTCTTTACCTTTTACTTTCGTTAATAAATATTCAACTATACGAAATCTGCAGTTGTGTTCCTTCATAACAAATGTTTAAACGTGACACCGACCAAGCAGGGTTAGAGGGGGAGCGGTTCATCTGGGAGAGAGAGCGGCTCTACCGTGTCACGGCCAAAGATGTGGGGGGGTCTGTCACCTTAACTAATAAACAACTAGTGGTACCCCAGAAGTATAGACAGGGGCTGCTGCGAATTTCTCATGACATCCCCTTGTCCGGACACCTAGGGATGACCCGTACCCGATACCGTTTGACCCATGCCTTCTTCTGGCCCGGGATCTCTCAGGACGTGCGCCAATATTGCACCTCCTGCGACGTCTGCCAGCGGGTAGGTAAACGAGGGGATCGCCACAAAGCCAGACTATGCCCCTTACCCATCATAGCCGAACCCTTCAGCCGAGTAGCAGTGGATATCGTAGGTCCCCTGCCAAAACCCAGCCCCTCTGGCAAAAGGTATATCCTAACTGTAGTGGACTACGCCACCAGATACCCCGAAGCCGTGGCCCTCTCTAATATTCACGCTGAGACCGTAGCCGAAGCATTGATGAAGGTATTCTCCCGAGTAGGTTTTCCCCAAGAGATAATCTCGGACCGAGGTACCCAATTTACGGCCGAAGTTACTCAACATATGTGGAAGGTGTGTGGCATTAAGCCAATAGTTAATTCCGCCTACCACCCCCAGTCCAATGGACTATGTGAGCGGTTCAACGGGACGCTGAAGCAGATGCTTCGGACGTTCGGGGAGACCCACAAGGACTGGGAGAGGTTTCTGCCTCACCTACTCTTTGCCTATAGAGAGGTCCCCCAGGAGTCGACAGGCTTCTCCCCGTTTGAGCTACTGTTTGGGAGGAGGGTGCGAGGACCCTTGAACTTGATTAGGGAACACTGGGAGGGAGAGAGTACCTCTAACGAAACCCCTATCGTATCATACGTCCTGGAGTTCCGGGACCGTCTGGAGGCGCTGACTCAGGCTGTACACACCAACCTCCAGGCGGCCCAGCAACGCCAGCGACGCTGGTACGATAGAGGAGCCAGGGACCGCAGCTTTCAGGTGGGACAGAAGGTTTTGATCTTAAAACCCATCCGCACAGATAAGCTGCAGGCCATCTGGCAAGGCCCATACCAGGTAGTGGAGCAGCGATGCGACACTACCTATGTGATTGGCCCCTGCTCAGGGGTAGGGAAGAGACGCATGCTTCACGTGAACATGCTCAAGCCCTACCATGAGAGGATAGAGGATGTGACGGCAATCTGTGCCTCCTCCTTAGAGGATCAGGAAAATTTACCCTTACCCGACCTACTAGAACCCGAGGAGCAGATAGAGCCCTCCTGGGGAGTTCAGCTGCGGGAGCGGCTAAGCCCCCAGGAGCGTGCCCAGGTACAAGCGCTGATTGTAGCCAAAGGGGCTACCTTCTCCAATTTACCTGGGTACACTCCGCTAGCCACCCACCGAGTGGAGACCCCGGGGCAGCTCCCTATGCGCCAGACTCCATATCGGGTTCCAGAATCCGTCCGTACCCATATGAAAGCCGAGCTAGACGAAATGTTGCAGCTAGGGGTTATCGAACCCTCCGATAGCCCCTGGGCATCGCCGGTAGTCCTGGTACCTAAAAAGGATGGCACCACCCGATTCTGTGTTGACTACCGGAGGCTAAATGACAAGACGGTGTCTGATGCCTACCCGATGCCCCGGATAGACGAGCTGTTAGATAAGATGGCACGGGGCCAGTATCTCACTACCATTGACTTGTGTAAGGGATACTGGCAAATTCCCCTAGCCGATGATGCCATCCCCAAGTCGGCGTTTGTCACTCCGTTTGGCCTGTACCAGTTCAAGGTCATGCCTTTCGGAATGAAAAACGCTCCGGCTACCTTTCAGCGGATGGTAGATCGGCTACTGGATGGTTTTCAGGAGTACGCCTGTGCCTATCTAGATGATATCGCCATTTTTAGTCAGACCTGGGAAGACCACATACACCACATAGGGGCGATCCTAGATCGCATTGGGGAGGCTGGGTTAACCCTAAAACCTAGCAAGTGCCACATAGGTATGGCCGAGGTACAGTATCTGGGCCACCGTGTAGGATGTGGGCAGCAGAGACCCGAGCCAGCCAAGATCGAGGCCGTAGCCAAGTGGCCTACCCCCAGGACTAAGACCCAGGTGCTGGCGTTCTTAGGGACAGCCGGCTATTACAGAAAATTTGTCCCTGACTATAGCACCCTCGCCAAACCCCTAACCGACCTGACGAAAAAGAACCTTCCCCGACTGGTTGTCTGGGCCCCAGAGTGTGAACAGGCATTCCAACAACTCAAGACTGCTCTCACCAATGCTCCTGTGTTAACTGCTCCTGATCCAACTAAAAGATTTCTTGTTCACACAGACGCTTCAATGTTTGGATTGGGGGCAGTACTGAGCCAAGTGGGAGCCGATGGCGGAGAACACCCCGTAGCCTATTTAAGCCGCAAACTGCTGCCTCGTGAAGTGAGCTACGCCGCCATCGAGAAAGAATGCCTGGCCGTGGTGTGGGCCCTTAAAAAGTTACAGCCCTATTTGTACGGACAACCTTTTTCCTTACTCACAGATCACAACCCGTTAGTGTGGCTAAACCGTGTGTCTGGAGACAATGCCAGGCTGCTGCGCTGGAGCTTGGCGCTACAGCCCTTTGACTTTACTATCCATTACCGGCCAGGAAAACAAAACGGTAACGCTGACGGGTTATCCAGACAGACTGAACTCGAGAAGTGATCTGTGAGTACTCTCCCGGACATCCCCAAGCCGATCCGTTGGGATCAGACTGTGTATGCCGGCTTGGTTCTGGGGGAGCATTGTGGCAAAACTAGCCACTTCTGGACTGTAGTTATTAAAGGTTGTCCGTAGGCTGAATATGTACTGTGTATTTTAACCTGTGTATGTACCGTATTGTGGCCGTTCGCATGCTGGCAGCCGTGTGCTGCCAGCACACCAAGCATTCATACGACGAAGCACGGCTATCCTTAGTCGTCCATTTTAGTGGGAGTATCTTTCTCGTGCAGCAAGGCCTGTTGGGAAAGTCACAGTGCATGATGGGAGAAATCCCCTGGAATTACTGTCTGGAAACCCCTTGCATGGGGAACTGTATAAATATACTGCCTGTGAATAAACCGAGCTAGTTGACTCCCAAACTGTGTTTCGTCCGGTTATTGGGAGGATTGGGAATATTGCCTTGCTTTCTATTCTGACTGTGGATTTCCTAGATGTACCAACGGATATCGTATGCTGATACATTGCATTCCGTTACAGTAGCCACCTAGTCACAAACACTGGCCAAAGTTAGCGTTCAAATTTGTTTTTGTGTTAAAAAAGCAAAAAACTAATATTTGGCCAGTGTTTGTGACTAAGTGGCTACTAAGAAAGACTGGACATACTCCACTTCCAATACCTTGGGTTGTCTACTTTTGCAAATGGTATGCCATCATGGGGGTAATTCTCATTCCTGGGCTACCATACGCTCTCAAAGGCAACATAACCAATCTGGCAAATTTCAATGTTAAAAAAATGAAATGCAAGCCTTATATGTGACTCTCTAACTTTCCAAAACACCATGAAACCTGTACATGGGGGGTACTGTTATTCTCGGGAGACTTCACTAAACACAAATATTAGTGTTTTAAAACAGTAAAAGATATTACAACAATAATATAGTCCATAAAAGTGCCGTTTGTTTGTAAAAATTGCAAAAAACGTCACTTTTACTTAAAATATCATCGTTGTAATACAATTTACCAATTTGAAACACTAATATTTGAGTTCAGCGAAGTCTCCCGAGTAAAACAGTACCCCCCATGTACAGGTTTAGGTTGTTTTGGAGAGTTACAGGGTCAAATATAGTGCTTGCGAATTAAATTCTCTGCACTTTCTCCCTGTGTTGTCAGGCATGTCAATCAAATTTTAATTAATCAAATCACCTAATTATGTTAAAAGATTACTTAAATATACACGTAGAATTTTAATACATATGCATTTATAGGTATTTAAATTCTACGTGTATACTAATGTAATATTTTATGTAATTATATGTATTTATCTATATATATATATATATTTGCGGTTATTTGCATTTTATATATAGATAGATATATATAGAATGTCATTCTAAGTGTATTTTGTTACCAATATATATATATTAATAACAAAATACAGTTAGAATGAAATTACATATGTATATATAATTTATATTAAATTTTGTTTGAATATTTTATTTATTAATTTTATTATTTTATTTATTTATTATTGTAATTATACATATTTATATATATATAATATATGTGTATATATCTATTATATATATAATATATGTATATTATATATATGTAACGTCATTCTAAGTGTATTTTAATACTAATATATGTACTTATATTAGTATTAAAATACACTATGTATGACGTTAAATATATATAATATACATATATATTATATATATAATATATATACATATATTATATATATATATATATAAATACATTTGATTTATTTTTAAACATGTTTAATATATTTTTTTTATACTTCCCACCAGCAGGGGGACTGTCTAATATTTTAGACAGTCCCCCTGCTGGCAGATCCACAGCCAGCTATAGGGGGCCATGTGATCGCTCTTTGAGAGCGATCACATGGCCCCTGGGGGCCTGATTTGTGAGGCAGTCCTCCCGAAGCGGAGCGCCGGAAAGGTAAGCAACCCGGGCGCTCCAGGGCTTAAAGCCGTTACGGCGTGCTATGCGGTCACAACGGCTTTAAAGCCCACTTAATCCGTGACGGCATAGCACGTCGTAATGGCGGGAAGGGGTTAAACCTTTGTACCTCTAATTTAAGACTATATCCTCTTGTTGTGGTAGTTTTTCTTCTTTTAAATATAGTGCATATTGTAACTAAATTATTTCATGTCCAATTACATAGTCCTATGATTTCATTATTAAATGTTAGGTTTTTCCCTAAAACCCTGCATTGTGTTCATTCTACCTAAAACACAGTGGTTGGTGGGCATGTTCTTAAGCAAAGTACACACTGATATCTTTCTTAAATCCCTGCCTTTGTTTCCATTGTAACCAGTGAATAGTAGTAGGAGGCTTTATTAAAAAGTAGTGAATACAGTGATGTAGTAATAAAATGCAAATGGCCATTTTATTATGCATTTAACCTTCAAATTCATGCATTTTCACATACACTTGCAATATAGCATCCACAGAGAAATATACCTGCATAGTTCTAAACACAGTTTCATATTACACACAATTGTTCACGTTATATTCCAAAATACACACATCTATCTACAAGTCAATTGCCATGTCTGTATCCCTGAAAATAGATCACAATGCCCAAACACAAGCTTCAGATGTCCCTAAGAAGTAGGCACTAGGTTGATTTTGAGTCTGACATCAAAGGTATTATTGACCTTCTGCAGTTTCTAATTTTGCTCCCTAAGTTATGAAATGTCTTCCTTGTATAACATAGCTCAACATCGGACACCGCAAGACTTAACTTGGTGGAGCTAACTGAAGCTCCTTTTGAAAATTTCAGGTGTGGAGTTGTCAAACTATTAGCAAATAGTTCAATTACTTACTCTTGGAAGGCACAGGCCAATCCAGGCACAATAACCACTATACAGGTGTCAGGATTATAGTTGATTCAGCACGCAGAATAGTATCACACCTAGGACAAAGGATAACGTCTAACCAGACCTTAGAATGGCTGGACTTAACGTACCGGAGAACAGTCAAAATACTTGCCGAGGTCAGGGACACAGAACGAGACACAGTCGAGGATACCAGAAATACGGGAAGTCAAAACGAAGCCAAAGTCAAATACCAGAAATATGCAATCAGGAACACACTCTCAGATAACCAGCTAGGGGAAAGCACGACAGGGCACTGACAAAAAGGTAATTTGGGTTTAAATAACCCTCCTTAGGCTGTAATTGTCTGTTTCTGACCTCTGACCACAAAACGTGCATGCGCATCGATGACGTGATGTTGCACGCACGTTGGCACCATCTTTGATGTGGGCGGAGGCAAGTCTTTTATTAAAACCGGAACCGCAGCGGCGGGCATCTCTAGGAATGCCGTACTCGCTGGGGACCGGGATAGAAGGAGGTCGGGCAGCGGTTTGCTGCGACCATGGTAAGTATTTGATTTTATTGTTGGCATAGCCGCTATGTTTCATTGGGGCCACGCCGACAGATACGCGGGGAACCGTGACAACAGGGTTATAGTGGTTATGGTGATTGGAGTGTTCATCTAAGGATTAGAAAATCCACAAAAAAAGTATAGTTTATTCAGCACACGCCACCACAAAAAGGAACATAATCATCTTACAGTTGTATTTCAAAGACTTTTGATGAAATGCAATATCTCTCTATAATATGCCACCAATGTCAAAAGTTTCAATAGCTTTCCGAATATGAGATTTTGTTGGAAACTTAAGGATTCTGCACAATTGGCAACCTCCAAAGAAACGGTAAACACTACACTAAGTAATAATATAATAATATTAAGATAACTCCACAATTATCTGCTTCTCTCTGCCAAGTGCAGGAGGTGTGAGTAATTTAAATGCACTGCACATAGCTTTGAAACACAAGATGTTCTGTTGCGAAAAGGGTAAGAGACCTTTGGTGCAATCATAGGCAGAGGTAAAAGGAGCAATGACTTTAAATTATATTGTAAGTGTAATGCAGTCCAAGCCAGAGTCTGGTTTGACCTGCTACAATCTCTTTTTGTAAAAACAATACAGAGAAATACATTTCTTAGGACTAGCAGTTAGGTAAAGGGGCAATGAACTCTGTGGCCTGAAATCTTGACAGTAATCTGCTTGTTGAATTTAGCAATTAATCAAAGGTACTTTTCTGCAGAGATTGACCTTCCTGATCTATGCCCTGGATTTTTCTTCTCCCACATACTTCATAAATTAGATACCAATGTCTGTAAAATAAATGTAGGATTGTGATTTATTTCATATCTTAAAAGGGCACGTCAGGCACCCACAGATAAGGTACGTGCTTAGATAAGATTACAGCAATGTATAATGGGCGTTTTTGGTTTGAATTATTTAATAATCTATTTAAGATTTTTTTTTTATTTTAATTATAATTAGTTTCTCGCCATAAATGCTCCTTTTCTGGCCTGTCTCCCAACCTGTAGTGCTTTTTATTTTCTGCATTCGACATGATGTACATTATGTCACCACAAAAGAGAGATGACAAATAAACAACTCCCAGAAACCCTTTATGTAATATAAACCACTGTATTTGAGATAAACTCCAGCGTTATCGACCATTTTTTAGCTTTGGATTTGAAAAACATGAAGTAGAAACCGGAGGGTATTCCAGAACTTTCACATTTTCATTATAGCCCCTGCACGTCAAAATAATTAAATATTTATTTTCATTTACTAATCCTTTAAAGAAATATATATATAGAGATACACAGTTTTAGTCTACATGGTACGCCTTATGTTACAATATTTAGGTCAGAGTCTGAACTATTTGCATAGAAACAGAAATAACAATGACATAAGAATTTTTACTCAAAAATAAAGACATAAAAATGTACATATATCCCACTTACACGAGTTTGTAAAGAACCTTGATATTTATGCACAGATAGTGAACTCTGTTATATAACTTTTATATAACATAAAAAGCAATAATTGCTTAACATACTTTCCTTAACACAAATTGACAATTTGAGTTTAATATTATGTAATAAGCATCCAGTTTCTCTGAACTTTTGATTTCTGTAGGATTGCAAGCTGTACAAGACTTGCATAATAATCAGGCAGTATTTCAAAAAAAGAAAAAGGACCATTAAGTTAAGTTAAGTTAGTTCTCTAATTAATAAAAATAAAAATATACATTGTCTAAGTTTAGTTGAATGGCAGTTTAAAGTAATGTATAAATAGTATTACACTCCAATAAGACTTTTTAAGATGTTCCCACAATATGATTCAATTTGCTGAAGATGTGGCAACTACCCGGGATCAGATATCCATATATGGTGGCTGAGTCCTATAGTCAAAGGTTTATGGAATTGGGTTTTCAGTTTATTCTTTAAGTTAACAGACATCAATTTAGAAAAAAAAACTGTAACCGCTTTACTTCATATAAAATGGAATTTAAAGAATACTAATCTTATTTGTTTAGCTATACATTGCATGGTAGCAGTAAAGATATTAATTGCCAGAAATTGGAGGTCATCAACTTCATTTCAAAAAATGTATTTGTTCAACCAAATTAAATTCCAATTATCCATGGAAATCGACCTCCCATTAAGTACATTAAATATACTTAAAAAAAGAGAAAGATATAAATTATGTCTGGATAAATTAAAAACAACATAGTGTTATCATATAGAAGTAATCAAACTACTCTGAAAAGGATGTTTGATGTTTTATGATGAATGATATTGGTATCTTAGATATAATAAATTGATTGCTATCAAGGGATGAATATTGTATAACAAAATATGACTAATTTGCAAAAAAAAAAAAGAGAATGCATGCATTGTCTTTGTTCGTGTGTTTATTCTGTAATGTATAATAATAAAAAAATTCAATAAAGAATTATAAAATAAAATAGTTAAGTTTAAGTTAACTTAAACCTTTGTCTTATAGACTAAATAACACTTGTGCGTTATCCCATAACATAAATTCAACATTGTTTTATCTTTACTTAGTCCCTTAAACAGTTAAACATTTAGCAATATATATAGACCATGCATCATTTTGGGGCCTATCTTCTTTTAGAAACATTTAAATATATAAAGGGAATCAACACAGCAAATGAGGAGAGTATATTTAAAATAATGAAAACTACCATAAGAGGATATATGTGTACTCATATTAAAGGATTACTCCAATCACCATGACCACTACAGTGATTTGAAGTGGTCACATTGGTGGAAGTCTGGCTGTACAGTGTTTCTGCTTAAAGCACTGCATATTCAGAGCAATTTGCACTTATGTGCCAGTGGCTAGGTGCACCACTGGCACACATGACCTGGGTAGCCCAGTAATCTGTTCCGTGCTACCTAATGTCAATTCTGTGCATATTTTACACCTGTCATCAGCATGCACAGCATGCTGGTAACAGGCACATGGAGATTATCCCCTTGCAGACAGAATCTACAAGGGGACACTATGCTCATTCCTCCCTTCCACTGTGAGCTCCCTCCTTTACAGCCATTTTCTTCCTACTAAAAATCCCTCCTTACTTCCAAGTTCTGTGGTTCTCCACTCACCATCCTCATGGTGGTCTAGAGCATGAGAAGCCTGTGATTGGATGGCCCCTGTGATGTCTGGAGGGTTGCAGATGTCAGCACCGGAAGCTTTGCCCGGTGCTAGATTCCAGGTAAGTAATACATTACTTTCTAATAATTTAAATGGGAAATGTTCAGTGAGGCATTTTAAGATATAAAAAAAGAACAACTCAAGTTTATAAAGAGTTACATAGATCCCAGTGCTGCACAGAATGAAAAAAATAAAACCTTTTCACTTATTTAAAAAATAGACTGAATATTTACAGATCTAGAATTTCATCACATTCCATCCAAGCAATCATTTTCTCACCATATCATCATCTACTCATTGCTCTGTTCGCTTGTGGAAATAGTATGAAGTGGTGTTATTGTTATCTCACAACATTTTCTCTTGGTCCTATTCCTTCAGCTTTCATCAGATCATGAAGTCACAATTTTATGCGACAATCTCATCCTCCTTAAGCCACTGAACACGATTTTCCTTCTTCTTTTAAAGCAAACTCAAATCAAACCAACTAAAACATACTCACATTTCACACACTGGAAAGCTATTGTTAATTCAGTCACTATCACAATACCTTCCACAGGAGAGAATAGATCAGTGGAAATTACAATAGGGCAGTTAAAATTAAAACCTTGGTCTCCTATTCTGCCTCTATTTCATGTTTGTTTAAATATTAATAACAACTTCTTCTCCTAAACATGTATTTGGTCTACAATATACTGTACTTTACTTATTTGATTCCTACCTACTCACTTTTCCTTTCACCTTTTCCTCACATTTCTATGTCTACAAAGGCTAGACTTGGTGTTCTAAATTAATTTCTCAGCCCCGGATTAGTTCCCCTGCATCATGCAGAGAGACTGTAACCAGTGGTGTATCTTGGTTTTGTGCTGCCCTAGGCAGGACAAAACTCAGACACCCCCCCGCGCGCGCGCGCGCGCCACCCAACCCTTCCCCCCTGCCCCGCCTTCTAAATACACACACATTCACTGACAGATACGCATACACTAGCTAACAGACACACACAGTCGGACACACACACACTAACAGACACACACAGTGAGACACACACACTAACAAACACACACAGTCGGACACACACACTAACAAACACACACAGTCGGACACACACACACTAACAAACCCACACAGTCGGACACACACACTAACAAACACACACAGTCGGACACACACACTAACAAACACACACAGTCGGACACACACACACTAACAGACACACAGTGAGACACACACACACTAACAAACACACACAGTCGGACACACACTAACAAACACACACAGTCAGACACACACACACTAACAGACACACACAGTGAGACACACACACTAACAAACACACACAGTCGGACAGACACACACTAACAGACACACACAGTGAGACACACAGTGAGACACACACAGTCGGACACACACAGTGAGACACACACAGTCAGACACACACACACACTAACAGACACACACACACAGTCAGACACACACACACAGTCACACACACACACTAACAGACACACACACACACAAACAGACACACACACACACAAACAGACACACACACACACAAACACACACACACACACACACACACACACACTAACAGACACACTAACAGACACACACACACACACACACACAGACACACACACACACACTAACAGACACACACACACACTATCAGACACACACAGTCAGAGACACACACACACACACTCACATTAACACATTTTTATTTTTTTATTTTATTTACTCCCCCCCCCAGCCTCCTTACCTTTGGGAATGCTGGGGGTGGGGGAGGTTCTCCCATTCCCTGGTGGTCCAGTGGCTGCAGGGCGGCACTGGCGGGCAGGCTGGGCGGCCGGCGAGGGAGCTCTTCCCCTGAGCTCTCTGCTCAGCTCCCTCGCGCGCCGCCCGCAGAGTGAGGCTGGGAGGCGGAGCCGGAATATGACGTCATATTCCGGCTCCCAGTCTCACTCTGCGGGCGGCGCGCGAGGGAGCTGAGCAGAGAGCTCAGGGGAAGAGCTCCCTCGCCGGCCGCCCAGCAACCAGCAACCAGCCCAGCATGTCTGTTAGCCGCAAGGCTAACAAGACATTTGCCTTGGGCATTTGGGGGCGGCGTTTTTTGCCGCCCCCTGGAAAATGCCGCCAAGGCAAATGCCTTGTTTGCCTCGCGGCTAATACGCCCCTGACTGTAACAATCTGCTCTGCGTTGTTCTGGAACTTTTAACGGCTACTGAATAGGAATGAAGTAGGGGGTTTGTGCAAACAGCAGATCTTTTAATCAGACAACTATATACTGACATTATGCCCAAATATACATAATATTTTGAATTATGTTGCAATTTTTTTTTTGAAGTTTCAGATTTCTTATAAATAAGTGTAGAGTATTTGTCTTTATATTATATATTGTTGCACCACCAAAGCACCATATGATAAAAATAAAGTCTTTTCAATAGACAGGAACATTTTATTTCCTCACTAGTGATGTCCCGAAAAGTTTGCGCGATGTTCGGTCCGCCCCCTATTCGTCATCATTGAGTAAACTTTGACCCTGTACCTCACAGTCAGCAGACACATTCCAGCCAATCAGCAGCAGACCCTCCCTCCCAGAACCTTCCACCTCCATGACGAATAGGGGGCGGACCGAACATTGCGCATGTTCGCAACCGCGAACGCGCTATGTTCGCCAGCGAACGGTTCCCGGCGAACTGTTTGGGACATCACTATTCCTCACTATTTCTGTAAATGATAAGTGAATATATACTGTAAACAATTTAAATGGTTTATATTTAAATAATTTCTATTTTTAGTTTTTTTATATCAATTTATTCATGAAATCGTAGTTTTTATTCTACATAAACATGGTAGGTATAGGTAGAAGAGAACAGAATGATGTATAGCCAAATGTACCAATATCTTTTGTAACCAAAATGATATTTAACCATTATATAATTACCAAATGAGGAACCAAAACAAGGGAAAGCAGTGTTCAAAATGAAAAAACAAAAGTGTAAATAAATAATTGTTGTTTCATAAATTAAAAAGTTATTTTGTCTCTTTAGTGTTATTTGTGTAAAGAAAATTCAAAAAACACCAAATGGTAATAATCGGTGGGAGTGTTTGTAATCCAAATAAGATAGAGATGGGTTGAGTATATATAACCTCTTCAATATATTCAATACTTCATATAATAAATTAGCAAGAACAAATATATAAACTCTAAAATAATGACAAAGAACCAATTAAGACCAATAAACTGTATAATTTCATATACTAAAATTGATATCTACCAATAGCATATTTGTCTTTGATGTATGTTAGATTAGTGCATTCGGTTTCAAACAAATTGTGATTCGTCCACATTTTGGGTGACAAGCGATCGGCAATTCGTCTGAAATATCGAACTCTGAAACGCTATATGATGAATCATCATGATTCGGAGTTCCGTCTGTGGAACCAAACAAAAAAGATGACCGATGTTTAGAGGACAGCTACGAAATGTTGATTTTATTATTTATTATAAATAAGAAGTGACCAAAAGAGGGGGAAAAAGAGTTGTACAAAAAACTATATGTATACATTATATTTAATAACAATAAAATATATAAATATAGGTTTTTATTTTTACTCTCCTCTTTTTTGCCAAACTCCATAAAATCAAATCAAAAACAATAATATTAGCATTAATGTTTTAATAAACCATTCCAATTGTTGGGAGGACCTAACTGCAAATACATTATATTAGTATACAGGACAAACATAAAAAAAGGGATATGTCTTACACAAAATATTACTACAAGATGTTCACATTATGTATGGAAGTCAAAAAAGTGTGTGCCTTGATCAAGACCTACAAAAAACAGTAATAAACAAGTGAGAAAGGCGCAGAAAAAAAAATATTGATCAGTAAATAAATAAATTGATTAATTAATACAACAGAAGCAGCACTTTAAAGTGCACTGGCCCAAAAACACACTGCATACAATAAATATGATAAAAGGTTCACTGTGTTTTTACAAACAAAAGTACATATATGACTCAAGCAAGGGGTAAAACTGTAATACTGCAGCACAATATACTGTGATACCGTAGTACGATATACAGCCGCACTCCAATAAAGTGACTACGTTTGTGCAAAATAAATTATTATCTATACATATATGAAATGTGAAAAATACATCCAAGTGCATTAAAAGTGCTAAAACACTCAATGTGGTTTTGTGCATGTAAACCCAAAACATGATAGCAAGTTACACTAAAAGATCGATGTAGTGAAGTTTCAACTCCAAATGGGGGGGACATAAAAAGGAGGGGAAAAATGCATTTAGGGTAATATTTTAAGACATAATAAATAAACTTCAAATGGAGTTGTAATAAAACTCACAAACAAAGAGCAGAGCAGTCTGCTCTAACTGTAATAGTCCAAAATAGGATTGGGAATAAAATATCACCGGGTCCGTGGTTCAGTGCGACCGCCGGCTGACATCAGATGCAGCAGGTAGTGACGTACTCCCGTTTCTTGGAAGTATCCAGATCGAGTGTACAGCCAGCCCTGGAGTGTGAGCCTGACGGAGTATACAGAAACCGGCGGTCGCACTGAACCACGGACGGACTGTTAACACAGAGGGACCCAGTCATGTTTTATTCCTAGCTGACTGCTAGCTGCTTATTTTTAATCCCTTACTAATAAACACTCTTAGTGCACTTGGATGTATTTTGCATGTGTGTAGATAATGATTTATTTTGCACAAACGTAGTCACTTTACTGGAGTGGGTCTGTATATTCTACTACGGTATCACAGTATATTGTGCTGTAGTATTACAATTTTACCCCTTGTGTGAGTCATATATGCACTTTTGTTTGTAAAACACAGCGCACCCTTTATCCTATTTATTAAACAAGACCTACATTTCCAGTCTTCTACAATCAAAGTGTTACCATGAAAGGTAACACCATTCCTAAACAAAGTGAACACAAACAATCACAATTGTTTTGACCCATTATAAAAAATCCAATCATCTATATAAGCATCGTGTTACCAGTACCATTTTTGGTCTACATTACGAAATCAATTTGCAATGGCAAACCCCTTATAGCTTATCAGAGAAAGCTGCAACAAAGGATCCAATTGAAGGAAGTTTATTACTAACACAGGGAACCAAAGCACAATTCTTTGTGTAATATTTCTAATACTAATTACCACAAATAGATACCAAACCATGTAACACCAAAAGGGATATATTTTCATAAAGAATATTAATACTTCATAAAGATATCGAGGTCAATAAATGCAAGCTTTTCCAGGATCTTATATATATATTTGTTTATTTAATACACTAAGTTCCTTTGTGTGCTTGCTATTGCTGGTATACTTTAATTATGTAATGAACCAATGTTTTTTTTTCTCTACAATAATATATTAAATGTTTATTTAATACCTTAAAATTCTCTTCTGTTAAGCCTTCTTCTGTCTTGGCATCCCTGATCATTGCTGCAACATATCTTTTAATAAGGTTTCGCATTACCTCCTATGAATGCAGAATAACATGTAGAAAAAGAGCGTAAATGATATCATAAACTTGGAATTGTATACATTATAGCAAGACAATTGCATTATTGCATGGGGTATAATATACTGATGTGATTAGTGAGAAAGAAAAAATAATTAATGTTGAGGAGACAAATCAATCAACATAATGCAAGCAGACCACCGAAAAAAAACATTCCTCTTTAAATTGGCTTTAAGAACATGTTGGCATATGTTTTTATTGTGCCTTTTAACATCATGGGGTTTCTAGATAGCAGGGGGGGGGGGGAGGGAGTAGAAAATATACTAACACAGAAAAGAGGTATTGCTGCCTAAGTCACATGTGCCAGGGGTGCCACTAGCCTCCGGCACAAAAAGTGTAAGTAACGCTGGATGTGCGGTGTTTCAAGCTGATGCACAGTACAGCAACACATCTTCCTCCATGATCACTTCCAAAAGCAGAAATGGTCATGGACTTTGGAGGAACCATTTACGTTTTCTGTTCACTTCAATTCACTGCATGAGGGGCAGCTTGCTCAGACAATTGAAAGTGAAGTGCATATGTCCATGGCAGATATTTTATTGTGTTCTGGTGAAGGCGATATGGCAATTTATATGGAAAATGTGCCTTTTTGTCCAATTTGCAAAATGGTCAATGCTAACTGTTAGTCGGTATCAGAAAAGGCAGATGTGAATAGCATGCAGACAAATGCGAGAGGAGACCCTGGACCATGGTCATTTTTATCTGCAACAATCTGCCAGCTGCTCTTTACCAACAAGCAAGGGAACAAGCCTTTTATATATATATATATATATATATATATATATATATATATATATATATATATATATATATATATATATATATATATATATATATATATATATATATCTTTGTGTATAGTTAAAATAGATGTACATGTATCTTTGTACATATCTTTGTGTATATTTATATATATACCTAACCTACCACATCCCTGTAAACTCATCTTTTCAGTTTGGATTGTAAATGATTAAAAGTAAAATAAAACATTCATATCCAAACCTGTTTACTTGTGGTTAATTACATTAACAGATGCAGCACAGAAGGGAGATAGAAGGTAATAGAAGGCTTGAAAGTTTTTAATTAAGTAGTTTTCACTAATAACACTTGGCTAGGTACCATGTTTTGGTTTATGCCATGACACATAAAAAACATTAGATTTTTTTATTTTTTAGTTATAGTTTCCTTTCAAAATGTAAACAAACCAATAATATTAGTCTAACACAGTTTTGGCTGTGTTTTAAAGTAAATATGGCAATAAAATTCATCCATTATAGTGTCTCTTTAAGCGATATATTTATTGGGAATTATAACTCAGCATTTTGACATTTAATATTTTTCTCTGGAAGCCTAGGGCTTGCTGATGAGAAACTGCTTGAAAATAACCATCTCCTGCCAATATATTAGACCATTGCTGACATCCCTCATTAATATAAATCAAAACAAAAATATGTAAGCAAACTAAAGGGAATGCATAAACATTATTTTTCCTTGACATCGAGAACACTAACCAGAGAGAAACAATAAATGACTGAGATAATACAACCTTCTCCACGGCTAATCTGATAAAAGATATATGGAACTTAAACGAGATTTTAAATGCCATATGCAGAGATTATGCCAATAAGGGTAAACATTAGACATCATTCATATTGGTCACTGTTACAGTGAAACAATTATTTAGCACAGTCATAATGATTTGAAGTGAGGCTGTAATCTATGTTTTACCTGTGTCTGAATCATCTCCAAATATATTGAATACTTTTAAATCACAGAGATACATGTATCAATGTAGAATTTTGAGATATGCTTGCCTTACAGCCAGTCCAGTGCCCCCAGTTACTCAGCCTCAATTTCTCCTACATTTGGGGTTACCATAGCAAACATAGTGCATGCTATGTGGTTGCTCTGAATGGAGGGCAGAAGGGCCATCGGTGGGAGTTTTTTAATGCTCTCCCTTGTCAATCAATTCTTTGGCATAGAGACTATGCTGAAGAATTGACTGACGGGTGGGAGTAAGACCTATTTTAAATAAGGGTTTTTCTCCTAATCTGTACATTTTCTAGCAACTCTGAAAACACAGTGCATTGGTAGAATTTGATGCTCTTTAAAAGGAGCATAAGTTGTACTTTGCATGACAGATACCCTTTAAAGTTGATAACGGGGCATACACAAGTTTACATGTCTCCTATATATCCCAAAAACTATTCCTACAAAAGGGCACTGCATTACTATTCCTAATTCTGCCTGTGCTTTTCAGACATGTACTCATAGAAATTTGCTATCTTCAATTTTTATCCTGCAGAAGAACATGCATAGAACATAGCATATTTTGCAATATTTTATTTTTGATGAGATATGGCTGGAAAACATTCCAGACACCAACACAACTTTATGGTATTTGACCTAAAAAATATGCTATATTGTTGCATGCTCAAATAACAGAGGTATATAAATTAACATGTTTTGCAGCATTCTGAACCTTAAGCCTTTGCCAGAGTATGTGTGAATGTACGGGCTAAGAAGAAGTGTTGGAAGTTAAACAGCCTTCAATAGAACAAGAGGATACCATGCTGAATAAACAAGACTGTGTTCTCGTAGCAGTGCAAAGGTTTACTCTGTATACTGAATTGCAATTCCTCCATTGAAGTCTACAGGAAAATCCAGTATGCAGAGTAAAACCTTTCTCAACTAAGGGAACGAAGACAGCAGAAAATACATTGTATCTGTCAGTTATCTTTTTCTGGCTTGATAGGAACATTCCATTACAGTGAGCTATATTGGTAATGGAACGAGAATTGCCCCGTTGCCCTATTTTTTAGATTGGTTTGACTTTGATTTCCTACCTAGTGTCCACCAAGTGCCACTCCCCTCATTTCTTTTTCCAGTCTGAAAGTTGGAAGCTCCACCTTGGAGCTTCTGTTTACTCTCCTCAGCTAAGCCTGCAATTCATGGCTAGTTTATTGGCTGAAAGCATCACCTGATCAATCTCAGCTAATAAGCTAAGCTTGCACTACTAGGTTTAGCTCAATCAGAGAGCTTCCAGGACAGCAAGGAAAGGGCAGATCCCAGGTAAATAGTCTAATCATTCAAAAACTACTTACATTGGAGGCACCAGGTCACTCATCGCACCATAACCACTATAGCTATCTGTGATGGTTATGGTGTATGGAGTGTTCCTTGAATTGTCTCTATCACTTTTTGCGCTAACCTTCGGCTTCAGTTACAGTGCCCTCATGCCCCAGTTCCATTCTTTAATTACAGTGTTCACTTTTTCCCAGTCCCTGTACTAATTACAGTATCCTCAAGTCCTCCAACACACTTTTCTAATTAAAATATCAGCTATGGTTTTATTTGTATCTAAATAATGCACGATTATCATTTGTGCAACAATAAATATGATTTTTTTTTAAAGATACTGTCAGTTATTTTCAGTATCTAAGATATAGGCTTTACCATTTCTCACTATATACCATATAGATGACATATAAATAATATATAAATATGATTACCTGGTATTGATTGTGTCTTCGAAAATTGTCAGCTGCTCTCCTCTGTTAGAAAAGAAAAAAAAAACAGGTAAACATATCAATATTTACAACAATAATAGTTGAATGGTAATACATTTATGATGCTACCTCTGTGATTACAGCAAAATTATATTAATCATATTGTTTATAGATTTTATTATGGTTGCTATGCAAAAAAAAGCCTTAATATCTTTCAAAAACTCCTGATATCATAATTTTAATCTCGAAAGGCGTAAAGCAAGCTGGCAAATTACCCAATTTTATTTTAGCAGCCATTTTATGTTTCCCTATCTGTCTAGTCTGCATGAAGTTTAATGTACAATACCTTATAATTGCAAAATTTATAAAATAATAAAATAAAAAAAATAAAGAGAGAAAGCAAGATAGGTTAAAATTAGTGGCTATTTCTACTGACATGTGAGTGAGATTTCAGTTGGCTCTCATTTGTGTCACCCAATTTTTCATTTTGTTTTGTCTTTTACGTAGTTTCCTTATTGTGTTTTTTTTTTCTCAGTCCATATTGCCCATATACAGAATAATACTGCATCCTGACTAAACATCTGACTTCCAGTCCAGATTCCTTGACCTTACTGATGACTTATTTGGCCCTGACTAGCCAGTCCCATGACATACTTGTCGTTAAGTTCCTCAAAGAAAACCCAATGTGCAGTGCTGCTGAATAAATATCACCTACTCTATATGCCCAGAGTGCTTTTAGCATAATGTGAGTGAGTTTTATGATAAGTTTCTGTGGACTCGTCTCTGGTATCCAAAAACTAGACGTAATTTTAGAAATCCAGCACAGCAACACCGGGTCCAAGAATCAAGACTTTCCTGGCAAACATGGTATGTCTGGCAGGTATTCGTATGCATATTGATACATCATTTAATCAATTACTCCTGAATGTATTCACTAGAGTGACATTTCAAGTGTGTTTTTAAAGTTCAGGTGAAAGTAGAGACTAAGGGAGACTAAGGGGAAAAAAAAACATTAAATGTCTGGTTTTATTTAAAACGTAAAGGAACACTATTGTCACCTAAATTACTTTAGCTAAATAAAGCAGTTTTAGTGTATAGATCATTCCCTTGCAATTTCACTGCTCAATTCACTGTCATTTAGGAGTTAAATCACTTTGTTTCTGTTTATGCAGCCGTAGCCACACCTCCCCTGGCTATGATTGACAGAGCCTGCATGAAAAAAAAACTGGTTTCACTTTCAAACAGATGTACTTTACCTTAAATAATTGTATCTCAATCTCTAAATTGAACTTTAATCACATACAGGAGGCTCTTGCAGGGTCTAGCAAGCTATTAACATAGCAGGGGATAAGAAAATCTTAATTAAACAGAGCTTGCAATAAAGAAAGCCTAAATAGGGCTCTCTTTACAGGAAGTGTTTATGGATGGCTGTGCAAGTCACATACAGGGAGGTGTGACTAGGGTTCATAAACAAAGGGATTTAACTCCTAAATGGCAGAGGATTGAGCAGTGAGGCTGCAGGGGCATGTTCTATACACCAAAACTGCTTCATTAAGCTACAGTTGTTCAGGTGACTATAGTGTCACTTTATTTGTAAATTTGCTATTAAGTTAATTGTTATTGATAAAAAAAAAAGTAATGATCTACTTAATACACATTATACATGTTCTGATTATATACTGTAAAATTGTGTGTTTTTTTTTCATTTACTTTGTCAGCATAATCATTTGTCACCTGACACATGTTAATCTTAAAACTGGTTTATTATTCAGTACTGTGGTGTAGTTGGTCTCTTCTGTCTATTGAGACCTTTTAGTGATTAGTACTTTTATTAAAAGTTACGTTTTAACTTAACACATTTTCCTAGCATTCCATTGCTGTTATCAGATAGTGTATTCTCCGTTTCTCTCTCTTTTTTTGTTTTCTATTTTCACTACAGGCGTTATCCCCCACCAAGGAGCTATACACAGGCAGTAATTAATTTATTTTCTTCTTCTTTTTCTTCTCTCTAATAGTGGTTTATTTTTCTCTAACATTTTAACTGTTCCATGATTGATATTGCTACCCTGTGTCAAATTTAATTTGAATAAGATCTTTTTGGCTCAATAAATATCGTTAGTGTTCCAGTGCTTCTGGATTCATAAACAGTATCAAAATGCATTCATATGGTTCTCTACGGTGCTCCTCAATCTAACTACAACATACTATACAAATAGTCAACATATTCAGGCCTATTATATACATTAACCTGTTGATGGGTATTAGTTTCTTTGCGATGTCTAAAATCTGAAGACAACGTGTAGTAAATGACCCCCATTTTTTCTCTGCCTGTGCTGTACATGTCTCCCTAGTGCCCACTCAGATAGCAGCTTGTTTTAAAGCAACACTATAGTAACAGGCATACAAACATGTATTTCTGTCACTATATCTGTGAAAACACAACTTAGGGTCCCGGCCCCCAAATAAGCAATGTAAAAGATGATTTTACTCACTTTTATTCCAGTGTTGTGTGGGTCTGCTGGAGGCTGGCTCTGACCTCCTGGCTGAGATCATCACAATTCCCAATCTTAGCCAATCCAATGCTTTCCTATTGGAAAGAGCTGGGAGGCTATTGCATTTGTGCAGAAAAATGCTGGGCAGCACCAGTCTGTATCATCTCATAGAGCTGCATTGAATGCAGAGCATGGAGAAACTGAACATCAATACTGCATGCTGTGCGGCACTGACCCAGGAAGCACATCTAGTGGCCGCCTGCTTGACGGCCACAAAGGTTTTTACTAGGCAGCAATGTGCCTTTGATAAAATATCCAGTGAATACATTATGTATTATGTTTACATTGCCAAGCAGTGGTTCTGGTGACTATAGTGTCCCTTTAATACTCCTGCTCTTGCAAGACACCTTCAGCACATGCGGCAGCTGTGACAACAACAATAAGTAAATTACAACCCAAAAACTGGGTAATACCTAATGCATTGAAATAGTTAGGGGAGGGGCCGGCAGGATTTCTCATGCCCAGATACAAACAGGTAAGTCCTCCACCAACCTGCAAACTTAGAACCCACAATATTTCCAAATATTTGTCCTGACACTATAAACCATATGGGTCTGTTTACTAAGCACGGCATTCTCTCTAGATGGGCAGAATTCAGTAAAAATGGCAATATTCCAACTGGAATGACTTTTCTCATATTTACTAAATCCAATTTTTTAGAGTTTAGTCAGCCTTACCAAATCTGTACCATTCAGCTTGATGCATTTGGTGTGAACTTTAAAATTAGTGATTTTGCATCCAGTACCCTTACAAATTGTAGAATCTAGAATGTTTACAAAGCAACAATTTTAAACTAAATCAGGACCAAATACATCTGGTAGGATGCCCATTTCCAAATTATTGTTTGTTTGGTTTTTGCAAGCTTACAATTAAAGAGACACTCTAGGCACCCAGACCACTTCTGCTCAATGAAGTGGCGTAGGTGCCAGGGCCCTCTAGTTTTAACCCTGCTGCTGAAAACATAGCAGTTTCAGAGAAACTGCTATGTTTCACTGAGGATTAATCCAGCCTCTAGTGGCTGTCTCACTGAAAGCCACTAGAGGCGCTTCTGCGATTCTCACTGTGAAGATTTTTTCTTAGATGTTTTTGAGATGTGGTGAAGGGTGTCCATCAAAGTGTTGTAGCTGAAGCATTATTACAAATTCCTCCAAATTTGCTGATTATCAATTTTATAAGACGAATTACAAGCTCGCTTTTCCCTTTAAAAAATCTGTCCTTTAGCGCTCCAATATATTCTAATTTTGGGATTAAATTTAGGGTTAAGAAAAAAAAGGGGTTTAAGGATACAGATGTGGAATTTGAAAGATTATTTGCAAAATAATCATAATCCAATGATGGAACAGCAGAAGTTGTTATAGAATGTGAGTCACCCAGTGCTGTCTCTGCTCCTCCTGCAAAGAATTTCCTCTGTAAGAGATGGTTACTGGGCAGGTAGAAGTTATCCCTTTGGCGTCCTGTCCAGTCTCACACACAGGCCATGGAAGAGTTGGAACAACACAGAGTTTACATCTTCTATAACTATACCTTCAGCTCTGCTATCAAGCATAGGAGGCTGATTAGACTACAGAGGATAATGGACAAGGTTCCTGATATTTATCTCCTCTCACCGGCCCATATAAGCTCCAAAAATGGCACAGAATAAGTGCTGTCAATATGTGCCCTATACAGGACAGGTGCCTGCATGGTAACATATCCAGTGAATACAGTATGTTTTATGTTAAAATGAATTATCTCATAAAGAGTAACTAGGTTAAAGACCTTCACAAAAGTCTGTTAACATTAGACAATTCATCATTGGATTGCCCACAAACATTTTCCTCTATTTGTGAAATATAACCAGACTTTATAAACTTTTCTTCATGAAGTTAAAATACTTTACTTGTGGTCAGGTAAAGTACAAGAGGTCTATATTTTGGATATCACAGACCTTCATAGCGTGTTCTCGCTTGTAGTTCTCCGTTAGAATATGACATCAAGCAAAAGCCCCTCTGTTTAATCTCATGAGTTTGGATAAGATTATCACTATTATGCAGCCATGCTTGTTAATCCAAAAAGAAATGTGATTGCCATTTTGAATGTAATAAGGATTTGTTTCCATTATGTGGAAAAATTGGAAATTACTTTATATCATTTTTCAAACAACAAAAACAGATGTGTGAAAGCCTGAAATTGTTTGATTTGAGTCTTTTCCACCCTTTATTACTATGTATCTATAATTCTAGCCCAAGTGCATAAAGTCCATTATCAATTCAAGGCTTAAAGGACCACTATAGGCACCGAGACCACTTCAGCTCAATGAAGTGGTCTGGGTGCCAGGTCCCTCTAGTTTTAACCCTACAGCTGAAAACATAGTAGTTTTAGAGAACCTACTATGTTTCACTGGTGGTTAATCTAGCCTCAAGTCGCTGTCTCACTGACAGCCGCTAGAGGCGCTTCCGTGATTCTCACTGTGAATATCACAATGAGAAGACGCTGGACATCCATAGAAAAGGATTGAGTAATGCTTTCCTATGGGCGGTTTGAATGCGCGTGGCTCTTGCCGCGCATGCGCATTCGTATCCGATGTCGGCAGGGGGTGGAGAGTTCCCCAGCACAGAAGGAAGCCCGGCGCTGGAGAAAGGTAAATGGCTGAAGGGGTTTTAACCCTTTCAGCCCAGCAGGACGGGGGCCCTGAGGGTAGGGGGAACCTAATGACCCTATAGTGCCAGGAAAATGAGTTTGTTTTCCTGGCACTGTAGTGCTCCTTTAACAGTGCAAGGGTATATTAATAATTGCCCAGGACATACTTGAAAATGAGAAAAATCTCAATGAATACTTCCGGGTAAAATGTTTCATAAATAAAAAGTAACTTTAATTATGCAGAATGTATGTCAAAGTAGCAGTGTTGGAAATCTTAATCTAAATTTTATTTATTGCTAGCTAACTCAGCAAAACACATTCTTTAGTCAAGAAAGGATTATCATTACAGAGAATTTTGTAGAAAATTCTAGTTGACATTAGTTGTACTTACTCCTATTGTTCCAAAACTTTCAGGTTTTCGCCTTATGTTCTTCTTGCATACTTGTTTCCGTATCCATTTAAATAAATACCATATGGTCTTTGGGCTCGGGATTATATTGAAAGGAGTGGGAAGTGTTCCTCCTTCTTCAAAGTAACTCATCCAGAGTTTTGTTCTTGCAAACTTCCATTCGATATCAGCATGATCCTAAACACACATTATATGGAAATGTTTTGTAAAAAAACACTTAGAAATAGAGAGCCAAAATTAAAAAGTGCAAAACATTGTGTGGAAGATTAAATCTTAAAGAAAATATCTCTTGGATAAAAAAAATTACATAACATTTTCTAAATAGCAAAAAGGAAACTTTTTTAATTGTAACACTACTGGATATATTAACTCATCTCAGAATTGTGGGTAACTGACAAGAATATTACAAATTTTAGGGCAAAACTTTATCTATCTTAGCCAGTTAGCTTAGACTACTTACAGGGTTATTTACTAAATGGAGAATTGTCGGGAATTCAAAGTGAATTAAAAGTTAATTTCAAATTTAAAGCCAAATTAGCTAAATTGTCAGCTAGGCTATTCGCTATTATGGTCTAAAAATTGAAATTCACTTTGAATTCATTTTAAATTCTTGACAATTCTAACTTTAGTAAATAATCATGACAGGGTTATTCACTAAAGTGAGAATTCAAAGTTAATTTCAAATTTAAGATCAAAATAGCCAAAATGGAAAAATCCCATAAGTCATCTGTGCTTTCAGTTTGGCTACTCTGAGCTTAACTTTGAAATTCGTTTTGAATTTTCACTTTAATGAATATAGGAATCTATTAATATCACAGATGACAGACATGGAGGTAGCTGGCCTACTGCCTCCTCTTAAGATAGAGCTGTCTAGTTTCCAATGATGGCAGCTTGAGAAACATCCTCTACATTTACATCGCCATTTCTGGGATAAAAGAGAAAGGCGTGCAAAGTTAATGGAACCTATGAAATATGTATCGTATTTGCATTTGAACTTCACATTTATGTAAATGTCTATTAGAATATAACATTATCTAGATGTTTCTATATTCGTATTTAAGTAAACACTGCTATAAAACCACTGTTTGTGTGTCTGCACTCTATGTTAGTATTCTATGTGATTGGCTGAAGTACCTTTTTAAATAATGAAATTGTGTTATTAAAGCGTTATCAAGTTATTCACTCTTAAATATGTATTTGAATAAAAAATGTTTTTGAAATAGTTTAAAATATTATATTAATATTAAAATTGAATGTAAAAAATATACTTATGAGGAAATTAAACTTGAAAGATAGAATATTCTATGATACTCCACTAGAAGTTCTACGATATATATTGACAGATTTAGATATTAAACCCTGGCTCCAACTAGGGATAAGTAAGACTTCAGACATATGTGAAGGATATAAATTGACTACATTCAACCAATTACAATCAAAGTATAACTTACCTATAAGCGATATATTTAAATATCTAAGATTAAAGAACTTCTTAATGTCTAAATTAATATGTAAAGAACATTATATAACCTTCCAAATTGCTAATAGTAAAAAAAAAAAAAAAAAAGGGAGCATCGCTAGATTTTCTAGATTATTCAATCTAATGGACCAGGATTCTCAAATCCCTTCCTTTAATAAATGGGGAATTGATATTGGCAAAGCTTTACCCTTCATAGAGTGGACTAGAGGTACTCAATTAGTAAAACAATCTATTCATAACGTATCATTAATAGAAATCCATTTTAAATTAATTTATAGATGGTATCTAGTCCCAGCTAGATTGCATAAGATCGATCCTACCCATAGTAAAATATGTTGGGGATGTGTATTAGAAGATGGTACCATATATCATATTTGGTGGGAATGTTCTAGACTAAACAATTTAAAACTACAGATGTTTGATTTGGTAAAATCTATATGTTATGACATAAATGAAATCAGTCCACTAATGTTTCTATTCAATATCGGCTTTCCTACACAGGATAACAACATAAGCAGACTTTTGGCCCATATTTTCTTTGCAGTCAAAATCAACATCGCTAGATGTTGGAAATCCCATACACCTCCTGATTGGATAGAAATTATGGCTCAAATTGAATTTCAGCATAAAACGGAGACAAGTTATTTTTTTAACTCGCTTCCCAGGAAAAATGAAAAAATTTGGTCCCCCTTGAGTTCCAAATATTCTAGTAGTATTTAACTATATCTTTGGACTGTTCTCTCCTCTCTTCAAAATCGGCCAGAATTTGAATCTAAATTTGTATTTGTATTTTGTAAACATGTTTTTTTTTTATGTTTATATGTAAATTAAATATTTGAACTTTACTATATAACTTTACGATATGTATTAACTTATTGGTCATTTTGTATGTGCCTATATATATATATATATATATATATATATATATATATATATATATATATATATATGATGTCTATACTTATTGTTACACTTTTGATCCATTTGGATTGACGATGTTATATGGGATAAGCAAGAGTGTTTTTTATGTACTTGTTGAAAAATTCTATTGAATAAATAAGATTAATATAAATAAAAAAAAAAATTGAATGTACAGATTTTATCATATTTAAAACAAATGGCGTATTCGGCATGGTTTCACTTAATTGCTAGATAATAATAGTTTTGATTTAAGTGCAAAACTCTGAGAGATTATTCACTGAACAATAAATGATCAAGTAACCATTTAGTAAAAAATACATTATTCCAGCTACCTATCATTGCTGCAATAGTAAATCCATTGTGTTTTAGGAAGGATCATATGATGAACAGTGCCCAGAATTTGAATATTGAATTCCTTTGTAAATAAGAAGCAGATATATTGTGAAATGATAGCATTCGTATAGTGTTTCCTCTGAGAGCAGAAAAATGTGTACACTGTTCAGGAAATGTAAGAGTACAGAAGACAAGGAGCCATTTAAAAAGTATGTCAAATCCTGTATTGGCAAATTATGATTTTTGGAAAATCATGGCTGAGGAATTAACTACATATGCCTATCTATTCAAATTGAGACAGTCAACTCACTGTATGTATAGTAAAAATGAGAAATAAAAGCTGTAGACAAAAATGGATCGGTCAATATGAATTTTGTTCGGAAACAAATAACAGAAATAAATAAATTGGAAAACATGTTCCAGGGGATAATGCAAATTATCACACTACCATTCCTATAATGTGTTACTCATGTGCACTGGGGGCTATCTGGGGTGTTATACTCTACTGTATTCCTCATCAAAACTTGTCTCCTATTAGTACCTATCATTTATCAGCAGTACGATCAGCTAGCCATGTTTGCTTAGCCTGTTTACTTCCTATTCTTAAAAAATGTGCAGAATTATAGCATGCCTGGTCCAGATCTACTATTTTGTGTTTCACGCTTGTCTCTGCTGTCATGGCAATGCAAGTTTAACTGTTTATCTTTATTACACTTAAACTTTTTTAAAAAATGTGCCTCTATCTCAATGCCACATATGTGTAAACCTGTGATATTACTGTGACTATGTATGCTGTCATGGCACCGTATGTCATCTTGTTAAACTGTGCACAACAAAAATTAAAAATGTAAAAAAATAAAAATAACGCAAGACATTTTTTTGAAAAATATGTAATAAATGTTTATTCACTTATAATAAACTTGGCCAAATTACATAATCAGACACGCCTCTCTAGATTGGGGAGTTTCTTCAGGCTCCCCTTCCCTCGCTTATCCATATAAGTTTTAGACCAGCCCACTAATGAAAGAAACAAGGCAGCATTGTACAGCAGCAGGAGAGAGAAACCTGCATGCTCAGCATGATCACATTGATCAAACTGCTTCTCTTCTACTTCCAGGTTTCATGCTTCTCATAGAAAAACAATGAATATAATGCTTTTCTTTGAGAAGCACCAGTAGACATTCAACATCCTAATGCAATGATTGAAGAAATTGCGCTATCACAGCACCCGCCCTGCTGTGTGCCTTCATGGACTAGATGGGATATCAGAGATCTCCCTTCCAGCCCAGAAATGCAGCAGTGGCAAGGAGAGGACCTGCAATCTCTAACCTACAGCTCTACTAGGTTCTCTTCTCGTGAGCTTGGAGCATTGTCACGGTTACCATGGCAATGCTCCGGACCTCGCAAGAGTAAACTCTAGCCTAGGAACTGCAGGCTAGAGTCCACTCCCTACCAGGACTGCCAGGGATTGGCTTGTAATGTCCCCTCTCCATGGACAAAGGTAAGAAGGGAAACGTGGATATAACCATTACTTATTTTAAATATATATATATATATATATTAATATATATATATATATTTGCTCCCATCTGCCCTCACACACACTATACAGTCCTGTACCAGTTCCAACACAGACACTGCACCCACCCTAAAATGACACACACTGATCTGCACAGTGAATCTTTCTATAAACTGAGCAACATACACTGCTCTGTATTAGGCATGTGCATGGGAAAAAAAAATCGGTTCGGTTCGGCATTCCGAAATTCGGGATTTTCACAATTCGGGACTTCGGCAATTCGCCACTTCAAGACTTCGGAACTTCGGCAACTTCGGAACTTCGGGACTTCTCTTGCAGCCGCTTGGTAGATAACTCCCTGATACCGTGGGAATTAGGGAGTTATCTACCAAAAGGCTGAAAGACCTAAATTGGTCTTTCAGCCAAATTTACTAATACTAAGTAAAAATTACTTAGTATTAGTAAATTTTGCCCCTACTCGCTATACCGCTATACCGCCTGTGACTGCTCACTGTTTAAAAAAAAAATAGTGCCCCCCGGCCCCCACCCCTGAGCGGCGGGTGGGGGCCCTAAAAAAAATATCCCCCCAGGTGACTAGGGGTCCCCAATCCCTAGTCACCCCCTCCCCCCTAATAAAACTTATCCCCCTACCACCCTCACCCTAAAAACTAATGGGGGGGGACCTTTAACTAAGTAACTGTAAAAAAATAAATAAAACTTACCATTCAATGTTTTCTTTCTTCTAAAATCTTCTTTTTTCAGCACCAAAAAAGGCCAAATAAAAAAATCATAATAACCTACGCAATTATAAAAAAAAAAAAAAAAAAAAAAGAGCACAAAAAATAATAATCCATCTACACCCATGGAGGGCTCCACGCAGACTGAGCTCTGCAGGGCGGGGGAAGGCTTATAAAGCCTTGCCCCGCCCTGCAATTAGGCTCAGAGCACTCTGATTGGTGGGTTTAAGCCATCCAATCAGAGTGCTCTGACAGGTAAATGAAGAGACTGACAGGTAAGTCTCTACATTTACCTGTCACAGCACTCTGGTTGGTTGGTTTGAAATCCACCAATCAGAGTGCTCTGTGTCATTTTACACAGCGTGGGAAAGTTCTTTAGAATTTTCCCATGCTGTGTAATTTGACTCATAACTCTCTGATTGGTTACTTAATCCACCAATCAAAGAGTTATGAGTCAAATTACACAGCGTGGGAAAATTCCAAATAACTTTCCCACGCTGTTTAAAATGACACAGAGCACTCTGGATTGGTGGATTTCAAACCAACCAACCAGAGTACTGTGACAGGTAAATGTAGAGACTTACCTGTCAGTCTCTTCATTTACCTGTCAGAGCACTCTGATTGGATGGCTTAAACCCACCAATCAGAGTGCTCTGAGCCTAATTGCAGGGCGGGGCAAGGCTTTATAAGCCTTCCCCTGCCCTGCAGAGCTCAGTTTGCGCGGAGCCCTACATGGGTGAAGATGGATTTTATTTTTTTTGCGCTCATTTTTTTTTTCATAATTGCGTAGTTTATTATGGATTTTTATTTGGCCTTTTTTGGGGCTGAAAAAAGAAGATTTTAGAAGAAAGAAAACATCGAATGGAAAGGTTTTTTTTTTTTTACAGGTTCTAAGTTAAAGGTCCACCCCTCATTATTTTTAGGGTGAAGGGGGTATGTAGGGGGATAATTTTTATTGTGGGGGAGGGGGTGACTAGGGGTTTGGGGACCCCTAGTCACCTGGGGGGGAGGGGACATTTTTTAGGGCCCCCACCCGCCGCTCAAGGGTGGGGGCCAGGGGGGGAGGACCTTAGGTCCCCCTCCTTATTAGCATTTAGGGCCCCCACCTGCCGCTCAGGGGTGGGGGCCAGGGGGGAGGACATTAGGTCTCCCCCTTATTCTAGTTTAGGGCCCACACACACTGCTCAGGGGTGGGGGCCAGGGGGTAGGACAATAGGTCCCCCCCTTATTATAATTTAGGGCCCACACACACTGCTCAGGGGTGGGGGCCAGGGGGAGGACAATAGGTCCCCCCCTTATTATAATTTAGGGCCCCCACCCACCGCTCAGGGGTGGGGGCCAGGGGGAGGACATTAGGCCCCCCCTTATTCTGATTTAGGGCCCCCACCCGCCGCTCAAGGGTGGGGGACAGGGGGGAGGACCTTAGGTCCCCCTCCTTATTAGTATTTAGAGCCCCCACCTGCCGCTGAGGGGTGGGGGCCAAGGGAGAGGACACTAGGTCCCCCCCTTATTTTACTGTAGGGCCCCCACCCACCGCTCAGGGGTGGAGGCCAGGGGGAGGACATTAGGTCCCCCCTATTCCAATTTAGGGCCCCCACCCGCCGTTCAGGGGTGGGGGCCAGGGGGGAGGACATTAGGTCCCCCCACCTTATTCTTGTTTAGGGGCCCCAGCCACTTCTCAGGGGTGGGGGCCAGGGGGGAGGACATTATGTCCCCCCTTATTCTAGTTTAGGGCCCCCACCCACCGCTCAGGGGTGGGGGCCAGGGGGAGGACATTAGGTCGTCCCCCCCTTATTCTGATTTAGGGCCCCCACCCACCGTTTAGGGGTGGGGGCCGGGGGGGGGCTTATTTTTTGGGGGTTACAGTGAGCAGCCACAGGCTGCTCACTGTTTAATAGACATGCCCCTACTCGTGCTATAGTGAGTAGGGGCATAATTTACTAATACTAAGTAATCTTTACTTAGTATTAGTAAATTTGGCTGAAAGACCAATTTAGGTCTTTCAGCCTTTTAGTAGATAGCTCCCTAATACCGTGGGAATTAGGGAGTTATCTACTTATTCATTCCTGTCATTAAACTGACTGGCCAAGTAACTTACATTTTATATGAATGTATGTTACTTGATTGTTGTAAGTGTTGCAAATGCTTACAGGTGAATCCTGGCTATGTTTGTATACTTTTTATTTAAAATTGTATACAATGTAACATTCTTCTTCTTTCACTGGGTAAGTATATTAGTACTTAGGCAATACTGTGCTTCGGAACTTCAGCACTTTGACACTTCGGAACTTCGGTAATTTCGGAACTTCGGGACATCGGCAATTCGGCACTTCGGACATTCGGAAGTACCCGAATGTCCGAATTGTCCGAAATTCGTCTGAATTCCTATTCGGACCGAAACGAATTGCACATGTCTACTCTGTATACTACTATATGTGAAACATTGTGTGTCTGTTTAAACATACAATCCTTACACTTGCTCACAAAAGTCATAAACATGCACATAGTCTGCGATGCATGACTAATGCTAGTTCATGTGAAACTTAGATGGGTTGATTAGTGGGTGGGTGAGGGGCAGATAATAGGTGAGTGGTGGGGGCCGAAGAACTCCTCTAACTGAGATGAATGCCAAATAAATCAAACTGACAACATTTATACTAAGTTTATAAATGTTTAGCATACTTTTACAGTTTCTTGCTTAATTTTAGTTTGTATATTTGTGTAAAAGTGCTTGCTGGTTAAAAAAAAAAAACTTGCAAGTGATGCATGTTCTTTAAGACTTTATAACTCTGCAGCTGAAATTCAAATCTGTCTTGTCATCTGAAATATAACAATATGGCAATCGGAAACATTCTACTGTATCTTGTGGGCTACTTAGATTTAATCTTGAATAGCAACTTCCTGATCATAACTATCCTTGTAAATGCATTTTAACTTGAGCAGCATAATACTATTGCATTCCATTAGAATCACATTTATCCATTTTCTACTGAAATCCGTGTCATGCTTGCTTTACAGAAACATTATCTTAAACATTCAAGGCTAAAGGCTTTGCTCTGCCCTCTATCTGTGGCAAGGCTTTATAAAATGCATTTTGTCAGTCTTAATTGTCCACAACTTCAAAGAGAAAAATCAACAAACTTAGATCCTTGATGTATATGTGTGTTGCACATTCTGACTCTAACATCAAGTATTAAAAAGCAGTGTATCCTAATGTATCATGTATATATTGTTCCCCTTTACAAAGTCTATTAAATTTAGTGAAATGTAACCTAGGAATTACTAAGAAAGACATTTAGGACTATATAAAATAAATATTCATACACATATTTTATACCTCTCTATTTGTAAAAACATGCTGTGTGACAGTATTAGAGCCAGCGCACACAAAAGACTAAACTCATACTTACAGCAATAAGTTGATAGGAGTTATTCATCATAGCAATTAACATGTTAAGCAGAACAACCAGGGAGATTACGTTGTAAGTTCCAAACATTGTAGCACCCACGAATTCTGTGAACTCATGTTGCGGCTCTACATTTGTCACATACAGATTAATGAGGCCAAAAATGGACCAAAACAATGACTGCAATGTTTCAAATAACCTGTAAAAAAAAAATTAACACAGTTATTGATAATGTATAGACAGAACTAGTGAGGTATTAGGGTACAATGGGAACAGAAGGGCTGACAAGGGGGCAGTAGCCTCCTGGACTACTAGCATGAGAGAGTTGCCAAGGGGGATGTGGGCAGCAGCCTTATACAGTTCAGGGTCTTTGTTAGGGTCTTTGCGAGCCCAACACTGTTTGTGAATGGACTGGTGTTCTGCACTGACATTCTTCTCCAGGGCAGGACTGTTCCACCAGGAAAACACTTTATCCGACTGTCATAGATGTTAGTTAAAGGAAATAAAATCAGTTTTTCTTAGTACGGAAATCTCTGTGAATGCTCAGTCATGCTGTACAGGTCATACCTATGGAGTTTACAGCGTTATACGATGCCATCCCTTGAAAGCACCTCCAAACACCTTAGGCCAATAAATCCATATTTTGTTTGTTTCATGTGACTAGGACCATCTACACTGATATTTGTAAGTTTCACAAATATGCTATTGATTTTTACTTGTCCCCCAGGCTAAAGTTTGCTACGCATCCCCTGACTGAAGTGGAAGCATGGGATGTTCCACCTTGTCTTTCTAACTGCTGGCAGAGAGTTATTAGAAATGTAGATCACAGACAGTTGTTGAACCAGGTTGAACATCATATGTCAAACTCACAGTCGGCAGCAATATACAAATTGTTATTTAAGTGAATTCCTTGTGCTGTCTACAAGCTCCAACGACTTGGTCCAATTTCATTAGTAGTTCTGTTCTTGTAAATATGCATGTAACATTAAGTATGTAAATGTAATAATAAAAGTTTTTATTAGTTAAGGCCACTTGCAGATAGGATATTCAAATACAAATTAAAGATCTCTAATAGATGGAAATGTTAATGATATTTCCAGAAATAATATAAAATCAATGTTATACTAATTTGACATTTTCATTCCTCTTTAAATGTGGTAACATTGGACCACGTGCTTGATACACCACATTTAGGTGCAGCATCTGACAATGCCAAACATTTTACATTGATTTAAGCATTACGTAAAACTATATTAAACTAATGCTCATTCTCATACATTTGTTGCTTGGAAATATATTAGAATGGCATGTAAATGCAATTGCATTATCCGGCAGTTTCACAGCATAAGATATGGATTATTATTTAAGGACAAGATGCCACATGCCATATTTACATATCATGCAGAGTTTCAACATTCTGAACGTGGACCAATTAAACTATACCGGTGTATAATACAAACTGTATATAACATGGTAATTATTATATAACCCCACTATTTACTGTATATAGTAAGTTCCAATTTAGGACATGTTTGCATTTAAAAAAAAAATAGAGACAGAGAAAACATCTAAGAATAAATATATAAAAGTCATGCAACTTACGTTGAGAAGGCATTGTTTTGCTTTTCACATCTAATTCCTTTGCATGGAAGATTTTCATTTGTTTCATAATAAAAGTATAATTGATTCAAGCCATTTGCAAAAGCCAATAGTACAAGGCAGTAAATAAACAAAAACTTTAAGATGTCCAAGAGCATTCTTCCTAAAGATATCTGTAGGGGACCCAGGTGAGAATTCGCAGTAAACAATGAGATTAGACGCAAAGAACTAAATATGTTGGCAATAGCAAACAGTGCTTCAGCCACTAGAGTAGGGTGCCACGTTTCCCAATACTTTCGCTCACAATCTCCGTGGTACTGCAGAAAAGAGAAATATGTGAATGCTAAAATATTACATATGTTAAAATATTTTTCATATTAACATTTTTTTGTAAAGGGTTTTTATTGATATATCCTAGAGCTATAAGTCTGTGTGAGATTGTTAAAGTTAATAACAAAATTCTAAAAATAAAAAAAAAGGATAGCGGCATCTAGAACATGAACCAAAATAAATAAATGAATAGAAACACAAAACAAACTGCTCGTTACTGGAATAATAAAGTAAATAGTAATAATAATAATAAAATAATTATAAAACTGATGATACCTTTGTAATGGAGCATATAAGTGTCAATTGGAATTTTGATGCATTCAAAACCATCGTATGTAAAATTGTAACAATATAAAAAAGGTACATGAATGGTATACAAAGAATAAATGTATAAAATATAACACCAAAGATGAAATGTTCTCCAGAGACACTAACCTCCCAGAGACCTTCAATAACCCACCTCTTATGAGTTATGGAAGTAATGCTAACCTATTGGATATTTTGGTACACACTGATCAGTTCTACAGACAACTCAATCAGTCTACTAATATGGGCTGCTACTGCGCGTGACCTTACTTTAAGTTATTCAGCCATCTCTACTCTGGGAAGAAATTTGACATTAGACACAGGATTACATGCATCACTAGGTATGTGGTGTATAAGATCACGTGTCCCTATGGTCTCATAAACATTAGCAACACTTCTACCACCTTAAATGAACACATACACAGACATCTTTCCTCTATTCACATCGCTCTGACAGAGGGACAATCTGACAAACCTGTGGCATGACACTCGCTACAAGTAGGACATCTTGCTAGCCTCACTGAGATTTATGCCTGATCACACCCCATGAACCCCACGGGGAGACCGCAACCTGTTTTTTTTATTCAGTGAAGCATTCTGGATCCACCCTTTGGATGCCCTAGCTTCCAAAGGGCTTAATTAAATTATTAAAAAACAGCTTTGTGTCCAAATGTTAGCTTGTGCAGTTCAGCTTTGACTTGAGTCTTTAGGTTCCTTTTGCTATTATGTGTTCATTGAAAATAATTGCTTCCTATCAGTGATAGAAGTTGAGGGTTATCTATGTTTTCATAATATAATTATTGTTTGTTACAGGAAATCTCATGAAAACTGAAACACCCAACCTCCTGGTACAGATTTGTTTTTGACATGAGAACATTTTTTTAAAAAAAAACAAATCGCATACTCGTCTGCAGGGTATACCTATGTAATGATTGCATTTGCATGATTTATGATTTATTATACATTATATTTAAGGATATTGTCTGTAGGATACACTCATACTATATTGCTTTAAGATGTATAGATTTTGGGTGATATATGAATATTTCTAATGTGCATCATTAAATAGATATATCTGATGTTTCTTGTTGGCTGTTCCTGCCCTTTAGCTTTGTTACAGTAATTAGCATGCAACAAGAATGTTTGCTATATGCTATATGTTTTGCTACTGTGCCTGCTTCTTTACACTACTATCCTAATTGAGCACGATTGCTTGTTACTATGATCACTCTTCTTAAAATATTTTGGTGACTTGTACAGCTGTGGTTTGTGTCCTTTTCTCTTCAGCCAATATAACTCCATGCAGGGAGATTTGGTTGCCTAGCAACCAGAGAATACAAAATTAATTTCTCTAATGTCTATCTTCAGCCAGCATGGAGCTACTGAGGAAGTCACCTGGAGTTGTGAAACGCGTTGGGCAGGGAGCATTTGTGATCTCATCAAGGGTGAAGTTGATTATATGTTTCTTTATGTTTTTAAGTTATGTATATAATATAATAAATGCATCCTGCACTATTTGTATCTCAGTTTATTCTTTTGAGTTTCTTATTCAGCTGAAGATTAAGGCCTGTGTTTGTGAGAGCAATTTTATACACATTTTTAGAGGTTATTGCACAGTTATCACTTTCATTTTATATTTTATATGATTTTGCGGTTTATCCATTTCTTTATTAACATTTCATTTGCAGAATATCTGAGTAGTAGGATGAATGAATAATGTATTTTACCATACCTTAAAATATGCAACAAGTTTTAATGATATTGTCGCAAGATATAATGAATTCATTACAAAATCCATTAAATTCCACCAGTCATGGATATAATCTTGAAATCCTCCATCCCACATTTGTTTAATTTCTCCCCATATGAAACCTGTAAAACAGATAAAATAGGATTTTAAGACTAAAATATGAATATAATTAAATGTACAAAAATAAATTTAATTACAATAATCCATTGCTAGTTATACATATTTTGAAATCATTTAATGCTGGAAGCATTTAGAATAATCTCAAGATAATGTCCTTGTTTTTGAAAATCTGTAAACATAACTTAGATGTGGTAAGTAAAATTATAATTCGGAATTTTTCGAAATTAATTTTAATGCAATTAAAGGGTCACATCAGACAGGAACTAGTCCGCAATATTTTAATTCATTAAACTGTTAAAGATTTAAAATTATGCAAAAAAAAATGTTTTGCATAAATAAAATAAAACAGCATACTAAAGATTGCTAGAGCTAATGCAATTGAACAGAGAAGTGTTAACAGTTAAAATAATCCTCCGTGACTAGAAAGAGACTTCACCAATCAGAAGCCTCTCATTCTAGTGTATAGTTTGTTTTTTTCATATTATCAACGGAGTTTTATGAAATCTATAGTGTATCTCCCATCTATAGCTACACTCACCCTGAATGAGTGAAGCGGTTTTATAGCCTGATAGCAGTCATACAAAGTCTACTATCATTTTATACATATTTCAGTTCACAGTTTTGTAAATCAAGCTCTATGTAGCAATTTTTCAAGTCTTCAACCTTGAATGTTAGCAGCCACAACCTGGAGGATAAGTGGAACTGCTTTATAAACTGAAAACGGCTGCACAGTTGCTGCTCTTAGTTTATACACCAAATGGTTCCCATCTTTGCAAACCTGGCTGTATGAAGCAATCTTCTAAAGTGTGTGCCTATCTGCAACATTCCATCTTCAAAGAAGGAGAGAGAGGCTGGTCCTAACTGTGTGTGGCATGTACAAGTTGAACCCTAACACAATCAATTTCTCCATGGTATAAAAATCACTAAAGTTATTGCCTTATTATGTCAGTCAGAAGCAGAGGTGACCAAAATAAAGATGTGGAACTGCACTCATTCCCAAGTAGTATGTGTCTGGGTGCAACCAGGCCAGTCCCAGTACCAGGAACCAAACATATGATAAGGAAAAGATAGAAAATGGTCCAGGCACTCCAAGATACAAAAAAGGCAAATTTATTGAACCCACCGCCACTCACAACGTTTCGACCTCCAGGTTGACAAAGTCCGTGTAGGTTGAAACGTTGTAAGTGGCAGTGGGTTCAATAAATTTGCCTTTTTTCTATCTTGGAGTGCCTGGTCCGTTTTCTATTTTCTCATTATCAGTCAGAAGCAGAGGGTCATATGTAAATGTACCTTTGTTATTTTTGCTTTCACCTCCTGCTGTCCTCCAAAAATGTATTGGAAGAACGCCTTATTATAGACATGTTGTAAGCATATGAGATATCAGGAAGGAGGTGTTGGAATATTTATCTATTCTTTTACTGGACTGTATATATTATGAGTACTGACTCACCTACCCATTGCACAGAAAGGTACATACAGAGCTAATGGACTAAGACACCAATAAGTTAGTTGTTTGACAGCCAAATTGAACCAACTAAATCACTAATTTAACATTTTTGGATAAGGGTTGTAGATGTTAAGGTGACAGTGACCGTGATTAAGAAAAATAACTTTACTGAATGCCCCACTTAATATCTGATGCATTTTCATTTAAAACAGACCTGTACTGGTCTCAATTTAACATCATTTTGTCAATAAATAAAATAAGTGCAGAATTTTTTATTTTTTGGCAAATTAACTTCTAAATAAGTATAAAGGATATAAGGATAAATAGTAAAAATCTTTATATTATCTATTCACTAATGTTGAGTTTGGTAAAAGGTCACATATTGCAACAACTCACACTACTCAGTGGTTTCACATTTCAGGATTTGCAACAGTTATCTTTAATCTGTCTTTGTGCCTTATTTAGCAAATTATATCCCATTTATAGCATTTTAGAAGTGGTATTATTTACTAAAAGCAACCAATTGCTTAATGTCATAAGCTATTAGTGAGATGCTTTTCGCAAACAGGGCTCACTAGAATTTCTACAGCGTTCAGCAGGGAATTTGTAATAAGTAATATAACTCTTTCAATGTCGCAAGTTAAAGCATATATTCAGCCGGTAATCCACTACTAGAATGAAGAATGGAGAAGGCATCACTGGACATATTGGTCTACCTATTTATGTTTTACAATAATGGTTATTCACGTCCCATAGATTGTTGGGTATTCACCATGGAACTGCAAACTCAAGGCAAAAATGGATGAGCTGGGAATATACATGACTGAGAAGAATTGAATTAGATATTTTTGGTCTAAATTCCTATTCCCTGCCATATTCAGAACAATATACAGTTAGGTGACAAACCTTGAACATATATTCTCCAAGTGATATAAAGTATTGTCAATTTCACAAGAATAAGTAAAATTGTTGTACAGATTTATGGAAGTACATGTTCATAAATATTGTAAAATTGAAATCCACGAGCAATGAATCATTGGACTCTAAAATGATTAAAGGACATGCTACGTTTAAAGAAAATATATCTCATATTTGTGTCCTATACTTTTCCTATGGCCTTGTCAAATGTTAACAATTACTGTCTATAATTAAAATGCCAGTTTAAAAATATTAATAAAATAATAAAAATAATTATAATGCATGTCTGAAACATTAATAGAACTGTGGGAATGGAAGAAACTAAACAAATATTTTTTCCATGGCTTCGGTCCCCAGCTAATATTCTCCCACATAGCAGTTAGTCTATTTATACTGCCACGTTCCACAGTGGTCAGTGGAAAACAAGTGTAAGTGGAAAAACTATTTTTAATATTTAATTTTCAGTTTTATAATTTGTTTTAACTTTCTGATAAGAGAAGGGAGACAACGTATGGATATATATATATATTGTAGTTAATAATAATGTACCCTGTACAGTAGCAATACTACAACTAATAAGTGTTGCAGAAATAAAATGGAACATTGAGCAAGGCACAAACTGATTAATAAGACATATAGGTTACTCCCTGTAAATTCTACCAACCCATCTACATTTCCAGTGATTGGGAACTGAATAGATGCCCACCCTGAACTTTATAAAATTAATGTCCCCAAGTGCCCATATGGTATGGCTACTGGAGGTATTGTGTTCTAGATGCCATTGGTAGTATGGTGCCATAGGTAGTATGGTGTGGGGATTGTGCCTCCTGGCTTTCCATTGGTCATGGGGACTTCATGGGTAAAATAAATAAATAAATAAATAAATAAATAAAGCTAGTTTGTGGATTGGTAGCTCAGATCTGTTTTCAAATATTACTCTTGATGTTGACTGAATGGTTCATGACAACTGAGTTTTAGAGCTATTGTCTACCGTGGCTCAGTTAGTCTTAAGCTGCCATAATTTCTATATTTGTATGTTGGTGAATAGTATGTTATTCATTTGAAGCAGGAAACTTCGTTTCTTAACCAACTTTCTTTATCAGATTTTAGGGGATAATAAACCATAATGTCTTATTCCGAATTCCTTTTTTTTTTTCCTAAAGAAACTGAGCATTTGCATTTCAGTCCCAGAAGAAAGCTTCAAAGAGGGCATACTCACTTTCTCCAATGGTGACCCGGATCTTGGGTCTAATAGTCAAATTAGTATAATAATCTATCTATTTGTAGGTTGGTTTCTTAAATCAATTACCGTAAGCAAAAACATCATAAGTCTTGTCATCTTTAGAATTTATATAGTTATGAGATGAAAACAGGTCAAAGAATAAATAATTTTGTTTCAAAGTATCAGGCATAATTTGATGCTGGAGTATCGAACCTTAAGGGGTTAATCTATTAAAAGACTACTTTATAAATAAGAATATATTTCCAGTGAAAGTATAATTTTTTTTAACAATAATAGAGACTTTTCCAAAGAATAAAAGAAAAATACATATGCACAAGATTTCTGGACAAGGCAGGACCAGGTGTATTCATGGCTTATCTGATTATATATCTTATGTCTTATTCACAAAAAAATTACTCTTACAAATGATCACTACTTTCTACCAATGGAGGCCTGGCAACTCTTGACCTGATATTATATATTCCACCAAACTCCATAAACAAAGCTTTTGAATTTTGTTTATGCAGACTCTGGGTCCTCGATGACCTGTATGTGTTATAAATGCTCATCTCATCCTGTAGCTACTTGCAAACACATCTAGGGGCACCGTACATACTTATCACATTCCAGCAGCCTTGAAAACCTCAGATACTGCAGTCCACCACAAATTATACCAGTTTGCCAGTCTAGACCTGTAGTGCATTGTGACTGTAGGCCACCAGCCCAAGAACAAACACATACAATGCTGGGCTAGAAAAGGCCATGCAAAATTCCAGCCTTCTGCAGATAATTTTGCCTAGTGTAGTTTTGTGATCAATTGCATCATATAAATAGTGGTTTATATGCTATTTAGAGGGTCCCCAAAGGTTGGAACAGTCACATCAAATTCATAACAACTCAGACAACTATCTGCAATAAGTTGTTCATTATAGCAGCACTTCCTTCCTAAATTCAATGCAGAGGGATTTAGAAAGATTTGGAGACTGGGCACTCAAATGGCAGATGAAATTTAATGTAGAAAAAAATGCAAAGTTATGTAAAGAATGCACAAGCAACTTATACCCTAAATAATAGTGAATTAGGGATAACAACACACAAGAAGAATTTGAGAATTGTTATAGGCAACAATATGCAATGCCATTCTCTATAAATCACTGGCAAGACAACATCTTGAATATGCTGCGCAATTGTGGGCACCTGTTCTAAAGAAGGATATAATGGCACTAGAAAAAGTGCAGAGGCAGGCTACAAACGTGATAAAAGGAATGGAGCGTCTGTACCTCAGAAGGGATATAATAGCATTATATAAATATATTCAGGGCCAATACAAACTATTGTCTGGAAATCTATGCATAAACGGGGCTATACATAGAACACAAGGTCATGCATGTAGACTTAAAGAAAGGAGATTTAGTCTAAGGCAAAGGAAAGGGTTTTTTTGTTTTTGTTTTTTTACAGTAAGAACAATATGGATGTGGAATTTTCTGCCTGAAGAGGTGGTTTTATCAGAGTCTATACAGATGTTTAAACATCAATTGGATACATATTTATAATAACCATAATATTCAGGGATATAATTTTTTATTAGTGTGGTAATAGCTTCTTGATCCAATGAGATATCTGATTGCCATTCTGGGCTCAAGAAGGTTTTTTTTTCCTAGTTTGTTGCAAAATTAGAAGCACTTCAGACTGGGATATTTGCATTTTTTTGGATCAACAGCAAAAGCAAAAGCAAAAAGGCTGAAATTGATGATCACATGTCTCTTTCAATTATGTAACTCTCTATATATGTAACACTGGAAAGATTGTGATGAAGGGACTTTGCATTAATTGTGTTATATTTCACATATTTTAAGGCTGGGTCACTTGGGCACGTTTACAACAAAAGAATGGGTCAACAAAATAATTGGCATGAATGTAAATTGGGTTCTTATTGAACAAAGATATCACCACTGATATAAATCACTGCAAATTCTGTGTTTACTTAGAATAAAGTAATACTCGTACTGGGGTTCCTGAACTATAAATTTCCGTATTTCACCAATTTACGATATAAATTAGCTATAATCTTAAAAACAGAAGGATAAAGTTCTAATGTTCTGTCTGTCTGTCTATCCATTCCAATGTCCACCTGCCTGCCTATTTGTTTCAAAGCAAAACCATTTCTAAGCAGATGACATAAAAAAAAATCTAGACCAACATTTACACTTCTATAAATCTGTTGAAAGTAACACTTGAATTATTTTAGCCTTTTCACAAACAACAGTTCAAAAATAATTTCTGACTTGGATGTGCAAAATCTGTGAAGGTTAAAAAAGATGTTGTTGATTCAGCACTATTTATATAGCACTCAATTCCAAATCCTCAAACTGGTATATTTAAAATGAATCTGCCATATCTAAAGCTTAAGAAGAATCAGCGTGTGACATTCTGAAACCCTATTATGGAGACATCCCACGGAGAAGAACGAGGCAATGTTTCTATGTTTCTTTATAAGCTTTACAAAAATGACTTCAGTAGATAACATAGGAAAATCAAAACAAGCTTTTGAGAAAATGATTATCCTTTTAAATTCTTGTCATTTAAATACATTTAAACTTCAAAGGAAACTGTTTTTGCTCCATCAGAACGCTGTGACAACAATATCTGAAATAATATAATAAAACGTTATCATAAAGCTTAGAACTGTACTTTGATGGTGTCCATCTTTGCATTGAAAGTCAAATAAGTGAGACATATCTAGAAGCTACTCTATATACCTTAGTAGATAATAACAAAGCATTCCATGTGGGATCATTGAACTAACTGTACTAGGAACTTAAATCAGCTTGAGGTCATAATTGGAGAAGGACAGGGGCAGAAGATTTAAAAGCTTGTTTGAGATTAACTTCACAGCTTGTGTCTGAATCACTGAACTGCTCATGTCTCTGACCCATCTAAAGCAAAGTAAAGAGACAGAGATACTTGACTTTCACAACACACATGTACCTTTGATTCCCTATCTTTGATTCCCTCTTCATTTATCCCTCTCTAAGAGAATAAATAATATTTCACCCATATCAATTGAGCAGACTGATACTCAATGTGATATGCACATCTCATCTAATATTTTTTATTTGATTTAATACTACACATGTTTCTCCAATCAACATTTGTATTTTATTGATGCTGCTTTTATTTACATCAAGAACATTTAATTATTTTCTGAGAATGTCAGAGAGCACCTCTTCCATGCTTGTCTCTAAGATTAACATGCTTGCAGCACAGATCTGGGAGAAGAAAGTTACACTTGTTAAGGAAACATTTGAGATGAGATATTATAGGATCACTTTTTCTAAACAGCTTTAGGTCTGATTTGAGTTTGAGATGAGATACGTTTATATTTAAAGGGACACTATCGGCACCAAAATGACTTTAGCCTAATGAAGCAGTTTAGGTGTATAGATCCTGCCCCGGTCTCACTGCTCAGGTCTTCCATTTAGAAGTTGAAACACTGTGTTTATGTAGCCCTGGTCACACTTCCCTGCATGTGAATTAATTTTCTAAACACTTCATGAAAAAAAAACCTAGATGTTTTAGGTTCCTTTAATCTAGAATTTCTTGTATTCTGCTCTTTTAATAGCCTTCTAGACCCTGCAGGAACCTCCTGTTTGTGATGAAAGTTTTATTTACAAAACAGGAGATATAAACTTCTAAAGTAAGTCAACATCCAATTGAAAATGAAACCGCTTTTTCTTTTAATGCAGGCTGTGTGTCAGTCACAGCCAGCAGAGGTGTGGTTAGGGCTGCATAAACAGAAACACAAGTGATTCAACTCATAAATGGTAGATTATTGAGCAGTGAGACTGCAAGGGCATGATCTCTTCACCAAAACTGCTTCATTAAGCTAAAGTTGTTTTGCTGTCTTTTGAAATTAACAGTTTAATACTTTTAAACACTTGCTCCAGTGGCTTAAACATTTTGCCAGTAAAAAAAAACCTTTTACATAAATTTGAATTTCCTAAAAGTGACATAAGGTTAACATAAATATAATTTCATTTAAGCATCTCCTTCTATATTGTTGAATTCATATTGACAGTAAAAAATATATTTCTTTCTAAAGCTGCCATGACATATCTGTTTTCATCAAACAGACTCACGATTAAGATGTAAATCAGAGTAATATGGATATGTCTCATTAATCTTTATTTTATTTTAGTAGATCCACAAGATCATTATAGGCACATGGTGACTACAGACACATACTCTTTTTTTAACTATCTATAAATAGAAACATAGAAACATTGAATGTGACGGCAGATAAGAACCATTCGACCCATCTAGTCTGCCCAATTTTCTAAATAAGTCCCTAGTTAGGATAGCCTTATGCCTATCCCACAAATGCTTAAACTCCTTTACAGAGTTAACCTCTACCACTTCAGCTGGAAGGCTATTCCACACGTTCACTATATTTAAATGTTGCACTCTAAAAGTTTACACGTGTTCTATTTAAAAATGTCTAGAAGCGTTCCTACAGATCAACCATAGAAAAATGAGCAAAAATGAATTGTAATACTCAATACACTGAAGGATTAATTTCAGCCAAGCTGAAATTGTTTTACATTCGGGTCGTCTGCATAATGAGTCAAATTCCAAATATTTTAGCCGAAATGTACTCGCATCATGAACCAACCAATGGCCAAGCATGTTTGTTTTGTGCTTCTGAATTTCACCCAAAAAAAAAAAAAAAGAAAGAAAGATGATTGATGGGGGAAAGCAAATGTTTGATGGCTAGGGAACTATCACTAAATGTGTATGTTATTCACAGATCACGTGACAAGTGACCAGCACAGGGAAAAAGGAGAGGCAGTGAAATAAAAATAAAAATCTAAATATGCAAATATAATTTTTTTGCAGCTCTTCCTGTTTTTCCGTTTTTCCTTATATAAGTACTTTTTCTGTGACCCAAATGGTAGGAAATTACTCCTATCAGTATCCCACAAAATATATAGTTAAAGCGGCTCTGTCAACCACCTCCCCCCCCCCAAAAAAAAAAAAGAAGATGAACATATCATGAAGATAAAACTTATGAACTGCTTTGTCTGTGTGTATGTATGTTCCAACATGGAGCAACCGTTTGTTAAGCCTTGGGAGAGCTATGTTTTGTCAAGCCCTCAGCCATCAAAACTCCCTAGGGAAAATAGCTCTTTCTATTGAGGATTCTTCGAATTCAGAATCCTCTATAACATCAGTATTGTACTCTTACATGTGTAGTCAGTGTAATAAATCGGTAGCCATATATATAAAATGTTTCAAAGTTGCTATATAATGGTTAACTTCGAGGTGATACTCACAATACTTGTATATGTATGAGTGGGCATCACTTAATGTGAATGCAAGAAAAGCAAAACATTGATAAATATATTGCAAAGACTGCCCAGGGAAATCTATGATGTTTAGAGAGTTTTATGCACATCATATATATATGTTTGATGAAGTATTCGCAAATCCAAAAAGGAAAAACAATTAACACTCAACCTTTTGAACTGTATTTTTTTTAGTAATGCATTTACCCAAAACCCACGGTAATATCATCCACTCTACAAAGGTCGGTGTAGGTCCTTGCGGCATATCCCTGACACTGTATTGTGAAGCAAGCAGAAGAAGGAACAGGAACGTCAAGTATGAAGCAGAGTGGCATATGAATTTGATGAAAGGCTTCCTGATAAATAGTCCAAGTGTGCTTTTAGGGGCTAGTAGGTAGCATCCGGAGAAGACAGGGAAAAGGAGTCCTATTATAACACATGTCACCATCTTCACTGCCCAATGCCGTCTCCTCCAGCCTGGAAATTCGTCGTACCAGCGAGATGCAAGCAGTTGCTGACAGTTAGGCTGGGCAACAAACTAGAAAAAAAAAGGATAAATAGGTTAAATACAATTAAAATGGACAATACAAAAGGTATTCATAATCATATTAATATCTATCAAAAAAAAATATGTAAGATCCAAACACTATATATTAGTCAAGGATTATAGGTTGTTAGGATAGTTTTATATGTAAAAAGAGTTTTGAGGATTGTTTCTTCCAAAAATGCATAGAAGACAGGAATATCAATCTATACAAATTAAGTCCTATATAATTTCCAGCACACCATGCTTTTATGTATTAGTAGATGTCTATCTATATATGTGCACCTATGCTGCAAATTACACGTTTTGTACTCAGTAAAGGACATTCATATGTAATCTCACAAGTTGCCACTGACTGCATTGCTGGACTATGTATGGTAAAAGTAGGAACATATCCAACTTGCTAATGCAAGATTGAATAGATTAGATTGTATAGATTGCTGGTTGTTAGTTAAAGGGACACTATAGTCACCTGAACAACTTTAGCTTAATGAAGCAGTTTTGGTGTATAGAACATGCCCCTGCAGCCTCACTGCTCAATCCTCTGCCATTTAGGAGTTAAATCCCTTTGTTTATGAACCCTAGTCACACCTCCCTGCATGTGACTTGCACAGCCTTCCATAAACACTTCCTGTAAAGAGAGCCCTATTTAGGCTTTCTTTATTGCAAGTTCTGTTTAACCCCTTAACGACGAGTGACGGACGAGGTCCGTCACTCAGGGGATTGCCTTAATGACGAGTGACGGACCTCATCCATCACGCAGTAAAATTAACCCCAGATCGCCGCAATCGCGGCGATCGTGGGGTTAATGGTGCTCCAGTCTGCCTCTGTATTAGAGGCAGACCAGGAGCACCGGATCGGGCTGTCCCAGTACATGTGCCCGCTCTGACAGCATGTCAGAGTGGGCACATGTGCTCAGTATACTAATCTCCGCCTCCCTGCACTTCCGGGTTCAGTGTGAAGTGCAGGGAGACGGATCAGTGCTGATCCTGCCCCCTGGTGAAAAAAAAATAAAGTACAATTAAAATCCCACCCCCCTTTACCCATTTTACCCTTTACCCATTTTAATAAAAAATTAACCCCTTCCCTGCCAATTGATCACTGACTACAGTGATCAATTGGCAGGGATTACATTTTACTATGATTTTTTTTTAACCCCTGAGGGTTAATTCTTTTTTTTTAACCCTCAGGGGTTAAATTTATTTTATTAATTAATTTAAATATTTTAAAATTATAAATTTAGCTAGCTGGGGAGGGTGGAAGTTAGTGGGGAATTGGGGGATTTAGTATTAGGCTAACTAGGGGTTAACATTAAAACAAGTTTTAAAATAAGCTTTAAAAAGTTAAAAAATTAACTTAAAAAAAGTTTTAATACCGTTTAAGTAAAAAATTTAAAAAAATAAACCCTTTACCCAGTCCAAATAAAAATTAACCCCTTCCCTGCCAGTCGATCACTGCCTACAGTGATCAAAATACAGATCACAGTATTTTACTGTGATCTAATATTTTTTAACCCCTGATGATTAACTTTAATTTATTTTTTAACCCTCAGGGGTTAAATTTATTGAATTAACTACTTTAAATTTTGTATAATTAAATATTTTGCTAGCTGGGGTGGGTGGGTGGGAGTTATGGGAAAATTGGGAATTTACTGTTAGTGCTGCTTACTGCTAGTTAGGGGTTAACGGTAAAAAAAAAGCTTAGAAAAATTTTAAATCTGTAAAAAAAAGTTTTACGAAAGATTAGGAAACTTTAAAAAAATTATTAAGCAAAACAAAAGTTTTAAAAATAGTTTTAAAAAGTAAAAAAATAAATTTAATAACGCTCATTACCACTACACCTGGTACAAGCTAGCGGAAAAATTATCCCATGCTAAGGTTCAAAATATGCCTTTTGAAATACCCTGGGATGTCTTCTTTAAGAAATGGTATGGCTTTATGGGGTACTTGGATTATATAGCCTGGTAAAATACTCTAAAATGGGACATGGGCACAGCGTAAAAATTTAAAGTTTGAAAAAAATGGAATGGCTGTGTCCCAAATGTGCCCCTCCGATGTCCACATATACCTGGCAAAGGTACATACAGGGGTATTTTTGTACTCAGCAGACATAGCTGAGCAACATATTAAGTATTATACAGTGGTTGTACACATAAGGTTTGCAAAATATACTGTGCAAACTCACTTTGTGTGTCAAAAAGGCAGAAAATACGCTTATTACCACTACACCTGGTACAAGCTAGCGGAAAAATGATCACACGCTAAGGTTCAAAATATGCCTTTTGAAATACCCTGGGGTGTCTACTTTAAGAAATGGTAGGCCTTTGTGGGGTAGTTTGAATTTAAAACCTGTGAAGATGCTTGGAAATTGCACATAGGCCCAGCGTCAAAATTCAAAGTTCGGTAAAAACTGATATGGCTTGGTGCCAAAGACATTCATTGGGGGTGTCTTTTTACTCAGAAGACTTAGCTGAGCATAATTTGGGGGTTTTGTGGCACATATGAAATATACAAAATGCCCAGCAAAAATGCAATCCGTATGTAAAAAAATGACCCAAATTATTTTTTACCACATACTTTGGCATATATTGGTGAAAAAATGGGGGCATGCTAAGGCACAATATGCACCTTATGAGATACCCTGGAGTGTCTACTTTTACAAATGGTAGGCCTTTGTGGGGGTTTTTTGAACAGTCAAACTGTTATAATACCCCAAATGGAAGCATAGGCTCATTAAATCCGTCTCTCAAAATTCTACTGTGAATACTGAAAAGGACAGGTCTCCTATATGGCACTGTAGCTTCACGAAATATTGCCAAAAACATACAATGGGGGTACCGTTGTACTCAGCAGAAGTAACTGAACACATAATAAAACTTTGTACAGGAATAGCACACACCAACTTTACAAAATACACATGAGAAGTTCTTTGTTATAAGTTTGTGTGCGAAAACCCCCAAAAAACACAATTTTACAATATTTAGCAGAGGTTGGCGGTAAAATGGCTACGTAGAAAGTGTCAAAACAACCTTAGGTAAATAGCCTGTGGTGTCTACTTTATATAAATATATACTTTTGTGTGGCAATTTTGTCTTCTTTTATGGCTATTAAGCTTACAAGACAAACATACCAAATTCTAAAATCGCTCCACATTAAATGTAGCCCCATGTAGCTAGAGCGCAGCTAAGCGGAAAAAGGCCTTGACAGGGGTTAGGAGGCGGGCTTAGGAGGAAGTAAGCAAGGGTTAGAATTATGGGTAAGTAGGATTGGCTATTTAAACGAGCAGCCATTTTAGGTGAGTCATTCTAACTTTCTACCTGGTTGAGTTTGTCCCACCCACCCTCCCTTTGTTTGTTATGTGTTTATTTACCCGTTTCTTTCACAGCGGCGGGACGGGGAGCTGAAGGAGAGGAAATAGGCTCCCCAGGATGAACGTGAGGTGTAATAAACAAATTGTGGTCATCGGTGGTTGAGAGGTTTCGAGTCCTGGAGGTGGCTCAGAACCTGGTGGGGCAGGGGTATCCGGGTATACCCCTGCCGTGGTTAATGGATGGTTGGCACTTTTACAATTGGGGGATTGGAATAATGTTGGTGTATGTTATAAATATGTATATGTGTTATTATATGGGGGTCATTGCCTTTTGTATGGTAGCCGAAGGAACAGGATGCGAGGGGGCGGAGTATGGGGGGCAATGACCCATGTTTATCTGTTAATTTATTATCGTTATTATTATTATTATTATTATTATTATTATTATTATTATTATTATTATTGGTTAATAAAGCTGTGGACAAATTTCCCCATATTCATTAGTGTCTGTGTGTTATTGGGTTAGGATATGGGTTTGGTTTGTCCTGGATTCCGACTGCCCAAAATGGCGACTATACACCTGTCAAGTTTATTTTACTCCTTGTGCTTTGTGACCTGTAACTACCAAAAAAAACTTAAAATTCCAGACACATTATATATTCTGTAAATCAGAACAACTAAATTAATTTATTTTTAATTACTTTCCTTAACCTGCACTAATTGTGCACACATTATTATTGCAAAAACTGTAAAAAAAAAAACACATTTTTCATTTTTTTTGCATTTTTCTGTATTTTTTTATAATAAATAAGCATGTATATATAAATATATGTTACATCAAATTAAAGCCCTTTCTGTCCTTTAAAAAACGGTATATAATATCCGTCGGTGCAATAAATTAGTCAAATGCAAATTGCAGTTGAATGCAAACAGCAAAAAATTCAAAAAATGCCGTTGTCATAAAGTGAAGGACAAGCTTCTGAAGCTCTGTCCTTAAGGGGTTAATTAAGATTTTCTTATCCCCTGCTATGTTAATAGCTTGCTAGATCCTGCAAGAGCCTCCTGTATGTGATTAAAGTTCAATTTAGAGATTGAGATACAATAATTTAAGGTAAATTACATCTGTTTGAAAGTGAAACCAGTTTTTTTTGTCATGCAGGCTCTGTCAATCATAGCCAGGGGAGGTGTGGCTAGGGCTGCATAAACAGAAACAAAGGGATTTAACTCCTAAATGACAGTGAATTGAGCAGTGAAATTGCAAAGGAATGATCTATACACTAAAACTGCTTTATTTAGCGAAAGTAATTTAGGTGACTATATTGTTCCTTTAAAGGAATTCTCAAATGGCCAAATTAAAAAAATAAATGTAAACAAATCTGTGTAGTAGATATGCCCCGATGAAAAACATGTGTACATATAATTGTGCATATTTTCATTAGGGCGATATCTAAAAACAGCTTGCAAAAGCTGCAGGTCTCTTGTCTGCTGCCTTTGCAAACCATCCCCACCTAGCCCCGTCAATACTTTATGTGGCTGTTTAATCACAGACTTCCAAATGCAGGTCGATTAGAAGTCACTTTTAGACCTAACCTGCCTGAGGGAAAATAGTTACATAAATACATGACAAAATACAGTGGATTGTGTCAAGCACCTTCTAGGCCAGAGGGCAGTTAAGATTGTCTCCCTCTCCATTCCCAGCATAACACATTTTTGTGGAGGAGCACAAGAAATTTCTTGGAGTCTCCAAAAATCTACTATTAAAACCTACAACCCCCCCTGGGGGACCTAATGGATGACTGGAGTGGAGTTAATATATCTAAATGGGCGATGTGGTCATGCAGATATCTCCTGCTTCTTCTCTAATACCTTAAAATGTAGGAATGGAGGATTTTGTAGTATGCTAGTCTCTAGGATTCCATGTTAAGAGTTGTCAGATTCCACAACCCTATGTGTGGAGTGAGAGGTTAATATACATATGCTGTGGGATGGGGTAGTTAAACAGACCTTGCCATTCTTATCAAAAGATTTAACTGTTAGGCTTTAAGATTTTACTTTTGCACATACATATATTTTTTCCTCCATGTTTCTCCACTGTTTATCTGCAAGGGAAACCTATATTAAAGTTTAGTATTTCGAGTGCCCCTTTAAGGACTCGGAATGTCCCTTTAAAGGCACACTTTGCTATTTAACATGTATTTAAAGCATAGTCATATATGTCAAATGTATATACTAAAAATCTTGCAAAAAAAGCACTGATTCCAGACCATTCCCTGGCACAATTGGGTACAACACTTTAAAGTAACAAATATAATTTAAACTTTGCACATTTAATAATCTTGAAAAGAGATTAAACAGCATGGATTTTCTTTTTTCTCCTTATAATGTTCCTATTGACTATAAAACGAGAATGGAGTAATTGTCTGCTGATTTTATTCCTAACCACATTATACAGTACGAAATAGTTCAGTAGTTTTTCAATTATAGTGAATAAGAATTTCAAAAATGGTTTGCATAATCCTGTTTTTTTGATGAGCATTTTTTGCTTTATCATTAAATCGTTAAATGGTATAGGCTGTGAGAAAATTAGGTTCTAGAGCTATTAATGTTACACAACATGTGCCTAAAGAATAATTAAATGTGGTATTTACACTAACTATAAGATAAGGCCAGGGACTAATGAAAGTATTTAGAAAACTGGGCAGACTAGATGGGCCGAATGGTTCTTATCTGCCGTCACATTCTATGTTTCTATGTTTCTATGTTTCTACACACTTTGGATTCTATGTTCTAATGTTTTTAAATGCAGAAATGCATCTTCCATAAATAGAATAAACTAAATCAGGTGCCAAATATATATTTCTTGTTTAACTCTACTGGGAAAACACGTACTAGAGAAAAACCAGAGAGTAGCTATTGAAGCACATTCCTTAACCCCTTCCTTTACAGAATACTTTCATTTAATACTATGCACAACATTTATATTAAACATGAAATTAGTCAATATTTGAAAGGAGAAAAAAAAATGTTCTGTCAATAAATGTATTAATGCTCAGTAAAGAAGTGCATTTATTACAATGTGTGACACTGAGCAGAGAAATAGAAGATGACATTGAACATTCATAAAGATAAGGTAAGAGACTAAGAATGAAACAAAGTATCACTGCCAAGGAAACATGCAAAGGATCCCATGTCCATTAAATTGAGCAAAAGGCTCTGTTCTTATCATACTAACAAACTGTTTTGGTCACACTGTTGTGTGAGCTTATGATATTCTCATAGAGTTAAATAAACTATAGAGAAGACCTCCCCAAACTTCGGCCCTCCAGATGTTGCTGAACTACAACTCCCACGATTCTATGAATGAAATAGATAGGCTGAGAATCATGGGAGTTGTAGTTCAGCAACATCTGGAGGTCTGGAGTTTGGAAAAGCCTTCTATAGAGCATTAGAAACACAACTATGGTGACCAGAGGCGAAGGAGCGCTTTCTTCCAGTTCCTCTCTGCCAGTGGTGTATCCTGGTTTTGTGCTGCCCTAGGCAGGACAAAACTCAGGCGCCCCCTCCCCCGCGCGAAACCCCCACCCAACCCTTCCCCTCCCCCCGTCTTCTAAATACACACACACACACACACACACACAAATTCACTGACAGATACGCATACACTAGCTAACAGACACACACACACAGTCAGACACACACACTCACTAGCAGACACACACACACTCACTAGCAGACACACACACTCTCTGTCAGACACACACACTCTCTGTCAGACACACACACTCTCTGATATATAATATAATATATAATATAATGTAATGAATAATATAATGTAATATATAAATATATAATAATATTATCTAATATAATATTATATAATATTATATATTATCTAATATAATAATATTATAATATAATAATATATAATATAATATAAAATATATAATATATAAATAATATAATATATACATATATATATATATATATATATAATAATATAATATATATATAATATATAATAATAAATATATAATAATATATATATATATATATAATATATAATAATAAATATATAATAATAATATATATATATAATAATAATATATATATATAATAATAATATATATATAATAATAATATACATATATATATATATATAATATAAAATATATATATATATATATATATATATATATATATATATATATATATAATTAATTTAACCTACCCCCCCAGCCTCCTTACTTTTGGGAATGCTGGGGGGGGTTTCTTTACCTCCCTGGGGTCTAGTGGGGCTGCCGGTCGGGCTGCTGGGCTGGTTGCTGGGCGGGCGGCTGGCGAGGGAGCTCTTCCTCTGAGCTGTCTGCTCAGCTCCCTCGCGCGCCGCAGAGTGAGGCTGGGAGCCGGAAGATGACGTCATATTCTGGCTCCGCCTCCCAGCCTCACTGTGCGGCGCGCGAGGGAGCTGAGCAGACAGCTCAGAGGAAGAGCTCCCTCGCCAGCCGCCCGCCCAGCAACCAGCCCAGCAGCCCGACCGGCAGCCCAGTTAGCCGCAAGGCTAACAAGGCATTTGCCCTGGGCATTTGGGGGCGGCGTTTTTTGCCGCCCCCTGGAAAATGACGCCCAAGGCAAATGCCTTGTTTGCCTCGCGGCTAATACGCCCCTGCTCTCTGCTCCCTCATGTGCCCTCTGTGTGCCTTGCGTGTCCTATGATGTCACTCCAGCCCCAGTATCACTACAGATGGTGCCCAAGGGAGCAGTGATGAACTGAAAGAGCACAGGGAAAGATCCCCACTGTTCCCAAGGGAAAAGATCCCCACTGGACCCCAGAGAGATAATCCCCACTGGAATTAATTTGGGAGTGTGTGTGCAAGGATGTGTAAATGTGTGAGTGTATCTGTCAGTTTGTGTGTCTGTCAGTGATTTCAAATCAGTGTGTGTGTCTGTCATAGGCATAAGGATATCCTAAACTTAAAATTCTCATCTGCCATCACAATCTATGTTTCTATGTGATACACATAAAAATAACAATGATGGCTACTTAAGGTTCCCGACTACTTCACATTTTACTTTACAAGATGTATGATTTATACAAACTTGTATGTACATTCCCCTGTACTATAATTCTCGTGTTGATGAAAAAAGAAAAAGTCATCAAATAATAATTAATTATATTAATTAGTCCATAAAATAGATGTGTAAATTACTTCAATTCACATGCTTTTTAATTAACAAATAATACATATGTATGTTTGCTGACATTTTGGTAGATATAGTATACTGAGCAGTGATGGTTACAGTTTGGCACTGTTATTATTTCTAATTGGAGAGAAGACATTGGCACATAGTATGATGGGACAAGAATGGACAATATCACTGACTCAGTAAGCATCATCTGTGGAATCCAGGAAAAAAATGTAGTAGCTAGTTTGAAACCATTTTGCCTGATTATCTAACCCAGTTCTAAAACACAAACCCTCATATACAACAACATTAAAATGATGATTCCCATATTGATGTATAAAATTAATCATCAGGATAGTGAAAAAAAAAAGTATTTTAATAGACAAACATTGATCTGCATTGAGATAGATTTTATTTTAATTTTTGATCCTCTCCACACACTGTCCCATCCATGTTGCCATCTATGTTAATTTATGAAGTTCTCAATAAATACCTTTAATACTTGATGTCTGGTAATTTGAATACTCTAAGATGCAGTCAATATTTTGGTGAGATCTAAGTTGAAGTTTTCAGAAAATGAATATGAAAGGCTGAAACGATTATTCAATATGGTTTTGTCTGAACTGAATTAAAACTCCAAGCCATCTACAGCAAGCTACTAAGATTTTATATGTGTTTAAAGGTACATTATGGGCACACAGACCACTTCAGCTCATTGAAGTGGTCTATGTGCAATGTCCCAGTCCCCTTAACCTGCAAAAGTAATTATTGCAGTTTTTAATTAACAGCAACAATTACCTTTTTGGGTTAAATCCACCTCTACCAGACTGCAACTAGCTGGACTTCTGGGACGTTAGGTGACTTTTGGTCGCCTGACGCTGGATGTCCTCACGCTATGCATAAGTACATCTAACTTCACCCGAATCCCCGTAGGAATGCATTGCACATTAGGTCAGCCCCGCTGGCTAACGTTACCAGGGGAAGAGAGGAGGCGGACCCTGAGCCAGAGCCGCGGGACAGGGGGGCAGTATAGGGAGTTCTAAGGGAAAACAACTTTGTTTTCCTGGCACTATGGTTCCCTTTTAACCCCTTAAGGACCAAACTTCTGGAATAAAAGAGAATCATGACATGTCACATGTCATGTGTCCTTAAGGGGTTAAGGAGTCTCTCTTACACTATTATTTTTCACTGATCTAACTCACTCACTAACTCACTCTACAGGACTGGAATTACATAAAAGAGGAGGGATAAAACACTATGATTTTAAAGAGGGAATCTCTGCACAACTACTTGTAAAAAAAAATAAAAAAATAACAGAGCAAGTAAAAAATGCAAGAACAAAACTAGCTCTTTTTTCTATACTTTGTATACTTGTTTGGAATGGACTGTACCTGTTTTACCATCACATTTTGTTCACAATAGCCTTAGGGAGGAGTTATAAAGTTTGCAATTTGTGAGTTTATTCAGTCTTAGATTATTTCTTGCATACCAAGTTTTTTTTCCAGTGCAAATGAATGCTTAACCCCTTAAGACCGCAGCCAAATGTACAAGTTGTGATCCAAAAAAACGTAAACAAAACCTGGCATTTGCGCTATATGTCTGTCCAACCATAATTCACCTCTTTCATATTAAATGCACCCCCCATTATTATATATCATTTTATTCAGGGGAAACGGGGCTTTCGTTTAACATCAAATATTTAGGTATGGAACATAATTTAATATGAAAAAAATATTTAAAAAATGGGAGAAAATAAGAATTTTTTACATTTTTTTAGTTCTACGTGACATTCTAACTGTGAATGTCATAATACTGTTTGCTTTTACTGCAATACAATACACATATTTGTATTTAGCGATGTCTCGCGTGTAAAACAGTACCCCCTATGTACAGGTTTTATGGTGTTTTGGGAAGTTACAGGGTCAAATATAGCGTGTTACATATTTCAGTTTTTTTACATTGAAATTTGCCAGATTGGTTACGTTGCCTTTGAGACCATATGGTAGCCCAGAAATAAGAATTACCCCCATGATGGCATACCATTTGCAAAAGTAGACAACCTAAGGTATTGCAAATTGAGTATGTCCAGTCTTTTTTAGTAGCCACTTGGTCACAAACACTGGCCAAAGTTAGTGTTAATATTTGAAAATGCAAAAAACTAATTTGAACGCAAATTTTGGCCAGTGTTTGTGACTAAGTGGCTACTAAAAAAACTGAACATACCCTATTTGCAATACCCTGGGTTGTCTACTATTGCAAATGGTATGCCATCATGGGGATAATTTTCATTCCTGGGCTACCATACGGTCTCAAAGGCAACCTGGCGAATTTTAATGTGAAAAAACTGAAACGCAAACCTTATATTTGACTCTGTAACTTTTGAAAACACCATAAAACCTGTACATGAGGGGTACTGTTATACTCAGGAGACTTCGCTGAACACAAATATTAGTGTTTCAAAACAGTAAAACGTATCACAACAATTATATCGTCGGTGTAAGTGCCATTTGTGTGTGAAAAATGCAAAAAATGTCACTGTCACTGACGATATCGTCGTTGTAATATATTTTACTGTTTTGAAACACTAATATTTGTTTTCAGCGAAGTCTTCCGAGTAAAACAGTACCCCCCATGTACAGGTTTCATGGTGTTTTGGAAAGTTACAGAGTTAAATATAGTGCTAGACAATGTAATTCCCTGAACTTTTGGCCTGGGTTGGCAGGCAGGTCCTGCAAATTGTAATTAATAAAATGACCTAATTATGTAAAATTATTACATAAATATATGCGTAGAATTATTATATATATATGTGTGTATATATATATATATATATATGTGTGTATATATATGTATATAATTTTTTTTAATTATTTTTATTTATATATAGGTATATACATAGTGATATATACGTATATACTTATGTATATAGATATATATATTATTTCGTTCTACATGTATTTTGATATCAATATATATATATTAATTTTAAAATACAGTTAGAACGAAATTACGCATGTTTATATATTTTTTATCTATTTTTTTTTCATTATTTTTTTATTATTTTTTTATTTATTTTTTTAACGTATTTATATATTTATTTATTTTTTATTATATATAAATATATATATAATGAAAATTATATATATATTTAATCAATATCATTGTACGTGTATTTTGATATTAATATATATATATAATTATGTATATATTAATATTAAAATACACGTAGACAGTGTATGCATATTTATGTGTATGTGTGTATATGTGTGTATATATATACTTAGATCATATATATAATAAATATATATATGATCTAAGTATATATAATTTATTTTTACACTGTTTTAACATTTTTTTTTTTTTTTCAGACAGCAGGGGGAGTACCTGTCATTACAGGCACTCCCCCTGCTGGCAATGCCTTGGACGGCTATGCCGTTCATGTGATCGCGGGGTCCTCGCAAGGACCTCGCGATCACATGGCCCTGGGCGGCTGAAGAGGACGCAGGGGGACTCCCTGGGCTCCCGGGTAAGTCCCCCATACCGCGATCGCCGGCGTGGGATCGCCGGCGACCGGGTAAGTACATAAGATCGCAGGACGTACTATGCCGTCCTGCGGCTTTTAGAGCCACCAAAATAAAGACGGCATAGTACGTCCTGCGGTCTTAAGGGGTTAAGAACATATTAATTTCTCTATACTCCGCTCTGGTATGGTAAAATAAATGTAATAATGCATGCTTATGGGGTTCTGTTAGAACTTTAAATGCATTTCACAAAATAAGATTAAATTCCAATTATATGTCAAGTACTTTCTAATTATTTGCAAATCGAATACATTTACATATGATTCTAAAATAATAGATTACAGCCACATAAATAATACAATGAAGCACATTGATAACATGTTTAAGCTGTCACTTAGATTATTTTATATGTTATTATAAAATAGAGGCCTTTTAAGTTGTCAATTGTTTGTTTTATACCAATTTGGTCAGGAAAGGGCTTGCCACATTTGCACTGGGGTTATAGTAATAGCTTCTCTGAGCAGAACTGACACTGTGTACAGAACGCCAGTCAATTCTTCCCCCTACACTGCACGGACTACTATTAGAGGTTGCTGCTCTTTCAAGCTACGTCCTAGAGTTGGCAAGTCTCGAAGGTGATGGTGTGTGATGTGTGGGGATTTGCACATAAGGCAAGATCTTTAAAAATCAGTAATTGTTTTTCAAATATATTTTTTTCAATAAGGCGTTTTGCATATTTTAAACGTATTTTCTATACAATATTTTTTTTTTGAAGAATGGATCTTTTTAAAGCGGGAGTGTCCATTTAAAGGGTTAAATGGGTTAGCCAATAATAACATCAAGCCCAGTTTGCAATTGAAAACTAGTAAAAGCTAAATCTACTCTTCACTGTTAAATAATGTGATATTATTATAAATGGCATCTACATTCTATTTTATATTAAAGTACAAACACATTAGGTCGCAATTTATGGATATGTATTTCCTCAGCATTTTTTGTCTATTACATTTAATCTAGCTTTTTATATGCTTTATATGGTAAATGGGTTACGGTAATTCTTTTATTTTATTTTTTGCCCTCCTATTTTTACTGCAGTATTATTGATTTTTTCACTGTACCAGAGAATGTGAACAGAAATTGAAAACGAAGACTTGTAGTTAGTAAATATTTAAATTACTTGGAAAAAAAAAAAAAAAAACAGATTAAAGGGACACTAAAGTTACCCAGACCACTTCATCTCAATTAAGGTGTCTGAGTCCAATGGCCCTGCAGTCCTAACCCTGCAATGTTTACATTACATTGCAGGTTTAAATGCTCTTTCGCGGCACCAACAGTAAAACATGGTCATAAGATGCAGAAGACCACTGAATACAATGCTTTCCTATGGGGAAGCTTGAGTGTTCTTGAGATGATTGCCACACATGTGCATCAGGTGCCTAGGAGCATTGGATTAGACCAGGGGTCCTCAAACTCTGCCCCCCCAGATGTTGCTGAACTACAACTCCCATGATTCTCTGACGATCTATGTGATTCAAAGAATCATGGGAGTTGTAGTTCAGCAACATCTGGGGGGCCGGAGTTTGAGGAGCCCTGGATTAGACCATCACAGAGGAGTCCATGCCTCCTTGATGACATCACAAGAGGCTGAGAGGTGAGCAGCCACTAGCAAGTCTAGGTGAAGGAAAAAGGTAAGTAAAACTTATTTTTTAAATAAAATTTAAAACCTAAGCTAGGGCAACGCTATCTAACTAGGGAAAGGGCCATTACAGTGTAAGGAATACAGGTTTGTATTCCTAATGCTTTTTTTGTTCCTTAACTGGTTGAAATACAGGAAATACATATTGTATAAAAATAGGTCAAGCAAATGTTTGACACGCACACATATACACATATTACATATACATATATAATCTTTTCTGATGCTTGAAATTGATTTTATAATATAGCTATTTGAAACCTTGTGCTTCATTTTGACAAAGGCACTCTACTCTGCTTTCGGCCTTTGCTAAATATAGTTATAGGTCCAAAGTCATAGTAAATAGTAGGTTGAGCACTCTACAATTATGAAATATGTGCTACATATGTATTGAGCGATTAAAGACTATTGGATCCTGTATATAAATTTGTAATTTGTATAGAGCTTGGTTGCTTCATCTAAGTGTTGCTTCTAAGTGTGTGTGTGGTTGGAGATATTCTGGAGAGTTTTACAGAAGCTTCAACTGTCTAATAGTTGTGCTAAGAGTTCTTTTTTACTGTTACAGGTAAGATTCATCTGTAGGAAAAGGTTACTGACTGCACAAGGTTTGATTTCCTGTTGGTAATTATAAGGCATTTGATTGGATTAGGTAGCTACTTGCTATTGATTGCTATTTAAATTAGCTATTGTTTGCTAATAAGCAGAGGCCTACCCAGGTGTTAAACATTCCTAGTGGGAGGTGATTTTAGGAGTATATAAGGGTAGTTGTCATTAGCTTGGCTAATAGAGCTTGGTTGCTTCATCTAAGTGTTGCTTCTAAGTGTGTGTGTGGTTGGAGATATTCTGGAGAGTTTTACAGAAGCTTCAACTGTCTAAGAGTTGTGCTAAGAGTTTTCTTTTTTACTGTTACAGGTAAGATTCATCTGTAGGAAAAGGTTACTGATTGCACAAGGTTTGAGTTCCTGTTGGTAATTATAAGGCATTTGATTTGATTAGGTAGCTACTTGCAATTGATTGCTATTTAAATTAGCTATTGTTTGCTAATAAGCAGAGGCCTACCCAGGTGTTAAACATTCCTAGTGGGAGGTGATTTTAGGAGTATATAAGGGCTGTTGTCATTAGCTTGGCTAATAGAGCTTGGTTGCTTCATCTAAGTGTTGCTTCTAAGTGTGTGTGTGGTTGGAGATATTCTGGAGAGTGTTGCTTCTAAGTGTGTGTGTGGTTGGAGATATTCTGGAGAGTGTTGCTTCTAAGTGTGTGTGTGGTTGGAGATATTCTGGAGATAAACAGGAGGTAATCTGAGGTATCCAGGAGGACAAATAAAAAAAAAAAGGTAAAATTTGTTTGATTTAAATTATTCGCCTCATTGGAATGGCAGACTTAGTTCAGTGTAATAGTTGCTTTGCATTTGTTTCACGTTCCACTTTTTGGAAGTTTGGTTGTTGTCTAATCTGTAGACAGTTCTCTATCTTGCGGCAGGAGATTGTATTTTTGAAGTCTGAGATTTGTAAATTATCTGGTAAACAAATTCAGGCTGGAACTGCTGCAAAGCCATTGCCGCAGAGACATACTAGGAATGGCAGATGGATTACTGTAGGATCTGGTAGACTTGGAGTTGTGGATAAAAGGCATATTGCACAGTCTGTTGTTCTACATAATTCATTTTCTGCACTTTCAGAGTGTAGTGGTGTCCTGGAGATAGGCACTGAGGCTAGTGGTGTTGTGCAGAGAGGCACTGAGGCTAGTGGTGTTGTGCAGAGAGGCACTGAGGCTAGTGGTGTTGTGCAGAGAGGCACTGAGGCTAGTGGTGTTGTGCAGAGAGGCACTGAGGCTAGTGGTGTTGTGCAGAGAGGCACTGAGGCTAGTGGTGTTGTGCAGAGAGGCACTGAGGCTAGTGGTGTTGTGCAGAGAGGCACTGAGGCTAGTGGTGTTGTGCAGAGAGGCACTGAGACTAGTGGTGTTGTGCAGAGAGGCACTGAGGCTAGTGGTGTTGTGCAGAGAGGCACTGAGGCTAGTGGTGTTGTGCAGAGAGGAACTGAGGCTAGTGGTGTTGTGCAGAGAGGCACTGAGGCTAGTGGTGTTGTGCAGAGAGGCACTGAGGCTAGTGGTGTTGTGCAGAGAGGCACTGAGGCTAGTGGTGTTGTGCAGAGAGGCACTGAGGCTAGTGGTGTTGTGCAGAGAGGCACTGAGGCTAGTGGTGTTGTGCAGAGAGGCACTGAGGCTAGTGGTGTTGTGCAGAGAGGCACTGAGGCTAGTGGTGTTGTGCAGAGAGGCACTGAGGCTAGTGGTGTTGTGCAGAGAGGCACTGAGGCTAGTGGTGTGGTGCAGAGAGGCTTGAAGACTATGGTGAGGCCTAATAGAAAGCAGTTGTTGTTGGGGGATTCCATCATAAGAGGTGTGGAGATGGACAATGGTGGTCTTGTGAGGTGTCTTCCCGGAGCTACTGCTCACAGAGACAGGAGACGTATCTGTAATATTGTTAAGCAAGCAAAGCAGGAAGGGGAATTGGATGTACTTGTCCATTTAGGGACAAATGACTTGGCTTGCAATGAGGTTTCAGAGGTTAAGGAAGTTTTTAGTGTTTTTGCCAATGATATACGGCAGGTTGCTTCCACACTGTCATTCTCTGAAGTTCTGCCTGTGCATAACACTCAGAACGACAGGCGGATGCGTATTAGGGACTTTAACTTGTGGCTTGGTGAATGGTGTCGGGAGCAAGGATTTGGCTTTATTGCTCATGGTAGCTCTGTTTGGAATGGAAATAAACTGTACAAAAAAGATGGTTTGCATCTTTCTCAAAAGGGAACAAATGTTCTCAGTGAGCAGTTCAGAGGTTTTGCTAGGATGTTTTTAAACTAGGAGGGGGGGGCAAAAGGGTGATAAAACATCAATCCAATTGTCCCCCAAAACAAGGACAGAAGGTGCCTGTAGCAAGTGTGTTAAAAAATGATAAGCTTAGAGTCATGTCTACAAATGCTCGCAGTTTAGGGAATAAGATACATGAACTTGTGGCAATAATGGCAACTGATAGTGTAGATTTAGTCGCTGTTACCGAGACATGGTATAATGAGAAAAATGACTGGGACATAGCAATACCAGGGTACTCTTTATATAGAAAAGACAGGGAAGGCAAGAAAGGGGGAGGGGTGGCCCTGTATGTAAAGGATAGCATAAAATCTAGCCTAATAAAGGTTAGTGAGGCGAACATAGAGTCCGTTTGGGTTACGTTAGAATTTGGTAATCACACAGTAACTCGTGTAGGTGTGATTTATAGGCCCCCAGGACAAATTGAAGAGTTAGATAATCTACTAGTTGAAGAAATAGCTAAAATGACAATGAAGGGGGAAGTTATCATCATGGGTGACTTTAATCTTCCTGATGTGAATTGGAAAACAAAAATAGCTACTTGTGCCAGGAGCACACATATTCTAAACTCCCTACTGGGATTGTCTCTAAAACAAGTCGTTGAGGAGCCAACTCGTAAAGAGGCCATACTAGATTTAGTGTTAACAAATGGAGATTTGGTATCAGATATTACTGTAGGTGAAAGTTTAGGATCCAGTGATCATCAGTCAGTGTGGTTTAATATAAGAACAGTGACTGAGTCACACCACACAAAAACAAAAGTTTTAGACTTTAGAAAAACAGACTTTTCTAAAATTAGAATATGTGTAAAGGAGTCATTATCAGACTGGAGCAATTTATATGGAGTCCAAAATAAATGGGATTATTTAAAAGTTGCACTACTGAAGGCAACAGAAAATTGCATTAGGCTTGTCAGTAAAAGCAAAAAATTCAAGAAACCACTGTGGTACTCCGCAGATGTGGCCAAAATAGTAAAAAACAAAAAGTTAGCATTTAGTAATTATAAAAAAAACCAGAGTGAGGAAGACAGAATGACCTATAAGATTAGGCAGAAAGAGGCTAAGCAAGTTATAAGAGCTTCCAAATCCCACACAGAAGAGAAAATAGCACAGTCAGTAAAAAAGGGGGACAAAACTTTTTTTAGATACATAAATGAGAAAAGAAAAGTAAAACAAGGATTAGTTAGATTAAAAACAAAAGAAGGAAGGTATGTAGATGAGGATAAAGGTCTAGCTGACTGCCTCAATGAATATTTTTGTTCGGTATTTACAGATGAAAATGAAGGAAAGGGACCTCTGTTAACAAAAAGGATAAATGAGTCATTTATTACACGTGAGTTTACAGAGGAAGAGGTTCTATTTCAACTGTCAAAAGTAAAGACAAATAAGTCAATGGGACCTGATGGAATACACCCAAAGCTATTAAAAGAGCTTAGTGGTGTACTAGCAAAACCATTAACAGATTTATTTAACCAATCATTGAAAACAGGAGTAGTCCCAGAAGATTGGAAGTTAGCGAATGTTGTGCCCATTCACAAGAAAGGTAATAGGGAGGAGTCGGGCAACTATAGGCCAGTAAGCCTTACTTCAGTAGTGGGGAAAGTGATGGAAACCATGTTAAAGGATAGGATTGTTGAACATCTAAAAACACATGGATTTCAAGACCAGAGACAACATGGGTTTACTTCAGGGAGATCATGCCAAACTAATCTTATTGATTTTTTTGATTGGGTAACTAAAATTATAGATCAGGGTGGTGCAGTAGACATTGCTTACTTAGATTTCAGTAAGGCTTTTGACACTGTTGCACATAGAAGGCTTATCAATAAACTACAATCTTTGAGTTTGGATTCGAATATTGTTGAATGGGTAAGGCAGTGGCTGAGTGACAGGCAACAGAGGGTTGTAGTCAATGGAGTATATTCGAAGCTTGGGCTTGTCACCAGTGGGGTACCTCAGGGATCTGTACTTGGACCCATTCTCTTTAATATTTTTATTAGTGATATTGCAGAAGGTCTTGATGGTAAGGTGTGTCTTTTTGCGGATGATACTAAGATATGTAACAGGGTTGATGTTCCAGGAGGGATAAGCCAAATGGAAAATGATTTAGGTAAACTAGAAAAATGGTCAGAGTTGTGGCAACTGACATTTAATGTGGATAAGTGCAAGATAATGCATCTTGGACGTAAAAACCCAAGGGTAGAGTACAAAATATTTGATAGAGTCCTAACCTCAACATCTGAGGAAAGGGATTTAGGGGTGATTATTTCTGATGACTTAAAGGTAGGCAGACAATGTAATAGAGCAGCAGGAAATGCTAGCAGAATGCTTGGTTGTATAGGGAGAGGTATTAGCAGTAGAAAGAGGGAAGTGCTCATGCCATTGTACAGAACACTGGTGAGACCTCACTTGGAGTACTGTACACAGTACTGGAGACCCTATCTTCAGAAGGATATTGATACCTTAGAGAGAGTTCAAAGAAGGGCTACTAAACTGGTTCATGGATTGCAGGATAAAACTTACCAGGAAAGGTTGAAGGATCTTAACATGTATAGCTTGGAGGAAAGACGAGACAGGGGGGATATGATAGAAACATTTAAATACATAAAGGGAATCAACACAGTAAAGGAGGAGACTATATTTAAAAGAAGAAAAACTACCACAACAAGAGGACATAGTCTTAAATTAGAGGGACAAAGGTTTAAAAATAATACCAGGAAGTATTACTTTACTGAGAGGGTAGTGGATGCATGGAATAGCCTTCCAGCTGAAGTGGTAGAGGTTAACACAGTAAAGGAGTTTAAGCATGCGTGGGATAGGCATAAGGCTATCCTAACTATAAGATAAGGCCAGGGACTAATGAAAGTATTTAGAAAACTGGGCAGACTAGATGGGCCGAATGGTTCTTATCTGCCGTCACATTCTATGTTTCTATGTTTCTATGTTTCTAATCAAAATTATTAAACCCCTATTGAAAATCAAGTTTATTGTCAACATTTACAGACTTTTTGCTGTTTGCAATGAACAAAATCGCACAAAAGGATTGAAATAGCTTAACACAATGAATGTTTCCAGTGGTTTCCCCAAATAAATTAAACTGAAAATGCAACATATAGAGAATTCTCCAGTCTCAAAATGATTTACCCCATCAATAGAATCCCTCACAACAGCACAAATATGCCAAACAGGTGTTGTCTCACGCATACTTGATGAAATTAATCAAAGGCTTCATTAGTTGCACCAGATGTGCTTGATTTAGAACACTCGAAATACCTGAACATGCTAGGGGTTTGTTGAGTGTCAGATTTGACTGCATGTTAGAAATATGGCTCAAAAAAATGGTCCAAAAAGTTAAGAGATGAGATCATCGCCCTTCACAAACAAGTATTTCAATTGCTTTTGTTTGATTTGTTCATTGCAAACATCTGAAAGTCTGTAAATTTTGACAATAAAAATACCCAGGTACTATTCCACATCCCGGATACTGTCAGCCCAGCCCTGTAAATTTTGACAATAAACCTAATTTTCAGTGGGGGTAGAATTATTTAAATACAACTGTATATATATATATATATATATATATATATATATATATATATATATATATATATATATATATATAAACAATGATCTGGAACTGCACTCACGGTCCTTTAAGTTGAAAAAAAGTTTTCCTTATTTCATGAATACAAAAATCGACGTTTCGGTCCGCACAGGGACCTTCCTCAGGATGGACTGACCCTCCTGAGGAAGGTCCCTGAGGAAGGTCCCTGTGCGGACCGAAACGTCGATTTTTGTATTCATGAAATAAGGAAAACTTTTTTTGCAACTTAAAGGACCGTGAGTGCAGTTCCAGATCATTGTTTGTATTATCATCCCCTGAAAACGAGCACCCGGCAAGTAATAGTCTACTATTGACTTTAAACACTATTGGGGCTAGAGTGCTAGGAATTTCTGTATATATATATATATATATATACACACATATACATATACACACACACACACACATTACCCATCCCACATTACCTTTGATGTGCACAGATAATTAAATTTGAGTGTACTCTCAGAGAAAACGGCCATCTAAGCTTTACTGTAGCTTTTTTTTTTTTTTTTTTTACTTTTTTTATGCATATTTTTTTTTACGTGGAATCTGACTTTTTAAAATCATGGAAAATCTGCCCCAAACTCAAAAGTCTACACCCGGAACTTAATAGAGGACAATAAAGACAAATTGACCCTCGTTAGGACTTGCACATCCCTTTTGTACATCTATACAGCATTCTTCCCATTTCCCTAGTCACTTATTAATTTATTGTATGTCGGTAGTTTTCCTTCCATTCTCAACTTTGAATAGCTTGATTAAAAAATTGCAAAAACAACTTTTTTCAGCTGAGATTCCAGTATAAGCCAGATGACAACTAAGATCTTTGTTCATTGACCTTGGATCACTAAACATGCACACAAACAAACAATGTAATTATCGTTTCCCTATAAGATGTGAAAAGCTGTTACAGATGTACTAAGTTTGTAAAATGTTTAAGTCGGGGGGGCGTGGCTAACAGCGGAGCAAGATGGCCGCATGAAAATTTGCTCCGGGATCAGGACACCAAATCTAATGTAATCCTAGAACATCAAACAGCATCCACCACTATTATTTAGCAATGTCTCAGCACAAGAGCAAGAGGAGCTCGGCGAAACCGGACAAGCTAAATTTTTTCAGCCAGAAACCATCTCCTGCGTCTCTGGCGGCGCAGGCCTTAACGGAACCTATGAATCCTGAAATGGACGATACTGCACAAGCTAATGCCCAGACAACGGCTCAAGACACATCACAAATCACGAAAGCCGACCTGACTGCGGCCCTGGAGACTCTCTCCAACAAGCTTATCACCACATGGCAGCACACGGCGGATTCACTATGCAAGGACCTACAAGAACTGGGTAAGCGGACGTCGCACATGGAAGACAAGTGCAACGAATTCGCCACGGCCCACAATGATTTGGCCACAAACGTGGAACGCATGGCTGCAGAAATCAATTGACTGGAGGACAAGCTAGCAGACATGGAGGATCGTTCACGTCGGAACAATCTCCGTCTGCGGGGAGTGCCCGAAGATGTCTCCAATGAAGACTTACAGGCCTATGTAAGAAATCTGCTACACGCTCACGCTCCAGAAATACCGGCAGACATGCTGCTTGTGGACAGGGTGCATCGCATCCCTAAACCCCGGCACCTTCCGCAGACTGTACCCAGAGACATACTACTCTGGGCTCATTATTTCCATATCAAGGAACATATATTAAGAAGTAGCAGAACACGGGCAAAACCCCCGACAGATTATCCCACGGTCACAATCTATGCAGACCTGTCGGCTGCCACTCTCAAGAAAAGGAGGGAATTCTCCCAAGTGACCAACACACTGCGGTCGCATGGCATTCGGTATCGGTGGGGATTCCACACTAAATTGATAGTCACAAAAGATGGTAACACGACGGTGTTGAACACTCCCGCGGAGGGAGTGACGAAACTGCTGGCCTGGGACCTGCATGTGGAGCCGGTAACCACTTCCACACGCCAAGCAGGCACATTAAAACGGGACTAGGAAAAGCCTCATGACAAGCATTAAACCAGACGACTACTGGTCTGAGATCACTCATCCCTTTCTGAGCATGGACTTTGAGAAACAACGTAATAAATGAGCATTATGAACATCCACCAACTTCGAATAAGAGTTAGCTGGAGGGCCCATGTAAATAACGACTCTGTGCGGAGTTTAATCTCCCTTTTTCACCTTGTCTTTTTTTTTTTTTGGTGTGACCCTGAGGTATCGGATCGAGTCCTTCCGCCATCACTGTGACGAAGCGTGCGCAGAGCAGTGGCAAATCGCGGGAGGGCCCGGTCTGCACTGTTGCCCGAAAAGATGAGCCCCTATGCTCGACCATTCCAGACCATCTCTCCGACCCTCAGCCTTGAAGAACAAGACACCTGAAATACCACTCGCATCTGAGGTTGAGAGTACAAACCTGCAGGGCAGGATACCCGCATCACAAACTGAACTTATGATCAGAGTTAAAGGACGGTGCCCGCTGCCTATGACCCTACGGGGTTATGTATGCCCATAAGGTAAAGGGGACCTGTGACCCAGGCTCCCTAGCTGTATGGACTATGTTGTATTGTAGGAATGTTATGTAGAGAGTTTTGATGGAGGGAGGAGGATGCTAGTGATAGGAGTTGTAATCGGACTGCAATGAGTACACTGTTACCTGCATATGGGTTAATGCCAGGACGGGGAAACTGCAGGATACTATGCTTTACAATAAGGTAGGCCCAAACCGAGCCCGAAACTGATCGGTACCCCTGCCACAGCAGCACATGGTTAATCAGAGCTTGTTGATGGGAGATACTAATTGCTAAGGACTATTTGAGTCCACCCCACACCGGTGTCAAAGCATCAGATGAGACACCATACCGCAAGGTAGTCTATCTTTGTGGATGCACCCCAATATGGTACACATTGGTGCCCAATAGCCACGCTATGGTAGAGAGTTTTCTCTTCCATTCCCCAGATGTGGTACACCCACATACTGTCTCCACACGAGACACTCTGTATATAGTTATAAGTTCTTTCCCTAGTTTATACCCCCCACCCCAAGTCACCAGGGATCAGAAATACAATCTCACAGGGACAAATTCGAAACTTGCCCAATGCCACCACTTTCCTATGTCCATACCGCTAACATTAACTGGGCTTATGCCGTGTCTAGCTCATTTGTTGAGACAATTATTGCAAAGGTCCCTCCCTTCGTATGGAGGGGAAACCAGTCTAACGCCACATTATTATTACTGCATTGCTCTGTACCTAACTACAAATGTTGAAGGTAATGACTATTAACACTCGAGGCATGAATACACCACACAAAAGGAGGCTCCTTCTTGAAGACGCGAAACGCACTAAATCTGATATACTATGCTTGCAGGAGACCCATTTTGTACACAATAGGGTACCCACATTTGCGAGCAAAGAGTACCCAATACAATACCACTCTACTAACTCATCCAAATCAAGAGGTGTATCATTCCTAATTCACGCCACTATCACATTTGAACTCCTGCATCTTAAAAAAGATACACAAGGCCGTTACTTAATTGTGCACTGTAAAATTAATAATGCTTTATACACGTTAGTGGGGATATACAGCCCTAATACTGACCAGAGGAATTTTCTCCAGAAAGTCTTACATAAAATTCCCCAGGCATACCCCTCCTCCACAATTCTGTGCGGTGATTTAAATCACACCTTACAACCTAGGCTGGATACCACGCAAACAGCTGAGTCCTCAAGATGCAAAACACTAAGCAAACGGGCCGCGACATTAGTAAAAATCCTTATGGAGCATAACTTATATGGTGTGTGGAGAGCACAACACCCGAATGATCGGGAATTCACTTTTTATTCCTCAGTACACAAAACGTACTCTATAATCGATTTTATATTTGTCTCAGGTGATCTACTACCGACTGCCCTAAGCAGTGAAATAGGTAATATAGTTTGGTCTGATCATGCGCCTGTGATACTAACCCTACCAGACCAATTCCAATCCTGCATAGCCTCACCGTGGCGCTTGAATGATGCTCTCTTACACAACCCTGATTTTGTCACTATACTTACTGAGGAACTTGAATCGTTCTTCGCTATAAACCACACTCCAGACGTCTCTCTAGCCACGACGTGGCTGACACATAAAGCCTTCATCCGTGGTCTTCTGATCAGCCAGGCATCCTACTTAGCAGGCAAAGGCAAACTATATAACACTTATGAGACGCCTCAGGGATGAAACATCCAAGCACATGACAAATCCATCAACACCTACTCAGCAGAGCATAGACCAAATTAAAAAACAGTTAAATGATATTCACGTCAACACGTCAGCCACTATATCCCACAGACTACAACTCCGAACATACACACAAGGGAATAGGGCTGTCACGTCTAAACATTTGTTATGAAGGAACACAACTGCAGATTTCGTATAGTTTGAATATTTATTATAAAAAGTAAAAGGTAATGACTTTAATTCCAATTTACAGGTACTGTTGTTTTAAGTAATAAATGATAACTGAAGTCCACAATTATAAGCACTGTAGCTTTAAGTAGTAAATGATAACTGAAGTCCACAATTACAGGCACTGTAGCTTTAAGTAGTAAATGATAACTGAAGTCCACAATTACAGGCACTGTAGCTTTAAGTAGTAAATGATAACTGAAGTCCACAATTACAGGCACTGTAGCTTTAAGTAGTAAATGATAACTGAAGTCCACAATTACAGGCACTGTAGCTTTAAGTAGTAAATGATAACTGAAGTCCACAATTACAGGCACTGTAGCTTTAAGTAGTAAATGAAAACTGAAGTCCACAATTACAGGCACTGTAGCTTTAAGGAGTAAACGATAGTAAATTGCAGACACTGAATCAATAAAGAGTCTCTTAGTAGAATCAACGGTTTAGGTGATAAGCAGTCACAATAGCTGTTCCATAGACTTTAACCGAAGCAAGACAGATGCAGCTAACTGAGATAAAGTATGAGTTGAAGTTAGCTGTAACGGTTTTGTATTATCGAAGGATTTTGGAGACAGGAAATAACAGCTTGAGATGCAATGCTTATCACAGAGATTTTACTTAGCTTCCGGCACATAGAACACTGGTTCCCGAGATCTCCTCAGAGGCGTTTATCCTGGATGGAGAGTGTTAAGCTTTTAGTTGTGGATGAGGAGAGGTGAAGGGAACTTGCAGTCTTTCAGTCCGGTCTGGTAACAGAGGTTTTCACAACGAAGTTGTAGCCGGTTCGTGAGTACGGAACGTAGTTCAATAATCCAGCCTAGATCAGCTGGTGCAGTCAGATTAAATAGGCAGACCGTGTCATAAAGGGGTGTGGCTAGGCTCCGTGGAACCAGGAAGTAAGAGGATACCATAGTTAAGGCATGACAAGGGCGGGGAAGGCCCTCGCAACCCTCCTACGGCAGAAAAGACTGAACTCAAAAATACAGTTTCTCATCAACCCAATGGGAAATAAGGTATACAACCCCCGAGACATTAACGATATGTTAGCAGACTATTATGATGCGTTATACAACCTCAAAAAAGATGATCAAACATATCAACCACTTCCCTCGGACATAGATGAATTTTTAGCAGACGCAAACACACAACAACTCTCACAAGCAGACCGGTCCTTCTTAGAGAAACCCATTACTCAGACTGAAATAGCGGGAGTTATCAAGACTCTTCCGAAAGGTAAATCCCCAGGCCCAGACGGCTTTACCAACGCCTATTATAAAACCTTCTCTCACGTCATAACCCCCTTATTAGAAAATCTCTACAATGACATCATTCAAACAGGCAAAATACCGCAAGAGATGTTGTTAGCTCACATAACCACTCTCCCCAAACCTGGAAAACCGCCACACAAATGCCAGAATTTAAGACCCATCTCGCTTCTAAATACAGATCTAAAGATACTACCCAAGATCTATGCCAATAGATTAGGTACACTTCTCCCCAAATTAGTTCGGGATGACCAAGTGGGGTTTGTACGAGGCCGATTAGGTTCAGACGGGACTAGAAAATTGATTAACATTCTCCACAACATCCAAACATCGGGAGAACCCAGTGTGGCACTGTCGTTAGACGCGGAGAAAGCGTTCGACAGGCTACACTGGGGATACCTGACGGCTGTATTGAGGAAGTTTGATTTCCCGGAAACTCTGGTAGCACTGATATCAGCTTTATATGATAAACCCACAGCGAAAATAGCTAATGGTGGCTTCGTTTCCAAATCATTCCAGGTCTCCAACGGGTCTCGGCAAGGTTGCCCGCTCTCCCCACTCTTATACATACTAGCACTAGAACCCCTAGCACAGCGTATAAGGGACTCTCCGGACATTTCGGGGATAAAAATAGGGGGGACAATGCACAAAATCACGCTGTTTGCCGACGACGTGATGCTTACCATATCACACCCTGACGCCTCCCTGCCACACCAACACATACTGACACAATTTGGTCAATGCTCCTATTACAAGCTTAATGTTAGTAAGACGCAAGCCATGGGCCTTAACCTCACGGCGGACCAACTCACTAACCTACAAAATAAATACACATATGACTGGAGATGGGATCATTTGACATTCCTAGGGATTCACCTTATACCAACAACTAGGAAGCTGTATAAAGCAAACTATCTTCCGCTACTTCATAATATTAAACAACAGCTACACGGTTGGAAGGGTAAATATGTTTCCTTTACAGGCAGGATAGCGGCAGTAAAAATGATGATACTACCCAAGTTACAATACCTGTTCAGGACGCTCCAAATCTGCCTGCCAAAGGATTTTTTCACTGGAACCCAACGCTTGCTTAATAGCTTTATATGGGGAGGTAAACAATCTAGAGTGGCAGCGACCACCATGTATAAACCCTTTAAAGAAGGGGGGATGGGAGTACCAGAAATCATGAGTTACTACATAGCGGCCCTCATGAGCACCCTCATAGGGACGTTCCACCACATCACGATGCCACCATGGCACCAGATCGAAAGGGTAAACACAGGTGGACTGACATTGCCCACCCTGGCCTGGATCCCGAAACATCAAAGGCCAAAATACATTAACGCTTGCCCTACAACCACGGCTACTCTCGTGGCATGGGATAAATATGTAACAAAACATTACCCGGTGTCTTATATATCCCCAGCATTGCAAACACAAGCACTCCATGTACTTATCCCCGGATTCGATACTGGCCTGTGGTATGACCACGGGATCAAATGCCTATCCCAGATTATGCCAGAAGGCCGTCTACTAACCTATGACTCGCTCTCTAAAACATTTGGTCTGCCCCAAAGAGCCTACTTCACCTATTTGCAACTGCACTCGTGGGTGCGGAAACATGCCATTGCAGACAATACACACAAACAGGGACCCCCTCTGTCACCACTAGAGAAAATATGTGTAGCGAACCAGCAACCGCAAAAGCTACTATCTCTCTTATATAAATTATCTAGAACCCAAACACCACCTAAAACTTTACCCTTGTACGAGCTTGGGAGCAAGAACTACACATGGACAAGTCCAATGAAGCCTGGTCGACAATTCTGCAGGCTCACAAGCATCTCACACTAAACACGTCACATGTAGAGACAAGTAGGAAGGTACTATACCGCTGGTATATGGTACCAAACAAACTACACAAATATGATAAACGGAAGTCCAGAAATTGCTGGAGGTGTCTTAGAGAGCCGGGTACGATGCTCCACATATGGTGGACATGTCCAAAGTTACGACCTTTCTGGAATGGCATCTCACATACCATTAAGAAATCTATAAGTAATAACATACAACTCTCCCCAGAAACCTTCCTGTTATTAGCGCTACCTCAAGACCTACAAAAAGCAGACCTATATCTCATCTACCATATAATAATCGCAGCTCTCACATCCATAAGTAAAATGTGGCTAAACGCAAATACTCCAGATGTTAGTAAGTGCTTAGACATGGTGGAAATCACCAAATCTTATGAAATAGCAGCAAGGCAGCTGAAGGCAGGGAACAAGTTCTGGCAGGTAGCGTGGAAGAAATGGGATGCCTGGAGACAAGCATCCAAAGGAGTAAATTACTAAGTGGTTCCAATAACGCGTGTATCCCTGATAGAGAACTGACCTACACCCCCCTGACACCCTGGTCCACCCCTCGCCCCCCTCCCCCCCTCATTATTGTTATTCACTAGTTCATTTTCACAATAGATTAAGGAACGCTAATAGAGATTGACATAACGTTCGCACAAAGGTGTAAGAGGATGATGTCATAACAGGAAAATGAGTCTTTAATAATTGAGCTTCTGTTCAACCACCTGCATGGCACCCTGTAAACATCAGATACCACAGGGAATGCGATATACCCTCTTATGTTAATAATTTTCACCTGTAACTGTATGAACGTATTCTGTACCAAGCTAATATTATCCTGTGATAATTGCTCAAATTGTTTCACTTGTGTTCTGAAAATGTGTAAATTGTATATGGATTGGAAAACCCAATAAAATATATTACACAAAAAAAAAAATGTTTAAGTCTATTGATTAAACAGTAATTTCTGATTAGTTGAAAACCATCTTTGAACAATGACGCTAATTACTATTACAATACAAATGTCACTGGGTATGGTTAAAGCGGAAGCGATTAGTAACCAATTATTTTAGAAACATGTCATGCGCCATGTACGCAAAATGACTATAAATAGTTTTAATAAACATGGATATAAATAGTATCAACGTTGATTAACTGAACAGTCATACCACAGATTCTATGAAAGACATGTAAAAAATACTAAATGTTATAATTTGCACAGAACTAGATATGGAATTTGATATTAAGCCTAGCAGAGATATTGATTTGTTTTACTAGAAATCATTAATATTCCAAATTGAAGAAATATGTATATTTTTTTATTCTTTATTTTTGAAGTGCAGGATTACTTACACAGATTAATAATGACATTTGAGGTATAATATAATAAGTAAGAACAAGCTTTAAATCTGAGCCCAGAATGTCACGAGACATTTTGTTTTTATAGTGAAAACAAGAGAACAGTTTGTAGCTTAATTAGAGTTAACCCTGGAAGGTGCCCAGGTAAGTATTATGATAGGAGAGGATAATAATATGTAAGGCAAGTCTCAGCAGACCGTAAAAAAAAGGAAAAGTAGAACACAGTAGAATATAACAACTTGCAGAAGGTAAGAGATTAGGAGTTCATCAGGGCCTCCTCCGAAAGGCTGATTCACCTGACACCCTGTATGGGTTGAACACAGTCCTGCAATATATAGGCTCTCTTTGGGACCCTAAGCCCACATGAAAACTGGCGGGTACAGTAGCTCTGGTGGTATCTGGGTTCTCCGCTGCACCTCTGACATTCATTGAGATCTCATTATGAACTGCAAGGGCTTCTTCTCTTGTGTCGACCGATGCTGAGGCAAGGGATGGAGCTTGCATCTCCACCATTTTGGGGCCTACTTTACCTCGTGGGCTGAGAACTCCCAATGTGAAGGATGGGATGGCACTCTGGATGAGTAGGTGCTTGTTTGTAGTGGGTCAGGTTGGTGCATTCTCTGTTCCAGCTTTTGACAAAAATCCTCAAAAATGATTGTCAGCCTGGCTGAAATATCAATGTGGTCTGTGCCTAGGCTGTGGGAACACGCGGTGTCCGCCATGATGGGTAAGTCACTGCTTGTTTAATTTGCTTGTTCTGGAGAGCTGTTATGCACCTCGGAAGGTGGAAATCGGTCGCCTCTCCCGCACTGAACGCACTAGGCCGCATGATTGAATGTGAAGTACTCAAGCTTTAGTCGTGTGGCGGATTACTCTACGGTGATGCCCCTAAGTGAGGGTCTAATAATGCAAGGGCTTTTTGCCACAATATGAGCCAGAAGGGCCTAGAATATGCTTATTTTATGGAAATAGTGTAGGAGCTCGGTCAGGAGATGTCTCTCCACCATGACATGCATGAAATGCATTTTAAAAGTACAGTTTCCTTAATTATTAGGGTAATGACAATTCTAATTAGATAATTTATTTTTCTAAATGAATAAGGAAAGCAATATCTACGCATACCACAGTAATTGTGCAAATGCATATTATATATGAAATTCCATTACTCCCACTGGAGGACACTGCTACCACTAACACCGACACAGCTATGCTGGTGGACGCAGCGCCCTTTTCCCGAACATCACAATGGGCTCTCAACACACTTGAACCACTTGCGGAGAGGGTTAAGCAGTGGTGGCCAACTTGCCCTACCACACTGACGCTCCTAGCCGGCAGCACCTACTGCATTAGCTAGTTCACACTACAAACCAAGTTTACATGCCTGGCATACCACTTTTGACCAAAGTGTAACCACTTAGACACAACCACATAGCTTGTAACGACCATGCTCACACACATACAACTCATGAACACTGTTAAACTGTTGACTGTACAAAATATAAAAATGTGCATATCAAACAAAAACCACAAAGTGTGATGCAAATGTTTATCAATCCACCCTGTAGACGCTGTTGTGGTGCACCCGGGCTGCTTGTCAAGTTCGTGCACAATGAAAAAAAAAAAGGATTTAAAAAGAAATTCCATTACTATTGCATTATTAAAATAAATAAACATTAAAATTATAGTTTTATGGTACTGTAATAACCAGGAATAGGGTAAAAAAGGATCATTTTAAGATCAAGATTGGTGTGCCAAAGGGTTAATTGAGTTGCACTTTTTAAACATGACTAGAGATCTATCTTTGCATATTATACTTTATTAACAAAACCAGTCACATTAGAATTATAAGCGTTACCTCTTTCTGATGATACTTAATTGCCAGTTTTAATCGAGCGAGGTCATTTCCATTCTGCTCATCCAAAAGTCCACCATCATCCCTATAGTTTAGAATAATTTCTAATTCTCTTGAACTTCTTGTCTGATCTAAAAGGTCTTTAGCAAACTGCTTACATTGCTTTGACAGTTCTTCATATTCTGATTTAAACTCATTTTCCACTTTGCTTAATTCCTGTAGTTCCCAGCTCAGTTGAAAAGCTGTCAGAAATGGATCTTCACTTGACAGTGCTACTAAAGAAGGACTTGCCAGTGCCCTGTAGATATTTAGTCTTGATCGAGAATGCCGGAGACTGTCCACATCAGATCCTGACACACATTCCACACAGTTACAGCGAACTTCATGCGGTCTTGGTATAGACACACCTTTTTGCACAAGATGTTTGATAATTTCATAATTGTTTGTATGAGCAGCCAAAATTATCGGTGTGATGTCCGGTGTAAATTCTGAAAACTGCTTATCTAGAAGTATTGGTGGAACCTGTACAAAAGAAGAACAATGAAAGATATATTAGGACAAGAACTCCTAAAAAAAAAAAAAAAAAAAAAAGTAAAAAAGTAAAAGAAAATGTTATATTCTCAATTTAAGAAAAAAATTATTTTTAAAATATTACAATGCTTCATTAATTAGTTTTAAAGTTTAGATAAATATTTAAATCCATTAGCAGTTTCAAAAAAAACATGAAATTAAGATGAAAATGTATTTCAAGTGTATATTTCAAGTCAGTTTAGCATGAGATCACGAGACATTTCGATGGAAGATAACTGAAGAGAAACAAGCAAACAGATGTTTAATAAATAAAACACAGTTCCAGATGCGTATTTAGTTATGTCCATGTTTTCACATATTCTCATAATCGTTAAAAATGGTGCTGTATTTTCCGAGTCTGCTGGGTTTTCAAGTTATCTTTAAAATTGTTAAAGGGACACTCCAGGCACCCAGACCACTTCAGCTCATTGGAGTGGTCTGGGTGCCAACTCCCACTACCCTTAACCCTGCAAGTGTAATTATTGCAGTTTTTTTAAAACTGCAATATTTACCTTGCAGGGTTAAGTCCTCCCCTAGTGGCTGTCTATTAGACAGCCACTAGAGGACACTTCCTGCTTCATAGCACAGGTTTTCTGTGCTAGAGCGTCGCTGGACGTCCTCACGCTGTGTGAGGACCTCCAGCGTCGCTCTATTCCCCATAGGGAAGCATTGAAATTCATTTTCAATGCTTTCCTATGGGGTGCGCTAATGCGCATGCGCGGCATTGCCGCGCATGCGCATTAGGTCTCCTCGGCCGGCGGGCGAGATCAGTCTCGCCCACCGGCCGACGTAACCAGAAGGAGGAGCGGCGGGGGAGGAGGAAGCAGCGACGTGGGACCTGTCGCTGCCCCTGGTAAGTGACTGAAGGGGTTTTCACCCCTTCAGCAACTGGGGATTGGGCGGTGGGGGGGAGAGGGACCCTCCAGTGCCAGGAAAACGGATTGTTTTCCTGGCACTGGAGTTTCCCTTTAAATTACAACTAGTTTATTCCACCTCCCATAAATCCCAAGCTCAGTTTATTGTAACTTTAAGACCTTTCAGCCCCAGCTTAGTTATAAATTCATATTTAACAGATATTTCAATTACATGAATACTTTAAGGTTTTTTTTATGATATAGACAATACCAACATTTCCACAGTTCTTGTTTAAGTCAAGGAAGTGTTTTTTTTAATTATTATTATGGTCATTATATGCGTTTTCACAGCACTCGTTATTAAAGAGGGAGTTTAACAATAAATTACCATTTTAAATTTTGACAGGAACAATAGGTTGATTAGGACTCTGCTTAAACAGGCTTACAATTTAGAGTTTAGTTTAATTGTCTCAAACTTTAAAACAAATTTCAAATCCCTTTAATCCTAGCATTAGTGACTAAATTTTATCATAATATCTTCTCATCATTCATATGTGTCTGCATGTAACTGGTCAAAATTCAAGATGTTAGGTCAAAAGCAAGCAGAAGCTCAGTTTTTAGGTTTAAAAAGAGGTGACCAAGCCGTGCGTCCTGGCAGTCTCCCAGAGATGCTTCCAATTTCTATCATTAGCCAGGATTGGAGAACCTGTGGCATATTGCAGTCAGTGGGTCATTTGTTATGTGCGGCTCAGCCACATCTCTCTGGCCACATCTCTCAAGGCCAGATGCTATGCCCCGCCTTGGGATACAGACATGGACCACCAGGCCACAGAAACCCAGGAGACTGTGAAACCCAGCACCGCATATCCCATGCCTGTTCTTACGAGATGAGGGATCTGATGACAGGTCAGTGTGCAATAACAGAAAACAAAGAAAGTGTATTGCTTCTTAAACAATATTTGTGATGAACCAAACAAATATCTTGCTAACTATACTGTAACAGTGTATATCAAATGTATATACAGTCAGGTCCATAAATATTGGGACATCGACACAATTCTAATCTTTTTGGCTCTATACACCACCACAATGGATTTGAAATAAATTGAACAAGATGTGCTTTAACTGCAAACTTTCAGCTTTAATTTGAGGGTATTTACATCCAAATCAGGTGAACGGTGTAGGAATTACAACAGTTTGTATATGTGCCTCCCACTTTTCAAGGGACCAAAAGTAATGGGACAATTGGCTGCTCAGCTGTTCCATGGCCAGGTGTGTGTTATTCCCTCATACTCCAATTTACAAGGAGCAGATAAACGGTCCAGAGTTCTTTTCAAGTGTGCTATTTGCATTTGGAATCTGTTGCTGTCAACTCTCAATATGAGATCCAAAGAGCTGTCACTATCAATGAAGCAAGGCATCATTAGGCTGAAAAAACAAAACAAACCCATCAGAGAGATAGCAAAAACATTAGGTGTGGCCAAATCAACTGTTTGGAACATCCTTAAAAAGAAAGAACGCACCGGTGAGCTCAGCAACACCAAAAGACCCGGAAGACCACGGAAAACTGTGGTGGATGACCAAAGAATTATTTCCTTGGTGAAGAAAACACCCTTCACAACAGTTGGCCAGGAGGTAGGTGTATGTGTGTCAAAGTCAACAGTCAAGAGAAGACCTCACCATAGTGAATACAGAGGGTTCACCACAAGATGGAAACCATTGGTGAGCCTCAAAAACAGGAAGGCCAGATTAGAGTTTGCCAAACAACATCTAAAAAGCCTTCACAGTTTTGGAACAACATCCTATGGACAGATGAGACCAAGATCAACTTGTACCAGAGTGATGGGAAGAGAAGAGTATGGAGAAGGAAAGGAACTGCTCATGATCCAAAGCATACCACCTCATCAGTGAAGCATGGTGGTGGTAGTGTCATGGCGTGGGCATGTATGGCTGCCAATGGAACTGGTTCTCTTATATTTATTGATGATGTGATTGCTGACAAAAGCAGCAGGATGAATTCTGAAGTGTTTCGGGCAATATTATCTGCTCATATTCAGCCATATGCTTCAGAACTCATTGGACGGCGCTTCACAGTGCAGATGGACAATGACCCGAAGCATACTGCAAAAGCCACCAAAGAGTTTTTTAAGGGAAAGAAGTGGAATGTTATGCAATGGCCAAGTCAATCACCTGACCTGAATCCGATTGAGCATGCATTTCACTTGATGAAGACAAAACTGAAGGGGAAATGCTCCAAGAACAAGCAGGAAATGAAGACAGTTGCAGTAGAGGCCTGGCATAGCATCACCAGGGATGAAACCCAGCGTCTGGTGATGTCTATGCATCCAGACTTCAGGCTGTAATTGACTGCAAAGGATTTGCAACCAAGTATTAAAAAGTGAAAGTTAGATTTATGACTGTTAATCTGTCCCATTACTTTTGGTCCCTTAAAAAGTGGGAGGCACATATACAAACTATTGTAATTCCTACACCGTTCACCTGATTTAGATGTAAATACCCTCAAATTAAGTCTGCAGTTAAAGCACATCTTGTTTGTTTCATTTTAAACCCATTGTGTTGGTGTATAGAGCCAAAAAGATTAGAATTGTGTCGATATCCAAATATTTATGGACCTGACTGTATTGTTATAAAATAACTAATGATTCATTATCACAGACAGATGAAATTTGACCTTTTAACAATAAAAAAAAAATATATAGACAATAGAAACTCGCTCAAATGTCCCAATAAATTACAAAAAATATTCTACATAAATTCTCTTTAAAAAACCCTTTCAAAAATGTATTTTTCCCTCTATAAATTTCCCCAAATAACTCTCAATTAAATAAAAGTTTTACCTTTTTTGTTTGCTTAATTCAAAATCAAAATAAAGATATTTTGGAGATAACGTGTTTATTTAAAATATCCATCTGGTCTCTATTTTGCTTAATTCACAAAAATGGTCTTCTCCACTACAGTTTTTATATAATGGCATAAATCTAAAAAGGGAGGGATCACCATTTATTTGTTTATTAGAAAAATGTGCAGACACACTGTGTTTCATATGTCTCCTCTGGATATTGCCCATGTATTCTGCCAACCAGATTTTTAAACTCCGGGTTGTCATCCTGGACAAGTTGGAGACATGGACACCAGAGGAGATATATGACATTACATGAATGACAAGTGAAGACCTTACAAATTGATATGTAGTATTAGTGGATTATGATGAAAAACTTCTCTGTGCATTTTTCTTAAAAAAAATATTTGTACTGCTTTACACTCTTTACATGGATAAAAGCCTTTTTCATGGTAAAAAAAAAACAGTTCTTTTATTTTTACTTTCTTTAATAAAGCTTTTTACTTGGTATTTAAAATCTTCGCCCCTCTAAAAAATATTGTTGGTGTATTACCTAAGATTTCTTTAAGACTACTATCAGTTTGTAGAACGTGTCAATATGTTTTTACATTTATGTTATTATGTTAAATTTACCCTGCATTAGTATTACAATCTAATATAAATGATAACGTTTTTCTTGCTGTTTCTCAATTTAGTTATATTGCAAAAATACAGGGTGAAGACATGCATTGTACAGTTAGTCATATACAGGGGTTGAACATGAAGAAACGGTATACAAAATCGTTAGTACTGGGTCTTAAGATGGTGGTTATGTTATAAACACTTGTAGGGACGTGGCAACCAGATGCCTAGTAATGTTCCTTTGTTCATGGTACTGAGGAGTCCCAAATGTAGAGTTGGGGCAGAAGATTAAAATGGTATTATTTTAGGAGCATATTGCGGGACGATATTTTAGAAACAAAGCATAGTCCTGATATTGTTAGTCTTCTCATGTCACTTGACATTAGGCATGGTGTAGGCAGAGAGAAGTTGTATATCGATTAGGTGTGACACTCTTTCCCTGATTATGGGGGTATTGCAACAGAATTTAAAAGATATAAAGTGAAGAAAGCCGAGATGAGAGGGTGCTGGTTATGAAAAGGAGAGGGAAAAATAGAGGAAAATAAGAGAAAAAAGATTAATAGATCAGAAAAAGTTGGTCTCTGGACGGCAATGTTGGGGGGTGGGGGTCATACTTGACGTCTCTAGGGTCCTCCTTGGTGTGTATCTGAATAGTTTTGCCATGTTTCTCAAACTTTTGAGAATGTTTTCATTGACCCCCTGTGAAGAAACTACCCTCTTATCCGGTAGTTCCTCATGTTTCCCTTCTATTGCTGTTCCTGGCCCTTTAACGGTTTTGCACAAAGGATTGGTACTTCGATACTGAACTTCGGATACAGTCGAAGTGCCGAAGCCGTCGAAGTACCGAAGTCACCGAAGTAGTCGAAGTGGCTGCCATTAGACATTCGAACATGTGGCGGCGGCCATTTTAAAGCAGTCGAACGCGGTCAGCGGTGACCTGTACCTTCCCCTACCCTTCGACACCGCAGCTGGAGACTAAGTCACGTTCGAACATTCGAACACCCGTTCGAATGGGACTTTGCTGTTTTTACATGGGAAATAGACTGCCACTCGACTAACGACCACCGCGGAAGTTTAACCGCGTTTTACTATTCGAATGCCGCCTTCGGATGGGACTTTGCCGTTTTTTTAAGGCAGAAATAGACCGACCACACAGCCTGAATCTGTGAAACTATCTTGGGTATGCAAACAGGCGTGCGGTCGGTCCACAGAGACGTTTTTCATAACTCTGGAACCCCTCAACCGATTCATACAAATTTTTTATATGTGTGTCCCCAAGTTGTGTGATTCATAAAAATATAAGTTTTATTGCGGTGTGATAAAAAAATCATAAAGTTATAAAAATTTAGAAAAATGTATAGGTTTTAGCTGGGAGATAATTGAGTAGATACAGTAAGAAACTCAACTATCTCCCAGGCAGAGGGGAGGGAAACTGGGTTGTACTGTTGTTTGATTGGTTGTTTTATCCCTCCCTGTGGGCGGTCCTGTATTTGAAAAGACTGTAATAAAAACAAGGCTGGGTGTGCCAAGACATTCAGTTCTTCTTGTATCCTGATCCTGGACTTTGGCTGTTATTTGGAATGCGTATGCTTTACTTAGGGAATTATCTTGTGAATTTACTGTTATTCTGTATGGATTTCGTTCAATGCAGCTACCGAACAGAGAGCTATATATTCTAGACTCTGGCGGTTCGGGGGGAAACTACCGAAAGAGGTTTAAATACACTTGGTTTCCTTACACCCCCCTTACCTGGGCTGTCAGTTTGTCCATGATATAGGTCTCTCTGAGCTTTTGAAGCACCATGTTTATGGGAGGTGTGGTCGGTTTTAGCCATGTCTGGGCTAGTGCACGTCTAGCAGCTAGTGTGATTTTGTTGAACAACTGTTGTTCAAACCTATGCCAAGCTTCGAAGGGTTTAGCAAGTAGAAAGGCCCATGGGTTAAGGTCAACCGGTTTAGAGAGTAATTGGGATATTAGCGTCCTGTCTTCTGTCCAAAACAATGTTACCTTGGGACAGCTCCACCACATATGTCTATAGGTCCCCTTGGTGCCACAGTCTCGCCAACAGAGATCTGTGGATGTTTTTTTTCATATGATACAGTTTAACTGGTGTGGTGTAGCACCTGAACATGATTTTGTAAGATTGTTCCTGAATGGTGACACAGATGGAAGTTTTCGAGTTTGCCTCCCATATGTCCTGCCAGTCAACTCCATCTCCTAGGTCTGATTCCCATTTTGTAATGTAGTGTAATTCTCTCCAGTCTTTCGTGGTGGAGTAGTGTTGTCGCGAACCCGAAATTTTCGGTTCGCGAACGGCGAACGCGAACTTCCGCAAATGTTCGCGAACCGGCGAACCGCCATTGACTTCAATGGGCAGGCGAATTTTAAAACCAACAGGGACTCTTTCTGGCCACAAAAGTGATGGAAAAGTTGTTTCAAGGGGACTAACACCTGGACTGTGGCATGCCGCAGGGGGATCCATGGCAAAACTCCCATGGAAAATTACACAGTTGATGCAGAGTCTGCTTTTAATCCATAAAGGGCAGAAATCACCTAACATTGACACCTGTCCTCAAAGCCCCTGATACACACTGACACAGAGCAGAATAGAGACTGTTCCCCGTCCTCAGAGACCATGATACACACTGACACAGAGCAGAATAGAGACTGTTCCCCCTACATAGGGTCACTTGGCAGGTATGGATTGACTTCTGTCCTCAAAACCCCTGATACACACTGACACAGAGCAGAATAGAGACTGTTCCCCCTACATAGGGTCACTTGGCAGGTATGGATTGACTTCTGTCCTCAAAACCCCTGATACACACTGACACAGAGCAGAATAGAGACTGTTCCCCCTACATAGGGTCACTTGGCAGGTATGGATTGACACCTGTCCTCAAAACCCCTGATACACACTGACACAGAGCAGAATAGAGACTGTTCCCCCTACATAGGGTCACTTGGCAGGTATGGATTGACTTCTGTCCTCAAAACCCCTGATACACACTGACACAGAGCAGAATAGAGACCGGGGGTCTAGTAGCGTGGACACCCAGCACAGGTCGTTCTCCTTCAGCCTTTTTATACGAGGGTCCCTCAACAGGCACGACAGCATGAAAGACCCCATTTGCACAAGGTTGGATGCCGAGCTACTCATTTCCCGTTCCTCCTCCTCACACAGAGCAGAATAGGGACTGTTCCCCCTACATTGGGTCACTCGGCAGATATGGATTGACACCTGTCCTCAAAACCCCTGATACACACTCACACAGAGCAGAATAGAGACTGTTCCCTGTCCACAGAGACCATGATACACACTGACACAGCGCAGAATAGAGACTGTTCCCCGTCCACAGAGACCATGATACACACTGACACAGAGCAGAATAGAGACTGTTCCCCGTCCACAGAGACCATGATACACACTGACACAGAGCAGAATAGAGACTGTTCCCCCTACATAGGGTCACTTGGCAGGTATGGATTGACACCTGTCCTCAAAGCCCCTGATACACACTGACACAGAGCAGAATAGAGACTGTTCCCTGTCCACAGAGACCATGATACACACTGACACAGAGCAGAATAGAGACTGTTCCCTGTCCACAGAGACCATGATACACACTGACACAGAGCAGAATAGAGACTGTTCCCCCTACATAGGGTCACTTGGCAGGTATGGATTGACACCTATCCTCAAAGCCCCTGATACACACTGACACAGAGCAGAATAGAGACTGTTCCCTGTCCACAGAGACCATGATACACACTGACACAGAGCAGAATAGAGACTGTTCCCCGTCCACAGAGACCATGATACACACTGACACAGAGCAGAATAGAGACTGTTCCCCCTACATAGGGTCACTTGGCAGGTATGGATTGACACCTGTCCTCAAAGCCCATGATACACACTGGGGGGAGCTACTGTCCTCCCCAACCCCTGCGCGGTGGGTGGGGGCCATAAATCACAATGGGGGGACCTACTGTCCCCCCACCCTCGGCCCTCACCCCTGCGCGGTGGGTGGGGGCCATAAATCACAATGGGGGGGCCTACTTTCCTCCCCCCCCGGCCCCCAACCCTGCGCGGTGGGTGGGGGGCATAAATCACAATGGGACGGACCTACTGATAGGAGTGGAGTATTGTTCATATCAGTTTAATACCCTCCGCGTCTCCTATCAGTGGACGTGTATATGGCAGCCATTTTAGGAACTGCACACCTGGGACCCGAGCAAGGTCACCTCGTTCAAGCTGCTCTGGTTCCTTGATGAGCCAGCTGCCCGTGAGATAACATGTCCCGTGGAGAAGCACTCTGTCCTGTAAAGCCTCACCACAAAAAAATTAAATAAATAACAGCACTTGGAGTGGTGAGTTTAGTAAATGTTCATATCAGTTTAATACCTTCCGCGTCTCCTATCAGTGGACATGTATATGGCAGCCATTTTAGGAACTGCACACCTGGGACCCGAGCAAGGTCACCTCTTTCATAAAGGTGACATGATTTGGCCCTGTAAAACTCTCCTGGATATTATGTACAATTTCTATGGATATGGCAGTGATTTCTGTAACAGGGAGATGGAAGAAGATGCTTGGTCGGTCCTCTTACTTGAAATTTGGGGCACTGCGCGGGCAAGCTAATGTGCCACCAGATAGGAGTGGTGAGTTTAGTAAATGTTCATATCAGTTTAATACCTTCTGTGTCTCCTATCAGTGGACATGTATATGGCAGCCATTTTAGGAACCGCACACCTGGGACCCGAGCAAGGTCACCTCTTTCAACAGGCGACATGATTTGGCCCTGTAAAACTCTCCTGGATATTATGTACAATTTCTATGGATATGGCAGTGATTTCTGTAACAGGGAGATGGAAGAAGATGCTTGGTCGGTCCTCTTACTTGAAATTTGGGGCACTGCGCGGGCAAGCTAATGTGCCACCAGATAGGAGTGGTGAGTTTAGTAAATGTTCATATCAGTTTAATACCTTCTGTGTCTCCTATCAGTGGACATGTATATGGCAGCCATTTTAGGAACCGCACACCTGAGACCCGAGCAAGGTCACCTCTTTCAACAGGCGACATGATTTGGCCCTGTAAAACTCTCCTGGATAATATGTACAATTTCTATGGATATGGCAGTGATTTCTGTAACAGGGAGATGGAAGAAGATGCTTGGTCGGTCCTCTTACTTGAAATTTGGGGCACTGCGCGGGCAAGCTAATGTGCCACCAGATAGGATTGGTGAGTTTAGTATTGTTCATATCAGTTTAATACCTTCCACGTCTCCTATCAGTGGACATGTATATGGCAGCCATTTTAGGAACCGCACACCTGGGACCCGAGCAAGGTCACCTCTTTCATAAAGGTGACATGATTTGGCCCTGTAAAACTCTCCTGGATATTATGTACAATTTCTATGGATATGGCAGTGATTTCTGTAACAGGGAGATGGAAGAAGATGCTTGGTCGGTCCTCTTACTTGAAATTTGGGGCACTGCGCGGGCAAGCTAATGTGCCACCATATAGGAGTGGTGAGTTTAGTATTGTTCATATCAGTTTAATACCTTCCGCGTCTCCTATCAGTGGACGTGTAAATGGCAGCGATTTTTAATTGTTAAATCACCTCCCCTTTTTAGGCCAAGGTGGGAAGATGCTTAGACCACTGGTATATTGGTGCCATCTTGGAGGATTTTTTTTTGGTTTGGTTTTTGAAGCCACAGTGCTGCACCAGTGGGCCTAAAAAATAGGCATGTACACATGCCTGAAAAATTTGGTATTGTTGCTGCCGCTGCTGTAGCAGCAGCCAGAAAAATTGATGTTTGTTTCACAGGCAGAAAGTGCCCTAAAACATGGCGGCTTGAACCCTAGTTGGTGGCGGATAAGTCACGCAAGTCAAACGTCATTCAGAGCTAAAATACAGCAGCGTGGGGGGCGGAGCTTAACCAGCGAGCTAAACGGACGCCATCTCGACAAGCTCCCCAGTAAACGGGCACAATCTATTAAAAATCCCAACACCCTCAGCCGATCCAACCTCCTCCAGCCCCCAGCTGGACTCCCTACCTACTCCCGAGCCGATGGATGCCCTTCTTTGCGGCTTCCACCCAGCAGAAGCAGAGACGGAAGGTTGGGGCCTACCCCACGCTCACAATCCCATACCTGGAGAAACTACTCGGCGGCTACGGAGAGCGACAAGCGCGGGACGAAGCCTCCCTCCAAAGGTCAGACCATCCGGCACACACACCAGCCATGGGCCGCCGCTCACAGCGCCCACAAGCCATAGAACAAAACCGGGACATAGGGACCATGCTTCAAAGGCCTGCTCCGGCTAAAACTACTCCCGCGGACACGCCGCGTACGGCGCCCCACTACCAACACACGGATCAACCGGAGGCAGAAACAACCTCAGAAGCCCACATAGGGCCACAACACCAACTAGACCCTCCAGCAGACATGACCCCACTTATATAAAAATTAGAGGCATCCCGCCAGCCATCTTGCCAGATGAACTACCGCACTACACAAGGCGCCTTCTGGCCACTATTCTGCCTCACACCACGGTCAAGAAGATGGTCACTGAGGAGATCTACCGCCTGCCTTCGTCCTCAAAGGTACGCTCAAACACACCCAGAGATGTGATACTCAGGTGCCCAAATGTACACGACAAGATTCAGGTCATGTCTGCATGTCATGTCTGCATTAAAAGGCAAAACACCCCTGATATTTGAGGGCGCTAGCCTAACCTTTTTCCAGGATCTTACAAAGTCTACCCTCATGTGGCGCAAAACCTTCAGCTCCCTCACCAACAGACTGAGGGCAGCAGACATCACCTATCGATGGGGGGCACACGGATCCCTGGTGATACCACAGAACAGATCCCAACTCACACTTGCCTCCATGGAAGAGGCACCCACAATAATACAGGCCTTGGGACTGGACCCACCGACCGCCAACTCACCCTCAAGACCCTCTACTACCAATTGGGACCCAGAGCGCACCGCAACGTTTGTACCGCGGAACAGAAGCCCTCGGTCCTCGGACCCAAGACAGCCTCAAGGGACTGGCTGACAATGAGGCACAGTAGGGACACCTTCCCAGCGCTCACCTTTACCTCAGGTCTAAAGACTGCAAAGTTATTTTCATTGAACGTTTAACATTTCTTGCCCCATTGCCCCATTGTTCGTGGGGGCAACAATATATTTATCCAATTTTGGTAACCAAGTGCCGTTTTGGAAACGTTACCATAATTCCTACAGTTCGTACACTCAATGCGAAAATCACAATTGTTTATTACCTTGTTCTTTCTCCTGAACCCTGTTTTTGAGCCGGTGGCTGTCAGTTTGTAAGGTCTCCAAACATCTGATAGAGGTTAAAGCCAAGCTCAGTGTCCCATGACTAGGGGACATTACCCTCCTAAGGCTGAATAGGGGCACTAAAATTTAATAAACACACCTCACTACTTTCAAGCTACAAAAACAAGATTAAATGGTATGACAAAATGTATATATTGCTAAAGCCCATTAAATGCTGACCTTATATAGATGACTAATCTAGAATACTGAACAGTAGCCGGCCTTTAAGAGGGCAGCATAGTAAAGGTTCAGCTTGTATACGACCCATTACCTACCGTCAAAGTGTCCATATGGCAACGTACATTATTCTGCAAAGATTAGGGTTTGTCTTAGTGGGTGTAGAGATTTAAGCTCGAGGGTTTGTGAAGTCTAAAACAAGTCAAGAATTGCATACAAAAGCATAGGTCAGGAGAAACCTATCTAACTTCACACCATACCTGAGTTACAAAAGGACGTTTAAACGGTTTATTGTTTATGTTGTTGCGATCCCTACTAGAAGACTGACACACGTACAACAATCGACAGGCCTAACCCTGACATGAACCGTACTTGACTGACACCACAGGCTCAACGGGACCCACTCTCGCACGACTGGTACACCTAAGACGGGGACATACCACAAATGCTTAATGGAGTGACTGCTACACTCTTACCACGACCACCCCCTACCCCCCCGCGACTCCCTAGGTTAGGAGTTTCGATCACGTGAGGCAGAGACCACACTCACGGCAGGAGGCAGCACTGGACAGCCCACACGCTTCAGAAGTCACTCACTAGTACACACCCATCAATATGCCCACGGGACACCATACCGACACATACAGGCACACCCAAGTGTCATAACCATGGAGGCACCACATACTCCATAACTACTTCACACACGGAACGCGGATACCAGCACCGAATATACGACTCAAACACACAAATAACACAGGTTAAGCGGTTAATGACCCGGATCCAAGTTATTGCTTGTATTTTATAAAATTATATAATTGGTGCAGTCTCACAAGATGCAAGATAAATATGTTGATGCTATATACTGTAAACTCTGACTTGCAATGTACTGTTTTACTGCCATGCAAAGCACCGCAAAAATAAAGAATAAAAAAAAAAAAAAAATACAGCAGCATGTGGACCATTTTTAGCCCAAGGCAGCTCATCTCATCAGGCCTTTTTTAATCAAATGTATCGCCCAGTGTCAGTCCCTTCGGGATCCATCCCTCATTCATCTTAATAAAGGTGAGGTAATCTAGACTTTTTTGACCTAGGCGACTTCTCTTCTCAGTGACAATACCTCCTGCTGCACTGAAGGTCCTTTCTGACAGGACACTTGAAGCGGAGCAGGCCAGAAGTTCTATCGCAAATTGGGATAGCTCAGGCCACAGGTCAAGCCTGCACACCCAGTAGTCAAGGGGTTCATCGCTCCTCAGAGTGTCGATATCTGCAGTTAAGGCGAGGTAGTCTGCTACCTGTCGGTCGAGTCGCTCTCTGAGGGTGGATCCTGAAGGGCTGTGGCGATGCGTAGGACTTAAAAAGGTCCGCATGTCCTCCATCAACAACACGTCTTTAAAGCGTCCTGTCCTTGCCGGCGTGGTCGTGGGAGGAGGAGGATGACTTCCACCTCTCCCCCTGTTAGATTCCCGTTGTGCTGTGACATCACCCTTATACGCTGTGTAAAGCATACTTTTTAATTCATTTTGCAAATGCTGCATCCTTTCCTGAAGATGCTGGACCAGGAGGAGGATGGCGGCTTAGAGTAGGCGTGCTGCTTGTACTCATGTGTTGATCCCATAGGCGTTTGTGATGTGAGATCATGTGCCTACGCAAAGCAGTTGTACCTAGGTGGGTGTTGGACCTCCCACGACTCAGTTTCCTTTGGCACAGGTTGCAAATGGCATCGCTGTTGTCAGAGGCAGACACACAAAAAAAATGCCACACTGCTGAGCTCTGCAATGACGGCATTCTGGTGGTGGACACAGCATGCATTGATTGGCGTGCTGTCGGGCTGACCCCGGGTGCCGATGCATGCTGTCTGACTGTGCCACTAGCTCCTTGCGACGACTCCCCCTGCTTCCAACTCGTCTCCTCCTCCTCTCTGTCTCCCCATCTGAACTTTCGCCCTGTTCTTCTTCTTGCCGAGCGGGCACCCACGTGACATCCATGGACGCATCGTCATCATCAACCGCTTCGCTTGTATCTGACAACTCAGAAAAGGAAGCAGCAGCGGGTACAACATCATCATCATCACACCATACCTCCATGTGTTTATTGCTGCCTGCCTGAGACATATCCCTGTTATCTACATCCTCTAGCAATAATGGTTGCGCATCACTCATTTCTTCAAACGGGTGTGTGAATAACTCCTCTGACATACCAAGTAAAGCGGCTGTGGTGCTAGTTTTGGTGGTGGCGGCAGGCGGGTGAGTGGTATCTTGAGAGGTGCCTGAAGCTAAGCTGGAGGAGGATGGTGCGTCAAGGTTCCGAGCGGAGGCTGTACAAGATTGGGTGTCCTGTGTTAGCCAGTCAACTATGTCCTCAGAACTTTTCAAGTTCAGGGTACGTGGCTTCTGAAAACTGGGCATTATTCTAGGGCAAAAGGGAATCACAGCACCACGACCACGACGGCCCCTGCGGGGTGGCCTGCCTCTGCCTGTCATTTTTTGGGGGATTAGTGGTACTATGCGTGCAAGCTACTGTGAGACCAGATATGATTGGCAATGTGAACTGTAACAGTTCTGCAGAGCACACACTGTAGGCCTGACACACCCGCTTGAAGACAAGTAACTGCTATTCAATCTATAACAGTGATAAAGAAAATTTTGGTTTTAAAAGCACGCTATAGAGACACCAGATATGATTGGCAATGTGCACTTGAACAGTTCTGGAGAGCACACACTGTAGGCCTGACAGAGCCGCTTGAAGGACACTGACTGGCTGCTATTAGCTTACACTGGAAACCTTTTTTCTTTGTAAAAGCACGCTAAAGAGACACCAGATATGATTGGCAACTGTCAAAGCACGCTGGCACAGGTCTGCAGAGCACACGCTGAAGGAGGCCTGACACCCAGACGCTTGCAGACAACTAACTGCTCTTCTATTACAGTGAAAAAAAATTATTTATTTTAAATCTAAAGCTTAAGCTATTGTAAAAACAGATATGAGTGGTGGCACTGGGCAAGAGGGCACAGTATCCACTGTGAACCTCACACAGAAGCTGGCAGGCAGGCAACTGCTCTTCTATTACAGTGAAAAAAAATTATTTATTTTTAATCTAAAGCTTAAGCTATTGGAAAAACAGATATGAGTGGTGGTACTGGGCAAGTGGGCACAGAATCCAATGTGAACCTCACACAGAAGCTGGCAGGCAGGCAACTGCTCTTCTATTACAGTGAAAACATTTTTTTTTTTTAATCTAAAGCTTAAGCTATTGAAAAAACATATATGAGTGGTGGCACTGGGCAAGTGGGCACAGTATCCAATGTGAACCTCACACAGAAGCTGGCAGGCAGGCACCTGCAATTACATTACACAGAAAAAAAAAAAAAAAGCAGCCTGATGTCCTAGCCCTAAAAAGGGCTTTTTGGGGTGCTGTCCTTACAGCAGAGATCAGATGAGTCCTTCAGGATTGTAGTGGACACTGAATACCCTAGCCTAGCTATCAATTTCCCTATCTAATCAGCAGCAGCTAAACTTTCCCTCCTCTCACTAAGCATGCAGCTTCAGAATGAATCGAAAATGGATGCTGGGAGGGAGGTTGGAGGGTGTGGAAGGGAGGGAGTGCTGCTGATTGGCTGGAATGTGTCTGCTGACCGAGAGGCACAGGGTCAAAGTTTGCCCAATGATGACAAATAGGGGGCGGATCGAACTGCGCATGTGTCCGCCCGCCGCGGCGAACGCGAACACGCTAAGTTCGCCGGGAACTGTTCGCCGGCGGACAGTTCGGTACATCACTATGGTGGAGCAAAGGTGGGAGTAGAGCTGGGTGATCATACCCCTCTTGTACATTTCTTTATGGCACATTTGCTCAAAAAATGTCAGCAAAGATTTGCCCGCCGTTTTTTTTTTTTTTAAAGAAAAGTAATAAAGTTTTATTGTGGGTTTAGTACATTTGCCCCAGATCTTATTTCCAAATAAAACAATGGTCACTAGTTGGTTTTATCAATGACACAAATATTTCATCTGACAAGGTCGAAGTCCTCTTTGCAGTTACATTTACAGAATTCATGTTTGCGTCCTTGTGTCTTCCACAAATTATGTATTCTGAGTTTTTCAGGTCAATATTTGACTTGGACAAGGTTAGGAGTTTGCAGTGAAGCAAAAAATATTTATTTACACTGTGAATTCAACTGAATAGCTTTCCACTGCACAGAATTCTAACAAAACTGTATGAAGATGAGGCAGAAAAGAATCAGGTGTTGCACAAGCAAGTCTACACATCTTAGGCAACAGCAAAAAGTGTAAACACACACAGTGGTCCATTACAATATTTTTTTTATTTTTTTTTTAATTCTTTATTTTTCTCAACTCACATGAGGTATCAACATTTTTTATGGAATATATAAGTTTTGATAAGGTATCAGATAAACAGTATTTCAAGGCAATAGAGTGCACAGTATAAGGAGATTGCGACAGTGTTATGTTGCCTGCGAGAGTGCCGGTGAGAAGAGGTGTTTTTGTTTTGTGGTGTGAGCCTGACGGTGGGATGTATGAGTTGAGTTGCCACCGGGTTGTATATCTTGAGCGTGATACGGGTGGTTGGTATACTCGTGGCCTGGGTGTATGTCCCTTCCCTCTATGGATAGTTGTGTGGCCTGTGCGTCCGTGTGAATTATGAGGGGGGGTGTGGGGGGGAAGGTTTTACCATTTGTGTAGTTTGTGAGTGGGTGTCTGGACGGTATGGTATGTGAGGTCTGCCGTGTGTGTGCATGCTGAGTAATACTGAATGATTGGGCCCTATGCGTTTAGTTTGATGTAGGCGAAACAGGAAGGTGAATGTTTCACTCTATGTCCCCTCCAGTTAGCAGTATGTACTGTGGGTGAAGACATGAGTGGCATTTAGTAACCTTAGCAGCAAGAAAATATTGTAACAATAAAACTTTTCAACAAGGGTTAAAGTATATATCCAGCTTAAAATCCTGGGGTCAGCAGGTCTAGCAAGATTAGCCCGCTTGGTAAGTCCCTGGTCCTGTGGAGGATCCCAGGCAAGGGTTCAGTCTCCTCCGGAGTTCGACTTCCCCTCACTTAAGTCCCCGTTCCAGTGGATGAGGAGGGTCTCGCTGACCTCGGTATAAAGTCTCTGATCACAGCCAGGTCCACTTGCGCTAGTGACCTGTTCTCCGTTGCATTGTTAAGCGGGATTCCCAGTGTCTGCAGGTGGCTTTCCAGTTCCTGGTAAGTTTCTGCTCGGAGGGTGGTGTCTGGGGCCGTAATCAGGACCGAGCGGGAAGGGCCCCATCTGTAGGGCACCTCATGAGCATGGAGGTGCTGGAGTAGTGGTCGCAGAGATTGGCGCCATAGGAGTGTGTTCCGCGAGAGATCCAGGAAGATGAGCAGCAGAGCGCCTTCAAAAGCAATGTGCATCTTCCCCCTCACCGCAAACTGTACCAGGGCTTTGTCCTGCAGGGAGCTAAAGCGAAGGATGAGGTCCGAGGGGGTGGTTGCTGGGGTATTGGTAGGCTTGGGGAGGCGGAACTAGCCTCATGGTTTTAGCCTGTTACAGGGATAGGTGGGCCGCAAGGAAGAGCCTAATGAAATGTGGTAAGTCTGGCAAACCCACCTTCTCTGGCACCCCCCTGAGTTTTAGATTGTACCTGCGTCTCTGATCCTCCAGGACGTCCATTCTGTGGTCGATTTGCAACCGGTGCTTGACCAGATCAGCAAGGCTTTTCTCCATCACCGCAATCCGGCTCTCATGTGTGTTTTGGACAGATTCCACTTGGGCCAGGTGAGTGGCCGTGTGTTCAATGGCTTTCCTGAGGGGGGCCATGTCTCCCGCTAGATTTGCATGGAGTTCCGCTAGCATCTACTTTAGCTGCGTTGCTGTGACCGGTTCACTGCCTGTAGCAGCTTCCGATGGAGCGCGGCCCTGCTTCGCCGCCTGAGCTGCTCTGTCTGTTGGGGCTGTAGCTATGTCATCGGAGGAGGACGAGGTGTCGTCGTCCTCCAGCGCCATCTTGCTCCATGTGGCCCTCAGCGAGCTCCGGAATATGTCCTCGATATCCCGGCCCGGCGGGCTCTTGTCTGGCTTAGGTTTTTTTGTTCTTGCAGCCCATACTTAGTTTTGTGGTCCTGGGGTTGAATTCCAGGGTTTTCCGAGTCTCTGAGTTGATCATTTTGGCCGGTATCGGTGAGTTTGAGCGGAGCACAGCGAGCATGCGACCGTCCAGGTTCACCGCTAGGCTCCGCCTGGCCGCCGTTTTTTTAATAGGTTGACTAGCGAAATCTCGGAGTTGGAGGTATCTGAAGAAAACTGACGGGGTCAAAGTTGTTCTGGTTTGTAATTCGGTGAAGGGAACTAGTGCATCACCAACATATAGTTGATGGACTCTTTGAAGCCCAGCATTCTCCAGGCCTCTGAAGTCTCAGACTCTCATGCCCGGGACAAAAGCTCTGTTGCGGTATATCGGAGTGAGAGGGGAAGGGGAGGACATGAGTTCATATTTGCAGGTGTATTTATCCCAGATTTGGATTGAATTTGTGATAGACAGGCTATTCATTTGAAGAAGTGCTCTGTGCTCTCTAGGGGCCTAATTGTAAAATTGCGGGAGGTTCGCTCCCATGAGTAATGATTCTAGATCTACCCATCGTCTGGTCTCGGGGGGGGGGGGGGGGGATGCCAGAAGGTTATTTGTGCTTTCTTGTCACCTAGCTAGTAAAAGTGCAGGTGAGGCACTCCTAGTCCTCCCCTCGTCTTTGGTTTATAAAGTATGTTACGTGATACTCTGTGTCTTTTGCCTTCCCAGATGAACCGGTCGATGGCCTTCTGAAGGGGTTCTAGGTCTTGCCTCAATATGGGGAGGGGCCGGGCCTGGTATAAAAGTAAGATTTGAGGGAGGATGTTCATTTTTACGGAATGGATTTGACCAATCCAGGAGCAGGGTTTGTCTGTTCAGGTTTGCATGTCTGATATGAGTGTGGTGATCATGGGTGTGTAGTTCAGTTGATGTAACTGGGAGAGATTAGCCGATAGGTTGATACCTAGATATGGGATATAGGATTCTGTGATGTGTATGATGTCGGTCTCTGGAAGGGTTATAGGTAGTGCGCTAGATTTTCCCATGTTGACTTTGTACACTGAGATCTCACCGTATGTTTTAAGAAGTGGGATCAGGGCTTGCATGGATGTAATGGGATTAGTTAGGGTGAGGAGGACATCGTCGGCATAATCAGAGACCAGGTATTCTTGGTCTCCCACCTTAGCACCAGATATTAAGAGGTGTTCTCTGATTGCCTGCATAAGGGGTTCAAGAGTCAGAATAAAGAGTAGGGGGAAGAGAGGGCATCCCTGTCGGATACCGTTTCCTAGGGTGAAAGGTGGGCAGATCGCTCCCGAGATTTTAACTTGTGCTGTGACATTGGTGTATAGTGCTCGCACAGCAGTGATAAAAGGGGGGGTGGGGGGGCAAGTGTTGTAGGAGAATGAACATATAGGGCCATTTTACCTGATCAAAACTTTTTTAGGGACATGCATTGGCGTTCTAGACGTCGACAATTTCCAAATTCCATCTATATTGCGGCGAGTATTTTCAAAAAGATGCCTTCCCGGTGTGAACCCCACTTGATCTGTGTGGATCAAGTGCGTTAAGAAGGGGTTGAGTCTCCCTGCGAGTATTTTAGCGAAGACTTTGATGTCGTGGTCATGAGGGAAATGGGTTGGTATGCCTCTGGCTCAGTGGTGTCCTTTCCTGGTTTTGGGATAAGGATGATGTTGGCCCGTGTCATGTCGCCATCAGGGGTGGTTCCCTTCATTATGTCCCGGAAGAGGGTTTCTAAGTGTGGGCCCGGGGCCCAGTCTGGGCCCGGGGCTTTGTTGCTTTTCAGAGATGATTTGGCTGCGTTTATTTCGTCACTGGAGATAGGAGCTGATAGTTCTTCAATTGAGGTCGTGTACAATTTGGGTAACTGTAAGCGAGTGAGAAACTCTTCTATGTTCGGGGGTTGAGTGTCTTTTGGTGTATCTTTTAAGGGGAGTGGTTATATAGCTTTTGAAAGAAATATGTAAATATCTGAGCTATATCATTAGGGGAGGTTTTCAGTGTACCGTCTGGTGCTTTGATAGATGTAATGTAAGGGTGTTGTGGTAAAGTCCTAAGAGTACGGGCTATTAATGTATCCTTTTTATTGGATTTTTCTAAATATGTCCTCTTGGAATGGGCTGTCTCGTTGATGAGCAGCTCCTGTATGGAGGAGCGTAGGGTTTGGAGTTGTACTAGTGCCTGAGGGGTTTGGGTAGTTTTGTGTTTATGTTCTGCCTAACATAGTGAGTTTAGCAGTTTAGTGAGTTGTTGTTTTTTTTGTTTCTCCTTATGCGTCACTATTTTGATAAGGGAACCCCGGATCATGGCGTTGTGGGTCGCACACACAGCCGTCATGGGGACATCAGGTGTCAAGTTTTCTGAGAAATAGGTGGTGTGCTGTGTGCGGATGTCTTCCGTCACCTTTGGGTCTTTGAAGAGGGAGGCATTTAATCTGCAGGTCCATGGGGAGGGGGTACAGAGCCCAAAAAAGTATATTGCAATGCCTGCATGGTCGTACAACATTATGGATCCAAGTTCCGTTCTCATGACTTTGTAAAGACCTACATGGTTTGTAAGGAAAAGATAATGTGTCATGAGGGGAGGTTGTGCCCTCCAGGCATCCATGAGCCCTGTTTTGCGGATAAATCGGTATAGTAGTTTTTCTTGACTGCCCATACCATGAGATCGGGAGATCCCAGGATGTATACTTGGGTCTGCGGCAGAGGACGGGGTGGCGTTAAAATCGCGGCCGAGTAGAATGAAACCTGACTGCAGGGAGTCGATAAGGTCAGAGAGGTGGTTTCAAAAGTCAGGTGTGGGGGTGTTGGACGCATATATATTAATAAAGTGTATGGTTTGCAAGTGAAGTCTTCCCGTTGTCAGTATGCATCTACTCTCTGGATTTGCAGGGGGTGAGCGGGAATGAGTGAGTAGGCTTGTCCAGCACAGGTTTAGATGGGATCATCTCCATCCTCACGGGAGCTGGAGGAGTCCCACAATGAACCCTGATACCCGTTTCCCACCCCGAGATAAAACAGGTACCCGGGAGTATGGTGGTAGGACCCCAGTACCTTATTGCCACACGTTGGACCCATGTGGGCGTCCAAGCATGTGGGGTGGGGGTGGTTTTAAAGTCCTTTTTGAAGAGAAAAATATCATCCCTTAAAACTAGATAAGTAAGAGAGGTAAAAGAATGCAATACGGAGGGAGTGGCCGTTGATATAATTGGGATCGAAGGTTAGCGCTTACTTGATGTTACTTCGAGACCGAACACCACTCCCGTGGTAAGGTTGGCAAGGCGGTGGCTGCTTTATTCGGCACGGTGAAGTTCTCTGGAACTGTGATTCCTAGGGTTTGGAAAAAATGAGCTGGATTGGCAACAGGCATGAAGGTGTGTGGTCTGCCATTCTGGAAGACGAGGAGCTTGAAAGAGTGACCCCAGGTGTATTGGATCGCGTTGGCCCTGAGGGGGTCGGTAAGTGGCTTCCATTGTCATCTTCGCTGTAGGGTGATGGGGGCAAGATCTTGATAGAAAGTGATATCCCTTGCCGTTGTGTCTTATCGGACCTTCGTGGGACCTTTTCAGCACTGCCTCCCTTGTTTGAAAGTGGAGGAAGCACACAATAATGTCCCGGGGCTGCAGGCGGTCCTCACATCGCTTGCGGAGGGCCCTATGGGCTCTCTCGATGAGCCAGTGTTCTTCCGGGATGTCAGGCAATAGCGGCTTGAGGAGAGTGAGTACTGTATCTGGGAGTACACTCTCATGATGCTGTTCGGGTTGGCCAAGGATCCGAATGTTATTGCGGCTTGTTCTATTCGCCAAGTCTACCATGGCTGTTTCTGTGGCTTCCAGGTGTGTGGTGAGTTGGGTGATATGATCTGCCACGGCATTGTGGGCCACCTGTCACGTCCTGCTCTGTTCTGTGGAGATTCTGGCAATGGCTTCTGGTATCCAGTACTCTTGTTACAATTCTTGTTTACTTTTTCTTGTTTTTCTGGTTTTCTATTCTATGTCTGGTTTTCTTTATGCTGGGATTTCTGGGTTCATTCCTATAGTCCGTCCCTGGATTTCCCAGTCTCTTTGATTCATTTAAATGTTTGTTTTATTTGCCACACCCGTTTGTTTCCACCATTCCTTTTGGTTTCAGCCTGAACCTGCAGCAGTGTTTCAAGTATCTGCCCTTTCTTGCAGGTAAGTGCTATATATGTATTCTTTGGTTGTTTTAGCATACATTAGGCAGAGTAGGACCTGTCAGATATAGGGTACATTGGCGTTGTTGGCAGGCTTATGCAATGTATGATCATATAAAGTGACTAAATCCCCATGATTTCCATATGTGGTACTTAGCTATTTCTCCTCTTGTTTTGCCTATGTTATCTTGTCTTGTTTTAGTTTGTATCCCCAGTCCATGTACAGTCCTGTCCAGTCATGCCCATGTTATGTTCATGTTTTCCTCATGTCTTGTGTATATGTTCTGGGTTTAGCTTACTATCTTGTTTAGCTTACTATCTCTGGTTCTGAGTTCTATTGGTTCTGTCTTGTTTTCATGTTTGGTGCCTATCTCTAGTCTTTCCTTGTTTCTAGTACTGGATACAATCTTGCTGCAGAGCCTCCTTATTCAGCTCCTGGGAGGTCTGCTTAATTTCCAAGCTCCTAGTTCCTGGTATCCGCTGAGGCTGAATCAGGGTCTTGGTATGTGGCTGCACAAACGCTGGTGCTCAACACCAGGGGGCGTGCGGTTACCCTGCACCAGTCCCTGCTAATCCACCTCCACACTGTGACTCCTACTCTGAACATCAGGCATACTGGGTCCCGGTCCTGCACCGCCGCCCGGATAGTGTCTGGTTCCCGGGCACCGGACCGCCACCCGTGACACCACCAAAGTGGTTTCCATGCACTGTTCCAGAGCTGCCGTTCTCGTGCCCAGCGAGTGGTTATCTGCCATCACAGCTCTAGAGTTTTGCTCAATCTCCGGAGCCAGATATGACTTGACCGCTGCTAACTCCGAAAGAAAGGATGTGTGATGTCTCGGGGGTCGGGATGCCTCGAGGCTGTGGGGTCTCCATTCCAGTCGGGGAAGCCAGCGGTGAGGGCTTTAGGGCATTGGGCGCGGGAGGCCGCGAATAGGTCTGCCACTGTTGCACCTGAGTCAAGGGGCTTTTTTGAGGATTTGTGCGTATTGCGCTTATTTACTGTGTTTTTGGGTTCGAAGGCAGGTAAGTAGCTGTAGGATTTTTGCGAAATATTGGCTTTTGGCTAGGAAGCCTGTGAGGAACTCTAGACAAAAACGCATCCAGCTTGCTACCTGGTCAAGCAATGCTTGTATTGCATTCTTTTACCTCTCTTATTTATCTAGCTTTAAGGGATGATATTTTTCTCTTCAAAAAAGGACTTTAAAAAGTCATTAACCAAATTGTTTTGAATCACTACAATTATGCAATAATCTGATAAACAATCGTTTTGGTACATTTTGGAACCATGGATTAAAATGACAATTAATGTTATCTATATAATTGTTTACATTCAATACTTTTAACTGAATTATACTCTATATAGATATTTTAATCAATATGTGTACTTCACAATGGCAGTATTCACTAGTTAAAATAATATTGACCTGATTATAATATAAAAGTTAATTGAGGGAATGTTTATTTTTAACTCCATAATATATCACCCTTGTATCTGCAACAGAGAAGTAAGTTTGTCACCCAAGATGTCTCTGAAAATATAACTGACTCCTGCTAATGCGCCATAAAGAAATGAGCATATCTGGGTGCGAACCTGGCTCCCATCGTAATCCCCATAAACTGATTGAAAAAAGAACCATGGAACCAAAATAATTAGTTAAAATTCAATTTAATACTGTCCATAATACATTTTATTTTTTTTAATCTGTATGTCACCGCCATTTTTTTTTTTTTTTTAATTCTTTATTTTTGTTGTGCAGATATAGACATATAACAGTTTCTTCCCATGCCACAACAGCATTAGAAAGGTGAGTGTAGACAATTGGTCAATATGGCATACGGATTAACAGCACATTATTTTTTGATAATATTAGGCTAAGTCCAGAGGAGTCGTGTCGCTAGGAGCATTTCAGGTTTAAACTAGATTAGAAAATTACCGCTGTAGTGTTAAGTATGGTGTGCACTTAGGGTACAGTCCTATTGGTATTGCGGCTTGGTCAGCTAAAAGATAAATTGTGCTGTCTAGGTGAGAGTGGGGATGGTTAGGCCTAGGTACAGGCTGTGCCCTGTGTGTTGTGTTATCTGAGGGGTCTAATGTTAAGTTTCCTCCGATATGGTTCCTGTCTATGTGTCTGAGTTTCAAGTCGGGAGTCAGGTCGTGCAGGTCGGTGTGAGTGGATGACTAAGTGCGCCTTCGCTGTGGGTGGGGGGCCTAGGTAGGCTATAGCTCCAGGGGAGGTTCTCGTTTAAGCAAGTTCGCTTTCGCGATTATGGGTGTCTCAGACTGTGGCAGCGTGAGTCGTCCCATTAGCGTGAAAACATAAAGTCATAACATATAACACTCGTGAGTTATAAAGCCATAAGTGACAAAAGCATGTCAAATAACGTAGACTGCAAGGCAGCCCCGAACATAACGGGAGTGATGGAAAAAGGAAAAAAAAAAAAAAAAATCAGTAGCGGAAGATAAGCAGGAGAGTGTCCCGGTCATGGTGAGGTCCTATCAGGGAGCCCCAGAGGGCCTCATGTGGGTGCCGCCGCCGACGTCTCAGCCGTGGGTCTTCGTGGGATAAACGGTGTGACCCTACTCGGGTCCCAGGCGTGTGTGGGTCTGTTATTGGGTTGCGGTTGTGGCTGTGACAGGTAGTCCTGTGAGAGTCCCAGGTCTCGTAGGAGCGCGGTTGCATCGCTCTGGATAGAGTAAACAGTCTCCACGTGTGTTGCTTGGAGCATGCGAGGTGAGCGCCAGCGGTATCCGATGTTGCGTTGGCGGAGCAATAGGGTAAGGGGTCTGAGTGACCGTCTCCAGGCCATGGTGCTGCCCGACAAGTCGCTGTAGAATTCTAGTGCCATGTTTTCGAACCTGTAGTTCGGCTTGCCCCTGAGTGCCTTTAGTATTGCCGTCTTATCCGCTCCATTGCGGAATTGAATGATCAGGTCTCTCGTGGCGGTTGAAGGGGCTTTGGCCGGCTTAGGGATTCGGAAGAGACCGTCCAGAGGGGTGGCTTTGGCTTGTTTTGGCGGCAGTAAGTCCCCCATCATCCTCCTGATTAAATGCGGCACCTCCGTTTCGGGGACCGTATCGGGTACCCCCCTTATTTTCAAATTATTTCTGCGGCGCAGGTCTTCTTGGGCCTGATTCTGCTGTTGGAGGTCCTGTACTGCCCCCTCCAGCGCCTGTATCCGCTGGGAGTCTCTTTGGGCGTTTGTTTCCATGTTCCCCATGCGGTCTGTTAGGCCCTGTAGGCCTCCCTTTATCGTGGCTATGTCTGCCTGTAGGGTGGTCTGTAGATCCGCTAGGAGCCCTTTTAGTGCCGATATGGTGACCGGAGATGTGTCCAGGTCTGTCCGTTTTGGCAGGGGTTTCGTCGGTGTGAGTAGGAAGGTCTCGTCCTCCTCTGAGGCTAGGTCCTCCGAGAAATCGAAACAGCCGCCAGATATCGCGGCCATCTTGGGCCCAGTCGCGCCCTGCGCCTGGCGCCATAGTTCGCCAATATCCATTCCCATATTGGGATGATCTGGTTTGGCTTTCTTATTCTTACGCCCCATGCTGTTTAAATGTGCAGGTGTGCTGTCCGGGCTCTCTATATCGCCAGTTATTGTCCGTGAAAAAAGCTTTTTTAGTCGGTTTGTGTCCGGAGCTGCAGAGGCATGCGTCCGTTCGCTTTGGCAGTTAGGCTCCGCCCGTCACCGCCATTTTTGAAGAAAATATTCCACTGCATTACAGCCTATTGTATGTGAAATAATTGTAACAACTTCTTTCATTGCATGTTACAAAGAAATAATGGTCTTTCCATTGAATATCTTTCAAAAGATTCAACAATTGTGTTGAATCTTTCAAATATGTCGGCTGTTTTATTACTTATGGTTGGATTTGTTTATCGACATATTTAAATTGTCGTCTCAAAAGAGATCCCTGTCCAGATACTATTGGTCTCCCCGAAGGATTCTTTGCATCCTTGTAGATTTTACAGACAACATAGATTTGTGGTAGTTGTATGTCTAAAAATGCATTTTCATCTTTATTAAAATCTCTAAATCCTTTCCTCTATCTATGAACACAATTTTTTTTCTTCTGTCCACCTATGGGGTCTCCCACTAACTTATTATAAATAGTTAAAGCACTTAATTGCCTATAATTTTACTTTATATATTCCTTTGTTTAATAAAGCAATGCCCCCCTTTGTTCGCCAGTTTGAATATTGAGTCTTTGTCATTCTGCAAACCCCTAATGGCTTTGCAGTATTGAAAACTTAAATTTGCATGTTTGTTTATTTATTTTTTTTACTTCTATCTGTCTAATAGCATTCACGACAAGTGTGCCAAGCATGCCCTTAGCTCTACTTGTTTTGGGGGGAAAACTGGATATATTTTAAAGGGTGATATGGTTAAAATAATAACTATTTTATGGTTCTATCTCAGATTCTACAATAGTAGTTTATTGTTTTCTTGTACGCTGTTTTAGAAAAAGGTAAATTTTTCAAAAAAATTTTTAATACATAATATATAAATGAACTTATGAAGATTCAGAAATGTGTTTATTATAACACGCTGGGGCAATTTTCAATCCCTTCAAATTCTTTGAAGTACTTGCCCTACTCTTACTCCTCTCCGTCGTGATGCCAAGACTTTTCTGTATGCATTGTCCATAATAATAGAAGACAATTAATTTGAGCAACACCAACAGTCTAACCCACAATACGTGCAAACAGAAGTCCTTACAATGTATAGTACTATAGTACTATAGTACTATTCCGCCAATTATTACTCAACCAAAATTAAGGAGTCTAGTTTGATGTATGAATTTTCAGTTTCATCAGTGGTGCCTTTAATTTCTTGTGCTTACAAACATAAAATTAATGGGCTAGAAATAGCAAATATTTTTTAACAAAAAATATATATATTTTTTTTACTTTCCGAATTATGCACATTACAAAATTTCATGATGTAGGTCTATAGAATTTTATAATGCACCGGAAAAAAAATATTCTTGGAATTGTTCTTTTATCATGAGTTTGCTTCTATCAAATAATTGCTTTTCGCCAGTGAATATAAAGTTCTCACATCATGATTTTAAATGTCCTAAATAATGTGAATCTTAACAGAAAGGGCACACAGGTTCCTTTTTCAGCTATTTCATTGAAACAATAGATTTAACATAGCCTTGTCTTTTATAATTTAGAATATAGATCCCAGGCTAGTTCTGTTCTAATTGACCATAAAATTAATTACTATTCAACTCAACAAAATATTTAGATTATTCCTACAATTGTTCCCTGGAATCAAGAACTAAAATATATATATATATATATATATATATATATATATATATATATATATATATATATATATATACATATATATATATACACACACACTATAAATTACAAGCCCCACAAGATAAGGAAAATACTATCAATATTCAAATCAGCTGGTTGTGAGATCAACACTTGTTTCCTATATTTGAAATGTTGTTTATCATACCTTGCATAGCCCATATTTAAAAAGATGATGAGCATTTAGTCCTTGATCTTCTACTGTAAGTTTATGTAAGCTCACTTTTTTGTGCTTATATTGCATTTGCATTGCATTGTAATATGATTTATACCTGTTGATTTAGTATTTTGGTTTATGGTTTTATACATTTATTTAATGAATATGTTATTTTGAGTTTGTTGGCATATTGTTCTACATGTTGTAAATGATCATCATTAGACATGCGCACAGTTAAGTCAATTGCAATAATTTTTTTTGTAGTTGATGTGAGTTTGTAGACAGACTCTAGAAATAATTTTGTAAAATAAATAATTGTTTATTGTCCATGCTTTAAAATTACTGATAGAGTATGCTTTCTTTTATTTCCCACTATGTGACTACAATATGTTTGCATATAACAATGTGCTTTGTTCAGTTATTTTCCACTTTCTTCTTTGTTTATGGTTTACAGAAATCCTACAAGAGAGAATTTGAATTCCCTAAGTAATTGGAATAACTTATTATCAAGTGGACTGATAAAAATTAATTGACAAGTCTTTGCCATGATAGTCTATGAAATGATAGAATAAAAACATGATATTATTTAACTTCATCATGAGTTTTTCATTTAAAAAACTATTAGGAAAAAGCAACAATTTTGTGTATCGATTGCTGTTCAGGAGACAAAATGTAAATCCACACAATTTTAATTTAAAGGAACACTATAGTCACCTAAATTACTTTAGCTAAATAAAGCAGTTTTAGTGTATAGATCATTCCCCTGCAATTTCACTGCTCAATTCACTGTCATTTAGGAGTTAAATCACTTTGTTTCTGTTTATGCAGCCCTAGCCACACCTCCCCTGGCTATGATTGACAGAACCTGCATGAAAAAAAAACTGGTTTCACTTTCAAACAGATGTAATTTACCTTAAATAATTGTATCTCAATCTCTAAATTGAACTTTAATCACATACAGGAGGCTCTTGCAGGGTCTAGCAAGCTATTAACATAGCAGGGGATAAGAAAATCTCAATTAAACAGAACTTGCAATAAAGAAAGCCTAAATAGGGCTCTCTTTACAGGAAGTGTTTATGGAAGGCTGTGCAAGTCACATGTAGGGAGGTGTGACTAGGGTTCATAAACAAAGTGATTTAACTCCTAAATGGCAGATGATTGAGCAGTGAGGCTGCAGGGGCATGTTCTATACACCAAAACTGCTTCATTGAGCTAAAGTTGTTCAGGTGACTATAGTGTCTCTTTAAGTGTTCATCTTTTACATAACTGTTCATGTAATAAAAATGTTTTATAGACAATGAGATATACCTTATAATACAATGTTTTTCATATGTTCTGAAATATTTTACAGGAACAAAATTCATTTTACAGGGCAAAGCAAAACAAAACTAAAGTCTGTTGTTCACCGTTTGCTGGGAGACAATGCATGGATAATTCATTGGTATTTAGGTAACATAAAAATAATAATAATAATTACACATATACACTTAAATTAATTATTATTGCTTAATGCAAAGATAGCCAGCTAACATTTATATACATTTTTAATTTGCTACTTATGAACACATTTTACTAATCATATTTCTAGGAATAATATTTAGGACACAGAAGACAATAAAATACCAATTTATTAATTAACTGCATGTCCCTAAAACACAACAGGGTATTGATATTAAAGTTGCAGTACTGAAATTGTTACTTTAGTCAGAGTTAATTAGAATGTTCATAAATAGCTATGCTTTAGGGCATAGTACATGAATATTTAAATGTCATGAGGTTATTCTAAAGCAGCTCTATGGTGTACTTGTATTATTAATGTAAAAGGAAAGTCAGTAGCACTAGAGGTGTCCATGAGCCTTATGAATGAATAATCATGATACATTAACTATCAAATCTTCTACCCCAGAGGTATGATGTCTTGGTATGCTCTTCGACTCTTACATTTCCTTCACCCCTTACCTAAAATCTATCACCAAATTCTGTCACTTCTACCATACAAACATTACTTCCACTCAGGACAAACCCATAATGCTTATCCAGGCCCTCACTGTTTCCTGCCTTGATAATTGTAAGCCTCTGCTTATTGGTCTAAAAAGGTTCCAGATTGCCCCTCTACAGTCCATGATGAATATCTCTGTCATGATTTATCTACCTTACATCCTTCAACTCTCAAACCCCACCCCTCTGTTAGTTTCTACATTAGTTTCCTGTTTCAATTAGGATTTAGTTAAATGTTCTTGTACTTCCCTACAAACGGTGCCAATGCTTATACCACCTCCCTCAGTGACAGATGTTTTTCAGCAGAGCATTCCCTCCAATGACCTGATTCACATACATGCACCCAAACTCTTGCATAAGTGTCTTCTCCAGAGCTGCTCCCTTCTTATGGAATGTCCTCTCATGCCACATTTGACTCTAATAATCTGAACATTTCTTACAAACTCTATAGAAAAGCCCACCCCTAAAGGAACACTCCAGACCCTACAGCACTTTAGCTTGCTAAAGTGCTTTAGGTGCGGATAGTGTCCCCTTTTTTACATTTTACAAAAAGTGCAGATTTTAATTAAAATTGGCACTTTTATAAATTAACCTGGTTACTTCCTCCTTGCTTTTTACCATACAATTGGTCCTGTTACTTCCTGGTTTGGTTAGCTCAGTTGAGCTAAACTCAAGAGTTAGCAATGATGAAAGCACCAACCTTGCAAAGACTTCTAATTGGGCTGCACTGGGAAGTCTGTGATTGGACAGCCACTGAAAGTCTGGGTGGGATTAGAAAGAGAAGCTTGCAAAGGCAGCAGATAGAGATTTGCAGCTCTCGCAAGCTATTTTTAGATTAACCACTAATTCAAATATGCAGAATAAAAAAAAACATTTATGTTTTCATTGGAAGTATATCTACTAAACAGTGCTATGTTTTGTTTGGGAAGTTGAGTGTCCATTTAACGGTGCTAATACGTTCAGGTACAAATAAAGATCATTTGAATCCCTCACTTCCCTCTGTATATTTGCCCCTCATCCTGTTAGATTGTACATTTGTTTGGGATATCTTCATTTACTGTTCCCGTATGTCAAATGTATTTTGTTAGAATTAATCGTTTTTGTTTTTTTACTTATTGTACAGCCCTGCGGAATGTGTTTAAGTATATAAATAATTGTAATTCTAAATGTAGTGTAATTTTATTTTTTTCTCTTCAAATGGTGAGCTAGTTTTTCCTAAAACCACAAATATCTACTACTTGTAGTTTATTAACTCCATAAAATTCTTGTGGGATTAATCCTGTGGTCTGATTAAGAAAAATCACGTCAATACTTACTGTGATTAGCATGAGGATCCATGAGATGATAATGTGAAAATTATGTGATAATTAATGCAACATAAATTAATGTGTATTTCAGCAATGTAAAAATTAAAATGTAAATTATCACATTAATATATATAAAGCCCAATACACGAATGCTATTCAGTATAATGCTTCTTTGTGTTCATGTATTTTTTTTTAGTATTTAGAAACACTTTTAAAAACTACTTAGGGCAAAAAAGAATTTTAACTTCCTTAATTAGAAGTCCTTTAAAAACAAACAAAAAAAAACAAATAAAAAAAACGACATGAAGATCTTTAAAATATGTGATGAATAGCTAAAACCAATATTAATACTGCTATTTACCAGTAGGTATATTTCAGCAGTGGTGTTGAAAATGATCCATGCAAATAAAAAAATGCCACATTGAAATGCATAGAATGCTAGTTCTGATTTTCTAGTTTTTCTAAAGAGATATGCTTAGAAAATAGTTGTAATTTTTACAGCGCATATGAATATATAAAAATCCCTGCAATGGTACTAAATGCTCCATAGTGAAATTAAACTATTCAGTGACACAGCAGGAAAGAGTGTGATATGCTACCCTCTTCAGTGATGCAGAAAAGCAAATTCAGAACACAGAGTGGTTACTATGGTGATAGCCTCCACAAAATATAAAATGGGAAGCGTTAAGAGAACGTTAAGGATGCACACAGGACTCCACTTATAGCAAGATCTCTGTCCTACTCAAACCGTGTTAAAACTTACTGTACATTTTTGTAAATGTTTTGTATCCTTCCTTTGAGATGTGTTAAAGTCCTTGGTAAGCTTGCTATATGCACTGTACCACTCACCGATTAATTGTTGTTGGGGTTGTTTTTTTTTTAATTTTTATTTTTTAAAACCATGACAGTGGTCTATGAGACCCCACCATGTTATAAGAGCGAATGGATGGGTCTCTTTATTACAATTACAATTATTGACATATTCTGCAGCACTATTCAATAGGCAAACCAAGACAAACAAGTCATTCTAATAAAACAAGCATGACATCATTGTTAACGAGCAACTTCAAGTAAGCGGAGAGGTGCCACACACCATATCCACTACAAGCAATAACCTCCATTTTCACCAGCAAATACCAGCAAGTTCTGAGGTACTAGGGCCAGCTTTTAAGATACTAAGTCACCATTACCATGGCCCAATCTCTTTGTGTTAGTGAGCATAAATTGGAAACTCAACCTTTTAGGGGGTTAAATAAATTACTTTCTTTCTACAACTACTTGGTGGTAGAGTGGAGTGAAATTATTTATAAATTTTGAGTGACCCCAATTTCTCTAGCCAATAATAGATGGACCATAGGAACCCCAGACCGATGGTCGTAATAGCCATGGGGGCTGAGAGTGACATTGCCTCATATCTCTCTCCCATAACCCCTTAAGGACACATGACATGTGACATGTCATGATTCCCTTTTATTCCAGATCTTTGGTCCTTAAGGGGTTAAATAGCCAAGTGACCAAACGTTCAGCCACCAAACCTTACTTTGATCTCTCCTAAAACTATGTAACCTAAATGCAGATGATTGATTGCTAGGGGACAGTCATTAAATGTTGATTGTGTTCACAGTTCAAGTGTGCAACAGAGGGAAACAAAGCAGAACAGTAAAACTCATGTTATTTTCCTGTTTGTTACTTTTTCTCGCTTGATCTGTGAACATTTCTACAATCAATTTACTGCAAAAGTATTGATAATATTCATATTATGTATATATTTTGAAGTACACTAATTGGCCCATTTTTGCACCCTATGTTCCCTTTTGGTTCATCTGATTCATTTACTAAATAATTTTTGTTCAGTGTGTGTTTTTGCTCAAACATTTCCGTTGTTTTTTTTTTTGTTTTTTTTTTAAATGCTTTGGCCTTGCTTGAAGGACCACTCCAGATCCATACTGCAATTCATCTTGCTTTATGGCTTTTATCCCTTTTAAAGTTCCTGTATTGTTTTTTAATGCCTGTGTGCGCGTTTGTACGTGCAGGACCGTTAGTCCTCCAACCTGCTATCTATACAGCCAGACGCACTCCTTCCTCCTGCCTGTCCACCCTCCTTCCTTCTGACTGCCGCCCATCCTCCTTCCTTCTGACTCCCTGCTCTCCCTCCTGTAGTCTGTGAGTTAGAAAAATGATAGATATTTAGATGTATATAGGTTTAGATAGATAGATGTAAAGAGAGAGAGATATAGATATATACAGTTATATGGATATAGATAGAAAGAGCTCTAGAAACTTACAGAAAGATAGCTACTGAGAGACTGAGAAATTTAGAGACAGAAAGATATAAAGAGACAGAAAGATATAGATGAATAAAGATAGTTAGATAGATTTAGATTGAGATAGAAATAGAAATATACATGTAGATAGAGATAAAGGTGGATAGAAATAGGTAGATAGATATAGATATATTATATAGTTATGATATAGTTATTAATTTTACACACACTGAATTCTTAAAAAAGGAGAATATGATTACATATACATATATATATATATCTACTCACACACTCAAATAGTAGTTTTGTGGCATTCTTCCCTCTTCCACACAACCTGTTGAAATACCAGGGTGCTTCCCAGCACAAATAATGTATCCAAAAATAATGAGAGCCCTCAATGGTTTTGTGAAGTGAAAAAAATATGTATTCACAATCACATTTAAAGGATCAACGTTTCGGCCAACAATTGGCCTATATCTATATATGTATAGCGATCACTTCTAGGTTGTCTTCTGACAGCCCAGACAGTCCCCCCTCTGAAAGAGCAGGTATACCCACCCTCATCGTTCCCCAGGAGCGATCACTTCCGGGTTGCCCCATGTGGCGCCTGGCAGTGTAGTGCAAAACATCAGAAGCCATCAGGCAGGCTTCTGATGCTCTGCCTGTGCGGAGTGCATCGAGGGGTCGAGGCACTCCGTAAAAGAAATAATAAAAGAAAAGATGTATATATTTTTAAATTAACCCCTTTCCTCCCTCTCCCATGTACTTACTGATCGCCACTGTTCCCCCGTTGATGATCGGTCTTCTTCTTCTATGGGGGGACTGTGCATATTTATGTAATATTTTTACATAATTAATTAATTTTATTGATTGCAGTTTGGGGGACCAGCCTGGTAACTCAGGCCAAAAGTCCAGAGAATTTAATTTGCTAGCACTATATTTAACCCTGTAACTTTCCAAGACACCCTAAAACCTGTACATGGGGGTACTGTTTTGCTTAGTAGACTTCGCTGAACACAAATTTTAGTGTTTCAAAACAGTAAAACATATCCCAGCGATTATATTGTTATGAAAGTGACGCTTTTTGCATTTTTCACACAAACGTCATTTTCACTGATGATATTGTTGTAATATGTTTTACTGTTTTGAAACACTAATATTTGTGTTCAGCAAAGTCTTCTGAGTATAACAGTACCCCCATGTTACAGGTTTTTGAAAGTTAAAGGGTCAAATATAAGGATGTTTTTTCACATAGAAATTTGACAGATTGGTTATGTTGCCTTTGAGAACGTATGGTATGGAATGGGAATTACCCCCATGATGGCATACCATTTGGAAAAAAAGACAACCCAAGGTATTACAAATGGGTATGTTCAGTCTTTTTTAGTAGCCACTTAGTCACAAACACTGGCCTAAGTTAACATTCATAATTATTTTTTTCATTTTTAACACACAAACAAATATAAATGCTAACTTTGGCCAGTGTTTGTGACTAAATGGCTACTAAAAGAGACTGGACATACCCCACATTAAATACTCTGGCTTGTTTTATTTAAAAAAAAATATATGGTTTGATGGGGGTAAATTACATTGGCAGGCTTCAAAAATGTCCCAAATCGGACATGGGTGCATGATGACCAGCAATGAAAATTCCAAGTTGGAAAACTGTAATGTGCACCCTCCAAATAAGGTATTTTAGCCCCTAGAGAACCTGATATACCCATAGATGGGTGGTATCACTGTACTCAGGAGATGTTGCCAAACACATATTGGGGTGTTCTGTGGCAGTAACCCTTAAAGTTCTCAGTACATGCATTTTTAAATTGCTATGTGTGTCAAAAAAATCACCAAATGTTATATATAGATTTTTTTAATTTGGCATAGATTGGTGGTAAAACGGTTGCATGAAAAGAGTCAAAATACCCCAAGCTTAATACCTTAGGTTGTCTTCTTTTAAAAAATTTTTTTACATTTTTTCATCATATTTTCTAATGTTTTTATAGTAAATGACATAATATGATAAAAATAATGGTATCTTTAGAAAGACCATTTAATGGCGTGAAAAATGGTATATCATATGTGTGGGTACAGTAAATGAGTAAGAGGAAAATTACAGCTAAACACAAACACATCAGAAATGTAAAAAGAGCCCTGGTCCTTAACAGTAAGAAAATTGAAAAACAGTCTACCTAAGGTCTAACCTAAGGGGTTAAACTAATAGGTATAAACAGAAAAAATGGGTAATGATTAACAAACCAGAGTGTTTCGAAAATTGGAAAAGAAGGTTAGGTGTGTATCAGTAGGGGGCAATAATGAAAGGAGTACGAGAAAGGAAACAGGTGACTAAACTAGTAGGCAGTTTATTAAACATGTAAGACAACATTGCATATTGCAATAAAATATAATGAAAGTATATACATTAATGGAAAAACAGTCAATCATTGTATTTGGTTCGATAAGCAATACAGCAATGGTCAAGCAGTCAATTTATCTGCAAGTAAATTAAGCCACTAGCTAACAAATCAATTAGTTAACTAATGAATTACGTTATTGAGATACCAGGTTTTTTGAGAATCATTAGAACATTTTTTTTATTTATTCATATCTATTAACTTGTGTATGATAATGTCTCAAGCTCTTTTTGTTTGTTTGTTTGTTTAATTTGCACACTGAGTTTTTACAACAGTAAAGGAAAACACATTAAATATAAAATTGTAAAAAATTATGCATACATAAAATCATATCAAGTGGAAAGAATATTGAGTAGAATGAATCACTCAGTATAAATAATAAACCATCACTACTGCTGATAATAATAACAACAACAAATATCAACTGTCACCCCGAATAGCATTTTAATGGGAACACAAGTCCACTGGCCTATAAATTTGCCACGTTTCATCCTAATATTTGCAGTACAAATTCATCCCCTGCTCCTTAATTAAGGTTCTAGAGTCCCTCTAGCATTATCATTGCCGATCTCTCTACCCATTCATTGGTGGGAATGCCCATTCTCTCAGATATAAATGCCCATGTAGAATATTAGGTTCCATAATTTTCTACAGTAAAAAAGTTACTCTTAACTTATCCAAACTAATGTTGTAAAACAATTCCGACATGACAATATTGTAAAGCAATCCTGCATATATCTTCACCCTTTTGTCTAGTAAAATAGGCATGATTCACAACAAAAACATGCTTAGAATTGCAACAAACAATATCTTGAAATTGTGTTGCCCACTTAATCCCCTCGATAGATTACTCTTAGAGTACAACTTCCAGTAGTAAATACAGGGAGTGCAGAATTATTAGGCAAATGAGTATTTTGACCACATCATCCTCTTTATGCATGTTGTCTTACTCCAAGCTGTATAGGCTTGAAAGCCTACTACCAATTAAGCATATTAGGTGATGTGCATCTCTGTAATGAGAAGGGGTGTGGTCTAATGACATCAACACCCTATATCAGGTGTGCATAATTATTAGGCAACTTCCTTTCCTTTGGCAAAATGGGTCAAAAGAAGGACTTGACAGGCTCAGAAAAGTCAAAAATAGTGAGATATCTTGCAGAGGGATGCAGCACTCTTAAAATTGCAAAGCTTCTGAAGCGTGATCATCGAACAATCAAGCGTTTCATTCAAAATAGTCAACAGGGTCGCAAGAAGCGTGTGGAGAAACCAAGGCGCAAAATAACTGCCCATGAACTGAGAAAAGTCAAGCGTGCAGCTGCCAAGATGCCACTTGCCACCAGTTTGGCCATATTTCAGAGCTGCAACATCACTGGAGTGCCCAAAAGCACAAGGTGTGCAATACTCAGAGACATGGCCAAGGTAAGAAAGGCTGAAAGACGACCACCACTGAACAAGACACACAAGCTGAAACGTCAAGACTGGGCCAAGAAATATCTCAAGACTGATTTTTCTAAGGTTTTATGGACTGATGAAATGAGAGTGAGTCTTGATGGGCCAGATGGATGGATTGGTAAAGGGCAGAGAGCTCCAGTCCGACTCAGACACCAGCAAGGTGGAGGTGGAGTACTGGTTTGGGCTGGTATCATCAAAGATGAGCTTGGCCTTTTCGGGTTGAGGATGGAGTCAAGCTCAACTCCCAGTCCTACTGCCAGTTTCTGGAAGACACCTTCTTCAAGCAGTGGTACAGGAAGAAGTCTGCATCCTTCAAGAAAACATGATTTTCATGCAGGACAATGCTCCATCACACGCGTCCAAGTACTCCACAGCGTGGCTGGCAAGAAAGGGTATAAAAGAAGAAAATCTAATGACATGGCCTCCTTGTTCACCTGATCTGAACCCCATTGAGAACCTGTGGTCCATCATCAAATGTGAGATTTACAAGGAGGGAAAACAGTACACCTCTCTGAACAGTGTCTGGGAGGCTGTGGTTGCTGCTGCACGCAATGTTGATGGTGAACAGATCAAAACACTGACAGAATCCGTGGATGGCAGGCTTTTGAGTGTCCTTGCAAAGAAAGGTGGCTATATTGGTCACTGATTTGTTTTTGTTATGTTTTTGAATGTCAGAAATGTATATTTGTGAATGTTGAGATGTTATATTGGTTTCACTGGTAAAAATAAATAATTGAAATGGGTATATATTTGTTTTTTGTTAAGTTGCCTAATAATTATGCACAGTAATAGTCACCTGCACACACAGATATCCCCCTAAATTAGCTATAACTAAAAACAAACTAAAAACTACTTCCAAAAATATTCAGCTTTGATATTAATGAGTTTTTTGGGTTCATTGAGAACATGGTTGTTGTTCAATAATAAAATTAATCCTCAAAAATACAACTTGCCTAATAATTCTGCACTCCCTGTACAGTCACCACTCCCTTCCATTAGAGTGTTGGGGGAATGCACAATTGTTCTAGAATTACTAGTGCCTCCTTCTAATTATTAGAATGCTACAGGAAATACTAGTCCCACTGGCATTAATGCACACAATAAAACGTACAAGCATCTTACCCCAACCCTAAATGTACGTGGGCATGAGCAAGGCATCTTCATAGCCTTATCAATAAATATATTAGAAATCTAACATCTAATGCTGTCCATTTTTTTCTTCTTTTCTTGGTTTTGAACATCTTTAGTTTTAACCTTTCTTCCTTAGAAAAATACCAAGTAGGTAGGACATTAAACTATGGATCTGAAAATTCTCATGGCAAAGTCAGCACATTCCATTAGACTGTAACTCTTTCAAGCAAAGTCCACATCAATCTATTGTTTTTGTAACAATATCGAATGGTCTCAATTTTTGTTAAATTATCTCTTTTATAGTATTTTAATGCTCTGCAGAATACGTTGGCAATGTATAAATGGCAATAATAATAATAATTACGTACGCACAGTGAACAAACAAAACAAAACAAAGAACAGTTGTGTTTACATACAGTGAAAAGGAACAATAATTATATCCATCAGTGCATATTCCAATAAATCATTGATAATTATTAGTTGTATTTTTGTTACTGCATCAGCAGCTTATTTGTGGTCCTCTTTTTAGTTTTGGACTTTTCATATTGAGTATGTACTTTTTTTTTTCTTGGGTATATTTTACATGTAGAAAAAAAAATAAAAAGTTTATTCTACCAAAATCAAATTTCTAATGGAAAAATTAATATAAATATGGTTTAACAATTATTAATAAGTAATATTAACCTAGAAATACAATTAATTTATGCGAAATTATAAGCCAAAGCCAAAGTTTTAGTTGCATCACTTCAGCAGACCTTGGTACATAAAGTATCATGTCATGCCTATTGATTTTTTTTTTTTTTTTGGCTAGATTAATGATGTAATTACTGAAAAAGAAAAGTACAATAAAAGCATACAATAGTATTAGACAATAGTATTTGACATTCCATTATATTTAATGGATATATTTTGTTACCATTACAGAAGAAAGAGTCTATTACACAAACTCTGTCCATATAATAGTAAATTACCTACCTGCTTTTCTCCACTTGGTTTCTTGTGATTTAATAGTAGCTCAACAGCTCCAACTACCTCCTTCCGAATTGCATGAAGCAAAGCATCACCGACATACACATTAAAACTTAAGAGTAGCTCAATGAGTTCAAGGTTCTCATTTTCAATAGCAATAAGTAAAGCAGTTCTTCCCAATGGATCGATGCAGTTAATATTGATTTTAAAATATATTTCGGCTTCTTCGAGTGCCTGTTTGACGCTGGCATAGTCTCCTTTTTCTACAGCGACCAAGTATGCTTTTTCAGATGGGGAAAGTTCTGATTCTGCACGGACAATACGAAGAGGAATCCGGTCTTGATAAGGCGAATTGGTATTTCTTTTATAGTAAAATTGAGCCATATTTTATGCCATGGTATGCGGTTTCTAAAAATAAGAACAAAAATATACGATAAACAAACTGATATTGTGCATGCATGCAATTTTCAAACAACCAGATTCCAGATCTTAAAATAAGCATTCTAGAACTCTCTGAATGCATATTTCACCTTCATGGACCATGCATATATTTATTAGAGTGATGTAATTACTGTTTATTTCTTGTCATACATCTTATATAATGCACTTATGTACTGTTTGATAATTGTGACATGATTTGCTTCTTATCAACAGATTGTATATCCTTGATGTGATTTGGGGATATATACTGCTAAATAATAATAATAATAAAAAAAGGACAAGCTATACACACACACACACACACACACACGTTATAGACACATTAGACGAATTTTATGGCTAAATATTAAACTGAAGTGAATTGAAAACTACGTATGCTACATCTATGCATAAATAACAATATTGGCAAAACCGCAGGAATAAAAATTGTTTTAGATCAGCTACTTTGCCATCATTTTTTTGCAAAAGAGAATGTAACAATAAGGAGGGATTCCTTTATGAAATTCATTCTGTCATAATAGTAACTTTCTAATTATATAACTTTCTAAGGAAGTGTAGGACACAAAGCAGATGGTCCGTTGTCCTGGTCGATGTATTTCTCACTATCCACCTCTTATTCTATTATAGAGTACTAGGAAGCATCTTTAATCTGTAAAATGAATACACTTTTACAAAAACAGAGAGAACTGTGGAGTAAATGACACATACCCCAGTGTCTTCCATGTAATTCCAGATTACAGATGATCAGCGAATTCAGCCTTTGCAACCAGATTACCGAGTTGATAGTGATTTGTTATTAGAATTATAGTATTTTATTTTATTTTTTTAGATTTTAAATGTATATTTCAAATAATTGTCAGGTATAGTGGAATGGTCTTCTGGTATGGCTGGGTGTTAAAAAAAATAATTTTCTAAAGATCTTACTGATGCACCAGCGAACAACATTATCATCACATGCACATATAGTATCGTTGTTTGGATATATTTTTTATATTTTGCTTCATACCATAGAGTGTACAGAAGGTCATCAACAACAATCTATCACCTGCTTTTTTTTTTTATACAGCTAATGAGCTGTACACAAGTCCCGAATACTTAAAAACAGGGTTACTGTAAACATGCTGTGTTGTAGATTAAAAGCAGACAATGTGATCTCACATCTTAAAGATTATTTAGGGCATTACAAATGACACAGCAAGAGGTCACTAAAGAGACATTGGACAGGTATTTTCATAACTGACAACAGAGAAAAATTACAGGTGTAATATCTTTCAAATAGAAGAAATAAGTCTTGGTGACACACACTCATGAAAAGTTGACAATTTTTTAGTGTGTCATTAGCCAAAACAAACAAACTGGAAATAAATATTATACCATTTTAATACAAAACAAAATGCTAATTTTTGGACTGAGTCATAAATCAAAAGCCTATGTTTAATTTCATGCCATGTAATTGAACATCTGTGTGCCATTTCAGATGTCAAATATAGAACACTGTGTTTGGATTTGCATCTATGAAAATATAATCATCATGACTAAATTTCCCACTACAGTTATCTCTAATTACATCACCAGATAAAACAGCCCAATATTAAACCAGTTCTGCCAAAGAATTACATCAATGAGTCATGTCTCTCAGACTAAAATAACATCTCTACCCACACATTGTTACACCAAGCCTGGACTTTGATAAGAAATTAATGTATTTTGACTCTAAACGATGTTAGACAAACACATGTCAATACGGTACTTTTTTTTTTCCCTTGGTACACACTTTGTTTAAGAATTGCACAAATAAATATTGGAGGTGGAATCCAACAAAATCCATAGTTTACTATATAGAACTATGTAATATTTTATTTATATCAAAATCTATAATTCAAAACCTAAGTTACTGAATACGAAGGAAGCAGCTACTTATGTAATAGCTTCAGTGTTCAGATATTTCCTCCTGTTTTGAAAAAAAGTGTGTTTTTCTTTAATACCTTTTCACCCTCTTTGCATGAACCAGATTTACATATATTACTAATATGTTTCTGAACATATATATTATATTATTCACTCACTCACTCTCTGGGCCGGCCTAAGACATGGGGGATAATGTATAATAAACACTGGTTACTGGCTATGGGGGGATAATGTATAATAAACACAAGTTACTGGTTGTGGGGGGATAATGTATAATAAACACAGGTTACTGGCTATGGGAGGGATAATGTATAATAAACACAGGTTACTGGCTATGGGGGATAATGTATAATAAGCACAGGTTACTGGCTATGGGAGGATAATGTATAATAAGCACAGGTTACTGGCTATGGGAGGGATAATGTATAATAAGCACAGGTTACTGGCTATGGGGGGATAATGTATAATAAACACAGGTTACTGGCTATGGGAGGGATAATGTATAATAAGCACAGGTTACTGGCTATGGGGGGATAATGTATAATAAACACAGGTTACTGGCTATGGGGGGGATAATGTATAATAAGCACAGGTTACTGGATATGGGGGGATACTGTATAATAAACACAGGTTACTGGCTATGGGAGGGTAATGTATAATAAACACAGGTTACTGGTTGTGGGGGGATAATGTATAATAAACACAGGTTACTGGTTGTGGGGGGATAATGTATAATAAACACAGGTTACTGGCTATGGGAGGATAATGTATAATAAACACAGGTTGCTGGCTATGGGAGGATAATGTATAATAAACACAGGTTACTGGCTATGGGAGGATAATGTATAATAAACACAGGTTACTGGCTATGGGAGGATAATGTATAATAAACACAGGTTACTGGCTATGGGGGATAATGTATAATAAACACAGGTTACTGGCTATGGGGGATAATGTATAAAAAATGTAATAAAAAAATACAAAAAGGAACCTTCAGAATTAATCTAAATTGTATGCTGTCTAGGAGGTGGGAGGGTCTGCTGCTGATTGGCTGGAATGTGTCTGCTGACTGTGAGGTACAGGGTCAAAGTTTACTCAATGATGACGAATAGGGGGGGACTGAACATTGCATATGTTTGCCGTCCATGGCGAACGCGAACATGCAATGTTCGCCAGGAACTATTCGCCAGCGAACCGTTCGGGACATCACTATATATAACGCAATGCAACTTTTTAAAAATGCCACAAGAATGCAGGTGCCAAGTCTTGGACAATAAAGTGTGGGAACTCTCGTGAGATTTCCACCCCTCCCCCTCCCCAAAATAAATATAAATATAAATATGTCTCCAAAATTCACATGCAATAAAGTAATCAATATAAAACCAATGTAATAACAAAATAAGTTAACTAACATTATTATCTCAATGGAAATTCTAAAACAAATAGTGTATAGAAAAAGCTAAACACCTTCCATTAAGAAATATCCCACACCTGAAATAATGATGCCCTTGTTAAGTAAGATGATCACATTTCTGAGATTTTGTATCACCTGTGCAGCGATGTGTGGATACCCAACACAAAATAAGAATTACATTTTTTTTAAATATCCCTTACCTCTGGTCTAATGATGCAGAGGACTGCCCAATAGTTCCCAGTGTTCACCTGCTGACCATACATGTCCCTAATTATGTGAACTTGTGCAGGTTTGTAAAGTCTCCATGGAGTCCAATGGGCTCCAGGAAATTATACCAACGGCAGCACTGGAGTTTGTATCAATTACCAGCTACCTTCTATTTAAAAATATCTGGGAAGGTGCTGCTGGCCTGGGGAGTAGAAATATCTATCTTGGCTGGCAGCAGCAGGTAGATAACTGTGTCAAAGTGTCTGCAAGGATGGATCTGCAAGCAGAGAAAGTGTGGGGTCATGATGCATGACTTCACATAACCATAATGTACCAGACAGGGATCACTGCTTCCACCTACTCTGCATGCACAACAGCTCCTGCTCACTAAGGCCAACATGCAAGCGGAGATGTGGCTTCCATTCACTGACATTTAAGCTGCTCAGAGTAAATATCAGCCTGAAGCTAGCTGGAGTTTTAAAGATCGCTTCTTAGCCTAATGGGAACGGCATTCTTACTGGGTAGAAAGTACAGGTATACCCTCCCACATGTTCCTGTAGGACTCAGGCCCTGCCAGAATGAAAAGTAAATCTACATATTTGAGAGTAATGAAAGAATATTTAAGAGTTTCTACATACAGTAAGTAAAGTTACACAAAACTTTAGCCAGATCACCTGAAAACCACTCTACTAACTGTTGCACTAACCAGTACTATAATGGAGATAGGAGCTTGATGGAAATAATTGAGAAAGACATGGGTGTAGAGATGAGTAAGGGAAACCGTAAGAACCAGAGATACAAACAATTCAGGAGGAAAATGTTAGGGGAGGCTGGAGAGAGACAAAAGTAGCTGGAGATGATGATACAGATACCAGTGGGGTAATTAGGAAAGAGACAAGAATGTGTGACATTTAGAGTTTGCAAAAAGGAATATAGAAGGCACAGCAGAAATATAAGGTTTTTTAGGGTAATAAGACTACATTAGTTTAAGAAGATAGTTGATTCCCAATGTACTTTAGAGATTATTTGTATGCAAATGCAGATTTCAGTAGAATTTCACAGTTTTAAGAAAAGACATAAAATACCTACTGACCATCGAGCACACAACTGAGAGAATATCCTGCTTGGAGCATTGGTTTTAATTGTGGCAATTTCCACACATGCAACATGTGTCACAATATTTCTCTATGAAAAGCATCTGATTGGACACATATATATACTTTTTAATTTTTTTTATTTAAGTGTTCCTTTAAATTAAAATAAAATAAAAAAAAAAAATCAAAAAAAGTAACTAAATTAAAATGAAGTCAACATTGCTCTTGACCCGGAGAACATGACTTGCACAGTGTTGGTGGTAGAATCCCATTTTAAAAATGCTTTTCATTTTCGTAGACTAGAAAACTGGTCAAGACAGAGGGCAAGAAATGCATTGTAATTTTCCACTTTCCAGCTGGATAATAACCCTAAATGAACTGGCAATGCTACACAAGAACCCGAATGTCTTACAAATACTCAGTAAAATTCAGATACCAAAAGTAAAACATAATTTTAGAGTCATTTTAATTCTTTGTTCAGGCACCACAAAATGTAATGTCCAATGGGTGAATACATTTGTGAGGCACTGTATATCTTGCTGTGAATTTCGAAATAAACTTGGACTCTATATTATAACATCACCAGGACCAACAATCCCTGGCCTTGGGCCTAAGGCTGTACAGACAGCTAAAAAGCATTCAGTAGTTTGCTCATGCAAGTTTCATTCCCCTGTTCAGTTATCCCAAAAGAGATTTTGTACTACATTTGATAAAACATGAGTTGCACAGTGACCTCTATGAAGAATGGTTGAGAGAAAAGGAGAGCGAGGAACACTGCCTATAAAGTATACGTGTGTCCAGAGAAATTGAATTAAAGTAAAATAAAAAATGTATTTATTAGTGAACAGGATACAAAGTGATTATTTCGTATATCCACTCCTAAACCGTCTGTATAAGTACATACAGGAGCATATGGAAGTGCTATGCAGAAATAAAACAAGGTTTAAAAACGAAAAACAACAGCACTTGAAACACAGCTATTCTTAGGTTAATCGTTGCAATGTCTCTACTGTCACGACTGGTAGTACTTTCGGCAGTTCGTACAACTGCACAAAATGCTGTCTATAGCTGTGGTCAGACGGCAGGAGACAGTGCTATCAGAGTAATGTCTCTGCCGTAACCATATAGGTGGCTACAGCTTTAGTATCCCTCCCGATTCACCCACAGCCTATATATGGTTATCGTTAGAAATCCGAATATTCAAAAATATTAACTGCTAGTGCAGAGAGTGGAATATTAGGAGGGAACAGAAACACCCCGACGCGCGTTTCGCCGGTAAGGCGGCTTCTCAAGGGGAACGAGATCGTTTTCCAGCGGGCTATTAAATAGGGCGCCCAAACCTTTAATTGAAGTCACAAGAACGTCGACGTCATCAGTTAGTTCTGCCGAAAGACGGTGGTCCGGAGGGGCCATCCCCCTCCGTCCGTATTGTGTTTGCAAAATTTCACAAAAAGTGAAACAAATATGTCGGCATGTATCCAGTAAATGGATACACAGTGTAGGAGGATAGGTGGCATGTTCAAAGTGAGTGACATGCAAAAGAAAATTTAGTTACATGTACGTGGAGCCACTATTGCCCGATCGGTAGGTTTTTGCTTGTCTACTTAGTAGGATGGTCGTAATTGATCTGTAGAGTCAAAAGCATATTATCATACAGCGTGATAAGTGGGTGGCTTGGTTCAGACCCTCATCATGTGCCGTATTTACAATTTATACTGATTGCAATATATATAGCAACTATACCGATATGTAACTGAAAATACCATCTGTGTGTAATGGTGGATGGTATCCCATATAGATATGTGATCCATCACATTCGTGTGTCGTCCGAGATCCATATGTACACATGCTGGGCGATTATTTTAACATGGAATATCCACAGATGTACGGCCAGAGACAATTCAAATTGTTGTCCTATTCTCCAAAAGGTCGAAAAAATATATCATATTTGTTTAGCATGATAAACGATACTAAAAACTTAAGCAGGGAATACTGGATCTTTTCCCTTATGTTAGATACTATTATATATTGTAATGGACATATATATATAGATCTATGGTATATGTCCAGTATGTAACATGTATATGAATATATCAGTAGACGTTCTTTTAGTATTGACGATTTCTGTAATATCTAGTGATTAGAAAAAGTATTAATACTCAAAGGGTCATTAAAGATAATTGATAAAAAAATTATTATGATATGTACATATACTTATTTATGATTATGAAGTGCCAGAAATGATGACAGAGAGAGCTTAGGTTAAAAAAAGAAGAGAGAGAGAGTCTTTGAGTATGGGAACTAGATATAACTAATGTATGAAGGGTGTGTAGTTAAACTCCTCGTTGAGTCCCTGGGGGGCGAGGGTTCTGAAGGAATATATCCATTTAGATTCTTTTTGTAGTAATTGTTGATTGAAGTTCCCTTTCCTAGGGTTAGGGATCAGCTTCTCAATAGCCTGGAATTTTAGATTATCAGTATTGCCCTGGTGAAAATTTATGACAGGTTTTGCCACAGGGGTTGGTGTGATGATATTCTTTACAGAGTTGATATGCTGAAGGATCCTTCGACGAAAAGGTTGGATGGTTTTGCCAATGTACTGGATGTCACATGTACATGTGATCAGATATATTAGACGAGTGGTACTGCAATTGACCAGTGCATTGGTTTTAATGATAATCTTTGATTGCGTAGAGGTAGTTGACTTGGAAGGGGTAATGAACGGGCAGGCTTTACAGTGGCCACACCTGTATGTACCCTTTGTATTCGTGAGCCAATTGGGCTCAATTGGAATAGGAGCTAAAAAACTGTGAACTAGGAGATCTTTCAGGTTTCTTGACCTGCGGGCCGTGATAGATGGGTAGCTCGGTAATGATTTCTTCAAAACAGGGTTGTGTGTAAATACATTCTAAAGTGGTACAGATATATCGACGATGTGTTTATACTCTGGACAGGTTCAGTTAAGGTATTCGAAGATTTTGTTAAGACCCTGAATGACAACACAATAAACCTATCACTCACATATGTTATTGATGAAAAAGAACTGGTCTTCCTTGACCTTAAAATCCTCCTGATGGAGGACGGGACTATCCAAACTGTACTCTTCAGAAAGCAAACCTCAACAAACAGCCTCCTGCATTGGGAGAGTCACCATCCTTACAGGCTGAAAGCATCAATCCCATATGGACAATACTTAAGGGCAAGAAGAAATTGCTCTGAGGACTCAGCGTACTACCAAGAATGCCAATCACTGAAACTCCGGTTTAAGGCCTTAGGGTATCCAAACAGGGTTTTGAAAAAGGCATACCAACGGGCCAGTGGGACAAACAGATTGGAAAGTTTGAGGACCACACGCCCAAAAACCAGTTCCTCGACCCCGAGATGTATTGCCACCTTTGACGGGGGCTGGGGAAAAATGATACAGACCTTTTCCAACCACTGGCCAATCCTTACACACAACCCTGTTTTGAAGAAATCATTACCGAGCTACCCATCTATCACGGCCCGCAGGTCAAGAAACCTGAAAGATCTCCTAGTTCACAGTTTTTTAGCTCCTATTCCAATTGAGCCCAATTGGCTCACGAATACAAAGGGTACATACAGGTGTGGCCACTGTAAAGCCTGCCCGTTCATTACCCCTTCCAAGTCAACTACCTCTACGCAATCAAAGATTATCATTAAAACCAATGCACTGGTCAATTGCAGTACCACTCGTCTAATATATCTGATCACATGTACATGTGACATCCAGTACATTGGCAAAACCATCCAACCTTTTCGTCGAAGGATCCTTCAGCATATCAACTCTGTAACGAATATCATCACACCAACCCCTGTGGCAAAACAGGTCATAAATTTTCACCAGGGCAATACTGATTATCTAAAATTCCAGGCTATTGAGAAGCTGATCCCTAACCCTAGGAAAGGGAACTTCAATCAACAATTACTACAAAAAGAATCTAAATGGATATATTCCTTCAGAACCCTCGCCCCCCAGGGACTCAACGAGGAGTTTAACTACACACCCTTCATACATTAGTTATATCTAGTTCCCATACTCAAAGACTCTCTCTCTTCTTTTTTTAACCTAAGCTCTCTCTGTCATCATTTCTGGCACTTCATAATCATAAATAAGTATATGTACATATCATAATAATTTTTTTATCAATTATCTTTAATGACCCTTTGAGTATTAATACTTTTTCTAATCACTAGATATTGCAGAAATCGTCAATACTAAAAGAACGTCTACTGATATATTCATATACATGTTACATACTGGACATATACCATAGATCTATATATATATGTCCATTACAATATATAATAGTATCTAACATAAGGGAAAAGATCCAGTATTCCCTGCTTAAGTTTTTAGTATCGTTTATCATGCTAAACAAATATGATATATTTTTTCGACCTTTTGGAGAATAGGACAACAATTTGAATTGTCTCTGGCCGTACATCTGTGGATATTCCATGTTAAAATAATCGCCCAGCATGTGTACATATGGATCTCGGACGACACACGAATGTGATGGATCACATATCTATATGGGATACCATCCACCATTACACACAGATGGTATTTTCAGTTACATATCGGTATAGTTGCTATATATATTGCAATCAGTATAAATTGTAAATACGGCACATGATGAGGGTCTGAACCAAGCCACCCACTTATCACGCTGTATGATAATATGCTTTTGACTCTACAGATCAATTACGACCATCCTACTAAGTAGACAAGCAAGAACCTACCGATCGGGCAATAGTGGCTCCACGTACATGTAACTAAATTTTCTTTTGCATGTCACTCACTTTGAACATGCCACCTATCCTCCTACACTGTGTATCCATTTACTGGATACATGCCGACATATTTGTTTCACTTTTTGTGAAATTTTGCAAACACAATACGGACGGAGGGGGATGGCCCCTCCGGACCACCGTCTTTCGGCAGAACTAACTGATGACGTCGACGTTCTTGTGACTTCAATTAAAGGTTTGGGCGCCCTATTTAATAGCCCGCTGGAAAACGATCTCGTTCCCCTTGAGAAGCCACCTTACCGGCGAAACGCGCGTCGGGGTGTTTCTGTTCCCTCCTAATATTCCACTCTCTGCACTAGCAGTTAATATTTTTGAATATTCGGATTTCTAACGATAACTATATATAGGCTGTGGGTGAATCGGGAGGGATACTAAAGCTGTAGCCACCTATATGGTTACGGCAGAGACATTACTCTGATAGCACTGTCTCCTGCCGTCTGACCACAGCTATAGACAGCATTTTGTGCAGTTGTACGAACTGCCGAAAGTACTACCAGTCGTGACAGTAGAGACATTGCAACGATTAACCTAAGAATAGCTGTGTTTCAAGTGCTGTTGTTTTTCGTTTTTAAACCTTGTTTTATTTCTGCATAGCACTTCAGTATGCCCCTGTATGTACTTATACAGACGGTTTAGGAGTGGATATACGAAATAATCACTTTGTATCCTGTTCACTAATAAATATATTTTTTATTTTACTTTAATTCAATTTCTCTGGACACACGTATACTTTATAGGCAGTGTTCCTCGCTCTCCTTTTCTCTCAACCAATTTCCATGTAGGGTTAACCCCTTCACTGCCTAGAGATATTTTTACACTAGGCTCTCATTTTTGTAAAACTCTATAAAGAATGCTCACGATATGAATGTTTCAGAATTCTGTAAAGTTTTGTGAACTGTGTAGCACAGGATTTAATTTTATACATTTATAGGACATTGATTTTTTTTTTTACTTGTTTAATGGCAAACCTACAGAGTCCCCTATACAAATCTTTTCCAAAATTTTGTAAAAACATTTTTTAATGTAACATTTAATTATTTAATACACTGGAAGTTCTTTAAATCTGTAAAAAAAAAAAAAAAAAAAAAGTGTTACAGCTATTATTTCCTCTTTTGGACTATTAAGGTTATACGGTGCGGACAGAGAGGTCACATCTGAATGCATGTTTTTTTTTTTTTTTACTATATATATTTTTTAATTACTCTTAAAACTATGAGAATTCAAGCGAGAAGATTGGTTACTGCTTTTTAAACAAACGGAATAACTGAATATTTTATAATAGCATGAAGGCATAGTCGACCATTCAAATAGAAAACAGGAGTAATATACAAAAACATATAATTACAATTAATTAAAACAAATTAATTAAGGCATTCTGATTAAACTCATTTAACTAAATTTTAGCCAAATTACAGAATATTGTTAATGTGTGGGGAGGTGTATGTAAATGCGCACAGAACACATACAATAATCCATTAGTGACTGATATTTTCCTGAGATTCTTTGCATTCATACATTAGTCTGTATTGGCACTTTTTCCATGCATTTGCTTTATCAAAATATTATTTTTTCTCATTAAGTTCATTCATGCAGTATAGTATAATTTAACTTATTTCTTACTTCTTTCAAACTACTGAAAAATGATTCCACTAAATTAAGAAAATTGCTATTTAATCCCTCTTGCCGTATTAATCATCTATACAATATAGTTTATCCCAGCAAAATAATTGTCTTTACAATACTATATTAACACTCCAAATATTTATGAGATGAATTTCAGTTTCATGAACTTAGCTTCCTCTTGACTCCAGTACTGGTCTTCACAAAAAAAGGGCTCAAGTCCAGTCCATCTGCCTGGTTGCAGAGAGACTGGAAATGACGGCCATGACCATTCACTGCTTATCATTGGCACTGGTATCACTGACATTGGAATTATGGGCTATAGACATGTGCAATTCGTTTAGTTCCGAATGTGAATTCAGACGAATTTTGGACAATTTGGACATTCAGATGCTTCCGAATGTCCGAAGTGCCAATTGCCCAATTTCCGAAGTGCCGAATTTTCAAAGTGCTGTACTGAACCGAATTGCCAAAGTGCTGAATTTCGGAAGTGCTGAATTTCGGAAGTGCTGAATTTCGGAAGTGCTGAATTTCGGAAGTGCTGAATTTCGGAAGTGCTGAATTTCGGAAGTGCTAAAGTGCTTTGGATTTCTTAAAAGTGGTGACAGGGATAGGATTAGGGGTAGGGTTAGGGTTAGGGAGCCCTACAGATGTTCTGAATTCCAAAGTCCCGAATTGCCGAAGTGACACATTTTTTTTCTTACCCGGATCTCCGAATAATGGGCTATCTTTCCAATGATCTCTAGATGAGTTTAGCAGAACATTGTGGGAAATTTCCACATGAAAAATAATAAGCTTAGAATCTTGGATTGATTGGAACTCTGCCTTTGGCAGTAGTTCTTAAACACTGGGCCAGAACATAAAATTGGGTTCCAATGATATTTCAGTGCATCCCCAAACCTTAGAGCAAACATATTATATAGTCAGCAGGCCATAAGAAAATGCCAATAATTATAATGAGTACTCTAGGAAAACTGCATTCTGAAGTGCAATGGGGTCTGTTTTGACATAGGAGTCTAATAAGATGTTTTGTAGAATTGATTTTCTTATGTATTCTCGTAATTTTAAAGTATGGGTCACTGAGCTGATTGTAAGTTTGAAAAATGTGTCGTCCAGCAAACACTATGGATGTTATTTGAGCCACTGTAAAAATAAAGGCTTATAACTGCTGTATTATAGTCTAAGAAAATATAAAGTAGTATATTTTCAAACATTGGGATTTTTAAGCTAAGCATTACAAATATGACTTTCAAAAGCTATTCAGTTAAAAGCAAGTTGTGGCCAAAATAAAATAGCTAGAATGATTCTACAACTCTGTTAAATCAGCATATTTTTCCAATGTGGCTATTCTGACCTCAATTTTGCAAATCAGTTCACAACTTGCTTAGTAAATAAAAAATAAAAATATTTTTTTAGAACATCTGCAATCATACCATTTCACACGTTAATCTATGTTTCAGAAATGTAAAGTAATAATCAGCTTAAAGGAGGACCATTACATTTTGTAGTGTTACTTGTTTCATGGTGTATCAACCACTTCACCAACATATTTGTTAAAAGAACACAATTAGAATAAAAAGGAAGCTTATCATTTTATGTGAAATATGGGTTGCATAGCTAGCACGTAGGATTATGATAGCACAGCAGTTTTATACATAGCAACTTAGAAAAAGCTGAATTAATGTTAACATACATTGACGTTGTGGCAGGCGTATGCAATGTATGATCATATACTGTAACTAAACCCCCATTATTTTTGCCTAGGTGAGGTGTTTTCAAATAAAACTATTACATGCTGTCAGACTTGAAATTGCTATTTAGTGAATAAATAAGTGCGGTGGATCTTGTATGTTGTATGAATTGGCCCCAGCGGCACCTTTACAAGTATGCATGCTCAGGTGAGTGCACAAAAGGTAATAGTAGAGTACATACTGTTCATAAATGAACCATTTGGTGCAAAAGCATACCAGAGTACATATTGCTAAAGGAACTACGGGAACATTCCGAGCATTATAAACGCTACACACCTCTGAACATTTATGGTCAAGGAGCACCAGGGTGCCTTACCATGACAAGATGTCAAATGTTTATAGCATTGTTTGACTAACTACCTGGCTCCCTTGGGCACCTATGCAGCATCTCGCCATTTCCAGCAGGAGTAGTCACATGTCTCTGTAGAGAAAAGGAAAGCACATGCAGGGCCATGTTCATTGGTTGAGAGGAGAGTGATTAGCTGACGCTCCCAGCTAACAGGCAGTCTTCCATGGTCCAAATTTGCTCTACAGAGCAATCCAATTTCAACTGCTGTAGAAGGCTGGAAGTATCAGATGATATCAGCACCCGGCAGGTCCTAGATCATTTTTCAAACAGTGCTAGAATTATTTCACATCTTATTAGTGATGGCACCAGGGCACCCCTGGCATCATAATCACTACAGCAGTTTGTAGTGGTTGTGGTGCTTGTAGCATTGCTTTAAATAGCTAGAAGGGCCCCTTTCTAAACATTGCAACATTACAGTATGTATTATTCATGTTGCCAATTATTGTAGCTTCTAGAGGAAAATTATTTTCAAAGTTAGAACTGATTAAAAACGATCTCCCAAATGCAATCTAAAAAATAATCATGATATTTACTGAAAGAAGCTTGCTTGATGAACTGGACATACATGATGTGATATAGAAATGTGCAATTAGAAAAGCACAAAACGTTAATTTTGTTTGGTTCTGCATGCCTGCTCACTTTATTATAACAAGTAAAGAAATAAACTTGAGCACTACAAAAGAGAGCCCTTTCATTGCTAAATCCGATTCTGAGAGATGAAATAATTGAAAACAGACTTTAATTTTAGTGTCATTCTTTCTCGTGGGAATTTGTGGTCTAATCTACCCTAATCAGGATGGCACTCTATATGCTGTTTGCATGTAATGGAGATAGTATTTGGTATTTCTATGCAGATCTTAATTTAGATTACATCAGCATATAGAGTGATATTTAAAAGTATGAACTGTGTTGTCTTACAACATCTGCAGTGAATGTAATTTTAGATTTAGAACTATAGAGAGTTGTAAAACAGAATTGAAAAGTACACAAATTAGAATTCTCTAGTTTAAAAAATAAATAACAATAAACTATTGTATAACTGATCACGCTTCATAAATTTCGAAGATCCTCATACTAAAGAGAACATGTCCATAACTATATATTTAAATATATTTTTATGGGCTTGAATCATTTGCACAAAGTTATGCATTTATTATACGTTTATTATAAACATGTATATGTCCTATTGGTGTAGTGTCAATATATTTACCGCTATTAGAAAATGGTAATCCAAATTTATGTTTATGCATATTTTGCATAAAATATAATATATAATTGCATATTTTTATTAATAGGAGCATTAAGATTTAACAATGAATAATGGTCATGTTCTAATTGAACTTTAAAAAGTGCAGTACAAAGCCTCATCTAGTCACTTTTAGTAAAATGATTTAAAAAGATATCCCTAGTTGCACACATTGATAAAAAAAGGAAATTTTCTAGATCTAGACCATAAACAAAAACATTATTTTGTTGAAAACAATAATATTCATGGCATGACAAGATGCATGACTATTCATTTAGTAACATATGTCAATGGTTTTACAGGAGATTCTCAAAAAGTCTTACTCTTTCAAAATTGTAACAGTACATTTTCCCTGTTCATTACCGATAAACCTATGGATCTCTTTGAAATATTCTCCAAATGTCAAAATGTAAATATAATTTTTCTACAGTTCCTCAATATATACATCAAAACAGTTCCCTCAAACACCTACATAAGCAACATGGGCATAATTGCCTTTTTACAGATATTGCCTAAAATAAACTGTCAAAATGGAAGAGAATAAAGAAGAGAGGAAGGTATATTTAAGCCCATATTATACATTGTGGCAAAGGACTATGGGCCGTATCCAAAGACGTTGTTCAGGAGTTAACCTGCCTGGTCTCCCCCAGCAGCTTTCCCTGGGTGCCCCTGGTCTAGCACTTTCCACTTTCCCTTCTTTGGAACTGAACCGAACACTAGCTCCCTGGTGGCGGTTCGCATGAAGAAACCCACGAATTGTCCTCAGCGGTACTTAGCCGCAAACGTTATGGACCTGTTTTCGGCATGAGGTGACCATGTGGTTCCCAGAAAACTTGATCCTGGATTTTGAATGACTTGGGAGGGAGTTGTGCTGAATACAATGGAGACCCCCTGCTGGGGTCTGTGCATAAAATGTTGTGTTTGGCTCAATTAATATCAGTTGTACTCCCAGAACTAGGTGTCATCTAGTTACTAGAAGGGGAAGGGCTATAATCACTGTTCTGCACCTTGTTCCAGCTCGTGGAGGATTCGGCAGGGAAAGTCCTTGTAAGGACTAGAGCTCCCAGGACTGTGTATTATAATACAGTGGCTCCAGGACAGAGAGGCTCCAGGAGGACACCAGCCGACTGGGGTAGAAGAGTGGCAGTTTTCCCTGGCTCCAGCTAGGAAGTGACCCTTGGAGGAGGTACCCAGCCGGGGTACAGTGAGCTCTGCTACATATATATTTGGGAGTAACTCAATGTGTGTCTAGTTATAAAAGCCTATATTTGTATTTGTTATCAGTATATGTGTGTTTGGCTAATTAGTTATGTGAGGGGTCGATTGTATGTGCATGTGTATGTGAGAATGGCTGATGATCAATGCTTGTGAGTGTGGTTAAAAATGTGTGAGTGTTACTAACTAGGTGTATGTGCTAGTAATAATAACTAATGAAATGGTATGCATTCAAGTGTGTATATAATTATATATTTATATTATATATAAATTAATATATATATATATATATATATACACATACATACACACACACACACACACACACACACACATATGTGTATATATCAAAGTTTCAATTCTAAAGAGTCATTATCAAGTCCTTAGGTCTTGATAATGACCCTGTAGAGTTGAAACACAACCCTATAGGGACCCTACATGGACTGACCCATTTTTGCAATCTTTTTTTTCATTTGATTTGTTTCCCGAGTTAGTTTATCATATCACCAAATATGGGCAAAATTTGGGCATCCGAAAAAATATATATTTTCCAAAACATGGTTTGTTTTCTCACTGTGCACTACTCTACTATTCTACTACTCTATTCTCTAATGTGTCTTCTATGTCAAATTTGGGGACATAACCAAACTCCTTAAGTCATTTATAAATGTGTCAGTAATAAAGTTATGTTATCTGGGTTATTTTGGGGGCACGGGATCCACTTTTTCCAGTATAGTGTTTATGGAATGCTAGAAACTCTTTATAGCAGATAAAAATAATTGAGTAACGGTAAACAAAAGTCAATATCAAAGAGGGGTTGAGACAAACATATATAAGTATGAGAGCAATAATATCAATATGGAGTATGTTAGAGCCTACTGCTCTAAACCATGCTTCATACATTCTCAATGGGTCTTTTCATGGTATATCAAGAGCCTGGGAGACAAACATTACGAATTGTTCAAGAAAGTAATGCGATTTCAAACTTTGATTGAGTCAGCGAGCTCTATTACATAAGGTAGTGAGGACACGTCTAATTTCCCATAGTCATGCTATCTCAATCCTGACTGGTGACAGATGCAGTGATTTATTTGTTTTTAGTGGTTCAGTTAAATCTACACTTCTCCTGGATATAAGTCCTTAGAGTGATGTTTGAGCATAGAAGTGTTTGAAAAAAATTGTATATATACACTGATCAGCCACAACATTAAACCCATTGACAAAGGAATGGGTAACATTTAATTTATTGTTAGAACGCCACCTGTCAAGGGGTGGGATATATTAGGCAGCAAGTGAACAGTCAGTTTTTGCAATTCATCTGTTGGAAGCAGGAAAAATGGGCAAGGAAAAAGATCTGCGTGACTTTGACAATTGCCCAATAGTGATGGCTAGACAACTGGGTCAGAGCATCTCCAAAATGACAAGTCTCGGGGGGTGTTCCCGGTATAAAGAATTCACTAAAGGCAATTTTTAAGCAAAATCAGTGATTTGGTAAGTTTTTTGTGTGATAAATAATTAAACAACACATGTCCAGATTACACAAAAAGTTCAGGCATAAGCTACAGACTATTTTCATATTCTGAATCTGGGTTTACGTTAATAGATTTTAGATTTTGGCGCTGCCTGATTTTAAGCATTTAAAAAAAACAAGAAAATGCAAATCCAGCTGTTGTTACAAGCATCATACAGGCAAGGATTCATAGATAACAACAGCACTAAAAAAAGAAATACAAATAAACGAAATATAAAAAATAAATGGTAAATAAAATATGAAAAAGGTGTGTCCAGTGCTATGTTAACCTACCTGATTTCCCCTATTGGTGTAATATATATGCATATAAATAATGTAAAATAAAATTAACACCCTCTTAAGCGATGTAAAGATTTGTAAGGTGATGAACATATTTAGAATAGACTGAAATAAAGACATAACATAGAAATACAAATTTGTTTTGGAAAAAAACCACACAAACTATTCTTCCGGCGTTCTGGAGAAACATTGAACCATCTTTATAGGTAGACGTTTAGAAAGCAAATACACCCAAAATATGCCAATGACATTAAAATACACATTTCAAATAAAAGTGCCAACACATACGTTTATCCAGTGTAATGGTCCTTTACTTTTTCAATCTTTCTCAATAAATTAGAAACCAGCTGGTTTTAATCAAGCAGATGGTGTCTGCAGAGAACATTTAAATGAATCGAAAAGCATTTAATCAGCCTTGAGAACAGTAACTTTGATCACATCCTCTACAGTGTTTATAAATTAAAACTGTAAAAGATTTTATTTGAAAAGAATGCAACAGATATTATTACACTCTGAACATTTGAGAAATTCAAAGATAATGAGAAAGCTGTGATAAAAACAATTGTAAAAAATATAAAACATGGCAGTATTTTATTAAAAAGATTTAAAGGTTTCATTAAAGAAACGGGGAAAATAGTATGATTTGTTAATATACAAGGACTTAGAAATTACTTTCAATTGTGGAAGTTATTCACTAAACTGAGAATGGTAGAGAAGTTACAAGAGAATTACATATTTTATAACAATTTAGCTTGCTGGAAAAATAGACTTTTACACCTTCTCTAAAGTACAAGGTTGATCCATGTATGTGTCACGATTCCGGGAACCCAACACGCTAACAGACACACACATACACAGAAAAGGTGCCATACCGGACCTTAGAGTGGCCGGGCTAAGCACACACAGAATAGTCAGGAGATAAGCAGAGTCAGGGGAACCAGAAGACAGGATAACGATAAACAAGCCGAGGTCAAAGGGTAGGAGAAAGTCACAAAGTCAGTTTAACAAGCCAGAGAGTACGTAACCAGAAATCACAAGTTCAGAATCAATACTATAAAGCAAAGACCACAACAGGGCAGGGAGGAACAGGAAAGGCAAGTATAAATACCCTAGGTTTAATTCTGATTGGATAACTTCCAATCAGAATTAACAATCACACGTGGGAGATATCTAAGCCTCCCACTGTGATTGTGGTACTGTTGCCTTAACGCCGGGTCACTCACGTGACCCCGGCGTTTGCATAAATTAACGACCTCCCAGCGTGCAGCGTTATATATGCTGCCGATGGGAGGCGTGAAGGATGCGAGCGGCGATGGACTGAGGGTGAGTGCTGCAAGTTGCGAGCAGCCTCCCCTCCTAGCCGCCCGCGGACCCCTGACAGTATGGAACCATTCACTGAGCCTAAAGATTTATCAGCCACATCTCACAAGTGAGCTAAAACTAGCCTGAGACCTGAACAGAGACATTAAGAGGACAATGTATTTGAACTGTCTGTTCTCAGTCATCTACTGTGATCTATCTTGTTGAATTTGTTTGCAACTTCTAGCAAACTTGCATCTTATTGTCTCCCCAAGTTAAAAGGATAATACAGATGTGGAACTCCTTGACAACTGTGCCTAGAAAGGCATACCTTATTGACCAGGTCCACCAATGCCAGTACCACCATCTGATTTTACCGTATGTCTTGTGCAAAGCAAACTTACTTAGCATTTTGTATCTGGACTGTCCTTTTGGGTGGATTTCATCTTTTAGGCAGAAGGTTTAGGTTATTTTTGTAATAGGACAAGTGAGCTAAAACTAGTTCAAGACTTGAGTTGGATTTTACCAAAGGACCATCTATTCCAGTTGTTGCCCATTCACAGTATTTTCTTGAGATCTGTCAGTTTGGTTTCTTACAAATCCAGGATTAACTATTAACTATCAATGCCCCTTACGAGAGTAAATGAACAGTGTATTAAAACAACTTGCAACAAAATAAAAGGGAAATCAGCCAAATAAATCTGATGATTACATGATCACAATAGGATAGCATCAAACTTGCAACAAAGTAGACAATGTCATCTACTACAGCATATAAACAAATTAACCAAGAAACTCGGATTTGACAGCAGGTGCACTCAAAATCCACAGAAACAAGATTATGAGATTATGTAGAGATGCTTAAAAAAATGTTGTCAAAAAAGTGACTTCTAAGTTATAAATGGAAAATTACATTAGATTTGTCCATTAGGAGGAAAACTAAAGCATTGCAATACATATTGCAATGAAAGGACATATTTCAGTATCGTAATGTTATTAGGATTTCTTAGTAGTGAATTGAATTCTGAATGACAAAATGTGGGCAACAATAGCTGTTTTGAAGAATGTTTTTAGTCCCAATTGGATGTTTTTGGCCAATTTTGCCATATGGATTTAAATTCACTACAATTTGGTGTTTAGTAATTAAACCCCACTTTAATAATGTAGTTTGCAGATTTGAATTAATTTTTTAATGTATTTCATTACAGACCCATTCCACTTTGCCTGGAATTCAAATACAATGCTGGATTTAGGGCTTTATGGCGGTGGACATGTGATGGACTTAATGAGAAATGCTATGCTTGCTTTGATGCTACACACCACTGGAATCCCAACCAATACACTATGAATACTATGAGTGATTAAAAAGTAATCAATACATAGAAAACATACAATCCACTTGCATACCAATGCAGTATAAAATAATTCAAAAATGTGAGCATTCCTATTGTGACTGGTTTGGATTTGATTAAAAACATGGGCTTTTAGCTGCCATTCCTATGTCAGTCTATCCCTGTTTAAATGTCCAATTACATGTTTTAGCAGATAGGCATGACCATTTAACAGAGACCATTGGATTTATCCAAAGATCATAGCTACGATTTATTTTGTATTTTGTAAATCAGATACAGACACAAATGAAATAGGAAAACAGTGATAATGAGAATCATCAAGGCAACATATAAAGTGGCACTGCTTGCATATAGCTCAATATTTCTGCTGACATATATTGGATGTTAGCATCTCAATTCCCATAGTTGGCTTGGATTGTTATTACCATTTTAGAAAACCCAACCATATAGGACAGCCAAGAGCAACACTGTACCAGCCGCTCTGCCCATTCGACCCATAAAACTTAAGTGGTTGAGATAAGTAGAACATTATGCAGATGTTGAAAGATGCTAAGAAAAGGAAAGACAAACAGGAAAGGGAAAACAGGGGGTTTGATGGGATGCTTTATGGAGATTTGGTGGCACCTTCCAAATCTTAAAATAGCTTCATCACTTTTTTTATGACGCACTATTATTATCTTATATTTAAGGTAGTTTTCCTTATTTCTGCCTCCATCCATATAGCAATTTCCTCACCTTTATTCACTGACATATAATTAGCTCTATATGAAAAAATAGCCTTTTGTCATTAGTATTCCACATTTTTTCTAACAAATCATTTTGATCTACTGATACAGTCAGTGCTAAAAAGTAAAGCATAATTATTTTGTGTTAATTTAAATTATAGAATGTCACATTACAAGCACAACAAATTCTAACTATTACAAAATGTACTCACAATCATTCTTACAAAAGTCAATGGGCAGCAAATTAAGTTGGAGCTCCTAAAATAAATCAATGCAGATAAAATAGAAATGAGCTTTCCAGCCTAATAAAGTTTGTTGTTTGGTTTTTAAACTAATGACAAAATAATACTTGTTGATTAAAACCTTGACAACTGAACTAACCAGTGTAAAGAGGTGACATGCATGTTCATAAAAAAAATGTGAAAAAGACAAAAATTATAGAGCAACAACACAGGGATTATCAAAAAAAAAAAGAAAAAAAAAAGATCAACTGTAAGCTGAATAGACTGGCAAAAAATGGAATAAAACTAAAATAGATACATAACATAAATAAACAGAACATAGTGTTATTCACTTGAGTGTGAATAGGAAGAATTCAAAATCAAATACATTTTTGGGCAAACATAACTGAATGTAAGAAATTCTACAAGTCAGCTTTGCTTTTGATTTGCCTCTTTTGAACATTTTTTAAAGAGGTAAACCCAGCTGCTCGACTTTCCTGAACAGAAAACTTTAACTCCAACTCTGTACCATAATGAAGAGGAAGTGAAATACATAGTGCAGTGTTTTTTATTTTTATATATATATATATATATATATATATATATATATATATATATATATATATTAATTGTTCTGCATTTATGTTAAAGCATACTAAACTGTTCAAAAATGAAATTTTGCCTGATCTTAATAACTGATTTCTATATATAATTAGTTTTATATATTTAGTTTAATAATTAGTTTTATAATTTTACAAGGCTTTGTAAAATCACCTGTCTTAGATGCCGCTTTGGAGGTGACCACAGGGACGTATAAGTTTGAGGAGGTTTTGGATAGCAGTATTACCTTAATAATGCTTATTAGGTATAGAGTAGATTTATTATATGCATGGTTAATATATACTTAAAAGCACTGTCACTTTAATTATTAAGTTATGGCACTTTATATTTTCAATTGTGTTTTTGCTCACACATATTTCAAATTATATATATTTACATTGCACTTATATGGGATAATTGAATGTACTTCACTTTAAGTTATATTCATTTAGCACCGGCACTATTAAGTAGTAAGTAAAATTAGTGTAGGACACAGTGATAATGGGGTACTATTATGTAATGGTGGGCTTAACACAATATGACCATATGGTGCAATTGAATCCCCATATTTGTTTACCAAAATAGGTGATTTTAAATAACCTTGTAAAATTTAAAACTGTATTTTTGTTTGCATGTTTTTGCTTAATCTGTATTTTGAATACATTTTGGTCTTTACAGCAGTACAACTACTGAGAAATGCATGTTCCCTGTGTTCCCCCAATTCCTTTTTGTCCATGGTAGGAACGTGGCTGAATTGGAAAGTGAGAGAGAAGGGTAGTGTGGAGCCACTGATTACGTTGAGAAAATAAGAAATTGTTTAAGAAGTGACAAGTTACCTTGGAAGGCCATGGGTTATTCTGAATATATAAGTTTTAAGGAACTTCTTCCAAGAGAGGTGTGAGTTAGCACTACGGGTAGAGTTCTTGAGAGCTTTGTAGGTAAGAGTTACTATTTTGGATGGAATCCTGTAGTATTTTTTTATATCAAGACATCAAAGTATAAAACACAACAATTTATTATAGGGTGCATTAATATGTCTCTTTTCAACATTATCTCCAGAAATACAAATAAATATAATTGTAATGGGGTCAGCAATGGAATTAAGAATACGGACACTTTCATGGCAAATAGAATGTATTCAAACAAAATAGCGCACTATTATCAGATGTATTCAAAGCTGGCAGTGGAATTGTATTTGTATTATATATTTTATTTTTGTTTGATCTGATATTCCTCTATTCTTCAATGCTGTCTTTTTTACATATCATCCTCTTATCTCTAGAATTTTTCTTCTCAACTTCTGCCTCACTTGCAGCCCACTACTGTCAGATTAATTGAATAATCATGCACGGCTGAATGGCTCACATTGGATCTTGTCAGCTTACGTTAAGACAATTCGGCAGCAAAAGAAAGGTTATACAATAGATATATAAATTCTCAAAATACTGTTGGGCAATAGTCATACATCATGAGGCAAATGTAACAATTCTCTATCCCATACACAGCATCTTTGAAAGGCTGTGTCTCAACAGAACTCTCAGAGTTTGCTTAAATATGCAACTAAGCACAAATTGCACTCTCTTAGATCAGATGGAAATATAAAAAAAGCAAAAAGTTGTTCACTTATCATGTGTAGCACTTGTGCTGAGCTGGAGAAACAAGACTTAAGATGATATGTAAGATTTTTTTACATTTTCTCTACTTCAGGATGTGTGAAACTTTCATAGTCTACATTAGAATTATACAAATTGTATACTTCAGTAAGTTTTAAACAGATGTATTCACAAACCTTGGTACATATGATCATAATTGCGTTGTCAGGTGCAAAACAAACATATATGTTCTAGTTTATTTCATGAACATTTGCTGTTTTGCATATTGGATCAGTAGAAGGCGTAGAGTGTGTGATATAGAGTTTATGATTTGTACTTGTTACACAACTCAAATAGATGTTGGATCCCTGCCCAGCCAGAATGTCACCTGTTTTCCCTCTCCAGCTATCACACTCCATTCAATTTCTATTTCTCCTTCAGTACCCTACCATTATGTTCCTAATCCCTATATCGGTGGGTCCTACATTAATTTTAACATAGGAGACAAATTAAAAAGTGCTAATGCACTAAAAAAGTATATTTAATCTGATGTAAGAGCATTGGGAATATACATCATGCAAAATTAATGTGTAAAGAAATGTAAAAAAGTACAGTTTCATAACTAAAGAATTAAAGTAATGGTGCTCTTATGTATATATTCACAATGTATATATATCCACATATACATATATATATATATCCACATATACATATATATATATATCCACATATACATATATATATATATATATATATATATATATATATATATATATATATATATATATATATATCCACATATATATATATATATCCACATATATATATATATATATATATCCACATATATATATATATATATATCCACATATATATATATATATATATATCCACATATATATATATATATATATCCACATATATATATATATATATATATATATATATATATATATATATATATATATATATATATATATATCCACATATATCCATATATATATCCACATATATCCATATATATATCCATATATATATATATATATATATCCACATATATATATATATATATATATATCTATATATATATATATATCCACATATATATCTATATATATATATATATCCACATATATATATATATATATATATATCCACATATATATATATATATATATATATCTATATATATATATATCCACATATATATATATATATATATATATATATATATATATATATATATATATATATATATATATCCACATATATATAGAAGGCGTATGCCTGAAGTTGTGGGAGGGATTTAGGCATATATAAACCCAGCAAACCCCTACTCACCTGTCTTCGTCGATTCCGGAAGCTCGCCTTCATTCCGCTTCACAGACCCTCTGACGTCATTCGTCCGCGACGTTCGCACAGCCCGCCGGTCAGCACTGTTTCCACGAGAACGCTGGCATTCAGTAAACTCCCCGACAACCGTAAGTTCCACTTCCTTAGATAATTAATTCATGTCAGTTGTGCATTCGCATTCGGCTACCTTAAACAGCTCATAGTTTATCTTACTCACGTTTCAATAAACGCCATTCAAACCAACGCATCTGATAACTACTGTACAATCACTTATCCTCCATAACGCTATTCTTTGCTCGAATTTTCATAATTTTCGGTCTGTATTGGTATTACTAAACTAGTTATTTTTCCTTAGAGCGGCATGCTTTTATACACATATGACATTTCTAATTTACAACCAATTCAAGTACTTGTACGTTTCTGCATAACAGGAAGGTATTATAGTTTGGTGTAGCGAGTTATGGTGACAGTTTGGGCAATAGTTTGGGTTAACATTAAGTCCTACACATTACCTTATCTTGAATTTCACTAGCAGTTGTTATGGGATATACAAATGGGTTAAACCTAGTATGTGTATATTTTCATTTACTTGCTAAATTCATTTTTTTTTTTTTTTTTTTTGTTAAATTTATGGGTCTCCTCCGTATGCTTTGTTTTAAAAAATGACAGGGGTTCTTCCAGGATACGTTCTTCAATTAAAGTTGTGTTACAAGTTACGGTTTGGTTAGTAATATTTCCCTTCCTACACTACGTTATTCCTTCCTACCTTGCTCACTACTAATAGGAGTCGGTAAAATTTTCATAAACTAAAAATTGGCTTGTTTCTTTTCTGTTTTATCTAACATCACCTGTGTCCGTTTTTCTGCAATTCGGGACGTCAGCAGTACAAGCCGACAGTAAATTACTCTCTAGGTCATCTTGGGTTAATCCTGTCACTAATTCATCGTTCAGGTAAGTCTAATATATTACAACACGAGCACGTTCAGTCGCCGCTATTCTCCCGTCCAGTTAGTCGTTGCTGGTTGCTAGGGTTTTAGGAGCCCAATAGCGGTAATCTTCCCCTGGCTTCTTCGCCTAGGTTAGTGGTCCCGCGAGGCCAACTCCCATCCTCATCTCGGAGGTACTACGCCCCTCGGGCCAAATCATAGTTAGCCGCCTCGCATTTTGTATAGAGAGGGCCTCACCAGTCACCCCCAGTCTGTCTTATGGTTACTTCCCACCGAGAGGCCAACACCCCGCCACAACGCTCAGTGGCCTCAAATCCCCTCGCGCCAACTCATAGATAGAGCCTCTCAAGCCACTTGGCACTAAGCAGGGCCTCACCAGTCACCAACCTAGTTTAATTGCTTCGCCACGGTGGCACTAGCTAGCCAACCAGCACACACACGCACGCATTAAAAAAAAAATTAAAAAAAAAAAATAAAAATTTTAACTCTAAGTTTCCTTTCATGCCGTAGCATGTCAACAGCCTCGGTTCCAGACGATGAACAATCAGTCGCAAGCACTCCGTCCAGATCTAGCTCCCAGCCAAGACAACCTAGTGCCTCATCCAGCTACAGATCCTGGACTATTCCAAAGATTACGGCCGAGCTCAATAGGAGGAATATTCCCTTCCCGGCTACAGCCAGGAAAGCTGAACTCTTCCGTTTGCTTAACGCCCAAATTACGGAGGATTCACCAGGCCCTAGTTCTGACGGTTCTATACAGAATAGTTTAGCTGAACTGCGGAGCATGATGTCCTCTTTGGTCTCCTCTGTAGCCGGCATTAGTACCAGGCTAGATACCCTGGAAGCCTCTGGTCGGTCCGGCATTACGGAAGTTCAGGTTCCTCTGGTACAACCAGAGTCCGACTTAGGAGGTAACTCCACTAATACTCCTGTCAAAAAGTCTAATATCATTAATCCTGTTCATTTAATCCCACAAAACCTTAGACGGGACATAATAGAAGGGAAGGATGTTAACTTAGCTTCCCTCCTCATCGCATCACAGGATGTTATCGAGAACAGGGCTTACACCTTTGAAGATATATCACTAGTGATGAAAGCCAGGGACCCTAGGCTTAATAAAAAACTTAATATTCCCGAGTTCGTATTAGCCTTTGGGTTATATCGAGACGTAATTTGCTCCGCTTTCCCGCACCGTAGGGAAGAGCTGGACTTATATTTGCACAAGCTGGTGGACCTAGCCTACAAGTACGGTGGTTATGCATTCTACGACTACCACAAGTCCTTTTCAGCCAGATCAGCCGCATCCCTGGCACAGTTCAACACTCCCACTGATTGGAGTCAGTTGGACACCGAATTATTTTGTAGGCATTTCGCCGGGCTTAGGACACCAGCATGTGCAATTTGCGCTTCAGCTTCTCATACTTCGAACTTTTGTCCTAGTACCGCAGTTAGTCCATCTACTAGTTTCGCTAACCCAGACTATTCTAGTCAAAGGGAAATGAAGGACAAATTAGGCAGACCCATAGTGTTTCTCGGGAAAACGCAGGTTTGTAATAACTTTAATGAAGGGGGATGTAGTTATAGCGCATGTAGATTGCTCCACGTTTGTTCTGTCTGTTTCAGGGCACACGCAAAAACGATGTGCCCGAACAAACTGTTTCCAAAAAAGGCAATTACTCCAATAAATGTACCAAATTTGCAACGCTACCTGACTGCACATCCTTCTTCTCAATTAGCGGACTTTCTCATTTCTGGTTTCACCAAAGGCTTTCACACAGGTTTTGTGGCACTCCCTTCAGGCACACTAGAATGCCCCAACCTGCAGTCAGCAATATCCGACCCAGCCAGTCTAAAACTTCTCCTCGACAAAGAGGTGGAAAATGGTTTCATGATAGGTCCCTTCACCACACCACCTTTCACGTCCTGGAGGACAAGTCCTTTAGGTATAGCCACAGGTAAATTCAACGACAAAAAGAGGTTAATAATTGACTTCTCTGCACCGCACTCTTCCACCTCCCCAAGTTTAAATTCCCTTATTCCATCCGAAGACTTCTCACTGCAGTACGCCAAGATAGACGATGCCATTCAAGCCATTGTCAACCTCGGTAAGGCAGCCTGGTTGAGCAAAACGGATATCTCGAATGCTTTTAAGCTGCTACCTATTATGCAGTCGCTCTGGCACCTACACGGGGTCAAATGGCAAGGGGAATATTATTTTGCTACCAGGCTGACCTTTGGCTCAAAAAGTAGCCCGAAACTTTTTGACTTGTTTGCAGAGACCCTGAATTGGCTGTTACTCAACGAGTCCAGATGCCCAGTAGTAATCCACTACCTCGACGATTTTCTGTATATAGAACCTCACTACTGCACACCGCTCAGCCTACATAGGGCACTCTCCTTATTTGAGGAACTTGGTGTTCCCATAGCCGCGAATAAGACTGAGGGTCCCGATACTGAAATCACCTTTTTAGGGATCACGATCAATTCTGTATCCATGCAAACCAGCCTCCCTCAAATCAAGGTGGATAGGATTTTAGATTGCATTCACACCTGCACCAACCTCGGGTCTTGCACCAGGAAAGAATTACAGTCTCTCCTGGGCTCTCTTAACTTTGCCATGAGAGTTATCCCGCAAGGCAGATCTTTTATCTCCAGGTTACTCTCGCTACTACACGGCCTCCCTGACGACGACACAAAGATCAGTTTAGACAATTCAGCAAGGGCTGACCTAGAAATGTGGAAACTATTCTTGTCCTCGTGGAATGGTAGGTCATTGTTCATTCCTCCCATCTCCGACGATTCCCCAGTTATCTGGACAGATGCTGCAGCTTCAGTCGGGTACGCAGCAATATTTGGGGACGAATGGGTATTTGACAGTTGGCCGCCTGAGACTAACACACTAGATAACTTCGACAAAACCTCAGCGTTATTCGAAATCTTTCCCATAGTAGCAGCAGCACACATTTGGGCCGAAAATTGGAGGGGTAAAGCGGTTAAGTGTTTTTCGGATAACATAGCAGCCTGCAGTATAATTAACAAAGGCCGGTCTCAGTCCCTGTCTATCATGAAGTTAGTTAGGAGGCTCACTTGGTTAGCAGCAAACTGGCAGTTTTACATTTGTTGTATACATGTTCCAGGAATGTTCAATAACGCTGCTGACGCATTATCACGTTTCAATTTTCAGGAATTTTTCCGCCTTCACCCTACTGCGAACAAGCAACCCAAAACTCCCCCACAGTTTGCAGATCTAATCATGCTTTAGATCAGTTATTGGCCCAGGGTAGAATTCTAGCACAGGCCGGGTTATCGGCAAACACAAAAAGAGCGTACAATAGGGCATTTGAAATGTTTAATAATTTTGTACGCAACTTTAACATAATAAATCGATTTTCAGTAGAAACTATGGTTGCATTTTCAACTTTTTGCCACACCTCATTAAAGCTTGCTTACAACACCATCAAACTATACTTAACAGGTATACAACACTTCATGCTTACTATCTATCCCGATAAGACCCCTTTCTTGTCCACATACCCAATTAAAAACGTTCTTAAAGGTATCCAGAGACTAAATAACCATAAAACCCTTGAGAGACTCCCAATTGATAGTAACATCTTTGAGAAAATCTCTGAGCTCTTAGATAAAGGTCCTTTTGATCGCCCTACTAATCTGATAATTAAATCCGCAGCTTATTTGGCTTTTTTCGGATTCCTACGGCCCAAAGAGTTTTCAGTAGAAAAAATAACAGACACAGACACTTGCCTTAAACAGAGAAATTTGTCCAAAATAAATGATCATTATATTTTAGTTATTCCCCGTACAAAAACAAATCAAACAGGCCCCCCCGTGGAGGTTACGTATTTCCCTACAGGGTCTAAATGTTGCCCAGTCCAGGTGCTGGATAACCTGGTAAGTCAACAGATTAGGAATCCAGAACTGCCGCTTTTGTCCCTACAAGGAAAACCTCTCACGACGAAACATTTCATGCTATACATACGTTCATTGTTACTTAGACTTAGCCTCAACCCAAACTCCTTCTCAGGACACTCGTTTCGAATCGGAGCAGCCACCACGGCTTCAAGTAATCATGTCCCATCACACATAATAAAGAAAATGGGACGCTGGAAATCTGCAGTGTATAACCGGTACATTCCAAACCCAGAGAAAGAGATCAGACTCGCTTTTCACAATATGTCTAAATAATGTTTATTGTTGTGGTGTTAATAAATATATAAACGTTACTTACTTTTTGGCCTCTTTTTTACAGGCCTAGCCGCTCGTCGGTTTCGGCACACCTCAACCGACTATTATTTGTTAAAACTAAACCTACTTGGAATGTACGCCCCTTTTCATAATCCCGTACACAAATAGAAGGCGTATGCCTGAAGTTGTGGGAGGGATTTAGGCATATATAAACCCAGCAAACCCCTACTCACCTGTCTTCGTCGATTCTGGAAGCTCCCCTCCCACCACACCCTCTTCACATATCATTATAACCAGGCGGGCCCTCTTTTTTACAGGCCTAGCCGCTCGTCGGTTTCGGCACACCTCAACCGACTATTATTTGTTAAAACTAAACCTACTTGGAATGTACGCCCCTTTTCATAATCCCGCACACAAATATATATATATATATCCACACACACACACATATAGATATATATATATGCTCTATCTCAAATAAAATGTATTACAAAACCTCCTTAAATTTATACTTTACACTTTAGTTAATTTAGCACTAGCACTATTTAATTTGAACCATGTTAAAATTAGTGTAGGACCTACCAATATTGGGGGTACTGTGGCCTAGTGGTGTGCTTATTAAGATATGGCCATATAGTGGACCTGAATCCCAATATTTGTTTGCTGAGGTAAGTGATTTTAAGTAGCCTTGCAAAATGTAAAACTGTATTTTTGGGTATGTACTGTTTGTTACTCTGTGTTTTGTATAAATGTTGGTGTTTATGACAACATAACTACTGAGAAATGCATGCTACATGTGTGACCCCAATTCACTCTTTTTTCTACATAAGTCCTCTTTCAGACATCCGTCCCTCAGTACCTATAACAATATCTAATCATTATAACTTGTCAGAATTCAGTTATTCATTCACCTGTCATTATTCTGTCCCATTTCATCCCTTAATCCCAGGCAAGCTTATGTTCCCTTTCCTCAATCCCCAGCCACATAAATACCTAATTTTCTCTCCATCGTTCACAGATATAATAATATCTCCTCTACAGACTTCCTCACTCTTGGTAGTGCACACTATCCTCATTACCAAACCATTAGGTTGTCCATTTCCTACTTCCTTTCAATGTTCCATTTTCTCAATGCATTTCTCTCTCCGCACACACGATGATGTCCTATTTCCTCCACTTCTTGGTGAGAGCATTCCTATTCCTTACCTCTCTACCTGAATCTCAAGTCATGTTGTCCGTTTCCTCGGATGTCCGCACCCTTATACTATTCCCAGCTATGATAACAGTTCCTTCACCAGCTATTTTTTCCCCGTTTGTGTTTATATTCTTAATTGTTTTGCCACTTAGACCATGATAACGTGAACTTTCCTTCCTTTTTAATTGAGCAATTATCTTTTTATTTATCTGGCAATTATATAACATACTTTTAAAATGATACAACAATCATACGAGCAATGTATAAACATCTATTAGTGAAAATGCATTGATTATATATGGAGACCATAAACAGATTGATTTTTTTTTATTCAGCTATTATATTGTTTTAGCAAAATATAAAACCAAGCTTTAACCAGGAATTTGAAGCTAAAAATGGCCTAGAGTAAATGTCAACATACAACTGTCTAAGTAAACCAAAAAAAAAATCTTAAAAAGATATGTCTCCTAAGGTTTAGTCTAAAACAATATAATTTCTTTTGTTTAAAACAGGATAGTATTATTTGTAAAAACATAGTAAATAAAATGTCTGTCTATGCCATTTAATACTGTTTTGGAACGCAGAACAATGATTTGTATTTTATCACATCAAGTAGTGCACATGTTACAGTGAATATGGTAGCATCTACAAATCAATTACTATGGTTACATCAATGTTAAATGAACCATATAGAATGTGAATGTGAAATACCAGCTGGTCTGTTAACCATTCTAGTTAATGCCTATAGGAATCTTTAAAATCATTTTCATGGACATTAGGTGACCAGCAAGATGACCTAATGGTAAGCGAAAATAAACCTTTAAAAGTCTTTCAGGCTCACTTGTTATTATAAAGGGCTGGTTCGAGACACTGAAGTCACTTATCCATAGTGCACACAACATTTTGTCATGGATTTCCAAGATTGTGGATCTGCTATTTTTAGCAATGACACCATTAGTTTACCCTTCACGGAGTTGTAATTGCCTGAATCATGATTATAGCCATTTTCATGAAGTGACAATGTTCAATTATCCAATCATGTGGAACAGCACCATTTATGAAAGGCGGATTGAACAGCTTAACTAGTAATTAGAATAATTTCAAAACAAATGACCATAAAATATAGCTTTTGGTAGTTTTCAAATATTCCTTAAGGTCAATGTGTTATTATTATGCAACACATTTTATTGTAATAGGAATGCAACCGCTAAGCTCACCATTTCAGAAATCAAACCCGATTTTTCAACAGTTGGAGCACTTAAAAGGGATATTCCAGGCACTATAATGACTTTGTCACAAAAAAGTTGTCATGGTGCAAGGAGCTCCCAGTTCCCATCTTAGCTGAATGAGTTAAGCCATTAATGAGCCATTAAGGTCTACAAGCAGCACCTAATCGCTTTGCCCCTGCATTTCCGCCCAACATATCGTTTTCACTCACTTTTTTCAACGGTCAGCTAGTACTCTCAAGTCTATCAGCCCAGTTCAAGGCTTCCTGATTTAAATTAAAACAAAAAAAACAGAGCGTAAAAGAACTCTAAGAGAAGACAGATGATTAGAGAAACTCAACACCTTGCCCTTCTGTAAATTCCTGTTCCGGTCTCAAAATTATTTTTGCTCATTTGTGCCATTACAGTGTAAAACTGTACTATTTGCATTGCAGACTGATCCTGCCTGCAAGGCAGGGCTGTCTTAATGCATGGGCACGCTGGGCAGTTGCTTCGAGGCGCCACGAGCCTTGGGGCCCCATAGACTTGCCAATATTTAGGTAGATTATTCTGGGAGATTTATTCAGAACATACAAACCCACTTTATTAAAACATTTGGGTGGCCCAATCACCCAATATCTGTATATGCTTTCTTGCTGTTGCGAATACATATCTTGACGAAAACAACGTGCACGTACTAATTGTACATAAGCAAGACAAAATCAACACACATAATTTTGGAGGCCGTAAAGCTTCTAATATTTGTAACAGTCCATGTCAGTTGCCTTACCCTGCTACCTACTAAATGTTTGTGTGGATAAAGCTCTGCTGTACAGCATGTTATTTAAATGTTTAAACACTGATTAAATAAATATAATAAATTGAAGCTTAATTTTATTGATAAATTAAATTTTCATTACTGTGAGTGGTTGTGTAGGCAGGTCCCCAGTACACCGCTTTGCCCGGGGGACTATAATGCTGTTAAGATGGCCCTGCTACAAGGGCAGTCCAGATGCAAAATACCGACAAATTTCCTCTCTACAAGAGATTTCGGGATTCTTTTGTCATCGTCAGGTGTAACTGATATCCCTCCAGGCAAAGTGAGCACGGGGTCCATGGATGAAACACCATTTTAACTTAGGGAGAGTCAAAGCAAATACATTCCCGATTGAGAAAGCAGAGGGCACCACCTTCAGGCACCACCTTGCATACCATCATTAATAGCTTAACCCCTTAAGGTGAGACTGTACCTGTAAATCGCCTTGCACCATAACAACTTAATTTAAGTTGTTATGATACCTGGAGTGGTCCTTTAATTGGTTATTACTTATCTGTTTTAATATTTAATAAGTGCATAATCCTTGTTCCATAGAGTTATTTATATCTAGTATTAAGAGTACTACAACAATACACCAGTTCTTTGCCAATGAAGACACTGTCTTATGGTGTCTATCTATATTTTTTGTCAAAATGACAGTGACACAGTTTCACATCCTTATGGTAAGCAGCAATGCCACAGAACGATGATATTGCGAAAAAATAGTCACCTTTAATCTTTTGAAAGAATAAAGAAAACAAAATAAAAGAGAAAATGAATGTTAACATAATAAATACTATTAGAATGTGTTATGCTTTAACAGTGGGATACTGCATGACAGCAAAAGTTCTATAAAACATCATTATTATTATTTTTTTGTTAACTATTTTAAAGGTATGCTATTCATATAGCTACAATAAAGTAGTAATGCATAACGTCCTTGTGCAGTAATATTACAAAATAAATATTTTCAGGATACATCCCAGGTTATGTAATTAGGCATAATTTCACACAAAAATGTCTATTTTGGCACAGTAATGTTCACTAAATAAGGTCACTAAATAATCCCAATTACATATATGCTATAAGTCTCTGTTTTTTTATCGATTTTTATCATGTAATGGGTAATTGATAATAGGGAATACAAACTTTCCATTACATTTACCTCCTTACATTATACTTCCCTCTGCCCCCCGCACACCCCCTTTCCATATTGAAAAGGTTTAAAACCTTTTTAACACTTACCAAATTCTAGCCCCAGTCGCCTTCGCCACTGGGTCGGCGCTCTGCCTGATGGGGGGGCAATGCGCAAGCATGGGAAGAGTTGCAAGTGCATTAGGCCTTACCCACAGGAAAGTATTGCTTTAATGCTTTCCTATGGGGATTTAACTGAAGCTGGATGTCCTAATGCAGAGTGTGAGAATGTCCAGCATCAAGTTAGGCAACCAAAAGTCATGTAGTCACCAGGAAGTGCCTCTAGTGGCTGTCTAATTCTCAGAAACTACAATGATTTACATTGCAGGACTAAAGGGACAGGGAGACTGCACCCAGACCACTTCAATGAGATGAAGTGGTCTGGGTGCCTATAGGGTACCTTTAACCCCTTAAGGACACATGACATGTGTGACATGTCATGATTCCCTTTTATTCCAGAAGTTTGGCCCTTAAGGGGTTAAACACACCTCTAGTGACTATCTTCTTGATAGCCACTAGAGGTGCTTCCCCTATAAGAAATAAATCAGACTCGGTTCGTGAATCACGCACACACTAAAAATGTAGAATTTTGTCACATTATCTATATAAGACATTAAATATTGGGATGCCAGTCCTGCCCCTGGAGTGCCCCTTTAAATTTACATTTTACCCATTTCATATTTGATAACCTATGTCCATAGCATGGCAAAAATTTGGGTTACATAAATAAAAAAAATTATTGTGCATTTTCAAAAGATTGCACTGGAGTCAACTTAATCAGTCTGTTTGTATTACCTCTTCCTTTATATCTTAAAATTGTAAGATGAAATCAAACACACTAAGAAGCTTTTAAAGGTATGCTTGTTATGCAAACAAGAACATTCTTTTCTTATTGCTAGAAAGTTTGTTTATAAATATTCAGGTTTAAAATGCGTCTGTATTTCATTAAATGGACTGACATGATTTCTTACTTTCTAACTATGGGTTGTACACATTGTGTAAAAACCTGTACTTGCCCTCGTGTTTTTTTTTTTCTTGTAAATCAATTGGAGCCAGATTTTTAAAAGTCACAATTTGTGCCAAATTTAAATGACAATATAAACATACCACAAGGAATGTTTGCCAGCACGAAGGGCTGTAGTGTCCTAAAATGGTTTGTTTGCAGGACAGCACCAGGTATTTTGTTTCTCGATTTCCTTTAGTCGTAAGTCATTGTTTGTTTTATGTAATCACTGTTTACTGTTGCTTCCAAATGAGTTCAATGAATAATTAAAACGAGAACAAAAATATACATCAAATATTTGCCTGCCTTGCTATCTTAGCAGAAGCTCTAGAGGAAGAGAAACAACTGGAAGTTTAAAGTGGCAGACATAGCTAATTAGCTAATTGCTTGTTTTTGATAAATGTATTTTTTTGGCAAAAGTCTTTGGCTTTTCAATTAATTTAAGTAGGTTGCATTTGTGTAGCAGATTTATCTTCACAACTTACTCTGAAAACACCTAAGGGGTTATTCACTAAACTGCAAATTTATCCAGAGCTCACCAGGGTTTGGAAATTGTAAATTCAAAATATTGAACTGGACATATAACAGGGCTTCTTCGGTAAACATCAAACGGTAGTAAGTAGCGTTGTATTATTTTGTGTGAAAATAATACATGAGAGAAATATAATATTGTCTTAGAATCTGTGTGTAAAAAAAAAAAGGCCTCACTGTGTTTTTTAAATTAATTTAAATATAATTTTAAATTAAAAATGTAATAGGCCCTTGATCAGAGTAAGACGTTTTTTTCTTACACAAAAAAAAAAAACCTTCCAAAATGAAAGATATCAATGTATTAGCCTGATGGCACTACGGATATTCATATTGCAAGATGGGATTAAGATACTTGTCATGAGTGTAAGGTAATAATTGTTATTTGCTAAAAGGTATTGCAGGATATAGTAAAAAATAAATAAATAAATAAAAAACAACATGCTATAGATTTGTAAAGGACAAACGTGAAAAAGAGAAGAATCTCGTTGTGTTGACAAGATTTAAACAAAAAGAAAAATAAGAATATTTGCTCCATAATAGGTGACCAAAGTGCACACAAGAGAGACAAGTAGTAAGCACCGCTTTGCCAGAAGCACAAAGGAAAGGGCATTGGCTGGAAAAGGACAGGTTTTAAGATTGAGTGAGACAGGAAAAAAAAATAAAGCTGACAGGAGAGATAAGTAAAAAGGTCCCTGAGGGGACAGGAGTATAAAGAAGGACACCTTGTGAGAGCAACGGTAGGATCCAACAAAAAACATTGGAAAACATTAGGGATCATCATAAAATATGCACAGCAAACAAGAAAAGAAACCCTGCAGAATACATCAGTTTAATGACATAGTTATACTCTAACTTGCCCAGACCTCTCATACCTGGTGACTGACCCATATTCCAACTTATTCAATAAGGCAGGTATGAAGAGCAAATGGCACAGTAAGCTCAGCTATCGATATAAAAGCAAGAGAAAAATAAATCACACACAGACAAAAAGAAGTAGTGGGAGTAACATTTGCACAAAATAAATGCAGTACAGTATGTCCAAGCTTGAAGACCGCACACAGGACCTACATGATCACCAAAACACGGGTTGCTCATTCCTCTGTTCATTTCAACTTGTGTACTCTCCTGGAGCAGAGAATTGTAACTATAGAAAGAGGTCCCATGCCAACCACAACTTAATGGGGGGAGGGTAGGGAGGCAGGACAGATCATATATCAAAACTAGACACATTTCACGTCTCATCTGAGTGGCTGTTGAGAAGGTGTTATGGGGATGCACAAAATGTGATGAAATGTTATCTGTCTGGTCATTCCCTCCGTATTGAGTTGGTAGTTGCATGTAATGTGCGTTGACTTTTTGGCCAATTTTGTAATTTGTTTTTCTTTTTTACAAATACAATTTTTATTGTGAATGCAAATTACATGGCATACATGGAAGCATCATTCATAGACCACATTTTGGTGCCACGGTACAATTTAGAATCACTAACCGAAACGAATATGCTCGAACATTGTGCATTTATAAAAGAGAAATATTAGATTGAATCTAATAAATTACCAGAAGTAGTGAAAAAATAAAATGAAATAAAAATAAATTATTAGCAAGTGGAGAATATAAAATATATACAAAAATACTAAAAATATTCATATGGTAAAAGGTCTTGGTATATAGAACCAATATTATTGATAAAAGTCTCAGTCCTGTAATGAAAAAGTATCACCACATGTATACAAAGCAATGATACAACGTATAAAGATACTATGTGTCTGCATGTGTCAGAAAACTCCAGTTTTAAACACAGCTGTGGTTGCTCTGTAGACAGGTTGGAATAGTATAGTACTAATGGTTGGTGCGCAAAAAAATAGGTATACTGTTCCAAGAAAATATGAATGTACAATTATCCTTGATATAAACTACTTTAAAATCATATAGATGGATCTAAAGTAACAGGATCCTCACGCCGATCTAGAAAACAACAAAGTGGAGAGCCATACTGCTCACTGTTTAAAACTATTTATTAAGTAGATAAAGATTAAAAACACTCACCATTTTGAAGCTAAAATGAGCATATTGTACATTTCAGTTCAGAACTTGGAAATAGGAATCTTAAATCTACAAGAACACATTATCATCTATGTAGGAGCAAGATGTATATTAAAACTGGGCATTACACGCCAAGGCAATAACTGACAGGAAAGGGGGGGAGGAGGGGAGGGAATCTTTCTAAGTAGGTTTTTATCCTAATTTATACATTTGCTAGAAAACCATCCATGCACAAATTATTATGCATCACTCCTAAAGGTTGGACCTTTTTGTACATACCAAAATGTTTTTTTTTTTTATTATTATTATTATTATTATTATTTTCATTATGGGAAAAAATAGTGATTTCAAGCAAAGTGAACTAGCATGTTCGCGGTAAGTGGTACATACTCAGAAGACACTCCTGGCTTCCAGATGAGAGTGGGCAGATTGTAGGGCAGACTATTGCCTGATTAGGTCTCCGGGACCTGTATCGTACCTTTTTACATTACTTTTTGTAGTGTATGTATTTGTAAGAGCATAGTATCTTCACCTATATTTATGTATTTTATGGTTTTACATTATATGTTTGTTTTCTATGTTTTAAGTGAATAAAGATTGCGAAGACTAACCATTATACTACGGATTGGTTCTTATGGTAGTTCACTTGACAACTATAGGTTTGCTAAGATTCAAAAGTTAGCATTCAGTGGTTTGGAAGTATATTTCATTTTATGGACATATTATTCTATTGGTCTATTTTAACATTTTTCCTGGATTTTATTTATTTAGATTATTATTCTGCACTCACTTTTACACCACAGCTTGTTCTATATTTTACGTTTGTTACAGTGTTTTAAACTGTGTGATGGTGGTTTACGAGGTTGTCACTATTATATTTTGTTTATTTCCAATTAAAAATGTCAGTCAGTCATTTTGTGAGCCATTATGTTGAATTATAAAACAGAGGGTGGTAAAAAAAAAAAAAAATAGAGTGATCCTTTTGAGATGGTAAATATAGTAAAGGTTATATTTTGTGCTTTATCTGTCGATTTTAATTTTTTCATTTCGTTAGACAGTTTGGAGACACAAGTGCATATATGAGATTGTGAAATAAAATCAGGATTGCAATGTGTTTTAAATCCCAGAGACATTTAGAAAGAGTTGCAATCTATGCTAGGCTGCTAAAATATATAAAGAAATTCAAGAGTCAGTTTAAGCCACCCACGTTTTCCCATGGGATTATCCCAATTTAGACTCTGCTCTGTTATAGGTAACTTATCATGTCTGATTTTTGGAGACATTAAAAAATAGCTTAATACTTCAATTTAGCTTAAAATTCGGAGTATGTGCATGCATAAACCCAGGATAGAATATTTATTCACATCTGCAATAACTTACAGAGCACTGTGGCATTGGCGTTTTTAATGCTATTTGGGCAAAATGTATGGCAGCAAGCATGATACTGGTCCACATGAAAAAGTCACATTCCTACCCATCCTTCTAGATTGGAACTTGGCTAGGAGGTGAGTCTGTAACAACTATTAAAGCAGATTTTACTGTTAAAAGTTTTGTCTGGAATACATTTCACAAAGCAATGACTGGTATGCATTCCAAACTCTTACAGCAATTTTGCCAATGGATTCAACTGTCAGTGACATATTTTATATGTCTCTGAGACTGTCTACAAACAGTGATCAGTACAACACAAAAATTAATTATAAAAATGATATAAAAATATAGTTTTAATTGGTAGGATATTACTATGTGGACCTGAATACATATAACGTTGGTATATTTATGTATGCTCCTGTGTAATCAGTTTAGCTAAAATTGAGATATTTTCAATGGAGATAAATTGTGAACATCTCACAGACAATAGTTTGGTGCTGCATACTTCTTTTTTCTTACTGCACCAGGTTATAACATTGTGAGTGAAATATTCCCAGACAAATATAACACAGCAGCTGGGATTTGATGCCACTCAAATACAGGGTTTGTCACTAAAGGGGGAATTCATGGTACATCCAAGGAGAAATTTAAATTTAAAGCCAAAATAGCTGAATTGGAAAAATTCTCTAAGTCAGTTAGACAACTTTGGCTTAAAAGTTTAAATGGTCACATTAGTGAATAACCCTTTTAGTGAGATTGTCCTACGATACTGAGCAGTTGGAGTTTAAGTTCATGCCAGCGTTATCCAGTGGGTTTCTGCACAGATCTTACTTTGTTTATGAAGGCATTGCTATACTGAAAAAGGAAAGGAATATTTCTAAACAGCTGCCAAAATGTTGGAAACACATACCTGCCTGGAACGTCATTGCTAGCTGTAATGTTAAGATGTCCCTTCACAGGAATCAGGGGATCTAGCATTTAAACCAGTTCCAGGTCAATATTACTCCTCCATCAGATTTTATAGTTCATGAGATTGGTTTATATTGGAGTATCATCTAGAACAGGGCTTAAAATTTGAAGTCCCATGCTACTAGCCAAGCCCTCAAGTCACTCGCCACTGCAAGCAACGGTATTCTTATCAGGGGTATATTTCTACTCTCCAGTAGAAATTTTCACTCACCAATGGCTAGTGGAGAGTGGAAATTTTAAGCTCTGATCTAAAGAATCTGCTTCCCCTGCCTCACAGTCCATAGGTGAGAACGTTATACTATTCTATCTGTATGTCATTCTTATTAACATTACCAGTCAAGTCTTTTCTTTGACAATTGAGTTTCACCACTAATTAAATATTTTGTCATACTTTTGTAGCAACATCAAAAAAAAAAAAAAAAAAAACCATTGACCAGGTCAATTAATTGGAGTGCAAAGCTGTTAAGTCACCATTCTCTCAAATATATTGTTTAATATTCATGTGTTTTTCATAGGCGTGCGCAGCCTATTGTATAAGGGTGTGCACCCTAAAGCAGAAACACACACGCCGCGCATATATATATATATTTGTGTTAGGTGCTCATGATAGTACAGAGTAAAATACCATAATGAACGTAGGATAGTAAAAAAGAGCAAGTCAGTTGTGGTGTGCCGGAACCGACGATGATGTAGGCCTGAGAAAGAAGAGGGCTTACCAAGGAAAAGAAATGAAAAGGAAAATAATTATTATAATGTGGTGTGGTGGGAGGGTCATTCAATGCTGATCTCGAACGGTAGGAAGCAAGGTAAGGGGTGTTCCTTAAGTAGGCCAGGAGTGAATAACAAGCACCTCCCACAATTAAAGGCCAAATTGCCTTAATACTTGTGTTAGGTGCTCATTATAGTGCAGAGTAAAATACCATAATGAAGGTAGGATAGTAAAAAAAAGAGCAAGTCGGTTGTGGTGTGCCAGAACCGACGATGAGGTAGGCCTGAGAAAGAAGAGGGCAAAAATTAAGTAATCAAATTTATTACAGACAACCAATACAAATACACATATCAACCAGACATGTTTTTGAAAGTATCCATTCATTCTTGTACTGGGTTCGGTATGTACCGAGAGTAAGCGGATGATTTCCAGCATGTTTTTATAACATGAACTGGAAATTTAACACTGGGGGCTGTGGATGCTGCCCCTATGCGGAAGGAGTGCCCCGAGTAGTTAGCTGGGTTGAGGCCCAGCTGAGTAAGTAAAGACCTGACGTAGGTCATGAAGGTTGTAGTGGTGAGTACCGAACTTTGTAATATGAATAAGGGTTGTGTTGGCAGTCAGTTATGATGCTGTATGTATGCATCAAGAATCGTGACGGGGCACCACCTGTTGTGCGTGGGATAGTATGCTATTTTTACTGGTGCATGCTGACTGGTCTTGGAGTGGGGCAGAATCAGGATGTAATGATCCATGTGTTTTGTTATGCGGGAATAGAGGAGGATAGGAGTAGATTGTGTGGCGTTGGTCGTAGTAAATTCTCTAGGTCTTAGGAATCTATAGAAAGCTATGTAGATTGCTGCTTTGATTACAGAATTTGTGTTGGTGTCAAAAGGTTTTAAATCAAGCAGGTTAGACAATGCTTTGAGAATATGGTTGTCTATGGGTAGCCTCTGTGATGTACGTGTGGGTTCAGATCTCTGAATGCCCCTGAGGATAGTCTTAATCTGGTGAGAGGCCATGAAACTTGTGTTTGGTTGTAAGGTTAGCAGATGGTGTTGAATGCCTGTTAGATAAAGTTTGATGGTGTTGGATGACATTTTAAGTTTAAGGTGGCAAAAAGAAGCAAACCCCAACAAAGATGTCATGACAAATGGTTGCATGATGTTATGTTCCGAAAGGAATCTTTTGAATAATGTAAAGGCCCTGTCGTATGTTTTGTGCGTATTTTTGGGACAGTGCCCTGCTATGATGCATAATGATGTCTAGTCCAGTACTAGTTGATGAAATGTTGGAGTAGTTGTGGCTGTGAGCGCAGCTGACGGGAGTGCTTGATGAAATGCCTGAAATTTAAAACGAGACAAACTGTCAGCAGCTGTGTTAAATATACCTGGAACATGGAAACAATACAGGAAGAAATTATGACAAGCCGCCAACCAAGTGAGTTTCCTCAGAAATCTCATGATCGTAAGGGATTTGGAACGACCTTTGTTGATGATGTGACAGGTTGTCCGGTTATCTGAGTAGCAACATACTGACAAGTTTGCCTATAAGTGACCCCATGCTACGGCAGCCGCCACGGTGGGATAGATCTCAAAGAGAGCTGAGGTAGTGGAAAAACCCTCCAAATCCTGAACTGCTGTAGGCCAGCTGCCCCAAAGCCATTTATTCCCAAAAACTGCTGCAAAACCTGTGGTAGATGCCGCATCTGACCAAATGGTAGGTGATGAGTCAGTCAATTGAGGGAGGAACATACTTTTACCATTCCAAGTGGTTAAAAATTTCTTCCACATGCGTAAGTCTGCTGTAGCTTGAGTATCTAAGGACAACCTGTGTGTGTCGTATAGGAAGAGTGGAAATAGATACAAGAGTCGTGATATGAAGGACTTGAGGTATGATACGCATGGCAAAATTTAGAGAACCCAGCAGGGACTGTAGCTCTTTGCGGTTGCAAGTACCGAGCTGAAGGTAGTGGTTGATGTAGGAAAGAATGTTTCCTAGCTTGACGTGTGGCAGGCTTGCTTGCATCGTGGTTGAGTCTAATTGAATACCCAGGAATGTGATAACCGTGTCTGGCCCCTCAGTTTTCTTTGGGGAGATTAGGACCCCTAGCTGCTCAAATAGATTGATGGTAGCTTTGAGGCTACTGGGAGGGGAAGCGTTCTTCTCGACCAGTAAGACATTATCCAGGTAATGTAATACAGTAGGGCATCTGGCTATGTTCAATAGTAACCAGCACAATGCTTCGGCAAATGTGTCGAAAATAGCCAGGCTACACTTGGACCCAAAAGTTAAGCGGGAGAAAAAAAAATAGTAGTTCCCGGACCACTTGATGCCATGCAGGTGCCACAGTGTATGGTGGATTGGCAGCAATTTAAAGGCGTGAGTAATATCGGTCTTACTATGCCATGCTCCGACCCCTGCTTGTATGATAGCTGTAATGGCGTGATCTATGGTAGTGTATTGCAGGAAGAATTCTTTGGAGGGTATGAGGGAATTGAGACTGGGGTTAGCCGATGAGTGTGGTGCAGACAGCTCAATAATGAGTCTCTGTTTAAGGGAAGATTTCCCTATGACAATACCAATGGGGTTAGTGCGCCATTCTTTGAACGGAGGAGACTGGAAAGGCCCCAATAAGAAACCCTCAGCAACTTCTTGGGCTATGAGAGTGTCAACAGCTGTGGGGTTGTGCTGTGCGGATTGTAGATTAGGGCATTCCAGAATCCCGGACCGTAAGTGTAGAATACCCGTGTGGAAACCTTCTGTTAAACCAGAGATAAGGAAATCTACCAAGTGTTTAGACGGGTGATGTGACAGAAATGCTGTAAATACCGAAATGTTAATGGACGTTAGGTATGGCTTAGAGTACATTTTATTTGGACACATGGTTTTGGCATGTGCCCTAAAACATTTTAAACAGATATGCAATAATCTACAACCGCTATAATTTCAAGACCCAACATTAAAATTATTACATATCTGGGACTTGCCCAGAAACTTGATTGGGCGTCCCAGTTTGTCTCTGGTCAATTTCTCTGGAACACAAGAGGAACTAGCTCCTTGCGTGGAAGCATGTTCGTCCGCCGTGTTGGGACAGAAATTTGTTGTATGCGCCGTAGAGGAGCAGTATGCACAAGCCGGCGTTCTTAGACCTGAAAAGTGTCTGCAAAAAATGACGGTATCAATCCTTCCCCAGTTGGATCTTGTACCATACTGGGAGAAGACCCCAGACATTTTTGCAGAAAAAGACCTATGGTAGTCATAGAAGGATGATCCACCATATTTGTTGCCCAAGTCTACCAGCTTGTGCATATAAAGATCAAACTCCTCTCGTCTATTGGGATAGACTGCACAGATTACATCGAGGTAAATACCAAAGGCCAGTACAAACTCGGGAATAGTCAGTTTCCTGTTTAGGCAGGCATCCCTAGATCTGACCACAACAGACACATCATCATAAGCATAAGTCTTATTCTCCACGATATCCTGGGAGGCAATCAGCAGAGAAGCCAGGTTGACGTCTTTACCTTCCAGGATCTCTCTTTTTAGGGATCATATGAGCAGGGCTAACTTCCTGGTCCTCCTGAGTGATGGCTGGAGCAACTAATAGCAAGTTGGCTGGTGCTGGGGAAGCAGCAGCGGGTGGTCCGGCTAGGGTAAGGACCGTGGTGACCGACTCAAGTTTCTCCAGCCTGGAGTTGACCTTGCTCATGGACACCATGAGTGATGACAACATGGAATGTATGTCTCCTGGGTTGGATTGGCAGGGCCCTTCCCCGGCATCCATGTTGTTAGTTGAAGTACGTAGTAATTTGAAAAGCTCTGCTTTCCTTGCTGTAGCGGGGTAGGGGATTTGCGGTCTCCTCAATTCAGTGGTTATACGAGGGATCGTCCAGGATCTGATCGATGCTGGACTAGTTACCTCTCCTCCTTGTGTAGGAGTGATTGATCTAGCCGGAGTGCTAGGCAGGGAGAAATCCTCTACCCCTTCCTGAGACATACTAAAACAGAACAATTAATTAGTGTATGAAAAACCACCAAGATCGTACTGGCAGGCTAGCTAAGCCGGATGGCGAAACATTAAAACTTGTTTGGTGACAGGTGAGGCCCTACTAGTTGCCAAGTGGCTTGAGAGGCGCCATCTATGCGTTGGCGCTAGGGGATTCAAGGCCACCCATCGTAGCAGCAGGATTGTAGGCCTCTCGGTGACTGTAACACAGAAAAACAGGGAAAGGGAGTGACAGGTGAGGCCCTCTCTATGCGACATGCGAGGCGACTAGCTCACGTGTGGCCCGATGGGTGTTTGCCTCCGAACGTTGAGGCGGGGAAAATACCTATTGGGGAGCCTGTGACCCTATTGCCAGTACTCTAACCTAGGGGGGGATGAAATGTATGTCAGAATACGATATGAGCAGGCGTACGTATCTGGTAGTATGAAATATCTCACAGCGAATTTGTGTGGTGAAATATATAAACCTGGACAGCCTGTAAAAAAGGGTAATATAGTGAGTGTGGTCTGTGTGGGAATGGTGTAGACTGTGTAGCCCATACCAGAGGTGTTTTAAGGGCTTGGTTGTGGAGTTTCTAACTGGTAAATGGCACGAAAGTGTAGTGAATGCCGTGACAACATAAATGTACTACAAAGGCCAAGTGATGCAGTGTCTTTTAATGCCAGAATTCTGGCTAGAAACAGTTGGGATGTATGATGGGTGTCAAGTGAGAAAAGAGTGGGGGAGGCCGCGGCCTATATGTAGATGACATATGCTGATATATATCAACAAAAGGGGCAGGGATGAAAACAAGATGATGATGTAAAGTTGTATATAATATTACTGTAATGTAAAGACGTATGATTGGTTGGATCAGTACGTGTGATTCAATCCGAGAATTCATTACTTGGAAAAGGAAACTGTATCCTTAGTATATGTCGTGTCGTATTGTAAAAACACAGAAATTAACTGTAATTCAGCCTGTAACTGTAGGCTGAACAAAACTTGACTGAAATGGATCAGTATGGAAAACCCCTGAAAGCGTGGGAGTCAAATGATCCATACAGATATGTGAACTGGTTTGCTATGGAAACCAATACAATTCTGATACCTTAAACAGTAATAGAATTAATCTATATCTAGTAAGCAAAACAAATCGTTTAACCGAATGGTATATACATGAAATGATGTATGTAATCCATGAAAGGATTTATTCGAATACATTTAGCAAGAAAACCCGAAAACCCTATGGCAAGGGAAAACAGAAACTGAAACGGACAGTTTATACGTATGAAATTTTTTGCGAACAGTCAAGCGTGCTTAAGCATATCATGAACAAGTGCCGAAAGAATAGCTTATTTCGCTGAAAAAACGGAACAGCTTTAGGCAAAATGACAACCTTTAACTAACATAATGAAATTAGCCGAATATTGCACAAACTGATTCCGCGAACGGTTTGTTCAATTTGCAACATAACAGGGAAAAAACGTAAAGTGAGGACCCGTTTTGTACCGGACGCCGTGGGAACCGAACCTGGCGTGACAGGTAGATCTAACTTATGGTTTAGGAGTCTCTGGGACACAATCTACGACGATGACCAGGATCAGGAGAGGCTGGACGGACGGAAAGGCCTGTAACAGGATTCCTGGACACAGCTTGCCGCGGAAAAACTTGTGGATACTGAAAAACCAAGATGGCATCTGAGAGAACCCGGAAGTGGATCCTCATTCAACGCTGACCTCGAATGGTAAGGAGCAAGATAAGGGGTGTTCCTTAAGTAGGCCAGGAGTGAATAACAAGCACCTCCCACAATTACAGGCCAAATTGCCTTAACACATACATATATATATATATATATATACATATACATATATATATATATATATATATATATATACACACACACACACACACATACATACACACACACGCATACTGCTGTGTGTGTGTGTGTGTGAGGGTGCTGTGTTTAGGTGCTGTGTGTGAAGGCACTGTGTGTGTGCGGGCGCTGCGTGTGTGAAGGCGCTGTGTGTGTGAAGGCGCTGTGTGTGTGTAAGGGTGCTGTGTGTGTAAGGGTGCTGTGTGTGTAAGGGTGATGTTAGTGTGTGCATGTGTAAGGGTGCTGTTAGTGTGTGTGTGTGTGTGTGTGTGTGTGTGTGTGTGTGTGTGTGTGTGTGAGGGTGCTGTGTGTGTAAGGGTGCTGTTAGTGTGTGTTTTGTGTGTGGGTGAGGGTGCTGTGTGTTTAAGGGTGCTGTTAGTGTGTGCTGTGTGTGTGTAAGGGTGATGTTAGTGTGTGCTGTGTGTGTGTAAGGGTTCTGTGTGTGTGAGGGTGCTGTGTGTAAGGGTGCTGTTAGTGTGTGTATGTGTAAGGGTGCTGTTAGTGTGTGATGTGTGTATGTGTGAGGGTGCTGTGTGTGTAAGGGTGTTGTTAGTGTGAGGGTGCTGTTAGTGTGTGTGTGTAAGGGTGTTGTTAGTGTGAGGGTGCTGTGTGTGTAAGGGTGTTGTTAGTATGAGGGTGCTGTTAGTGTGTGTGTGTGTGTGTAAGGGTGATGTATGTGTGTGTGTGCTGTTTGTGTGTAATGTGTGGGGCGTGGGGGCCGTTTAGTTAATATCCCCCCTCCCTTCTTACCTTATGTAGGGAGGGGGAACCGTGCTGCTGCCATCTCTGGTGGTCCAGTGGAGAGTGAACTCTAGCCCCACAGGGGGCAACGCTCTGACCTCACGAAAGGAACCCGGCGGAGCTGCTGGCAGGGGATTAGGGTGTGCCTAGGCACACTCCGTGCGCACGCCTATGGCGTTTTTAAATAGGTAATAAAATCAGACAAAGTTATGCTTGTTAATACTTTTGTGCTCTATTTAAACTTTCATTAACTACATATCTTTTCTAGGTATTGTGTTTGTGTAATCATTTCAACAAAGGTATATAGTTATATCTGTGGATTATAAACCGAAAATATCCCCCTTTTAAATTCCAAGTTTTTCACCTTTTAGTATAGAGATAACCCAATGGCGTTAGGTAACAAGACTATGGCAATAGGACAAGTTCAACACATTCTCTATATATAAGAGATGTCAAACCTATCACATGACTTGAGTTTGTGCTTATTAGCCCCCACCTCTCCATCATGGACTTTGTCCCTGAGGCTTAATCTCATACAAGACACACCTTACCAAATAAGTAAGCAATGAGTTTTCTTTTATTGTGATTTCGATAGTAACTTTTTAAATTCGGAATGTAGCCATCATCTGTCCAACATATTATCTGCCCACACAGTTCTTGGCTCAAAATAGCATTAATATTGTATGATGCTCTGGGACAGCAGATTGAAGTCTACACAAGCAACGGAATCTAAGAAGATTGCCCTAGTCTAGAATATATTTGCAACTGCATTGTTTGTGTGATTGACAGGCCCATAACAATGTAATACAAAGCCTAGACTTCTAAAGAAAACATGAAAAAAGTTCACCAGATTTAGAAAAAAAACTGGATATAGACAGACTATATATATATATATATATATATATATATATATATATAAATATCACTTCTTCATTTAATCATTGCCATGTGCTTGGCATAGTACACATTTACACGTCTTAAAAAAAATGTATATATCTTTATTAAACAAGGTGCACTAAAAATATATATTCTCCACTTTTGTTATTTCATTTGTATTACTTCATAGACTTTCCAATTTTCCATGGTTTTAGAGAGTGTAAAATAAATTCATAATTTTAATATACATTTTCCCTATTTACTTTGTATATATAGTAATTAGCTGATTTTTTTTTCACCTTAAGTATTACTCATTGATGAATACATTTCAACCATTATTTAGTTTTTTTGTGATTAACATATGTAGTATGACAGGAACTGACCTGGCATTGTAACTCATAATATATAACAACCATTTATGTATTTACTTCTTTAGTTTGGGTTTTAAAGAGATGTAGGATTTTTTATGTATGTAAGAGTAACAGAGTTATATTTTATATTTCTACAAAGGCCGCAATAATAAAGACTGTAGGGACATTCTGTGAACAGAATCAGGGCCGGACTGGCCCACCCGGATACCGGCAAATTTCCCGGTGGGCCGTCGGCACCTGGGGCCGGGGAGACATGTGGGTGTCCTGCGGCCGCATGGAGAGCATGGATGTCGGCCGCAGGGGAAGCTCTTCTTGCGGCCGCTGGGGGAGCAGGCTGTTCTGTCTCTGCTCCCTCTCCCTCGCGCGCTAGAAAGAGACCAGGGCCGGAATATGACGTCATATTCCGGCCCCGGTCTCATTAAGCTGCACGCGAGGGAGGGGGAGCAGAGACAGAACAGCCTGCTCCCCCAGCGGCCGCAAGAAGAGCTTCCCCTGCGGCCGACATACAAACTCTCCATGCAGCCGCCAGCACAGCTATCAGTCTGCCCACCCACAGGTACCAAAAAGTATGTATGTCAGTGGGAGTGTGTGTGTGTCATGCTGTGTCATGCTGTGTGTGTCATGCTGTGTGTGTCTGTCTGTGTGTGTCTGTCTGTGTCATGCTATGTGTGTGTCATGCTATGTGTGTGTCATGCTATGTGTGTGTCATGCTGTGTGTGTGTCATGCTATGTGTGTGTCATGCTGTGTGTGTGTCATGCTGTGTGTGTCTGTCTGTGTGTGTCATGCTGTGTGTGTCTGTCTGTGTGTGTCTGTCTGTGTGTGTCTGTCTGTGTGTGTCTGTCTGTGTCATGCTATGTGTGTGTCATGCTATGTGTGTGTCATGCTGTGTCATGCTGTGTGTGTCTGTCTGTGTCATGCTGTGTGTGTATGTCTGTGTCATGGTGTGTGTGTGTGTCTGTCTGTCTGTGTCATGCTGTGTGTGTCTGTGTCGTGTGTGTGTCTGTGTCACGGTGTGTCTGTATCATGGTGTGTGTGTGTCTGTCTGTGTCACGGTGTGTGTGTGTGTGTCTGTCTGTCATGGTGTGTGTGTGTGTGTGTCAGTCGTGGTGTCTGTGTGTGTTTTTAAAAATAGTGTTTTACTCACCTTTTTTTTTTTCCAACGTCGTGCTGGTCTCTGCCTCTATGACACTGCCTCTGCACGGACACAGGAAGCGCCTCTAGTGACCGTCTGAGTGTCTGTCACTAGAGGTGTCACTAGGAAGCAATGTAAACACTGCCTTTTCTCTGAAAAGTCAGTGTTTACATTCAAAAGCCTGCAGGGACAGGCAGGGCCGGACTGGCCCACCGGGATACCGGGAAATTTCCCGGTGGGCCGCGGCATCTGGGGGCTGCGCAAGTATGTGCCACCGGGTGGCCGGTCCGGTGGCACACTCAGAGGGGGGCCGGCGGCCGCGTTCCACACTGCAGCCTCGTCGGTCCGGCTGCACTCCTACTGCTGAGGGCTGAAGGGGGAGGGAGCATATCTTTACCATGCTCCCTCGCGGTTCCCACAATTCACAGCAGCATCCGTGCTGTGAATTGTGGGAACCGCGAGGGAGCATGGTAAAGATATGCTCCCTCCCCCTTCAGCCCTCAGCAGTAGGAGTGCAGCCGGACCGGCGAGGCTGCAGTGTGGAACGCGGCCGGCCCCCTGACTCCTCGACTCCTCTAAGGTGGGTGGGGGGGAGGTGAATAGAGAGAGATACAGAGGGGGGGGTTAATAGAGAGAGATGCAGGGGGGGTTAATAGAGAGAGATACAGAGGGGGGGTTAATAGAGAGAGATACAGGGGGGTTAATAGAGAGAGATACAGAGGGTGGGTTAATAGAGAGAGATACAGGGGGGGGTTAATAGAGAGAGAGAGACAGAGGGGATGGGGGGTGAATAGAGAGAGAGAGAGACAGAGGGGATGGGGGGTGAATAGAGAGAGGCAGAGGGGATGGGGGGGTGAATAGAGAGAGAGACAGAGGGGATGGGGGGGTGAATAGAGAGAGAGACAGAGGGGATGGGGGGGTGAATAGAGAGAGAGAGACAGAGGGGGGGGAGTGCCACAGGGAGAGGGGGGAGAGTGAGACACAAGGGGAGAAAGAGGGGCGAATAGAGAGAGACAGAGGGGGAGGGAGAGTGCCACAGGAAAAGGAGGGAGAAAGAGACAGAGGGGGGAGGGTGAGACACAAGGGGAGAAAGAGGGGCGAATAGAGAGAGACAGAGGGGGAGGGAGAGTGCCACAGGGAAACTCTAGCCCTGGAGCTACAGGATAGAGTTCACTCTCACCACTGCGACCACCAGGGATTCCTGGTGTTCCCAGTGGTGAGAGTGAACTCTAGCCCCATACAAACACTGCCCACACTCACACCATACACATTCACACACTGCCCCCCCATACACACACACAGCCACCCATACACACATTGCCCCCACACACCCTACACACTGAACCTTTCACACACATTGCACCCCTCACACATTGCACCACTGCTCCTATACCCTACTACAGCCCCATATCCCAACGGTTTGACTATTTACTCTGGGAGCGGGTCCCGGCACCATAACCACTACACAGAGCTGTAGTGGTTATTGTGCATGGATTATTTCTTTAAATAATCTATAAGTGCCCCTCCTGAGATCAGGCTCTGGATCCGCCACTGATTTTATATGTGTATATATATATATGCCTATAATATTTACACATATATTAATGTACATTTATATATGCATAATACACTAAGAAATGTCATTAATATGTACCATATGTAATGAGCAGATATTGGCCCAGTCTTGTTACTAGGTGCAAACTCCAGCACAATAACATATTTAAAGTGAAGAGCGCACCCACAGGACTTCAAAATAAACAAGATAACGTAATTTTTTACAGTTGTGCCCTACATACATTCACTATTTCAGTCCCATTACCAAGCTTTCCTTAATATGTCATGGTAGTTGGACTGAAACATTGGTTATATGCAAAGGCACGTCTGCTTAAAATAAATCTGCACTCTTTTTTTTTAAGCCTATATGTGCTTTTTTCACGTTGGAGTAATAATTTTAATTTTAAGTTATCTTTTCTAACTCTGTATCTGCACACTATGCTGGCGCGACGCATTATGGGGCTGGTAAATAATTTTTTTGCTTTTAATTCCCAGTCCGGCCCTGGGGACAGGCTATAGACACCAGAACCACTACATTAAGCTGTGTGTGTGTGCGCCTGCTAGTGAGTGAGCTTGCATGTGTGTGTGTGTGTGCCTGCTAGTGAGTGAGCTTGTGTTTTTATGTCAATTAGCTTATGTATATTAGTGAAATTGTTTGTCTATGAGGCTGTGAATCAATGAGCTTGTGTGTGTCAGTGAGATTGTCTGTGTCTGCATGTGAGTATGCTTACTGTATAATTAAATGTTTTACTCTGAAAGGACCAATATTTTATATTAGAAAAAAAAAAAAAAAAAAAATTATATATATATGGTGGCAAGACATAGCCCTACATATTACATGCGATATAATATAATATATATATAATACAAATAACCGCAAATATATATATATAGATAAATACATATAATTGCATAAAAGATTACATTAGTATACACGTAGAATTAAAATACCTATAAATGCATATATATTAAAATTCTACATGTATATTTAAATAATCTTTTAACGTAATTATGTGATTTGATTAATTAAAATTTGATTGACATGCCTGACAACACAGGGAGAAAGTGCAGAGAATTTAATTTGCAAGCACTATATTTGACCCTGTAACTCTCCAAGACACCATAAAACCTGTACATAGGGGGTACTGTTTTACTCGGGAGACTTCGCTGAACTCAAATATTCGTGTTTCAAACTGGTAAATTGTATTACAACGATGATATTTTAAGTAAAATTTATGTTTTTTGCATTTTTTACAAGCGAACTGCACTTTTATGGTCTATATTATTGTTGTAATATCTTTTACTGTTTTAAAACACTAATATTTGTGTTTAGTGAAGTCTCCCGAGAATAACAGTACCCCCCATGTACAGGTTTTATGGTGTTTTGGAAAGTTAGAGAGTCACATATAAGGCTTGCATTTCATTTTTTTGACATTGAAATTTGCCAGATTAGTTATGTTGCCTTTGAGAGCATATGGTAGCCCAGGAATGAGAATTACCCCCATGATGGCATACCATTTGCAAAAGTAGACAACCCGAGGTATTGCAAGTGGGGTATGTCCAGTCTTTCTTAGTAGCCACTTAGTCACAAACACTGGCCAAATATTTGTTTTTTGCTTTTTTCACACAAAAACAAATATGAACGCTAACTTTGGCCAGTGTTTGTGACTAAGTGGCTACTAAAAAAGGCTAAACATACCCCACTTTCAATACCTTGGCTTGTCTACTTTTTCAAATGGTATGCCATTATGGGGGTAATTCTCATTCCTGGGCTACCACACCGTCTCAAAGGTAACATTACCAATCTGGCAAATTTCAATTTGAAAATGGAATGTTCTATATTTGACCCTGTAACTTTCCAAAACAACATAAAACCTGTTAATGGGGGGTACTGTTGTACTCGTGAGACATCGCTGATTACAAATATGTGCATTTTTTTGCAGTAAAACCTAACAGTATTATGACATTCACAGTTAAAATGTCAGACGGAAATGCAAATTTAAAAAAAAATCTTATTTTCTCACATTTTTTTTACTTTTATTCATAATAAATGATGTTCCATATATGAATAGTTAATGGTAAATTAAAGCCCTGTTTCTCCTGAACAAAATGATATATAATAAGTGTGGTTGCATATAATTTGAAAGAGGGGAACTACGGGTGAACAGACATATAGCGCAAATTCCAGTTTTTGTTTACGTTTTGTTTTGATCAGAACGTGCACTATTGACTCCGTCCTGAAGGGGTTAACTTCTCCTTGCGATCCAGCGATGTCCCCGCGCTGTGATTGCCGGTGAGAGCCCGGCAGATGCCTCCATCTGGCTTCCTGGTTCCGTCTCTGTGAGCCGCAGAGGCTCATGGGGGCGGAACTGGGCGGGTAATTCAAATGCAAAAAAATGGTACCGCTTTTGGTACAAAATTCCTGACATAATCATACCGCCAGGGAGGTTAATATTCTTAGAGTCCTGTTTCCCCCACTCAAAGAAGAGGGGGCTGCAATTTTCAGGCAGAGATAAAGATGGAAAGAAAAGAGGGCAGGTACACATATTAACCATTAGACCAAAGAAGAAAGATTAGAGCAAAAGGGCTTTATCGGACAAAATGTAATTTGCATTGATTTGCAATGCAAATTAAACATTAACTTAATACGTTATTGGTAGATTCGTACCCATTAACTATTCCACTTGCACTATTCTACTGTTCTATACACAGTCCTCCAAACTGTACTCTATTTTACACATAGGGCATAATATGTAGCCTTTACTTTAAGGGTGGCTTGCCAGGTTGACAATGAAGACAGACTCAACTCTCAACAACTTTTATAACCCGACAGAATATGTTGCCATCCTACATATATCACTCCTTGAAGTCAGCTGTAACTGGCACTGTTAAACTGGACTGCAATAGCTGCCCAGTCACTAATAGTTTTAAATTTGTTTAGATGAAATGCCCCTACTCGCAGCAGGCAGCGAGTAGGGGCATGCAGGAGGAGTTAACCTCACTTTTATCAATATGGGTGTCGTAGTGACCCTCATACTGATTTATATTAAGTTTAAATGACAAGGAGCAGCCACAGGCTGCTAGCTGTTTAGGCGAAATGGGGGAGTATGGGCATGCGGAAGGATTTAACCTCCTTTTTATTAATATGAGGTCATAGAGACCCCCATAGGTTTTAATGGAGGAGTGGGGAGGGGGTTGGAATAGATATTTATTACAAGGAGGGAGCTGGTAGCGCTGCCGGCTTTCTTCCTTGTTTTTTTTCCCGCGCATGTGCACTGTTATTTCTCCGTGCTGTGGGGGTTAATTCTATTAAACAAACTAAACTAAACTAAAAGGTAATGCATTCGGCATTTGCCCTTTCATTTAGTTTATATTTCATGTGTAGGGCTTTCGTTTATGTTTTAGTACACGAATACGAAAAAAAACAAATTTTCTGACTAAATCGAATTCGTAAGAAAACAAATGCACATGTCTACTGACATCCAAACATGTTTTGGCCAAGAAAGGAACCAGTGTGATGTTCTTATTGGGGGATGTGGGCAGAGAAATTTAAACAAAATATATCAGATAGGAAGTTTGGAAGAATGGCTGACATGTGGAGAGGGTTCACACAGTGACAATCCCACTTAGATTTACAATATAAACTGGTAATGAGATGGTAAGTGGTGGCGGCAAAACGTTTGCAAATATACAAATCTCAGGAAAGGAAACAGACAACAAAACGACCTGCACCGCTTTCAGCAAATCTGTGAACATTGGGGTGAGATAACAAAGACGGGCCCAGGACAGTTAAGAGCCCAATCTCAATCACAGTTTCATTTTAACCACAATTTATATATCACACTCAATCACACCGCTAAACACCTAGTAATACATAAGTGAAGCAGTGGTAATCTACCAGGTTTTTTTTATGGTAATATTTGGTATGTTTGTTCTAATTCTTTTATGATAAACCATTATTATACCTAAATAAATCAAACCTCAATATGCTTGCAAACATTAAATGTACATTGTACTATTGGAACCACTGCGTCTACCATACTTGGTTATAAAACTATGTATAAATGTAATTCTTTTCAGAATTATTGGGAATTAAAATGTTTTAGAAACAGACATTCCCTGACAAACAGCTGGGCTAGTGCATACAAGACCAAAACATCAACTTGAAAATATTGAAATTAAAAGAACACCAATGAATAAATGATACATTAGTGACATAGAAACATAGAAACATGAGAACCATTCGGCCCATCTAGTCTGCCCAATTTTCTAAAAACTTGCATCAGTCCCAGCCACGCATGCATAAACTCCTTTACTGTGTTAACCTTTACCACTACAGCTGGAAGGCCATTCCATGCACCCACTACCCTTTCAATTAAGTAATACTTCCTGATATTATTTTTAAACCTTTGCCCCTCTAATTTAAAGGGACACTATAGTCATCAGAACAACTACATCTTATTGAATTTGTTCTGGTGAGTAGAATCATTACTTTCAGGCATTTTACCGTAAACACGGTCTTTTCAGAGAAAACGCAGTGTTTACATTACAGCCTAGTGATAACTTCACTGCCACTCCTCAGATGGCTGTTAGAGATCCTCCCTGGGTCATGGCTGCCTAAAATGCATCCAAACATTCAGTATCTCCTCCCTCTGCATGAAGACACTGAACTTTCCTCAGAGATTCATTGATTCAATTAATCTCTATGAGGAGATGCTGATTGGTCAGGGCTGTGTTTGAATTGCGCTGGCTCTGCCCCTGATCTGCCTCCTTGTCAGTATCAGCCAATCCTATGGGGAAGCACTGTGATTGGCTCAGAACACCACTTATGATTATGTCAGAAGGCAGTGGGCAGGTCAAAAGGAAACATGGACAAAGCCAGCAGCTCCAGACTTGAAAACAAGTAAGATTTTACTATATTTAGGGAGGCATGAGGGGACCAGGGTGACTAAATGGTGGTTTTAACCCTATAGGGTCAGGAATACATGTTTGTGCTCCTGACCCTATAGTGCTCCTTTAACCCCTTAAGGACACATGACATGTGTGACATGTCATGATTCCCTTTTATTCTAGACGTTAGGTCCTTAAGGGGTTAAGACTATGTCCTCTTGTTGTGGTAGTTTTTCTTCTTTTAAATATAGTTTCCTCATTTATGGTGATGATTCCCTTTATGTATTTAAATGTTTCTATCACATCCCCCCTGTCTCGTCTTTCCTCCAAGCTATACAGGTTAAGTTCCTTTAACCTTTCCTTGTAAGTTTTATCATGCAATCCATGAACCAGTTTTGTAGCCCTTCTCTGAACTCTCTCTAAAGTATCAATATACTGCGTACAATACTCCAAGTGAGGTCTCACCAGTGTTCTGTACAATAGCATGAGTATTTCCCTCTTTCTACTACTAATACCTTTTCCTATAGAACCAAGCATTCTGCTAGCATTTCCTGCTGATCTATTACATTGTCTGCCTACCTTTAAGTCATCAGAAATAATCACCCCTAAATCCCTTTCCTCAGATGTTGAGGTTAGGACTCTATCAAATATTTTGTACTCTGCCCTTGGGTTTTTACACCCAAGATGCATTATCTTGCACTTATCCACATTAAATGTCAGTTGCCACAGCTCTGACCATTTTTCTAGTTTACCTAAATCATTAGCCATTTGGCTTATCCCTCCTATCATCAGCAAAAAGACATACCTTACCATCAAGACCGTCTGCAATATCACTGATGAAAATATTAAAGAGAATAGGTCCAAGTACAGATCCCTGAGGTACCCCACTAGTGACAAGCCCATGCTTCGAATATACTCCATTGACTACAACCCTCTGTTGCCTGTCACTCAGCCACTGCCTTATCCATTCAACAATATTGGAATCCAAACTTAAAGACACAACAATTAGCAAACAGTGCAGAAAGAAATGCTGAAAACACAGTGTCAAAGAGGATGCCTTTTTAGGGTTAAGGTTCATACAGTATATTTATCTGTAAAGGATCAGAGTTAGTTAGAGTAACATTAGGGTAACCAAGGATAACAACATTTTAGGAGTTAAGGCTAAGATTACATAAGAAAGATTACAAGGAGTTGTGCTTTATTGCACATAGTGTTGTATTTAAATTATATTTATATTTAAATTGGGAAATTAAATTTAAACATATATCTTTTTTTTTTTTAAAGCAGTTTAAGTCCTCTTGGAATACACAGAGAGAAGAGGACACTGCTTATGTAGTTTTTTTTTTCTTTCAGTCACATCTCATGACTACGGAGAAGTGCTGCGCTGTCTAATCATATATTCTGTTTTGTATTTTTCTGGCTGCAATATGACATATTTTTAACATTCAACTTTTGTTTCAACATGGGAAAAAAAAAGTAGTTCTAAGTTTTCAAACGTACATTTTGATATTATTTTGGCACCTCTGCTATCTTATTATTTGGATCAGTGAAAGCACTGAATATTCTTTAAAGTAAAAAAACATTTACTAATGAATATGGATCACCACTGCAAAAATATAAATCATATATTTCTATTTTTAGCACATGTGGAAAATGTCTGTGACCTTTTGGATAATATGATTTGTTCTGTAGCATTTAATATGGGCACATGCCATACAAGACCAAACAACATCTATATGGTAAAACTGGTCATTGATCTTTATTAGTGATGAATAAGAGGTCACATTTATATTTATATGTATTGGTTTATGTTCTATTTTGTTCTATGACAACATGACTTTAGAATGTCCAAGCATCATCGAAGTTGCAGTTGTACAACATCTTTGTACATTGTACTGCCATTTCAAACCAATGTAGAAGAATCAAAAGCTACAAGACTATTTTGCCTTTATTTTAAGTACATATTATATAGCATTATATCCTTATTTACAGACAGATCTAGTTGGGAAATAATGAAATTCTTTATATATTAGCAATGGAAATAGTTGGGTTTTGATAGTAAATAAAAAAAAGTTATAATCCTATTTGCTTTGCACACGTACTTATTCAGGTCCCATACACTTTGTTTTGCACATTGATGGAGTCTCAATTTTCAAAATTAAAAAATGCAATTCTCTTGCGCACGTTCTGAGATCTCCTCTTACCGAAACTCCTCAAGGGGATCAATTCAATCCACACAGGAGGCCAGTTTCCCACAGACTCCCTAGCGGCAGTAGTCACCATAATACCGAAAGACAGCAAAGACCCACGAGCTATAGAGCCATCTCACTCCTGAATGTGGATCTCAAACTGTTTGCTGGCTTCCCCCACCTACTTCACCTAACCCCCCACTGCACCAAAGACGATGACCTGTTGATGGTTTTAAGAAGCACTCAACATTACTGGAGACGACCCACAAGCGACTTACATAACCACTGGCACAGCCGGATGAATACAGACAGGGTGGAAGGACATTATGTAAGGTGAAGGCTAAGGAAACGCAATGATGATGCCCATTATTACCTTAGCGCTTCTGATAGCCATATACACTGACACACACTTCCGCACCGCTCTAGACTATCACACCACATACTGTTTAATCCTAAACCCACTCTTGAAATGTTACAACTGCTATGGAGACAAGTAGAGAGCACAGAGTTGATCACACGCTCCTAAATGGATAAGAGATGCCAATCTGTAACTACACAGGAGTCATACCTACCCCAAATGCTATTCTACTGCATTTGTTAGAAATCGAGCCATACTACATGTCTAAGTGTTACTGAAATGTGAAAATCTGTTACTTGAAAAACAAATCTCATTTATTGTGAAAATTCTGCAACATATTGTGAAAACCAAATAAAGATTTTCAAACAAAAAATGCAATCCTGATGTTAACCCCTTGGTCACTGGGACAAGATAAATCATTGAAAAGAATTGAAGAGGATAAATCATGTGTAGGCTGCAGTCTTCCTATTTGATAGGTTTGAAACACTTTTTATTGACCCTGAGGCATCCTCTCTTTCATAGGTAAAGGCTCTTGTGACTAATATGTTGGGAAGAAATGTCAGTCTTGGATGTCGGAAGGAATATCTGCAATGCTTCAGGCAGTACCTTGTGAACATGGGAGATAAGCCTCCAGTGCTAGCTACGTAGTTCATAGCTAGAGGACACTGTGAGAGCACAATTCAAGAAGGAAAATGCAAAGATCTGGTACCTAAATACATAGTTGATTTCCTGGAAAAACGGTGCAGCATATGACGACTGGATATGATTACACAGCTAGAACCTTATATGACTAACCAAGGAGAGACATCTGTTATTTCATTTTCTTTGGCTAAAGCATTTTTAGAACGCAGAAAAGAGATGAACAGTTAAGAAGTTAAAAACCATGGTGGTTGTCAAGATATAATCCATAAACTTTGCTTGAAAGATTTATAAAAAGTTTGAACTACATGAATCCAATTTATTATTAGTAGATATAGTGTGCACATATTGTGCAGCTCTCTACAATTATAGAAAGGAATATTTTGAAGAAGGTCCTGCAAAAATGACCTTCCAACCTAGGATTTGAGGTAGATGGATATATATCATTACGTTTCTTGCCCAGGGACATTTACTGGTGAAGTGGGCTGACCAGGATTTGTTCCTTTGAGATTTCCTGGTTCTAAGGCAGTAACGTTTCCACTGTCTAATGAGCTGTTATAACGAATATTTAAGATCCAGGAAGTACTGGTGGAATATGAAGACCATTAGTGATGAATAAAGACGATTTTAATGGGATTGATCCTTTCAAGAGCAAAGCTGGTTGGTGATGAAGTATGATTGGCTGTGTCTGGCATACTTGCCATGCTTACTTGTAAGTCATAGGGGGTACATGAAGTAAACTGTCACTAGGCAGGCATTTATCCCCACAATTATCCTACTGGAGGAAAATCATTGCTTTTTTTAATCGATCTATTTAGTTTGTGTAAAAATTGAAGTAAAACAGGCACAGGTACAAATTTTATAGAACGCCCATTTAGAAAGAATGATTTTGTTTTTGTAGCGACAAGTTGAAATTATTGGGAGTGGGAGTGTTACATTAAGTATACATTTTAAGGACATTTATCTGTAGTACTATTAGCTAATTTCCAATCATGCAGAAAGGCTATGTTCGGTTTCTATAATGTAATACAAAGGCGTACATTTGAAAGGTTTAGAAAATAATAGCCTTAACGACTAACATGAGAGTCAACTGACTAATGGGAACAGGACAATGCAATCTGCCTCACATAATAACATGTCATTATGCAGAGGTTGCAAAGGAAGCTAATAACGCCCGTAAAAATGATAATGCAGAAATATATAAATATTTGACACAGACTACAAAAAATACGAGTTGTTTCAATGTTGTATTAGTTAGTAATATGTACACACATACACAATAAGGCATACTTCAGCCAGTTTGATTGTCAAATAGAATTTATTCCTGATGTGAAGAAATTGGAATTATCCAATTACTAGAGACATTAAGTTTGTAGAAGGTCACGCAAATTAGTCTTTTATTTCTGCCATGTTCTTCCTACACAGTACAGGAGTAATAATGCCCATCGTGCTTTGACATGTAGGAATAAAAAACTACATTGTTTAGTTATTTTCAGAAAGGAACACTATAGCGTTCTGAATATAAATTTGTATTCCTAGTGCTATATTGTCCCTCTCCACATTCGACATATTACAAAACTCTTAAAAACTCTTTCCTTTTTTTCTAAGCTTTTTGCTTAGCTCTCCCCACCAGCACCGTCATGAAGGAGAGCCTCCTTTGCCAATGTCCAAAGCAATGTTCCTCATAGAGGAGCTTTGAGACCTAATGTGCATGCTTGGTAAGCACTGAATGGGCTTTAAATTTTCCCGCAGGAAAGTATTTAATCCCAATTCAGCTCAATAAGAAGTCTTTTCAAAGCGGGTGCTCTGGACAATTGCTGCCTAGTGATGTCGCGAACGTAGAATTTTCGGTTCGCGAACGGCGGACGCGAACGTCCGCAAATGTTCGCGAACCGGCGAACCGTGCAAACCGCCATAGCCTTCAATAGGCAGGCGAATTTTAAAACCCACAATAGTGGTTGAAGGGGGGGGAGGAGACCTACTCTCCTTCCCCCCCCCCCGGTCCCCACCCCTGGGTTCGGGTGGGGGCCATAATGATAATGAGGGGGGGGACCTACTGTCCTCCGCCCCCGGCCCCCACCCCTGTGCAGCGGGTGGGGGCCATAATGATAATGAGGGGGGGGGGCTACTGTCCCCCCCCGGCCCCCACCCCTGGGCGGTGGGTGGGGGCCATAAAGATAATGAGGGGGGGGACCTACTGTCCTCCCCCTCTCCGGCCCCCACCACTGGGCGGCGGGTGGGGGCCATAATGATAATGAGGGGGGGGCTACTGTCCCCCCCCCTGGCCCCCACCCCTGGACGGTGGGTGGGGGCCATAAAGATAAAGATAATGAGGGGGGGACCTACTGTCCTCCCCCTCTCCGGCCCCCACCCCTGTGCGGCGGGTGGGGGCCCTAAAAATAACAATAAGGGGGGGACCTATTGTCCCCCCCCCCGGCCCCCACCCCTGGGCGGTGGGTGGGGGCCCTAAAATTAACAATAAGGGGGGGACCTATTGTCCCCCCCCGGCCCCCACCCCTGGGCGGTGGGTGGGGGCCCTAAAATTAACAATAAGGGGGGGACCTATTGTCCCCCCGGCCCCCACCCCTGAGCGGTGGGTGGGGGCCCTAAAATTAACAATAAGGGGGGGACCTATTGTCCCCCCCGGCCCCCACCCCTGAGCGGTGGGTGGGGGCCCTAAAATTAACAATAAGGGGGGGACCTATTGTCCCCCCCCGGCCCCCACCCCTGAGCGGTGGGTGGGGGCCCTAAAATTAACAATAAGGGGGGACCTATTGTCCCCCCCCGGCCCCCACCCCTGAGCGGTGGGTGGGGGCCCTAAAATTAACAATAAGGGGGCGACCTATTGTCCCCCCCCGGCCCCCACCCCTGAGCGGTGGGTGGGGGCCCTAAATACAAAGGGAGGGGGGGTGCCCCTGTTAACCCTTCCCCCCCCAAAATAAAAGATCTACCTACCTACCCCCCTCACCCTAAAAATAATGAGGGGGCGGACCTTTAACTAAAACCCTGTAAAAAAAAAAAAATAGATAAAAACAACTTACCATTTGATGTTTTCTTTCTTCTACAATCTTCTTTTTTCAGCCCCAAAAAAGGGCAAAAAAAAAAACATAATAACCGACGCAATTAAAAAAAAAAAAAGAAAACCGACCGCACAAAAAAATAATCCATCTTCACCCATGGAGGGCTCCGCGCAGACTGAGCTCTGCAGGGCGGGGGAAGGCTTATAAAGCCTTGCCACGCCCTGCAATTAGGCTAAGAACACTCTGATTGGCTGGTTTAAGCCAATCAGAGTGCTCTTTGTCATTTTACACAGCGTGGGAAAATTCCAAAGAACTTTCCCACGCGTGTAAAATGACACAGAGCACTGTTATTGGATGGCTTGAAATCCATCCAATCACAGTGCTCTGTGTCATTTTACAGAGCGTGGGAAAGTTCTTTGGAGCCCCCACCCGCTGCTCAGGGGTCGGGGCTGGGGAGACAATAGGTCCCCCTCTTATTGTGATTTTTAGGTCCCACAGGCTGCTCACTGTTTAATAGACATGCCCCTACTCGCGGTATTGCGAGTAGGGGCACAATTTACTAATACTAAGTAATTTTTACTTAGTATTAGTAAATTAATAGGGGGCGGACCGAACATCGCATATGTTCGCCCGCCGTGGCGAACGCGAACACGCTAAGTTCGCCGGGAACTATTCGCCGGCGAACAGTTCGGTACATCACTATTGCTGCCTCTTGAGTTTAGCTCTACTGAGCTAAACAAACCAGGAAGCAACTGGTTATGTAGTCTGCTTTAAAAGTCATGGGGTGTAACCAGGTCAATAAAAGTACCAATTTCTATTGGAATCTGCACTTTTCGTAAAAAGGAAAAAACAAAAAAGAGGACACCCCAGCTTTCAACAAGCTAACAGGTTTTAGGGGTCCAGAGTGTACCTGTAACTCTAAAATACTGCAATGTTTTACATTGGGTTAAGAGTACAGGAACACTGCAGCAATGCCCTTTAACCCTATAAGATGAAGTGGTCTGGGTGACTATAGTGTTCCTTTAAGTCTTTTACAATGCAGACAGATTAATCTAAGCAGTAACTGGGGTAAAAAAAAAATTTGATTCAAATGTGTGGATATACAAAATATTTTAATAATACAAATCATGTTTGCAACATGTTTGTGGGGCTCAACATCAATTTATCCAAGCACCCGTAGCATATAGTGGGTTTTTCTTTTCTGCGCAGCTGCAGTCCTTTACCTCAGAAAATTTAACACATGATCTTTTCTTAGAAAATACATTATTTACATTTGACTGATTACAGACAGACAGCCATTAGAGGCTACAGGTCTCGCCGGTTAAGTAACGCAGCCCGATCCGCATGGTATAACTGCCTGGGCCGCGTGTTCAGTCGTCCATCGGGTGGCCCATGCTGTTAGGACTACCAATGGCAAAGTATTACAAGGGGGCCCGGTCAGCGTTGCAGCAACGCTTTAACAGCGCGACCGGGCCCCCTGTGATGAAATCGCAGCTGGAGGTAGTGACTGCCCCGTTACTCCTCCCAGCTATCAGAGAGAGCCCATGCGGGAGGTAGGAGAGAGAGTCAAAGTGGGAACTCTGACACCCATCAGACTGAACCACGACTAGACCCCAGAGAAAGTCACCCTCCTGCACCTAAATGTAGGAAACAGGAGGGTGACCAACATTTTGTATATGTATGCGTTTGTGTATGTATGAATGTTTCTATGTATGTGTGTCTGTATGTATGTCTGTCTGTGTGTATGTCTGTCTGTGTCTCTGTATGTCTGTCTGTGTATCATTATGTATGTGTGTCTGTATGCATGTGTGTGTTTATGTGTGTTGGTATGTGTGTGTGTGTATGTCTGTCTGTGTGTATGTATGTGTGTCTGTCTGTGTGTATATGTGTGTGTGTCTGTATGTATGTGTGTTTGTATGTGTGTACCTTTATGTGAGTGTCTGTGTGTGTGTGTGTGTGTCTCTGTATGTGTGTGTGTGTGTGTGTGTGTCTATGTGTATCTGCATGTGTGTGTGTGGGGGGACGTATGGGAGGGGGAGGATAGATGTATGGTAGGGTGGCAGAGAGTATATGAATGGGGGGGCCCCAAAGGCAATTCACGCACCAGGGCCCCATGGTTTCTAGTCACGCCTCTGATTAGAGGTACTCCCTCTTGACTGCATGATGACAATGAATGCTGCTAATACTTCTAATATAAATGCTCTTGATTCAATCTTCTTCTCTGAGAAGATTGAAAATGCCCTTTGTTGCCAGTGCTTCACTATGAAAAGTATAGGGACAAAGATCATCAATGCTGATGATCTCAATAAAGCTGTTGCGACTGTTGTGAGGAGACTATGCTGGCAGTGAAACAAAGGTAGATTTTATATATATTTTACATTGAAAGCAAGGAAAGGCCTGAATCTAAAGACAGCAAAGAGCATGCTAACATTAAAAATAAACATATAAATAAACTGTTGTGTTATTGAACTCTGACTGTATTGAAAGTCTGACTGATTTGTGACTACCTTTCCAGATGTACTTCCATTTGTGTTGCATATATTTTAAATATATACATTAAATATTTAGCAAATTACCTCACAACTTCAGTCCATCGCCATGCACAACCTCCGCGCACATTGCAAATGGAAAGGAGGAACTGAAATATTGTTTTATGTTTTTCTCTGTACTGACTGCTAGGTGCATGGGACAGAGCTTATTACAATGATCAACAGGGAGCTAAGGTGGAGGCACCCAGTTGGAGGATTAAAGGTGTGAAATTCTACAATTAATTTTATTTTTCATACTTTACAAATACTCATTTGTTAAAAATTGGGCTTAAGTAAAAATAATATTAAAATATATTTGTATGGACAGTTCTTTTAGCATAAAAGAAATTATGTTCAGAACATATTAATAAGAAGGCATTGTTTTCTATATTGATTTTGTACATGCATTATTTGAAGATGTAAACAGGTTTAAATCATGTGTGTGAGGACAGTGGCGTTTCATTTTTTCTTTCTTTTAACTGTATATCTCTATAGTTTTATCACTATTTTAGATTTCCTCTAAGGCAAAGAAAAGCTTTTTTTTACAGTAAGAGTAATAAAGATATGGGATTCTCTGCCTGAAGAGGTGGTTTTATCAGAGTCCATACAGATGTTTAAACTGCAACTGGATAAATACAGGGATATAATTTCTAATTAGTGGGCTAATAGCTGCTTGATCCATGGAGACATCTGACTGCTATTTTGGGATCTAGAAGGATTTTTTTCCTAGTTTGTTGCAAAATTGGAAGCGCTACAGACTGGGTTTTTTGCCTTCTTTTGCATCAACAGCAAAAACATATGTGAGGAAGGCTGAACTTGATGGACGCAAGTCTCTTTTCAGCTATGTAACTATGTAACTATAGCTTTACTTCACATAAGAGTTATGCACACATAACCTAAAGTGAACTTATCAAAGAGCTCTGGATAAAATTGCAGAGAGAAAATGGGTTAATATTGTTACTATATACGGTCAACTATAATTAGCACAGCACAATGCATTTGTAAGAGGTGTAATCAATATTTTGTGTGAAGAAAAGAAAGACATTTTGGTTATGGGATAGGCCAAAGGTTAATGGGAGGAATGGATGAAGAGGGATACAATGAAAAATTGTGTTTATGAACCAATACCCTGGAGTTAAATGAATAGCATGTGTTCATGTGCAGTTCACATAGTGTGTCAATTTAAATGTTAATTCAGAATAAAGTGCAGTTAAGGTTTACCCAGAAACCACATTGAAAAATAGGAAGACAAGAAAATGATAAATGATTCAAGATAAATTGTAATTGAAATAAACTAATGGGAAATAAATGATTTCCTGTTACTGGAGTGTCATCCTATCCAAACAAAAAAAATGAAAAAGGGCTATTGATTCCAGTAAAAGATAAATTCGCTAATAAGCAAATAAATGGATTGAGATGGTAGATTTGCAATTCTAATTCATAAAATAAACAATACTATGAAAGAAATTCTAGTATAAATATTTACACAGAAATATATACTTGAAATTATTTTATAGAATTGTCCGAATGGAGCAGAAAAGACATTGAGATTTAGGATAGAGGGCTGTTTAAATAAGAACAAACAGGACATGTGGATAATATTTTAAACCTTTTACTCATACTCTCAACTGATTTTGTTCTGATACAATTTGAACCATTTTTTTAGAATGTCCTTTTAAAACCATTTCATCTAGAAATAGGGTTAGCAACATCATTTAAAATAATAATAAGCCAAAAATGAATATATTGCAAATTCTTAAAAAAATTATATTAGCTACTAAAAAATACATATAGAAAAGATAGCATTAAAATATCTTAAAGATTACAATAATGGGATAGAAAAGCAGTTGTTTTTTTCTAAAAATGACAAGCAAAAGAAAATTGAGAATGGATTGATGATTCGGTATTGTATATACATGAATAACGTAGTTCAGAGATGATTAACAATAACCTAAACTTAGATAACAAACAAAAAAAATTAAAAAGAAAGAAAATGAAAAAAAAATGTACAAAAAAAGCAAAAGGAACTTAAAAAAACATGATACAGGTATAGTATTATGAACATAATAGGTTGTGGATAGTTCCCACAAATTAAGTATATTTATATTTATACACACACATATACACTCTAGTTTCCTTTACATGGTATAAAATAGCAAAACAATATATTGGAGAGTAGAAAAGCTATGTATAAGTGCTTTAATGATAGAAATCGACCTTTCAACATAAAATATTATCTAGACACACTTTGAATGCTCTCTTTGCAACAATAGAGGTCTTTAAGAAGTCCCTCTAATGGGTGGTTTTTCTAATGGATTTTAGTCCTGTTTCCGTTCTCTGCTAGCTAAAAAACCTAATTTAATGAGATAGCAGTAACATTGATTTTTTTCATGATAAAAGCTTCTATGTTACTATCACACAAATCTCAAAAGGACACAAACCATGTAACTAACTTTAAACCTATATCACAAACCCCTTCACTATCTAACATTTTGTTAAAAAAAAAAAAAAAAAGTATTATTTAAAGAGATACACTATAGGCACCCAGACCACCTCAGCTCATTGAAGTGGTCTGGGTGCACTGTACCAGGTCTCTTAGCCCTGCATGGCTAATTACTACAGTCTTTAAGAAACTACAATGGTGGGTTAACATTGTGGGTTAACTCCACTTCTAGTGGCTGTCTATCTGTGATTATGTGTGTGTATGTGACTGTGTATAGGTCTGTGATTGTATATGTGTGTGTAGGGGTCTGTGATTGTGTGTATAGGTTTGTGATTGTGTGTGTGGTTATGTATTCATATGCATATACATGTGTTTAGTAGATAACTCACTAACTTGGTATCCTTAAGTACGGCAGTCCCACATAAGGAGAACAAATAAGGGAGGTATTAACTAAACAAAATTAAAAAAGGGATATTGAAGTTATATTATATAAAGTAATTATATTATGGATTTTATGTGTGGCCCAAGACAATTCCTCTGTGCTCAATGTGGCGCAGGGAAGCCAAAAGTTGGACACCCATGGCTTATGGTATATATTTTCTTGTCATGTTTATTAATAGTCTGAAAAATGAAGATACAACTTGAAATTACATTTGCCACAAATAGTAGGTTTGACTGAAAATGGTAGATTGTGAACAGTGGAAAAATTTGGTTCTGCCCAGTCATTTCGTCCAAAGTAAAAACTTGGTTCCGCCCGAATTTTGTCAATGCAGCAGTTCAACTTGGACCAAATATCATCCATGCTAACTATTTGGAAAAATGTTTTGGGAGAACTGGAAAGGTGTATAATCAGTTTACTGACAAATAAATAAATAAATAAATAAATCTTTTATACACATATGCACAGGCCCGGACTGGCCATCGGGCACACCGGGCAAATGCCCGGTGGGCCGCGATGACCGTGGGGCCGAGGCCGGCAGGGGAGATCACAGGATCTCCCCTGCCAGCCCCTGCAGGGCCAGCGCTACCCGAGCGCCGGCCCTGCTGTGTGTCTCCATGGGCCGGTAGGGAGATCAAAGATCTCCCTCACCGGCCCAGAGACACTCAGGTGCGGCCGCCGGCTGGGGAGTGTGGGAGGGAGGGAGGCAGGAGAGAGGACCGGCGGAGCTCTAGCCAGCAGCTCCGCCGGGTCCTCTCGCGAGGTCTGAGCGTTGCCGCGGTAACCGCGGCAACGCTCAGATCTTGCGAGAGTGAACTCTAGCCTGCAGGGGGCTAGAGTTCACTCTCACCACTGGACCACCAGGGAAGAATGGCAGCACGGCACCCCTCCTCCCCCCAGGCAGAATGGACCCCCCCTCCTCCCCCCAGGCAGAATGGACCTCCCAGGATAAAGGTAAGAAGGGGGGGGGGGGGGAGGGGAATATAACTTTTTTTTTCTTAATACAAAAATATATTTAAATAAAATATACATTCACACTCACACACACAGCACCCCCAGACACACACAGCTCCCAAACACAAACAGCACCCACAGACACACACAGCATCCAAACACACACAGCACCCCCAGACACACACAGCACCCCCAGACACACACAGCACCCCCAGACACACACAGCACCCAAACATACACAGCACCCAAACATACACAGCACCCAAACATACACAGCACCCAAACATACACAGCACCCAAACATACACAGCACCCAAACATACACAGCACCCAAACATACACAGCACCCTCAGACACACACAGCACCCTCAGACACACACAGCACCCCCAGACATACAAAGCACCCAGACACACACAGCACCCCCAGACACACACAGCACCCCCAGACACACACAGCACCCCCAGACACACACAGCACCCCCAGACACACACAGCACCCCCAGACACACACAGCACCCCCAGACACACACAGCACCCCAGACACACACAGCACCCCCAGACACACACAGCACCCCCAGACACACACAGCACCCCCAGACATACACAGCACCCAAACATACACAGCACCCAAACATACACAGCACCCAAACATACACAGCACCCAAACATACACAGCACCCTCAGACACACACAGCACCCTCAGACACACACAGCACCCAGACACACACAGCACCCACAGACACACACAGCACCCAAATACACACAGCACCCAAACACACACAGCCCCGACAAACACACACAGCCCCCAAACACACACAGCACCCAAACACACACAGCACCCAAACACACACAGCACCCAAACACACACAGCACCCAAACACACACAGCACCCAAACACACACAGCACCCAAACACACACAGCACCCAAACACACAAAGCACCCCCAGGGTTCTGTGTGTGTGTTTGGGTTCTGTGTGTGTGTTTGGGTTCTGTGTGTGTGTTTGGGTTCTGTGTGTGTGTTTGGGTGCTGTGTGTGTGTTTGGGTGCTGTGTGTGTGTTTGGGTGCTGTGTGTGTGTTTGGGTGCTGTGTGTGTCTGAGGGTGCTGTGTGTGTCTGAGGGTGTTTTTATGTGCCGTCACATTCTAGGTTTCTAATTTTCTTTGTCTGTTAACTCACTGAGGGTTATTTTATATATTATATATATAATATATAAAATAACCCTCAGTGAGTTAACAGACAAAGAAAATTAGAAACCTAGAATGTGACGGCACATAAAAACACCCTCACATACAGCATCCCTCTTACATACACACACTGCGCCCCTCACACATACAATACGTCCAAATATATATATATATATATATATATATATATATATATATATATATATATATACAAATATATATATACACACACTACAGCACCCCTCACACTGCACCACTACACACATTACGCTCCAGATACACGCTAGATCCCTTACCCTATATGCACTCTTAAGCCTCTACACACACACACACACACACACACACACTCTCCTATACACACTGGGTCCTTTACACACTAGATCTCCTACACACACACTACATTCCTTGTCAGCAAACACATACAACATTCTCTAAACACACCCTCTCTACAACCTCTACACACACTACGTCACCTATACACACACACTACAGCCCGTATGCACACACTCGCTACATCCCCTATAACACTATGCCCCCTATATACACACTCTCTACAGCCCCTAGCCACACATATTACACCACAAACACAAATGAAATTTACCTATTTACACAATACCACACCACACTCTACACACACGCAATCCCACAAGCACGCTCTAAACATATGCACCATACACTTTCCTGGCCCTTTTGTCCTCTGGTATCCCACTTGTGGAGACACCAGAGACAATTTAAAAGCAAACACAGCACAAGCATGTTATTAAATTTGCTTGCGCTGCGCAGAACAAATTCAGGGCCTTTTTCTAATGCCAGAGCTCTTCAGCGGGGCTCTGCGCATTGAACCAACATGCTCACTTTGAGAGGGGGCGTGCTTGTCATTAGTGATGACAAAACACACCCTCTCTGGCCCTGCCCCCTTAGGGGGCCGCTCTGATTGAAAAATGCCCGGGCCTAATTTTTTTCCCAGTCCGGCCCTGCATATGCATGTATCCTACCTCTGTAGAACCATGCTACAGCCTTAAGGGGACACTCCAGGCATTAAAACAACTTCATCTAAATTATGTTGTTAAGGTGCCAAGAGGCCCTGGAGGCACTTTTACCTCAAGGGGTTAAACTGTTCTCAGATGGTTTAACCCCAAAGTTACCTCCAGCAGCAATCTCCAATCGACCCCAGGCTTTATCCGGCTTCTGAATTTTCAGATTCAGGTAGCGTGGAGTGCCATCATTCAGGGGTGCAGCTGATTAGCTGAGAGAGAGTTCAACTGACACTAAACTGGCTTGAAATGTACCTTTTTCAAGCCAGTTTAGTGAATGGTGAGTCACTGACTGGGTGAGACTGTCATCTAACTGTTCTCAGGCAATCAGCAGTACCCCTGCCCGGTGGCACTCCATGCTTCCTGAATATGAAACTTCAAAAGCCTTATGTTGCTAGGGGCGGGGTGTGGACATTGCTGGAGGTAACTTTGCGGTTAAGCCGTTCAATAATAGTTTAACTCCTTGAGGTAAGATAAAGATGCTTTGGTACCTGGATCATCCTTTTAAGTTATCAATGACTTCTGGCAAAATTAGAGCATACTGTACCTCAGGGACATTCACATCTGAGCTACTGCTGGGTGCCTCAGGTCAGGGCTCAAAATTGTCACTTGCACACTAGCCATTGGGAAGTTAAAATTCAGCCTTGTCAGGTAGAAATTTACCCATGGCGAGTGTTCATAACCCTTCCAGGTTTGCATTCCAAGTAACTTCTGAGAAATTCTGAGCCCTGCCTCAGGTAGTCTAGCAATATGTCATCTAAGGCTGTCTCAGGCAGTCCAGTAATGGACACCGTTCAGGTTCCCAGCAGCTAGTATTGCCATGGAAGTTAGTTACAGTGACCACCTTAAAATGACAACTAAGGCAATATGACCACTCACTTTAAAGTAACTTCATAGAGAGTGGTCTGGGTCAAGCCCCTTTAGTTTTATCTGCATAAGCAGCAATGTTTACATTCCAGGATTGAAATGCCTCTAGTGAATATCACTCTAAAATAGTTAAGTAAAACTCAGTCTTTATTCCATCATACGACACAGGGGACATAAATACAGTTAACCAAAAGAGATAGCATTAGGAATAAATGTCAGAAGAGATGGCTTTAGGAATACATAGTCCCAAAACTATAGTGTTCTTTTAAAGTCCAAGTCAAAAGAAGGAGTTATGGAAAGTTAGAAGTTGACTAGGACTAGTATTAAATATTTAAACTATTTTTAATATAAATGCCTAAGTTTATTGAATTCACTTTTACGATTCACCACACATTCTTGATTAATTTGAAGACATTTTTAACAGGACATGTTTATTTATACTTAAAGACTCAAGGAATGTTTTTTGCTTTTATACAAAAGACACATGTCTCCTTTGAAATGTATTTTCTAAAACTGAAAAAAATACTACTGAATTAAAACTGAACAGCAAAGTGTTACCAAAATATCTGAGCAGTAGGCATTCTTCAATTCAGTTAAAATTTCGGCTTAAGTACTCTTGCAGTTTACAACGTATGATATCAGCTAACATGGTAAAATAGTTTTATTTTGTAACTTTATTTCAAGTAGAAATGTTTTGTGAATATTTTATTCCATCAATTGAATAGATTTATTTACTACTAGTGCTAAATGCTACAATAGAAATTCCTTTTCTTTTTGTTCCAATTTTTTAAGGCCTGCTTCTCTCTCTCTCTCTCTCTCTATATATATATATATATATATATATATATATATATATATATAAGGTTTGGTAATTAAAATGTCTCTGTGTTGATGACAATTAATCAACAATTAAAAGGGTTTCTTTATAATACAAATTGCTACAGTACATTACATTTATTTTGTAGCTTGTATAAAGTGTAGTGTCCAGTATGTGAGTTAATAAATGCATTATGGAAAACATTTTGGGTTTATGCAAGAATATGAAAAGAGACCTTTAACACCTTAAGGACACATGACATGTGTGACATGTCATGATTCCCTTTTATTCCAGAAGTGTGGTCCTTAAGGGGTTAAGTAGCAGTTGTACAAATTTCTGAACTTTGCATTGTGTTTTAACAATTGAGCAACAGTAGATCTTCTGCGCGATCTTTCGTTCCCCATGTGCATTAATGAGCCTTGGGCGCCTATGACCCTGATGCCTGTTCACGGGTTGTCCTTGCACCACTTTTAATAGGTACTAACTAACCACTGCATAATAGGAACACCCTACAAGACTTGCCATTTTGGAGATGCTCTGACCCAGTCATCTAGCCATCACTATCTGCAGGGCCGGCCTTAGGCATTTAGACGCCCTGTGCGAAAAATCTTCACAGCGCCCCTCCCCCCCCCCCCCCGTCATCCATGTATGCTGTAATGTTTGTGTTGTCTGTGTATGTGATAGTAGGTGTGATGACTGTGTGTGATATGTATGCTATGTGTGATATTTGTAATGGGTGTATTAACAGTGTGTGATATGCGTGTATTGGTTGTATGTGACACACACACACACACACAGAGTCAGACGGCCATACACACACACAGGAAGAAATACACACACAGACAGTCATACACACACACACAGACACACAAAGGCAGACAGTCTTACACACACACACAGACACACACAGGCAGACAGTCAGTCATACACACAGACAGTAATACACACAGACACACAGAGGCAGACAGTAATACACACAGACACACACACAGTCATACACACAGACACACACAGAGGCAGACAGTCATACACACACACACACACAGGCAGACAGTCATACACACAGAGGCAGACAGCCATACACACAGAGGCAGTCATACACACAATCACACACACAGAGGCAGACAGTAATACACACAGACACACACACAGAGGCAGACAGTAATACACACAGACACACAGTGGCAGACAGTCATACACACACACACAGACACACACAGGCAGGTAGTCATACACACAGACACACAGAGGCAGACAGTCATACACACAGACACACACACAGAGGCAGACAGTCATATACACACACACACACACACAGAGGCAGACAGTCATATACACACACACACACAGGCAGACAGTCATACACACACACACACACACACAGAGGCAGACAGTCATACACACACACACACACACAGAGACAGTAATACACACACACAGGCAGATACACTCACCTGACAATCACACAGTTACCTGTGGAGTTCATTGTGGAGGCAGTGCAGCTCCTGGTGACTGTTTGGTGGGGAAGCAGGGACTCCTTCCTGCTTCCCCTGCATCAGTTTTCCAGCGCTTTTAGCTCCGCCCCCGCCGCACGGTAAGCTCCGCCCCCGCCGCAAATTTTAAAAAAAAAAAATTTTTTTTTTTTTTTTTTTTAATCCCGGCCGGCTGTGCGGCCGCACGGCGCCCCCTGCTCCATGGTGCCCTGTGCGGCCGCACAGCTCGCACACCCCTAAGGCCGGCCCTGACTATCTGGTCCTATTTGTTCACTCAGATCTTTTCGCTTGTCCATTTTTCCAGCTATGAACACATAAAAGTCAAGCACTGAATGTTCACTTTCTGCTGAATATGCCTCCCATTGAGAGGTGTCATTGTAAATGATATAATCAATGGTATTCACTTCACCCGGGTTTTAATGTTGTGGTTGATCAGTGTATATTTTATATCAGTATTCTCATAAATTGTATAGCACTACAGAATATGCTGTCACTTTATTTACATAGTTGAATAGAGACATGAGTCCATCAAGTTCAGCCTTTCTCACATTTGTTTTTGCTGTTGTTCCAAAATATCAATAATATATTTTAATATCCTTTATTACATTTTTTGTACGCAGACCAACAGAACTGGGGGTAATTTGAAATATTTAATAAATATTCATAAACAAAGAGATATAACACATATAAACCGGTGGCTTATGAATAAAAAGGACATGTGAATCTATGAACTATAGGGTCATACTATTTAGAAAGTGATCCCTCAATGTTTAATGCATTATGTAAAAAAATAAATAAAAAAAGCAAGCTTTTAAAGAATAAAAAAAAATGTTGAAATAAGAATAGGAAATAAAAGTACATATTTTTGTAGTAAAATAAAAATTGCAGAACTTGCACAGCCAAGTGGCAGACTCCTCTCGGTCAAGAAAAATGATTCAAAGCATCTCATTCATTTCTATGAATTTTTATTATTATCGGCCCAGTGGTGGTTTATGGCATTAGTAATTTAGCTTCAAGTCACAGTTACTTTTAACACATTAGTGGAACTGCTCAATAAACCAATAGCAGTGATACCTTGCTTGTGTCAGGAATCCAGGAACCTGAACACACAGACAGAATCACTAACAAGATAATATACATATTTTGTTAAGCTCAAAAGACATATAAATAACGTGTTTAACATTTTATGTGTTAACTAATATAGATGGATTCCCTTTCCTATTTCCAAGTCCCCCCTTCCTCTCCTACCCCGAATAGTATGTTTTACTATTCTTCATTATTTTCTGTAAAATATCATAACTTTAATAAAAATGATTTGAAAAGAATTACAAATAAGAATATTTGTAATACCAGTCCTTAGATTGTCCGGGTTATACAAATAAGCAGAGTCAGTATACAAGCCGAGGTCAAGGGATTACAGAGGTAAGGAATAACGATGAAACAAGCTGAGGTCAATGGATTAGAGAGAGCAGGATAAACTGAATACAAGAGCCAGTCAAGGTACCAAACAATAATTACCTAGGCTTATCCCTTAAAGGAACACTAAAGGGTCAGGAACACAAACATGTATTCTTGACCCTGTAGTGTTAAAACCACCATCTAGACCCCCCCACCTCCCTAAATATAGTAAAAGCTTACTTGTATTCAAGTCTGCTGCTACCTCTGCTCCTGATCTGCCTGCTGTCTGCTGACATCATCAGAAGTAGTGGTCTGATCCCAATGCTTTCCCATAGGATTGGCTGAGACTGTCATGGAGGCAGATCAGGGGCAGAGCCAGCACAAGTCAAACACAGAATACAAAAAATTAAATACCGCATTCAAAACTATTGTATGTAAAGCAGATAGATGTAATCTAGTATGCAAAAAATAATTTAATGGAATATATTCTTGTAATCAAAATTCATATATGTACAAACAAAGGTCTGATGATCTCATTCATAACTTGAAAATTCATCAACTGCACTGAATAATCAATCACTTGATTATAAAAATACTATCTAGAAATCAATCCTTGAAATTCATTTGTTTGAAATCACTTTGATAATACAGAAACTGCATAAAGGTCAGTCCTTGAGAAAATTCATTAGTATGCCAAATCTATCCCCACATCTAAGGCTATGCATAGCAATCTATTTATACACAGTCCTGATGGATCCAATCCTTGCAAAAATGGATGTATATACTAAAAACCAAAAGAGAAAAAAAGAAGAAAAAGAAAAAAATAAAAATAAAAAAATGAAAAGAATTATTTTTGTGTGAAAAAAGTGAAAAATTATGAAAAAAGAAGAAATATGAAAAAAGGTCCTTTGCAAAGTCACTATATACGTATATAGTATGAATATGGTTGGATCTCACCACTTGTTATGTTGCAGTCAAAGTTTCAATTGTATGCTGCAAATTTTTCACTGTCCAAGTAGGTACTTTAAATGCAAGCGTTTCTTATGGAACATATGTCCTCCCACCATGCTGTAGCAGTGACGTGCAGATGATAGTGAGATAGACCTCGGGCGGCTAGATACAATTCCGGGTAGCTGAATGTTTTCCTCGGGCGAAAAATCAAACACAGCCCTGGCCAATCAACATCTCCTCATAGAGATGCATTAAATCAATGCATCTCTATGAGGAAAGTTCAGTATCTGCATGCAGAGGGTGGAGACACTGAATGACAGTACTACACACTGTGCACACTACCCAAGGAAGCACCTCTAGCAGCCATCTAAGGAGTGGCCAGTGACGTTATCACTAGGCTGTAATGTAAACACTGTTTTTTATCTGAAAACATAGTGTTTACTGCAAAAAGCCTGAAAGGTATAAGTGTACTCACCTGAACAAATACAATTAGCTGTAGTTGCTCTGGTGACTATAGTGTCCCTTTAATGAGAACACAAAATTACTCTCAATAATATCAGGCAATAGCTTTGCAATTTCTGGTGTACTAAAATTGGAGAGGCAGATGTCTCATATTGTGCAGTGTGATCCTAAAATAAAGCATTTTCACAACGGTGTCATCAGTTTCACCTGTGCTGGTTTTCCCTGCATTTTGGGATAAGTTTCTGTCTTAAATCCTAAATTAGTTTAAATCACAAATCATCAGCTTTGTTTATGATTAAGATAGAATCACTTAGAACTTTCAGTAGTCCAGAGCTGCAAAACTAGTGAAATTAATGTATTTGTAAACAGAACTCAAGTTTATAAATGATTTTGCCCTCATCACAACTACATTATTGTTATCGATTTGGAACGTGAAAATGACTTGACATTTTTTTTTTCTTATCTAAGTACATAGACCACTTGTTTCAGCAGCTAAACATGATGTTCTTTAAATGATGGCTTTACTGTCCTTTTTGCTATAATTGCTATATTTCAGTTGATGTTTCCTTCACTTTAACACTTGTGTCTTTTTCATTTAAACGACATGGCAAAGTTAATCTTTAAAATTACTTTATTAGGGGCGGAGCCAAGCAAGCGAACGAGACGGACGCACATAGATAAGCTCCCAGAGTATATTGCTTAAAAACCCGTTTTACCACCAAATCAAACAGCTACAGAGACACCCCACGAACCCACTGGGGATATGGGGAGAAAAACAAAAAAACAGCGACCAGACAAACCAAAAACCGGGCCAGATATTGGGGATTTATTCCGACAGGCGCAAGGGGCACATGGGCCCAAAATGGCCGCGAACTCGCTGACTACACAGACTCCTTGGATGATCTGGGCCTGGATGACTATGCAGGCGGTATGTTTGCACCACTAGTACAGCCAACCCCGACGAAGGGACCACCCGACCCGGTCACCACAGAGACACTGCGATCCATGCTAGGCGATCTGCAGAAAGTATTGCAAGCCGATATGGCCCAGCTACGCACAGACCTGACGAGCATGATAGGCCGCATAGGAGTGCTGGAGGCCTCGTCGGACCAACAGGCACAGACCATAAGGGAGCTCCAGACAGAGGTGCAGACACTTAAAAAACACCAAGAGGCCACTGACTTACGGTTCATAGCTCTGGAAGACCTCAGACGCCGTAACAACGTGAAAATAAGGGGAGTCCCCAAGGAAATCCCGGCGGAGGAACTCCCGCATTTCACACGCAGGCTCATCGGAGCACTCCTGACACAGAGGCAAGCCAAACAAGCTACAATTGAAGCGGTCTTCCGGATCCCCAAACCACAGAAAGCCCCGGCATCCGCATCCAGAGACGTTGTGGTGAAATTCCACACGGGCGCTGACAGGGCGGCGGTCCTCGCGACCCTGTCCAGGGACACCCTTTAATGGAGGCAATCCCTCCAACCATTCACAGTACTCCTGCGGCGAAATGGCATAACATACCGATGGCGCACACCAAGAGCTCTGCAAGTCCAGCGGAACGAGGCAACCTACACGGTAACCGACCTCCCGGGAGTGGAGATGCTACTCTCCACACTTGGCCTGCCGGAAGACTCCCTAACTCCTCCACAGTGACCAGGGACCTCAACCACGGCCCAACGCTGGGACCCAGCATGGATAACACCATTTGTGCCGCAGGGGAGACAACAAGAGGCAGGTGTGGCAACCACGTCCTGATCACCAGAGACCCATAACCTCACTGCCTACATTACCATTCTACGGCCACACATCAGCGGCAGTTCAAGACACTGGACACTGGGATTACACTGGACTCTATACATTACCTTGGCATTTTTAGCCCCAGGCGACTCGGGTTCCAACTGCCTCATCACAGGACTCTTGGGCCCACTGAGGCTGATCTGCTGCTTGATCGAATGTGGTCTGAAGTGGTTTATATGTTTTTTATAATTTTCTGTTTTCTAATGTTACACTTTTACTCTTACGCCTATAATTTTCCTTGTATAACACATCACGCGGCCAAGCTATACTAGAAGCTGGGTCGCCACAGACGACACTCAGCCCACACCTCAGATTGACGAGCAGGGGTTTCATACCACCTCCCAGCGGCACCTGACTCACTCCCTGACAGAACAAGCAACCACAAGCATGGACCCACATACCTCGGACAGAGAGCTCAGACTAACATAACTGCCCAACTCGTGCACTCCCCACACGGAGCACCACGCTCCGTCTCTGCACTGACAAACTCGCGGGATGAGCGGACGAGTCCGTAACCCCTTATCACTGAGCTACATGCCAACTCGGCGACCCACACCTTCACCTGACCTCCCCACCGAAGCAACTTCCCCCAACCTAGACCTAGACACAAACACACGGCACGCATGCACAATCCTCTGCGGCTAGACCGCTACAAGAGACAGCAGAACCCAAATCTCACACTGACCATAGGACCACAGAGGCTGTGATTATGTTCTACCAGCACTAGATAACTCTTATGACGCCTTCACGGTAGCCCCAACCCTGGATACCGTCCTATTTGGAACCAATCGTAGGACCTCACTCTACCTGACTGACTCCAAAACCCTGCCTTACCGGCATACCAAACCTGATTATCACAAAGAAAAAAAAAATGTGCAAAGTCTTCTAATATGCTTAAGCTCCTACAATTCTTGTAATCACATGTCTTACCTTTGCTGTTGTGGCATAATAAAACAGCTTGTAACTTTCATGCACATCAAAAATAAAGAATTTAAAAAAGAAAAATTACTTTATTAATGACACTCATTTAGTTTTTTAAATTGTTCCCACTGTTTCACAAAACTTTATGGAAACAGTAATTTGGTCTTGTAACCTTTTTTTTAAGCTTCGGTCTCTCAAGACAAAATATTTTCAGTAAAGAAAAGACACACGTATCTTCTGTTTTTCCTTTTATCCATCAAAAACAAACATGGCAAAATGCAGTGATGGTTTTGATTTAACAATTGTGAGTAACAGTATAGTGATTTTGTTTCCTCGCCCACTATTGTCTTTAGTGTAAAATGAGACAATAGATTCATTTTTAAAAAATGTGCACATGTGATATTTATATACATTGAGCACTTACACTGAACATTCTTTGCATATCATCAGGCAAGTGACAGAGACTAAATAATAGGCAGCTATTGGTTTTAAACAGGTTGTGTGGATAAATACACAAGTATGGACTTTTTTTGTCCAATAATTCTTGTACATATAAATTATGTAAATGTGTTTTATACTATATGTTTGGAGGACCTTACAAGCAACTCACTACCTACAAAGATGCTCACATTCAGGTGAATGCTAGTGGAGGAAGTCTCGTACCTTGTCAGAATTTATCCATTACAAATTCATCTTCCGCTCACACAGTGAAGACCTTTATTAGTTCATACTTCCACAATCTCAGACATTTCTTTGATATCTTCACCTCTCTTCTTCAAACCAAACCAACCTTTCAAATGATTGCTTTGCATGCTATTTTAAGGACAATATTTAACTAGTTAAGAAAATAATTCTCCCCCCTTTGCTCCTCTCTCTATCAACCCAACTTGGACAGTTCCTTTCCTACCATTTAGGCCTTATCCAAGGCTACGGAACAGGAAGTGGCTGCACTTCTCATTCCTCTCACCTCAGTCTCTCTCACGTTATCAGATCCCGCTCCCTTTGTCTAGTGTCATACTTAATGCAAACTGAAATTCTGGTCTTTCCTCCCTCAAGTGTTGCTACTCCTGTGTCTGTCACCCTCCAAGTCAATGGTGCTACCATCAGCTCCACCACACAGGCTCGCTGCTTAGGTGTTCTCTTTGACTCCGACCTCTCCTTCACGCCTCATGTTCAGTTTATCACCAAATCCTGCCACTTCCATCTCAAAAACATTGTGTGCATCCGACCCTACTTAACGCCAGATGCAATTTAGGTGTTGGTCCATTCCACTGTCCTTTCTCGCCTTGTCTACTGTAATCCACTTCTCAGTGGTCTTACGTGCTCCCAACTTGCACTGTTACAGTCCATAATAAATGCGGCGGCGAGGCTCATCTTCCTGTCCGCCCGCACCTCCCACACCTCACCCTTCTGTCAGTCCCTACAATGGCTTTGTGTAAGATATAGGGCTCAATTTAAAATTCTGGTTCTTGCTTTCAAATCTCTACATAATGCTGCTCCCACCTATCTATCCTCACTAATACACAAGTATGTCCTGTCTAGGCCCTTACACGCTGCTGAAGACTTGCGTCTTTCTTCTGCCCGTACTCCCACCTCTGATGCTCACCATCAAGACTTCTCCAGGGCTGCATTGTTCCTGTTGAACTCACTTCCCTCCTCCGTTAGATGCTCACCCAGTCTCCACTCCTTCAAAAAAATCATTAAAAACCCACTTCTTCATAAAAGCGTATCAATGAAACTGTTAGCTCCCGACTGATTCCTCTCTTGCAACTGTCATTAGTCTAATCCTTACCTATCCTTACCTTTTGTGTCATTTTACCCCACTACCTCTAGCATGTAAGCTCATTGAGCAGGGCCCTCAACCCCTCTGTTCCTGTGCGTCCAACTTGTCTGGTTACAACTACATGATTGTTCGTCCAGTCACTGCAAAGCGCTGTGGAATTTACTGGCGCTATATAAATAATATAATAATAATAAGATATGATGAAAATAATGGTATCTTTAGAAAGATCATTTAATGGCGAGAAAACCAGTATATAATATATGTGGGTACAGTAAATGAGTAAAAGAAAATTACAGCTAAACACAAACACCACAGGAATGTAAAAACAGACCTGGTCCTTAACGGTAAGAAAATGTAAAAACGGTCTGGTCACTAAGGGGTTGAAGTAAAAAGCCATGATGTTTAAACAATGTTTCAGGTTAATAGGGCAATTTCAGTGTTGTGGGTAAGAGCTCTGCAATGCTTCATATTGAAGCTAATGGATTTAAAAAGCCCATCATTAGAAATAGTCAATCGACCATTTAATACATGTATGCCTTAAACATTAATAATGGAAACTAGTCTTTGTGAAGTGTCCTAATTGTACAATCATAATCAACTTATTGGTTGCATGTTACATATTAATTTATTGTTCCTTTGGACTTGTCTTCCAACGTTTTATCCTGGCTCATGTATTTTCCTGAAAAATGAGAATTGTAACTTCCATTTAGGAGCTATGCAACAACATTCAGTAAAATTCAGTAAAATTAATTCATATCATCCAATCGTTATGCTTTAAGGACATTCGCTGTCCTTGCATTTTAATATTGCTACTTAGCTTCTTAATCTTTTTATATCAATTGTTTTTTTTCTTGCATATATCACCATTTGTTACTGCAACTGTACCACTTATATCCATTCTTTGAACTATCCATGTATTTTCTCCTGGATGTTTGAAGTTTTATCCAAGCATTATTTTCCAAATATCTGTAAATGTATCTGTGCAATATTTCCTGAATATCTGGAGTAGTATGCATGCATGCATCATCCCCTGGAGATCTCGAGTTGTATCCATGCATTGCCTCCTGAAGGTCTCCAGATGTATCCATTCATGGTCTCATGAAGATCTCCAGATGTATTTATGCATTGTCAGTCTCCTGAAGGTCTAGAGTTATGTGGTCTCATGAAGATCTCCAGATGTATTTATGTATTGTCTCCTGAAGGTCTAGAGTTATGTGCTTTATCTGATGAAAGCCATGGATGCATGTATAAACTGTAATGTTTGATTTTTGTTGATGCATTTTCTCCTGCATGTTGGAGTTGCACACATCCATTGTCTCCTGGATGCACAGAACCTTATCTATTTCTTATTTCCCATATAGCAGTTTCTTTATCCGTGTGTTTTCTAGATTCCTAGAGTTGTATCAATGCATCATACTGCAATTTAAAATATCTACAGTTATATCTATAAAGGAGACATCTCTGTGTATTACCTCCTGAAGATCTAGTTTCTTTCCATGCTTTATTTCCCGAGTATCTAAGGTTTTGAATATATCCTATCTCATAAATGTCAGGAGTTTTATATGTGCTTTGTCTCATGAAGGTCTGCTGATTTATTCAAACATGATCTTTAATGTCTTGGTTTTTATCAATGCATTATCTCCTGAATGTTGGAATTGCATCCATTGTCTTTTGGATGTTCAGAATGTTCTCCATTAATTATTTCCCAAATAATTGTAGTTCTATCCTTGCTTTATTTATCAGGTGCTTGGAACTTTATCAAAGTTTTATGTTGGGATATAAAATATCTTGCATTTTATCTAAAGAGGAGATGTCTAAGTGACACAATATGAGTCATAGGTGATGCATTTGTTGTAAAAAGGTGTGCAATACCATTAAGCCCAACCAGAGATACCAACGGGCAGAGCATTGGTGACACACTCTTCTGGATTGGTCTAAAAAGGCCCAATCATATCTTTGAGGACAATATCTGGGACATTAGGGAGGTATGAATAAAACAGTAGACTATTAAGCAGTAGACCATATGAAAGTCAAAGTGAAAATCAACTACAATAAGCACATGAAACTCTAAGACTACAAGTAACAAAATATATCAACTACCAGCTTATTTTCTTTTTTTTTTTTTAAACAATAATATTTGTTTAAAGTGAAAAATGCTGCATTACAGAAGATTATACCCAAATGCTGCTTAACAAAATACTGCAATGTATTAAATTTAACATTGCATGTAATGGATAGCATAAAAAACAATATCATGTATCAGGCAGGTATCATAATGCATAATACATAATGTTCTGTTTTTCAAGATTTACAGATCGTGAACTAGTGGATAGTCTGGATGAGTCTTATTAACGTAACATTTTTTGCAGAAGTAAAGATAATTGTAAAATGTGGCTTTGGAAATAGGTTGGTAGGAAGGAAGGCATTATAGATAATTAGAGAAACATATTTCATTTATTCATTAAAACATACAGATCTGTAGCAAAGGATTAAGGATGCTCAGTACAATGGAGAAAAGGAACATTTGCCTTGGGATATAAAAAAAAAAGGAAAAAAAATGTTGTTACTAAATATTTTGTAAAAATATTGATAATGAGAGGAGACAAGTTGTTACAATGTATTCCAAATTGTATCTTTTTTTTTTTTTTTAAATGCACATATTTTGGCTGATATTATTTCTTTGATAGCAATTCTTATTTAAATAAAGATGGCTTTTGTAAATATGTGTATTTATTAGAGCACGGTCTTTGGTTTTATTTGACTTTATTTTTCATGTGATCGTTATAATGTTTATACCACTGATTTCATAGTTAAATTGAAGAGAGACTACAAAAAGTCGCAACATTATATGAAACATAATTTTCTAGCAAATGTGTTAAGGTACATTTAAAATAGAAAAAAAAAGTAAAAACAAATATTTTCTAGACACAATTCCACATGTATAAGTTAAGAAATAAAACTAAGTTTGTCGTAAAATATTGATCTATAAGATAATATAAGATCACAATTTCCATATAGATCAATGCTACTAGTACTCCATTCATCCAACACGTTTTGTTGAATTGGTAATAATCATAGACTTGTGCTTACATTCCTGGTATATTTTAAAAGAATATGAATAATTACATTAAAAACGTTTTTTGTTTTTTTTTAATATCGACTTTCCTGCCTATAATAAACCTAATATCATATTTGGCCCTTGACCCATTTTACCACCAGGATATTCCTTATACCAAGCTCTACAGCTATTATTAAGCATTGTTGCATACCCCCCCCCCCCCCCCACCCCCACCCACCACAGCATCACCCAACCATGCACAGTTTCCCCTTAACAAGTTTTCTGACAGTACTTAGATCTGACCAGCACTCTCAAAGCCTTTTTCTGACAATGTGCAGCCAGATCCCCCTACATAAGATATAAACCCAGCACTGTCTGAGCCTGTCCTGATACTGTAGAGCCGCCCCCCCAATATAAAGATATAAGCTCAGTACTGTCTGAGCCTGTCCTGATAATGTGCAGCCATATACCATGCATTAGATTTAAACCTACACTGTCTGAGCCTGTTCTGATACTGTGAGCCAGACACCCTATATCAGATATAAGCTCGGTACTGACTGAAGATTTCCTAATCTGTGCAGCCATATACCCTACATTAGATATAAACTCAGCATTGTATAAAAATCCAGCTCTGGAATTGTGTGATACTTACATACTGCATTTGTGTGAATTTTGAGAAAATTCATATATGACACTAGAGACTTGTATTCAACTCCAAAAGAGTCATGATTCATCCTGATTTTGGGCAATCAATGAGTTCTCCAAACTTCTGAATTGCCATATGTTGGAATCATGAAAAAAAATTAAACAGGCAATGAACACGCCGTTTCATTATTTATTTATTTTTGTGATTCAGGGTTTCTGTCAGGTTTTTAGAGCGGGAGGAACACAATATGCAAATTGGCACCGATAGCGACGTATAGAAAGGAAGAATCCAGAGACGAAGTCAGGCAGATAGTAAAGTCAAGAAAAAAAGGTTGCGCCACGGGTAAAATAAATAAAAATAAAAGTAAAAACAACAATACAAGTATAAAAATGTTATAAAATAAATAAAAATACAAATAGGTATAGTCCAGAATGGTTGGTCAGTTCCAATAGGTGTCTTGAGATAAAGTAGGTATAGTCACCAATTCCGCTGTGGGGGTAGGTTCTCTTGTTGTAGTAGTTTCTACCGTCTCGTAATATGGAAGACACAAGGTGAAAGGACTAATCGTGCGGAGTGTATACACTTAATGTGATAGTATAAAAAATATATATGTTGCACTCACATTTAGTTGAGCTATAGCCAGCTCAGGGTTTGTAGGCATACAGCGGTATAATCCCCGCTTATGGGATATATTGTTGCTTGTCCTCCAAGGGGTACGTCCAACTCTCAGGAGAAGAGGGAAATAAAAACAGCAGATAGTGCTCTCCGATTGAATTAAAAGGTGGTGAATAAAATAAGATAAAATATACTCACAGGTAAAGTGCAGATCACACTGCACTTTATAAATAGCGTTGGTGGTATAATCCCCACTTCAGGATATGTAGAATAAAAAATGCCAGGAAAAAATAAAATAAGGTAAATAATGATAATTGTGTATATAAAATGATAGTGGTACAATAGTCTGACCAAAAAATCATTTATTAAAATAACACAATATAAACAATTATTTATATTGTGTTATTTTAATAAATGATTTTTTGGTCAGACTATTGTACCACAATCATTTTATATACACAATTATCATTATTTACCTTATTTTATTTTTTCCTGGCATTTTTTATTTTACATATCCTGAAGTGGGGATTATACCACTAACGCTATTTATAAAGTGCAGTGCGATCTGCACTTTACCTGTGAGTATATTTTATCTTATTTTATTCACCACCTTTTAATTCAATCGGAGAGCACTATCTGCTGTTTTTATTTCCCTCTTCTCCTGAGAGTTGGACGTACCCCTTGGAGGACAAGCAACAATATATCCCATAAGCGGGGATTATACCGCTGTATGCCTACAAACCCTGAGCTGGCTATAGCTCAACTAAATGTGAGTGCAACATATATATTTTTTATACTATCACATTAAGTGTATACACTCCGCACGATTAGTCCTTTCACCTTGTGTCTTCCATATTACGAGACGGTAGAAACTACTACAACAAGAGAACCTACCCCCACAGCGGAATTAGTGACTATACCTACTTTATCTCAAGACACCTATTGGAACTGACCAACCATTCTGGACTATACCTATTTGTATTTTTATTTATTTTATAACATTTTTATACTTTTATTGTTGTTTTTACTTTTATTTTTATTTATTTTACCCGTGGCGCAACCTTTTTTTCTTTACTGTATATCTCTTATATAGAGGGTTAGAGGGTTACCCTCTAAAGGTCGCTGCCTGTTCAATATATTATTAGCGCTAACCTTACCCCCCCTTTTTTAGATAGTAAAGTCAGTCCAGGCAATAAACAGGCAAGAGGTCAGATACCAAGTGTCAGAAAAGACAATGGTTTAACAGATACAGTGCTTGAGAACTCTAGGCACAGCAACTGAGCACTGAGTAAAGCTGCAGAGAGTCTTAAATAGGGAGGGAACATCACTCACAACACAAATGTCCTGCCCCCATATCCACAAAGCACAGTCGTGCATGCTCCCTATGGAGTCCAGGAAGACATTGTGAGTAAACCCCAATCATGAAGCGCATTGCGTGCACATGTCAGCTTTGGTGGGCAGTGAACCATAGCGCAATGTGGTCGGATATGACAGCAGCATGCAGGAAGGAAAGTTTAGTGTGCAGTGCCAAAAAAAAAAAAAAAAAAAAAAGGAATGATTCATAGTTCGGGGACAGCCTCTAAAAGTTGATTGTATTTACAGATCAAGTGAGAAGTGACCAAGAAAGGAAAAAAAGAAGCTGTAAAAATAAAATTATGATATATATATATATATATATATATAACAGAAACAGGAATCCTTGCACTCAGGATGAATATTTCTTTAAAATTATCGGGTGCCAGTCCTTTGGACTTTGAAAAAGAGAAATTTTGGCTACACTCATGGTCTTTGCTGAACGTTAGTCTCTTTATTCAAAATACATACAATCCAACGATCGTGTATAGTATAAACAACACTGCACAGTATATTGTGTGTATGTTTATATTATCTGCCTTTATTGTGAGTGTAACTTTTTCTTGACCAATTTGGCCTAAAAAAAAAAAGAGTGCCACAAATTACTTTATACAAGAGAAAATTGGAAATGTATGTTCTGCTACGATTTGTCCTGAGATGTCTTTGTCCATTTTCTGTTTAATTATTTACTTAAACAGTACTTTAAAAACAAATACTACAATACTGCCAAATCTAAAAGTTTGTCAACAATGAATAACAGGTTTTAAGATACAGATCACTTTTTGATTTCAGCATCTGCCAAAGTAACAAATTGAAACACCAAGGCAGTAATTGAAAAAAAAGACCTAACATTCGGTTTTACAGGCTTAACGTTCGGTATTGTATTTACAATATATTAAGGCATGCAGGGTTTATTCTGTTATAAATGTTGGTATTTGCATTCTAGGAAGAAAAAAAAAAGTTTTTCCAGCGATGCCATTATTTAATGTTTGATGGCTAAATTTTTAAACAGATGTGGAACTATAATCCCATGTCCACCTGACAATGACAATAAATAGTGGCACTTTTCATTGTGCCTCATGGATTAGTGAGCTAGCCACTTATTAATGCCAGTCCTCTTTAGTGACTTGAATTTAAAGACAGAAGCACTGATCTGTGAGGCATGATGTTACGCTCTGCCCCAAAAATGTCAAGGCACTTTTCTAGGGAAGTAGTCCATCTCTCACTGGGTCTGTAATCCATTTGGTTCTGTTCCGGTCACTTTCCCATTCCTAATCTAATCCAGACTATGTTACTATTTGCTGACAATGATTCCTGTTATTCCTTTGGATTGTTGTTGACTATGTTGCCTTGTTGCCACTTTACTTAGAATGTACACAGTTGCTGATTTGGCCAGTCGCTAATTACCCATCACAAATAATTCTCGCCTGCTTCGATTGTATCAATATGTCAAGTAACACCAAGCACTCAGTTGGTATAATAATATTTTTACTCTTGGAGTACAGATTATGTCAGCAGTATTGATATTTAGAATGTGTATTTCAAATATTAATTTGAGAAGAAAAAAAAAACCCTCACTAACATAGAGCTTCTGGAATCCTACGAACATGTTTTGCCCCTTTTGGGGAGATGAACAAGCAGAAGGATTCCAAGGAAGATGGCATACAGTGACACAACTGACAAAAGTGCCATATATTGGGAGTTATATTTAGATGATGTGGTTGAAATGTAACAGCTGCATGCTTGCTTTCTTTTAAGAATGCAAGTCCTTGTTATTCACTCATGTTACACCTGGATTGTGACAAAAACCCTCAATCCAAAGAAAAATAAAGATAAAATTACAGTCCGTATCAAGAAACATCAATGGCTTTACTTGCATGCATTGTAAGAGCAAAAAAAAAAAAAAAAAAATGTTATCTACAATTTATGTGAAACTAAAATACTTAAATTTAAATTGCAGCTTCAGTAAAAGCAACAATTTAAAAGCAATACTCAGTTTTTATGGTCTATTACACATTGAATGAGGTTTTGAAATGGAAAGTATGATTTTCAGAAGATATGTGCAAAATAACTACAGTAAAACACATCTACGTTTAATATGTTTCTATGAGATCTTTTTAAACTGATGTTGTTACAATCAGTTCCTTTCATAGGCAAATGACTCAGTGCGAGTAGAGTCACAGTAGAGGACTGTTCCAACTTTAACTTATTGAAGCAGATAATTCTCTACCATCTAGGAGTTAAATCACTTTATTTATGCAGCCCTAACCACACCTCCCTTGCATGTGACCTACACAGCCTTCCTAAACACTTCCTGTAAATAGAGCTCTTATGTTTAAACTTCCTTTATTGTGTAGTCCGTTTCATTTAGAATTTCTTATGGTCTGCTCTGTTAATAGCCCTCTAGACCACGGATAGGCAACCTTCGGCACTCCAGATGTTGTGGACTATATCCCCCATTAAGCTCTTACACCCATAATGCTGTCAAAGCATCATGGGAGGTGTAGTCCAAAACATCTGGAGTGCCAAACGGTTGCCTATGCCTACTCTAGACTCTGCATTGTAATGATGCATAAACAGAAAAAAAAATGACGTAACTCCTAAATTGCAGAGAATTGAGCAATGAGACTGCAATGAGCCTGCAGGGACATGATATATACACCAAAACTATTTAATTTAAGGGACACTGTAGTCACTATAACCATTTCATCTCTTTAAATTGATTACAATGCCTAGAGTGCCCTGGCCATGTCTCTCCATTCAGTGTTGCACCATGTTCATGCAGCATGCCACAAAGCCACCCACAGTCCAGCCCATTCTGTATGTGTAGCTAAGGCAGAGATTACACACTTCCTTGTTGTCATACCCATTCATACCATCAGTTGGAGCTCTGGCAGGCTAAATGCAGTCAGCTGCCACTCTCAGCCAATCACAGCTGCTCATTGCTGCTTAGGCTAATATTTCCTTATTAGCCAAAGCAGCACAGAGGGGATGGACTGCCGGGGACTCATGTTTAGCATTAAAACATTAAAAACTGTTTAATGCTGAAATAAATTATGGTACCAGGGGACTCCAGACACTATAACCAGTTTAATGAGCTCCTTGGTTTCCATAGTACAGATACATATCTTTGCAGATACATTACATTTTACTTTCATGGTAATCATGACCACCTGATAGCTAATCAGACTTAAGGCAGCCAATCAACAGAGACTGGTCCATGTCATTTGATTAGGAATTTGCAGTTATGTGAGAATCTCTCTTATTGCATGATTCAAATCCTTACTAGAATTGAAACTATTACATGCCTTCTGGATGGATTGGATTAACTCATCCAATCAATACAGTCAAAGACAGTCTTACCAAAGCATTCTTCTAGAATTAGGATCGCATTAACTCTTTAGATGATCTTAAGGAACAAAATTGGTAAATGACTGAATATACAAAATGGTATTTAGAAAGAATATGGGAACATAAATTTCCACTCACCTTGGCAGTTATGTTGGGAGGAATGGAATAGAAATGTATAGAAAATGCTTTATTGTGATGAGAGAGAGAGAGAGAGAGAGAGAGAGAGAGAGAGAGAGAGAGAGAGAGAGAGAGAGAGAGAGAGAGAGAGAGAGAGAGAGAGAGAGAGAGAGAGAGAGAGAGAGAGAGAGAGAGAGAGAGAGAGAGAGAGAGAGAGAGAGAGAGAGAGAGAGAGAGATGGATGGAGATTATATACATTTAATTTGTTGGCCATATTTATTATATTTTTGTAAAATTAAGACATATGTATATTCTAAATGTAAGAGGGCGCAACTTGTATATCTTTTGTTCCTCAAAAAATATATATATTTTTTTAAGTACATAGAATTTATTATGAGGCTTGGTGCTTTCTATTTGTTTTAAACTTGGATTTTTAAATGTTTAAAATTTGCTGTCTCTTTAGGGATCGTTCTTCACAAAAATCAAAATACAGATAAAAGGGTTATACAGATATTGAAGAAATGTACATACACAAAAACACATTTTGTCAATCCATAAAAATTCTCCAAAATTGCCCCAGAGACTCTACAGATTATTAATTGTGTAGGGCAGGGGTAGGCAACCTTCGGCTCTACAGATGTTTTGGACTACATCTCCCATAATGCTTTTACAGCCATATTGCTGGCAAAGCATCAAGGGAGATGTAGTCCACAACATCTGTAGAGCCGAAGGTTGCCTACCCCTGGTGTAGGGGAAGGTGGAATAGGCTGTTTGCCCTCTCTATTCCCTGTATAGCATGTGAGTTTCTGCATCTATGCCACTCTAAAGCTGCCAAATACCACCCACTCATTTAAGGTTCTGTTCTATCTCAGTCTTCCTCTGTACTCTGAAGAAATGGAATATAGAAGGTGCCGGCAGATAAGAACCATTCGGCCATCTAGTCTGCCCAATTTTCTAAATACTTTCATTAGTCACTGACCTTATTTTATAGTTAGGATAGTCTTATGCCTATCCAATGCATGCTTAAACTCCTTTACTGTGTAAACCTCTACCACTTCAGCTGGAAGGCTATTCCATGCACCCACTACCCTCTCAGTAAAGTAATACTTCCTGATATTTTTAAACCTTTGCCCCTCTAATTTAAGATCTATGTCTTCTTGTTTTTCTTCTTTAGAATATATTCTCCTCCTTTATTGTGTTGATTCTCTTTATGTATTTAAATGTTTCTATCACATCCCCCCGTCTCGTCTTTCCTCCAAGCTATACATGTTAAGTTCCTTTAACCTTTCCTGGTAAGTTTTATCCTGCAATCCATGAATCAGTTTAGTAGCCCTTCTCTGAACTCTCTCTAAGGTATCAATATCCTTCTGAAGATACGGTCTCCAGTACTGCGTACAATACTCCAAGTGAGGTCTCACCAGTGTTCTGTACAATGGCATTATGCAATAAGTAATGAGAATACGATTACTTATCTTGGACCACAGCGTAGCTAAAACTATTTGCCTGCTTCAATGCATTGAACTGCAAGCTTTAATAAACTGGACTATGAGGACGTTGGGTCCATGTTCATTTGGGGAGCATGGACACCTACAAAGAAAAATGGACGATAGCATTCAACGGCACTACCATTTTCTCTATAGAGTTATTGTATATTTGATGTAACACTATTATGTTTAGCTCAGCAGTCTACATATGTGAAACTAACCACATGTCAATATGATTATACTAATAGGAAACAGATATCAAATACCTAGTTATCATATTAATGTAAAGAACATCTTTTTACATAAGGGAAACTTGTACCATATTTTTAGGATATTTTGAGCTCACCTTTTTCTAGCTACATGATTTTGTATATCAAATGTTTCAGAATCAATAGATACAATGTAGATATATCAAATTATGACTTGCCAATAACAGAGTTCTAACAAATACCTTGTCTCAGAGCATGGCTGTAAATTCTGCCAATAACAAGTTTTTGCAGTGAATATAGTAATGAACCCAAGGCACACCAAGGTTTGCACATAAAAAAAGCTTTTAATCATGTATAGAAGAAATACATCAAGTAACTTTGGCAGAACAAAGTGCATAAAATAGTTCATACAACAGTAAATTAATAGTACCAATACCACTAGAAATAGTAATAAAGTGCTAGTTTAAACTACATACACCCATTAAAAAAGGTATACTGACCGAGAGCAGGAGAAATAAATGCCCCTATATATAATTATGAGAAAAGCTCAAATGGAAATGGGTGACAAGTCCATTACCCGTCACCCAGTACCTCTTAGATCAAAGATCTCCCTCACTGGCCCAAATGAAGTGAAACGCGACTGCCGGCTGGGGAATGAGAGAGCCAGGAGAGGAACCTGGAGGAGCTCTATCTTGCAGCTCCGCCGGGTTCCTCTTGTGAGATCCAGAGTGTTGCCATGGCAACGTTCCGGGTCTCACGAGAGTGAACTCTTGTCCCACATGCTAGAGTTCACTCACAACTAGCACCACCAGGAATGGCAGCACACCTCCCCTAGCCCCCCTCCCAGGCTAAAGGTAAGAAATGAGGGGGGATACAATCATTGCCGTCTTATTTTTTTTTTAAACTAATATATATTGATAATAATCCATATATTATCCCCCCAACACACAGACTCTCCAAACATATTCACACACCAGCACCCTCACGCTCACACACACACACAAACACTGCACCCCTGGCACACACAGCACCCTCCCTCATACATACATACACATACACACACTGCACCCCTGGCACTCACAGCATCCTCACACACACACACACTGCACCCCTGACACTCACTTCACCTTCACATAGCATCCTCACTCAAACACAGCACCCATCACTCACACACAGCACCCTTACCCACACACTGAGACAAATGTCAAGCAAACACCGTGCAAGCATGTTGTTAAATTTGCTTGCACTGTGCAGAACAAATACAGGGCCTTTTTCTTATGCTCTGCGCATGGTCTGCCCTGGAAGATCATTAAACCAACATGCTCACTTTGTGATGGTGCGTGCTTGTCATTGGTGATGACAAAACACACCCTATCTGGCCTCACCCCCTTTTCAGTGGGCTGCTGTAATTAAAAAATGCCTGTGCAGAATTGTCTTCCCAGTCTGGACTTGCTTATGGTTGCTTTGTTGGGAAGATGTTTTTTAAAAGATGCACACCTCCAAGATATCCTAGATTCTGCTGAACCATCCAGAATTCAGGCTCTTGTCCAGGCCTTCCAGATCTTCTTCATTGGTGTCACACATCTAAGGACAGTATGGACATATCTTCGGCAAGAGCATTATTTACACAAGCTTGCTCAAAGCAAAGTGCATTCAGGGCATTAAGCAATCAACAATGTGCTTCGAAAATACTCTGCATATATGCAGCCCTGAGTGGGACTCGCCAGAGTATTAGACAGTTAGCCTGCTGTGCCCCATTCTGGGGCAAGCACACCCCTATGACATCCACTGACATGCCCTCTATTGACCTGTCCATCATGGTCCTTATTTCATACCTTCTAATGTTGGAAGAACTGGTGATGTAAAAGGTGAAAATTTATATCACTTTTGGATTTACATAAAACAAAAAAATATATATATTTAAAATGTTTGATATGGGTACTCAATAATAGTACTCAAGTGATTACATTGGTGGAACATTGTTTTGTGTCCAAGGAATGTGGTGAGACTGTAATTGTACCTGCCACTGAATAGCGAGTTTCTTCTTATTCAATTCTAGTGATTAGGCATGTATAACAATTTATTGGGGAGGGCATTTGCAAAATAGCCAAAATTAGTTATGTAGGCTGCTAATTATTTGATGATGTAGTGCAACTTTAAACTAAACTTTTTATTACTTGCATTTTTATTACTTGCATTTACAAGCAGCTACATTTTCTGTGACCTCTAGTTACCTGCTAGAACTAAATCTTTGCTTTTAGCAACGATGTTTATTTTTACATTTTATCGCTTTAATTTTCATCTCAGGCACCGAGACCGTTTATTCAGTATATTTTGAACTGTTGAGAAATCAAAGTAAAGTTAAAATAAGTTTCAAATAGTAGGCCAGAATAGCCCAATAGAAAATATAACTTGAGAATTTCTCTAATTCTAAAGTTCTTTTGATGTAAAATATGAAATTAATTTTCAATTTACTTTGATCCCGATAAGTCATACTTCACAGAATAACCCCCAGTTAAGTATATGATGTACATTCCAAGCTGCGAGTAAACACAAGGAATCACACAAACGTGGTATACACTCACTACATCTTGGCAAAAATGGCATTGTTAGAATGAACATCTGAACTGGGTAAAAGTGGGCTATCACCGGCTAAAGTAATTGAAAGTGTACCTCTATTAGAGCTATCCACTAAAGTGAAAATTGGTGGGAGTTGGAAGTGATTTTCAAATAAGGGCAACATAGCCAAACTAGAAAATGCCTCCTATGTCCTAAGTCAACTATGCTTCCAGTTTACCTACTTTGAATTCCCAACAAAATCCTTAATTTAGTAAATAATGTATGTGTATTAGATGGTATTGTAAATGTTAAGACCCCATACACATACTGCACAGTACTATATGGAATATGTTGGTTCTTAACAAATTAACTATAATAATACAATAACAACAATGAATGGCATGGTTGCCATTTTTATTGACAGGCCAATTAAATGTCACACACAGCTACAAATTATCCCATGAAAGCAAGAACATGAGTTACACAGTAGCATAGTATTCTAGGTTGAAATATTATTAAAGTTCCTTAAGTGAAACCTTTCACATTTTTGTCTGCAATTGATACATTTTTTTCATGAAAGTATGCAAACACTAATCTTCGGCGAATAATCCACTACAATAGACAACAACAAAAATCAAGTGTTCACTAAAGTCAAGTCAGTTTCAGAGATATTCAACAAAAACAGTGTTCACAGCTCAGATTGGATTACCTTGAGTCAAGCTAGAACAAAAAACTGAAATCAGACATCCATCAAGAACCAACCATTTTTCATGCTGAATACTTTGGTCTGAACTGTCAAACAGTCAAAAGGAACACTCCACTACCCAGATACTATATAAATAAATATCACTATAGTAGAGGTATGCCACCAATGAAAACACGCACACATTTAATCATGATATACATCTAAAAACAGCTTGCAAAAGCTGTTTTTCTCTCGCCTGCAGCCTTTGCAAGCCCTCCCCCCTCTAACCCCACCCAGACTTTCTGTGACTGTCCAATCATAGACTTCCCAATGCAACTCAATGAGAAGTCTTTTCAAGGCAGCTGCTCTGGGTAATTGCTGCCTATTGAATTTAGCTGCACTTAGCTAACCAAACCAGGAAGTAAAACGATGCCAGGGTCTGTAAACAAGGTTGAGTTATAAATGTTCGAATTTCTGTTGAAATCTACACTTTTGATGAAATATTTTTTTATTTTATTTTTTAAATGAAGCATGCTGAAGTGCTTTAGGGGTCAGGAGTGTCCCTTTTAATGAACAAAATTGAAAAAAAAAAATCACTTAGCTTTATATTGACCCAGAGAAAGTGATTTGGGGGATCATTGCACAGAATCTCACTGATCATTCAGGTACATGGGGGCTTCTGCTATTTTTAATTTCTTGCAGTCATGGTACATATGATGCGTGGAAGGAAAGTGCATTTCTTTCTCTGTTTAGTAATTCTCTCCTGACATTTTTTTTTTTTTAAATGTTTATTCAAGCAGCTCATTATCCAGGGCTTTATTTATATCAGTCACATAAGAATGCACATCTTTCAAAATATCTTCTCCTTAAGATACCTTAGATTAAATTGTTGTTAAGAAGCACTTACTAACAGCCAATGTATGTGTTTAACTTGGCTAATTCCAAGATGAATTTGATAGTTTGAAAGAATTCTATATACAATGTGATACTCGTTTATTAGTGAACAGCTTGAATATTATTTATAAATAATTTGAACCAACTCAAATTAATTTTTCAAGCAATGCACCTTCAAAAGTCACTTAAGTCAGATTTTACTTATTTTAATTCACATTGTTGTTAATGATGAAAAAAAAATACTACATTAGGACTGAGAAAAGAGAGCATAGCTATCCTGTTAAGAATATGTTGAGATCATTTTACTGCTTTGCAACTGTTACATTCTCTTGACATTCTCTCTTTGGTAATGCATCTTGTTACTTACTAGAGTGGCATAGGCAAGCGTCGGCACTCCAGATGTTTTTGACTACACCTCCCATGATGCTTTGCCATGATTATGGGTGTAAGAGCATTATGGGGGATGTAGTCCACAACACCTGGAGTGCCGAAGGTTGCCTATCCCTGTAACTAGACAATAGGTCATCTGAACAGGTACAGCACCTGTTGCATGGTGAGAATTCTATTTAATAATCCCTATGACTACATGGGAATCAAGAATATTTAATTATATTATGAGGATATGCTGACTGTTTAATTGCGATCTTGCTCTATGGATACGGTAGTAAACAAATATTTTAATATTTCAGCAGCATGGCATCATATATTATCATTATTACTGTTTCAATATGAATTTCTATTTAAATATATTGTATTATTTGTTATCCTTTTCAGATAAAAGTAAAACAGACTGAAGGGTAGTAGGTTCAGTTAGTGTGCCTTGTTAAACATCCTTATTTTACATCCATTATTAATACACTCAACAAATAGTCCTCACTTCTACTACCCTAGAATCATTGTATGATGTTGATTTAATAAGCCTGACACATCCACGGTAAAAGCCTAATTAATGTTGCTTTTTATAAATATATATTTTAAATAATGTATGTATCTGTCTGTGTCAATCTGCCGGTTTAGCTCTTTCCACTGTTTCATATCTGACATTGATTGGGGTAAAATAAATTGTCCTTGTGTTATGAAAACAGTTTTTAATGCATTATTGATTGTGATAAACCATCATTCCGACTAAAACCTAATTATGGAGATTTATGATTCGGTTATAACTTTTATATATTATATAAATATCTCTGTACAAAACATGTCTTGTGTAAAAAAACAATTTATTGTGTAAAATGTGTCGCTGTGCATTTAGTATCAATCTTATGGGAACAGTATTCCAGATCTATGGAATTTTTGCACATAACTGCATTCTAAGGCGATCACCAAAACAAGCACATCATCTTTCAATAGTGCCCTTATAATATATTCTCTTATAGACATTTTATTTACATCAGTGACAACAGTGTGGTGCCCTGGGGTCAAAATTGTCACCTCCAATGTATTCTGTTCAATAACACAGGTGGCCAAAAAGAAGATGTCCATCTGTTGCCGAGGTACCACTCCCATGATGCTTTACTAGTTGTGAGGCTGGCAAAGCATCTTGTGAGTTGTAGTTCTGCAACATGCAAGGCTCTACTTCCTAGCTACCTGTGTAATTATTTTATTTTTAACAAGGAACTTCCACTTCTGACTGCACACTGGTATATGTTGGCTACATCTGTCTCAGTTTCAAGTTAGCTCACTACATCAGCCACATGACATCATTTTTCAGTTGCCACAAAGCAGTTTAATATAGTTGTTTAAAAAAAAAAATATATATATATATATATATATATATATATATATATATATATATATATATATATCGTCTGTCTATCTTTGTTTGTTTACATGATGTATGTTAAATATCATTTCAGCTGTTCACCTTTCCTTTTGTTGAAAAAACGAAAACATACTTTGTTTTTATCCATTTTAATTCAATTTAATGTAAATAAGTACTGTCTCACCTTCAGTTCCATATTTGCCTCTTTTAAACTAATGGTATGAAAACAAATACACATGTCCAAGGTTCTAGCTTCGAAAATCAAACAAACAGTGCGGTTTGGGAACTAAGAGGGGTGGGTGATTCCTAGTTGCAATATGTTTACATTGTAAGCATGAAACAATTATTTGATAATTGCTTTATTTTCTTATTTCATTTAGTCTTTTATCCCCCCTGCAGGTGTCAGACTTTGCCAGCAGTGCAATCAAATAGACTAAACCGCTTGTTATCTCTACTGATGCAATGAAACCCAGTGCAGCTCATGTGGAAATGTCCACGTTAACCCCTTGAGTGCAAGATGCATGACCTGATTTGTGCTTTACAGAGAAAGTGTCACATCTCTCCAGCACTCAATGGGTTAAGGGAAGCTGTAATAAGCAATGCCATGCATTATATATACATACATACAGGAGACTTCGATAGCAAAAAATAAATAAACTGGCATCCCAATAGTTTCTGATACAAAATAACCTACATTCAATATATATATATATATATATATATATATACATAGCTGCAAAAAAAAAAAAAGCAGGCTGGGATTTCTATTTTTTGTTCAAATGTATTCAATGCATTTTGTATATCAAGAGAAACAAAGAAGTACAATATATATTGCCAACTTCATGGAACTTACTTGGTAGAATAGTAATAAACGTGTTGTTATCCAGAGCAGATCTCCTATTTATCAAACTGTTCTGATGTGTTTAGAATTCCATATATGCAGCTAAAACTTCCCAGGGTTCCAAGATTGGTCTGGATACAAAGTGCAGCTTGTTATTCAGTTTAGAAAACTACATTGGATCTTTAATACCTCTTCATGAACGCAGAGAGAGCAGCAGAAAGGCTGTGTTAGGAAATCCCAATGTCTACTAATTCCAAATTCCCAGTTCTCAGAGCTTCACTCTGTGCATTTGTCTGACACTAGCTGGCTTACTTTGACTTATATTGAAGGCTGCCTTTCTCTCAGCTGTGATGTATCCGCCTCTCTGTGGAGAAATCCCTCAGGGTATCTCCCTTCTTGCTGGTTTGATCTCCCTGCTTTCCACTCGATGATATCCTTTCCCAGTGTCTGAGTACTTCTCTGCCTCCCACTCTAATAGTTTAGAAGCTCCTCTCTCCTGTGCATCCCCCCCCCCCCCAGTTGGTCACTGATCACTGACTCCTGATTTGCCAGCCTCAATTCTCTGCCTGTTTTGCTTTTTTATCTTTTTTTATTGAATCTGGTCAAAGTAGTCTGCATGCATGTTGTCAGGTTAAAGCTATGGTAGTTAAGCTGAATTTACATTAAATAATGCTTAGTGATGATTTCTTATCTGCTATTTTTGTTAAACTTTTTTTGTATGTTTTCTTTAAATATAACAGAATTCCACATATAAAATACATATATAACACGCATGGCAACATACATATTAACATGTACTATAAATATTAAAACCATTATTTGTAAAATGACAATTCATGCAATAGAAAATCTATACACATTTTCACACCCTCTCTTAAAAAGCTTTACAATGACATATTTAAAGGACCACTCTAGTGCCAGGAAAACATACTCGTTTTCCTGGCACTAGAGTGCCCTGAGGGTGCCCCCACCCTCAGGGACCCACTCTCGCCGGGCTCTGGGGGGGAGGAAGGGGTTAAACTTACCTCTTTCTCCAGCGCCGGGCGGGGAGCTTTCCTTCTCCTCTCCTTCTTCCTTGCGACGTCATCGGCTGAATGCGCATGCGCGGCAGGAGCCGCGCTCGCATTCAGCCGGTCGCATAGGAAAGCATTTACAATGCTTTCCTATGGACGCTTGCGTGCTCTCACTTTGATTTTCACAGTGAGAATCACGCAAGCGCCTCTAGCGGCTGTCAATGAGACAGCCACTAGAGGTTTTGGAGGCTGGATTAACCCTCATTATAAACATAGCAGTTTCATAACAAAAAGGGTTAATCCTAGAGGGACCTGGCACCCAGACCACCTCATTAAGCTGAAGTGGTCTGGGTGCCTAGAGTGGTCCTTTAAGACAAACTGTTGCAGTTTTGGTCCTATTATATAGCCATAACATAATAAGATACCTTAAAAATGAGTTTGAGACCCGTACTGTGAAAGGATATTTTAATAGCAGGTATGTGCCCGACTGCCAGCAAGATGTTTGAAATAAAACAAAACCATACCTAAACTTTTTACTCCAAAATATGCGCGAGCAGTAGATTTTCATATCCGAATAAAAAAACATGACTTCCTTCAGCTCCTTGTTTTGCGAAAAAAATATATTGAATGAATTAACATAAAATATATTTTTGTTACTGTCTTAGAGGTTTGAGGACATTTATATTGTATATATAAAAAAAAAAAATATGCAGAGCAAATTAAGGACTACTGGGGCTGAATGTTGGTAGGTAGGAGTCTGGATACAAAGAACAGAGTAGTGGAGATCCAATCAACAGCTTGCTTCCATGTAGCAGCACAGAACATGGGGCAGGAGGCTTGGATGTCATTAACAGAACAGGTCTCCAGTCAATATAGCGAGATGATCAATGTTGATGATCTCAGCCATGGAGGCGGGTACAGCCATGGGGAGATCGACACCGCTATTGGGAAAAGAAACGTTTAAATACCTTTTAACGCCACTCTAAGGGGGGCTAAATAGCTAGTCCAACACTATAGTATTGGACTCCGAAATTTCCGATTTGAATGGCTTATTGGAATCAATAGCTGACTGCATATAATAACTAGTTATCTAACTGATACTGATGCCTTAAAGGGTTACTCCAGCATCATACCCACTCCATGCCACTATAGTGGTAATTGATGCCCGGAGTATCATGGTGTCATTCCCCGGTAAGTGGCCAGACTGATTTGCCATGGATTGCTTCTTACCTGGGTCCCGCAATGTGCTGCAGCTCCCTTCATTTTGGCATGGTCACCTCAAGGTTCTGCATAGCCCAGACACCAATACTGCCATTCTATCATTGACAGAGAGCAGCAGCTGAGCACTTTCAGCCAAAAGATGAAACTGTGTAAGCAATAAGCACAGAACTGACATTAGCCATTCCATAACTTTTATTTTTGCCTGGCTAATGATGTTGCCTGAGGTAGAGCTACACCTCAAGTAGCTATCCTAAATATCTCAGTATGTACAGCCTTGCATGCTAAATATGCAGGATATTGTCACCATGACTACTTCAAAATCCTCTGGTCATCGTGCTTCATTAAGCAATTCTCCTACAGTATTAATACACAAAGATAGGAATACTAATCCCCAAAATCGATGTACCTTATGTTTATCGATCTATGATTTGCTATTGATATTATTTTCATTTGCAGTGTGATAATAGGCTGCAAGCTCTAAAAGCACTTGGTTGGAGAGAAAGCTCCTTTGCTGCCAGTAGTTCTATTTTTTTTTTCAAACTGCTGGAAAAGGTCTGACACAATTAATTGCGCTCAAAGACTCAACGCAGCAACATGCTGTCGTGATTTTGATTCTAAAAGTATCTCTTTAATTTAGCAGACATCCACAATTACAGTAGGTTTTTGGAGTTCCCCAAGATCATAAATAATCTATCTTCTTCTATGCAGATAACACAGAAATATGAATTATAGGATAATGCCATTATTATTATAGGGACACACTAAACACCAACCACTATATATTAATGTAGTGGTTTTGGCAGTGACATTAGCTCAGTCCCTGAGTTTGCCACCCCTCTCAGCCTGGCCTCATCACTAAAGCACTGCTGCGCCAGTCGTGCTGTGAGGAATACATGAAGCAGGGATATGATGTATTAGTAGGCAGTGTTAGTGTTAGAATGCAGGGGTGTATACATTGCCACACACAGATACACACATATTCATACACACTCTGAATCACACAGACAGGTACACAGACACACAGGTACACATACACAAAGACAGAAAGGTACTCATACACATAGAAACATAGGTACTCCTACACATAGACACACAGGTACACAAACTCAGACACATAGGTACACACACACACACACACACACACACATACACAGACTGACACACAGGTACACATACGCACAGATACATTCACACAGGTACACAGACACACTGACAAACAGGTACACAGACACACTAACACACAGGTACACAGACACATACACACACTGGTACACAGATGCACACACACTGACACACAGGTACACACACTAAAACACAGGTACATACACACACACTGACACACAGGTACACAGACACACTGACATTTAAGAACACAGACACATTGACACACTGGTACATACACACACTGACAAGCAGGTAAACATACACATAGGAAGTTAGACACACTGACAAACAGGTACACATACACACACATGTATAAATAACAATTTACATATTAGCCACCCTCCCGTTTCCTTAAATTTTGGATGCAGAAGGGTGGCATCCCTGGGGTCCAGTGGGAAATGGCTGACCCAGGCTGAAAGGAGTCTTAGTCTTCCAGAGTCCCTCTCCTTCTCCTCCATTTTTGTTCATCCTCATCCCCACCCTATTTGCTGGAATTGATCTAAACACACTTGTTTCCTTTCGGCAGGCTGCAGGGTAACTCAAAAGGTGGTCCAGGCCTGGTCCAGTGCAATATTAGGGCCCCTTATTACCTTAGAATTGTGGCTGTACGTCCCGATCTGGCCACCATGTGCTCCAGAGCTGCTAAAAAAAAACACCCACAAAAAAGTGCTGCCTGGGGCAAGTCGCCCCTCTGCTCCCCCCCCCCCCCCCCCCCCCCCCATCTATCCTATTGGCTAGATAGATAGATAGATAGATAGATAGAAAGATTATATGCAAAACATAAATTAACCTTGGAGATCGGTAATTTGGTCTTTGAGAAAACAAGTATTTTTTTTAAGAGAGAACAAACACAATAGCACACATACACACACACATACCTTGACACTATACACTTGTTAGGAAGTATGTGAAGGCTTACTAATGGTGCATTAGTTATTCTCGTATAAATTTATGTTGACAGACATACAATGTATTTTATGCAACACAAAGCCTCTATTTTATATTCAGCTTTTGCTGTTCCCTGACTAAAGCGTTCAGGAGATGACAGTTCCTCTGTACTGTGCAGAAATTCCCTATAAACCTTTTGGGAGATGCTATGTACATCTGCCCAGAGAAATGAAGCAAAATAATAGACTAACGTTGTAGAAGTACTGTCATGTGAACCCCACTGAAACAGTTTTTAACACTGTTAACGGGAGAATTCCATGAAAATTACAATTCTACATTTACTCAAACGAGAATGCAGCTGTCTCTTTATTTAATGGGTGTTGTGAGTTCCATTGACACACTGCACACCATAGCATTACAAATAATGTCAGTCACTTTACAGAAATTGAACAGCACCTTGTTTGAGAAGGTCTGTAAGAAATTGACAAATTGCTTACAATACATATTTCTGCTCTTGATTTCTGTCAACCTTAAAGCAGATCTGTCACATGAGAATATTTTACTTTAAAAATAGAATATAAAGCATGTTTTTATAGTGTGTCATTATTGGTTTTAATTGGTCAGCAGTTTCAGCAATATTTTAATGGTTTGTTTGTTTTTGTTGTTACCTATACAGTGAATATAGGCAAGGAGAGCCGAACATCAGGAGCCATTCAAATGACTGTAAAATGATTAAAGGGACAGTATAGTCACCAGAACAACTACAGCTTATTGAATTTGTTCTGGTGAGTAGAATCATTACCTTCAAGCCTTTTACTGTAAACAAGGTCTTTTCAGAGAAAACACAGTGTTTACATTACAGCCTAGGGATAACTTCACTGGCCACTCCTCAGATGGCTGTTAGAGATCCTTCCTGGGTCATGGCTGCCTAAAATGCATCCAAACATTCAGTATCTCCTCCCTCTGCATGCAGACACTGAACTTTCTTCATAGAGATTCACTGATTCAATTCATCTCTATGAGGAGATGCTGATTGGCCAGGGTTGTGTTTGAATCATGCTGGCTCTGCCCCTGATCTGCCTCTTTGTCAGTCTCAGCCAATCCTATGGGGAAGCATTGTGATTGGATCAGGCTACCACTTCTGAAGATGTCAGCAGACTGTTTTTTTTTTTTTTTTTGAGGCAAACAGCATGCAGAGTTACAGCTTGTGGCTTGAATACAGTAAGATTTTGCTATATTTATGGAGGCATGAGGGGCCCAAGGGGGCTAGATGCAGGGCCGGTGCTAGGATTTTTGACTACACAGGCGAAGATGCATTTTGACGCCCCCCCCCCCCCCCCCCCCGCACCCAAAAATCCCAATGCATCTTCACCTCTGTGTCTCGTAGCCCCCCTTTTGAATTTTACCCCCATTAGTGTTGCATATCCACTCTCTTACCCCTCTGGTCCCTTTGTGCCTTACACCCCCCTTTAGTGTGTCTCATACAACCCCTCTTATGTATTTCTTACTTCCCCGTCAGACACTTTCTATCTCTCTTTTTCTCCCATATAGACATAGACATAGATACAGGCAAAAATACATACATGCACAAATACACAAACATACAGACACACAACCATACAAGCACACAGACATAATTATTCAGGCACACAGTCACAAAGATATACAGACACACAGTCATAAAAGGCACACAATCAAACAAACACAGTCATACAATCTACACATTCAGGTACATTGTCGTACAAACACAGATATACATTCATACAGACACAGGCACACACAAAAATACAGACACAGACATAAAGAAACATAGAGATTGGCATATAGAGACATACATACACAGTGATACAGAGACATACATACGCAGACAGTCATAAAGAGACATACAGACAAGGCATACAGAGACATACAAAGACAGACAAACAAAGAACCCTGCACACTGATACCGTGTAAATGCTCCGGCCATCCACAGTGGTAGTTGCTCCGACGTCAGGCAGACATCGCTGGATCCACCAGTAAAGTCTTCAAAAGGAATAAACGCAGGCAATACTCCAATAGTAAGGATGGTATATTTATTGATAGGTGACCAACCCCATAGAAAGTGTGATGTTTCGGCTCAGCAGAGCCTTAATAATGCAATAATGCTCTGCTTAGCCGAAACGTTGCACTTTCTTTGGGGTGGTTCACCTATCAATAAATATACCATTATTACTATTAGAGTGTTGCCTGCGTTTATTCCTTTTGAATACATACACAGATCATCATACAGAGACATACAGACTGTATGTCTCTGTATGACGGTCTGTGTATGTACACAGGATGGCTAAAAGATAGACCCCCATCTGTCGTGCAACTTTAACAATGCTTTGAAAGCTGGGGCTCTACCGATTCCCCATGCTTGCAGGATTGTATTTAGCACGGAGCGTGTTTGACTGTAAGTATGTGTTTGTATAGAGTATGTTTGTGTGAATGTAGGGGTGAGTTTGTATGTAGTGTTTGAGTTTGAATGCAAGCATGCATTTACGTGTAGTGTTGGGTTTTTGAATGCAGGTGTGTGTTTATATATAATTTTGGTGTCTGATACAGATGTGTGTTTGTATGTAGTGTTGACATTTGAATGCAGGGGTGTGTTTGTATGTAGTGTTGAAGTTTGCATGCAGGTGGTTATTTGTGTGTAGTGTTGGTGTTTGAATGTTGAGATGTATGCACATATACACATACACTGCCACACACGCACACACTGACACACATGCAGATACACATATACACAAACGGATACACATTCAGATAGACAGACACACATATACAGATACACACAAACACTGACAGACATACAGATAAACACACACTGACATACAGACACACTGACAGACATACAGATACACACATACACAATGATAGACATACAGTTACACACACAGACACACTGACAGACACACACACACACTGACAGACATGGATACACACAGACACACTGACAGACAGATATATACACACAGACACACTGACAGACAGAACACACAAGACACTGACAGACAGAAACACACACAGATACACTGACAGACATACAGGCACACTGACAGACATACAGGCACACTGACAGACATACGCACACACACATACACACACAAAGACACACTGACAGACATACACAGACAGACACACTGACAGACATATAGATACACACAGACACACTGACAGAAAGATATACACACACACACACACACACACAGACACACTGACAGACATACACACACGGACACTGACAGACAGAAACACACAAGACACTGACAGATAGAAACACAGACAGACATACAGGCACACTGACAGACATATACACACACAAAGACACACTAACAGACAGACATACACAGACACACTGACAGACATATAGATACACACAGACAGATATATACACACACAGACACACTGACAGACATACACACACAAACATGCTGATCAAAATATACACTTTTCTAGCCATACACAGGAGGGTGGCTTACCTGGGATCTAGAGTGCTGGCTCAGGTAGTTGGGAGTTGGAGCTAGTCCTGCCCAGCCCCCCTCCTCTCTGCATTCTGCTCTCTGCAGTCTTCTTGGGAGGAAGTCCTCCCATGCTGAAATGAAGGTGGCCAGCGTTAGCTCCGCCCCTGCTGGGCGCGCTGTGTGCTACAGAGGGAGCAGGGATATGACGTGTTCATATCCCCGCCCCCTCCACACAGTCTGCGGCACTGTAGGGAAGAAGGCTGATTTGTGGGGATGCTGCTGCCGCTCGGCCACGCTACAAGAAGTGACCGGCAGGAAAGGGACGCTGTGCGCTTCCCTCCTGCCGGTCATCCCGACATTTGCGCCCCCGGGCCGGTGCGCCCTAAGGCGGCCGCCTGTGCCGCCTTATGGACGCGCCGGCCCTGGCTAGATGGTGGTGTTAACACTGTAGGGTAAGGAATACATATTTGTGTTCCTGACCCTATAGTGATCCTTTAACATTAAATGGACACTGTAGGCACTGTAACCAAATCATCTAATTAAATTAGTAATAGTGCTATGATGCTCTGATGCTGCCCTTACATTCAGTGTTAAACCATTTTTGAGCAATTTAAAGGGATTCTTTAGGGTAAGGAATACAAAGAGTCATCTGGTCCTTCCCCCACTCCATGGGCAATCTTAGTAGTGTTGCACTCATTTCATTTTATACATTTTGAAGGTTGTTTGGAGGGTAGCCTTGTTAGCCTACACCTGCGTTATATACTAGGAGTGCTGGATCTCCAATAGCATCCACTATAACCACTGCAATGAGATGAAGCAATTACAGTGTCTTCAGCTGCCTTTTACTCTCATTATATTATTTAAAGGACCACTATAGGCACCCAGAACACTTCAGCTTAATGAAGTGGTCTGGGTGCCAGGTCCATCTAGGTTTAACCCTTTTTGCTATGTTTACCTATCTCATTGACAGCCGCTAGAGGCGCTTCCGCGCTTCTCACTGCAATTTTCACAGTGAGAAGACGCCATAGGAAAGTATTGAGAATGCTTTCCTATGGACTGGCTGAATGTGCGCGTGGCTCTTGCCGCGCATGCGCATTCAGCCGGTGACGTCAGAAGAGGGAGGAGATTCTCCACCCCCGAAGGAGCCCAGCGCTGGAGAAAGGTGAGTGTTTAACCCCTTCCTCCCCCTTCAGCACCACGGGAGTGGGACCCTGAGGGTGGGGGCACCCTCAGGGCACTATAGTGCCAGGAAAATTAGTTCGGTTTCCTGGCACTATAGTGGTCCTTTAACCCCTTAAGGACCAAATTTCTGGAATAAAAGGGAATCATGACATGTCACACATGTCATGTGTCCTTAAGGGGTTAATCTGAGTATTATCTCATTACTTAAATTTGTTTTAGGATGCTACATGGTAAATTGATATCATTATCTCATCACCCAGTTACCTATAAACATGTGTGACATTTGAACTTGGCCTCCATTTATTGATTTCCTGAATATTTTTCACGTCCTTATATTTTTGTAACATACACATTTTAGAAAATTGTAGTGTTGTTAAACTTTACAAAAGTTTATATAAAATTGGTTATATTGTTTACTTTTTATTTGGAGAGTAGTTTAAAATAACAGCTTTCTTCAGGTACCAATGCTACAAGAAGATAAAAATTGCTGATGTTTCAGCAAAAAGCACCCATTACACATACAATATTGTCATTCATGTTTTTCTTTTTACAACAAATGTATAGGTAATAAGCACGTCTCCATACAATAGGAGTGTAGCATACTACACATGTCCCTCCAGTGCTGGTGTATGGTATGATTTGTCCCTCCAAACAAGTAACAGCTTCCTGCAATCGAAAAATATAATTTGCACTCCAAATCTCTTTGAGGAAATACATTATCACTACGAAGTCCGTTAGATCTTTTACCATGCCATCTCTCTATGCTTATTTTTTTTATTAAATAAAGCAACTTATTTTTTGCAACACACAATTGAGCCCAAATCTTTGTTCATGATGGAGAACCTATAATTGCTTTTTTTATTTATTTATTCTCTATACCATATAAAAAAGTGTACAAGCTGGGAAAATGCACAAGTTTGAAACATGGGTTTTTGGAAAGTACATCTTCCCCTAACCCACTGGCTGCCCTTCATTCATGAAATAGGTTGTTGGAAAACACAATACAAGTAAATGAAAGCTCCCACTGACTAATTAACTTGTGTAAGAGCATCTTATTAATGTGTTTTCATGAGTGCAAGACAGTAAGTCAAGCAGCACTGCTTTACCAATATGCTCAGATCAGTATGGATTATTACAGCTAATGATGGCTTCAGCTTATATTGCCTAAACCTCTTCTGAGACAAAAGTGGTTCATTGGATTCTTCAGTATGCCAAGTGAAAGGAATGCAAGATAAGAATGAGCTTAGATCCTTTAGATTTGAAGCAAATTAAGGACATTAAAAGTTATTTTTTTCTTTCTTTTTTATTTATTTATTGATTCTTTTATAATAGTTGTAATTCACATACCCAACTTTTTTATGATATGGGTCTAAGCCAGTTTTTAAAAACATGTATTTTGATAGCTGGCTTTGCAGCAGACTCACTGCAAACTTGTTTTACACCAACATGTCTTTTCGCCAATTTAGTTGGCTCAAAACTGTAAACAAACTGGTTACCAGTTCTTTTCAGATGGCCTTGATGAAATACCACCAAATTGTGATAGTTATATAAATGAAGACATTGCTGTTCTCATTTGGGGTTACAGGAACACTCAAAGCATTATAACCACTACAGTTTCCTGTTGTGATTAGGCTGCCATGCGTTCCCCATTGCCCTCGCAATGCCATCAGCTGATGCTCTCAGTGAATGAGCTAATCTCTGCATTGCAGAACTAATCTCTGAAGAACTTACAGTAATTCCTACTGGCTAATATCTGGCTCTCGAGAAATGGTAATAGAGATGGGGATCGTAGTGGAGCTGCAATCCTGAAAGCGAATATCTCTGCCGAAATCCTCTCGAAATGGAACAAAGTGCTGGTTAGAGAATATAACCTTTTGCCCAAGTAACTGGATGACACACAGTTCTGGGAGTTCAACTGGTTTTTATTCAACAGGCTTGATCTTTTATACACAGGCCCCCAGCATGGTCTCCATTGTGTGCATACAGTGCCCACCCAGGCACCTCTGTGTCTGGGAGATAATTGATTTGCTGACTGCTAAACTAATTATCTCCTTGTTACAAAGTACCGAACACAAAACGCCCCCAACATATAATAAAACCACAAAGCAACCAGACATATCATACATCCCCAGATAGCTCTCATCCGAGTGCCCAAGTTGTCAAAATTGGCCCAGATCCATAAAGAATTGTTCGATTGCCACCGGGCAAAGTTTTGACCAGTTGCACACGAGGACTAAGCCCAAAATAGTTCCAGTGTAATTGTGGTTTGGGCCGGTGAACTAGTGGGCGCTTCTGTGATCAAACGGAAGGAGGCTCCCCCTTGCTCTCAGGGAGCAATTGTTCCTATATGTCTGTAGTATCTTCCCTCCAAATAGCGCTTTCCTGGCAGGTGGGCAAGGAGGTCACACATTGGGTCAAGATGAAGACTGTTCAGTAGTTTATACGTCCGAATGACTGCCAGGAAGGGACTTCCGGTAATATGGTTATGAGAAGGGGAGGTATTGAACTATGGGGACAGTAAACAGCTCTTTTCAGGACAAAGTTTATGTAAAAGGACATGGTCCGCAACAGGGAGCGTCACCTGCAAACCTCATAAAAGAAGATAAACAATTCAAACGTTGTTTGACTCCAGACAATGTTGATGTGCCAGGGTATTTCTGTCACCATAGCCACTACAGAGAGTTGCAGTGGTTATATATGGAGTGTTCCTTTAACAACTCTACGGAAGCTTGTTTTGTATTCAAGGCATATATTTTATTAGGCTCAGAGACACACTTTGGGTTTTTCTGTACATGTTTCCTCTGTGATAATGACTTGAAATTGCAAGTGTGTATTCCACCTATTGTACAGTGCTATGGAATTTGTCAGTGCTTTATAAATAATAATAACCAGATCTGCATATTTAAAATCCTTCATAACAGTATTGGTATGCTCACTTTTGCACCTGACAATAAAACACATTTACTTAAAGGACCACTATAGTGCCAGGAAAACAAATTCCTGGCTCTATAGGGTTTTTGGGTCCCCCCCACCCACAGGGTCCCACTTCCGCTGGGCTAATGGGGAGGAAGGGGTTAAACTCTTACCTTTCTCCAGCGTCGGGCTCCCTCGGCGCTGTGGACTCAACTCCCTCTTCCGACGTCATCCGCCAAATGCACATGCACAGCAAGAGCCGCGCGCACATTCAATCAGTCCATAGGAAAGCATTTTTCAATGCCTTCCTATGGACGTAAGCATCTTCTCACTGTGATTTTCACAGTGAGAAGTGCAGAAGCGCCTCTAGCGGCTGTCAATGAGACAGCCACTAGAGGCTGGATAAACCCTATTGTAGACATAGTCTACAGCTGTAGGGTTAAAACCTGGGGGACCTGGCACCCAGGCCACTTCATTGAGCTGAAGTGGTCGGGGTGTCTATAGTGGTCCTTTAAGTTAAATAAGAACTGAATTGATTACATGTTAAAGGCACAGGACTCTGATAAAGAAACACTGATGTGTGATCTAGAAACCGTGTCGGAACCCCTTCTTTTGACAATATGCGGTCATACTACAACAGTACAGCTTTTTGCAGGAAGAGAGCCTAGAAATACAAAAAAAAAACATTTCTAAATCCTCGATTAGTTAAATTATGCTCAAATTTGTTTGTCTTCACAATAGGGCATATTCTTTCTGATGGTTGGGCTTAAGAGCCAGATATCATTTTGTTTCTCATTGAGCAGATGCAAATAGATAGACTGATCCAGCGCAGTAAGCAGATGGATTATGCCTAAGAGCAGCACACAACTCATAGCTACTGGCTCTTCTAAGATCTATGCACAATATATCTCTCCTTCAAATCTCCTACTGACCTTTAAAGGGACACTATAGTCACCTGAACAACTTCAGCTTAATGAGGTTGTTCAGGTGAGTGCTACAGCTACCCGGAGCCTTTTTCTTGTAAGCACTGTATTTTCTGAGAAAATGCAGTGTTTACATTGGAAGCTTGGAACACCTCTTGTTGCAGTCAATCAGACGGCCACCAGAGGGACTTCCGAGTTCAGAGGCCCTAAAAAGGCCTCTCGTCCGATGCATTCTGGGTGAATGCATCAGACGGGCTATCAGCACACAAAGCACTGTGAACGCGCTTTGTGTGCTGATAGCCTGTCAGCACTGCTGCGGGCGTGGCTTCAGCTGACAGCTTCAGCTTCAGCTGACAGCTGAAGCCCGAACCCACAGGGAGCTGACTGTCCACAATAGTGGTTGAAGGGGGGGGGGGGGGGGGGGAGACCTACTCTCCTTCCCCCCCCCCCCGGCCCCCACCGCTGTGCGGCGGGTGGGGGCCCTAAAATTATCAATAAGGGGGGGACCTACTGTCCCCCCCCCGGCCCCCACCCCTGTGCGGCGGGTGGGGGCCCTAAAATTATCAATAAGGGGGGGACCTACTGTCCCCCCCCGGACAGTAGGTCCAATAAGGGGGGGACCTACTGTCCCCCCCCGGCCCCCACCCCTGTGCGGCGGGTGGGGGCCCTAAAATTATCAATAAGGGGGACCTACTGTCCCCCCCCCCCCGGCCCCCACCCCTGTGCGGCGGGTGGGGGCCCTAAAATTAAAATTATCAATAAGGGGGGGACCTATTGTCCCCCCCCGGCCCCCACCCCTGAGCGGTGGGTGGGGGCCCTAAAATTATCGATAAGGGGGGGGGCCTACTGTCCCCCCCGGCCCCCACCCCTGTGCGGCGGGTGGGGGCCCTAAAATTATCAATAAGGGGGGGACCTACTGTCCCCCCCCGGCCCCCACCCCTGTGCGGCGGGTGGGGGCCCTAAAATTATCAATAAGGGGGGGACCTACAGTCCCCCCCCGGCCCCCACCCCTGTGCGGCGGGTGGGGGCCCTAAAATTATCAATAAGGGGGGGACCTACTGTACCCCCCGGCCCCCACCCCTGAGCGGTGGGTGGGGGCCCTAAATACAAAGGGGGGGGGGACCCTAGTTAACCCTCCCCCCCCCCCCCAAAAAAAAATTATCTCCCTACCTACCCCCCTCACCCTAAAAATAATGAGGGGGGGAACATTAACTAAAAACCTGTAAAAAAATAAAAAGAGATAAAAAAAACTTACCATTCGATGTTTTCTTTCTTCTAAAATCTTCTTTCTTCAGCCCAAAAAAGGCCAAATAAAAATCCATAATAACCGACGCAATTAAAAAAAAAAAAAAAAAAAAACCGAGCGCAAAAAAAATAATCCATCTTCACCCATGGAGGGCTCCGCGCAGACTGAGCTCCGCAGGGTGGGCAAGGCTTATAAAGCCTTGCCCCGCCCTGCAATTAGGCTAAGAACACTCTGATTGGTGGGTTTAAACCAATCAGAGTGCTCTTTGTCATTTTACAAGCGTGGGAAAGTTCTTTGGAATTTTCCCACGCTTGTAAAATGACACAGAGCACTGTGATTGGATGGATTTCAAGCCATCCAATCACAGTGCTCTGTGTCATTTTACAAGCGTGGGAAAGTTCTTTGGAATTTTCCCACGCTTGTAAAATGACACAGAGCACTGTGATTGGATGGCTTGAAACCCATCCAATCACAGTGCTCTGTGTCATTTTACAAGCGTGGGGAAATTCCAAAGAACTTTCCCACGCTTGTAAAATGACAAAGAGCACTGTGATTGGATGGCTTGAAATCCATCCAATCACAGTGCTCTGTGTCATTTTACAAGCGTGGGAAAATTCCAAAGAACTTTCCCACGCTTGTAAAATGACACAGAGCACTGTGATTGGATGGCTTGAAATCCATCCAATCACAGTGCTCTGTGTCATTTTACAAGCGTGGGAAAATTCCAAAAAACTTTCCCACGCTTGTAAAATGACAAAGAGCACTCTGATTGGCTCAAACCCACCAATCAGAGTGTTCTTAGCCTAATTGCAGGGCGGGGCAAGGCTTTATAAGCCTTCCCCACCCTGCGGAGCTCAGTCTGCGCGGAGCCCTCCATGGGTGAAGATGGATTATTTTTTTTTGCGCTCGGTTTTTTTTTTTTTTTTTTAATTGCGTCGGTTATTATGGATTTTTATTTGGCCTTTTTTGGGGCTGAAGAAAGAAGATTTTAGAAGAAAGAAAACATCGAATGGTAAGTTGATTTTATCTCATTTTTTCTTTTTTACAGGTTTTTAGTTAATGGTCCCCCCTCATTATTTTTAGGGTGAGGGGGGTAGGTAGGGAGATATTTTTTTTGGGGGGGGGGGGGGAGGGTTAACTAGGGTCCCCCCCCCTTTGTATTTAGGGCCCCCACCCACCGCTCAGGGGTGGGGGCCGGGGGGGACAGTAGGTCCCCCCCTTATTGATCATTTTAGGGCCCCCACCCACCGCTCAGGGGTGGGGGCCGGGGGGGGACAATAGGTCCCCCCCTTATTGATAATTTTAGGGCCCCCACCCGCCGCACAGGGGTGGGGGCCGGGGGGGGACAGTAGGTCCCCCCCTTATTGATAATTTTAGGGCCCCCACCCGCCGCACAGGGGTGGGGGCCGGGGGGGGACAGTACGTCCCCCCCTTATTGATAATTGTAGGGCCCCCACCCGCCGCTCAGGGGTGGGGGCCGGGGGGGGACAGTAGGTCCCCCCCCCATTGATAATTTTAGGGCCCCCACCCGCCGCACAGGGGTGGGGGCCGGGGGGGGACAGTAGGTCCCCCCCTTATTGATAATTTTAGGGCCCCCACCCGCCGCACAGGGGTGGGGGCCGGGGGGGGACAGTACGTCCCCCCCTTATTGATAATTGTAGGGCCCCCACCCGCCGCTCAGGGGTGGGGGCCGGGGGGGGACAGTAGGTCCCCCCCCATTGATAATTTTAGGGCCCCCACCCGCCGCTCAGGGGTGGGGGCCGGGGGGGGACAGTACGTCCCCCCCTTATTGATAATTGTAGGGCCCCCACCCGCCGCTCAGGGGTGGGGGCCGGGGGGGGACAGTAGGTCCCCCCCCCATTGATAATTTTAGGGCCCCCACCCGCCGCTCAGGGGTGGGGGCCGGGGGGGGACAGTAGGTCCCCCCCCTTATTGATAATTTTAGGGCCCCCACCCGCCGCTCAGGGGTGGGGGCCGGGGGGGGACAGTAGGTCCCCCCCCTTATTGATAATTTTAGAAAGCGAGCTGAGCTGTCAGTCAGACAGCTCAGCTCGCGAACGCGCATTCCGCGCACATACGCGGTAAAGCGCTCAAGTTCTTCATAGGGCGGCATTCAATGCCGCTCTATGAAGAACGCGATTGGTCCAGCGCGAAGCCGTCCCATTGGGCCCCGCGATTTCGTCATTTTGACGAAAAAGGGGGCGCGGCCTAGCGGGGAGCTCGGCGCTGGAACGGAGGTAAGTTTTTAATATAAAAACACCGATTTTTTTTTTTTAATTAATGAAAGTTCATATAAAAGCAAGAAGGAAGGCTGGGGGACCTGTCTTTCTTGCTTTTATATGGTGACTATAGAGTCCCTTTAAGCTTATTGCACCACTGACACATTTGTACAAATGATAATTTTTTTAGCATGAAATGTACGGCACAGTTTTTAAATAATATATTCTCTTTTCACTCAAGGTTCCGTGTTGCCTTACTAGAACAATTATGTCTGGTATTCTTTGTACACTGTAAGATGCCTAATTAAATAAATATTTTTCGATGTAACATTGTGTGTATGGCTCATTTGCAATATTTTTTTTATAATTTACAAGGCAGTACGTATTTGCCTTATATTGTAATTACTTTGACTCAGTATGGGGCGTATATTTAGAAAAATAGACAAATATTTATTTTGTCTGCAGTCCAAAATAATTCAGGTTCAACATTATTGGCTCATTTCCAATTTGGTCAGTAAATGGTTGCCTTAAGCTGTTGTTTTTTATAAGAGTATGTAGCTTGTAGTGGTTATTACAGACAAGGATTTTACCAATAACATCTGCTCACAAAGATTCCGAAAAGTCTCCGATTAGCCACTTGCTGGTAAAGCAGAGAAGCACGTGCTGTGTAAGTTGTCACCGTAGCAACCACAACTTGCAGGAAAAAAGGTTCAACTTGAGCATCTGTACTTCATCTGTACTTCATCTGTACTTCACCCTGTGATTGGCCTCAGCAGGAGATATCAACAGTATATACAATGTATTAATCTGTGATTGTGTGCTAATATTATTATTTGCAAAGTGCTCACACATTCTACAATGCTTTGAACTTATAGAATGTAGCTATTTGACAACAAGGAATTGATATACAGAATATTAACATATTGAAGAAGGACCTGCTCAAACAAGTTTACAATCTATGAGGAAAAGGTAAAGACACACAAGAGGAAGAACAGAATGTCAGAGAGGAGTGGGTATTGATAAATAAGATGCCTGTGTCACTAAAAGCTAGTAAAAGTTGCGTGTGGAAGAAACAGTGGAAAGAGACAAAGTCTATGGAAGTAAGGCAACTGAGGAGGGCAACTGTAATGAGAGAAGTGTCTTCCAGGGAGATAGTAGGCTATACTAAAGACAGAGCTGTCTTAACGCATGGGCACACTGGTCAGCTGCCCGAGGGCCCCACAAGCATAGGGGCCCCATAGGTTTGCCAACTTTTTAGTGTATTATTCCAGGAGATATATTCAGAACCTTCATCTTTATTACAATGTTTAGGTGGACTGATCACCTCAGTATTAGCTGTTACTTGTACATGCGATCATGCGACTAACTGTGCAGGAGTATGTCATTTTCAAGACTGAAACTGATAAAAAAAAAGCTTCACAGCACAAATAATTCATAGTAATTTCGAACTGTGCCATCTACGTCTGTATGATTCACCAACTGCCTACCATTTTTATGTTGCATTTATTGTTATTCAACTTCAATGCTCATGTTATATTGTCCAAATGCCTGTGTTTGTTAATCTCTGCTGTACAGCATGTATTTTAATGTTTGAACACTGATTTTGTTGGAGAAACCAATAATTCTAAGCTTATTTTTTAACGCTGTGGGTGGTTGTTTAGGCAGGGACCCAGTGCACTGCTTTGCCCGGGGGCATATAATACTGTTAAGATGGCCCTGGCTAAAGAGATGTGTTTTCGGTGGCCTCTAAAAGGACTGGAGACTAGGGAACAGTTTAATGGCATGGGATAGGGAATTCCATAGAAATGGGGCAGATTTGAAATATACTGCAGATGATAGTTAGCAGTGTGAGAATGAGCAGATGACAGGATGAGATTGCGTGCAGAGTGAAGGGAACAAAGGAAACACAGGATTTGTTGAGTAAAGAGGAAATGTAGTGACACATATCTATCAATGTTTTTGGTTTATTTCTGCTATATGAATTGTAAAATTAAATAATATATAAATAAATTTTTTTTTTTTTATATAATGTGTTTTGCCTTTTTTAATTTGATTTCTCTTATGTGATGTGGTTTGATCATCTCTGATATGCTCTTCAACATAGTACCATATAGCTAATGTGTATTATTCGTGTAGGATGTATAGAAGCTGAGATGTTGTAAATTTACCTTTTTTAAAGGTTAGCAGTAGCCATTACACAGTAGACACAAGGTTAGAATACAGTTGGAAACCAGTTGCTAAGTAGTAATTAGTGGCTCCCATAGAGAAAAATGGGAATTTTTAGCCGGTTCTCACTAACAGATGCAACAGGCACCTTAGCAAGTAGTGACTGACCAATAAAAAGTAGCAAAAAAGATTGTAAATGAGCTTTATGATTGGCAGTTGACAGATTGTGTTTGTGTTCTATGTTTGGAAGTTGACACGTTTAGAATTCTCTGGATCTCCTCCACAGCATAGGCAAGCATGTATTTAGTAGTTAACATTATTTTTCTAAATATTTTTTAATGTTGACATATATTTTGCATATGAATACAAATTTTGTGGGAGTCTTTAATCACCTAGTCACTCACAGGGTATTTCACTAAAGTGTGAATTCAAATTAAAATTGAAGTTTTGGGGTTAAATCCAGAATTGATCCAGAGCCCATTCCTGGTAAAGGCATTTCTGGACTTTGTGACATATTATAAAAGCTGGAGACATATATCCACACATATATAGATGCACACATATACACATATGCATGCAGTAACAAATACCTACTCACATTTAAGCATGCGGCTTTAGCTTTGATACTGACACACATATCCTTATTCCTGTCTGACAAGCCAATTAAACGCTCCATTTCCCCTGTATGTCTAGCAGGCTTAACAAGTGGTGTCCCTAACAATTTTGTTAAATAATTTGGATGCATGTATTTAGGAACCGAGTGTCAGTGACCGCTCAGTTAGCCCCTGCTGTCAGCCAGACATAAATTCATCAGACTTCTCTGGAGGAGCACTTGCCCTGATGCTCCCCCTTGGATCTGCCACTGACCAAAACAGACTAGCTGTAAAACATTCTCCAAGCCTGCTGTATAATTAATTTGTATTTTGTGGCTTAAATGTTAACATACACTTGAATTGCTTTACAATTACAATTCACAATGACAAACATTGTGTGTGTCACTTGTTTAAAAAAACAATAATAAACGCCTGTATTATTGCGGCTGTGCACTGGAAATATGCCTGATATAGGCATATGATATATATGGAAATAACACAACTGTTATTATTATTAAACCATTGGGTGTGCCTAATCTTTATTCCATGTAAAGTATTTTAGTCATAAATACCATTTGATCCCAAGTCTGTTGTGTACATTTTTTGAGAATGAACCAATAGATCTAATATAAATATTTGAATTGTAATTATTTATTTATTTCCATTGTACTTTGCATTAAGAATGGGATGACTCAGGTTCTCACAAAATGCTGGAATCTGTTACTATGGAGACATTTACTCCGATTATTGAATAATAATTCCCTCATTAAAGTCTACGGGAAAATTGCTATTCAATAAATTAAATATCTCTGTGGTTATAGTTAGTATCTAGTGCAAAGATGTTGTAATGAATCGCTAATCTTAAACTAAAATAGAATATTAGGAAATAATTTCTCTAATGTAACTAGTTATAAAACACAGGGACTACAAACCCCACAACTATAGGAAAAACTATGAACAAAACCCTGTTAGAAATTGGGATAATTTTAAACCCAGAACATATAATTTTAGAAATAGGGACAATCATGGGGAAGAGAGAGAAGGAAGGAAACCCATATATGAAGAAAAGATATGGGAAAGAAACGACTATAAAAAGAGATCTATGTACAATGAACAATCAAGGGAAAGAAATAGAGAAGGACGTGGATTTGAGGAAGTACGACCAAAAGAGAGAAACAATAGAAGAGAAAATAGAGACAGGACCCCGTATAAAAGACCCACTTACTACAGAAAGGATGAACCTTTACCCATTAGCAACAGATTCCAAATTCTAGATGAATTTGAAGATCAGGATTTTTGGAAGAGCAAGGGAAAAGAGAGGTACAAAAGAGAAAATATGCCAAACACTTTGACACCATACAAAAGACGGAGAAATTCGAGTGTAGAGGAACCAGAGGAGGTAAACTTATCCAAAAAAGAAAAAAGAGAGCGAATACAGAGAAGCCAAATCCCATAAAAGGTATTTTTAATTTAAGCCAAAAAACTCTAACTGAACACCATAAAAGAGTGCTAGCAAAAGGATTAAAATTTGCACCAAACAAACCTTTAAATCAGTTTGAATTTTATATAGACTTGAACAAATTTAAAAGAAATATCTGTCTAAAAAAGTTTTTTATAAAAATCCAGTAGAAACCCAATACAATCAGGAAGAGGAATCGAGACACACAAAATTGAGAGAAAAATCGTCATTTTACCCAAAACAAATGATCTCAGAAAAAATGGTGACATTTGAGACAATGGTATTAACTGAAATAAAAAAATTAGAAAAACGGGATAATTTTAACAATAACCTTACGACTCAGGAAAGAAAAGCATTCAGGGATTTAAAATCAGACACTAACCTTGTAATAAAGCCAGCGGATAAGGGAGGGGGGATAGTCTTAATGTCCAAGGAATCATACTGCAAAGAAGCCGAAAGAATACTAGCAGATGAACAGACATATTAAAAACTAAATTATAACCCCAATAAAGATATAAATGAAGTATTTTTAAAAATTTTTAATAAAGGTAAAGAACTCGAAATCCTTAATGAAAAAGAATTCGGTTTTTTAAATATCAAACACCCTAAAATACCGGTATTTTATTTTCTACCAAAGGTACACAAAGATGTTAACAACCCTCCGGGAAGACCTATAGTGGCTGGGATAGACTCAGTATCAAGTAGACTATCCCATTTTGTAGACATCCATCTACAACCCCTCGTCAAAGCAACTACCTCATATATAAAAGACACGATTACCATTTTAAATATTTTAAAAGAATGCACTTGGAATCCAGATTGCTTTTTAGTCACTAGTGATGTCACTGCACTTTATAGTAATATCCCTCATTCTTATGGACAAAATGCAGTAAAGTTCTTTTTAAACAATTTTTCAGATCTGACGGAGGTAAAAATAGAATATATTTTGGAAGGAATAGACCTCATTCTCAAAAATAATTTCTTCTGGTATGGAGAGGAGTTTTTTCTCCAGATTAATGGAACGGCCATGGGAACCAAGTTCGCCCCCAGCTATGCAAATTTATTTATGGCCCACTGGGAAGAATCGTTTGTCTATGGACAACATAGCTGGAGGAGGAACTTGGTTACCTATGGCCGGTACATTGACGACATTTTTTTTCATATGGGAGGGAGAAGAAAGTGATCTGAAAGAATTTCTAAACTATCTAAACACCAATTCATGGGGAATAAAACTCACTAACAATTGGAGCAAGTCAGAGATTGTATTTTTGGATTTACATATATATATAGAGAATAATAAAATAAAGACTAAAAACTATTTTAAAACAGTAGAAGCCAACAGCTACATAGGGAGAGATAGCTGCCATTTTGCCCCATGGCTTGAAAATGCCCCCAAAGGTCAATTCCTGCGCATACGACGCAATTGCACCGACTCTAAAACCTTTGAAACTCAATCAAACAAAATTAAACAAGACTTTTTGGAGAAAGGGTATGAAGAAGAAAAATTAGAAAATGATAGAAAGCTGGTAAAGGAAGTAGAAAGGGAAAATTTACTAAAATATAAAGAGAAAAAAGAAGAAGACTTCAAAGATATACCATTTGTATGCAACTTTAGCACTGAAAATTATAAAGTTAGAAAAATAATTTCAAAATTCTGGCCCATTCTTTTACAAGACCCTATTGCTAAAACATTTCTCCCAGAAAGACCTCGTTTTATACATAGAGGAGTCAGCAATCTCCGCACCGCTCTCACATCAAGTTTTATAAAAGAGAAGAGAAAAACTAGCACTTTTTTAAACACGGAAAAAGGCTTCTTTGGGTGTGGTTATTGCCTGGCCTGTAAGAGGACCGAAAATAAGAAAAGACACATAAAACATTTTTTTAGCAGAGAGGGAATAGAGTATCAAATCAAAGAACTTCTGACATGCCATTCAAATAATCTTATATATTTAATGATATGCCCTTGTGGTTTACAATATGTTGGTAAAACCACAAGGGCATTACATACTCGAATCGAAGAACATGGAAGAAACATAGTAAAGGGTTTTGAAAATCATAGTGTCTCTGCTCACTACAAAACATACCACAACTGTGAAATGAAAGATACGAAATTCTTGGGAATAAAAAAACTAGAAAAAGATTGGAGAGGAGGGGATTTTGATACTAAATTAAGCAAAAACGAAATGGAATGGATTTTTAAATTAAATACACTTATTCCCTATGGTCTTAATACAGATTTCGAGATGTGCCATTTTTTAAAATAGAATTTTAAAGTTAGATTTTCATCTATTTTTCAATTCTTTTTATTTTTCTTCTTAAATGACACAATTTTTACTTTTAAATTTTTTTTATATTTAGCCTTTTTAAATGGATTAAGATTTATGCACTTTAGGATTCACTCTCTGTCTACAAGAATATATTTTATACTATCCCTTTAATATTTACTGTATGTATAGAAAATCATTCTATATACTATATTTATACCTAAGTTATATGCCGAAATAATTATTTGCTCTTCTACAAGCTATTATACATTTTGACTATCCCTTTAATATAAGATTGCATACATATACAATATGCCACTATCGATAGCTATATGGTGAAATAATGTAATAGCTTGGGGTTGAACCACTGTCTATGATTCAAGTTAAAACAAAATGATTGTACATATTTATGAATAATTGTTAGAGAGGCTGTTCTTTTCACGATTTCACTTATACATTATGTTTTACCGGAAATGCGGTCCTAATGAACCGCAAATTGGAACGCATGACATATCGGCATATCCCCATGTGACCGGAAATGACGGCGAAACCAAGGAAATGGACTGAAAGTGAGACTTGAAACGCAGGGCGTCACCGTTTCCATGGTAATCACCCGCGAATTTACAAGCAGGATTGACATTACGGACTCAAGAAGAGTATAAAAGCAGGAACAGGTCCAAGGAGGAAAATGAAGACTTTTCCATTTTTGCACATCCAGTTGATGAAGCTGATATAGCGAAACGCGTCCTGGGAATTTGGAAACCACCGGAATTGGACTTTTTTAATGCCTAGTCAAGTGTTTTTATAATGTTATATAGTTTTATGTAATAAAGTATTTATATATATTTTTAAACACCACTGGCATTGTTCCTGCTGCTTTTATTTGCACAAAGAAGGATTGTGGTCCTTAACCACATACGCCCTTGATCAGAGCCGATTTGGATGGCTCTGGGTTTGTAAGTACCCTTTTACTTTACCCTTTTAAAATTCACTATCTAAGGTACTGCACCATATACCTCTCCTGATTTTAGAAACCAAGGAAGAGGAAGAACTCCCACCATAAAAGAAGGGATTAGGATCGCCTTTACGGATCCTACAAGCGATTTTATTGAGCTATATCCATTAGCTCTTAAAAGTGTGAGTGGGAAATTATTTCGTTTTATACCTATTTCTGTATATCACAGGATACACTATTTTGTTTTTGTTTTATTTCAAGGTACTATATGCCACATATGGACTTGTATGTATGAAACTAAGGTATTATCTTAATTTATATACCTCACATTGTTTAAATATACAGCGCTTCACTTTACATCTCACTGTTTAACTAGTTATAGCTAGTTGTACATTTTATAAAAGAATGTAAAATTGTTAATATTAATTGCGCTCACCACCCATGTACCTATGTATTGTGTAATATTATTATTCATTTCAATAGGGAATTATATTCAGGAGAATGCAATATTATTTGTATTACTTTGGAGATATGCACGTCTTGATCTGCATCTTGCCACCAAGCTCTTTTATTTGAAATGTTTGCTTGGATTACAAGACTGGAGGAAAAGGGATTTTTTTTTTTTATGGATACCTAGACGATATTTTGTAATCCTGATTTCTGAATATAACAAAATGAATAATAAGCAAAATGAAGACTGTAATACTGTGCTTCACACAGGAATCAGAGCCGAATAAATTAAATGTATATTCCTTTCAGGATCACACATTCCACCCACATATTGCTGGTTTTAGAATTATTACAGAGGAGCTGTCACCCTTAAAGAGGTTATCTAAGCACCATAACATCTACAGCTCATTGTAATGATTATACAGCTACGAAACTATGGTTCCATCTTACGATTCTTGGTTATACTATTTTTGAGAGGTTTGACTAAAACCAGTGGGTTTAGATCCATCACCCATAACCTGGTCCTTTGCTTGCCAAAATATCAATCTTATCTATATATGGATGGTAGTGATTTCCAGAACCTGATGAGCCTATCACTGCCTTCAAAATACAGATGTACTTGATGTTGGAAACTTGCCTGTACTATAGACACAGACCACACCATAAAACATTTTTACTGAGTCAATTATACAGCAGAGGTAACTATGAAGCACACTTACCTCCAATGGTCATTAGGTTGAGACTTTCAACACTTGTGAGTTTGGATATCTTAATACAATGATTTCCTAATGATGCTCAGTGGGTTATAGGGCATGTACAAATAGTCAAAATGTGTGCTGTGTACAGATTGTGCCAGAACAGGATTGCATTTGATGTAAATAAAAACTTTCAAAACAGGAAAGATGTCTATAAAAATAATAAAATAAAAGCACAACTTAGACCTTAATTTAATAAACTTTCCAAACGATTCAGTACTGTTAGAAAGCCTTTCTAAATTATTAACGTCTAATTTGTTTAGATAAATCATTTGGAAACATTTTTTTCTCACATTATTTCATCTTTCGAAAAGCCTATTAAATAAGGCTTTAGTTTGCTAATAAAATATGCCATGACTACAAAACACTAGTTTTTCTTTGTCTCCCCTACCTGTACAATTAGATGAATACACAAACATGCGCTAACTGTCAGCAAACAAAATACGATTCCACTTAAACCATGAGAAAAATACAAAAAATCCCAGAAAGAATGAACGCCTTGATTTACATTAGGACACAAAATTGCAAACTCATCATTTAAACCACAAACGTTTCAACATTAACTTTTGCATTCAGATCTCAATTTGCTACATTACCAAATTTAGTACATTAACTCCAATGGTGGGTACTTAACATGAGTTAGGTAATTTAAAAAAATTATAACTCTTACGCTTGTCCCTACTGCCTTTGTCAATATCGAATCAACTTGTCAAATAAACTTCAGTGAAGAGTCTTTATCAGACTATACTGACATACCTAATAACCAGTGTTTGAGAATGAATAGAGATAGAGGGATCAGCATGAAAAAGTACACCTACCACTATCTGTATTGTGCAAGATTTAAAGAACCAGTCTAAGAACCACTCCAGAATGCTCTAACTAAAGACTCCTTTAGCAACATGATTTATATCAATATAAGGATTTACTTCATTGGTTGAGAATGTCAGCCAAACACTTATATCCAAAGAGGGACAAAATTGATATTGCTAAAGTGGAATGGGAACTTTTAGCAATTATAAAATACCATAAGGACTGTGGCATCCAAGGGACCCTGTTAGGTGTCAAACCATTTTAAAACACCATCATGGGACTTTTGGGTGGTTAGACTGCCCCTTTATTAGTTTTGCAGAACTGTTTATGGTTATATTGTTGTTATTATTTAACAAGTATTTGTCTGAAAAATAGCATACAATTTGTGAATCATCACCACCACAGTATATAGCTATATTCTGGAAATCAGAACCTCCATCTGGGCTCCCAGTCAAGCACTGTCATTGAACATAATGACTGAGTATAATGTAATGAGTGCCTTGGCTATTCTAGACCTAAACTGGATTCTGAGGTCAATTGCTTTGGTCATAGACCAGGAAACACTTTGTAGAAAAGTACCAAATGAGAAATGAGACACAGTGCCATCAGAGGATATGTCAATAAATTGCATGTGTAGTGTGAGAATCAGGCTTAAGTATTATAAAATATGATTTCAGAGGGCGCAGCCAGCAGCTGAATCGAGCAGACGTACAGCAAGGGAGCTTTGCGGTCTTAAGCTGGTAAAAGCATTATAAAATACATTACCTCAGCTGATTTCAAAGCAACTACAGCATGGGTAAGAAGTCTAGACAACAGGCACATTAAATATCGAAGACCTTCTCCTCCAGCATCTCAAAGCTTCTGGCACCTTTGCACCAAATGAAAATGGTCTCCTCCAAGAAACAGGCCATGGGGTCTCCATCCCTCCTCCTGCGACGAGGACAATGAGCTGCCATCTACTAAAGGTGACATCAATCTCTGCAACATTCGCCAGCTATTCGCTGCAGACATTGTTATAGTGTGAGAGGAGATACACTCTGTGGATGACCGCAGAGTGGAAAGCAATGGTGGAAGACACACAGGACCTCACTTCAAGATGCCTTACCATAGAATCCTTGACGGCTAGCCTCCACAGGACCCAAACTCTATGCACAACCTGCTTAGACACCATTGAAGATAGGCACAGGAGCTGAAATTTAAAAATCAGGAGCCAACCTGAGACTGTTAATTGCATAACCTTTACAGATATATTTCTCTTCAAATTTGTATTAAATTAATGTTTGTAGCTAAGCAATGGGTCCAAATCTATCTTCCCTAAAGGGAAACTGTAATTTTTCTAGAAATTACTCCATTGGATAAAGCAATGAAAATTACACATAATTTACGTTATCTTTTTTATGTGATACTGCATTTTCCAGCTGCAGAATTCAAGAATTGACAATAACTATTTGAATTATTAGATGCTAAAATGTCAAAATTTCTATCAAAACTAATATTGCTCAAATTACACATTTGCCCTCATAGGGTTTTTTTAAGTAGGCTTTTTGCATTTCTTATGTGCATTTAATTTGAGTTTGAGTACTTGTCTTCAAGTAAGAATGAGAAAATGAAAATTAGATTTTTACAAAAGCTGTTCATTAAAGTGATCAGCGTCATTTTTTTTGTTTGTTTTTTTGTTAAACTGAACTTAATTAAATGTTTTAATTGGTACAGAAAGAAGAACGATGAGTCTGACTAAGTGGCTACACCTGTCCTTGTTTTATTTTAATTATCTGTTAGTTCTGAGAAAGGTGAATGATGTTGACACTCTTCACTTTTTATTGATGTTGCACAGTGTGCTATTTAAATTGGTTGAACTGAGACACATTTGCCATATCCCCTTAAGTCTGAAATGTCCTTTTTAATTTCAACTTATAGATTACAGTTCATTATATATCAATAAAATTGACTTTATCCATAATTTGACCAATATTTATACTATATGGGTTATTTCTGAATACTTTCCATGAGAACCTGGCACTCAGTATATGGAGGGTTCTATAGAGGGTTCTATGGAGGGTTTAAAAAATATGGGTATATTGAATACCTGATGGCTACTTCCAATGTATTTAATACACCGTTAATGCAGACTAATATCTCCGCTCCTGTGTAACATTTTTCTTTCTTATGTTACATATTGAAATTGTATCCAGAAGGGATAGAACTTGTTTTTTTGCCCGATGTAAAATAAAAGGCAAGATTAATCTAGACAGGGAAACAATACAACCTTTGGGCATCATACTAATAGTAGTATTGTTATCATTATCATAGGTAAGGATATAATGCTGTATTGTCAGGTAATTGGGAGTGCAGTCTTGTAAATTATACAAAACACTTCTCAATAAAGTTTTTCTGTACATAATTTATTTTATTGATTTATTTTTATACTAAAATTGTGTTTCTTGTAGTCCCTTTGGGAAGGAGATAATTAACTTTATGATTATTCTTCATGCTATGCCCGACAGTTCCAGTCAGACGGTGATTGACCTATTACTGGCATTTCTCTAAATGCTTGTTCCTAGCCGGTGCCACGGTATGCATGCTGCTGGTATCCCTAACCAGACTAAACACTTTTTTATTGTGTTTATGGCTTCTCTGTCAAGTGTTGGCCACTGAGCATGGACTGAAAAATTTAACTAAAACACTTGCAACAACACATAAAAAAAGTAAAAACCATTATTAAAGGGATACTCCACATACGTAAAGAACTTCAGCTTGCTAAAACGGTTTCTGTGTGGGGAGTATCCGATTTTAATTGCACTTTATTAAGGTGTCTATTTCTATGAGAAATCAGCATTTTTTTTAAATCAATGCCTGCCAGTCATACAGTCAGGTTTTTCCACTGACCTAATGGAAGTGGCAGGTGGGCTCTGCTAGAGCTGACCTCAAACTGCTACCCCCAGTCATTGTGAGAATGTGCATGTGTGTCCACTGGGCTCCTAGTACCCCTGGTCTCCAGGTTCTTTGCTCTTGTATCCTCCTCATGGTCATCCCTTGCCTCTACCCAGCTATCTCTGTGTGAGTCTTCTCAATGAGAAGCATTTTCTCCAGCAAACTCTGTGCTGGGGAAAATAGGGAGGCATAAGAATTGCAGCTTTTGCAAGCACTTTTTACATATAAACTCCTCTATACCTCTACACCAATATGCATAACAAAATGCTTGCATGTATTCATTTCATATACTAAATAGTGATTTTTTTTTTTTTTAGTGTGGCTGTTCCTTTAAAATTTTAGTGTCCTATGTCTGGTGCCATATTTCTGACAGTTTTTAAAAGTGCAGATTTCAATAGACATAGTTTTATAATTTTATAAAAGTGACGATTTCAATAGACATATTTTTATATTTTGTTGCAGAAACAACTCCCGGGTAGTCTTTCCGACAGCCAGGGATGTTTTTTTCCACTTCTGTTAGCTCCATAGAACTGTCCTAATGCGCCTGCTTTCCCCCTTCTCAATGAGCTGTGTTATAACTCATTGAGAAGCACAGGATAGCTGTGATTGTGAGCATATGCATGTGCATGCTTACGGCTCCAGAGCAGAGACTTCTCACTGAGAATCCTCCCTAATCCTCCGAGTTTTTCCCAGCACAAGCTGTTGAAAGAGCGGAGAGCTTGAAAAGGCTGCAGATGTCAGGTCTAATTTAGATAGACCAAAGAATCCATGCAGACAAATTAAATGCACATATTCTTCAGGGCTGTATCTTCTGAATTGTTAAAAATAAATGCATTTTCAATAGAGTGATCCATTAAAGTAGATATGGGGATTTGGGACAACGTGTCCATCATTATAAATTAGCTCTCTATTCCATTGCTTAGTTCACATCCAACTATCAACCTTTGAGCCCACCACACTCACAGTTGGACCAGGCTCTGTTTCTTAACCGCTTACTATTTTTTAGGAGTCTTACCGGTTAATAGGTACACATAGGTGCCAAACTTAAGGAGATCAAGGGGATCCCTAACACAATTTACATTTTTTTTTGGGGGGGGCAAAATTATGGCTGATAAAAATGCATGCTATTAGTAACTACTAGTCATTTTCCTTTGGTGTGGTCTGTCTGAAGCAAGCTGAATTATAAAACTAACAATTAAACTTAGGAGCCTAGTTGTATTTATCCAAGGATAGTAGTAGGTGGTAAACCTAATATTGACAAAGGTATAATTAAAGAAGAGGTATCTACTATCCCAGATGTTTTATTTTTATTTTCCTTACTACCTCCCTATCTGGAATAGTAGATACCTCTTCTTGAATTATAAAACTACTAACAGTTTCCACGAAGATTGTTGTATGAAAACTGATCATTCTTTTTTTTTTTCAAATATTGGGCAGAACCCTCAAATATGTACACACTGTTTCTCTTTGTCAAAGCCTTTAACTTTTTTTCCGACGTGCTCCAACCCCAAAAACATCAATGTTAGCACCCATACAACTGGGCAGATGGGCAATATCATAATTAAAAGCTTGCATTTAGCAAATGAACTGGGAGCTCAGCACATTTTCCCTTTCAGTATTAAATCAAAAAGTGGTATTCTGAGTAAACGAGTAGTCCTCATCTAGGGACATAGCATTTCTTTTGTATATTGCTGAAAGCAGTTGTCAAAGGTACATGGGTGGTTTCTTTTCTTTTTAAATACAAAGCGCTGTTGGAAAAATTACCCAGTTAATTGAAATTATTCATCATTAGTACTATTGCAACCCAATAAATCTCACAGTAGCACAGTAGATTTTATAGCTCGTCACATGAAATACATTCATGTAAAGAACAGTCTAAGCACCAAAATTACTTTGTCTTAATAAATCTGTGGGCATAAATACAGCCTTTCTATGTCAGGATTATATTGATCCAGCACGCAGAATAGTATCACACCCTAGAACTAAGGGTAACGTCTTACCGCGCCTTAGAATGGCTGGACTTAACGCGAGACACAGCGATAAGGAAAAGCCAAAAGTCAAGGTCCAGAAATCAGGGAAGTCAAAATGAATATAATTAAATATAATTGCGTGGGTCCGCAATGGCCGGTGTGCACCGACATGCCGCACAAGCCAGGCATGATGGCAGAAGACCCGCGAGTGGTGCTCCCCGTGCTCCCCTGTATATTGATTACAATTATTTTCCCTGCATTCGTCTGTTTGTTCGGTTTATTTCCCTGCCTGTACAGTCCCTATGTGTTCCCCTGTTAAACTACTGAAAGCCGCACGAAGGCGCGACCACCGGGAAGCTGGCGTGTGCATTGTGGGGATATTTTGTATCTGTGTGTCCGGATTTGCTATGTGTCTGTCCCTTGTCACAGTCTCCCATCTGGTCCCCTTAGGGAGTGTCCACCAGGTGGGAGACCTGCATAAATACTGGGCAGGTAGCCCTCAATAAACCAGAATCTTGTTTTACCCTCAATACGGAGCTGGGTCTCGTGATTGGGGGGATTTACTGTACACGGTTAGAGACTGCTTGCTGGGAATGTAAGCCGCTTGGATGCTGTGTGTGTTCGTCTGTTAGCAGCTATTCGTGAGATTACCATTTGGGAGTTTGGAGTACTACTGGGTATAATGTTCGGGAGTTTGGAGCATTCCCTGGTTCCAGTTCAGGAGTTTGGGGTTCTACAGTAGCTGTACCTGTACCTCCACAAAAGGGAAACTCTACTAAAGGCGGTTTAACCCCTTTATGCCGGGAGAGCCATAACAGAAATTATCTCCGTTTTTGCCACATGAATACGAAGGATATGTGACACTGTATTCTTGCAAGTTAAAACAGGGTTGTTTCAGAGAAATGGCAATGGTTACATTTTGCAATTTCCTAGTCGTAGCTGCCAGACAAACAGCCACTTGGGGATCCCTAAAGATTTTATAACTGAATCTCTATCTCACATCTGATGTCAAGATTTAAAGTACTGGATTTAATGATTCTATCAAAGAAGCACTGGATAAATGGATTATATCACGCATGTCCCACGTGATTCTTTATGAGAAACATCTGGCTAGAAAACCGGTAGCATTCACTTTAAATGTATTTATAACATATTTTACCAGGAAGGATACATTGAGACCAGTTCTCTTGGCTAAATTAAGCTATTACAGTATCTGCAGTCCAGGTGCATTCATAAAGTTCCATCACTGATTATCCATTGTATACAATATATGAAACAAACTTAACCCCTTCAGGACCGCTGACGGTTCAGGACCGTCAGCGGTAAAACGTGCGTTTGGACCGCTGACGGTCCTGAACCGTCATAACGGTTTTGGGCTACTTACCTGATCGCCGTCGGTCCCACGGCGGCGATCAGCTCTCCTCCCGGTCCAGGGGGACTGCCTGTCTGCCCGGGCAGTCCCCCCTCGGCAGATCAGGACCCCACGGCCATGTGATCACTCGATCACATGACCGCAATAGGGGTCTTTGTATCTGCCTGCAGGGGGACTGTCTGTGCTGACAGGCAGTCTCCCTGCAAGTGTAAAATCATAAAATAAAGTAAAAAAAAAAAAACAATCAGTGTAAAAAAAATTATAATATGTGTATATATATATGATATATATACATGTATTATATCTATATATATAATATATGTATATGTATCATATATATAATGTCACACTAAGTGTATTTTTATATTTATATATACGTATATTAATATAAAAATACACTTATATTTAAATTACACACGAATATATACAATATATATAATAACTATATATATGGTATATATATATTATTATAAAATACAAATAATATGTTAATAAAAATAAATAACAAAAAATAAAAATAATTTTTAATAATTAAAAAAAAATTATATATATATATTCAATTTTATTCTAACAGTATTTTGATATTGATATATATATATTTATATCAAAATACACTTAGAATGTAATGATATATATATCTATGTATAAATAAATAAATAAAAATAATACGAAATATACATATGTCCACATACAAAATTACATTAATAATTTCATAAATATACACGTAGACGTCAAATATATAAATATGTATATATATTAAAATTCTACGTGCATATTTATGTAATATTTTTACCTAATTAAGTCATTTTAATGATTGCAATTTGAGGGACCTGCCTGCCAACCCAGGCCAAAAGTCCAGATAATTTAATTTGCTAGCACTGTGCTTAACCCTGTAACTTTCTATGACACCCTAAATCCTGTACATGGGGGTACTGTTTTACTCGGGAGACTTCGCTGAACACAAATATTAGTGTTTCAAAACAGTAAAACATATCACAGCGATGATATTGTCAGTGAAAGTGAAGTTTTTTGCATTTTTCACACACAAACAGCTCTTTCACTGAGGATATTATTGCTGTGATATATTTTACTGTTCTGATACACTAATATTTGTGTTCAGCGAAGTCTCCTGAGTATAACAGTACCCCACATGTAGAGGTTTTATAGTGTTTGTGAAAGTTACAGGGTCAAATATAAGGCTTGATTTTACTTCTTTTTTTTTTATTGAAATTTGTCAGATTGGTTAGGTTGCCTTTGACAGCGTATGGTAGCCAAGGAATGAGAATTAGCCCCATGATGGCATACCATTTACAAAAGAAGACAACCCAAGGTATTGCAAATGGGGTATGTTCAGCCTTTTTTAGTAGCCACTTAGTCACAAACACTGGCCAAAGTTAGCGGTTTTTGCATTTTTAACACACAAACAAATATAAATGCTAACTTTGGCCAGTGTTTGTGACTAGGTGGCTACTAAAAAAGACTGGACATACCCCGTTTTAAATACCCTGGGTTGTCTACTTTAAAAAATATGTACATGTTAGGTGTGTTTCGGGGATTTATGACAGATAACGGTGTAACAATGTCACTATTGATACATTTAAAATATATATATATTGAAACAGCAATTTCCTACTTGTATTTATAGGCCTATAACTTGCAAAAAAAAGCAATAAAGCATGTAAACACTGGGTGTTTTTAAACTCGGGACAAAATTTTGAATCTATTTAGCAGTTTTTTTCATTAGCTTTTGTAGATAAGTAAAAGATTTTTCAAGTAAAAGTCCAAAAACATGTTTTTTTTTTTATTTTTCACCATATTTTATTATTTTTTTTAAATACAATATATGACATAATATATATACTGGTATGTAAAGAAAGCCCTTCTTGTCGTGAAAAAAACAGTATATAACTTGTATGGGAACCGTAAATGAGAGAGCGGAAAATTACAGCTAAACACAAACACCACAAAAGTGTTAAAACTGCTCTGGTCCTTAACGTACAAACATCGCAAAAACAGGCCGGTCCTGAAGGGGTTAAAAAGTGTATAAAGTGAATAAACAACACACAACAACCTGTGATGATGCATTGTGAGGTACAAGCTTGAATTATGCTTCCAAATGTTACAATATGTATTATTTTTATAACAGAGTACTATTGATGGAAAATAACCCTTCCTTTCAGAAAGAACCACAACATTTCCATTAAAAGTTCTCCTATTACATTTTAAAGTAAATTATAAAAGAGAGAGGCACAAGCATAAAACTTTTGAACCTGATAAACAAGAAAACATTGTACATAAATAAACATACAGTATGGCATAGTTGACAATAAAACAAATTTAAAAAGGGGGGAAGCGGGAGAAAAGAGCACACAATTATATTATTATTATTATTATTATTATTATTATTATTATTATTATTACAGGAGAGCCTGAATACATGCACATCTACATCTTACATTGCAAAGAGCATATCCACAGGAATCTAAAAACTAATAGAAATGTTCCATACCAGTAAGTGGGAAACAGAACTATAAACAAAATAATAAACATTTAACCACATACAATCAGTGACCTGCTGTACTGAAAATTGTAAACGTGCGAAGAAAACAAAAGCAAAATTATAAACTGGTACCCAGTTCCTTGTCTTTATTGCATATTGTTCTTCCCAACACACTGCTACTGCTACAATTACTGGTTAATTTATGATGTGATTTACTGTTATTCATATAGATTTACATCTAATCCTTATTGTTACTGTGGCACTAGATATGTTCTCCCCCTCCCCCATATTATTGCAGCATTCTTAATATTATTTTATTTGCATTATTATTATTAATATCTAGAGATAATACAGTCCTTGTTTTTCTGTTTTGTTACCCACATAGCATAGCATAGACATAGAAATATAGACATTGTCATCCCCACTTCATTCCTCTAACATCTGTGATTTCATAAGATTAAACAGTTTGAAAAAATCTCCTAAAATGATGATATAAATTTTTTTGATATTTTAAACTTTCAACCAAGACATTTATCATTATTTAATTGTATCAAAGGTCTATGTAAAGGTCAGAGAGAAGCCAATTTTTCAGGGAAACATGCTGTTCAGGTTGACAAACAAAACAAATGATTGCGTTTTTATAAATTAAAGTGTTACTGACAAAAGAAACCTGCATTAACGCAACTTGAAAATACAATATATAGGGTGAATCCAGCTAGGGGAGACAAAAATAAAAGTAGAACATGTGGAACCAAATAGGGTAAGGATTAAAGTGCCAATGGGTCACTCACACTTTGAAACCAAATAATGAGCCTTCAGAAATCTATAGATGTATATCTTCTCAATTCTTGGATTATGATGTTGTGGGTCTCAGTCATATAGAAGATAAAATGCAACCAAATAAGGTGACTGGATAGATTAAAAGATTGGTTGCATTTTATCTTCCATATGACTGATCTAAATATTTCTGAAGGCTCATTATTTGGTTTCAAAGTGTGAATGACCCATTGGCACATTAATACTTACCCTGTTGGGTTTCACAGTGTTGCACTGTGTTCTACTATTTTTGTCTCCCCTAGCTGGATTCACCCTATATGTTGTATTTGCAATATTTGAGGAAGTCTTCGGGTTACTCAATTGCTAGAAGCGAAGTTTAATGTTTTTTATGCACTTTAGCTCACTTAAGCACTTTATTATCTTTTATTAGTGCAATTACACTAACATGCACTTTATTTGATTGAAGCATTTTAAACTGTGTGATATTGTGAGAGATTTTTTGTGTGTGTTAAATTTGTACTTTTCCAATAACGCAACTTGATAAGAAATATTGAGTATTTCTATTGAACAGTAATCTGCATAGTCGTACAAGCCATGCCTGAGCATGCAACTCAAATGTAATTTAGAACAAGAGCAACATATATTATTTACACAGACTGATTTCTAAACACATTTATTGTAATTTAAAGACACACAATGCTGAGTCTGTCTGTCTGTCTGTCTATCTATCTACCTGTCTGTCTGTCTGTCTGTCTGTCTGTCTGTCTGTCTGTCTATCTATCTATCTATCTATCTATCTATCTATCCATCTATCTACCTGTCTGTCTGTCTGTCTGTCTGTCTGTCTGTCTATCTATCTATCTACCTGTCTGTCTGTCTGTCTGTCTGTCTGTCTGTCTGTCTGTCTGTCTATCAGTCTGTCTGTCTGTCTGTCTATCTATCTATCTATCTATCTGTCTATCTATCTGTCTATCTATCTATCTATCTATCTATCTATCTATCTATCTACCTGTCTGTCTGTCTGTCTGTCTGTCTGTCTATCAGTCTGTCTGTCTGTCTGTCTATCTATCTATCTATCTAGCTATCGTAGTCCAGAATACTTAGAGGACCAGAATATAGGAGTCCAGTGGTCTGGATGCAATGGCCCTCTCCTTTTAGCCCTGCAGTTTAAACTGCAATGCTTACATTGCTGGGTTAAATCCACCTCTAATGGCAAAATTCCTGACAGTCATTAGAGGTGCATACACTGTGCTGTGCAAGTAAAACCCTCTCAGGTGATGCAGTAACTAAAATGAAAGCTTTGTTTATAATGCTTTCCTATAGAGAAGCTTGAATGTGTGAACTGTGTTCATCATGCATGCGCATTAAGTCCCCAATGAGGAGCATTGCATTGGACCATCACTGGAGGAGGACATGCCTCCTCAATGATGTTGCTGAAATTGAAGAAGTGAGCAACACAGACAGAATGACAGTGCTGGAAAAGGTGAGTATTTTTTTTTTTTGGAAAAGGCTGCATATGTGTAGGCACAGGGAAATTATAGCATTAGGACAATATAGGTTATTTGTGAGATTGCTCTTACAAAGCCAAAATATACACCCTAAAGCTTAGTAACAACAATATTATATATGAATGGCAGAGTTATTTATGAAAAATAATCCTAGGATAATACTTAGTGAAACAAGTATACCCATTGTACAGCACTGTGCAATTTGTTGGGGCTTCAGAAATAATAATAAGTGTATAACAGTATAACAGTGTATAAAGTATTGTAGAATAATGTGCAGGAATTGTTTTAGAAAAGGTATCTGACTCATGTGTTTTCAGTTGCCCAACCCCCTTACGTTCCATGAGTTTCTCAATGATATCAATGTAATGGTCAGCACAGCTATAACATCACCATTTTTATTGTATAAAATACGATGGTCAACAAGGAGAAACAGACACTATGATCATGGTTGTGCTGTGAGTCAGAAACATAAAACATGAAGATACAGTCTCTGGCACATTCCCCAAGCTGTCAGAGTCCACATGAAGGCTGTTTTGCATGTGACACAACAGGGTCATAGAGAAAGCTGATAAGAGGTCAAGAATACACACTGTAAAATAACACACAGAATAGAAACAGACCTGGGGGCTGAAAGTGCGTAAATAACAAACACAATAGAGAATTGAAATTTTCCAGTTCAGTAGGTACAGTCCTCTCAGGACGCAAGAGAGTTGCCATTAACAACATATCAAAATGCACAATGGACATGCGTCAATGCCATTTCCTCTGATGACGGGAGAAAATAAAATGGTTAAGGGTGTTAGTTCGATGTTATCCAGGAGGAGAGAACGCATGACTGAGCAGTAGATGGACAGAGTCAGTCGGGGTCATGCTGCAGCCCAGGAGGGCAAACATGAATTTAAAAGGGAAATGTAAAGATTGTTGACATTTTCCTGAACTATAGTAAGTTAATACTACTAATAACTAACCTGTCCTCTCATTGCGCCGAGAATCCCCTCCAACCACTCTCCATTCAGATCAGTTCCTTGCTTCAATGACCTGGCCAGTATCATGGTGAAGAAACACACCAATATGTGTCAAATTCATGCATAGGTGCTCATGATCATTTAAAACTATTCCTACACAGTTACATTCCTGGGAATCATCAATACCCACTCATCTACTATTCTTTTAAATGTATCTAGTTGTAACCACCGAAACTCATACCTTCATATTACCAGTTCTCTGAGAATGACATGGCCGTAGTATGGGTAAATTGAATAATATCTATAGTATGTTTGTTAAACTGAGGGTGAAAACCAAATTATAAGCTCTGATTTTAAAAAAAAACGTGGAATGTGCAAAAAATAATTTGCTGAAAATAGACTTCCTTCGCATGCATTTCTGATGCATTTGATTCAGCTTATTAACATATTAAGTTGTCTTCTTCTGTTGAACTTTATTTTAAAAGAGGCCTAATCTTTGGATTGGATGAGCAGGGCACAAGCCGTTGGCCTGCCACTTCTGAGTGCCACATGCCACAATAGAGTGCCTCTGGCTCATCTTTGGTTGTTGGCTAAAGCTTTAAGCTCTGGAACCCAGAACTGCAATTTGGTAAGAGGAGTTACTGTCAGCAAGTCTTCTCTCTGTATAGTACCACTGAGACTAGCACAAAGATGTGAGGTTGTACATCAGTACTCACTGTCCACCTAGTGTGCAGCCATGCATGGGGGACATGGAGAAACGCTGTGTTGCCCGGGACACTGTTCTATTATTCCACAACATTAGACACCTGGTAGTCAGGGCAATGGGACCATCTCTGTCTCCCTTTCTCCGAGGATGGTGTGCAGAATGGGGGGAGAAGAAGAAGAGAGATGACAAAACTAATAAACATGTGTGTTTATGTATGCTTAACTAAACGTGTATTAGCATGGGTATATATGTGTGTGTTGGTGTAAGTATGCCTGTATCTATGGATGTGTTTATGTATGTGTAAGTGTGTAGCTATGTATGTATGTATGCCAGTGTGGGTCTCCTGGATATCTACTAGTGTGTGTCTTGGATGTCTAAACTATGTCTAAGACTGGTTTGTCAACATTCACAACAAATATAATTGCTACCAGACTTCTTATGTGTTCTTTGTTACCAAAATAATGTGTTTTCTTTTGGGGTATATACTTTCACATAGTTAAAACTGTACCAATGGACGGACTACTTAGTATTATATAGCACAATTTATGTACCCCCTGTTCCCTTGTTCTACAACACTGTCTAACTTACAGCTTCAAGGACATTCTTAAGGTTATGCTTATATTTGTTGTGAGTAACTGAGATTATTATCAGGCAATCTTTTCCCATACAACATATCTACTGATTCTCTAAAAAATACATCTGAAATTAAGTAATACAAACAGAAGAAAAAGCACCAATAGTTCTGTGAACTAGGCAGCCGCCTAGGGCGCCATATAGGAGGGGGCGCCCTGCGCCCCCATCACCGGCCCTTTAAATGTTGCAGCCGCCTGAGCGCTCTATAGAGAGCGCTCAGGTGGCTGCCGCACTGCCTCATCTCCCCTTCCTGTAGCGTGGCCAAGCTCCTCTCCGGTCCGCGACCCGGCCGGACTGACAGGTAGTGCACACTTAGTGTGCACTTCCTATCAGTCCGGGCGGGTACAGGAAACAGAAACTCCTGTACCGCAGACCGGAGAGGAGCTCGGCCACGCTACAGGAAGGGGAGGTGAGGTTAGGAGGAGAACTGGGGGAGGGGGGTTGGTAAGAAGAACTGGGGGAGGGGAGGGGAGGGAGATAAGAAGAACTGGGGGGTAAGAAGAACGAGGGGAGGGGGTAAGAAGAAGAGGGAAGGTGGGGGAGTAAGAAGGAAACAAGGGAGGGGGGAGTAAGAAGAAAACAAGGGAGGGGGAGTAAGAAGAATACAAGGGAGGGGGGAGTAAGAAGAAGACAAGTGGATGGGGCTAAGAAGGGGGGAGGGGGAGTATGAAGAGGGGTGGGGGGAGTAAGAAGAAGAGGGGTGGGGGGAGTAAGAAGAAAGGGGGGGAGTAAAAAGAAGACAAGTGGAGGGGGGAGTAAGAAGAAGAGGGGAGGGGGGAGTAAGAAGAAGAGGGGAGGGGGGAGTAAGAAGAAAGGGGGAGGGGGAGTAAGAAGAAAGGGGGAAAGGGGAGTAAGAAGAAGACAAGTGGAGGGGAGGAGTAAGAAGAAGAGGGGGGAGTAAGAAGAAGAGGGGAGGGGGGAGTAAGAAGAAAGGGGGAGGGGGGAGTAAGAAGAAAGGGGGAGGAGGGGTAAGAAGAAGGGAGGGGGAGTAAAAAGAACACAGGGAGGGGGGAGTAAGAAGAACACAGGGAGGAGGGTGAGGAGAGGGGGAGGCGAGAAGAACACAGGGAGGGGGGAGTGAGAAGAACACAGGGAGAGGGGGTGAGGAGAAGGGGAGGTGAGGAGAAGGGGAGGTGAGGTGAGGAGAACACAGGGGGAGGTGAGAAGACACGGGGGGAGGTGAGAAGAATACAGGAGAGGGGATGAGGAGAAGTGGAGATGAGGAGAAGGGGAGGTGAGGAAAACACAGGGAGGGTGGGTGGGTGTGAGAAGAGACCCCCAGGGGAGGGTGGGGGGAGAGGAGAGACCACTAAAGGGCAGGGGAGAGCTCTAAGGGACAGAATGGAGAGCTCTTTCACACTGCACGCACACACACAATGCATCCCTATACATGCACAGAAACACACAATGCATCACTTACACACACATGCAAACACACACACACACACACACACACACACTGCTTCTCTTACATACACACAGAAACAATGCATTTCTTACACACACAAAATGCACAATTTTACAGACACACACCTTGCATCCCTTATGCATACAAACACAGATTCACACAATGGATCCCTTACACACAACCACAAACACACACTGCTTCCACTACACACAAACACACTGCATCACCTACACAAACTGGTATGCCTATACACTACATTCCAAAAGCACACACATTAGATCCTCTACAATAACACATAACACATCCCCTACACACTACACTCCCTGTGAGCGAATTTAATGGGTGGAACATATAGGTGGACTTATGGGTGGGCCTTATGGGAATACTCACCGTCAGGCCCAGGGGCTGCTTCCTGTTCTCCCAGAACATTGAATTTTGTGACCGCAGTTACAAACAGCCTCCAGAGATCCGGTTCTACACCAGACCAGTGGAGCGAAACTGCAGCCAGTGCCCATCACCATCTTCATCTGGTTGTAAGTAGGCAATCTAGTATATTATTAGTGACACTAATCTCTAATTAACCTCACATTAAAGGGACAGCTTAATGAAGTCGTTCCGGTGTCCCTGCAGGCTTTTTAATGTAAACACAGTGTGCAGCACTGGCGTTAGTTCATATGGCAGATCATATGGGTGGGGCATTGTGATGTCACATGGGGGGGCGGCAAATTTTTATTTTGCCTAGGGCGGCAAAAATCCTTGCACCGGCCCTGAACAATCCTGCCAAGTGTCTCTCCTCCTGGATAGAGAAATGGTAATAATTCACAGTAGGTGGATGGTTGCGCTTCTGATGGATATACAAATGTAAGACAAAAAGAATGAAAATACTTTAATGGTGGAGTATATCTCTATTTCATGACAGGAATAAATGTGGAGTGTCACTTACATTAGGTGGAGCTTCACAGCAGCTCTGGGATATTGGGCCTGGGTGGAACGATGCCCGCTTAAGAGTATGTGACATATCTTCTTGTACTGTATGTTGGTCCAGAGAGCAGAGTACAGGAATAAAATATGGTGTAGTATGTAAGGCAGGTTTTGAATAATAATGTAATTGTATAGTTTATGCACGAACATGTATTAGAGTCCTGAATTGCTCCAATAAATCAGCATACAGTGGTACAATCACCACTTTTGGATGTTTCAATTAGTAGCAGTCAGCGGTGTCATGTAAAAACAAAACACAAAATATAGTGCTCTCCGTAGACAAAATTATTCAGTTGAGGAAAAGAATGTTACTTACATTGTATTGAGCAATCTTTAGGAGGTTTGTTTCATTCCGAATTTGTCAGAATTTAGTTTGACCGCGCGATTGTCTGAATTTCCAAACTCTGAGCCGAAATGTAGAGAAATCAAAACCAAATAAAACGAAGAGTAAACAAGCATGAAAATAATTTGGGATTCAGAAATATGCCAAAAAAAACAGATGAGTGATGGGGGAAAAAAGATAATCAGTGGCTAAGGGCTACTAAATGTTTCTTTTACTCACAGATCAAGTGAGAAGTTAGCAATAGAGGGAAAAAAGCGAGAAGAAAAAAAATCTATATTTATATATTATATATAAAAACTTTTTGTTTTTTTTCTGGACAGCTGAATTTTGGAAAAATGATTCAAAAAATTAATTTAGATTAACCAAAAGAGCATTAAAATGGGACAATCGATATCCTGCAAAGTATAATAAATAATATGTATATATTTTGCAGTACACTGATAGGAGCATTATCTCATCATTTAATTCACATATGTGAGAAAAAAGTAACCAATAGAGGGGAAAAGAGGAGTGGTAAAAAAAACAAAAAACACATTATATATATATAATGTGTTTATATAATGTGTTTATATATATATATAATGTGTTTATATAATGTGTTTATATATATATATATAATGTGTTTATATAATGTGTTTATATATATATATATAATGTGTTTGGTTTTTTTTTGTTTTTTTTTACCACTCCTCTTTTCTTCTTTTTACCACTGCTCTTTTGGTTAACCCCTTAAGGACACATGACATGTCTGACACGTCGTGATTCCATTTTATTCCAGAAGTTTGGTCCTTAAGGGGTTAATCTAAATTAATTTTTGAATCATTTTTCCAAAATTCTGCTGTCCAGAAAAAAAAAAAAAAAGTTTTTTTTTTGGACAAAGTGGCTTGACCAAAACTAACTTATTCGCTGTGAACAAGCCTTGCAATATTTATACATTGATATAACAGTTGCATACAAAAGACATTTTCAGCTTCTCGTATATCTTCACTTGGTAATTATAGTATTGAGTTGAAAGACTTTCTAGGCTATATTTTTAAAGCTAACTAAATAATCGAACTGAAGACAAAGCGGAGGTGCAATGCATGAATGACAGAAAGCCTTGTTTGATGTGTGCTTGCATGCTGCTGGAAATTATATCAATTAGACCTCGATACAATCATTTTGGATAAGCTTTCCAAATGATCACAATCGGTTAGAAAAACGTTTCAAATGGTTTATGTACAAAAATTCCCATAGACATTAATGCAACTTCTGTAGATAAATAATTTAAAATGTTTTTTTTTTTTCTACAGAGTGTGATTTCATGACATACATAAAAAGTTTATCTAAAAATTATATTGAGGGCTTTCTCAGGAAATCAGGAAATACACTGTCTCTGTAATATCTAGTAATATGTTCTTATATTTAATTAATTAACTATCAGAAAGAGTCATACAAACTATGGCAAAATGTATAATATCTAATACTCGTGTGTGTATTTTGAATGTATGGATCTCTGTGCATTTTATTTATTTATTTTTTGTGCAATGAGAGTGGGTCTTTTGTTGGGAATTAATGGCAAAATGGCAATGTAATATATACATATATATATATATATCCTATATTATTATTATATTATTACTTAGCAACTTCTAAAACAAGGGAAAGAGACCCAAACAGTAGCAGTGTTCCCCTACAAAAGACATGGCTATAGGCATTTATTTTCACTTCTGAATTAATAAATATCCAACATCTCTTTATGGTAGATCAAAGACTTTTCACAAAAATGGCTTACTTGACCTAATTTAATTTCTAAAGTGGGTACAGATTTAGAACCATCCTTTCCCCCCATCTTCCCTCTATTTCCCTGCTCTCCTCCATTTCCTTCTTTCTCTTTATGGTTTGTTCTCTCTTTCATCTACTCCATTCTGTCCTTCTCTCTCGGTTTACCTTTATAACTATTTTCTCCATCGTTAGCGTGGTTTATGATGGTTGCTACTTATTGTTATTGGAAGATTTTCTCCCTTTTTATGGTTAATCAGTATCCCAACTATTATTAAGTATTCGGCATCAAGATAAGTTCTACCAATTTACGCATGTGTACGGGATCATATATAAAGATCCTACATTGTTATTATTAGCATTATTACTTACCAACTTCTTACTAATAACATGATGATGATGATTATTATTATTATATTACCAATTATGTTACAGCAACATATTCCTCAGTGCTTTACAAACATACAAGTGGATTATATAACAGCAAGAAACAGACAAAGTAAATGTTGACAGATACAAGAGGTGTAGATAGATATGCTCAAAGGAGGAAGTGGGGTAAGGAAAGGCAAAAGGAACAACGTGGCAGAGGGAAGAGAGCATGATGGATATGATGCCTGTGTCTAGTTAAAATAATCGAAGTGATGTGTGGAAGAATGACAGATTAGTAGGTGAGAGAATGATGTGGATTGTGGAAGCAGGTTATAGTGACCATAGCCTAGGAGAAAGCTGAAAGCTATGGAACACATTCCATAGAAATGATGCGGTTCTTGGGGATTTATGTAGGTGACAATGTGAGGACAAGAGAAGGTCACTAGAGGAGTGTAGTGATCAAGAAGGAGTGTATAGGTGAATTACGAAGGAATGTGAGGGAAGAATTGGTAAAGGCTTTGAATGTTTGTGTCAAAAGTTTAAATAGAATCCTTAATGGTACAGGAAATCAAAGGCAAGGATTGGCAAAGGAGTGAGGTAGGAGAGGAGCAGTGGGTGAGAAAGATAAGTCTGATGACACCATTCATTGCAGACTGTCGTGGTGCAATGTGAGGATTGGGGAGGCTATTGAGCAGTGAGTAGCAAATGTAAAGACTTCATCTCAAGTTTACATATCTAACATATAGCTTTACCTTGTGAAATTAAAATAAATATAAATATAAATATAAATTTTACATATCTAACATATAGCTTTACCTTGTGAACTTGTCATGTGAAAATACTAAAATTAAATCTTATTAATTAGCTCTGGCACTTCTGATAAAAATTATACCTAAATTGATTAGATTGTATTAGTGGATGGGGCTTTAAGGAAAAGAGAATTGATTAAATTTGAGTCACTCTGGATTTTTAGGCTTAACTCTATGACACCGAATGGCTTAAATGAAGAGTTGGAGCTGTTCTAAGTATTATAGTCTTATCTACTCCCTTGTCTAATGGGGTGTCTATTTTTATTATAGTCTAATCTACTCCTCTGTTTAATGGGGTGTATATTGTTATTATATCTATATCGACCTTTGGTCCAATTTGCCCCATGTATAATAATATTTTTTGGGGGGTTGTTTTTCTCCCCGCAAGGTATATACTTTTACCATAAGTTTATGTATGGTTTCTGGTCACTGGGACTGATATTCCCATTTCGATTAAGAGTCTTTACAATAATCAAGTCTGTCCCTTTAAATGGAAATGATGATGTAATTGAATTCTCGTGGTTGAATTTCATATATTTTTGGATTTTCGTATTTCATATTTCTTGTCAATATTCCTATCTAACTATTTATATTATGGTGCCTAACTTTTATAGATTATATACTTTAAAGGCTTATATAGATAGCTTTTCACACACATATGTATTTAAACTGCAGCTATTTTGGTTAAATGTATTTGATTTGAAATTTATCTGATGATGTAATTGAATTCTCGTGGTTGAATTTCATATATTTTTGGATTTTCGTATTTCATATTTCTTGTCAATATTTCTATCTAACTATTTATATTATGATGCCTAACTATTATAGATTATATACTTTATATGTTTCTATAGATTGCTTTTCACACACATATGCATATAAACTGCAGTTATCTGGTTAAATGTATTTGACCAATTTGCCTGAATTAGGGTGTTTTCTCTTAATGTTTAATTACTTTACTTAATTGCTGAGGGTATTTAAATCCAGTTCTGTCTGCAGCTACTCAGTCTTGATAAAGTCCCGTGGGTGGGACGAAACGCGTAGATGTGGCTGTAGTTTACTTCTGGACCTGCTGTTTTCCCGGCTGCCGACTTTTTATTTTATTTTATCTTTATTTTTCAGTTATTGTTTTATTTTTATTTTATTTTTTGTTCAAGAGAGTCCTTTAGTGTATCCTGCTCAGGACCTCTGGAAGGAGGGTTTTTCGGTCCTTGCTGACCGCTGCCTTCTTTCCTCTATACCGCGGTCTTTTGTGAAGACTCAGACCGCGGTATCAGTCTCCAGCTCGTTTGCATCATATCAGCTGCACCTGTGGGTGGTCCGTTATATCTACACCGCGGTCTTTTTCGAAGATCCCGACCGCGGCATTCTTTATTGCCATCTAACGGAGGTCTGCTACTTCGAACTCTGCAATTTTCTACAATTTTCATCACTCAATCTTCATTTAACTTTTGTTTTTTTCCAGTACGGATTCTCATGATATATACCTCGGGGGGGGGGGGGGGGGGGGGGAGTGTTTGACTATACTTGTTCACACTTGTTTAGTTATTCCAATACTTTATTCTGGTGCACATTTTCGTATATATTGTAACCATTTTGCTTTTTATTGCTGTATCATCTATTAGGCAGCCGGTTGATACTCTTTACACTATGCATAAAATGTATCTATAATATAGAGTTCATTTGTGCATCGTTGTTAACAGTGGGTTCAGGTTTTATTTTTATTTTTTATTTTTATTATCCTATTACTGTATGTTTTGATTTATTTATTTATATGGATTTATTTTTATAAGGTGATTTTATATGAGTTATTACTCAATAAATTTATTACGCATTTCATATTATATTTACTCTGAGCGCACATACTATTTTGACTTTTGAGCTTCCACTCAGTTTCAGACGCTTGTTATATGTATGTAGCTGCCCCCCTTTTTAAAATAGTTGTGGTTTATCACACCTTGTATCTACTATTGTATTAGTGGACCCATACTGAAAATTTCACAATTTAAAATAAAAGTTGCTTTTTGCAGTTTTTATTACTAAGTAATTATTGTTAACACAGTGAGTACCTGAATATATTTATCCTTAAACTATATTTATTTAAAAGGAGGGTTTATCCCCTTTCAATCAGGCAATCTATTGGAGTCTTTCAGCATTTCCGACCTTATGCCATAAACACCTAAGTCAATAAAACACAACATCTCCAATCTGGTGGTGAATCTTAGGGTCTATAACTTGTATGAGAGTGGAGATCTGGAAGTTGAATTCTTCTGTCTCTTTACACGTACCTTTAATTCAGGTAGTTTACGGTTACCAGCATTTGCATTGCGACGCCATTGACACTCACACAACCACCCCATAAAGCCTAAAAGATGGGTACCAATGATAGTGGCTTGCAGCAATGAGCATTACTGGAACAGACTGAAGAGCAGCAGTCCCAAATTATGGTGGACTTGCGTCAACAAATAAACCTAAGAAATGCATCACTTGACAAAACTGGTTTATCACTCACTAAAGGGGCTAATTCATGCCAGATGCTGACTGGTCATAATACGAGTTGTAGTCTTCAGCAACTCTATTTCAAACCCATTTTTTTTAGAACCATTCTACAAAGATAACATAATGTGAGATACACATATATGGGGCATTTACTTTATTTACACAAATAATGCTGGTATAAGTGTAAGGTATATTGATACAAATTGAAAAATAAATAGAATGCTCAAAAGAATCCTGGCTTGCTGGGTTTTCTACGTTGAAAAAGGTTCTGGCACTCAAAGGGTAAAATAGTGATTTGCAACAGTAGGCCTTGTGTTTTGTTTCTCTGTCACATTTGTGAGTTCTTTTGGATATCAAATAGCCTGCCAAAGAGGATATACAAGTTATATAAACAATTTGATTTATTGCTTGGGCAGCAACTATGTATTGCTACTCCATTCAAGGTAATCTGTGCTTTTTCCTGATAAATGAGTTTCTAATAATAAATACAATTTTGCCCAAAATATTGTCTTGCAATGGAACCATCACTGAAGCCTGCATTATACCCCAATCATGAGTTTACTTTTACTTCTGACATAGTTTGTACAGAGCAGAGTAGCAGCTAAACAACATTAATCAAATAAGAATTACAGTCTGAACGTACACAGAAAATTGCATCTGTTAAAACCATTGAACAGTTCAGTGTTCTTATTTTAGATTGTTTTATTTGCACAAATATCTGTTGTAGGGCTGTTAACCCAATCGTTACAAAGCATTTTTTGTTTGAAATACCTTAATGTAACTGTAGCGGGCCCTGGGTAACCCGGCTGGTTACCCCCGCTATAAATGAATGAAGAGACCCATTTTCCCCAGTAACTGGATGACACACACAGTTCCAGGGTACAACAAAACTTTATTGACCACACTTGGCTTTATACTCTCCCCATGCAAGGGGTGGATCATAACTAAAAGACAATGTCCCCTCCCAGGGGTCGTAGGACGGAACCAGAGCCCTTGTCCCTTTGTCCCCTGTTCCCTGCATTCAGTGTCCCCTTCCGGGGGCCTGTGCGTGTACCAGGAATCCCAGTCCCTATGTCCCCAGTTCCCGCAACCCAAATGCAGGGTTTCCCACTTACCGTGGAAGGGGGTCTTCTTCCCAGGACCCTCTGTACCTGGGAGTACCAGCGCAGGAAAGACTCCCACCTCCTGGGCTACCAAGGCACAGAAAGCCCGCCAAACCAACATTGTCTCTAAAGAGTGACCCCACCAATCTCAAGGACCCCCAGAACGGTAACTGTCATGAACCGTCAGGCAAGGGAAGCATCTGCATTCGGGACACGCACGCTCCCCCTGTCTGGCGTTCATCTATACGAACGGCGGCCACCCAGAGAAGCACTCATTAGTTAACAAGGTGTCAACAAGGTGTGAACATTCTAAATACACATTCTAAATGGGTTATTGAGGTGGTCCCCGTTTGGGAGGCGAACAGAACCCGTTCGTCTTGCTCTCCCAAAAGGTGAGTAGGTAGAACACAGGAACACAATACAATACGGGGGGAAGACACCGGTAATGCACACAGCAATTCATGAACAGGTCCTGCCACAGTAACATTTATATGGGATGCATACTTACAGCATGCAGTTTGAGATCTATAGTTAGCACACATCTGTATGGAAAAAAAACACCAGCAAATTTGTATGTTTGGGCAAACATAAAAACTTGCATTATTTTTATATGTATATATTTGGTAGTACTTATCTATTTCACACAAAGTCTGAAATGTTAGTATAAAAACGAAAACAATTTTTTTTGTTCACATACAGTAGGTTTGACAAAAATAGATAATTAAAAGTGGTCAAGTACCCTGTGTATGGATATTTTTTTTTTAGAACCCTGATCATATTAGTAAGTGTACAGCTAATTACATGCCCTCATACAGTAAGTACAGTTAAATCATGTAATTGACAATTCTCTTGTAATTACACCACTGAATAAAGTATTACAAATCCCGATCCTTATGCATGTTTGTGATATACTTGAAACCAAACTCCCTCCTCTCCCCTCCCACTGGGTTCCTGGGATATATATATAAATGCTTCCTTTTTTTTTTTTTTTTTACTTACCGGTATATATTGAAGAAGGTTTTTTTTTTTTGTTTGTTTTTTTCATTCTACCCTCTTTTTATACTTATGGGGAAACCCAAGGATCTATTTAATATATGTATTTAACACAATCCATATGCATGTAATATCCAGGATTTCTAAATGTCCCTTTTCATGTTATACAAATATAAATTGTTGTTTTCTTTTTTTTATGTTTTATTATCTTTTTTCTTTTTTTGTATGCATGTATAAAAACTGAATAAAGATTAATTTATTAAAAAAAAATATGCATCATCATTTTCATTTAATGCTCTGCTTTCTCTTAAATGTGTACTAAATGTTTAACAACATTGCAATCAATCTCAAAGGCAGGGCACACATTAGATAAGGAGGAATAGAAACATTCCGTTTTCCTTGTCCTACTCTTTCTAGTTGACTGACAGGTGCAAAATAACTTTTTTTTATGACAGAAAACGCCAGAGTTTAATATAATTATTGTCGGGAAGCTAAAATGGAAGTGCTTAGTTCCGGAAATGGGAAGTGGCTATCACTAATCTGAAATTTACACCATTGAATAGAACAAATGATCACTAACTTGCATTAACTATTTTTTTTTTATGAGATCCTTCACTTTCTTCTAAATTACTATTAAAGATTTAGTAATGAACATCATAATCCAGTTCAGATGAGACAAAATCAACGCAAACACTGTGAATAAGGAGTAGAAATAGAACACTGTTTCATTTCTTGTCTTCTCTGTATGTTTTCCCTATACTGACTGTCAGGCAAACAAAAAAACTCACAGGCACTCCAAGTGTAAAGCCGCAGGCAGGTTCATTGCAACAAAATGCACCGCAACGTTTCGACCTGACTTGAGGTATTTGTCAAGCTCGACAAAGACCTCTAGTCAGGTCGAAACGCTGCGGTGCATTTTGTAATTTTGAGATTAGTGTAAATTTCAGATTAGTGATAGCCACTTCCAATTTTCGGAACTAAGCACTTCCATTTTAGCTTCCCGACAATAATTATATTAACCTCTTGACAAACCTCTTGACAAAGACCACTAGTCAGGTCGAAACGTTGCAGTGCATTTTGCCTGCGGCTTTACACTTGGAGTGCCTGTGAGTTTTTTTGTTTGCCTTGTCGTGTTGGAATTGCTGGTCCTGCTCCGGAGCACCCGTAGCTGCTGGGAATGAGTGCAGTTCCTGCCATCAACTTTGCTATACTGACTGTCAGGCGCAAAAGACTGAGTTTATGACAATGACTGACAGGAAGCTAAGACAGAAGCAACTATTTGTATGAGGTTACAGAAGTGTGTGTTTCTAAATTTGTTTTTATTTTTCATAATTCACAGATACATATTTGTTAAGTCTTGATATAAGTAAACATAATATAAAAACTTCTGGAAAGTGGCAATTCCCTTTAAATCAATTCCATGCCAGTATGAGGGTGGCTAAGAGCTCTCAATAATCTAGAGACAGGAGTATTTACACTATACAATTTCCAACTGTGAGGTTTACTGGGAACCTGTGTAAAATGCCAAGTGTAAATCATATCAATAAATCAATTGTAAGGCTACATACGTGTAACAGAGAAAAAAAGACCCTGCTTGTTCACTTAGGTTATGATTGATATGGCAAGTGATTTGATATTTAAAGGGACACTATAGTCACCAAAACAACTTTAGTTTAATTAAGCAGTTTTGGTGTATAGATCATGCCCCTGAAGTCTCACTACTAAATTATCTACCAATTAGGAGTTACTTCACTTTGTTTATGCATATGTAACATGCACAGCCTTCCTAAACACTTGGTGTAAAGTGAGATCTAATGTTTATTGCACAGTCTGTTTAATATAGATTTTAGCAGGAGAAAAAACACTTCTAAAGTAAGTTAAGATCTAGTTGAAAATAATGCCATTTTATTTCATGTAGACTATGTGAGTCAGAGCCAGAGAGGAGTGACTGAGCCTGCATAAGCAGAAACAACGTGATTTAACTTCTAAATGAACGAGAATTGAGCAGTGAGACTTCAGAGGTATGATCTATACACAAAACTGCTTCATTAAGTTAAGGTTGTTTTGGTGACTATAGTATCTACTTAAGCATTAGCAGTTGGTATACACAAACACCTGACTTGGACCTGTCTCTAAAAAAATACCAAGTTGTTGGTGTCATCAATTGGGCATTTTAGGGTTGTTCTCCCTGATGTCCTGACACTAAAATATATATTTGTCAAAAGACTGCTTAGAACAAAAGAGGTACAAGAGGGAAAAGTGTTACACATAACTCCTTTGATTGAGTTATGGCCTGTGCCAAAATAAAAGAACCCACCCATACTCAGTAAAGAATATATATTCATATCCCATTATTGAATCTTAATTTATTTTCCTTCCATGCAAGGAGAGTTACAGAATGGGCCTAAATACATTACATTCAGAATAGATATAAGGAAAAATTATATAAATATGACCATATTTGATGAGTTGTTTATGTGTTCAACTGTACAAACCAATTATTTCATGAAAAAGATCACCCCTTTCACTAATAATTATCAATATTGAACAGGTATTGCTATTATTTAGCTCCATCATATTTATTAAAATGGCAAATTCTTTTTGAACATTTAAAAAATATTCAGTATCAAAATAACAACCTGATTATCTCAATTAGATTACTAGAAGATGGCTATAAAGAACACAGAGCTATTCCCAATGTTCTCAATTAGGCTTTAAATACACTGTACTGTTGGAATAGTTTCAAAATAAATAATGACCAGTAAAGCTAGTTCAACCTCTTTTGGCAAACTTACAAAGACAACACTCATGGGCGATATTATTTATAATATTAGCAAAAAAAAAAAAAATTATTTTACCTAAACTATTTTAATCTGTATCACAAACTTGTCAAAATGCCTATAAAAATAGTTTAAAAAAATACTTTTCCATTAACTATGAATGCATTTGCGATTCTGATATGTCAATTGTTAACTGCTACATGTGATATCGTCGCCCGGTTTATTTGTAATTAGTTCAATAAGTCAGTAAGTCTTCTAGATCAATTAAAGGACAATGGTCTGACGCAACATGACTGCTCAGCCAGAGAAAAAGGTAAAATGTTCTAAAATAAAATCAATATGCTCAATATTCATCTTTTAGAAATATATTAAGCTTCATAACATGTACTAAATATTTAAAAAATAGGAAGTGGAGATTTGAAGGTAAGTGTCCTTCAAGAACAGGGGTTCCCAAAAGGGGTTCCCTAGATATGGTAGAACTACAACTTCCATGATGCGTTGCATGCCTTTGGAATGAAGCTTCATGGATGGTGTAGTTTTATAACATCTGGGTGCCCCTGTTCTAGAAGATTCTTTTACTTACTTCACTAATTACAAAATAAATCATGGTAATCTAATTGAACCATGTTAGGATTCTAGAGGGTGGAATTAGTGTGTGCCACTAACATTGTTAACACATAGCACTTCCCCTCACCTCTTACATTTTTGAACAGGATTCCTTAAACTTCACTTGAATCAGTAGTTCCTTCTCCTACCAGCTCCTCAGAATATCTGCCTGGGGTATCCTTCGATAGCTTATTAAAAAAAAAAAAAAAACAGATGATTACAGAACCAATATCCACCACTGAGAAAAACATGACAGCTATGTCCTTTACCTCAGATAAAGCCTCAGGATTAGACTGTTCCTTATACAAATACTACAAATACTGCCAATACTATGTTTGTCCCCACTGGGTAAAGTGCTTGTATATGGTATAGACGCAGGGAGAATGCCTAGAGAAAGGCTTTGGGCAATCATAATTACCTTATTAAATCAGAGGAAGTCAATGCTAATATGTATAGAGATTTTCAAGGTAACTGCCAAGCTATACACAGATTAACAGGAATAGATAAAGCAAGATTATTATTTTACTTTTTTTAAATTCTTTATTTAGTAGTGCAATTGTGTTCATCCTCGCATACAATGCCATATCAATTTTAACCAGTAGTGATATTGCATACAAGGTAAAATGTGGTCTTGACATAAAGATATTGCACCATTTAAAAAAAAAAAACGAAAATCAGTAACAAGAAGCAAGTTAGAAATACACGTCTTCAGTAATCAATAAGACTAGCTAAGCATAGGTAGTGTGGTAGTGGGTGGAAGCTTGTTGTCTGGCTATAGAACTGTGTGACATGTGAGACTGTGCGATCAAAGGGTAGATCCTTCTGGTGGCTGCCTGGTGTTGCCAGTTGGGTTCAGTTAATGCTGGGAAGATTATTTTAACATTATCCACATTGATCAGGCTGGCTCTGTGAGGGGATGACAGGGTCAATGATGATGATTATAATTTGAGAGGTTTGTTACTCAATCTTCACCAGTTTCGATAGTCCTAAGAAGTTGTGATTGTGCTTTCACTAGATACTGTACAGCTATTTGATGTCTTCAAAGGAAATACCTTGAAGGCAGGCCTAAGCAAAATGGATTCTCTGTGTCTCATATAGCTGTGAACTAATGTACTAATGTACTGTGCACTATGTACTAATGTAGCACATGCACTTTACCAGCACCTCAAGCACAGGTTAAACACCATGTTTTTCTGTCTCAACAAAATAAGACAATCGTACCCTCTATCCCTTGTTTTATAATCCTAATGTTCATATTATTAGCTGTGGCTATTACATCACAAATAGATATTCATGAGGTACAGATCACACTAGACACAAACCTAAATAGCAAAAACACAATAATAGGTCGCGCTAAAAACAGATAAATGTATAATAACAAAATAGAATAAATAAATAAAAAGATAAAATTAAATAGGATCAAAAAGACAAAAAGAAGAGGAATAAAAATGTAATCCACTTGCACACACTAACAGTGTAAAATGGAACAATATAAAAAAAAAATGAATATATAAAAAAGGTAGTCCCAATACTTAATAGTCTGCTTATAGATTCCAATAGATTAGTGGAAGGCTTGACGTGTAGGAATTTCCAATGAAGAAAGTAGATCTTCTAATGCTTGGGCTGTCTTGACTCCGTGGTAGACATAAAAAGACAAAGCAAAGAGACTCCAATAGTGCAAACTGAGGACCGATAAGAGCAGGATAAATATAAGGGAGGTATTGTACTCACCTATTTTTGAGCATAAACTAGCTCAAGTATAATTGGCATTCAGTGGCGTCTGCCCCCCACTGGTGGGATAAGGTGAAGATAATTCCTCGGTATAAAATAGGGAGAGAAAAACAACCAAATATAGTGCTCACTGTAGATATAATAAAATAAGTATAAACAGTAGAAATGCAGGTAAAATAAATAAAGGATATATGGCAAAATAAATAGTGAAAAAGCCAATATTCCTTTAATTAAAATAATCAATATATAAAAACAGCCAAAACGCGTTTCGCCACACAGGGCGAAAACGCGTTTTGGCTGTTTTTATATATTGATTTAATTAAAGGAATATTGGCTTTTTCACTATTTATTTTGCCATATATCCTTTATTTATTTTACCTGGTCATATATCACTGTGAAGCTGATACCTGCTAAAGAATCCTAGGTGGGGACTATACCACCCACGCGAATAGATTGAGCAGTATATCCTGCTCATTCATATGTGAGTACCTGCATTTCTACTGTTTATACTTATTTTATTATATCTACAGTGAGCACTATATTTGGTTGTTTTTCTCTCCCTATTTTATACCGAGGAATTATCTTCACCTTATCCCACCAGTGGGGGGCAGACGCCACTGAATGCCAATTATACTTGAGCTAGTTTATGCTCAAAAATAGGTGAGTACAATACCTCCCTTATATTTATCCTGCTCTTATCGGTCCTCAGTTTGCACTATTGGAGTCTCTTTGCTTTGTCTTTTTATGTCTACCACGGAGTCAAGACAGCCCAAGCATTAGAAGATCTACTTTCTTCATTGGAAATTCCTACACGTCAAGCCTTCCACTAATCTATTGGAATCTATAAGCAGACTATTAAGTATTGGGACTACCTTTTTTATATATTCATTTTTTTTATATTGTTCCATTTTACACTGTTAGTGTGTGCAAATGGATTACATTTTTATTCCTCTTCTTTTTGTCTTTTTGATCCTATTTAATTTTATCTTTTTATTTATTTATTCTATTTTGTTATTATACATTTATCTGTTTTTTGCGCGACCTATTATTGTGTTTTTGCCATTTTTCCTTTGAGGATATTAGAGAGAACCTCATACCCATAGGTTGCAGCTTTCTATTTGTTTTCATCCCTATTAGATCACTCAGCGCTGATCCTATACCTATCTTTGACAAACCTAAATAGGTCTATTTTAACAACATGCTGGTAACTACAGTTCAGCTGTTATTACCAATGCTAAGTACTTCTAAATATAGAGTTGAGTCATTCTATATAAACTCAGAAGGGGAATTTAGATGATCATATACAGTAAGTCAATTAAAACAACTGTTCCATAGATCCATATAGATTTATGCCAGTACTCTAACTGCTTGGATCTATATTTTAAATTGGTATATTGTTGGAACTAGATCTCCAGTAGACTTGCCAATGTAGATAGGTCTTCACTTTGTTGAAGATGTTCCACCAACATCTCTGGAAGATGCTCCATGTCTGGAAGAAAACCTCTAGAGGTTGTCTTAACCCTGCAATTTAAACAATGCAGTTTCTCTGAAATTTCAATGTTTTACATTGCCGGGTTAAGTGGACAGGGGCACTTCACCCAGACCACTTCAATTAGCTAAAAAAAGGTCTGGGTGAAAATAGTGTCCCTTCAAAGTAATGAATAATATTAGATTCAAGTCTTACTAATGCCAGAAGTTTTTCTGTCCCACATATAAAATTGAATTAGCCCCAAATTACCATATTGTGCACCTACCTCTGTCAGATTGTAAGCTCTTTCATCAATTTATTGTTCCTGTTACAGCTTGCAATTGTCTCATTTATTGTTAAATTATCCTTTTATAAATGTGTAAAGCACCAAGAACTAAGTTGGCAATATATATATATATATATATATATATATATATATATACATATATATATATACATATATATATATATATATATATATATATATATATATGCAAATAATATGTTTTATACATATTTTTTAGTATTTGTAACATGTATAATTTATTTTGCTTGTATATTTTTATTTGACATATGGTGTGTAACCACACAAAAGTCTAGACATACACTGATTCAGTTACTTGTCTTTCTATCTACCCAGAAATGTAAGTAATTTTATTTTCAATGTTATTTTCTTTTCTTTTTAGACAGTTGTATAATGAAACAGTTAATAATGAAATATAGATATGACATATATTATTTTTTTAAAACAAGCAAACAATTTTAGCATAAAAGCAAACACACAAATTGAACAATTTTATTTTATCATGTGTTCTTTATTTATATCAGTAGCCTAATGAACTGTTGACTGGACAGGAACATTGCTGGCAAGTTACAGTGAAGTCACTTTAACTGTTGGAGGCTGTTAAATTTAGTAGGTTTGGAATTTGGAGAAGAGCTTGATTCCAGAGAATATCTCTCTCCTGACAATTTTATTTGGCAGCTGCTGTTCATTTACTTATTCTGATCATTTTGTAATGCTTGAAGAACATCTGATTATTTGTGGGCATCTAAATTCTATGCTGTTTGCCTTCGCTGGATAGCAGACAGAAAAAAATGTGAACATTTGGATCGGATTTATAATAATAATAATAATAATTATCTCTGCTTTAAAATGTTGACTTTAAATCTAAATTGCTTTTTCAGTAATAATTATCTACAATTCCCTTGATAATTTGGACAATTTGTTCTTTATTGTAATTTTATTATTAGCAATTGTTAATTTTCTTTTTGATATTTTGTTTTGTTTTATCATTTTACAAGAGCTGTCGGCATATTTGTTACTTGTTGAGTCATGTTAAAATACACGATTGAAAACAGGATAACTGGGGACAGTAGACAAAAAAATATAACAGTTATAATCTCTGTACTAATGATGTATACAACGTTAGAAGTTAAATTAAAATCAATCACTCTGCCAGATTAACAATTATAAAAGCAAAAAATAGCATGCTTGATATAATACAAAACGCAAAACATAAAAATAAGCAATTATCAGGCATCAGTGGCAATAAACAGTAAAAATGTTAAGTAAACATCAAGATCTGTCATCCATAAAGGACAACAGATTTAGGTCATGTCCAGGCCCAGTAGGCACAATGTGTTAAAAAGCTACATTATGTATTAATAAGAAAAGCATTTTATTATAAATGCCATCAAATCAAATAAAGAAGCAAGATCCATAGTATATTAATAAACTAAAATATTTATATCCTCTGTTGTGTGCTTTCATTCTTATCTGAAAATAAGGGGAGAGAGAGAATTACTCCCTGGGGGAGGAGGGGGGGTATTGAACTGACGGTGTGGTAGCCAGCAGTAAAGATTGGAAGTCTGGTACTTGTATGATATACTTGCCCTATGCAAACTCATTAACCATGAGAGTCAAACACTGATCTATGATATAGAGAATTGTGTTATTGATCTATCAGAGTTATGTACTAATGTGGGAATTTTCTGAAATGCAAAGTAAATTCATGAAGAATTTAAATCTTTAGGTCAACATAGCCAAAATGAAACAATAGCTGACATGGAAAATCGTTCCAGTTTGGTTATTTTGACATTTCATTTGAAATTAATTTTGAATTCACTTTGAATCCAGACAATAATCATTTAAGTAAATCATCCTGTATATGTTGTTTTTTTATTTTTTTTATTTTTTATTAGTATTATTATTATTATTATTATTACTATTATGTTTATTTCTTTAAAGAATTGAAATTTACAACAATACATTGGCTGTGCTTTCTTCAAAAACAGTCTTATTTTTGGGGCAAATAGTTATGTTTTATTAGAGCAGGTGCATGTTTTTCTCTTTCTTGCTTTAGGAAGAATAATGGGGAGCCTTTTGAATTTTATGTAATTATTTCTCTAATTTTATTTTACATTCCATGTTCTTTTGCCGATCACGCTGACAGCAGTAAAAAAATTGTAGCATTCAAAGGACTTTGACAAAAAATATATATTAATATTTAGCTTTTATTTAGAATATCATAAAAAGAGTCGACATTTCAGTTCCAACCCTGGAACTTTCATCAGGACAAGTAGAGAACAAACTGTTGCAGGGCAAGACAAACTTCTCCATGGAGTGTATCACTGGAAGTGGATTAATTAAACTCAGAAAAACAAAAGCACATGGGGTATATTAAAACATATAATTTTTTAAAAGGCCAATTTCTATAAGTTAAGGGCAGCTTTACAATATATTGACTGGCATAAGCTCTTTAGTGAAAAGAGCACTGAGGATAAATGGAAAATCTTCCAACAAATATTAGAAAGGTACATTTCTCAGTATGTACCATTGGGTAATAAATATAAAAGAAACAAATTGAAACCAATGTGGCTTAGTAGAGAAGTAAAACAAGATATTAAAAATAAGAAAAGGGCATTTAAAGCATTTTAATTGGACAAATCAGATGCATCCTATAAAAGATATAAGGAAGCCAATAATGCGTGCAAAAAGGCAATTAGATTCGCTAGACTTCAAAATTAAAAAATGATAGCCAAAGAGAGCAAAACCAACCCAAAGCATTCTTTAAGTACATAAATTAAAAAAAAAAAAAATGAAAGTGTAGGTACACTAAAAACTGGAATGGGTGTGTTAGGTAAAAAAGACCAGGAAAAGGCAGGAATTTTAAATAACTATTTCTCCTCCGTATAAATTAAGGAAAAACCCATGGCATTAGATGTGCAAATGATTGCTGCTAAAAACTTGCAGAAAATTTTTAATTGGTTAACTCAAGACAAGATACTGCAGCAACTAAAGAAAGTTCATATAAACAAACCTCCAGGGCCTGATAGTATTCATCCATGAGTACTTAAGGAACTAAGTGTAGAAATAAGTGAACCTCTGTTTTTAATCTTTCAAAATTCTTTTCTTTCAGGTAGTGTTCCGGAGGATTGGAGGAAGGCGGATGTGGTTCCTATATTCAAAAAGGATTCAAAATCCTTGCCTGGAAATTATAGACCTGTGAGCTTAACTTCTGTGGCTGGAAAAGTATTTGAAAGGTTATTAAGGGATAATATTCAAGAATTCCTTGAGAAGAATATGGTTATCAGCAAAAATCAGCATGGTTTTATGACGCACAGGTCATGTCAAACTAACTTGATTGCATTTTACAAAGAAGTAAGTAGAAGTATAGATCTGGGTGTTGCAGTGGATGTGATTTACTTGGATTTTGCCAAGGCATTTGATACAGTTCCACACAATAGGTTAGTGTTCAAACTCAAAGAAATTGGTCTAGATGAAAATCCTTGTTCTTGGGTAGAACATTGTCTTAAAAATAGAGTACAAAGAGTTGCCATTAATGGTAAATTTTCAAGCTGGACAGAGGTGGCAAGTGGTGTCCCTCAGGGGTCTGTTCTGGGACCCTTTCTATTTAACATATTTATAAATGATCTTGAAAAAAGCATTGAACGTCATGTTTCAGTGTTTGCAGATGACACAAAAACTCTGTAAAGCAATACAATGTGCGCAAGATATTACCTTGCTGCAGAGGGATTTAGATAGACTGGGGGACTGGGCACTCAAATGACAGATGAAATTTAATGTTGAAAAATGAAAAGTTATGCACTTCGACGTAAACAATGCACAAGCAACGTATACCCTTAATGGAAGCAAATTAGGGATAACAACACACAAACAGGACTTGGGAATTGTTATAGACAACAAACTATGCAACAATGTGCAATGTCAATCAGCAGTGGCTAAGGCCAGTAAGGTATTGTCATGCATGAAAAAGGGCATTCATTCTCGTGATGAGAATATCATTTTGCCTCTTTATAAATCACTGGTAACACCACATATTGAATATGCTGCGCAATTTTGGGCACCTGTTGTAAAGAAGGATATTATGGCAATAGAAAAAGTGCTACAAAATTAATAAAAGGAATGGAACACGTCAGCTATGAAAAAAGGTTAACAAATTTAAACCTCTTTAGTTTGGAAAAATGTCCCTGAGAGGGGATATGATAACATTATAGGGGATATGATAACATTTTAAACAAATATATTCTGGTCCAATACAAACCATTATGTGGAAATCTATTCACAAACTGGACTTTACATAGGACACAAGGTCATGCGTTTAGACTGGAAGTAAGAAGATTTAGTCTAAGGCAAAGAAAAGGTTTTTTTTTACTGTAAGAACAATAAGGATGTGGAATCCTCTGCCTGAAGAAGTGGTTTTATCAGCGTCCATACAGATGTTCAAACAGCAACTAGATGCATAGTTGCCAAAACAGAATATTTAAGGATATAATTTTTCAATGAAGGGTAATAGCTGCTTGATCCACGGATTAATCTGGCTGCCGTTCTGGGGTCAAGAATGATTTTTTTCCCCCTAGTTTGTTGCAAATTGGAAGTGCTTTAACCCCTTAAGGACACATGACATGTGTGACATGTCATGATTCCCTTTTATTCCAGAAGTTTGGTCCTTAAGGGTTAAACTGTTTTGTGTTTTGCCTTCTTTTGGATCAACAGCAAAAAACAAATGTGAGGAAGGCTGAACTTGATGGACGCAAGTCTCTTTTCAGCTATGTAACTATGTAATAACTATGATGTGGCTCACATTACAAAATCCTACCAGTGGTTGGAAAATGTAGGACTAAAATACAGCACTGAGGCACTAATCATAGCAGGGTCTACCACACCAGGTAAGACAAAAGGTGCAGACTGTGCAAAGAGGCCTCTGAGACAATCCAGCAGGTAGAAGCTAGGAGAAAGATGTTCACAAGGACAGCATACACTGAGAGGCATATCCAAGTTGATGGTATTGTGTACTGACATATCTGCACATAATATGGGCTGGACCTGCTTAAGTTTAGGTAGGAGATACCACAACTGGTAGTTGAGAATGACAGGTCTAAGATCCTGTAGGACTTTTAGATCCAGACAGACAAGCAAGTAGTGGACAACCAACCTGAGATTGTGGTGGTAGACAAGGAATGGAAGACTGCAGTAGTGGTTGATGTGGCAATACCCAGTGACCACAACATAAAGAAGAAGGCACATGAGAAAGTGTACAAATACCAAGGACTGAAAGATGAGTTAGAATGTATTTGGAAAGTGAAAGCAGTAGTAATCCCAGGTGTGATAGGAGCATGTGGGGCTCTGACCACCAAGGTGGGGAAATGGCTTCAGCAGATTCCAGGTGGGACATCTGAGATCGCTGTCCAAAAAAAGATACTGCACAGAACACTTAGACTCACAGGCCTCTGGTAGAGGTCCAGGGAATGAGAAATAAACAAAAAATACCACCTCTAGAGGTGAGAAAGCTAAGTTTTATTTTTTTACTATATATAGTAAAAAAATGATCTTTAGAGTCCACAACCAACACACATGGGTGGGGACTAGGTGGTCACTACGTTCCCACCATTTAATAATAAGTAGCCTCCATCACTGACTATGGATCGGGGCAAGCAGAGACAGGTTGGGGCAGGAGGGTGGAGAATGATCTGCCCACCTCCATTATTTAATTATTGTGAAGTCCCTCACCCGATGCCAAGAGTACACTATGTACACCCACTTTATTTTATTCCTTTTTCAATTTTAATTATTTTTAATAATTCTAATAGCCCCACCATGGGGGCACAGGGTGGTGGTCAGTAATCAGTGACCCACCTTTCTGTTTAACAGATCTCTACCCATTTGCAGCATGGCAAGCGCGGGCATGGGAGAGGTTGAAATTGTTTTATACCTTTCCCTTGTAACCGTTCACCATGCCATGAGTGGGGCATGTCTGCTAAACAACAAGTAGCCAGTGGCTGTTTGTGGGAATGAACGAATGACAGAATAAATCAAATTTTGGGGAAAATGTTCTCATTCTTAAGTATATGAATGTTCATGACAACCAAAATTATTTTTAAGCGACAAACAAGAACAAAAGTATGCCCAGTTACAAGGAAATTAAAGGAAATTAAAATGTATAATTTTATGTTTTCAATTAAATTTGAGCAATTTTTTTTACATGGCATTAGAAAAGAGGCTATGCACTCGAGAGGCACTGTTGTGTTTTTTTGTTTTTTTCTCTCAGTTTTCCTTCCCTTAAGTCCATTATATCTTAAGATTACACTCCCCCCATGTCACTTGTCTTTATTTATATTTATATTGTCTCAATATCCAGGCTCTCAATATTTGGATCTCAATATCCATTTTGTTCTCCTCTGTCCATTATGTCTGCAGTTTTCTCTTCTGTGGGATTCTGTTGACTGATGTATTGTACTTAATTATCTTACCTGAAATGGAACTTCGCTTAAGCACCAAGTCTTACCAAAGATCACGGTCCCCTTAAAAAAACATCCCTACTGTATCTTATGTATAACTAAAAAACTAAGGTGCATTTAAAAAAAAAAAAAAAAAAAAAAAAAGAGGAATAGAGAGACAAAAAAACATTAAATTAAGAACAAAACCTGTAAAGTAACAGTTTGTTTTTATAGTTTAGGTGAACGATTGGAAATGTAGCTAAGCTACTTACAAATGCATTTGTAGTAAACAGAACTAATGGTGGAACAAAATCAACAGTTATAGTAAGTGTTAGTAATTTGTTTTTATGTGTTCACTTAGTCCCAACAGACTGAAAAAAATGCATTTTTATAATCTGTATTTGAAAAGAATGTAGTTAAGAAATATTAACAGCTTCCTAATCACCTTAGTGGTAAAGAGAAGGCTTTTATAAATGAGTGTGCACATGCATTTATCTCATTATTACATAGATAAAAGTTCTAGCACAAGCATTTATTGTTTAGCTTTGTACTTATTAATATTTAAAATGTAGAAACAGAGAATTACTACTTCAAACTTAAAAGACATACTTTATAAGAAAATAATGGCATACAATGTTCAAATCATATTAGAAAGGAGTCTATGTGCTTGATAAAACAGACAGCATTCATCAGTTTTGTATAATGCAAATTTATAGCATATATTTCAATTGTAACATTGACCTAAAAATATACTATACTTTAGGAATGTGCATGGGCAAAAAATTAGCTTCGGTTCAGTTCAGAAATTCGGGCAAGTAAATATTTTTTCTGCTTCGGTTATTCGGAGCAATGGCATTTGGTTTGGTACTTCAATAATTCGGCACTTCGGCAATTCGGACCCTAAACCCTAAACCCTAACCCATAACACTAACCCTAAACCCTAACCCCTTATCACTTGTTTTGCCACTTTTCCGAAATCTGAAGCACTACAGAACTTCGGCAATTCGCAACTTCGGCAATTCGGCACTACGTCAATTCGGCAGTTCGAACTTCAGACATCCGTAAGCATCTGAATGTCCGAATTTCACGAAATTCGTCCGAATGTACATTTGGAACGAAATGAATTGCACATGTCTGCTTTATGTCTGTTTTATCTGTTTAATAAAAGCAGGATACATATAATGATTGCAGAAAATTAACTTTCAATATCAATATACACATTTTATGATGGGCAAAACAGATGTGGTTGAGCTCTGTGATACATAGGTGTTGGCATATGAGATTAACTAGCTGGTGAACTGTTACTTCTGCACACCAGGTGTCTCATCTTCATGACTCTTTCATGTTACTCAGAATCCAATATCTCCTGTGTAATGCAAAGTGACTTTAGATCCTACTTTAAAACAAATTTGATGATGAGTTCTAAAGCGTTTTGCTGTATAAATATTTTAGGTATAACAACTTTAAAGGAGATGCCCAAAAATAAAAAAAATTTTAATGCATATAATTAATTGTTAAATAAATGCATTTGGTAAAATTTGCACATTATATACGATAAAACTATACTTGTGCATTAGGAACAGCATTCTGAAGTGCCATACAGACAAATAACTGAGCCAATTACTAGTGTGATATCCGTACATGCTAATTGGATTCGGTATTTGGTGTCTCTCCCCTAGCACCAAAAAAAAAAGATGACTGATGGCAAAGGGACTGTCAGGGTACCTGTGGTCTCTACCTCCGAAAGAGGTAGAGACTTAGCTGTTCCTCCATCCAGACGGTCTGATGGCTCCCTTCCCCGCGGTCTATCCGGTCATGCTAGGCCGGCCGCGAGGGAGTGACTGCCTTTTACAGCATCTAGGCAGGAAGTAGTCATCAGGACACTCCCCCGGAACGACCTGTCAGTCAATTGCTGCAGGACCAATCAAGACGCCTCGGAGGCGTGGTTACTGCTCTGAACAGGGTATTTAACAGAGCTTCTTTCATTAGCTCATTGCCCTGTCGTGGTTCTAGCTTGTTCTAGTCACTCAGTGCTTGTGTATTCTATTATCCCTTTTGGTTTTGACCCGGCTTGTTTACCTTACTCTGCTTATCTCTGTTACCCTTGATTCGGCTTGTCTCTCGCTTACCTGTCTTCTGTTACCCTCGACCTCGGCTTGTCTTTGACCATTCTATACTGTACTACTTACGTTAGTCCGGTCATTCTAAGGTCCGGTATACGTATCTGGCTACTGTTTGTACTCTGCGTGTTGGATCCCTGTCCCGATCCTGACATTACGACAGGGCCAATGGATCCTGCAAGTACAAACAGTAAGCTGGCTGCTCCTGATCCTAGGTTTGAAGCCATGGATCACAGAATGGATCAGATGGCGCTTGCGCTACAGGCTCTATTAGCTTGTGCCAATAACCCACCAGAGGAGATACGTAATACCCCTGTTTCTCCTGTCGGTTCAGGTCTAGAGGTAGCCACAGTGGGTGCTTCTTCTCACATTACCCCCCCAGTACGCTATGGTGGGGCTCCTGAGAAGTGTCGTGGTTTTTTAAACCAAATTAGTATCCACTTTGAATTGCAACCTCGCTCTTATCCTACAGATAGGGTAAAAGTAGGATTTATTATCACCCTACTCATTGAGAAAGCTCTGAGATGGGCCAACCCATTATGGGAGAACGATAACCCATTAGTTTATAACTATAACGCATTTGTAGCTGCTTTTAGAAGAACATTTGACCCTCCAGGTAGAAAGGATAATGCAGCCAGATTACTGTTGCGCCTGAGACAGGAGAACCGAACACTGGTGGATTATGCACTAGAGTTCAGGTCTCTGGCAGCAGAAATCAAGTGGAATGAGCAGGCGTATATGGATGTATTTTTGAATGGCCTATCTGATGTAATCCTTGATGAGGTTGCTACCAGAGAACTCCCTGAGAATTTAGAGGATTTAATTTCGTTCATCTCTCGTATAGATGAACGTCTAAGAGAGAGACAGAACACTCGAGAGAGGAACCAGAGACCTTCTTTTAGGTTAGCTCCAGCTTTTCCAAGTCCTGACTCCACGATATCTTTGCTTACTGAACCTATGCAGATAGGGTATACCCGCCTCTCTGAGGAGGAAAGACAGCACAGGAGAAGAGAGGGTTTGTGTATGTATTGTGGGGCCAAGGGTCATTTACTCTCGAACTGTTCTAACCGCCCGGGAAACGCTTGCACCTAAGTCTCTCTAGAGGACAGGCCTTGGGTGTTTCTATTTTGTCCTCTACTCCTAATTATAAAGATCACAGGCTTCTGCTACCAGTTTCCTTAACTTGGGGGAAGGAAGTAGTAAGGGCTATGGCATTGATAGATTCCGGTGCTGCTGAGAATTTTATCGACCAAGCCTTTGCTAGTAAGAACAATTTCCCATCCCAGCTAACGGAGACACCTTTGGCCGTTGAGGCCATAGATGGTAGACCACTACTAGACCCTGTTATCTTTCGTGAGACCATACCCATTGATTTAAATGTTGGTATCCTACACGTGGAGAATTTATCTCTTATGCTCATTTCGTCTCCTTCCGTTCCCATAGTTCTGGGGTACCCATGGTTGAAAAAACATAACCCTATTATCGATTGGGAGTTAGGAGAGATACTCTCATGGGGCCAGGGCTGCCAGGATCGGTGTTTGTGCAAGGTTTCTCCATTAGCTAATATTAACATACCGGAGAATCCTACTCAGTCCACAGAAAGACAAATACCAGACCTTTACCTAGACTTAAGGGCAGTGTTTGACAAGAAGAATGCCGATTCTTTGCCTCCACACAGGTCATTTGACTGTAAGATTAAGCTTCTACCCGGCACTATGCCTCCGAGGAGCCATGTATATCCTTTGTCTGTTCAGGAAAACTCGGTTCTAGAGGAGTATATTTGGGAGAATTTAGAAAAGGGATTCATCAGGAGGTCTTCTTCTCCGGCCGGGGCTGGGTTCTTTTTCATTAAGAAGAAGGATGGCACGCTGAGACCATGTATCGATTACCGAGGCTTGAATAAAATAACTGTCAGAAATGCCTATCCTATCCCACTGATTACCGAGTTATTTGATCGTCTTAAGGGCTCCAAAATCTTCACCAAGTTAGATCTCAGAGGGGCTTACAATTTGGTGAGAATCCAGCAAGGTCACGAGTGGATGACGGCATTCAATACCCGGTATGGCCATTACGAATACACTGTTATGCCATTTGGACTATGCAATGCGCCTGCAGTATTTCAAGATTTGATTAATGAGGTACTTAGGGAGTTTCAGCATGATTGTGTTATTGTTTACCTGGACGACATACTAATACACTCTAAGGAGATTGAGACTCACCATAGACAGGTCAGAAAGGTATTACACAAGCTGCTGCAACATGGTCTATATTGCAAATTGGAGAAGTGCAGTTTTGATCAGTCTCAGGTAGACTTTCTTGGATACGTGATTTCTGGGGAAGGTTTTAAAATGGATCCTGTAAAACTCCAATCTATTTTAGACTGGCCCTTGCCCAAAGGACTCAAAGCTATCCAAAGGTTTATTGGTTTTTCCAACTACTATAGGCGCTTCATTAAAGGATACTCCTCTATCATTGCGCCTATTACCAATATGACCAAACAAGGGGCTGATACTAAGTTCTGGTCTAAGGAAGCTCTTGGTGCTTTCAAGACTCTCAAGGAACTTTTTGCCTCGGCTCCCATTCTAGTCCATCCTGATACGACTCTGCCTTTCTTGCTTGAGGTCGATGCCTCTGAGACAGCAGTTGGGGCTGTTCTGTCTCAAAGGTTAGGGGTGGATAAACCGTTACACCCTTGTGGTTTCTTCTCTAAGAAATTTTCTGGGCCTGAGAGCAGATATGACATCGGGGAAAGGGAACTGTTAGCAGTCATTAAAGCCTTAAAGGAGTGGAGACATTTGTTGGAGGGGACCCTACACCCTATTACGATTTTGACGGACCACAAAAACTTGTCCTATATTGGGGAGGCTAAGCGCTTATCCTCTAGACAAGCTCGTTGGTCCTTATTCCTGACTCACTTCAATTATGTACTGACTTACAGACCTGGTTCTAAAAACTCTAAAGCCGATGCATTATCTCGCCAATATGAACCTTCTACTGTACCTGAACCAGTTCTTTCTTCTATAGTTCCGAAATGCAATATCATTGCTAATACGAATCTCAGGATTCATTCTCCATTACTGGCCGAGATCATTAAGTTGCAACATCTAGCACCTAAACAGACTCCTGCGGGTCGTCATTTCGTTCCTCCTGCTCTTCAACTGGAACTTTTACAGTGTTTACATAATAGCAAGATGGCGGGACATCCTGGTATTCGCAAAACTTAGGCGTTGATCTCTAAGGACTTCTGGTGGCCTGCTTTACGGAGGGATATTGAGGAGTTCATCGCTGCATGTGAAGTTTGTACTAAAACCAAACAACCCCATACGCTTCCATGTGGATTCCTGCACCCCTTGGAGGTTCCAGAAAAACCATGGTCCTGTTTGGCCATGGACTTTATTGTCGATCTACCTATCTCTAAAAGACAGACTGTTATCCTCACCGTGGTTGACAGGTTTACTAAGATGGCACACTTCATTCCCCTGCCTAAACTCCCGTCTTCTCCCGAATTGGCAGAGATATTCGCTAAGGAGATTTTTCGCCTACATGGGATACCCTCTCAAATTGTATCGGACAGAGGCTCCCAATTTGTTTCCCGCTTTTGGAGGTCCTTCTGCTCTCAACTTGGTATTAAATTAAACTTTTCTTCTGCCTATCATCCTCAGTCTAACGGAGCTGCTGAACGTACCAACCAGAAAATTGAACAATATTTACGATGCTTTGTTTCTGAACACCAGGATGATTGGGTCGGTTTGATTCCTTGGGCGGAGTTTGCACACAACAATCTCGTTTGCGATTCTACTCATTCAAGCCCCTTCTTCATGAATTATGGTTTTCATCCGTCTATTCTTCCTTCGGATTCTCCTTCCCAGGGGGTGCCGTTGGTTGATGTTCATGTTGCCAATTTGAGAAAGTTGTGGGATCAAACTCGACAAATCCTTGTGCACAACTCTATGTTGGTTAAGAAACACGCTGATAAACGTAGAAGGGCGGCTCCGGTCTTTGTTCCAGGTGATAGGGTATGGCTGAGCACGAGGAACATCCGTTTAAAAGTGCCATCCATGAAGTTCGCTCCTCGTTATATTGGACCCTACAGGGTGCTGACCCGTATCAATCCTGTTGCGTATCGTTTAGCTCTTCCTAATACCTTACGCATCCCGAACTCGTTTCACGTTTCATTGCTGAAACCACTCATATGTAACAGATTTTCCTCCACAATAGCCCCTCCTCGCTCCGTTCAGGTGGATAGTCAGGAGGAGTATGAGGTTAACTCTATTATTGATTCTCGAATCTCCCGGGGGAGAGTACAATATCTGGTTGATTGGAAGGGATATGGTCCTGAGGAGAGGAGTTGGGTACCTCAGGAGGATGTTCATGCTCCCAGTCTCCGCAGGGCGTATCACTCTCGCATCCCATCTCGTCCCGGTTCATTCCGCCCGGTGGGCGTATCTGAGAGGGGGGGTACTGTCAGGGTACCTGTGGTCTCTACCTCCGAAAGAGGTAGAGACTTAGCTATTCCTCCATCCAGACGTTCTGATGGCTCCCTTCCCCGCGGTCTATCCGGTCATGCTAGGCCGGCCGCGAGGGAGTGACTGCCTTTTACAGCATCTAGGCAGGAAGTAGTCATCAGGACACTCCCCCGGAACGACCTGTCAGTCAATTGCTGCAGGACCAATCAAGACGCCTCGGAGGCGTGGTTACTGCTCTGAACAGGGTATTTAACAGAGCTTCTTTCATTAGCTCATTGCCCTGTCGTGGTTCTAGCTTGTTCTAGTCACTCAGTGCTTGTGTATTCTATTATCCCTTTTGGTTTTGACCCGGCTTGTTTACCTTACTCTGCTTATCTCTGTTACCCTTGATTCGGCTTGTCTCTCGCTTACCTGTCTTCTGTTACCCTCGACCTCGGCTTGTCTTTGACCATTCTATACTGTACTACTTACGTTAGTCCGGCCATTCTAAGGTCCGGTATACGTATCTGGCTACTGTTTGTACTCTGCGTGTTGGATCCCTGTCCCGATCCTGACATTACGACAGGGCCAATGGATCCTGCAAGTACAAACAGTAAGCTGGCTGCTCCTGATCCTAGGTTTGAAGCCATGGATCACAGAATGGATCAGATGGCGCTTGCGCTACAGGCTCTATTAGCTTGTGCCAATAACCCACCAGAGGAGATACGTAATACCCCTGTTTCTCCTGTCGGTTCAGGTCTAGAGGTAGCCACAGTGGGTGCTTCTTCTCACATTACCCCCCCAGTACGCTATGGTGGGGCTCCTGAGAAGTGTCGTGGTTTTTTAAACCAAATTAGTATCCACTTTGAATTGCAACCTCGCTCTTATCCTACAGATAGGGCAAAAGTAGGATTTATTATCACCCTACTCATTGAGAAAGCTCTGAGATGGGCCAACCCATTATGGGAGAACGATAACCCATTAGTTTATAACTATAACGCATTTGTAGCTGCTTTTAGAAGAACATTTGACCCTCCAGGTAGAAAGGTTAATGCAGCCAGATTACTGTTGCGCCTGAGACAGGAGAACCGAACACTGGTGGATTATGCACTAGAGTTCAGGTCTCTGGCGGCAGAAATCAAGTGGAATGAGCAGGCGTATATGGATGTATTTTTGAATGGCCTATCTGATGTAATCCTTGATGAGGTTGCTACCAGAGAACTCCCTGAGAATTTAGAGGATTTAATTTCGTTCATCTCTCGTATAGATGAACGTCTAAGAGAGAGACAGAACACTCGAGAGAGGAACCAGAGACCTTCTTTTAGGTTAGCTCCGGCTTTTCCAAGTCCTGACTCCACGATATCTTTGCTTACTGAACCTATGCAGATAGGGTATACCCGCCTCTCTGAGGAGGAAAGACAGCACAGGAGAAGAGAGGGTTTGTGTATGTATTGTGGGGCCAAGGGTCATTTACTCTCGAACTGTTCTAACCGCCCGGGAAACGCTTGCACCTAAGTCTCTCTAGAGGACAGGCCTTGGGTGTTTCTATTTTGTCCTCTACTCCTAATTATAAAGATCACAGGCTTCTGCTACCAGTTTCCTTAACTTGGGGGAAGGAAGTAGTAAGGGCTATGGCATTGATAGATTCCGGTGCTGCTGAGAATTTTATCGACCAAGCCTTTGCTAGTAAGAACAATTTCCCATCCCAGCTAACGGAGACACCTTTGGCCGTTGAGGCCATAGATGGTAGACCACTACTAGACCCTGTTATCTTTCGTGAGACCATACCCATTGATTTAAATGTTGGTATCCTACACGTGGAGAATTTATCTCTTATGCTCATTTCGTCTCCTTCCGTTCCCATAGTTCTGGGGTACCCATGGTTGAAAAAAACATAACCCTATTATCGATTGGGAGTTAGGAGAGATACTCTCATGGGGCCAGGGCTGCCAGGATCGGTGTTTGTGCAAGGTTTCTCCATTAGCTAATATTAACATACCGGAGAATCCTACTCAGTCCACAGAAAGACAAATACCAGACCTTTACCTAGACTTAAGGGCAGTGTTTGACAAGAAGAATGCCGATTCTTTGCCTCCACACAGGTCATTTGACTGTAAGATTAAGCTTCTACCCGGCACTATGCCTCCGAGGGGCCATGTATATCCTTTGTCTGTTCAGGAAAACTCGGTTCTAGAGGAGTATATTTGGGAGAATTTAGAAAAGGGATTCATCAGGAGGTCTTCTTCTCCGGCCGGGGCTGGGTTCTTTTTCATTAAGAAGAAGGATGGCACGCTGAGACCATGTATCGATTACCGAGGCTTGAATAAAATAACTGTCAGAAATGCCTATCCTATCCCACTGATTACCGAGTTATTTGATCGTCTTAAGGGCTCCAAAATCTTCACCAAGTTAGATCTCAGAGGGGCTTACAATTTGGTGAGAATCCAGCAAGGTCACGAGTGGATGACGGCATTCAATACCCGGTATGGCCATTACGAATACACTGTTATGCCATTTGGACTATGCAATGCGCCTGCAGTATTTCAAGATTTGATTAATGAGGTACTTAGGGAGTTTCAGCATGATTGTGTTATTGTTTACCTGGACGACATACTAATACACTCTAAGGAGATTGAGACTCACCATAGACAGGTCAGAAAGGTATTACACAAGCTGCTGCAACATGGTCTATATTGCAAATTGGAGAAGTGCAGTTCTGATCAGTCTCAGGTAGACTTTCTTGGATACGTGATTTCTGGGGAAGGTTTTAAAATGGATCCTGTAAAACTCCAATCTATTTTAGACTGGCCCTTGCCCAAAGGACTCAAAGCTATCCAAAGGTTTATTGGTTTTTCCAACTACTATAGGCGCTTCATTAAAGGATACTCCTCTATCATTGCGCCTATTACCAATATGACCAAACAAGGGGCTGATACTAAGTTCTGGTCTAAGGAAGCTCTTGGTGCTTTCAAGACTCTCAAGGAACTTTTTGCCTCGGCTCCCATTCTAGTCCATCCTGATACGACTCTGCCTTTCTTGCTTGAGGTCGATGCCTCTGAGACAGCAGTTGGGGCTGTTCTGTCTCAAAGGTTAGGGGTGGATAAACCGTTACACCCTTGTGGTTTCTTCCCTAAGAAATTTTCTGGGCCTGAGAGCAGATATGACATCGGGGAAAGGGAACTGTTAGCAGTCATTAAAGCCTTAAAGGAGTGGAGACATTTGTTGGAGGGGACCCTACACCCTATAACGATTTTGACGGACCACAAAAACTTGTCCTATATTGGGGAGGCTAAGCGCTTATCCTCTAGACAAGCTCGTTGGTCCTTATTCCTGACTCACTTCAATTATGTACTGACTTACAGACCTGGTTCTAAAAACTCTAAAGCCGATGCATTATCTCGCCAATATGAACCTTCTACTGTACCTGAACCAGTTCTTTCTTCTATAGTTCCGAAATGCAATATCATTGCTAATACGAATCTCAGGATTCATTCTCCATTACTGGCCGAGATCATTAAGTTGCAACATCTAGCACCTAAACAGACTCCTGCGGGTCGTCATTTCGTTCCTCCTGCTCTTCAACTGGAAATTTTACAGTGTTTACATAATAGCAAGATGGCGGGACATCCTGGTATTCGCAAAACTTAGGCGTTGATCTCTAAGGACTTCTGGTGGCCTGCTTTACGGAGGGATATTGAGGAGTTCATCGCTGCATGTGAAGTTTGTACTAAAACCAAACAACCCCATACGCTTCCATGTGGATTCCTGCACCCCTTGGAGGTTCCAGAAAAACCATGGTCCTGTTTGGCCATGGACTTTATTGTCGATCTACCTATCTCTAAAAGACAGACTGTTATCCTCACCGTGGTTGACAGGTTTACTAAGATGGCACACTTCATTCCCCTGTCTAAACTCCCGTCTTCTCCCGAATTGGCAGAGATATTCGCTAAGGAGATTTTTCGCCTACATGGGATACCCTCTCAAATTGTATCGGACAGAGGCTCCCAATTTGTTTCCCGCTTTTGGAGGTCCTTCTGCTCTCAACTTGGTATTAAATTAAACTTTTCTTCTGCCTATCATCCTCAGTCTAACGGAGCTGCTGAACGTACCAACCAGAAAATTGAACAATATTTACGATGCTTTGTTTCTGAACACCAGGATGATTGGGTCGGTTTGATTCCTTGGGCGGAGTTTGCACACAACAATCTCGTTTGCGATTCTACTCATTCAAGCCCCTTCTTCATGAATTATGGTTTTCATCCGTCTATTCTTCCTTCGGATTCTCCTTCCCAGGGGGTGCCGTTGGTTGATGTTCATGTTGCCAATTTGAGGAAGTTGTGGGATCAAACTCGACAAATCCTTGTGCACAACTCTATGTTGGTTAAGAAACACGCTGATAAACGTAGAAGGGCGGCTCCGGTCTTTGTTCCAGGTGATAGGGTATGGCTGAGCACGAGGAACATCCGCTTAAAAGTGCCATCCATGAAGTTCGCTCCTCGTTATATTGGACCCTACAGGGTGCTGACCCGTATCAATCCTGTTGCATATCGGTTAGCTCTTCCTAATACCTTACGCATCCCGAACTCGTTTCACGTTTCATTGCTGAAACCACTCATATGTAACAGATTTTCCTCCACAATAGCCCCTCCTCGCTCCGTTCAGGTGGATGGTCAGGAGGAGTATGAGGTTAACTCTATTATTGATTCTCGAATCTCCCGGGGGAGAGTACAATATCTGGTTGATTGGAAGGGATATGGTCCTGAGGAGAGGAGTTGGGTACCTCAGGAGGATGTTCATGCTCCCAGTCTCCGCAGGGCGTATCACTCTCGCTTCCCATCTCGTCCCGGTTCATTCCGCCCGGTGGGCGTATCTGAGAGGGGGGGTACTGTCAGGGTACCTGTGGTCTCTACCTCCGAAAGAGGTAGAGACTTAGCTATTCCTCCATCCAGACGTTCTGATGGCTCCCTTCCCCGCGGTCTATCCGGTCATGCTAGGCCGGCCGCGAGGGAGTGACTGCCTTTTACAGCATCTAGGCAGGAAGTAGTCATCAGGACACTCCCCCGGAACGACCTGTCAGTCAATTGCTGCAGGACCAATCAAGACGCCTCGGAGGCGTGGTTACTGCTCTGAACAGGGTATTTAACAGAGCTTCTTTCATTAGCTCATTGCCCTGTCGTGGTTCTAGCTTGTTCTAGTCACTCAGTGCTTGTGTATTCTATTATCCCTTTTGGTTTTGACCCGGCTTGTTTACCTTACTCTGCTTATCTCTGTTACCCTTGATTCGGCTTGTCTCTCGCTTACCTGTCTTCTGTTACCCTCGACCTCGGCTTGTCTTTGACCATTCTATACTGTACTACTTACGTTAGTCCGGCCATTCTAAGGTCCGGTATACGTATCTGGCTACTGTTTGTACTCTGCGTGTTGGATCCCTGTCCCGATCCTGACATTACGACAGGGCCAATGGATCCTGCAAGTACAAACAGTAAGCTGGCTGCTCCTGATCCTAGGTTTGAAGCCATGGATCACAGAATGGATCAGATGGCGCTTGCGCTACAGGCTCTATTAGCTTGTGCCAATAACCCACCAGAGGAGATACGTAATACCCCTGTTTCTCCTGTCGGTTCAGGTCTAGAGGTAGCCACAGTGGGTGCTTCTTCTCACATTACCCCCCCAGTACGCTATGGTGGGGCTCCTGAGAAGTGTCATGGTTTTTTAAACCAAATTAGTATCCACTTTGAATTGCAACCTCGCTCTTATCCTACAGATAGGGCAAAAGTAGGATTTATTATCACCCTACTCATTGAGAAAGCTCTGAGATGGGCCAACCCATTATGGGAGAACGATAACCCATTAGTTTATAACTATAACGCATTTGTAGCTGCTTTTAGAAGAACATTTGACCCTCCAGGTAGAAAGGTTAATGCAGCCAGATTACTGTTGCGCCTGAGACAGGAGAACCGAACACTGGTGGATTATGCACTAGAGTTCAGGTCTCTGGCGGCAGAAATCAAGTGGAATGAGCAGGCGTATATGGATGTATTTTTGAATGGCCTATCTGATGTAATCCTTGATGAGGTTGCTACCAGAGAACTCCCTGAGAATTTAGAGGATTTAATTTCGTTCATCTCTCGTATAGATGAACGTCTAAGAGAGAGACAGAACACTCGAGAGAGGAACCAGAGACCTTCTTTTAGGTTAGCTCCGGCTTTTCCAAGTCCTGACTCCACGATATCTTTGCTTACTGAACCTATGCAGATAGGGTATACCCGCCTCTCTGAGGAGGAAAGACAGCACAGGAGAAGAGAGGGTTTGTGTATGTATTGTGGGGCCAAGGGTCATTTACTCTCGAACTGTTCTAACCGCCCGGGAAACGCTTGCACCTAAGTCTCTCTAGAGGACAGGCCTTGGGTGTTTCTATTTTGTCCTCTACTCCTAATTATAAAGATCACAGGCTTCTGCTACCAGTTTCCTTAACTTGGGGGAAGGAAGTAGTAAGGGCTATGGCATTGATAGATTCCGGTGCTGCTGAGAATTTTATCGACCAAGCCTTTGCTAGTAAGGACAATTTCCCATCCCAGCTAACGGAGACACCTTTGACCGTTGAGGCCATAGATGGTAGACCACTACTAGACCCTGTTATCTTTCGTGAGACCATACCCATTGATTTAAATGTTGGTATCCTACACGTGGAGAATTTATCTCTTATGCTCATTTCGTCTCCTTCCGTTCCCATAGTTCTGGGGTACCCATGGTTGAAAAAAACATAACCCTATTATCGATTGGGAGTTAGGAGAGATACTCTCATGGGGCCAGGGCTGCCAGGATCGGTGTTTGTGCAAGGTTTCTCCATTAGCTAATATTAACATACCGGAGAATCCTACTCAGTCCACAGAAAGACAAATACCAGACCTTTACCTAGACTTAAGGGCAGTGTTTGACAAGAAGAATGCCGATTCTTTGCCTCCACACAGGTCATTTGACTGTAAGATTAAGCTTCTACCCGGCACTATGCCTCCGAGGGGCCATGTATATCCTTTGTCTGTTCAGGAAAACTCGGTTCTAGAGGAGTATATTTGGGAGAATTTAGAAAAGGGATTCATCAGGAGGTCTTCTTCTCCGGCCGGGGCTGGGTTCTTTTTCATTAAGAAGAAGGATGGCACGCTGAGACCATGTATCGATTACCGAGGCTTGAATAAAATAACTGTCAGAAATGCCTATCCTATCCCACTGATTACCGAGTTATTTGATCGTCTTAAGGGCTCCAAAATCTTCACCAAGTTAGATCTCAGAGGGGCTTACAATTTGGTGAGAATCCAGCAAGGTCACGAGTGGATGACGGCATTCAATACCCGGTATGGCCATTACGAATACACTGTTATGCCATTTGGACTATGCAATGCGCCTGCAGTATTTCAAGATTTGATTAATGAGGTACTTAGGGAGTTTCAGCATGATTGTGTTATTGTTTACCTGGACTACATACTAATACACTCTAAGGAGATTGAGACTCACCATAGACAGGTCAGAAAGGTTTACACAAGCTGCTGCAACATGGTCTATATTGCAAATTGGAGAAGTGCAGTTTTGATCAGTCTCAGGTAGACTTTCTTGGATACGTGATTTCTGGGGAAGGTTTTAAAATGGATCCTGTAAAACTCCAATCTATTTTAGACTGGCCCTTGCCCAAAGGACTCCAAAGGTTTATTGGTTTTTCCAACTACTATAGGCGCTTCATTAAAGGATACTCCTCTATCATTGCGCCTATTACCAATATGACCAAACAAGGGGCTGATACTAAGTTCTGGTCTAAGGAAGCTCTTGGTGCTTTCAAGACTCTCAAGGAACTTTTTGCCTCGGCTCCCATTCTAGTCCATCCTGATACGACTCTGCCTTTCTTGCTTGAGGTCGATGCCTCTGAGACAGCAGTTGGGGCTGTTCTGTCTCAAAGGTTAGGGGTGGATAAACCGTTACACCCTTGTGGTTTCTTCCCTAAGAAATTTTCTGGGCCTGAGAGCAGATATGACATCGGGGAAAGGGAACTGTTAGCAGTCATTAAAGCCTTAAAGGAGTGGAGACATTTGTTGGAGGGGACCCTACACCCTATAACGATTTTGACGGACCACAAAAACTTGTCCTATATTGGGGAGGCTAAGCGCTTATCCTCTAGACAAGCTCGTTGGTCCTTATTCCTGACTCACTTCAATTATGTACTGACTTACAGACCTGGTTCTAAAAACTCTAAAGCCGATGCATTATCTCGCCAATATGAACCTTCTACTGTACCTGAACCAGTTCTTTCTTCTATAGTTCCGAAATGCAATATCATTGCTAATACGAATCTCAGGATTCATTCTCCATTACTGGCCGAGATCATTAAGTTGCAACATCTAGCACCTAAACAGACTCCTGCGGGTCGTCATTTCGTTCCTCCTGCTCTTCAACTGGAACTTTTACAGTGTTTACATAATAGCAAGATGGCGGGACATCCTGGTATTCGCAAAACTTAGGCGTTGATCTCTAAGGACTTCTGGTGGCCTGCTTTACGGAGGGATATTGAGGAGTTCATCGCTGCATGTGAAGTTTGTACTAAAACCAAACAACCCCATATGCTTCCATGTGGATTCCTGCACCCCTTGGAGGTTCCAGAAAAACCATGGTCCTGTTTGGCCATGGACTTTATTGTCGATCTACCTATCTCTAAAAGACAGACTGTTATCCTCACCGTGGTTGACAGGTTTACTAAGATGGCACACTTCATTCCCCTGCCTAAACTCCCGTCTTCTCCCGAATTGGCAGAGATATTCGCTAAGGAGATTTTTCGCCTACATGGGATACCCTCTCAAATTGTATCGGACAGAGGCTCCCAATTTGTTTCCCGCTTTTGGAGGTCCTTCTGCTCTCAACTTGGTATTAAATTAAACTTTTCTTCTGCCTATCATCCTCAGTCTAACGGAGCTGCTGAACGTACCAACCAGAAAATTGAACAATATTTACGATGCTTTGTTTCTGAACACCAGGATGATTGGGTCGGTTTGATTCCTTGGGCGGAGTTTGCACACAACAATCTCGTTTGCGATTCTACTCATTCAAGCCCCTTCTTCATGAATTATGGTTTTCATCCGTCTATTCTTCCTTCGGATTCTCCTTCCCAGGGGGTGCCGTTGGTTGATGTTCATGTTGCCAATTTGAGGAAGTTGTGGGATCAAACTCGACAAATCCTTGTGCACAACTCTATGTTGGTTAAGAAACACGCTGATAAACGTAGAAGGGCGGCTCCGGTCTTTGTTCCAGGTGATAGGGTATGGCTGAGCACGAGGAACATCCGTTTAAAAGTGCCATCCATGAAGTTCGCTCCTCGTTATATTGGACCCTACAGGGTGCTGACCCGTATCAATCCTGTTGCGTATCGTTTAGCTCTTCCTAATACCTTACGCATCCCGAACTCGTTTCACGTTTCATTGCTGAAACCACTCATATGTAACAGATTTTCCTCCACAATAGCCCCTCCTCGCTCCGTTCAGGTGGATGGTCAGGAGGAGTATGAGGTTAACTCTATTATTGATTCTCGAATCTCCCGGGGGAGAGTACAATATCTGGTTGATTGGAAGGGATATGGTCCTGAGGAGAGGAGTTGGGTACCTCAGGAGGATGTTCATGCTCCCCGTCTCCGCAGGGCGTATCACTCTCGCTTCCCATCTCGTCCCGGTTCATTCCGCCCGGTGGGCGTATCTGAGAGGGGGGGTACTGTCAGGGTACCTGTGGTCTCTACCTCCGAAAGAGGTAGAGACTTAGCTATTCCTCCATCCAGACGTTCTGATGGCTCCCTTCCCCGCGGTCTATCCGGTCATGCTAGGCCGGCCGCGAGGGAGTGACTGCCTTTTACAGCATCTAGGCAGGAAGTAGTCATCAGGACACTCCCCCGGAACGACCTGTCAGTCAATTGCTGCAGGACCAATCAAGACGCCTCGGAGGCGTGGTTACTGCTCTGAACAGGGTATTTAACAGAGCTTCTTTCATTAGCTCATTGCCCTGTCGTGGTTCTAGCTTGTTCTAGTCACTCAGTGCTTGTGTATTCTATTATCCCTTTTGGTTTTGACCCGGCTTGTTTACCTTACTCTGCTTATCTCTGTTACCCTTGATTCGGCTTGTCTCTCTTACCTGTCTTCTGTTACCCTCGACCTCGGCTTGTCTTTGACCATTCTATACTGTACTACTTACGTTAGTCCGGCCATTCTAAGGTCCGGTATACGTATCTGGCTACTGTTTGTACTCTGCGTGTTGGATCCCTGTCCCGATCCTGACAGGGACAGTCACTAAATGTAAAAGGATCACTATAGGGTCAGGAACACAAACATGTATCCCTGACCCTATAGTGTTAAAACCACCATCTAGCCTTCCCCCCCCCCCCCCCCCCCCCGGGCCCCTCATAAATATAGTAAAAATATTACTGTATTCAAGCCTGAAACTGTAACTCTGCATGCTGTTAGACTCAAAAAAACAAGCAGTTTGCAGACATCATCATAAGTGGTGGCCTGATCCAATCACTATGATTTCCTATAGGATTGGCTGAGAGTGACAAGGATGCAGATCAGGGGCAGAGCCAGCACAATTCAAACACAGCCCCGGCCAATCTCCTCATAGAGATTAATTGAATGAATCTCTATGAGGAAAGTTCAGTGTCTGCATGCAGAGGGAGGAGATACTGAATGTTTGGATGCATTTTAGGAAGCCATGACCCAGGAAGGTTCTCTAACAGCCATCTGTGGAGTAGCCAGTGAAGTTATCACTAGGCTGTAATGTAAACACCGCATTTTCTCTGAAAAGATAGTGTTTACAGCAAAAAGCCTGAAGGTAATGATTCTACTCACCAGAACAAATTCAATAAGCTATAGTTGTTCTGGTGACTATAGTGTCCCTTTAATATTACTCACAGATCAATTTATATATTAGATCAAATTATATATTAAATATTTAATAAATACATATAATATATACATTTAAAAATATAGATTTGAATTGCTTCTGTTTTTACTTCTATTGGTTACTTTTTCTTTCTTTCTGTAAACCAAATGACATAAAATGTGTCTATCTGTGTAGTGCAGAGACAGTTGTGACATCAACTGTGTTTTCTACCAGTGGCATAAGTAACTCACCCACTGTAATTTTTACCATCCGTACCATCAATACCACCACCATTAATATCACCAGTACCACCACCATTAACATTTCCATTAGTATTAATCAATGAATCAACCAAATGCTAGTGTTGCGACAGCTTTCACTGCTACTGATGCAAATCCAGCCATATCTTCAGCAGGTGAAAAGGTGAAAGGCAAAGGGTTGAGGGTACTGTATTGCACCAATGAAGCAAACTTTGGGATCACTGTGAGTGCCCCCATGAAGGCCAACTTGTAAAAAAAAAGTGCAAAATGAAGGGCAAGGAAGTAAGTAGGGGGAAAGTGAAGGGTTCTCTCATTAGTACCAGTATGAAGCTTAGTCTGTAATGACACCACAAGTCTTACAACTGAGGGAAGAAGCAGAACAAGAAAGTTCTGGGTGTGTGAGAAACTTTTCATTTAGACAATATTGAAGCCATGTTTGCATTAGCACACTAACAGGTACCTTTTTTTTTAAATCCCGAATTTTCTTCCCAAATTGTTTTTTTTTCGTAGTACAATTCTGAAGAGCAGAACTGGGACATGGGCTAAATTATGCCATCCCTAATTTTCTTTATTTTTGGATGAAGTGGTTCGTCTGAAACTACTTTTTTTGTTGTGTGCAATTCAAATATTTATATATTTACTGTCCTAACTGTTTTCCCTTTGTTTGTCACTTATCACGTGATCTGTGGATGAAATCAACATTTTTTTTGGCTGTCCCCTAGCCATTAATCATTTTTTTGTGCCCATTAATTATTTATTAGCACCATGAGCAGAACTCTGAATACCTAGTCAAACGAACATGTTTGTCTATAGTGCTTATCGTTTGCTTGGTTATTTGTCCATATGGCACTTGGGAGATACAGAATTCAGCTGAATGCACAAGTCTTTTGTATACTGACCAGCAGTCGCCCAGATAGGTGGAGTCACCACCCTGAATCGTCGTCATTATTAAACTTTAAAGATAGTAAAGGGTATTTCCTCAAAGCAATTCATGCTAATTAGCAATATGGCCTATCCTTCTCCTTGCTGATGGTTCCACCTCTCTAGCCTATCCATCTGTCTCTTGCAGCAGATTCAGTTGAAGCTATGCATTCCAGGAACACGGTGAGCTTGATGTGCCACATTGTTATATAGAGGTCATGTACATGTATACATATATTATAAAGAAAATATATTAATAGATTTGATAATTTTAAGAAATAAAAAAAATTACATTTCTCTTTACTTCTTTATATAATTGCTGAACTCACAGAACTTTTGTGGTCATACATCTGAGTCATTGGGAAAGATTTAAAGAGGCAGTCGAACCACATAGTCTGTGAGTGCTGAGCTATGGCACAATTTAGCATTACCAAATCTATGCAGACCATTTTGTACCTCTGTGTTGCTGAATTAAATGTAACATTTATTTCTGTACTGAGGTAACGGAATGTAATGTTTCTCACCAAGCACTATTCACATAAAAAATATTTACAAAAAATATACAGGGTGGACCAAAATTCAGAGTAGGGTTTGAGGAGTCAATAACTTTTTTTTTTTTTTTATTAATTAACCAATTTCAATGATATTACATACAATACATGCTTAATGTAGATTTGTTTGACTAGGTAAGGAAGATGGAATCTTTTAAATGTTCTCCATTTGCGGCCTCGCAAAATCAGGCTCTTTTAATTTTGAATTTTAGAATCAATATTCTCCTTGAGCTGCTCAAGTGTTCATGTATACCCCCTTCTTCAGATATCCCCACAGGAAGTAATTGGAGCTGAAAGGTCAGTCGAACGTGGCAGCCGATTAATCTGGGAATTTCTGAAATGTTCTACTCAAGAAGAGTTGTCTCAGGAGATCCATTGTGGCCCTGGCTGTACGGGCAGTAGCCCCATCCTGTTGAAACCACATTTCAGGACGATTTTCACTTTGTGTCAAAATAATTGTTCTGTCATTTTAAAAAATAAAATTCCATTACTTTTAATGTTGTTCCTTTGTGAAATTACCAATGATGCATCTCTCAAGACTCAATTGTAACATGTTCGTGCAACAAAAAAATTGAACTACCTGTCAAATCCTACTCTGAGTATTACTGTATAATATTGTAATGAACAAATATTGTACTGTGAGATTATGCATGAGTATAAAAAACTAATTAGTGTGATATATAATTTATGCAGGTAAATCTACTGACTATTTGACATTATGTGTCAAAAACTGATTTTAATTAAAATAATATTTAGGAACTACCAGTAGAACTGACCATGTACAACATTTTTCATCAAAACTGTCCTTAATTAAGATATAATTTGACAAATTAATAATTAATAATGCCATTTGGTTTCCTATACAACACTAATCATTCTCCTTGTAGATGACTAACTGTTCTTAGCAAGGTTACTTATGTATGACAAAAAGAAACACTGAAATATCATTGATAATGACAGTATTTTATACCCGAAGGAAACATTTTTATAAAAAGTAATGATCCATAAGGAACATCAATCACAGTTTTTTATGATTTGGTTCTATGGTTGAATGATACAGGGCTAGGGTCTAAAACATAACTGATGAGTTTTCTACAGCTGTAAGACAAGCTATTTTTCCTAGCTAAACAATTGTGTAAAGTTCTGAGATAAGAATAGTTTTTTATGTACTATTAGAGAAGTCAACAGTAATGAAGATATAAAAAACAATCCCAGCATCTTAAACCTTACTATTTTCAGGTTTCTTTTTTTCCATTCAACTGGAATTTGTACTGGTGTTGTCTTAAAAATAAATGGATGAAAATTAAGTAAATGTTTGAAAACTGATTTATTTTAGCTTTTCATTCAGACATTTTAGAAATAAGTCAGGAGTAAGCTTAGAACGTTCAGAGAAGACAGGGAGATTGCAGTCATGCAGCCCATATTACCCCTGTGTTTAAGCAACAATCTTTCTATAGTATCTGTCTGCAGGTAAGTAGTTTTTTTGGTTTTTTTTTTTTTTTTACTTAGACAATACTTAAACATATGAAATATCTACTTCCTTCACCATGAGAATCTTTAAACTCTTAACACTGCCACAAGATTAGGGAAATCTGAGATTTCACATCAAGAATCTATCTTTTAACCTTGAAATTCCGAGAACCTCACCATACCCGGTGACATACCCAGAACCCTAATGTCTTCAAATCCTGCCAAACTCTGCAGTATGAAGCAATAATATATACCTATGTATGTAGTATATTTGTATAATATGAAAGCAATGACAGGAAAAAAGGAAATAATACAAAAATCACATTGTTTCAAGACAAGCTTGTGTTTGTATGTTTTCCATATTGGATCATTAGAAAATAGTGCAAGAAATGGAAAGAATGAATACATCTGGAAATATTTTTTTAAGTCTGGTGGTCAATTCAAAAAATGATGCTTGCGTTTTTTTTAAGAATGAGTTGTTTAACCCCTTACGGACACATGACATGTGTGACATGTCATGATTCCCTTTTATTCCAGAAGTTTGGTCCTTAAGGGGTTAAAAGTGAGTAAAATAACAAACTTAAATTATTCTTCAACAACATGTTCAAAAATGTTTCAAAGTCAGCTACAGCAACACACACACACACACACACACACTGCTACAGTTAGTATAGGTGTTTGGCACATTTCCTATTTGCAACTTTTTATTTACTTATTTCTGTCAATATATTTATTGCTGTGCCTGCCATTTTATTTTCTAGATTTGGAGATTTGTTTTGGACTGCAATTCAACTGAACTTGGGACCAATGGATGATCAAACATGCTTGTTTTCATCTGGGATTTAAAGTGCTGTTCATGGCACCAGAAAAAAAGTGGGGTGAAATGGAGAAGAGGTTGTTTTCATTTCTTTTCTTTTTGGTGGGGTAAATAAGCAGGTTGGATTCCCGTGATGGACAATCATGTAGACTGGATTTCCTGCCTAGTCAAGCAGTGGAAAACTAAAAGATGATTGATGCTTAGGAGTCAGACACTAAATGTATGTTTTTTTTTCACGGATCAAGTGACTACTGACCAAGAGAGGATTAAAAAGGGGGAGCAATTAAGAAATTATACTTGCAAGCTAGATTCTTCTAAACTCTTTGACTTCAGCTATTGAGGGAGACAGGCCAGCAGTGATACTGTGCGTCGGAGCGGTAGATATTCTTGGTCATTGATTCTATTCCAAGACAAGCTTTTTTTTTTTTTTTCTAGCAGCTAGCACTGCCAGGAGCACTAGAGAAAACTTTGAGTGGGAGATTATCACTTGGCAGGCGTTTTGTCATTCATCCTAGTGTGAGACTATTTTACCAAAACACAGTTGTTAAAACTTGTTGATTTTTTGTTAACTGTTTGGATGAAAAATAGTTTGGAAAAAACTATTTTGCCTTGCTAGGGCCATTGATCCTAGTGTGAGACTAGCTTACTAATATACAGAAGTTTTAAGTAGTTTAAGGCTATTTATTTGTTTATTTATTAACTGTTTAGCAGTGTTTCCCAATTGTTCCACAGAACACCAAGAGAACACAATTGGGGTTCCGCCAAAATGTACAAAAAAAAATGGTCGCGGACGGCGAGGGAGCAGTAGGCAGTGATCTCCCTGCTCAGCTCCCTCGCACACACAGCAGTGATGCCAGAGCCGGAATATGTCGTCGCTCCGGCATCACTAAAAGGCGCTCGAGGGAGCTGAGCAGGGAGATCACTGCTCCATCGCCGCCCGCACGCCAGCCACTCAGCAGCCCCACTGGACCCTAGGTACTGCATGCCAGCCACTCAGCAGCCCCACTGGATCCCAGTAACCGCACACCAGTCACCCAGCAGTCCCAATGGACCACAGGGACATAGACTCCATGCCAGCACTCCCAAAGGTAAGGGGGTTCGGTGTAGTAAAATTTAAAAAAATAAATAAATTGGATGTGGGTCTGTTAGGGAGTTTGTATGTTTTTGTGTGTCTGTCAAAGAGTATATGTGTGTTTGTCAGTGGGAGTGTATGTGTGCTTGTCAGTGAGTGAGTGTGTGAGTGTGAATGTGTTTGTCAGTTAAAATGTATGTGTGTTTTTCATTGAGAGTGTATATGTGTTTGTATGTGTGTCTGTAAAAGAGTATGTGTGTCTGAGTGTGTCAGTGTGTGTATCTGTGTGTCAAGGTTTGTGTATTTGTCACTGTGTGTATCTGAGAGTATGTATGTCAGTATGCGTGTATGTTTATATGTGCCAGTGTATATCAGTGTGTTTGTATGTGCCTACGTGTGTGTATGTCAGTGTGTGTGTATCTGATTGTGTCTGTGTGTGTTTATGACACTGTGTGTATGTGCCAGTGTGTGTATCTGTGGGTGCAAGTGTGTGTATATGTTACTGTGTGTATCTGAGTGTGTGTGTATTTGTGAGTCAAAAAGTGTGTGTGTATATCTGTGTGTCAGATACATATACACATACACACACACACACACACACACACACACACACACACACACACATATACACACTGACACAAAAGTACACACACTGGCACATACAAACACAGATATACACACCTTGACACACACCGGCACACACAAACACAGGTACGCACACTTTAAAACATAGATACACACATCTTGACACACAGATACATTCACACACACACAGATACACACTGTGTGTCAAGGTGTGTGTATCTGTGTCAGTGTGTGTATCTGTGTGTCACTATGTGCCACCTTGATACACAGGCACATACAAACACAGATACACACACTTTGACACACAGATACACTAGGGATTCCACTATGTTGATACACTATGTCTAAGGGATCCACGGGAAAAATTAATTGGGAACCCCTGGATTAGAGGATCAAAATGCTATTTTTTGTTTATTTATTTTTTTCTGACTGTGGTCTGTTCAGTGTGTTTTGAACAAGTGTGTGAGCACTGTGCACAGTGTTTTTTAATGTCAAACACAATAATGTTACAGCAGTAAATTTACCAAGCACTAATCCATTTGGCAACATAAACACTTATTTTTGTTGAATATATTTGTATATTTCTTCTTTGATATGTAAGTAGGGCATTGACAGCAGAACATCCCTTGGCACATCCAACACCATGAATTTTGGCTTTAGTATTCTGTGTGCTTTTGTGAAGTTTTCATCGCTGCCATCTTGAGCCTGGTCTCGAATTGTCAGTCTCTTGCCACTTGCATAGCAGGCATTAAAGAAGCTGTATTTCTCTGATCTTTTGTTGTTCTTTGACTGTGCCATCTTAGAATGGCATTGAGACAGTAAAATTGTCTGTGAATCTGGTAAGTAACGCTGTAAAAGGCATTAATCAAAGTAGAGCTTCACCGATTTGCGGCCATTTGCCTCGAGGTATAAACCACGTCCGTCACATGCAATTTTTGTTGGAAGATAAACACACACAATTTTTTTCCCCCTGCCATTAGTAAAAATAATGTAAGGAAAAAAGGGACACTTTAAAAGATAAATCTTTTTTTCTATGTTCTGTAGTCAAAATTCATACTCATTCTGCTGGTTTTTTTTTAATTATTCTTTATTTTTGAGTGCAGGTAGATTGGTACATACACGCCAGTAATGCCACAACAGCAATTACCAGCCATTCTTGGTTAACAGAGAGATGGCATTGAGTGAGACTGCACATTTTTATATTAAGTAAGCTTAACTTTGAGTAAAAACGATATTGAGAGAAAAAAGATAAATGAAGAAATAAAATGATAATACAAACATATAATAACATCAGCCCCACAATTCTAAGGACAGTTGCATGTCTATGAATCTATAGCAGGGGTGTACACCTTTGGGTTTGCTGGCATATCCAACTAGCTGGAATTTTGCAATTTAAGAGGGGTATGTCTAGTGTTAAGGAGGTTATTACAAGTCGTCCTGGCTAGAAATGAACCCTGTACCTGGCTAAGCAGACGGTTATTTACAAGTTATTTCTCGCGGTTTTTCCCTTTTAAAAAAAAAAAAAAAAACATAAAAAAAAAAAAAAAACATAAAAAATTAGCCTAAGTGTCGCTATGTGACAAAGGGGTGTCCTGGTGTGTGTCGGACTAACGATGGGGTCGGAAGCATAAAGTATAGGCTACAACATATGTGTGACAGGAGGTCATTTCTGGCAGAGGGCTCTCCAAGGGGGTCAGTGTCCCGGTTTAAAGTGGTGTCTGCCTTATATGTGTCCACGTTGGGCCTTCGCGGCTCAAATGGGACCGTGCCAACCAGGTCCCAAGTGTGCGTTGTGGTCTTTGTTCCCGGCCTCCTGTTTATGAGAGCATCCTATGGGAGGCCTAGAGTCTCCAGGATGGCCTTAGCTTCTTCTATGTCTTGGACCGGGTATGAGGTGCTGCCTTGTAGGACCGCCAGGACGCGGGGTCCTTTCCATCTGTAGCGAATGTCTCTTTCGCGAAGGAGTGTCGTGAAGGGCTGCAGGGTTTTGCGCCATGCCAGAGTGCTCCCCGACAAGTCTGCATAGAAGGTGAGGACTGAGTTTTCAAAGTTATTTGGAGCTTTCCCCTTGAGCGCTCCCATTATCGTAGCTTTGTCGTGTTCCGTTTGGATGCGCACTATCAGATCACGTGGGGCCATGGCAGGTGCTTTTGTTGGTTTTGGGATCCGAAACATGCGCTCGATTACCACCGCTTTCGCCTGAAAAATGCGGAATGTTGCTATGTCCGCTTGGAGGTCCTTCCGTAGCCCTGCCAGCAATTCCTGCATGTCTGACTTAGTGACCGGTGCGGAGTCCGGTTTGGAGGTTGTTGGCGCTGGTTTCGGGTTCAGTTCCCGCGGTGTAGGCAGGTGGAGGTCTCCCGGCTCCAGAGTTTGGTCGTCGGAGAAGTCTGAGCTCTCTCCCATGTAAGCAGCCATTTTGGGTAGCGAGTTTCCACGTGCCTGCCGCCATAGGTCGCCTATACTTATGCCCTGTTTTGGCTTGTCCGGCCTTTGTTTTTTGGTCTTTCGACCCATATTATCGTCCGGAGCCTGGGAGTTCAGGGGGTCTAATTGCTTGGGATCGGTGTCGCTAAAAGCTTGGTTACTAGGCCTTTGTGTACGGAGCTCGGCAGGCTTGCGATCGTTCAGTTCTATAGCTTGGCTCCGCCCCCCATTCTGCTGTTTTTGAAAAAAAGTTTAGCAGTTACTTATCATGTCTTGATAAACACTTTTTTTTGTCTTTTTCCATGCTACTGTGGTTATGAATATAATTTTAGACAGTTCTATTGGGGGCTGGTAAGAGTCGACGTTCTTTACAGTAGCTGCCTGCAATCCATTTGCCTTTGGCAGACTATGAGGCAAGATATCGTCTTCATAGATATCAAACAAGTATGTCATTCACTATTTCAGAATTTCAACCATTTTAACAATTTATCTATCTGTAGTAAGCAAATGCTTGTTCTTGGGGTTATTTTCTCATTTAAGCCTGTACAATTGCAGTAATATATTATCAACAGGTTTCTGCAAGTGCTGACCTACATAAAATACTTTGATAATGTGTAGGTAGCAGCAAAGTGTGTCATGTATACTAATTAGTCTGCCTAGCACACACTTTCTTAGCTATAACTTAACGTAGCATGAAAGTATTTTGAAGAAAGTAGCAGTACAAAGTTTCTTGAAAGAAATAAAAGAAATAGCATACTCAACACAACAAAGTAAAACAATATATAGGACTGCCTTTGTTCGAGAAAAAGATGGGACACCATATATAATTAAGGGAATAAAAATATTTCAAGCTTTCCAATATGGGTTTGATTTTGCACCTCTAATTGGTTTATTACTTGTTTACTATCAAATACAAATATATGGTATATAAAAAAAAAAAATACTACAAAAATTTCCTTTTGGTTTCTGTTAATGAATTTAATATTACTATCACTCATAGATTGAAAAGCAAAATAGAAGAAAAAAGTACTGTTTAGTACTGTCCATGCGTGTAACTCAGAATACACAAGACAAAAAAATTATTACATCCATGTAATGTAATAATTTAAAGGCCGTTAACTGGCGTAATATACTCCCGCTACGGTTAATCAATGAGTTGTGGCTAGAGTGTAACAAAAACTGTCTCTAACCAACCAAGGAAAACTTAAAGGGACTCTATAGGAAGAGCACAAGACAGTCATAAACTAGGTTATAGCACAAATGTCTTAAATGACTCTAAGAGCACATTTGATTGTTACAGCATTGTGTTTTGCTGTGCATGCACAATAGCCTCTGAATGCTTCCCTATAAGGAAGCATTGGATTGACTGACATTTTCGATCTTGATAATCTCAGCTAGGGAGGTGGAGCGGCTGAACAGAGACCAGTTACTGCGATATGTAAGGTAAGTAAATCTTACCTTGGGAAGTAGGGGTGGATACCTACATTGGTAAGGAACACTATTTCGTTGAGAATACATGTTAGTATTCATACCACCTTAGTGTTCCTTTATTTACAAACAATATCCAATTCGAGTTGTATATACTGTACTATTTTCTTCAAATAATCACCTTCAAACCATAATGTTTGTTCCCAACTAGTAAACAGTGGGGCATCTGAAATGGCATGGTCAGTCATATTACAGAACTCATTTTGTTCACAGATTGGTCTGTATGGTTGTAGAACTGCAAAGGAATAAGAGAACATTTTACATAACTATGTTTAGTAAGGAGCAAACTCTGTACCCTCGTAATGCTCACATATTCCAGGATGATAATATGTACTAATAACTAAAGAAACTCAAGAACAGTTTCATTAATATTAGGAGTATGTCAAACGCCTTCCATGGCCATCACAATCATGCTAGCTAAATATTATTGAACATTTTTGGCAAGATCTGAGTGTTACATTAATACCTCCTTCATCCCTCAACAAACTAGTTACTAGATGTTTCTTTTAATCTATAATAATAGAGCAGCACCCACAGTTCTAATACTTAATACTTTGTATTACTGATCGTGACACTTGGTACAGATAGAAATACACAGATATATGTTTTACGTATTTTACCCATCACTGTTTCTCATGTTGTGAAAGATAGCAAGCTTGGACAGCACTAATTGATATGAACATGTGCACCACCTAATCGGATGGATTATCGTAAAACATTTTACGAGTAACCAGGCAAAGATACATTGTCATTACCTGTACAATGAAAGTCTAATTAGAAGAATATAAGAACAAAAACCTAGCCTTAATACAGAAGAATTGTTTTAAGAATTGGGGTACAGCAGGAGGGGTATAGATTAGCAACACGGAGCACTGGTTTAACCTTGAAGATGTCCACATGAAGGGACCATTTTAAATTCGGCCTATTTTATAATACCAAAAACTGCTTTCTTACATTCAGTGTTGCTGATGCTGCAGCTCCGAGACATAAACATTAAAAATTATTTTGATAAAAAAAACTCAAACTATTTTTATAACTATTTGTGGCACAATATATTACTTTTTGAATAAACCAGTCAAATTTCCAAGTTTATGTTTCATTCAAACCGACTCATGTGGAACAAGGGGTGATGTAGAAAAAGTCTCATAAGAAATGATTTATGAGTTAGTCCAACATTCCAATTTAAATAGAGAATTATCTTCATGCAATGGCAAGCAGTACAATATGTTTCACATTTTTGTTTATTTTTTATTCTATCGGATTGGCCTATTTTGAGGATTGTTTGTATTTCCTGTCATTGCTATTAAATTATTTTAGCTTTTATTTAGTCCAAGAGATAATGGGAAATATAGATATTGTCAGGACTAAAACTTGAAGTGATCTACATTACTAGTGCTTGGCAACTTTATATATACATATACAAACTAATAACTGATAGGACATTTTGCTATATATGGGTTGATATTGTGGTATTTTATGCATTTTCAGAAGATAGATTCCAGCTTGGTTGAATATAAGCCAATCAACATGTTTGATGTCGGGTTGATCTGTATTAGTTTTTCAAATAAAAGCAGAGATTTTACAGCTTTTTCTGAAATTTTTATGCAATCATGATCCTTCATTTTTCCTTAGGTTGTAATAAGGCAGTATAAAGTTCAATTGTGTGCACCTTAGTATCATGAATTTCACGCCCATAGATTTATTAGCACGTGTAAAACATGATAAATGGGGAAAAAAAATCATACGCAGAAATCATGAGCGGAAATCATTAGCTTATGTGCATTTCACCTACATAGTATGAATTAGTTGCCCTTAGTGTTTGCATACAAGTTGCCAGGTTTTACAGAGATTTCTTGAAAACTTGATACCATGAGTATAGATAGCCTTTAGTGCTTAAATGTACTTAAGTAGAGAACAAATGTGTTTTTAAAGATTTTAAGAGATTGCAGTTATTATCTTATCTATTACTTGTCTTTTACTCTTTATATTTAAATAAGACAGGTATAATTTTTAGTTAGATTATGACAAATGGTAATATAGCATAGAAATTAGGTGCAACTTATCATTTACAGGGTATAAAAACAGGGATGCATTTTTTTTTTCATGCAGGCTGTGTCAGTCGCAGCCAGGGGAGGTGTTGCTAGGGCTGCTTAAACAGAAACAAAAGTGATTTACCTCTTAAATGACAGAGAATCGAGCAGTGAGACTGGAAGGGCACGGTATATACAGAAAAATTGCTTCATGTAGATAAAGTTGTTCTTGTGCCTACAGTGCCAGATTGTGATTCTATGAATGTAGTGCCATAGGCTCTGTTTCTGTGAATGGTGTTTGAGAGCATGTGTAGCGGCTGATGGTGTGTGTCTGGAGTAGGCTCAGAGCTGTATGGGGGAGCGGAGTGTGTCTAACATTATGTACCTGTGTATGTCCCTGAGAGTGTGTGACTGAGTGTGTCTGTATCTCTAATGGTATTAATTTATTTTACATATATATATATATATATATATTGTGTGTGTCCTAATAATTTTTTTTTAACTAGCGATCAAATAACTCACGGTGGCCTGATTCATCGAAGGGGGACTGCTTGGGTAGTCCCCCTAAAGTGGATCGGCGGGAAGGTAAGTATGCTAGAGGCTCCAGGGCTCAGAACCTGCAACAGTTTTAGAGCCCATTAAATGCGTGTTGGCATAGAACGCGGTAACGGTAATATGGGGTTAATGAATAAATATGAGAGCCACATACAAACACATAAAAGCTTATTGTCTCTACAGTCTCGACAATAAGCTGCGTGTGGTTAATGATGGTTTCATGAAGAGGATGAGAACTTTTCCCATTGATGGTTCCTTTCTTCATCCTGGAATTTAAACTTTTAAAACTACCATTCAGTTCTTTTTAATGAATATTCAAACTTGCTTATTCCTAATGTTAATTCATTTTCTAACAACTGGACAACTGTTGGGGTATTTTTTTATGCTTCTGTTGTTGTTTTTTTCGTACAATCGCTGTAGACATAAGAGACATAAAATGTTAATTTAGCTTCAGTGCTCATCAAAATGTACTTACACTGCTGTTACCACTAAATTTATTCAGCTTAATTATTTTCTCTATAGTAACCAACTTCTATAGAGAATTATAACTAAAGAGCTGACAAATACAGTAATGCTTCAATTGGTTTGACAGCAGGCCAAATTATTGAGAACAAGGAAAAACTCTGTTAGCTTGACCGGAGGTGAGCTAATCTGGCTGCACTAGGTGCAAGGCTCTGATCAGCGGTACTTGGGCTGCTACCTCATTGTTGACCTTTGTTGATTAAAGTCAAGTTCAAAGTTCTAACACTCATTACTTCAGCACTACATCATGTGCTTTTGTGGGTGTCTGGGGGAACCAATAGAAAATTACAGGCTCAGTATGTGAGTCTCTACACACAGGACTGTTAATACAATACAGCAATGGCACAGTAATAGGAAGAGGGTTGGGAGAAGCAGAGGCAGACTTGAAGTCAGATAGGTGGGTAGGGTGGCTGTCCGTTTTCTTTGATAACCGAGTAGGTGAAGTAGGGGGTAATTAAGTACGGCATTGGTGTAATAGAGAATAGTAAACTGAGAAGATGTAATAGGGATTATAAAACTTTGAGTAGGTTTTAGTAGCAGTTTGTTAATTTATATGGAATATCTGTATTATGGATTAATTAATAAATCTGGGTTAGGTGTAGCAGGGATTGATTCATTTGGGCAACATGGGCAGGTTAATCTAGGGTAAAAATAACTGCAGGCTGATCACGACCTCACAAACACCTAACTAACACTATTTAACATGGCCTGGGATTTATTTATTTATTATTTTAATTTAAATTTCATTTACTTTTATCTCCATTGTTTATAATTTTCCGTCTACTACTGGGGATACCTTTTTATGCATCTTGGGGACACTATGGAAAGAACTTTATACTCTTAAAAATGGACACATATGAAAACAAAATATCTGGGAATACTGGGAACAGGCAAAAAAGTTAAACAAAACAGGAGGAACTCACATGGCACAACAGCTTTATATTAGAAACGGAGATCCGTTGAGTAGCAGGAACATGCTGGGTCCTCAATAAGAGTGGCACAGTCCTCGGGTTACAACTAAATAGAGTGAGCAGCAGAAATCGATAAAAAATCCAACAGCCTCACCCAAAGAGGTTACTTCGTAAGAAAGTAGTGCTGCAGCTTTTTAATAAAATAAACATTTCTTTATTAGACATATTTAAACTATTACCTTTTATTACGTACACAGAGGTGCACAAAATGTGATATTGCAAACAGAGCTGGTGGAAGGATGCTACCCCAAAATGTTTTTTTTTTTTGCCTGTGCAGGCCTATTTGTTGCCCCTACAACCCATATTATTTGCCCCTTTTTTGTATCTTACACGTTTGTGTGTCTCTTTTTCCCCCTTTTGAATATTGTATCACCCTTTTTTCCATTCCTATTCCCACTTTAACGTTCTCACCTTCCTTTTGTGGTCTTTTATCTCTATTGTGTCTCTTATTCCTTTTGTTATTTTTCCTTAATGGCTTACCCTACTTAGTGTATCTTACTCCTGTTTTGTGTATTTTACTTCCTTTAGTGCATCTCATTCCCCCTTTTCCACCTTATTTGTGTCATACCCTCCATTTGTGTCACTTATCCACCTTTTGGCATTACTCGTGATCCTCTATTACTCTTTCTGGTATCTCCTCTTACTCTCTCCATTGTGTCTTTTATTACCATGTCTCTTAACCCACATACATGTGTCTATTGACCACACCATTTATGAACCCTTAATCCATTGTCATTGATGAAGGGGGCAGTGATTCAAGAGGATAATCAAGTGCTCGAAAAAAGTATTCCATGTACAAATTTTATTAGTTATGCAATCTTTTCTTCGATCATTTTAACATATGACCACTTCTTATTTTTATTCAGGCAGATCAGGAGTGCTGAAGGTTACTTACCCCTGTCTAGTAACCAGATTTGTGTGATATCAAAATTCAGAACCACTGATCATCTACCTACTGGACAGTATTGCAAAGCAGTACTGGGATAGCTTTCGTAACTTATTTTTAAAAAAAATCTGCAGTACACACACGGTATTTTGTTTCTTATTATTCATAAATGTGTGTAACTATGAAGGACAGTTGTTTTAATTGATTTATATACTTCTTAGTTTTTATCAAAGGAATGCTTTTACGCTTAAACATATAGCCTTATGCAAGTTTAATGCTAAAATGTTCTGCAATTAATAATGTAATGTATACTTAAGAGCACAAGGAAACTGTAAAACAGTGAAATTAAATTACAGAAAAAAAAAGACAAACAACCTGTATTAATATTAACTAATTCATTCCATTTCCTTTTATTAATGCATTTTCAATAACACTAACGACAATTTAACAGTAATGGAAAATCAACATTATTTACATAAGCAACAGGTGTGTATAGGTATAGATTATGTTAAAGGTTCTGTCACTTGTCCCTGTTTTTAAAAATATGTGCGAGATAAGAAAAATAAAAATGTTATATAGAAATGTACACCTCATCATCCTGTAACTGGCTGCCACCACCTTAGCTCCCTTTCAATCATTGTTATATTATGTGTGTCAGTGTGTGCCCCTATGTATCTGTATGTGTGTCACTGTTTATATCTGTATGAGCGTCGTTCTGTGTATGTGCATCTGCATGTGTGTCTATATGTGTGTCTGTCTGTATGTGTATTCGCATGTGTGTCTGTGTGTGTCTGTGTATCTGTGTATCTGTATGTGTGTCACTGTTTATATGTTTGTCTGTCTGTATGTGTATTTGCATGTGTGTCAGTGTGTGTCTGTGTATCTGTGTATCTGTATGTGTGTCAGTTTTTGTATCTGTAGAAGTGTAATTCCATGTATCTGAATGTGTGTCATTCTGTGTGTCTGTGTATTGACATGTGTGTCCGTGTATGTATCTGTATGTGTTATACAAAGGGAGGGGCGGGAGAAGGTGCATGGGGGGCCCCAGTGCATTTTTCTCACCGGAGCACTGTGGTTTGTAGTTACGCCTCTGCATGTAAGATATTATTAAACTGTAAAATTTGTGTTCAAATGCTGTAATTTTGGGGTTCTGGAATGGATTCATCAAATTTACATAAATTCTTATGGGAAATGTTGATTTGGTTCTCGAGCAAATCGGAACTCGAACAGCCTTCTGGAACGGATTAAGTTCGAGTTCCGAGGTTCCACTGTATCTAATTTTCAATGTTTTATTCAATTGTGTGAATTCCAAAGATGTAATAGCTCCCCTTTAAAAACTAACAATCGTGTTTACATTAGTACATTACATATGGACAGCAGGTGAGGAAAGTAACAGTGATCCAGCTGTGATAGGTCAACATATGTAGGTATAGCCAATACTGAAAATATCTTCTCACAAACACGAATAGCTTATCTTAGATATATTCAAACTTTGCAAATCAATTTACACCAGGACTGAACTTTTCTGCCAATATCCGTTTTATGAGCAATGCAAGATATAATATAGTTTTAGAGAACAAGGCATAGTCAAACTAATCTACCAATTTTTCTCATCACTTTCCAGGATTTTAATATTATGTTACTTATCCCCTATGTTAGAAAAAAAATGTGTTTCTGAGTTCTGAAAATAAAAATGAAATGTAGAAATCCACACAGCTGAAATTAGCTTTATCCTGGAACTGTTTGCCTCCACCTTGGTTCCTTGTCAATCACTGTTATAAGCGTGGCTCTTTTTAAAAAAAAATATTATACGTGGAGTTAGAGTAGTAGTAACAATGTTAATGCTTCTCCTCCTCCAATGCAATGTGTGCCTTGGCTGTGGCAGTCCTAAATGAGATTGTGATGCCAAATACTAAATATTTAATATGCATTTAAAAGAAAAGAGTACACCACATATTCACCAATATTAACCAAAGTTCTAGGCACGATTTCCATAAAAGTAAAAGTTCAATTTTTAGGAAAATATATATAATTAAAGATAAGAGCATATAATTAGAAATCCATCCTCAGATTGCAATAAAAACCCGATCATGATCATCATTAACATACATGCCAGTTGTTATCCATAGCACACATTATTTACATATCCACACTGGCATATTTAACCTGCCCACCGTCTCCTTTAAGCTTATTTTCCATTCTGTCATACATGTCCCTTTTGTTATTATAGGACACTCTGCCTTGAGTTTGCGTGTTGGAAAATACACGCCTTGACACCCACCTACTTAAATGATCTATCAAATAGGGTTTCTCAACAATTCTAGAAACTTTGGTACACTGCGGCAGAAAATGTGATAAAATTACTAACATCTTTAATACTTTGTAAAAATGTTAAGCCCCTGTTTGAAAAAAGGTTTGTACCTTAAACATCAACATAAAAAATAGAGGTAGTTATACAATTATATGTTCAAAGGGGATAAACAGCATTTTGTAACTATTAACCTTTGTTTTAATTCACTATACATTATTCCATTTTAGGGTTGGGAAATATAGATAATTTGCAGTGACACAAATATTGTTGTTGTTTTTTTTTTTAGGTTGTGGTTTGGTTGCTACTACACCTAAATAATTCAACAAACAAAAATGGGGAGTGCAGTGAAAGCACACACACACACAAGCACACACACACACACACACACACACTATACAATACTTATAAGTAGCTGGTTGTTTAAATGTCACATGTGAACTGGCATATATCTGTAAATAAATACACAAACTTAGTACAGTATTGCAATACATAAGATTCTTTGTTGTGTAACACAAGCAACTGGATGCCAAATCTTTTTTTTATATAAATGTATCCCTAGATACATATGAGCTTGACCAAAGAGTCCTCTAGTTGTTCAAACCAAACTGAAAAAAAACATATGATTGCAGACTTGACGAAGTACCACTAAGGTTTTCAGTGACAAACTGTTCTATTGTGTGTCAATGCAGGGATACTCATTAACACACCATTGTTTTATTTTTTAGGCATAATCTTCAACCAACCACTTTAATGTCAGTTAAACTCTAAAGCATTTATCACCAAGCGTCATTGAGAGCAAGTCCCAGAGACATGCCTCCTGTCTCATGATGCATCTAGAGCCAGCAGAGTCAAGACCAGTATAATCTAGCATGTCACTATAATGTGGCTGTTTTAGATAATGATGGTGTCTTATAATGACAGTTCAGATATGGTTGAGCCTGGTAAAAGGACACGCTCATCGCCAGCTGTGACAGAACAAAACATAAAATTAGGGTGGGAGGGAAGTTGTTTGCTGGCCAGAATCCCAAAAGGCACTGAGGTAAGATAATCCCTGCCCCTCTACAAAGACATAACCACTCCCCTAAACATATACAGCCAATCACTAGCACCACTAGTCCGTTTAGCTGTGCTGACTCTCCAGGGCCTTGTATGTACGTAGCGGGGAATGTGGTGCGACTAAAAGTAAAGAGACTACCCCACTTATTCCCCTAATAACGAGAGACAACGAATATTGAATGAAACAGGCCACAGCATTTATTAAAACTTACAACTGTAGGACACATCCGAACTTTATTCTTTTCCTTTAATTCAAATATTAATAAACACATAAATATATATATGCATACCATAATTAACATATAAATCAAGTGAATTTTTTTTCTGATTAGTTTTTTTTGTCACCCAAAATGTGACTCTCAGTGCTCTCCTGCTTTAGTGAAAAATATTTTTATTCTGTGGCCTACTCTAGTTAATAAATACATTGAATGATGTGAAACCTAAAGCCTGATTTCAGTTTTAGAGTAACTCTTGTTTGCACTGCTATAAACTCAAGCATTCAGTATTTTAAAAATTGCTTTCTTTCCCCAGTTTTCCCTTATATCCCGCTGTATAAATACCGAGAATGGGTTTAGTTAGTATGGTGACAGGGAGGGCCGGACTGGGAAAAAAATTTGGCCCGGGCATTTTTCAATCACAGCTGCCCCCTGAGAAGGGGGCGAGGCCAGAGAGGGTGTGTTTTGTCATCACTAATGACAAGCACGCCCCTCTCAAAGTGAGCATGTTGGTTCAATGCGCAGAGCCCCGCTGAAGAGCTCTAGCATGAGAAAAAGGCCCTGTATTTGTTCTACGCAGGGCAAGCAAATTTAATAACATGTTATCGCTGTGCTTACTTTTAACTTGTCTCTGGTGTCTCCAAAAGTGGGATACCAGAGGACAAAAGGGCCAGGAAAGCGTATTGTGCATGTGTTTGGAGCCTGCTTGTGGGATTGCGTCTCTGTAGAGTGAGATGATAATAGTGTGGTATTGTGTAAATAGGTCAATTTTATTCGTGTTTGTGGTGTAATATGTGTGGCCAGGGGCTGTAGAGAGTGTGTGTATAGAAAATATAGTATATGTTTGCTTACAAGGAATGTAGTGTGTGCATAGGGGATCCATAGTTTGTATGTCAGGAATGTAGTGTGAGTAGATGATGCAGTGTGTGTAGGGGATCTAATGTGTAAAAGACCCAGAGTGTGTATAGGAGATCATGTGTGTGTATGTGTGTGTGTAGAGAATTCATAGTGTATATAGGGATCTAGTGTGTGTGTGTGTCTAAATTAGATGATCCACAGTTGGATCTAGCGTGTATCTGGAGCTTAATGTGTGTAGTGGTGCAGTGTGAGGGGTGCTGTAGTATATATACATATATGTTTGCATGTATTGTATGTGTGAGGGGCGCATGTGTGTGTGTGTGAGGGGTGCAGTCTGTGTGTAAGAGGGGTGCTGTATGTATGAGGGTGTTCTTATCTGCCATCACATTCTATGTTTCTAATTTTCTTTCTCTGTTAACTCACTGAGGTTTTTTTAGTACAGTATATACAGTCAGGCCCATAAATATTGGGACATCTACACAATTCTAATCTTTTTGACTCTATACACCAACACAATGGGTTTGAAATGAAACAAACAAGATGTGCTTTAACTGCAGACTTTCAGCTTTAATTTGAGGGTATTTACATCCAAATCAGGTTAACGGTGTAGGAATTACAACAGTTTGTATATGTGCCTCCCACTTTTTAAGGCACCAAAAGTAATGGGACAGTTTAACAGTCATAAATCAAACTTTCACTTTTTAATACATGGTTGCAAATAATTTGCAGTCAATTACAGCCTTAAGTCTGGAACGCATAGACATCACCAGACGCTAGGTTCATCCCTGGTGATGCACTGCCAGGCCTCTACTGCAACTGTCTTCAGTTCCTGCTTGTTCTTGGGGCATTTTCCCTTCAGTTTTGTCTTCATCAAGTGAAATGCATGCTCAATCGGATTCAGGTCAGGTGATTGACTTGGCCATTGCATAACATTCCACTTCTTTCCCTTAAAAACTCTTTGGTTGCTTTTGCAGTATGCTTAGGATCATTGTCCATCTGCACTGTGAAGTGCCGTCCAATGAGTTCTGAAGCATTTGGCTGAATATGAGCAGATAATATTGCCCAAAACACTTCAGAATTCATCCTGCTGCTTTTGTCAGCAGTCACATCATCAAAAAATATAAGAGAACCAGTTCCATTGGCAGCCATACATGCCCACGCCATGACACTACCACCTCCATGCTTCACTGATGAGGTGGTATGCTTTGGATCATGAGCAGTTCCTTTCCTTCTCCATACTTTTCTCTTCCCATCACTCTGGTACAAGTTGATCTTGGTATCATCTGTCCATAGGATGTTGTTCCAGAACTGTGAAGGCTTTTTTAGATGTTGTTTGGCAAACTCTAATCTGGCCTTCCTGTTTTTGAGGCTCACCAATGGTTTACATCTTGTGGTGAACCCTCTGTATTCAGTCTGGTGAAGTCTTCTCTTGATTGTTGACTTTGACACACATACACCGACCTCCTGGAGAGTGTTCTTGATCTGGCCAACTGTTGTGAAGGATGTTTTCTTCACCAGGGAAATAATTCTTCGGTCATTCACCACAGTTGTTTTCCGTGGTCTTCCGGGTCTTTTGGTGTTGCTGAGCTCACCGGTGCGTTCTTTCTTTTTGAGGATGTTCCAAACAGTTGATTTGGCCACACCTAATATTTTTGCTATCTCTCTGATGGGTTTGTTTTGTTTTTTCAGCTTAATGATGGCTTGCTTCACTGATAGTGACAGCTCTTTTGATCTCATATTGAGAGTTGACAGCAACAGATTCCAAATGCAAATAGCACACTTGAAATGAACTCTGGACCTTTTATCTGCTCCTTGTAAATGGGATAATGAGAGAATAACACACACCCGGCCATGGAACAGCTGAGCAGCCAATTGTCCCATTACTTTTGGTCCCTTGAAAAGTGGGAGGCACATATACAAACTGTAATTCCTACACCGTTCACCTAATTTGGATGTAAATACCCTCAAATTAAAGCTGAAAGTTTGCAGTGAAAGCACATCTTGTTAATTTCATTTCAAATCCATTGTGGTGGTGTATAAAGCCAAAAAGATTAGAATTGTGTCGATGTCTCAATATTTATGGGCCTGACTGTATATGTGTGTGCGCTATGTGTGTGTGAGGATGCTGTGTGTGTGCTGTGTGTGTGAGAGTGATGTGTGTGTGTGTGTGAGGGCGCTGTTTGTGTGTCTGAGGGTGCTGTGTGTGTTAGAGTGCTGTGTGTGTGGGCTGTGTGTGTGTGAGGGTGGTCTGAGTGTGATGTGTGTGAATATGTTTGTAGGGATTGTGTGTGGGGGGTAACATATATGAAATATGTAATTTTTTTATAAAAAAAAAAAACCTAAACTTTATATCCCCCCGTCCCTTCCAACCTTTTGCCTGGTAGGGGGAGTGGGGGAGGTTGTGCTGCAGTCCCTGGGGCTCCTAGTGCTGAGTGAACTCTAGCCTTTGAGACTAGAGTTCACTCTCGTGAGATCTGAGCGTTGCTGTGATAATCGTGGCAACGCTCCGACCGCATGAGAGGAACCCGGCGGAGCTGCAGGTAAGAGCTCCACTGGGTCCTCTCTTCCTGCTTCCCCAGCCGGTGGCCGCATGTCAGTGCATGAGGGCCGGTGAGGGAAATCTTTGATCTCCCCACCGGCCCATAAAGGCAGACAGCAGGGCGGGCGCACAGATAGCGCCGGCTCTGCATGGACCAGCAGGGGAATTCATATGATCTGCCCTGCCGGCCTTGGCCCATGGCCATCGCGGCCCACCGGGCATTTGCCCGGTATGCCCGATAGCCAGTCCGGGACTGGTGACAGTGTCCTCCCAGGTATACAACTCCTACTAATATCTGGCAGATTGGAACATGTATGTCCTGATGTGCCCGAAATTAGGGGCTCTAGTACTGCATGGTTACATAACAAGCTTAGAGAGCAAATTTCACCAAATGTTTAATATTTAGGTCCCTAATGAAACTAATTCTGGTACTAACAAGGTGAAAATAGAACATCTTCCGCTGGCCATTCTCTCTTTTGCATACATACCAAAGATTTAAACTTCTTCCTCTGAATTTCATGCAGGAAGTGGCTGAGATATTCACAGAAAATCTGGGCAAAACATGTACAAATGTATCTGCGCAGAGAGTGCATCCCTGAAAGGATTACAAGATAGTTAATCCAAACACAAGCAGCATAAAATAAGTGTTCTGTTTTTGTGCTATATAAATATATAAATAGATTTTCATGGAATTTGCTGCTACCATTAAGGTTATGATGCTCAAGTGAAGCAGTAAGGGTCCACGTCGCAATACAAAGGTTGTCAGAGAGGTGGGGGGGAAATAAAAGTAGAATATAAATATTTAGTAGAGAGAAATATTGGATACTTATTCAATACAATATATTCTATATTTGCAAGCTAGTAAATATAGCTCTTGGAATGTATTTTCATAAGCTGTAACAAATAAAGTGATGGCAGAGTTTTCTGAGAAATATTGAATTTGATGAACACTTTAATGTGTGCTGAGGATGAGAGCATTCAAGTCTTAGAAAACTAAACCGAGACATTATGTAATTAAACACTAATGATCAACTTCCCGAGCTTCAATTACACAGGAATTAAATGCCACTTTTATTTATTTTGCTGTTTCTGACACTTGTTCAGATCATGCATGAAGCTGTTATTTGAAAAAAGCACATTTTCAAGAGATGCTATTTTAAAACGGATCTGCCTTTGTACATTTCTCAAAGGCAATTTAAGATTTTCTTTTTATGTTATGATGGATGTCAAAAATACAGTGAATGTAGGTAGGCATTTAAAGTATTTATACAGCAAATAACTTAATAAAGCTATAAATACATATATAAGGAAACAGTAAATAATATTCAAATTTATATTTCCTCTCTATTTTTCCCTAAAAAAACTATTTATACTGATTAGTGGAAAAATCTATCAGGATTAACCATTCAAAAAAGGGAGATTAAAGGGACCATTCACGAGTAAACGTTCAAAAATAAGATCTGTAGTAAGATTTGAAATTAAAGGTATACTCTATGCACCAAAACCACTTTGTCTTCATGAAGTGGTTTTGGTATGTAAGCCTGTCCCTTTTTCAGTCAATGTAAAATAGCACTGTTTAAATTTGTCCACTACCACATCTCAAGTGACAGTCACTAGAGGCGCTTCCTTTTTAAGGCCTATGTAAATCAAAGGTGTAGACATTTCACATGATGGTGTTCAACACCCCTAATGCTTTTATTGTTGTGCACAGAAGGAATTATCACTGGTGACTACACCAGAAGTGGAGTTGCTACTGTGCGGCAATTGACCTGAAGCTTGAAAGTTCATCTTAAAGGGTTACTCCAAAAGTTTTGATGGGCTGGATCTTTTTGTAGTAATATGCCCTTTTAAGCAATGTGAAGTAGGTTCCCCCACCTTCTATTTACAGAATAACCTGCATTTTACTTACCTGGAATCCAGCACAGGAAGAAGCTCCCAGGGCTGAGGTCCATGTCTCCACCTGTCGTTACATAGGCCTTGCATGGTCCAATCACAGACTTCTCAGAGAAACCTGTGGTTGGAACCTTTCACCAGTTTAGAGAGCATGCGCCAACCTGAGCAGGTGATTTGGGGGTGTAGGAAGAAGAGGACAGTGGGTGGGATGGAAATTAAATTATAACATTTAAAAAGAGCAATATTATTAGTGAAGGGAGGCGGTAGGGAGCACCCATACGGTGAACAGAAGAGGATGATTATTTTCCCCTTGCAGGCTCTCTGCAAGGGGTTAGATTAGCATGTCTGTGATCAGCACAGACAACAGATGAAAATATGCACAGAATTTACATTAGGCAGCCCGGAACAGAGTTCTGTTGAAATTGCTCAAATTAAATATATTGATTTTTAATGTAAGGTATTTTTTTTTAACAATCATGATCCCATTATTTAATAAACCTTTTATTCAAAACTTTGACCTTGACGTTTCTCTTTCATATTAACCAAAACAGATATGACTACAAATGTTCACTAAACAGGAAATTACAGCAAATTGTAAACAAAACTGAAAATTATATACTAAAAAAACATTTTCCAGCTTAGTTAACTTGGCCTGAATGTGTAATTCCCTTTGTCAATATTTCACGATTCTCAGTTTAGTGAATTACTGCAAATATGAATGTAATATTAGCAACCTTTGCATATATTAAACTTGGAGGAGTCAGTTGTTAAAAATCTTTAAGATTAATTATTTTGAAAAATGCTATAAATTACTGAATTAAACAACACACACATGGTTATTTACTAAACTGAGAATTCAAAGAAATTTCAAATTTAAGGTCAAAATACCTCAACCGGAAAAATTATTTAAGTTGGCTATGCGTTCAGTTCAGCTATTCTGGTTTTACATTGGAAATTTATTTTGATTTTACTTTAAATTCTCGCTTTAGTCAATAACTCTGACAGTTTATCTTAATGATATATTTAGTAGATTCACTGGCACACAATGACTTCTTAGTTATTGAGGTGATACTACAACTCTATGGAAACTATTCTAGATAATGTTTCTTTATCTATGTTTCGAACTTCTGAATAAAGTTTATCTGATATGTTCTCACGGATGGCTAGTTGTTAGTAAAGAGAACATCACACGGAGAGGATGAATCTGACATTCCAACATATTATGAAGGAACTAAATGCCCTGATTGCCTCTCACCCCGATTTTGTCAGAAATTAAGGGTTTATGGCAACCATATCACTATGATAATCTTACATGGGATAAAATAAAATCCTATCAGGATGCCAGTTTGACAGATCCACTATCTTATATTTCTCCCTGGAGAAAAGCATTGCTAGTCATAGTAATAATAATAATCTGTTCATGAGGAAGGAAGAAAGGAAGAAAGGAAGAAAGGAAGAAAAGAAGAAAGGAAGAAAGGAAGAAAGAAAAAGAAAAGAGCTACACTTCTTTAAAAAGAAATCACTTCTGTAAAAAAAAAAAGAAAAACCAGGATGGCTGAATTTCTGCCAAAAGTTTTGGCTCAACCAAATTTCGGCATTGAAAAAAGATGGAAAAAATGAATTAGATGAATCAAAAGGCGTGGAATGGACCAATCAGTGTGCTGCTAAATATATGGGTAGTATAAATATTATATATTTTTTATTAACTAACAGGCACATGTTATCACCATGGTTCACAGATCAATTGATAAAAAGTATTAAAAGTATAATATATAAATGTAATTTTTTAGTGCCCCTCCTTTGTTTTCCTTCTGTTGATCACTGCTCATTTACTCTGTGAGTAAAATCAAGATTTAGTAACTGTCGCCTAGCCACAAATCCTATTTTTTCCCATTAACATTTCTTTTATATATATATATATATATATTTAACTCCATATTGGGTACATGATTCTGCTTCATTTCAGTACGGAGTTCGGGAATTCGGCAGATCACTCAATTGATACAAATGACTGTTATGCATTACGCTATATATATATATAATTCTTAAACATTCTGTATTGTCATGTTTGTTATATGTTTGTGCATTTGGAAACCTGACTTCTGTTTCTTAGTCTGTTTATTGTTGTATTATAAACCTACATAGCATGTAGGATATGTTTATTTATTTAGATATATTTATTTGTATTTAAAACTAGCTCTAATTGTATTCAGTTCATCTCACAATAATGATATGCTATCAGAGGATCTGGGGGACAACAATACTGCTCCAATTTGGCTTCCTCGGATGATATCCCACTGTATCATTACTAGGAAAGGGTTTAGTTAACATGGTGACAGGGTCCTCCCAAGTACATAACTTCTTCTAATGTCTGGCAGATCGGAACACGTATGTCCTGATGTGCCCGAAATTAGGGGTTCTACTACTGAATGGTTATATAAGAAGCTTGGCAATTATATGAATCTCCAAGTCTTCTGCATACAACCAAATGCATGAGGTGAGTCTGCTGTATTCATTTTAAACCACATTGTCACACCAAACTTGCTTTGTTTTATTAGATACAATAAAAGTGAATTTAAAGCGATGAGGTTGGTACTCTGGCATCTTTCCTGACCTGAAGCGTGACCTTGTATCTTGAATGGTTCCTTCACTTGTTTGTCAGTCGTTCTTCTACATTAGGACATTTAGCCTTTAATGTTCAAATTTCGGAACACTCCATGCTTTATACTTTTATTATCTGTTTATTGACAATGTGGTTTCAAGTGCACTGCTCCCTTGATTAAAAGTACACATTCTTTCCAAATTCATAATAGATCAATCTAAACTGTTATAATTATCTGGATGCTGGCAGGAATTTGTCTATGGCCGTGAGCTGCTGTAATGGAATAAATCCATTGATTATACACAAATCGGCTTGTGTTAATGCTGTATATTGGCTGCTGTAAAGAAAAATAGACACATTATACAAGGCTAAACTCACTTTATGTTAGAAATTATTGATTTGTCAATGTCTTTAATTTTAATATTATGCTATATCCAGGTTGCATTTTATTTACTTCTAGAGTAATTTCCCTATTATTATTCTATTATAATGAGTGTTTTGTTTGTCAAAGTGCTTTTACCAAATAAGGTTATCTGTTTACCATAGATACAAATTGTAAAAACAATGTTTAAACATTTTTTCACAAGTGTCAGAAAATCATTGATGCTGTTGTTTGTGTACTGACTTCTTGCCTACTTTTTTTTACAATTAAAGGACCACTCTAGGCACCCAGACCACTTCAGCTTAATCAAGTGGTCTGGGTGCCAGGTCCTTCTAGGGTTAACCCATTTTTTCATAAACATAGCAGTTTCAGAGAAACTGCTATGTTTGTGAATGGGTTAACCCTTCCCCTATTTCCTCTAGTGGCTGTCTCATTGACAGCCGCTAGAGGCGCTTGCGTGATTCTCACTGTGATTTTCACAGTGAGAGCACGCAAGCGTCCATAGGAAAGCATTATGAATGCTTTCCTATGTGACCAGCTGAATGCGCGCGCAGCTCTTGCCGCGCGTGCGCATTCAGCCGAATGGGAGGAGAAGAGGAGGATCGGAGGAGGAGAGCAGGAGGAGATCTCTCCGCCCAGCGCTGGAAAAAGGTAAGTTTTAAACACTTTCCCCTTTCCAGAGCCCGGCGGGAGTGAGTCCCTGAGGGTGGGGGCACCCTCAGGGCACTCTAGTGCCAGGAAAACGAGTATGTTTTCCTGGCACTAGAGTGGTCCTTTAAAATATATAGAACCCCCCCCCCCCTCACCCTCCCCTCCTACCCCCCCCCCCCTACCCCCAAGGGGAGACCTAGAAAGTGGAGTGGAGGAAAATATAAAACCGGATAGGGACCTGTTGAATAAAGCATACCCCTTCCTCCACCCCTTTAGAAGTATTTGATTAAATGAGTATATGGAACATATAAGCCTCCTAGCCTTTTAATACATAGACCAGGGATTGTCTAATCTATTTTCTTAATAACTCTAAAGGCCAGATGATGCCAATCTCATTGGAGGGATTAAGCCTTTCAGATCTGACAATTGTGCATCCCCTAAAAGGAATGGTGGAAGGCTGGGAATTGGGCACCCTCTTGCTCTATAGCTATTAGGAACATGGGGAATACCATGTTTTATTATTATTTAGCTATGGGTCTTGGGGAACCCTAATCTCCTTTTTTCCTCTTTTTCTATGACCTCCATCCTATCCCCAAGGGTAAAGGAAGGAGTAGATGTATTCACTGGTATTTCCTTAGTTAATAATGGGATCTGCGAGGGCCCTTGGAGTATAAACTTTAAAAAAAGCTAGCTTTCCCTTAATACATGTATAAACATGTTTGCTTTTTTAATATCATTCATGTTTTAAGTACTTTCAGTGACACTGCATTGCTCTTTGCTGTGGCAATTAAAGAATTACGGTAATAGGACTTTAATGTTCTAGATCAGTGGTTCCCAAATCAGTCCTCAAGGCAACCCTACCAGTCCAGGATACAGGGATTAACCAGTTGTGTCTAAGGTGTTTTATCTTTCTTTCTAAAAAAAAATATTGGACACAACTGGGTAATTCCTAATTCCTGGAGTGGTAGGGGTGCCTTGAGGACTGGTTTGGGAAGCACTGTTCTAGATAAATGTTATATCAATCTGCATTCTATTCCCTTATTAAAACTATATACAGGGCATCCAGGATGCATGCCATGTTTTCTTTATAATTTGTAATTGGAGAGAGTTCTATTTGATCAACTATCCCCCTCATGTAGATAGAGAAAAATAAAAAAGATAACTCAGTCAATCAAACCCTAATGGCCGATCTACATCATTCCATGAGGATTCGGAGAATTGGTCATATTTTTTTCAATAGTGGCAAAAATCTCAAGGAACAAATGGAAAATATAATTTTGCAAGACAATTTGATAACAACATCGCTGTCCTGACACAGTCAGCCGTCAAATTGACTGGACCCATATTGCAGAGGATGTCCTGCCAAAGTACAGTCATTGTTGAATGGCAGTATCCACTTATCTCGACAGATTGGGTCCAGATTGAGTCATTTGGTGACCACTTAGATTTTTCCCAAAACTATGGGAGAGTAGGTTTTAAGAAAAATGTTTCCTTGTTGTTTGCTAGTTTCTGTTTTCTATTTCTTCTTATTTTTGGTTGTACTGTTTGCACAACATAATACATGAAATGTTCCGTCAGGGCTGAGCCATGTTTCCAAAATAAAGATGAGTGACATTATAAATGATGGTGGTAAGTGACCAGCCACTCAGAGTATGTCGCTTACGGACATTGACACAATGGCAAGTTAACATTACAGTAAATCTTAAAAAAAAGAGACATATGTAAACCTCATGTGCTTCTCTACTAACAACCCAGTAACAACTAAAGGTACTTGACAGAAGATGTCTATGGAAATTGCAATATCTCAGCTCAGGATAGTCCTAGCTCCTTGGACATAAAACCGATTCCCAGAGCACATTATAAAGTACATAGGAAAATGCTCATTCTTGTTCCTTAAACTTAGAACTTTGTGAATTTTCCAGGCACGTCTTAGGCAATTCCAATGGAAGATAGATGCATGAAATCTGGTTTTGGTAGTACCGTATATACTCGAGTATAAGCCGAGTTTTTCAGCACATTTTTTGTGCTGAAAAAAACCAACTCGGCTTATACTCGAGTCAGAGTCTGTATTATGGGAATTTGCATTGCCATAATACAGACCGGGAGAGAGGGGGGCTGGCAGAGCTGTACTTACCTGTCCTGCAGCTCCTGTCAGCTCTCTCCTCCTCCGCGCCGTCGAGTTCAGCACCTCGGTCAGCTCCCAGTGTAAGTCTCGCGAGAGCCGCGGCTCTCGCAAGACTTACACTGGGAGCTGACAGAGGGAGCTGCACAGACCGGGCGGAGGAGGAGGGAGCTGACAGGAGCTGCAGGACAGGTAAGTTACAGCTCTGCCAGCCCCCCTCTCCCCCCCACTGAACTGCCAATGACACTGGACCACCAGGGAAGGAGCCCCCCTCCCTGCTATGTATCAAGCAGGGAGGGGGGACTAAAAAATATAATAAAAATAATAATAATCATAATAATTCAATTAAATAATAAATAATAATAAAAAATATAATAATATTAAAAAATTAAAAAATAATTAATAAAATAATTAATAATATATCAAAATGCCCACCCCCACCAACACATACACAAACACACACTGCATCACTCACACTTCATTCATACGCACACTGCATTCATACGCACACTGCATTCATACACGCACTGCACTCATACACTGCACTCATACGCACACACTGCATTCATACACACACACTGCATTCATTATATACACACACTGTAAATAAATATTCAATTAATATAATTTTTTTAGGATCTAATTTAATTTAGAAATTTACCAGTAGCTGCTGCATTTCCCGCCCTAGTCTTATACTCGAGTCAATAAGTTTTCCCAGTTTTTTGGGGTAAAATTAGGGGCCTCGGCTTATATTCGGGTCGGCTTATACTCGAGTATATACGGTAATTGCAAATCACCCCAGCACTCATGCATCGCTATACATTGGATTATCAGCATTTGTTCTGGCCCAAAATGCAGAGAACTTGATATACCACTCACAATGTGTCAGAAGAATCTCCAGTTCAATGATGGGCGCAAAGATCTAGTCTTTCTAGGTTAAGACAAATGCTTAAGAATGGGTGAAAGTGTGTCTGGAGGGATAGTGTCAGGATCGGGACAGGGATCCAACACGCAGAGTACAAAGAGTGGAAAGGTACGTATACCGGACCTTAGAATGGCCGGACTAACGTACCGAGAGTAAAGAATAGTCAGAGACAAGCCGAGGTCGAGGGAACGAGAAGACAGATAAGCGAGAGACAAGCCGGGTAAAGGGATAACAGAGAAGCAGGGTAGTACAACGAGCCGAGTCAAAACCAATAGAGCAAACTAGAATACCAGAGCACTGAGTGACTAGACAAGCTAGAACCACGACAGGGCAATGAGCTGAAGTAAGGAGTAAGCTTAAATACCCTGGCTCTGGATGGAAATCACGCCTCTGACAAGTACCGATTGGATATCGGACACTTGAGTGACAGATCGCTCGTGATAGCGTCATGACGTCACGTATTGAGCGTCCTGCTAGAAAAGGACGTGGATTCCTCGCGGCCGGTGTTTAAGTGACTGGATGAACCGCGAGGAACGGAGGAAACTGCTCGCCTGGACGGATACACCACCAAGTCTCTACCTCCCTTAGAGGTAGAGGCCTCAGGTACCCTGACAGTACCCCCCCTCTCAGATACGCCCACCGGGCGGAATGAACCGGGGCGAGATGGGAAGCGGAGGTGAAATGCTCTGCGAAGGCGAGAAGCATGAACGTCCTCCTGAGGTACCCAACTCCTCTCCTCAGGACCATATCCCCTCCAGTTGACCAGATATTGCAATTTTCCCCTTGAAATTCTGGAGTCAATGATGGAGCTGACCTCGTACTCCTCCCGACCCTCCACCTGAACAGGACGAGGCGAGGGGACCTTAGAGGAGAATTTGTTGCAAATGAGGGGTTTCAACAAGGAGACATGAAAAGAGTTAGGAATGCGCAAGGCAGGTGGCAGAGCAAGGCGATACGCAACCGGATTGATACGAGTGAGAACCCTGTAAGGGCCTATGTAGCGAGGAGCAAATTTCATGGATGGAACTTTTAGGCGAATATTCTTAGTACTCAACCATACCCTATCCCCAGGAACAAAAACAGGAGCCGCTCTTCTATGTTTGTCAGCGTGTTTCTTGAACAGCGAGGAACTATGTAATAGAATTTGCCGAGTCTGATCCCATAATTTCTTCAGGTTGGCGACATGATCATCAACCGACGGTATCCCCTGAGAAGAGGAAACCGAAGGAAAAATCGAAGGATGAAAGCCATAGTTCATGAAGAAAGGGCTAGAGCGAGTTGAATCGCAAACAAGGTTATTGTGTGCGAACTCTGCCCAAGGAATCAGACCGACCCAATCGTCCTGGTGTTCGGAAACAAAGCAACGCAGATACTGTTCGATCTTTTGATTAGTACGTTCAGCAGCTCCGTTAGACTGAGGGTGATAGGCAGAGGAGAAGTTCAATTTGATGCCCATTTGAGAACAAAAGGATCTCCAGAAACGTGAGACAAATTGAGAACCTCTATCAGAAACAATCTCTGAAGGAATCCCATGTAGGCGAAAAACTTCTCTCGCAAAAATCTCCGCCAATTCAGGAGAAGTCGGAAGTTTAGGTAATGGCACGAAATGGGCCATCTTAGTAAATCTATCCACCACCGTGAGAATAACAGTCTGTCTTTTGGAAGCAGGCAAATCAACGATAAAGTCAATGGACAAACAGGACCAAGGTTTCTCAGGAATGTCCAAGGGGTGTAACAGACCACATGGGGATGCATGAGGTAGTTTAGTCTTGGCACAAGTCTCACAAGCTGCGACGAACTCCTCAATATCTTTTCGAAGTGAAGGCCACCAGAAATCCTTGGATATCAGAGAGTATGTCTTGCGAATACCAGGATGACCAGCTATTTTACTTTCATGAAAACATTGTAAGAGCTCCAGTTGAAGTTCAGGAGGAACAAAGTTTCTTCCCTCAGGAGTGTTTCCGGGAGCTAGATGTTGTGACTTCAAGATCTGGTCAAGTAGCGGAGAATGAATTTTGAGACTGGTATTAGCAATAATATTGCATTTGGGTACAATGAAAGACAAAAGTGGTTCAACTGAAGCAGAGGGTTCATATTGGCGAGATAGCGCATCGGCTTTAGAATTCTTTGACCCAGGTCTGTAAGTCAGAACGTAATTGAAATGGGTAAGAAACAACGACCAACGAGCCTGCCTGGAGGACAGGCGCTTGGCCTCTCCGATATAGGACAAGTTTTTGTGGTCTGTCAGAATGGTAACAGGATGTAATGTACCTTCCAATAAATGTCTCCATTCTTTCAAAGCCTTGATAACCGCTAGTAATTCTCTGTCACCAATGTCATACCTGCTTTCAGTACCGGTCAATTTTTTAGAGAAAAATCCACATGGATGTAATGGTTTATCAACACCCAACCTTTGAGATAGAACAGCACCTAAACCAGTCTCTGATGCGTCTACCTCGAGCAAAAAAGGCAGAGAAGTGTCAGGGTGAACTAAAATTGGAGCGGAAGCGAAAAGCTCCTTGAGAGTCTTGAACGCAAGGAGAGCTTCAGTAGTCCAATTCTTAGTATCAGCCCCCTGTTTGGTCATGTTAGTGATAGGTGCAATAATGGAAGAATAGCCCTTAATAAAGCGCCTATAATAATTGGAAAAGCCAATAAATCTCTGTATGGCTTTAAGACCTGTGGGTAAAGGCCACTCTAGAATGGATTGGAGCTTATCCGGATCCATCTTAAATCCCTCCCCAGAGATCACATAGCCGAGAAAGGTTACCTGGGTTTGATCAAAGCTACATTTCTCCAACTTGCAGTACAAGCCATGCTGGAGAAGCTTGTGCAAAACCCTCCTGACTTGCTTGTGATGAATCTCAATCTCACTAGAATGAATGAGTATATCATCTAGGTATACAATGACGCACTCTTGCTGAAATTCCCTAAGAACCTCGTTTATCAGATCTTGGAATACCGCTGGCGCATTGCATAACCCAAAAGGCATAACAGTATATTCATAGTGACCATATCGAGTATTGAATGCCGTCATCCACTCATGTCCCTGCTGGATTCTCACCAAGTTATATGCCCCTCTGAGGTCTAACTTGGTGAAAATTGTAGAGCCCTTCAAACGATCGAAGAGTTCGGTGATCAAGGGAATCGGGTAGGCATTTTTAATGGTTATCTTATTCAAGCCTCGATAATCAATACAAGGTCTCAAAGAACCATCTTTCTTTTTAACAAAAAAAAATCCAGCCCCGGCAGGGGAGGAGGACCTCCTGATGAATCCCTTGTCTAAATTCTCGTGAATATATTCCTCTAGGACTGAGTTCTCCTTTATAGATAATGGGTATACATGACCTCTGGGAGGCATGGTACCAGGGAGTAGGTTAATTTTGCAATCAAAGGACCTGTGTGGGGGTAAGGTATCGGCTTTCTTTTTGTCAAATACTGCCTTTAAATCTAGATACTGAGGCGGAATTTGTGTCTCTGTAGGATTGTCAGAGGTATTCGATGTATTAGTTAATCCAAGAGGTAAGACCTTCCGCAAGCATTTTTCTTGACAATTCTCTCCCCACGAAACTATCTCCCCTGATTCCCAATTAATAATAGGGTTGTGTCTCCTCAGCCAGGAGTACCCCAGAACTATGGGAATAGACGGAGAAGAGATGAGCATTAAGGATATATCCTCTTTATGCAGGATGCCAACAGTCAAGTTAATCGGTATGGTCTCATGGAAAATAACAGGCTCAAGTAACGGTCTACCATCGATGGCCTCGACAGCCAGAGGTGTCTCTTTTAACTGGGATGGAATAGCATGCTTGGCAGCAAAACCCTGATCTATAAAGCTCTCAGCAGCTCCAGAATCGATTAGTGCCATAGTCTTAACTACTCCCTTCTCCCACTTTAAAGAAACGGGTAACACAAGCCTGAGCTCCTTGTAGTTGTGAATAGAGGACAAAGTAGAAACACCCAAGGCCTGTCCTCTAGAGGAACTTAGGTGCGAGCGTTTCCCGAACGATTGGGACAATTTAGGCGTAAATGACCCCTGACTCCACAATACATACATAAACCCTCCCTTCTCCTGTACTGTCTCTCGCTTTCAGTGAGATGAGTACTGCCTATCTGCATAGGTTCAGGAATACGTAAGTCTTTGAACTCAGAGATTTGAAAGGTAGGCGCTAGTTTAAAGGAGGGTCTACGGGTCCTATCTCGAGTGTTCTGCCTCTCTCTTAAGCGTTCATCAATACGAGATATAAAAGAAATTAAATCCTCCAAATTTTCAGGGAGTTCTCTAGTAGCGACCTCGTCAAGAATTACATCTGATAACCCATTCAGAAACACATCTATATAAGCCTGTTCGTTCCACTTAACTTCTGCCGCCAAGGATCTGAACTCTAGTGCATAATCCACAAGTGTTCGATTGTCCTGTTTAAGGCGCAACATTAATCTAGCTGTATTGACCTTTCTGCCAGGAGGGTCAAAAGTTCTTCTAAACGCAGCTACAAAGGCATTATAATTATAGACTAGTGGATTATCATTCTCCCATAAAGGATTGGCCCATCTCAAAGCTTTTTCAATGAGCAGAGTAATAATAAATCCAACCTTTGCTCTATCTGTAGGATAAGAGCGGGGTTGTAATTCGAAATGGATGCTAATCTGGTTTAGAAAGCCACGACACTTCTCCGGTGACCCGCCATAACGTACTGGTGGGGTAATACTGGAAGAAGCACCTACAGTGGCTACCTCTAGACCTGAGACTGCAGGAGAGATAGAAGGAGTACGTGTCTCCTCAGGTGGATTACTAGCACGAGACAAAAGTGCCTGTAGTGCCAAAGCCATCTGATCCATCCTATGTTCCATGGCGTCAAACCTGGGATCCGAAGAACCAAGCTGACTGTTTGTACCTGCAGGATCCATTGGCCCTGTCGTAATGTCAGGATCGGGACAGGGATCCAACACGCAGAGTACAAAGAGTGGAAAGGTACGTATACCGGACCTTAGAATGGCCGGACTAACGTACCGAGAGTAAAGAATAGTCAGAGACAAGCCGAGGTCGAGGGAACGAGAAGACAGATAAGCGAGAGACAAGCCGGGTAAAGGGATAACAGAGAAGCAGGGTAGTACAACGAGCCGAGTCAAAACCAATAGAGCAAACTAGAATACCAGAGCACTGAGTGACTAGACAAGCTAGAACCACGACAGGGCAATGAGCTGAAGTAAGGAGTAAGCTTAAATACCCTGGCTCTGGATGGAAATCACGCCTCTGACAAGTACCGATTGGATATCGGACACTTGAGTGACAGATCGCTCGTGATAGCGTCATGACGTCACGTATTGAGCGTCCTGCTAGAAAAGGACGTGGATTCCTCGCGGCCGGTGTTTAAGTGACTGGATGAACCGCGAGGAACGGAGGAAACTGCTCGCCTGGACGGATACACCACCAAGTCTCTACCTCCCTTAGAGGTAGAGGCCTCAGGTACCCTGACAGATAGTGAGAGAGAGGAGGAGGAGAACGAGTAGACTGTCTGTTTTATGGATTTAGCATTACATCCAAAGAACATTTATATTTAAGACAATTGCATATGAGTTGCTATTAAGGGGTGTTAATGAAAATTCCCAACATGAACCATATTTGTTTAGTTATTTATTTTGTGGTACTCCATCCGAAACACAGCATATTTTGATGCAAAAAAAAAAAAATAAAAAAAAGCTTTAACATGTTAGTTAAGAATTTTCCTTCCACAATGGTGTAGGTTAAAAAATATATATATTATTTTATTTTATTATATTATTTTAATAAAATTATTTTACAACTGAAAGTGTATTTTGAACATAGAACCCTTCACAAAGGCAATTATTTGAGAATTGTTGTGCAAAGAGGAGCAGTACAGATTAGAGGAGAATGCATTTAGCTCGCATTGCTTCAATATTTCATGTTATTTGTTATATATGGATATCACCGCTGCTCACAAATTCAACTTCCCTAATTTATTTTTTATGTAACATAAACAAAAGTCTACTTTCCCCCCACAATGCTTTGACAGTCAACTGGTCCCCTGGGTCGACTAGAAATCAAGAAGACAATAGTAGAATAAATCTAGTGTAAAAGACTTTGCTCCAATATAAGGATTATAAACACTAATAAATAAAATATACAATTCGAGGATATTGTATTTCATAAAAGATAACAATATCATAAAAATGCAGTAAAAACTTGGCAGCAATTTGAATTAACAAATATGCAGTTAAACAGTTTGAAATTGCAAACCTGCTGAGAAATTCATACATCAAACACCATTTCAATTATATGCAAATGTTTAGCCTAAAACATAAAAAGCACAAGGAACATTTAATTATTAGTTATTACGTATTCCTAATTCTGTTTCATTCAATTGAATCATAATTCCTTTAAATATGTATTATGTGCACTTCTACGCTTAGCTCCTTGTTTGTCAATAGACGAGATGCGTATTTACAAGTTGCACACTGATTGTTAAAGCTTCGACCTCTTGAATTAACATTAATTATCACTTTAGCAACTGTTAAATGATTTGTTTGAGAAAACTCCATCTCCAATAAAATCGATGCAATTGGGAGCATTTGGATTTGATAAAGAAGACAATGATTGGAAAACAAATGTCAGACTGCCTGGTATATATCTAGTAACGACCAATGAAAATCTGCAGGATTTGTTTGGTGTTAGAGTGATCTATTTAATTAACATTTTATTAAAGTGTATTATCCAATGCTCTTTGCATGGGCTGGTACCAATACAGCAATTAATGAACACTTTTATTGTACAAAAAAAAAACCAACATAAATAAAATATAGAAAAGGGGGGATGTACCAGCGCTAATGTGAAACACCAAAATTCATATATACCAATTGGATATAATATAATATACTTTAAGCTGCTATAACACCAAAATCTTATCTTTTAAACAAACGGATGAAAATGTGGGGTGATGGTGAAGCGCTATATATTTAATAAAATATAGGAAATGGAGATAATATTAGAGATGAGTGAATATACCTGAATAAAACTTCTTTCTTGCAACCTTAACCTTGATATAAGATTCCTTAAAAGTATAAACACAAAAAATATCTCATAGTATAAAACTGTAATATGCACAGTAAAATATATACATAAGATCTTTCCCACTCACACTCTCTAGAGCCAAAAGATTTTAGCTCAGTTCTGGCGCCTGTAGGGTCCGTAAAGGCGACCCTCTCCCTTCTTGGGAACCTTTGTTCTTCCTTTTTCAATCTAAGATAGAGCATATATAGTGCAGTACCTTTGGTAAAAATATCTTAAAATGTATAAAATATAAGATGGGGTACTCACAAACCCAGAGCCTTCAGTATAGGCTCAATGGAACAGCATATGTGGTTAAGGACCACAATCCTTCTTTCTTGTAGCAGGAAGAAATTTGCCAAATAGTGTCTTGGTAAAAATATATTTATTAAACTATCACTTTAAAAGTATCTAAAAGTATAAAACAATTTCTATACAAATATCCACTATATAGGTGTCAGGATCATCATTGGGTTTTACACAATATTGTGTATTTGGCTCTAGCTGGGATCGAACCTGAGTTGCCTGCATCCCAGTCAGGATCCTTACATTGGGCTCCACACATCTTTGACTGTTTCTACATGTCCTTGGTATCCTGTAGTCTGAGCCTGTTTGCCTGGGATTTGCACACCTGTTCCTGGTTCCATGATTATTGGCTGAGTCTTCCTATTTAAACCCCGCAAGTCTGGTCCTCGTTGTCAGATCGTGTTTCCTGTTCCGTTTGGTTTCACTGCTGTTTATCTGACTCCTGGTTTTGATCTCCTGCTCGTCTAAATTATAAAGGCACAAATTTTATAATGAATTTTAAGAGCATACAATTAAAATAAACCACTAAAACTGCTCAGCATTTAGTTTTCTTAAAATTGTATAATACTAGAAATGAATAAATAAGACATAAGAGGAATTGATAGTAGGTGAAAATAAACCACTTATTAGCACCTGAATTTATACTATATAAAAAAGACACATAGAATTAGAATTCCTATGCTTTATTCACAATTATACAGTGGTGTTTAGACACTAATCGAATACATATTATGTGAGACAACAGTTATATAACGTTAAATATTAGAATACGCATTCTTCATAAAGAAAACGAATTAGGAAAAATTAACTAAAGATACATGTGGGTCATATAGAGAAAAAAAGAGAATGCGTTTGAACTTTTACGGGATGTATTCTCCCTCTCTTCTTTCATAATTATGCCGATCCGGAAATACCCGTGAATGAACCGCAAGTTGGAACGCACGAAAAACCGGAAAGACGTCATACCGGAAGTGACGAACACGGAAGCAAACACACGAGAGAGGCTTGACGCGCAGGGCATCACGGTTACCATGGTGATAGCCCGCGAAATGAAAAAGCCCACACAGCAACAATTCGGATAAGAAAAAGGGATATAAAAGCAGGAACTGGTCCAAGGATCTTCACAAAGACTTTTTTTGATCCAGCTGAGGAAGCCTATTTGGCGAAACGCGTCCTGGAATATGAAAAGACTGTAATTATTGGACTTTTTTGATTTTGCCTATATAGTGGATATTTGTATAGAAATTGTTTTATACTTTTAGATACTTTTAAAGTGATAGTTTAATAAATATATTTTTACCAAGACACTATTTGGCAAATTTCTTCCTGCTACAAGAAAGAAGGATTGTGGTCCTTAACCACATATGCTGTTCCATTGAGCCTATACTGAAGGCTCTGTGTTTGTGAGTACCCCATCTTATATTTTATACATTTTAAGATATTTTTACCAAAGGTACTGCACTATATATGCTCTATATCTTAGATTGAAAAAGGAAGAACAAAGGTTCCCAAGAAGGGAGAGGGTCGCCTTTACGGACCCTACAGGCGCCAGAACTGAGCTAAAATCTTTTGGCTCTAGAGAGTGTGAGTGGGAAAGATCTTATGTATATATTTTACTGTGCATATTACAGTTTTATACTATGAGATATTTTTTGTGTTTATACTTTTAAGGAATCTTATATCAAGGTTAAGGTTGCAAGAAAGAAGTTTTATTCAGGTATATTCACTCATCTCTAATATTATCTCCATTTCCTATATTTTATTAAATATATAGCGCTTCACCATCACCCCCCATTTTCATAAATAAAATATAAAAGACTATGAAATAGACTAAACACATACTAAATGCAATCAGGCTGTATGGAAATAAGAAAGCATTAGCTGTTAATAGTGATGTCGCGAACATAAAATTTTCCGTTCGCGAACAGCAAATGCGAACTTCCGCAAATGTTTGCGAATGGGCGAACCCGGCGAACCGCCATAGACTTCAATAGGCAGGCGAATTTTAAAACCCACAGGGACTCTTTATGGCCACAATAGTGATGGAAAAGTTGTTTCAAGGGGACTAACACCTGGACTGTGGCATGCCAGAGGGGGATCCATGGCAAAACTCCCATTCAAAATTACACAGTTGATGCAGAGTCTGGTTTTAATCCATAAAGGGCATAAATCACCTAACATTCCTAAATTGTTTGGAATAACGTGCTTTAAAACATCAGGTATGATGTTGTATCGATCAGGTAGTGTAAGGGTTACGCCCGCTTCACAGTGACAGACCAAACTCCCCGTTTAACGCACTGCAAACAACCGCAAACAGTCCATTTGCACAACCGAAAACTCCCCATTTGCACAAGGTTGGATACCAAGCTAGCCATGTCCCGTTCCTTGTCCTCACTGATGACAACATCATCATCATCACACCATACGTCCATGTGTGTAATGCTGCCTGACTGAGACATATCCCTGTTATCTACATCCTCTGGCAATAATGGTTGCACATCACTCATTTCTTCCAACTGATGTGTAAATAACTCCTCTGACAGATCAAGTGAAGCGGCTGTGGTGCTAGTGTTGGTGGTGGCAGCAGGCGGGCGAGTGGTAACTTGAGAGGTGCCCGAAGCTAAGCTGGAGGAGGATGGTGCGTCAAGGTTCCGAGCGGAAGCTGTAGAAGATTGGGTGTCCTGTGTTAGCCAGTCAACTATGTCCTCAGAACTTTTTGAGTTCAGGGTACGTGGCCTCTGAACACTGGGCATTATTCTAGGGCCAAAGGGAATTAAAATTCGCCTGCCTATTGAAGTCTATGGCAGTTCGTTTGCGGAAATTCGTGTTTGCCATTCGCGAACGGAAAATGTTATGTTCGCGACATCTCTATTAGTGAGCATTAAAGAATGCAAAGAAACCAACTCACACGTCCAGTGATTTTGTTTAAATATTATTCTAAGCATCACAAGCCTGTTTGTATATCATTTCACAGCCAAAAATAAAGGTTGACAAAACAATGCAAAGAAACACTTTTCTTAGAGTTGATGAATAGACTTACCATGGCTGAAGGGTAACCACTAATCTTTCATTTCAGTTTTCTTATTTACTTCCATTACAGGTCCCACCGTTTTGTCTCTATAGTTTTTTTTTCCTACTGTCTCCAAGTGTACACGCTAGATGGATCGATATATTAAATGGATGGATGGACAGTGAGGTGACTAATAAATGTTTGTGGGGCATATGTTTTCCGACTTTCTGTTAAAGTAAAAATGATGAGCAGTTTTTTATTTGATTATGTGGTTGCCGGGCTTTTTCTGAAAAGTTAAAATACATTTTTAAGAAAACTGTGGCCAGATGAGTATTTGGTTGGGATGAATATGCATGCAACTAACCTACGAACAGACATTGTATGAATGAAGTGCACGCAAAGGTAGCCCAAAGTATTTTTGGTAGAATTAGTACTCGAGTGAAGAGTTGACTAACAATATAATATATTTTATAAAATTTTAAGAAAGGACACATTTTGGTCATTTTTGAGAATGATTGAGAATAGATCCCTACATTACACAAATTAATGCTTTTTTTATTGTGCGGAAAATATATATACTCTCAACTACACAATTTAAATGGTACGTTTACACTAGTTGTAAATAATATTTATTTATTGCAAACGGATTGTGTATACAAAATATGCCTTTAATATGTTTATGCAACCAAAAACACTGGGAGCCATGAAGAAACCCAAAGGCCATATCTCTACATTTTATTCCCAGAGTGATGCTGATAATATTACTTGCAATACAGATTGTGTGACAAGGACCTGGAGGGATGGTAAGAGAGGAGAAACAAAACGAGAGGAAGTTTTTAGACATTATTAAGGTGCAAACTATGCATACTGATTACAAAAAATGTAACAAAAAAACAAACAATATTGAAATGAGTAAAACTGAAAAAAAGTTTCCTTTAATTTGTTTAATTGAGATAATACTTAGATATTACTTGGCTTTAATAATATTACCACCTTAATATGTCTGTCTGACTTAATCTAGATGATCTCCGCTAGTCCATTGCTTCCCCACATTTGGAGGTTAGTGTGCATGTGCAGGAAATCACTATGCTGCACCAATTAGCATCACTTTATAGAGATGCATTCATTCAATTCTGAGTGCTAGTCCTGCAATCTTTTGCAGGACAAAATACAGGAAGTCCCTTTATCTGTCCGAGTGACAATCACTGGAGGTGGACTTGGGCCTTTTCTTTTATTTCTCAGAAAAGGCAGCATTTACACTTTTGAAACTGCAGAGACAGGTTATATGCCCCAGAACTAATAAATGAGCTGTACATAAGCTAGTGGTTCTGATGACTATAGTGTCCCTTTAATCCTTTTAATCCTTTTGAGTTTTCTTAAAGGACCACTCTAGGCACCCAGACCACTTCAGCTTAATGAAGTGGTCTGGGTGCCAGGTCCCTCTAGGATTAACCCTTTTTTTATAAACATAGCAGTTTCAGAGAACCTGCTATGTTTATAATAGGGTTAATCCAGCCTCCAAATCCGCTAGAGGCGCTTGCGTGATTCTCACTGTGAAAATCACAGTGAGAGCACGCAATCGTCCATAGGAAAGCATTGTAAATGCTTTCCTATGAGACCGGCTGAATGCACGCGCAGCTCTTGCCGCGCATGCGCATTCAGCCGAAAGGGGGTTCGGAGGCGGAGAGGAGGAGGAGAGCTCCCTGCCCGGCGCTGGAGAAAGAGGTAAGTTTAACCCCTTCCACTCCTTCCAGACCGGCGGGAGGGGGACCCTGAGGGTGGGGGCACCCTCAGGGCACTATAGTGCCAGGAAAACAAGTATGTTTTCCTGGCACTATAGTGGTCCTTTAATGTTAATACCTTCCAATGTTTTCTAAGTGGGCAGTAGACAGGGACTGCACTTGAAGACAATGCTCATTACTTACCTATGCTGTTGTTTGCCCTACAATTGTAAATTTAAAGCAGAGACCCTCATTTCTTTAAAAGTGATTATTCTTAATTTGCTCACCCCAGTAAACAGTGTTGAAATACTTTCTAGGGGTCATTAGTGCAGTTGAGGTAAGTAAAAAAAGCACACTTGCATCCCAACACATCCATCCCTATTGTCAGTGTGATTTAATGCCCCACAATGTTAAGAAAGAGTTCATGCGCCCTCTGCATCTGCAGAGCAAGTCAATTTGAACTCTGGCCTTTTTTCCAAAGTGCTATAAGCTCACATGCATCAATGCATATGGCAAATTGGCAACATTAGAGTTAAATTGATTTGCATGGTATGCCCTGACTGTGCCAGGATAGTCAGTCATCCAGTGTAAACTAAAAAAAGAAAACGGAGGGGAATTTTTTAAAAAGAGTAGCACAGCAAACAACTAAAAGTTTGTTTTACATCGTGGTTGGGCAAAAATCTTACTTATACAACTCCCCTATAAACAAAAAATTGTATTTTCTCGAAATTGTAACATGTACTTTTATTGTTAATTAAGAAAAGTAGTACCGGTAATTGACTTTACTTTCTTGTTAATCACAATATACATTTGTAATCAGCATTATTCAATCCCCATTGAAAATCAGGTTTATTGCAAACAGCTGAAAGTCTGTAAATATTGACAATAAACCCGATTTTCAATGGGGGTTGAATAATTACAATTACAACTCTACATTTACTCTAATACATTATACATTGAACTCCAATTGTCAGTTGCTAATCCATTACATCTTTGTACATATTTTAAAAGATTGATTAGCTTAGATTAGGATTAGAAGGGAGAATATCAATTTTATATTTTCTTTGCCTAATGGGAAACATTCAGTGTCACCACATTTTGAAGCACTGCATAATAATGTTTTACTTTGTGCAACATATATGCTTAAAAAACATATACATGACTTAACCCCTTAAGACCGCAGCCAAATGTACAAGTTGTGATCCAAAAAAAACGTAAACAAAACCTGGCATTTGCGCTATATGTCTGTCCAACCGTAATTCACCTCTTTCATATTAAATGCACCCACACTTATTATATATCATTTTATTCAGGGGAAACAGGGCTTTCATTTAACATCAAATATTTAGGTATGGAACATAATTTAATATGAAAAAAATATTACAAAAATGAGAGAAAATAAGATTTTTTTTTATTTTTTTTAGTTCTATGTGACATTCTAACTGTGAATGTCATAATACTGTTTGCTTTTACTGCAATACAATACACATATTTGTATTCAGCGATGTCTCACGTGTAAAACAGTACCCCCTATGTACAGGTTTTATGGTGTTTTGGGAAGTTACAGGGTCAAATATAGCATGTTTCAGTTTTTTCACATTGAAATTCGCCAGATTGGTTACGTTGCCTTTGAGACCATATGGTAGCCCAGAAATAAGAATTACCCCCATGATGGCATACCATTTGCAAAAGTAGACAACCCAAGGTATTGCAAATGGAGTATGTCCAGTCTTTTTTAGTAGCCACTTGGTCACAAACACTGGCCAAAGTTAGTGTTAATATTTGAAAATGCAAAAAACTAATTTGAACGCAAATTTTGGCCAGTGTTTGTGACTAAGTGGCTACTAAAAAAAAAAAACATACCCTATTTGCAATACCCTGGGTTGTCTACTATTGCAAATGGAATGCCATCATGGAGATAATTTTCATTCCTGGGCTACCATACGGTCTCAAAGGCAACCTGGCGAATTTTAATTTGAAAAAACTGAAACGCAAACCTTATATTTGACTCTGTAACTTTTGAAAACACCATAAAACCTGTACATGAGGGGTACTGTTATACTCAGGAGACTTCGCTGAACACAAATATTAGTGTTTCAAAACAGTAAAACGTATCACAACAATTATATCGTCGGTGTAAGTGCCATTTGTGTGTGAAAAATGCAAAAAATGTCACTGTCACTGACGATATCGTCGTTGTAATATATTTTACTGTTTTGAAACACTAATATTTGTTTTCAGCGAAGTCTTCCGAGTAAAACAGTACCCCCCATGTACAGGTTTTATGGTGTCTTGGAAAGTTACAGGGTTAAATATAGTGCTAGCAAATTAAATTCCCTATAGTTTCAGCATGGGTTGTCAGGCAGGTCCCGCTAATTGTAATTAATAAAATGACCTAATTATGTAAAATTATTACATAAATATATGCGTAGAATTATTATATATATAGGTGTGTATATATATATATGTGTGCATATATATGTATATAATTTTTTTTATTATTTTTATTTATATATAGGTATATATTTAGTGATATATACGTATATACTTATGTATATAGATATATATATTATTTCGTTCTACATGTATTTTGATATCAATATATATATATTCATTTTAAAATACAGTTAGAACGAAATTTTGCATGTTTATATATTTTTTATCTATTTATTTTGTATTATTTTTTTTATTTTATTTTTAACGTATTTATATATTTATTTATTTTTTATTATATATAAATATATATATAATACAAATTATATATATATATTTAATCAATATCATTGTACGTGTATTTTGTTATTAATATATATATACTTATGTATATATGAATATTAAAATACATGTAGACAGTGTATGTATATTGATGTGTATATGTGTATATGTGTATATATATACTTAGATCATATATATAATAAATATATATATGATCTAAGTATATATAATCTTATTTTTACACTGTTTTAACGGATTTTATTTGAATTTCAGAAAGCAGGGGGAGTACCTGTCATTACAGGCACTCCCCCTGCTGGCACTGCCATGGACGGCTATGCCGTCCATGTGATCGCGGGGTCCTCGCAAGGACCTCGCGATCACATGGCCCTGGGAGGCCGAAGAGGACGGAGGGGGACTCCCTGGGCTCCCAGGTAAGTCCCCCATACCGCGATCGCCGGCGTGGGATCGCCGGCGTGGGATCGCCGGCGACCGGGTAAGTACATAAGACCGCAGGACGTTCTATGCCGCCCTGCGGATTTTAGAGCCATCTAAATAAGGACGGCATAGAACGTCCTGCGGTCTTAAGGGGTTAAAGTAATAAAAATGCGAGCTGTATTATTTGCAATTACATCCAACCAGTCACATTGATTAAAACCGAAACTCTAGAAGATCACATTCATGTTTAAGATTGTGGATTGTGCTATCTTTTTCCATATTATAGCATGTGTGTATGTTTCCATTATTATCATCACATTACATTTGGTGCAGACAAGCAGATAAATGCCAACATCTAGTTATGTTTGCAGAGATAACACTTTAAAAGAGAACAATTATCTTTATGTTAGCCAGAATGTAGCCTTCATGTGATATATCTCATGTGAAAACACAACAATTATCATCAGTACAAATCTTTTTTTGCTTAAAAATAAGATAGCGTGACTCATATGAAGAGCAGATTTGTGCTGTCCAGGAATACAGATAAATAGATAAATTAAAAAGGTCACATACACATTTTATATGTGTATTTATATGTATGTAACAGAAAGCAATTTCCAGTAATTCAGTATTCTAAAAGTACACATGTAATATACTAGAATTAAAAAAGAATGTAATTGATTAAGATAGTAGGCACGTTTACAATTAACGATTGGATCTTGCACTGAATCTATATATGAATCTTAGTCTTAATAAAATGTGTGATAAGATTTAATGTTTGGATATGTTATTATAGGATATAGGTGTTAATTAGTGAGACAAACTACATGTTGTTAAACATCTAGTTTGGGGATCACAAAATGATATTTTTTTTATTTTTTTTTCATTTAAATAATCAATCTTAAAATCGAAATTAAGATATAAATGGTAGATGGAACCTTTGGTATGATATGGTATGCAATAGTTAATGAACAAGACATGTTTATAAGCTAGAGTTGAAACGTTACACTGAGACTGCACAGGATTTTTAAATACAAAAATAAGAAATAAGACATAATATGTTGGCAAAAGCTTTAATTGGTAATTGAGAGATGGTGTACATGTCTTTAAATTTCTAGCCTAGGGAACATCCACTGAAAAAGATCTAACAAAACAAAACGATTTGTAATTGTATATATTTGATAGATGTGAATAAGTATGTACTGCTCTTCCTCGTTTTCAATAACTAACTAGTCAGAAATTGGAATTAAAATGTCTGAATTTTATAACTAGCTGAAAAAATTTATATCTGTATTAAAGATATATATGACAATGATCATTTAGAAGACTATCCCACTCTAAGGACAAGACTAGCCTTACCCCCCCAGAGAAATGTTTAATTACTTGCGTATTAAGAGTTTCCTAAAGATGCATCTTATAAAATATAATGGGGATAAAGGAAATCTACTTAGAAAGATTCTATCCATAGAAACTACGAAAAGGAAATATTCCCTAATACTTGAATTGTTAAACTCTATAAAGCAACCAAACATCCCCACAGCTTTTAAAAAACGGGAGAGAGATTTTGATACCGAAGTTGACCTTGCATTTCTAAAATTTTTAAAAACATCTCCATTGTTTAAATATATTGGAAAACTTTATAAAAGTCGGCTATAGATGGTATATGGTTCCAAGGAGATTAAACAAAATATGTCAAACTAATCCTCCTAATTGTTGGAGATGTTTTAGATGGCTCCATGATACACATATGGTGGAGCTGCCCTAGAATCCAACCAATATGGGACCTTACATATAAAATAATAGCTGAGATAAGTAATATTCATCTAAACTTTTCACCAGAAACAGCTTTATTACATATTTACAACAACAAGCTAGATAAAAAAAAGAAATTCTAGTTATACATTGTTTTATGGCTACAAAGCTCCTGATTGCAAGATCATGGAAAAAACAGATATTCCAAATATGCATCATTTAAAGGGCCAAATTCTGAATCAAATTAGAGATGGAAAAAGGAATAATCTGGCATAATGCTCATAAAAAAAAACTCAATAAGAGAGATATATAATACCCTTATAGCAGATATAAACCTTATAGAAAGCTAGAGGAAAAAAAGATTAATAATTTGAAGATCAAGAGATAACCCATTTTATGTTTCAATGTATGTTGAAGTTTGTGTGAATGTGGCTTAATCATAGATACGATGAACAATGTATGCAAAACAAGAATGTCTATACTGTTGATGCAAAGAGAAAAGTGCCAAGTAATGTAACTGTATAGATATAAGAATATGAAAAAAAACTATCCTTCTATGACTATGGTATGAATATTTTTATGTCTGATTCCTAACAGAATCATTGTTTTATTGTATGTATATTTGTACAAAATGTCTCAAGACAAATAATTTAATAAAGAGAAATTACACAAAAATAAAATAAAAAAGAATGTTGATGAAAGTACAAGGCCCATGTACTTTCAGCACAGTTGCACTACGCATTATTACTATACATGATTTTACTAAAGTGCCATTAAAAAGTTCAGTAATCTACTAATTTCACTCAGTCATCTCTGCCTCATCCAAATCACGATTACTACAATGCAGCAATAAAGTTTAATCTACAAAGGCTGTTAAATAATGTAAGAATTGGGGAGATGACAAAATGATGCATGTGCACAAATAAGAATATTTAATATCAATTTATATACAGGTGGTCCTCACTTTGCAACCTACCTGTTTTTTTTTTTTTTTTTAAATTCTTTATTTATTTCAAGGCAGTACACCAAAAAGAATGCAAACCTTATAATGCAGTAAGACACAAATAGCATAAAATACTTTCAAAATTGTACAAGCGAGGTGAGAGTATAAAGTAAACGTAGTCATTCTCCAAACGCATATGTCTATCATGTACAAACCGCCACATTCCTTGCTTTATTAGTGCCCCGCCAGGTTTTTAACTAAGAGGGATGAGATAAAAAAAAGGACAGACCCGAGATCTGACTAGCCAACAAATCAAGAATTCTCATATGAAGCGTCTACATGTAGTGTCCTATATATAATACAGGCAGGAGTATAATGTTTGGGGGAGCCTACACCTCTCGCATCGAGCCCAGAGCGCCACGTCAGCACCGCCTGCGACTCTACGTATGCGAGGGAGTGTCCCCCTACTCGGCGATAGTTAGACGCCAGCATCAGTCAGATCCGGGTGAAAGGTTATGTGAGGAAACATAGAGGTACACATAACTCCTAGAAAGAACAGAGAAAAGAAGGAGAGGGAGGGATAAAAAACGGGAAGGTAGTAAGGGGAGAAGAGAGGGACAGGAGGGGGGATGACAGGGAACCAATCGTCACGCCCTCAACAGGGCCACTCGTCACAGACCTACAACAGCAACTTAAGGATAAACGACAACACGCCCGTGATACGACATACCGTCGCGCAGGGGTAGTCCGCCTATTCCGCTCGTCTCCACGCCAGACCGCAGGATGGGCATATCAAGAGCTTGAGCAAAGCAGCCGGCAGAAGAGACGGAGAGCCGGGGGAAACCCCCCTCCCCCCCATCCCTAGCTGCCAACTCCACTCTCCATCCACGGGCCCCAGACCTTTTCAAATCTGGAGAGCGTACCCCTGACCTGCGCCGTCAGCCTGTCCATCAGGAAATTATCCCTAATCTTTTGGAGAACTAGGTCCATCGAAGGGATCTCCCTCTGTAGCCAGACCTGAGCTAAAGCTCTCCGAGCAGCTAGGTTCACCTTAAGTATTAATTTCTGTTCCGACCTAGTCCAGTCATCCATGGACCTGGCCAGAAGGAAGACCCAGGGGTCCAGTCGGACCTCTCTATCAAATATATCCCTTAGCAGGTCCGCGATTAGTTTCCAAAATTTTTGCGCCTCTGGACAATCCCACCACATATGAAGGTACGTCCCTTTCTGGCCGCAACCTCTCCAACACAAATCGGAAGGCACCCTATGCATCCTGCAGAGCTTTACCGGAGTGGTGTACCATCTAAACATGGTCTTATAAGCCTGCTCCTGCACGGAGACACACATCGACGAGGTCGCCGCGGCCTCCCAAATCTCCTGCCACTCGACCCCCTCCAACTCCTCGTCCAGGTCCGCCTCCCATTGGGCAGTATAAGTGAGATCCCCCCACTCCGTCGTAGTCGTGCTGATATGCGCGTACAAAATTGCGATTAAACCTTTCGGGAATCGTTCTTTTAGGCATAACCGCTCAAAAAACGTGGGCGGGGTCAATGCAGCTGTTTTCACCTCCGGAGTCTGAGCGAAATCCCTCAGTTGGAGGTATCGAAAAAAATCAGACGGACGTAGGGGGGTGCGGGACTGCAATTCCTCAAATGTTACAAACGAACCGCCCTCAAAGAATTGGTAAAACCTCTGTACCCCAGTACTCTCTATCCCCTTAAAATCCCGTGCCTCCATTCCGGGGGGGAATGCCATATTCCTCAAATAAGGAGCCAAAGGGGATATTAGGGGGGACAGGTCATACTTTGAAGCTGCTGCATCCCACAATTTTATAGAGTTATTGATAGCTGGGCACGCGATACGAGCCGGTGGTCTACGGTCCCGAGGGACCCACATGTAGAATTGCGGCAAATCAGCACCCAGAAGAGTGGATTCCAAATCGACCCATCGCCTCTCCCCCACAGGGGAGTGCCACATAGCTACCTGGGTCAGTTGGGCCGCTAGGTAATAAAAATAAAAATTTGGCAGCCCCAAACCTCCCCTCGTTTTTGCCCTATATAGAACATTGCGCGAGATTCTATGGTTCCTATTCTGCCAGATGAATTTACCCACAGCCTTCTGAAGTGCTCCCAAGTCCGCTTTAGTCAGTCGGACCGGGAGTGCCTGAAACAGGAACAAGATTCGGGGGAGAACGTTCATCTTTACTGAGTGTATTCTGCCAATCCAAGAGATCGGCTTATCCACCCATCTCTCCATATCGTCTATCAGAGTGCGCAGCATGGGAACGTAGTTTTGTTGGAACAGTTGAGAAGGGTCCGCCGTAAGTCGGACTCCCAGGTAAGTAATGAACTCTTTCGCTATACGTATTTTATATGTACGTCCTATAATGTTCAGTTCCGCATCTCCTACCCTCACCGGAAGCACACTTGATTTGGCCATGTTTACCTTATAGCCGGCAATTCCGCTATACTCGTCCAGCAGATTAGCCAGTGCCTCCATGGATTCCAGTGGGTTAGTCAGGGTTAGCAAGATGTCATCTGCGAAACCCGACACGACGTACTCCTGCCCTCCAACCACAACCCCTTTGATATCCGCGGTCTCCCTTATAGCCTGCAGAAGGGGTTCCAGTGAGAGGGCGAACAGCAGGGGCGACAAAGGGCAGCCCTGCCTGGTTCCGTTCCCCAAACTGAAAGGCAGCAATTTGGCCCCCGCTATTCTGACCCGTGCCCGAACATCCGTGTACATGGCTTTGATCGCGGTTATAAACGTGGTCGGGAACCTGAGATGTCGAAGCACTTCGAACAGATATGGCCACTTCACCCTATCAAACGCCTTCTCGGCGTCGAGCGATAGTATCAATGTTGGAATGTCCCTAGCGGATTGTCGCCAGATGAGATCCACATTGCGCCTAGTATTTTCATATAGTTGTCTGCCCGGGATGAAGCCTACTTGATCCGGATGTATCAGGCGCGACAATAAGGGGTTCAGCCTATGGGCTAAAACTTTCGCCAATATCTTGCAATCATGATTGATCAGGGATATAGGGCGGAAGTTTTCCGGGACCATGCCATTCTTACCTGGTTTCGGCAGAAGAACGATATCAGCCAATGACATGTCCCTATCCGGTGCGCCCCCCTCCAATAGATCGTTGAACCACCGTTCCAAATGGGGAGTCAGTTCTTCCCGAAAGATCTTATAGTAGCCCCCCTCAAAGCCATCAGGGCCCGGGGCCTTATTGCCTTTCAACGAGGAGATAGCCGCGTTTATCTCCTCAGCCGAGATCCGTGATCAGAGGGCCTCTGAGTCCGTATCCCGTAAAGTCGGGAGGGACAGACGGGACAAGAACGACCGAGTGTTAGCAATCCCCCTAGAGGGGTCGTCGCCAGCCCCCCCAGAGTGATTATATAGTTGGGAATAATAGTCCGTAAAAACTCGGGCAATTTTAGTGGGATCTGTATGGGACGTGCCCGAGGCATCCTTAATGTTCGTGATGTGCGTATTTCTCTGCCTCGGCCTGAGAGACCTTGCCAATAGCGTATCCATCTTGTTCGCTTTTTCGTAAAAGGTCCGCTTGGACCATATAATAGCCCTAGCTGTCTCGTCGAGGAGAGTTTCGCGTATGGACGCCCTTAAAGTTTTAACGGCAGCCAAGGTGTCAGGTGAAGTACTTTGTTTGTGGGCAGTTTCTGCCCTACCCAAGGCCTCTAGGAGTGAAGCCAAACGTTGAGATTTTCTCTTTTTTATTTGCGTGGCCTCCCGAATCAAAATACCCCTGATAACCGCCTTGTGCGCCGCCCACACCGTGGATGGGCGGACGCCCACTTCAGCATTTCTAGCGAAATACTCGGTTATTTCCCCCCTAATTCTCTCCACCAGGATCGGGTCCTGGAGCAGGGAAGTGTTCAATTTCCAAGACCATGGAGAGGCCGTGCACAATTTATCCAAGGTCAATGTTACCTCTGCGTGGTCCGACCAAGTTATCGATCCCACCGTAGAGCCAGAGGTCTTAGGTACCACTTGGGAGTTCACTAGGAAGAGGTCGATCCTCGAGTAGGTATCGTGGGGAGCGGAGTAAAAAGTATAGTCCCGTTCCTCAGGATGATGCGCTCTCCAAATATCCAGGAGGCCTGTGCGCTGAACAAAGTTATATAACAGCTTATCCTGTCCCCCTCTCCCATGGGATCGAGGGAGGCCCTTGCATGGGCCCCTATCCACCGCCGGACACGGAGCTGCGTTGAAGTCGCCTCCAACAATTACCATTCCATGCGGGAGAGAGTTCACCAACTGAGTTATATCATCCCAAAAATCGGTAGAGGGGATGTTCGGTGCATAGATGTTAAGCAGGTGTATCGGGTGTGAATGAACACTCCCCGTCACCAGTATAAAGCGCCCACCCGGATCCGCCTGCACTGTGCCCACTCTGATCGGGCATCGATGATGAATAAGCACCGCAACCCCATTTTTCTTGTTTAAGGCCCTGGCTTCATAGACTGTCCGAAAAGTGTGGTCCTTTAAAGCTAGCTTGGCCGCAGCCGGGATATGCGTCTCCTGCAAGAAAGCTATATCGGGATCAAGGCGTTTAAGTTCCCGAAACATAAGACGGCGTTTAGTCGGAGCATTAAGGCCTTTCACGTTCAAGGATAGCAACTTTAAAGGCATTGGATCCTACAAGTTACCCAGCTAATCTCGCGAGCCATCCTGCCCCGGGGCCAGGCGGCATGGTCTGTTATGGCGTTGCGTACGAGCGACGGTCGGCTCAGGTCTAACCGACTGGAGCTGCAAAGCGCGACACAATTGGGTTCACCCGCCACCCCCACCTGAGGGGTGAGAACAAGGTAAGGGACAAGGAAGGGGAAGAAGGGGGGGAAAGGAAGAAAAGGAAGAAGTGAAAGATACAACATATAGAACAAAGGAAGCCTGGTCTTACCTATAGCCAGGCACGTCTGGGGTGTAAATTCCCTCCCCCTCGGAACCTCTAAGAGGCTCCACAGGAAAAGGAACATAGACCAACTACTTAATGCACCACAAGGGTGCCAAAACGGGCTAATTATGAGATACTAAGTACACAACCGTTAGGTGGGACACCAAGTAGTGTACCCACTCCTACTCCAGGGGGTCCATCCCCCCACCCAGAGCCGCCCCACCAACCCCCCCCATGAAACTCCCTGAAAACCAGGACAGATAACCGACCCCCGGGACCCCTCCCAGCAGCCACGACCCTAGTGTTATCAACGTTATCCAATCTCAACAGGCTCCCCCTCTGATATCTGAGACCTCCAGAGAGGTGCGGCCGACTAGCGTATCGGAGGGCCCCAACCCCCTCCCGGGGTACCCGCCCCCACCACAACCCCGACAGGCTGACCCCAGAACATTTCCCGAACAATGGCACACAATATACAATAAATCTAATCAAGTATGTGATGTAATAGACCCTCCCACCCCAGCCTCCTCCCCCCTTCCCCAACCGAACAGGAATAGGCCCATGGAGGGAAAAGGGCAGCAGTCTGTTAATCGTCCATATTGTGAAGCAACATAGCATACTAGAACCATAGTTAGCATATAAATTCCGAGGCCATCATGGGAGAAGAAACCCGCCTCCCGCGATAGCCAGACTAACAAAGGGTGGGGAGGGGGGCAAAGCGGTCCAATATAACACAATATAAACATTAGACCCCGAACCGACATAAAGGCAGCACGACATAACCAGGTTGCATAAGTCAGCTCAGCCAGGTTGTAGCCCGACGGGTTGAGAATACATAGCAAGAGCAATTCCCCACCCGCCGCCCGCCGCACATAAGAAACCCAGTACATCAAAAGTTCTGCCAGAGTCCCCGAAATCGGGTGTGACGGTGGGGCAGAAGGGGATCGCTGTCCCAAGCGTTGACGGTTTCCACTGCCCCTCCAGAAGAACGCCCTCATAGACAAGCTCGCCGGGCCAAAAACTAAAGGCCAGGGCGGAAGCAATCCCTAGCCCACCCCAAAAGCAACACATCCCAACCTCGACTCAAGGGGAGCGATTGGGAAAAAAACGGGACGGGACAGACCTTGGTCGTACGGTGAGGGTGAGGGGGGAGCCCGGGAAGACACCAAAAATAAAAGGGGGGGGAGAGAAAAAAAAAAAAAAAAAAAAGGGGGGGGGGGGAGGACCGGACCCCCAGGGCCACCCGCCCAAACCACAGGAGCCCCAAAGAACCCCAGAACCTGGATCCACAGACATCCGAAAAGGAAGATCGCCCGACGAGCCAACGCCATCACTCTCCGGCCGTGAACCAGTCGCGAGGTAGAAGATTTAAGGTTCCCGCCGGGGCAGCCTGCACCGCCAGATCCTCCGGGGCCGGAATGCCCAAGTCCAGCAAGAAGGGGACCGGGTCGCCGCCATCAAGCAGAATTTTGGTACGGCCGGCCTTAAATGCCATCAATCTGAAAGGGTGGCCCCAAGCATACTTGACGTTGTGCCGCTGTAGAAGTTCCGTCACAGGGCGCCACTCGCGCCGCTTCTGCAGTGTAGCCGGGGTTAGATCCTGGTATACAGCCAGCTCAGCCCCCTCGTACACAATGTTATTGTTCCTACCGTGCTTCATGATGGCCTCCTTAGTGGGAAACGAGAGGAACTTGATTATCACGTCTCTCGGCCGCCTATCCTCCGATCGCCGGGCTCGAAGCGCCCTATGCGCACGCTCGATGTGCCAAAGATGATCCGGGATGTCGGGAAGAAGCGGCCTAAAGATATTTACCACCACTTCAGCAAGCGATCCTTCACCCTCTCGTTCCGGGAGGCCGCGGAGACGGATGTTGTTTCTCCGCGATCTGTTGCCGAGGTCATCAATAGCAGATTCGGCGTGCAGCAATCGGGTCGTCAGGAAGTTGATTTGTGCTGCAGCTTCATTGTGGGCCACAACAGTAGACTCCACTCGCTGTTCCAGAGTATCTGTCCTGACGCCCAAGGCCTGGATCTCCATCTTGACTTCGGCTGTATTCCGGGTAATCTCTGCGGCAAGGTAGGTTCTGACTTCCGCCAATTTCGCCAATATTTGGCCCGTATCAGACTCCAGGGCCATCGAGGAGACTCCGCTCCCCGAGCTGGAAGGCGAGTGAGGCGTCCCCCGGCCTTCCCGTCCGCCATCTTGTGAGGCCAAACGCATGGCGCGAGAGGCCGCGAACAGCTCCGTCACCGTCGTACCTGGCTCCGAAGGCTTTTTAGACTGTTTTCTCGGGGCCCGCCTATCCATCTCAGATAGCCCACCGATATCTGGAAATATTTCGGGAGTATCTCCGCTAATATAGGCTGTTGGCACCGTGGTTCAGCGGAGCTCTATCTGGACACGTCCAGCTCGCTCGGCTGCAAACCACGCCCCTCTCTGCAACCTACCTGTTTTATGACGGCTCACACTTATGACCAGCTCTCTAGCATGGGGATTCAAGAGATTCACCACATTAGAGAGCTGGTCTATATTCAGGGAATTTTCCCCGGACATAGAAAAACCCCGGTTTCCCCGGACCATTCCCCGAACATAGATTTGAGGGATTCTCTGCTAAGCTTGTGTTTGTTTGGGGAAACTTCACCGAACATAGACCTGCACGCATCCTCACTTACCGGCCAATTTGTTTTATGACCAGGTCATAAGAACGGAAGCCGGTTGGTAAGTGAGGAGTATCTGTAAGTACAATATTTACCTTGCAACCTATTTGAGCAATGTCCGTCCACTTTAACGGGAACCAGGTTTTTTATTATGTTTACTTATCCCTATATTTAGGATACTCCATGTCATCCTTACAATAGTGGACTTTAATGCAGTTAGGACGGTATGAAATATCCTTTCATTTTGGCCTGAGCAGGGTTAAATCCCTGCTCAGAACAATAACTTGAAAAGAGATACAGTGATTTCCCTCCACACCTAAACAGGGGGAGGGTTCCCTGAACTGTGCTTCCTGAGAGGGGGTAACCTTCAAATGACACAATAGAAAAAAAAGAAAATCCCAGTACACCCCACTGATAGGGGGCGCAATGGGAGAGACTGCAGTAAGGAAAAAAAGTAGCTAAAAATAACTAATTCTATTAAAATCTAATACACAAAAATAGACCAAAAATAGCTCAATGTTTTGTAATAATACAAAAGAACCCCCCCCTATAGTAATCTAAGTGATAGAGGAAGAAGGTGGAAAAAACAGACATTAGCTGTTTAACATCTCCATATGTTTGTTTATTAGTGCATTTTATCAACTCTGCGTGTTGAGCTGGGACACACAGTCTAGGATAGGATGGCTTACCCATAGCCATCCCTCAGCATGCTCAGAGATTCCTTCCCTCTTTATTTTGTTTTCTGAAGGTTCATTTGGGATAAGAGTCTTTTATTTGGTGGAATCTTACCATAGTATCATATCTATCTTTGTATTTACCTATTGATGCACTTGCTCCAATTATTATTATGTTAGATTCTAATGGGGGGGGGGGGTCTTTTTGTATCACCCCATTTGGATACCTACCTGTCCAGGGGTGAATACATTTTAATAATATTAAATAATACCCTATGCATTTGGTGTAATTACCATTGACTTGACTGTTCCCCTTTAAATAGTCCTCATAGAAAAATATTCATAACTAACTATTATCAACTATTGGGAACAAATTTTTCTGTATGATTACAGCAGGAAGTCATGAGAAGGTTAATTTTCCTTTTTAAGTTCAAAAATGTTGTTTGTAAATTGTCAATATATCTACCAGAAAACCTATGACCTTATATTAAAAACATAACAGTAAAATGAAACTAACACTTCACCAATTCTGTTGTCCCCGATGAACATACTTATGTATTTGCAGAGTAACAAGGTGTGTGCATTAAGGATACATTTTAACATCTTCAACATTTGCTGCATCGGCTCACTGACAGCCTCATATCTTCCGACTTTCATGTGCGAAGACTTGTTTTTTGTTTTTTTTTCAAAAGTAGTTCTGTGTAGAATGCTAAAATCAGTAGTGTGTGGCACACGTTTTATTAAATATTTTTACTGAAATGTTTATCAACTTCTATGTTTCAACCCATAACAATGGAATAACCAAGCAAAATTTGTATACAGACACACACACACACGCACACACACATACACACACACACACACACACACACACACACACCCTTATCTCTATAATCAGGGTTTTATTACTCCGAATAAACTGTAATTGTTCTTATGCCCCCTGTATTGCACATTGTGATTATTGAATAAGCAACAGTCATTCTATACACAGTATGCCGGATTTAAAAGCAAAATTCATGTGTGGATAAAACCCAGTTATGTCTACATAGAACACTGTTTAAAAAAAGAAGAAAAAAAAAAAAGGTGTGTGTATCAAACCAGAAAATTGTACAACTTCAGTCTAGAAGCTTGTACAGAGACAAGCAATGTCAGACTAAACTACAGTATACATATATTAGTTACAAGAAGCAGTTTTTAGACCTGGCAGTACTGCTGTTTTTATTTTCCTACCTCTTGTGATATATTAAATATTTACAGCTCATTGATCCATATAACACAGAATACATATTTCAATAATCAACTTTTTTAGTGATATAGACATCCAAAGATTTCCATTAATTTATAGGCAGACATAACTAGCATAATAAACAGATTGGATTTAATAAAAAAATAAAAAAAGATTTTGCCTATGCTATCCAACTTTAATTTCATTTTTTTTTTTTTCATTTATTGCAAAGCAGGTTCATCAGACTCAGTTGCAATATACACTCTCATAATTACACAGCATATGGTGTAGGGTCAATAATAGAATTAATAAGGTAAGGTTTTCTATCTGAAAAGAGGTTAAGTATAATAATTAAATCTTCAGCCTTACCATGTCCCATATTCTCATTACTGCCATTATTATTTCTCATGGTCCTTTAAGCTTCTAGATTTAAAATAGAAAAAAACGTGTGACAGGAAGGCACAAAAGAGAGCCGTTAAAGCCCTGATTTTTATTTGAAATTCAATAGATAGAATATATATAAAAGATAAGTTAAATAGTATTTGGTAGGCTACATAAAGTAAGATATGATCAATACGGTGAGAATATACATTTTATTTTTTTCCCATCTTTCCAGTTTTTTTTAAAGGTTTTTATATGATTAATAAATCTGAATTGTAGAGTTTAAATGGGGAGGTGTCTAAACAGTTTATAAGTCAATGATATAGTGTGCATTCATGACAATGTGAGTGACAGGCACATACAAAGAGACCATATGTCAGGTTGGTGCACGTGTCCTGAGGTCACCTATAGTGCTGTCTGCCAGCTTACAGGGGCTTCATGTGCATATCACACTGAGTAATTATTTTTTCAATTTGACAATTTTTATTGCGTTTTTTCATTTTATATAAAGGGAAGGGTTACAGAAAAGAGGGGAAACATAAAAATACTTGGGCTTAAAGGCCCACCAAGTATGACTATACATAACACATTTGTTCTAGCAGTAGTGCTCTTGTAGGCTTTAACCCGTAACCACATGAATTATCCTTCTATATCCCAACCTAGAACAGGTTAGCCGAACATAACGTTTAAGGACCCATTTACGGCTTTACATCTAGTCCAGTTGGTAATGAGACTCGCATTATGTATACAGCACAGTGGTCCCCGGTGATTAGAACTCTCCTTGGCTAGCTAGTCTATCTTCTATGTGCTTTTAGGAGTTGCCTATGGTAGAAAGTTGGAAAACTTTTTTGTGGAACCTTAGGTGGTTTCCTCGTGTGCATGGACGTGAAGCCGTACAGTCACACTGAGCTGAACTTTCTATGGGGCCCTAGTCTTTTAGGATGACACACTTACAAGAGCTGGTAGGGCACTGAACCAGACAGGGAACAGTGCTGTTTACGGGAAGGAGACTAAGAGGGAAGGATCCCTGCCATTTTAATTAGAATTAAAATAATGATATTTTGAGTGAATGAAGGTAGTCTACTTTTTGAAACCTCCCACAACAAAACAAGTCACCAGTAGGAATCACATATCATAGGTAGAATAACATCAGAACAGCACTCAGTCCACCTTCAGCTGATCCAGTTGCAATAAGCAAGTCTGAATTTAAACTTCCCTGCCTCACATCAGTAGAGTACTCAGTCCACCTTCAGCTGATCCAGTTGCAATAAGCAAGGTAGCAACATTTAATTCTACACATTTGCCCAACCACCCCTCCCCTCACCACCCCACGCTCATTATTTAATTTACAGATAGACTCTCATCCACAAATCTAGATAATCAGAAATAACAGCTGCAAATCAAATAATCAGCACACTCCCATACTCTCTAAACTCCTAACACTCACTCTTTATCGTCCTCACCTCTGCCTGTTACTCTCTAGCCGAGATTTCTACATCACTGCATCTCTGTGCCTCCCCTGGCCTACTCCCAACTTCCAAGCTTTTTCTGGAAGTGTTGTCCTCCTCTTTTAGACCAAGCAACTGTAAAGGAGGTGGTGCAGGCATCCTTCTCTACCCCCAATGTACCTTGCAACCTATCCTCCCTGCCCTATCCTTTACTTTTTTTTTAAGTTCACACTACCCATCTATTTAAACCCACTCCTCTAAGAATTGTCATCATTTATCGCCCCCCTGCACCTAAGCTATTCATTTAACAATTGTATTCCTAGCTACCCCATTTAGCCTCATCTAGCACTCCTTCCCTCATTCTTGGGGACTTTAATATACCAATCAACAACCCTAACTGCCCTGATGCCTCTCGCCTGCTCTATATAAGCTCCTCTGTTGGACTCACACAGTGGTCTAATGCATCATCTCATAGAGCAGGAAACACTCTTGACCTAATCTTCACCAATCTCTGTACAACCTTTAATCTCTCCAATGTTCCATTTCCTCTATCTGACCACTATCTGCTGTCCATTGACAACTGCATACCCCATACCCCAAATACACCACCTTCACCACATCAGTCTTGCAGAAACCTCCATTGTCTTGACCTACAGCAATTCTCCACCAACCTGAAAAGTCTCCTTTCACCCATCTCAAATCTCACCTGCCTTAACAATGCAACCTCCCTCTACAACTCCACTCTCTCCTCTCAACTAGACATCATGGCACCTCCTACACTTAAATGCACTCAGCGCCCCCAATTACAACCCTGGCACACCAAGCTGATGCAATACCTTCAAAAATGTTCCAGAACTGCTGAACGCTGCTGGAGAAAGTCTCACTTTACATCTGACTTCCTCCACTATAAATTTATGCTGCGTTCCTACAGTCTGGCTCTTTCCTCTTCATAAGAAAACTACTTCAATACACACATAACCACACTCTCCCACGAGCTCAAACGACTGTTTCAAGCTTTTAACTCTCTTCTGAGCCCTGTCTTGCCTCCTCCTCCTACCAACTTGACTGACACAAACTTTGCAACTCACTTCACTGAGAAGATTTCTACAATCAGGGAAGAGATCTCTCATCTCTCTCCATCCACTACGAACTTTTCCCCTAACCACACTCCCTCAGCTGTCCTATGCTCATATGCACCCGCTACAAGAGAAGAGGTTTTTTGTCACTCGTAAACATTTAAGACATTTTCTCCCTTTCCCTTTCCTTTTCCTTGTCCTTTCCTTCATCCTCTTGCCCTTTTTATTCTATTTCTTGCCTTCTTTTCCATCTCCCTTTTCTCTCTTCCCTTCATTCCCCCTTCTCTGTTCTCCACCCCTTCTCATTTTCTTTGTTATTCTCAGTCTTTCTTTTATTCTTGTTTAATTTTTTGGATCCAATCTGCCCATCTCATATATTTTTTATATAAAAAGTTGAAATATTTGTTAATACCCACCTTGTTCCACTTGGCATTGAGTTATAGTTAGATTTTTTATTTCTTCCATATTAGTTGGTTTGGTACCTTTCCAATTCTATGCAATGTTTATCTTAGTTGTCAGTAGTATATGTATTATAACATTTCTTTTATACTTATCCATTCTTGGCCAACTAACAGAGTAGCGCTGTAGCAGGTGTGAAGTTCATTTTTATTTTTGTCCATTTTTTTTATCCAGTTAAAGACATTTTGCTATATCGTGATTATTTTGGGGCATGACCACCACATGTGGATATAACCAGCTCTCATTGCTTCACATCTCCAACATGTTGGTTGGTTGCTTGAATATATTTTTTATAGCTTTAGTGGATCATAATACCATCTGTTAACCAATTTATATTGTGTTTCTATTAAATTAAGGTAGTGGATGGCGTTTTTGGTTTGTTTCAGTGTCTTTAGCCATTCTTTATAGTTTATTTTAGACTGTAATTCCTTATTCCATATATTCATAGCTGAAATATGAAGATATTCCTCACAGAGATACATTTGGTGAGATATTTTTGTTATCATTTAACTTTTATTTTTATCATTTGGTATTTGAGAAAAGTATTTTATTTGAGTTGCTTGTTGATTTAATCTATATCTTGATAGGAAACTTTTAATTCTTATATATATATTTTATTTGAGTTGCTTGTTGATTTAATCTATATCTTGATAGGAAACTCTTATATATATATATATGATGACTATTAAAAGTTCTCTTTAATCTGATTAAAATATTTTATTTCATTATTTGCGATAAGATCTTTTATTTGTAAGACACCATTTTGTTTCCATTGTCTGAGATCGATATCCTCTATGTTTAGTTCTCCAATTTCTATAGGAAGGTTATTTATAAGTTTCCCATGAATTCTCAATTTAATCTTTAAATTCTTCCATAGTGAATATAGATCTTCAATCACCATAGATAATTTTATTTTGGTTTTTTTTTTATCTGTTTTCTATCTAATTTCCAGAATGGGATCATGCAGAAAATGTACAGCCATTTTGGGAGTACCATATATAATCTTGTATAAGTTGACCCGAATACAAGTCGAGGCCCCTAATTTTACCCCAAAAAACTAAGAAAACTTATTGACTCGAGTATAAGACTAGGGTGGGAAATGCAGCAGCTACTGGTAAATTTCTAAACAAAATTAGATCCCCCCAAAATTATATTAATTGAATACTTATTTACAGTGTGTGTATATAATGAATGCAGAGTGTGTGTGTGTTTGTGTAGTGTGTGTATATAATGAATGCAGTGTGTATGTGTATATAATGCAGAGTGTGTGTGTGTGTGTGTATGTATGAATGCAGTATGTGTGTGTATAGAATGCAGTGTGTGTGTTTGTATGAATGCAGTGTGTGTATATAATGCAATGTGTGTGTGTATATAATGCAGTGTGTGTGTGTATAATGCAGAGTGTGTGTGTGTATGAATGCAGTGTGTGTATATGATGCAGAGTGTGTTTGTGTATGTGATACAGAGTGTGTAACCTTGGAATGAGCCCGGCGGTCCTGGTCTGTATTATGGCAATGTAAGTTGCCATAATACAGACAGTGACTCGAGTATAAGACAAAAAATGTGCGGAAAACTCGTCTTATACTCGAGTATATACGGTATATATGCTTTAATGATATTGATCCTCCCAAGCAATGATATTTCTACGTTTTTGAGTTGTTAAAGTTGTCTATTAATTTGTTTTATTAATGGTAACACATTAGTCTCTATTATAGTCTTAGGATGTTTTGTTAATTTTATCCCCAAATATGTAATTTCCTTTTTTATCCATTTGAAATCATGTAAGCTTTTTATTACTTTTTTCATTTCAGGGTTAGTATTTTTATCTACTATCAATGATTTATCTAAATGTAATTTATAATTTGAGTGTATTCTATAGTTCTTTATTACTTTCATTAGTTCCTCAAGCGATATAAGTGGGTTCTTGTCAGGATCGGGACAGGGATCCAACACGCAGAGTACAAACAGTAGCCAGATACGTATACCGGACCTTAGAATGGTCGGACTAACGTAAGTAGTACAGTAGAGAATAGTCAAAGACAAGCCGAGGTCGAGGGTAACAGAAGACAGGTAAGCGAAAGACAAGCCGAATCAAGGGTAACAGAGATAAGCAGAATAGAGCAAACAAGCCGGGTCAAAACCAAAAGGGATAACTAGAAAACACGAGCACTGAGTGACTAGAACAAGCTAGAACCACGACAGGGCAATGAGCTAATGAAAGAAGCACTGTTAAATGCCCTGTTCAGATAAGTAGACACACCTCCGACGAGTCCTGATTGGTCCTGAACCAATTGAGTGACAGGTCGTTCCGAGTTGACGTCCTGACGTCGACCTCCGGGCGTCATGCTATAAAAGGGAGTCACTCCCTCGCGGCCAGCTTTGCATGACCGGATGGAAAGAGGGAAATCAGACCGTCCGGATGGATGAACGACTAAGTCTCTACCTCTCTCGGAGGTAGAGACCTCAGGTACCCTGACAGTTCTCTAACGTGATAATCACGTCATTCGCGAATAGCGAAATTTGATATTCCTTTTTATTTATTTGAAAGCCTTTAATTTTAACATTATCTCTTATATTGTTGGCCAATACTTCTATAGATAATATGTATAATAATGGGGAGCGGGGTCAACCCTGTCTAGTCCCATTTGATATCTTAAACCAGTCTGAGGATATCCCCCCTCCGATCGCTCTAGCTTTAGGATTTGTATACAAAGCCCAAATTGAATCAAATATCCACCATTTTAGGCCGCATTTAATGCAGACTTTTTTTTTAGAAAGTCCCATCTGACCCTGTCAAATGCTTTCTCTGCATCTAGTGACAGGACCAGAAATGGGATTTCAGTTGTTTCCACATTTTCTAAAGTGTTGATCATTCTTCTAATATTGTTACAGTCTGTCTAATCCTTCTGAATCAGATTTTCTATTATTTTTGGAATAATAATAACATTGATTTAATATTCTTGGATAAGCTTTCCAAATGGTTTATTAATTGGATACACTTTTAAATGCATGTTTTAAAAATATTAAATTATCAAAAAATATATCAACATATAAAAATAAAAAAATATTACAATATGTAAAGATTTATTTTGTAATATTAAATATTTTTATGATATGAAATCATTTGGAAAGCTTATGCAAAAATATTAAATTAATGCCATTGTTTGTAATCCTTTGTAGCCAGGGTCATGAAGATCAATTCATTGTACATCAAACAATGCTGCTGTTTGGATCTCTGTCTCAACCTATATCATTATAACCTGATTATACTGGTATCTATGGTTACACTTTACACAAATGTTCCATAAATTGGTAGTATATAAAAAGAGATTCTAAAATTATGTAATATCGCAAAATGTGTGTGTGTGTGTGTGTTACAATTAAGATGCTGTGATAGAGATATAATGCCGTTCAACATAAAAATAGAAACAATTATATTGTGTTTTCTGATTTATTGACCAGGCTTTCACCTGACTTAACTTATAATTTTACAATATGGTTTTAATGTCAACCAGGTTAAGTACTGTGAGTTTTTATCAGTATTTTCATTTTTATCTGGAGATGAAAGGGATCATATTGTAACACTGTCGTAGTGAACTTTTACAAGTTCAGCTAGAAGCATCTGCTAAAAATTAATGAGGGCGGTAGGCCTCCCGTGAACTCTCTGCAATGAATGCTGTATAGAATATTCTCAGGAATTAAAGGTTGTTTAAAAAAATACAAAACAAACAATATTCTTAGGTTAGAAAACAACTTATTAATTTCTCTTCAAACATAAATGTTAATGTTTAATTGACTTGATTGTGCCATAAAATATTATACTTATACAGCAGAATGTTCTGTATACTTTGTAATTCTATCTTAGCCCCTTAATGACCAATAATTTTCCAGAAAGGGGTCAGTTTACGTTCTCGAACAAACATTGTGGCATTCCTCTCAGTGTGTCTTTATTACCAGGGAACTCTCATGCTTACCATTTTAGAACCAGAGCTGTAAGTATACCCTTTGCTCAGAGGGATATTGGCTAGAACTCACTGACAATGCCTAAGAAGACTGAAATTATCATCTGGGGACGCTGTATCTCTCAAGTAGAAGGAGACAGCCTTCCTTTTGAATCTGGACCACATTTTTGAGTGGTATCAGTTTGATATGCAAATAGTTAAGTTTCTTTCTGTAAAGGCACAAGATGAGCTACCACCAGCTTGAGAACTGAGCAGGGAACACCCAAGGGGTAAGCGATTTGAACTGTTTCCCATTCTAAGTATCCTCTTGTATTCAGTTTCTTTTTTTTTTTTTTAACTGGACATTTTACACATATTATCATGTTAAAGGACCACTATAGGCACCCAGACCACTTCAGCTTAATGAAGTGGTCTGGGTGCCAGCTCCATCTAGGTTTAACCCTTTTTTCTATAAACATAGCAGTTTCAGAGAAACTGCTATTTTTATAAATGGGTTAATACAGCCTCTAGTGGATGTCTCATTGACAGCCGCTAGAGGGCTTCCGCGCTTCTCACTGTGAAAATCACAGTGAGAAGACGCCAGCGTCCATAGGAGAGCATTAATAATGCTTTCCTATGGACTGGCTGAATGCGCGCGCGGCTCTTGCTGCGCATGCGCATTCTGCCGAAGAGGAGGAGAGGAGGCAAAGAGGAGGAGGAGAGATCCCCGTCCGGTGCTGGAGAAAGAGGTAAGTTTAACCCCTTCCTCTCCATTCAGCCCGGCGGGAGGGGGACCCTGAGGGTGGGGGCACCCTCAGGGCACTATAGTGCCAGGAAAACGAGTATGTTTTCCTGGCACTATAGTGGTTCTTTAAGAAGAGTTTGTGAGACACAGCTTGTGAGAATATGTTATTTTCAAGCACTGTGTATTTTACGAACATATACCTATTTGTTTCAGCACACCATTGATTGGTTCCTGGTAAAATGCATTGGACACATACATGGACTTGGAAGCAGAATCTACATTGTACACTTCATTCAAAAAAATCTGGACTTATATTATTATTGTCCATTTTTGTTTTATTTGTAAATAACACAATAGTTCCAGCATTTAGAGCAGTTATTGCCAATCTTGATTATCATGTTTTCATAAAATGCTTAATGATAAATTGCTGTTGCTGTTAAATATTCCTCCCATAGACTTATGGCTGAACAGCAACTTCCAATTAAAGCAGCACTGTCACGGCCACATCCGTTTGAAAAAAAAAAATGTTTTATTGTGCCCCTAGTCACCCCCAAATGCCCCTAGGCCCCTAATTTACCTTTTTTAACAACTTTAATTTATGCCCAGGCCTAGATCCTGGGTGCTGCCATCTTTGTGTGGGTAGATGAAGTCCCTGTGGGACACATTATCTGCCCACACTCGATAGCGCTATGCAATTCCCGCACATGCCCAGATAAACACTTGGTAATTCGCTATCGTCTGAAATTCAGACTGGAATTTTGTCTATTCAATCATCAGAAAGAGACAAATTAGTTAATATAGATTGCAAACGAACAAACACTGAATGTCGGTGTTCGTTTGTTCGTTTAGTTTATTACAATGAGGGAGCTACCGACGCGCTCCTTCCTAAGCCCCCATGTCCTCCCTCCCTGTATGGGGGCTATACTGCGAGTAGGGCCATGTCTACTAAACAGTGGCCTATGGCTGCTCACTGTTCTAAAAAAATCAGCTCCCCACTCCCACGTATCAATTGATTGGGGACCTAGTACAGGTCCCCCATGGTGGGGCATCTAGAAAAATAATTAACAGGGGAGGATATAGTGTCCTCCCCAGCCCCCACCCATGCCCCGCAAGTGGGGGCTATTTAAAGGAACGGGTCCCCCCTGCGGCCCCCACCCATGAGCGGTGGGTGGGGGCCCTAAGTAACAAAAGGAGGTGAGGGCCAATTGTCTACCCCCCATCCGGCCCCCACCCATGAGTGGCGGGTGGGGGCCAAAAGTAACAAAGGGGGTGGACTTTTTGTCTCCCCCCAGTCTCCACCCATGAGATGCAGGTGGGGGCCAAAATTAACAAAGGGGGTGGACTTTTTGTCTTCCCCCCTCTGATGGCAGGTGGGGGCACTAAGTAACAAAAGGATAGGGGGACTTCTTGTCTCCCCCATCTGGCCCCCGTCCATGAGCGGCGGGTGGGGGCCAAAAGTAACAAAGGGGGGGCCTATTGTCTACCTCCCTCCTGCCCCCACCCATTAACTGCGGGTGGGGACCAAAAGTAACAAGAGGAGGGGGGTACCTATTGTCTCTCCTATCTCTCCAGTGTGGGGCAGCTCCTCACTCACTGTAGTGGATATAGTGTTTGTGTGTAGTATTTGCAGTGTGTAGTGGATGTAGTGTCTATGTAGAGTAAATGTAGAGTGGGTGTTAGTGTAGTGACTGTAGAGTGGGTGTAAGTTTTATGAATGCAGCTCCTCTCTCTCATTAACTCATGAGTTGTTTGCCGCGCAGAGCGTTGCCATAGTACCCGTGGCAAAGCTCTTTCTGCAGCGGGTCTTGCGAGAGTTAATAAGAGAGAAAAGCTAGAATGTGCAGATGGAGTGTGTTGGGCTCCTCAGCCGTATACAGGCAGTGGCTATATATATGTCTGTGGCGAAACCAACCTCGCCACTGGGCCCTGGAGAAGCCTGTTTGCTAGCCTCCTACCTGCTGACTATGGCCCCTGGGTTATTTGGGGCATATTGTACTTTATATTGCTGCTACTGGCCCTTTAAAATCAGCGATGGACATATTGGGACTTTTGGGACTACTGTCCCTTTAAGACTGTGGAGCATATTCCAGTATACTGCCTTTAATATTACATATGTATTTATGTGTTGAGTTTAACCTGGGATATGTATGCAGCATTCATCTGATTGTTCGGTAGAATCACTCCATTCATTATATTGAGTGAAACTACCGAACAACCAGACCACCCAGGAATAAGTGTGCCTCCAATTACAGTTTGCAACCATGTTGCAAACGGGTAATTGGCAATCTATGTAATGTATTCTGTGTCCTCTGGGTGGCCGCCATTCGGGAAACAAACACGTGGCGGCGGCCATCTTAAACTACCGAACAGCGGTGTTTTGCCGTCGAGTGTCTGGAACTAAAATCGGACACTTGACTAGGCAAACACCGCTGAGACCTCCATACTTCCAGAAATTCGTATAGAAACTACCGAATGACCCGCCGTTCGGTAGAAAGAACCCCACAAACAAGGGAATTCATTCAAACCCTCTCCAGGCTCTATAACACAGGCAATTCGTCTGTTTTCATTCCCTCGTTTGTGACCGACCGCAGGGCCAAAATGCATGGAACTGTTTTCGGATACTTTACCCATGCGGTCGGTCAAATCTTTGGAACCCCATATCTCACGAACCGTTCATCCGAATGACTTGAATTTAGAATATGTTGTCCCCCTGAATAAGGGCTATCCAGCGATGCTGGATTTAAAGGTGTACCCCCGGGTTTTGGGGTACATCCAGAACTTGGCTGAAAAGGTGTACGGGATAATTGGGTTTAATGTTATCTGAGGGGAGGGGATGTGTGGGCTGAACCATGTATGTGATTGGATATTTTATGCCTCCCCCTGGGTGTGGACTGTATGTGTATTATTGTAATAAAAGCTGGGCTGGATGAGCCAGTCCAGAGTTCCTGTTTTACCCTCAAAGTGATGTGTCGTCTCATTATTGGGGGGAAGGATTTATTGCATGCTGTTCCAGTTGACTGCTAGGAGTACAAGCCTATTCGTATGGTTCCTATTCAATGGTCTACAGCATTCATATGCTTGGGAGAATTTAAAAGGTTTCTCGGATTCGGTGATTGTGGTGTCTGCCAGAGTGCTTGGAGTCCTCAGGAAGCACTAGGAGCATCCATTAACGGAGGTACTCAGTCGGGGTGCCAGGTGATCCGTTACAATGTCCACACAGGGAATGTTGGGTCCGGGACTCCCAGAGCAGTCCAGGCCCCCAGGACCGCTGGGCTTGTGTCAACCGTCCCAGTTTTCACCCCCTGATGGTAGCCCTGCTCATGTACCTGTTTATCTGTGCCGCCTGTGACCTGTATAAAACTTAGTGAATCATAGACCAGCACAAACAAAAATTAAGTTTAATTCTCATGCACAAATCTTAGGTACATACATATCATTTACTCAAAAGCTTCACCTCAAGTTACTTACTGTCTCAGTAGTAACACCACTGTCTGGAGTGTCCACTCCGCTTGCTCCCTCAGTCCCTCTGCAAACTGCAGGCTCAGCCAGGTAGGTAGCTGTACTGTTCTCTCCACTTGCTCCCTAGTCTTTTTGCAGTCTCCAGGCAGAGTGGGTGTAAGTGATGTGAATGCAGAGTGGGCATGTTAGCATAGTGAATGCAGAGTGTGGCTGCACTCTCCACTCAGCTCGCTTCTACCCCTTTTACATCCATGCCATCCCTCACTTCCCCATCTCTCCCCCATGTCTCCCTCCCTCCCTATCTCTCCCCCCCATGCCTCCCTCCCTCCCTTCCCTATATCTCCCCATGTCATCCCTCCCTATCTCTCATCCATGCTTCCCTCCCTTCCCTATCTCTCCCCAATGCCTTTCCTCCCTACCTCTCCCCACATGCCTCCCCTCCCTATCTCTCCCCCATCCCTCCCTCCCGTTCTCTCCCCCATGCCTCACCTCCCTATCTTTACCCCCATGCCTCCCTCCCTATCTTTACCCCATGCCTCCCTCCCTATCTCTACCCCATGCCTCCCCTCCCTATCGTTACCCCATGCCTACCTCCCTATCTTTTTCCCCATGCCTACCTCCCTATCTTTTTCCCCATGCCTCCCTCCCTATCTCTCGCCCATGTCTCCCTCCCTTACACTCCCCATGTCTCTCTCCCTACCCCATGTCTCTCTCCCTATCTCTCCCCATGTCTCTCTCCCTATCTTTCCCCATGTCTCTCTCCCTATCTCTCCCCATGTCTCCCTCCCTTCCATCTCTCTCCCCCATGCCTCCATCCCTTCCATCTTTGTCTCCCTTCCATCTCTCTACCCTCCATGTCTGTCTCCCTTCCATCTATCTCCCACCATGTCTGTCTCCCTTCCAACTATCTCCCACCATGTCTCCCTTCCTTCCTTCCATCTATGTCTTTCTTCCATCTCTCTCCCACCATGTCTGTCTCCCTTCCATATCTCTCCCCCATCTCGTTCCCACAATGGTCTGTCTCCATTCGATATTGTAACAGATCCCTACCAACCTCTGGTGGATGTGAAACAAACAAGGGAATTACAACTTACACATCCATTCGTTCCATTCCTCTGTTCGTCTGGTTCCGTGCGAATTTCACGTGTAATGCAGAGGTGGCCGCCATTTCGGGACTTTCCACGTGTTCGCGGCCATCTTGTGTGCGAACAGCGGTGTTTGCCTGTAACCGCATGGAACTGAAAACGGATACGCAAACAGGCGAACACCGCTGAATCCTCCAGACCTCCATAAGTTCGTACGGAAACTACCGAACGTCCCCTCGTTCGGTAGTTATATGCAATCATCTATGGGGATTCCAGCGAACCCCGCGATTCGCATGGATGGCCAGAGTATCATACCTTTTTACCGTGCGAACGGAGACCGACCGCAAGGCCAAAACTCATGGAACTAATTTCGGCTAGTTGGTCTGTGCGGTCGGTCAAAACTTTGGAACGTTGTATCTCCCGAACTGTACATCCGAATGGGGTGATTTTTGGATATATTGTCCCCCTGAAGGAGAGCTATCCAGCGCTACCGGATTTAAAGCTGTACCCCCTGTTTTTGGGGTACATCCAGAACTGGTGGAAAAATGTGGACATTTTAATTGGGTTATGTAGTTATCTGAGGGGAGGAGACGTGGGGGTGTTACCATCTGTATTATTGGTTGTTTTCATCCTCCCCCTGGGAGTGTTCTGTGTGTATCTATTTCTAATAAAAAGCAGGCTGGGTGTTCCAGTCCTCAGTTCATCTTGACCCTTCAAAACGTAGCCTCGTCTCGTTCTTGGAAGGGGATTATTTGGGAATATTATTCTGCTCCTGTTTACAGCTGAACCTGCTCCTCACTCTGGATATCGTGGATGGGATTACATCAGCCTACTTCTCCACAGCAGCTTGCAGGGAAAAAGGACACCTTCAACGGCAGAAACCCTCTCTCTATCTGGGTAGCCGTTACATTGGTTGGCAGCGGTGGGATGGTTCTTTTTGCCCAAGGAGCAAGTGCTGAATGGAGTCTCAGTATGCCAAGCTGAAAAGACCCACACTGAAAGATCTATTGGAAAATCGTGGTAGGAGTGCTAGTAACAGACCAAGGAGAGAGCTGATAGCTGACCTACTGGAGCTGGACGAAATGGATAGATCCATGGAGGTAACTGAACCTATTGCACCGGTCAGCGAGAACGATGTACTCACTGCTATTGTACAGCGAAGATTAGCATTATATCCGGAAAAGACCACGGAGCTATTAGACAGACTGTTCAAGAATGCAAAAGAGGAGATCGAGACTAAGAGGAGGCAAGACACGGAACATGTATTGGCGCAACAAGCTAGTACACATATAGTTCCTACTCCTCCTCCCGTTGCTGCAGGGAGGAAAATACCATTTACTGCATTTAAAGCGTTTGCAGAAAATGAGGAAGAGATTGATGGGTATTTGGCAGATTTTGAGCGGCAGTGCTCACTGCACCAGATACCCCCAGACCAATGGGTTACTATTCTGGCTGGAAAACTTTCAGGAAAAGCAAATGAGGCTTTTCGGGCACTCACGGCCGAAGATATCACACAATATCAGCGGGTGAAAGCCGCACTACTCACCCGATACGCAGTCACCCCAGAGGCGTATCGCCGTCGCTTCCGGGAGTCCAAAAAGAAGGCAGCGGACTCCCACATGGAATGGGCAAACAAGCTACAAAGGGTGGCATCACATTGGATGCAAGGGTGCAATGCTAACACCGGAGAAGAAGTGCTACAATTGTTCTTGATGGAACATTTCTTCCAAGATTTGGCGGCAGATACACAGGATTGGGTGAGAGATCGCCGCCCAGCCAACTTAAATGAGGCAGCACGACTAGCGGACGAATATGTGGAAACGAGAAAAGTGAGCCAAGGTACTACGCGACCAGCACCTAGAACAGAGGCCCGCAACCCAACCTACGCTGCACGCACAGAATTCCGGGCCCCGGTACCCCCAGGACCTCCACATCCTCAAGGGTCTAACAACCAGCCCCGGGAATCCTACAGAGTGACGTGTCATCGCTGCGGCAACCTGGGACATATTGCCCGTGTTTGCCCGTGGGGATCAGCCAATAATAATTGGAGGCGCACATCTAACACCGAAAGCCCATCTTCACGCCCCGCTGCTGCTCATTGCCTGGAGATTGAAGGGAGCCCTGAGGAATGCCTGGGAATATTATATGAGGCCAACCCCATACAAGCGGCTTCCCCAGATAATCGCCAGCACCACCGTCAGGAGGTGCGTGTAAATGGACAGATAGCACAAGGCCTAAGGGACACTGGCGCTACCATCACTTTAATACAAAAGCATCTGGTGAAACCAGAACTTGTGTCTAACCGTACTGTTGCTGTTCGGGTCGCAGGGGGGGCTGTTTTTCGCTTACCCACCGCCCGGGTACACTTGGATTGGGGAGTCGGGTCAGGAAAGACCACGGTGGGCATTATGGACAACCTACCCGCTGAGGTCGTGTTGGGCAATGATATTGGCCCTCTAGCCTCGGCCTTTTTACCCACTACTGCTGCGGCTTGCCCCGTGACCACCCGCTCACAGACCCGTATCGAGGACGATCCGCCAACAGGTCGGGAGACCCAGGTAAGCCACCGACAGACACCTAGCAATGACACTACAGATAGACCGCTAGCTTGGGACACCCCAGAGGAGTTTGGGAGGGAAACTAGACAGGACCCCACCCTCCGAAAGTACCGAGAACTAGCTGACAATAGAGGGGATGAGCGGGAACGTTTTATATGGGAGGGGGACCGATTATACAGATTAACCGAAGGCAGGAAGAGAGGCTGTGCTCCTTCGCAGAAGCGCCAATTAGTGGTACCTAGAAAGTACCGATTGGAGCTTCTCCGAATTGGCCACGACATTCCGTTAGCAGGACATCTAGGGGGTAACCGCACCACCTACAGAATCACTCAGACCTTCTTTTGGCCAGGAATCTCGAAGGACGTGCGCCGTTACTGTAGCACGTGTGATGTATGCCAGAGGGTGGGGAAGAGAGGGGATCATCCGAAAGCTCGACTGTCCCCTATGCCTGTGATCGAGGAACCATTTAGCAGGGTGGCAGTCGATCTAGTAGGACCCCTACCTAACCCCAGTCCCTCTGGTAAGAAATACATTCTTACCGTGGTGGACTATGCCACCCGCTACCCAGAAGCCGTCGCTCTGACGAATATCCAGGCTGACACTGTCGCCAGTGCGCTAGTCGGGATATTCACCAGAGTAGGATTTCCCCAGGAAATCTTGTCGGACAGAGGGACCCAGTTTACCGCAGACTTAACCCAGCAGTTGTGGAAGGTCTGTGGTATTAAGCCCCTACTTAGTTCACCGTACCACCCCCAGACTAACGGTCTCTGTGAACGCTTTAATGGTACCCTAAAGCAATTGCTACGGACCTTTACGGCGGAATACAGAGACTGGGAGCGATTTTTGCCACACCTCCTGTTTGCTTACCGGGAGGTACCGCAGGAGTCCACTGGGTTCTCTCCCTTTGAACTGCTCTATGGACGGAGGGTGCGAGGCCCTCTCGACCTCATCCGGGAGCACTGGGAGGGAGAGACGGAACACGAAGGTGTCCCCATCGTACCATATGTGCTAGAAATGCGGGACCGTATGGAACAGTTAGCCCGGATGGCCCGGGATCATCTCCATGCGGCCCAGAGTCGGCAGAAACATTGGTACGATCGGAACGCTAGGCTGAGAACATTCCAGGTAGGACAGAAAGTTCTAGTACTTAAACCCGTTCGAGGAAATAAATTGCAGACCTCCTGGCAAGGCCCCTACAAAGTAGTAGCCCAGGTCTGTGACACCACCTATATCATTGCCAGTAGCAAGGACGAAAAGATACAGAAGTCCTTTCATATAAACCTATTAAAGGAATACCAAGAACGGCCCGAAGACATAGCCGCCATATGCATCCCCGCCACTGAGGACCCTGACAGTCTCCCCATCCCTGATCTATTAGCCAACCCCGAGTCCAAAACTCTGCTTAATACAGTACAGCTAGGGGAGCGATTAACTCCCACAGAACGAGAACAACTCCAGCAACTACTAGTTGAAAAGAGATTAACCTTTTCCCAGGAGCCAGGTTACACACCTGTAGCGACCCATTACGTAGAAACCCCAGGACAAGCCCCGCTCCGACAAACTCCCTATAGAATTCCCGAGGCTGTAAAAGAAGAGATGAGGAAGGAGATTCAGGAGATGTTAAAACTAGGGGTTATAGAGCCATCCGACAGTCCCTGGGCATCTCCCGTCGTCCTAGTCCCCAAAAAGGACGGGACGACCCGGTTCTGTGTCGATTACCGACGCCTCAACGACCGGACTGTGACAGACGCATACCCCATGCCCCGAGTAGACGAGCTATTGGATCGCATTGCCAGGGGACGCTATCTGACCACCATTGACTTGTGCAAGGGGTACTGGCAGATTCCCCTGGCCAAGGACGCTATCCCTAAGTCGGCGTTTGTCACCCCGTTTGGCCTGTACCAGTTTAAGGTCATGCCTTTCGGGATGAAAAACGCCCCAGCTACTTTTCAGCGCTTAGTGGACCGCCTCCTTGATGGCTTCCAGGACTTCGCTTGCGCATACCTGGATGACATTGCGATCTATAGCGAGACTTGGGGGGAACACCTACAACACATAGAGACTGTGTTGGATCAGATTAGGGCCGCCGGCCTAACTCTAAAGCCGGAGAAGTGTAACTTTGGCATGGCTGAAGTCCAGTATTTGGGACACCGGGTGGGGTGTGGGAAACAACGACCAGAACCCGCTAAAGTAGAGGCCGTAGCCAATTGGCCCACACCCCACACTAAGACACAAGTGTTAGCATTTTTAGGGACAGCAGGGTACTACAGGAGATTTGTCCCTGACTACAGCGCCATCGCCAAACCCTTGACAGATTTAACAAAGAAGAATTTACCTAGAGTAGTCCTGTGGTCTCCCGCCTGTGAAACAGCATTCCAAACCTTGAAACAAGCCTTGATCAATGCACCTGTTTTATCTGCCCCCGTCCCTAACAAAAGATTTGTCGTCCACACAGATGCGTCCATGTACGGACTGGGGGCAGTGCTAAGCCAGGTCGGCGAAGACGGGGGCGAACACCCTGTCGCGTATCTCAGCAGAAAACTGTTACCTAGAGAAGTGAGTTACGCGGCAGTGGAAAAAGAGTGCTTAGCCCTGGTCTGGGCCCTAAAGAAATTAACCCCATATCTGTACGGTCAAGAATTCACCTTAATTACTGATCATAACCCCCTTGTATGGCTGAACAGAGTAGCTGGAGATAATGGACGCTTACTGAGATGGAGTCTCGCACTACAGCCATACAATTTCTCCATCCAATACCGCCCTGGCAAGTTTAATGGGAACGCGGACGGTCTGTCCAGACAAACAGAACTATTGCCCTAACAAAGGACCGGACAGCCCCAAGTTGACCCGAAAAGGATCAATCCGGGTCTGCCGGAGTGTTCCACAAAAGGGGAGCAGTGTAACAGATCCCTACCAACCTCTGGTGGATGTGAAACAAACAAGGGAATTACAACTTACACATCCATTCGTTCCATTCCTCTGTTCGTCTGGTTCCGTGCGAATTTCACGTGTAATGCAGAGGTGGCCGCCATTTCGGGACTTTCCACGTGTTCGCGGCCATCTTGTGTGCGAACAGCGGTGTTTGCCTGTAACCGCATGGAACTGAAAACGGATACGCAAACAGGCGAACACCGCTGAATCCTCCAGACCTCCATAAGTTCGTACGGAAACTACCGAACGTCCCCTCGTTCGGTAGTTATATGCAATCATCTATGGGGATTCCAGCGAACCCCGCGATTCGCATGGATGGCCAGAGTATCATACCTTTTTACCGTGCGAACGGAGACCGACCGCAAGGCCAAAACTCATGGAACTAATTTCGGCTAGTTGGTCTGTGCGGTCGGTCAAAACTTTGGAACGTTGTATCTCCCGAACTGTACATCCGAATGGGGTGATTTTTGGATATATTGTCCCCCTGAAGGAGAGCTATCCAGCGCTACCGGATTTAAAGCTGTACCCCCTGTTTTTGGGGTACATCCAGAACTGGTGGAAAAATGTGGACATTTTAATTGGGTTATGTAGTTATCTGAGGGGAGGAGACGTGGGGGTGTTACCATCTGTATTATTGGTTGTTTTCATCCTCCCCCTGGGAGTGTTCTGTGTGTATCTATTTCTAATAAAAAGCAGGCTGGGTGTTCCAGTCCTCAGTTCATCTTGACCCTTCAAAACGTAGCCTCGTCTCGTTCTTGGAAGGGGATTATTTGGGAATATTATTCTGCTCCTGTTTACAGCTGAACCTGCTCCTCACTCTGGATATCGTGGATGGGATTACATCAGCCTACTTCTCCACAGCAGCTTGCAGGGAAAAAGGACACCTTCAACGGCAGAAACCCTCTCTCTATCTGGGTAGCCGTTACAGATATCTCTTCCCCAATGTTTCCCTTCCATCTTTCTCCCCCCCATGTTTCCCTCCCTTCCATCTCTCTCCCTCCCATATCTCCCTACCCCTTACATTTCTATGTCTCCACCCCAATGTCTCCCCACCATATCTTACCACCCCTTACATTTATGACCTTCCATGTCCCCCCCCACTTCATCAATATTTCCCCCTCTCCCTCCTTCCCTAATGGCAGGCAGTTTTTCGACTAACAGAGTCTGCGCCGTGCTCTAGCCCACACATTGTTGCCCCCCCTCCCTGTTGTTTTACCTCACATAGCAGGGGAGGGGAGCCTCTGGACGTCCACACTGGCGGCACGCTGATTCAGACTGAGCACCGGGTAGTCACGTGACACCTATATCCAGAGCCAGATTTGACAGGGCTCTGGGAAATGTGAGTTGAAACACCAGATATACACTTGTTTAAAAGCACATTAATGTATTTATTTTTTATTTTCTGATATAATGTAATATATACTACTACAAGTGGAAAAATCAGATCCACCAATTAGAAAACATAGTCACATACTATGCAATAACAACATTTCTAAAACATATCAATATGGCATTAATCCAGCATTATTACGGAATAAACTATAATACACTGGGTACAATTACATACAATTAAGACTTAAAGGGACACTATAATCAGCTTATTGTATTTGTTCTGGTGAGTATAATCATTCCCTTCAGGTTTTTGCAGTAAACACTGTCTTTTCAGAGAAAATGCAGTGTTTACATTACAGCCTAAGGATACCTCCACTGGCCACTCCTCAGATGGCTACTAGAGGTGCTTCCTGGGGCAGTGCTGCACAGTACGACTGACATTCAGTGTCTCCACCCTCTGCATGGAGACACTGAACTTTCCTCATAGAGATGCATTGATTGTGCTGATTGACCAGGAGATGTGTTTGGCTTGTGCTGGCTCTGCCCCTGACCTGCCTCTTTGACAAGTTCAGCCAATCCAATCCCTGACTGTGGGAAAGTATTGTGATTGGCTTTGATAAACACTTCAGGTTGTATTAGCTTACTGAACTTACTGGGGTCAAGAAGGAATTTTTTCCTGGTTTGTGGCAAAATTGGAAGCGCTTCAGACTAGGTTTTTTGCCTTCTTTTGGATCAACAGCAACAACATATGTGAGGAAGGCTGAACTTGATGGACACAAGTCTCTTTCCAGCTACAGGGCCGTCATCAGGGGGTGACAACCATGACTGTTGTCATGGGCCCAGCGGTCCTGGGGGGCCCGGCCACCCAGGCCCCACATTCCCAATGTGCATACATATATATAGCGCTTATCGCTATATACATGTGTTTTGGCAGTGGCAGAACTACCTGAGGGGGCCCATCGGGTGGCCCATGCACTTAGTACCACCCAATGGGCATATTTTTAATAGCTAGTCCGGGCCCCTTTAAGGATCCTGGCACTGGCAGTGCCGGGAGGAAGTGATCTCACTTTTTCCCAGCTAACACCCGCGCGGGAAGAAGCACCGGGGAGTGTGAAGAGGAGAGGAGGACAGAGTCAGACCCACACCCGCATCAGCCCTAGGCCCCCAGCCGGCAGAGTCCACCCTCCTGCAGCCTAAAGATAAGAACCATGAGGGTGGGAGGAGAGGAGGACAGAGTCAGACCCACACTCACATCAGCCCCAGCCAGCAGAGTCCACCCTCCTGCAGCCTAAAGGTAAGAAACAGGAGGGTGGGAGGAAGCACCGGGGAGTGTGAAGAGGAGAGGAGGACAGTCAAACCCACACTCACATCAGCCCCAGGCCCCCAGCCAGCAGAGTCCATCCTAAAGATAAGAAACATGAGGGCGGGAGGAAGCACTGGGGAGTGTGAAGAGGAGAGGAGGCCAGAGTCAGACCCACACCCACCTCAGTCCACCCTCCTGCAGCCTAAAGGTGTGAAACAGGAGGGTGGGAGGAAGCATTGGGGAGTGTGAAGAGGAGGACAGCGTCAGACCCACACTCACATCAGCCCCAGCCAGCATTACTTAAATGTGTGTGTGTCTGTCTGTATCTATGTGTACCTAAATGTGTGTGTGTCTGTCTGTATCTATGTGTACCTGAGTGTGTGGGTGTCTGTCTGTATCTGTGTATCTATCAGGGTGTGTATCTATGTGTTTGTTTGTATCTGGTTGGTAGTGTGCACCTGAGTGTATGTTTTTGTTATTGTTTTATTCTTTGATTTTTTTTTATAGCAGTGCTGCAGCTTTTATGTTCATGGTTTTCTGGTGTCTGTGCTTTTGATTTTTATGTACACTTTTTGTCCACAATCATTTTCACTACTTAGTTGATATGCCCCATTTATTTTAGTTTTAGTTGTGGCTCTTGTGGCAAACCAAGCCACTTCTGGAACACTGGACTTTATTTGCCATAAAGGTTGTCTGTATTGTATGCTGTGTAAAATATGTCTTCTGCTGTGTATTATGTGTCCATTGTAATTCGTATGCTAGCAGCCGTAAGCCGCTAGCATTCAGTCACTTCGTTTCACGAACAGCGACTATCCGGGCTGTTCGTGAAACGAATATGGGCCCCCCTGATAGACCACACATTAAGAGACGTGTGGCGCTCGTTAACCGATTGCAACAATGTTGAAATTGGTAATTAAGTGTATTCCTAGGTGGCCGTCGTTCGGCTACCGACCACGCGGCGGTCGGCCATCTTGGATTCTTTGTTTCCCCAGCGGTGTTTTGTCTTCGAGCGCGTGGAACTAAAAACGGCTGCTCGACGACGCGAACACTGCTGCACTTCCAGACCGTTCGGGAGCTCCAGTATTCCCCTATTATGTTTCCCCATTGGTATTCGGTACATTGAAACAAATTGAAATAATAAATGTATTTCGTGCGACGTTCGGTTGTTTCAGCTGGGATCTGAGCGGCATTCACACGAAAGATGCACTCAGACCCCAGCTATCTACCGAACGTCCGTTCGTCTGAATAGCACGAATATTAGCAAAGTTGTACATTTAAATGTAAAATGCCGGTTCTGCTGCACGGAGGGATAATCCACTTAACGGTATATATCAGTAGGAGTGTCCCTCTCGTGCAGCAGTGCCTGATGGGAGAACAGCTCCAAATGTTAAGTCCCCCATGTAGTCCCTTACTGTGTCACCCCTGCTAGGTCAGTAAGGAAACCCCTTGCATGGGGACTTGCATAAATACTGGAAGTTCTGAATAAAGCTGCTAGTTGACTCCCAGACTGTGTTTCGTCCGGTTATTGGGAGGATTGGGGATATTGCCTTACTTTTCAGCGCTGACTGTGGATTTACCGATAATACCAGCGGAGATCGTGGATTCTAGTACTGCACTCCGCTACAGCTCTATTTAAATGTTTAAACAGATTATTAGTTTGTTTTGGTAACTTTGTTGTAATGTATATCTTTTCTATTTGGCGCTGCCTGTCCATGTTGTGTACGTTTTTATCTTGCATAGCCTGTCTTATATTTTATTATGTGCATGGCCCATTTTCGGTCATTTGCATTTATTTTTTAAAGTGTGTTAATTAGTGCAATACATAATTGTATATATATATATATATATATATATATATATATATATATATATATATATATAGCTGGAGCGCTCACGCTTTCTTTGTTTTCTGAGATTCTCAACTAAAGCTGTGTTTATTTGGTGTTAATCTGCCCATAGAATTGATTACTTTATTATTGTTTCTCTACATTTTTACACATATATTTTATTTATATTTAGTTTTTACGTGTATCTGTTTATGTGTGTCTGTATGTATCTGTGTCAATGTGCACCTGAGTGTGTGTGTGTCTGTATCTTTCAGTGTGTCTGTATATTTACATGTATGTCAGTGTGTGTGCATGTGTGTATCTGTGTATATATGGGTGCCAGATTGCACCTGAGTGTGTATCTCTGTGTGCGTGTATCTGTGTGTCTGTATCTGGGTGTCAGTGTACACGTGAATGTATGTGTGTGTGTGTAACCGTGTCTGTATATTTCCATGTATGTCAATGCATGTGCCTGTATCTCCTATGTGTGTGCATGTATGTATATCAGTGTGTGTATGTGTCTGTGTGTCAGTTTGCACCTGAATGTGTCTGTGTATATGTGTGTATGTCTATGTATCTGTGTCAGTGTGAACCTGAGTGTATATGTGTGTGTAACTATGTGCCAATATGTGTAACTGTGTGTCTGTGTATTTGCATGTATGTCAGGGTGTGTATCTGTATGTGTGTGTGTCTGTATACACTACAGACAAATGCACGCTTGCATTCAAACACCAACGTTCCAATACACACATGCTCCATTCAATACCATGTTAATATTCAAACACACATACACTGCTGAGTGCTAAATACAGCCCTGCAAATTGTAGGTCCCCAGCTAGCAAAGCCTTCTGGGACTTACAACAGATTCAGAACTACATTTGGCCACTTTACACACACTGCATCCACTAAACACACACTGTGCATTGACTACAAACACACAGAGACTCTGCATTCACTCTACACACATACAGCATCCTTGTGGGCAGATTCAAGGACGGCCCTGTGGGCGGACTCGTGAGTGGGCTCTGGGGGCCCAGACCTTGAACTTTGTCAGGGGCCCCAAAATTTCTGATGGCAGCCCTGTTCAGCTATGTAACTATGTAACATCTCAATTCATGATTTTTTGAATGAAATTAAACATTGTTTTTCTTGTATTAAAATATTACAGATGATGTCTCTACCGTCCTGAATTTATTATTCCTTTGAACGTAATTTTGTAGATCACAATTTATTAAATTTAAATTTCAATTGTATCACATATGCGTAAATGAAAAATACCTAACTATCGATATTGTTAATTTGGTGTGATGTAGACTTTAGACTATGCAGACTCAAAAGTATATAGTGGGCATAAAAAAACTAAAGAAAAGTCCTGCAAAGAAAGAGTAACTTGGCAAATGAAACCTTATTTTAATAAAACATGTCTATGAGAGACATCTGGGTGCACATATTGGAAAGAAACTCTCCCCCCAAGCATTACATAATGGGAATTATCATACTCCTCCGTTATGGTAGGTTCAGGAGGCTGAGAGGATTCAACAACATGAAGTCCTGATGATGTACATGACACAGGCCAGGGAGCAACACCCGCCCATTTAGGCAATCCTGGGCAATCACTGGCTTGTGCAGTGTTGTGGAGATAATGTTTTTCTCCTCCCTTACTTTTTGTTACGTTTCCATGCCTCTCCATTACTTCCCTATCTCTGGCTTGTTCGTCTCCCCTATACATCATTTTCTCATTCCTACATTCAACTTTTCTATCCTAAAGATGGGCAGATATTATCATTGGTGACACTCTGTCTTCACAATGGTTTCCATTCCCCAGCTCCTGACATTCACTGCACCAATACGCCACCACGATAAGACCCCCAGATATCAGTTTGGGGTGTACCCTGCAAATGCTGTTTGGTCATACTGTTTTTATGTTGAATATGCTCAGCATAAGGTGCTTTCATTGGGCACCAATACATCGGGAGCTAATGCTTCTTCCCTATTCAATAGATCTTTAGATTTTTTTTTTTTTTTTGCTACATCAATATTATTCTTGAAGCATCAGAATGCAGTTTAGAATGTTTCTGCTACTATCACACTTATTGTGCATCACGTCTGTATGTTTTTAGTATGGGGTAATTATGTGCCTTGTACAGTTTCCAAATGATCAGATATGGCTGTTGATTCTGAAACTGGATTGTTATCAGTTTTTCATCTGTATTGACGCACGTTTCTCACATTCCTCACTTAATAAACTACTATTGAACACATGATAATTGCTGTATCCAGTACAGGAGATATCAACTTCAAAAGGATATAAATATTCAATGGGAAAAGGTCAGTCCCAGACTTTAAGGAAACATTTGAAACCACAACTTCTTTAATGCATTCAGTGTGACATTTTGCTCGTGTCAGTTGTGAAGGCTGCTAAACCTTGCACTTCAGACAGCAGTTTATCACGTCTGTTTGGAACATTGACTGGCTCAAATATCATAATCTTGAAAAATGTCCGTAACTTCCTGGACGTAAACACAACATTTACTGGCCCTTTGTATTCACTCACAATAAAGATATGAGAGGACATATATTTTTGAAAAATACTAGGGTATTATTTGATACAAAATCAATTTCTGATATTTCAAAAATGCAGACTGTTTGGTTCTTATCATTTATCATAATATGTTTCTCGGAGGAAAAAAATTAAATAAAAGTAAGCAATACGAGCTGCAGAAGTTTGTTAACAAATTTCACAGGAGATATTAATGAATGCAATTGTCAGGTTTGCCATTTAATAAAATAATGCAATTGTATGATTAGCATTTAAAATATGTAATAGAACTTCACTAATAAAGCTCAGCCTAACATAACTATACATATTTAGTTATCTTGCCATATGAAGAAAATCAAGTTTAAATTTATTAGAATTCAGCACAATTTAAGAAAGGCACAATCATGATGACCTTAGTTGAAATGGTTTTAGTCCCTATCTTAATGCTAAGTAGAACTGCTCTTCTGATAAAAATGAAAGAGATTGGTTTCCTTGACAACAAGAACCATGTGTCATTTCTTATAACAGCTCCACCTACACTTAGGTTTCCATAGCAACAGGTTGATTATGGTTTGCTTGAAGCACAGATTGAAATATTGTTAAAACATTAGTTACAGTAAGAGTAAGTTTTATATTCCATCATACATTAATTGTCTAGACTTGATTTTTTCAAACCTGAAGCATGTTCAGCGATAAAAATAATGTGCTGTGTATTAGATGACAATCCTAATTAACGTGACTGTATTTTCGGGCTAGAATATGTCATTTTCTCTCTAAAACAGAATTTTGGTGCAAAATGATTTACATATTGCAAATGTGGCAGCAAAATGCTGCAAGACCTGTTTTACAAAGAAACAGTAAGACACATTATATCTGGTACACCAGAGTGAGATATGTCAGAAGAATATCTCACACGGCTTAATAATATATGCAGACTTCACAGAATGTTCTGTACATTTGGAAAATGTCCATAATAAATAGGCTTCTCATTACACATGAAATGCAGTCTGGAAAATAATGCTTGGTAGTCACAAGTATCAGGTTTTATTGTTAGATAGGCTCCAACTAAATCAAGCTCACATCAGCCACATGATGCTAAATAAAACTAGCAAAATGCACAAATGATATTTCTTGCACACTAGGGTTGTGCACAATAATTTTTGTGTGTCCAATTAAATGTGGGCAAACATAGAGTGTAAAGCATTATCATCGATTCATTAAGAACACTACAGTGAAATCACAAAAGGGACTCTTATCACTGTGGGAAGGGGTATAGGTCCCGGATGCTTACTATGCTTCCCAGCCCGACTTGAGGACCTCTGAGGATCACCTTGTCAGGATCGGGACAGGGATCCAACACGCAGAGTACAAACAGGTACAGGGTACGTATACCGGACCTTAGAATGGCCGGACTAACGTAAGTAGTAAGTAAAGAATGGTCTAGAGACAAGCCGAGGTCGAGGGAATGAGAGAGCAGGTAAGCGAGAGACAAGCCGAGTCAAAGGGTAATAGAGATAAACGAGGTAGAACAGACAAGCCGGGTCAAAACCAAAGAAACTAACAGAATACAAGAGCACTGAGTGACTAGACAAGCTAGAACCACGACAGGGCAATGAACAAATGTAGAAAGTCCTATTTTATACCCTGGTTCCAAACAGGTAATCACGCCCCCGACGAATCCTCATTCGTGCTTGGGGCTTGATTGACAGATCGGGTTGGGTTGTCGTCATGACGTCGGCTACTGAACGCCGCGTCATAAAAGGAAGTGGATCCCTCGCGGCCGGCGTGTAAACGACCGAGGGAACCGCGAGGAACGAGTGATCCAACCCTTTTGCGAGGAAGAACGTCCAAGTGTCTCACCTCCACAGAGGTAGAGACAACAGGTACCCTGACAGTACCCCTCCCCCTCAGAAACGCCCACCGGGCGGAAGGAACCGGGACGAGATGGAAAACGGGAGTGAAAAGCCCTGCGGAGGCGAGGCGCATGCACATCCTCCTGAGGTATCCAAGACCTCTCCTCAGGACCATATCCCTTCCAATCAACCAGATATTGTAACTTCCCCCGGGAGATACGAGAATCGATGATGGAATTGATTTCATACTCCTCTTGTCCCTCAACCTGAACAGAGCGAGGAGAGGATGCAGTGGAGGAAAACTTGTTACATATTAGGGGTTTTAACAAGGAAACATGAAAGGAGTTAGGAATGCGTAAGGCAGATGGAAGAGCCAGACGATACGCAACTGGGTTAATTCGAGTCAGGACCTTGTAAGGTCCAATGTAACGAGGAGCGAATTTCATAGAAGGAACCTTCAAGCGAATGTTTTTGGTACTCAACCATACCCTGTCCCCTGGAACAAAGACTGGAGCCGCCCTTCTATGTTTATCAGCGTGTTTCTTGAACAACATGGAATTATGCCGAAGAATTTGTCGAGTCTGATCCCACAACTTCCTCAAATTGGCAACATGAACATCAACCGACGGTACTCCTTGGGAAGGAGAAACCGAGGGAAGAATGGAGGGATGAAAGCCATAATTCATGAAAAAGGGGCTAGAACGAGTAGAATCACAAACGAGATTGTTGTGTGCGAACTCTGCCCAAGGAATCAGACCAACCCAATCGTCCTGGTGTTCGGAAACGAAACAACGCAAATATTGTTCGATCTTTTGATTAGTGCGTTCAGCAGCTCCGTTAGACTGGGGATGATAGGCAGAAGAGAAATTCAATTTGATACCCATTTGAGAGCAGAATGACTTCCAAAAACGGGAAACAAATTGGGAACCTCTATCAGAAACAATTTCGGAAGGTATCCCATGTAAACGAAATATCTCTTTAGCGAATATCTCAGCCAATTCAGGAGAAGATGGAAGTTTAGGTAAGGGCACGAAATGAGCCATCTTAGTAAACTTGTCAACCACCGTGAGAATCACAGTCTGTTTTTTAGAAACAGGTAAATCGACAATGAAGTCCATAGCCAAACAGGTCCATGGTTTCTCGGGAATTTCCAAGGGATGCAAAAGCCCATATGGAAGCGTCTGAGATCGTTTAGTCTTCATACAGACCTCACATGCTTCGACGAAATCCCTAATATCTTTACGTAAGGAGGGCCACCAGAAATCTTTGGCTATTAAGGAGCATGTCTTACGAATGCCAGGATGCCCAGCCACCTTACTATTGTGAAAGCATTGTAGCAGTTCTAGTTGGAGTTCAGCAGGAACAAAATACCGTGACTCAGGACTCTGTCTAGGAGCCAGATGTTGTAGCTTCATAATCTCGGCCAGCAACGGAGAATGAATCCTGAGGCTAGTGTTGGCGATAATATTGCACTTGGGAACTATAGAAGACAAAACCGTTTCAGATATAGTAGAAGGTTCATGTTGGCGAGACAAAGCATCGGCCTTAGAGTTCTTAGAACCAGGTCTATAAGTGAGCACGTCATTGAAATGGGTGAGGAACAAGGACCAACGAGCTTGTCTGGCGGATAAGCGCTTGGCCTCCCCAATATAAGACAAGTTCTTGTGATCCGTCAGAATAGTAACAGGATGCAAGGTCCCCTCCAATAAATGTCTCCACTCCTTTAAAGCCATGATAACAGCTAGTAGTTCCCTGTCACCAATATCATATCTGCTTTCAGTCCCAGATAGTTTCTTGGAAAAAAAACCACATGGATGTAATGGTTTATCCACGCCTAACCTTTGAGACAAGATGGCACCTATACCTGTCTCTGAGGCGTCTACCTCGAGTAGGAAAGGTAAAGTTGTATCGGGGTGAACTAAAATTGGTGCAGAAGCAAAAAGTTCCTTAAGTGTCTTGAAGGCAACGAGAGCTTCAGTAGGCCAAGTCTTAGTGTCAGCCCCCTGTCTGGTCATATTGGTAATAGGAGCAATAATGGAAGAGTATCCTTTAATGAAGCGCCTATAATAATTGGAGAATCCAATAAACCTCTGAATGGCCTTGAGACCCCTGGGTAATGGCCAATCTAAAATAGACTGGAGTTTATCCGGATCCATTTTAAAGCCTTCCCCAGAAATCACGTAACCAAGAAAGTTTATCTGAGATTGGTCAAAACTACATTTCTCCAATTTGCAGTACAACCCATGTTGTAGGAGTTTGCGCAATACCCTTCTGACTTGTCTGTGGTGGGTCTCAATTTCTCTAGAGTGTATTAGTATATCATCCAAATATACAATAACACAATACTGTTGAAATTCCCTAAGAACTTCATTGATCAGATCCTGAAATACTGCCGGTGCATTACAGAGCCCAAAAGGCATTACCGTGTACTCATAGTGCCCATATCGAGTATTGCACGCTGTTTTCCACTCGTCTCCCTGCTGAATTCTCACCAAGTTATACGCCCCTCTGAGATCTAACTTGGTGAAAATCTTGGAACCCTTTAAACGATCAAAGAGCTCAGTAATCAAAGGGATTGGGTATGTGTGACGAAACCAATCTCGCCACATTGTATTGGAGGAGCCTGGTTGCCCGCCTGCTGCCTTTGGATTATGGACCGGCAGCTAAAGGGTTAATTTTACTGTGCAGAAGGATTTATTTCTCCCTTTCTGCACAGCAGTTCGGTAGATTTCATCTACCGAACAAACAGCCGTTCACCAACCTCCCCAGAGCCGTGGGAAGCCGGCCGGCGTTGTTAATTGGCCACCCAGAAGCTGGAGTGTGCTGCCAATTTACCTCCCTGAAGCTGCGGTTAATTGCCTGTTAACTGTGTGGCCGCTGTTACACTTAGCGGCCGCTAGGTGGCGCTGTTCTGGAGCTCCCCGGGCAGCCAACACTTTTCTGCCCGGCTTTCATGCATCAAAATCGGACACTTTTACGTGCAGGCACCGCTGAACCTCCAGCCCCTGAGTTCTAATTCGTATGGATTTGGTGAATGCAGGGAATTCGGTATTTTATGTTTTATGTGAACTGTAGTAACCCAGATAGCAATGCCATGGAGCCTGTTCGTATAATTAAAGACTTTGGCTCCATGGCAATTAAAATGTATTTGTGTGGTCTGGGTGCCATTCACCTAATAATGTGCACCCAGACCTGAGCTATCTGGGGATATGTTACATGTCTGTGTTTTATGTATAAAATGTGTCTGTATGTATTTTAAAGTGATAGTCTGTTTCTGTGTCACCATGTGCATAATGGAGTCTGGCCTTTGTCTTAGGAGATAATTGAATTACTTCATTAATTATCTCCAGGGCAGGGAGGAGGAAACCAGGATGCATTGTGGGAAAGTATTGTGGCTGTGTGTACGAAAATGATACATGTCTGTCTGCTGTTTCAGTCTTCCATCTGGTCCCCTAGGGGAGTGTCCACCAGGTGGGAGACCTGCATAAATACAGGGGCAGGTAGCCCTGAATAAACAGACCACTGCTTGACCTTCAACACGGAGCCTTGTCTCGTTCTTGGGGGGATTCACTGTATGCTGTTGGAGATTTGACTGCTAGGAGTGTAAGCTGATGTCTGCTTTTCCTATTCATCTGCTAGCAGCTATTCGTGAGGTTCCAGCTGGAGTGCTACCTTATTCATCTATATCCAGTTCGTGAGTTTTGATGTTCTGCAGTAGCTGTGCCTGTTTGGAAAAGGGGATTATTGCCTAAACCGATTTATTCCCTTTTATGCTGAAACGGTCCGTTACAATTGGTGGCAAGCGGCGGGATCGTTCCTACAGCCAGAAGGACAGCTACAGGAGACACCATTACTCTGGATTTTACAATTTGAGGGCAACGCATGTCCCAGGACAGCGACCCTAAAAGCAACAGCATGGAACCAGCAGTGGAGTACGATGAGGGTGACATGGATGACCGGGAGGCATTAAGGAAAGGCATCTGGTACCAGGCACTGGACATTGTGGAATACCAACGAGGTGAGAGACTTCCCGAGGAAGATCAGCGTTTGCAGGAGCGACTAGCCCTGCGGATGCCCTTCCTGGGAGAGCAGCCCAGGGAGGAATGGGTAAAAGAACTGGAGCTCCGGGTATGGCAAGAGATGTGGCTGGAGGATGCCTACCAGGCGCTTTGGTGGTATGTTGCACAGCACCTTCCCTGGACAGCCGAGCATGACAAGCCAGAGGGAGAGGAGTTTGATGGTCCTGGCTTGTTATGGGAGTCTTTCTCAGAGCCTGAATTTGGGAGCCCCACACAAGCCCGGTTCAGTGATCTCTTTGAGTGGAGGGAGAGCAGGTATGACTGGGACGACACTCATGAAATTGAGCAAGACCTGGTCCACCTAGTAACCCGAGAGATGGAGCTGGAACAGGACTACCAAAATCTGTTCCACTCCAGTGAGAAGGCTCAACAGGGAAGCGCAGACCCAGATCCAGACCCCTTCAGCTGGGAAGATATTGTACAATTTTACTGGGAAGAACCCCAGGTGGCCAGTGGAGATGGGACCGAGGTCTCTCCACCGAGCCTGCAGGGAATTGGGAGCCCAGTCTCCATTCCCCAGCGGCAGTGTAAAGTGCAAGGAGAGGAGAGCAGCGTCCTCCCTCCCCAGCGGCAGGCTGAGTTACAGGGGGCAGAGGTAGTTGTTCCTGCCCCCCAGCAGCAGAGTGATATGCCAGGAGGGCAATGTGAAGTGCAGGGAGAGGAGAGCAGCGTCCTCCCTCCCCAGCGGCAGGCTGAGTTACAGGGGGCAGAGGTAGTTGTTCCTGCCCCCCAGCAGCAGAGTGATATGCCAGGAGGGCAATGTGAAGTACAGGGAGAGGAGAGCAGTGGCCTCCCTCCCCAGCGGCAGGCTGAGTTACAGGGGGCAGAGGTAGTTGTCCCTGCCCCCCAGCAGCAGAGTGATATGCCAGGAGGGCAATGTGAAGTGCGGGGAGAGGAGAGCAGTGGCCTCCCTCCCCAGCAGCAGGCTGAGTTACAGGGGGCAGAGGTAGTTGTTCCTGCCCCCCAGCAGCAGAGTGATATGCCAGGAGGGCAATGTGGAATACAGGGAGAGGAGAGCAGCGTCCTCCCTCCCCAGCGGCAGCGTGAGTTTTCGGGAATTGGGAGCCCAGTCTCCATTCTCCAGCGGCAGAGTATCCAGCAGGGAATAGAGAGCCCTGTCTCCTTTCCCCAGCGGCAGGACTCTGTATTGGGAGGAGAGACAGTCAGTCTCCCTCCGCAAAGACTAGGAATATGTATGGGAGAGGAGCTTGTTACCACCTCTCCCCAGCGGCGGATCATTAATGGGCAGAGTGTTCTATCGGGAGAGGAGCTTGTTACCCCCTCTCCCCAGCGGCAGCTTAATGTACCAGGGGGAGACTGTAAACCCCCCACCGGTGCAGATGGGACCGTGGTCTCTGCACTCACCACACAGGGGGTAGGGACGGTCGGTCCTACCCCCCCACGACAGAGCTGTGTATTCAAGGGGGAGACAGTCCGTCTCCAGCAACCAGGCTCCAACCAGACTACTCCGGTGGTAGTACTGGCACCAGGACAGAGTACCGCTGGTCTCTGCCCACTCAGCAACCCACCAAGGCAGCCTACCGGTCCCCCACACAGCTGTGGTGAGGCACCTGGACATGGACAAGATTCTCCTCTACCCAGGTGTAGTAACCATTTATTGTGGGTGGGCTGTACTGTTTTTTCTGCTTTGTGGGTGGGCTGCTGGACTAACAAGGGCACTGACCGGCAGGAGGTCAGGTACCCTGTTAGTCTTTTTGGAAAGGGGGAGAGATGTGACGAAACCAATCTCGCCACATTGTATTGGAGGAGCCTGGTTGCCCGCCTGCTGCCTTTGGATTATGGACCGGCAGCTAAAGGGTTAATTTTACTGTGCAGAAGGATTTATTTCTCCCTTTCTGCACAGCAGTTCGGTAGATTTCATCTACCGAACAAACAGCCGTTCACCAACCTCCCCAGAGCCGTGGGAAGCCGGCCGGCGTTGTTAATTGGCCACCCAGAAGCTGGAGTGTGCTGCCAATTTACCTCCCTGAAGCTGCGGTTAATTGCCTGTTAACTGTGTGGCCGCTGTTACACTTAGCGGCCGCTAGGTGGCGCTGTTCTGGAGCTCCCCGGGCAGCCAACACTTTTCTGCCCGGCTTTCATGCATCAAAATCGGACACTTTTACGTGCAGGCACCGCTGAACCTCCAGCCCCTGAGTTCTAATTCGTATGGATTTGGTGAATGCAGGGAATTCGGTATTTTATGTTTTATGTGAACTGTAGTAACCCAGATAGCAATGCCATGGAGCCTGTTCGTATAATTAAAGACTTTGGCTCCATGGCAATTAAAATGTATTTGTGTGGTCTGGGTGCCATTCACCTAATAATGTGCACCCAGACCTGAGCTATCTGGGGATATGTTACATGTCTGTGTTTTATGTATAAAATGTGTCTGTATGTATTTTAAAGTGATAGTCTGTTTCTGTGTCACCATGTGCATAATGGAGTCTGGCCTTTGTCTTAGGAGATAATTGAATTACTTCATTAATTATCTCCAGGGCAGGGAGGAGGAAACCAGGATGCATTGTGGGAAAGTATTGTGGCTGTGTGTACGAAAATGATACATGTCTGTCTGCTGTTTCAGTCTTCCATCTGGTCCCCTAGGGGAGTGTCCACCAGGTGGGAGACCTGCATAAATACAGGGGCAGGTAGCCCTGAATAAACAGACCACTGCTTGACCTTCAACACGGAGCCTTGTCTCGTTCTTGGGGGGATTCACTGTATGCTGTTGGAGATTTGACTGCTAGGAGTGTAAGCTGATGTCTGCTTTTCCTATTCATCTGCTAGCAGCTATTCGTGAGGTTCCAGCTGGAGTGCTACCTTATTCATCTATATCCAGTTCGTGAGTTTTGATGTTCTGCAGTAGCTGTGCCTGTTTGGAAAAGGGGATTATTGCCTAAACCGATTTATTCCCTTTTATGCTGAAACGGTCCGTTACAGTATGCATTTCTGATAGTTATTTTATTCAAACCTCGGTAATCAATGCAAGGCCTTAACGTGTCATCCTTCTTATTAACAAAAAAAAAACCGGCCCCGGCAGGTGAGGATGATCTCCTAATGAATCCCTTGTCTAGATTCTCACGGATATACTCCTCTAAGACTAAGTTCTCCTTAGTGGATAAAGGATATACATTGCCCCTCGGAGGCATAGTACCAGGTAGGAGATTAATCTTGCAATCAAAGGACCTGTGTGGAGGTAAAGTATCAGCATTCTTCTTGTCAAAGACTGCCTTTAAATCTATGTACCGAGATGGTATTTGTAAGTCTGAAGACTGGGTGGAGTTAACCGGTGTATTACCTACGCAAAGTGGTGAGACTTTCTGTAAACACCTGTCCTGGCAACCCTGACCCCATGAAGTTATCTCCCCTAGCTCCCAATCAATAATAGGGTTATGTTTCTTTAACCATGGATACCCCAGAACTATAGGAACAGAAGGGGAAGAGATAAGCATAAGGGATATACCCTCCTCGTGTAAGATACCAACAGTCAAATTAACAGGTATAGTCTCATGAGAGATCACAGGTTCAGATAATGGTCTACCATCTATGGCCTCAACGGCCAAGGGGGTGTCTCTTAGCTGAGATGGGATAGAGTGTTTAGAAACAAAAACTTGGTCAATAAAGCTCTCAGCAGCTCCGGAGTCTATCAATGCCATAGTCTTTATTACTCCCTTCTCCCATGCTAAAGAAACAGGTAGCAGAAGCCTGTGATCTTTATAATTGTGTATAGAGGACAAAATAGAAACACCCAAGGCCTGTCCTCTAGAGAAACTTAGGTGCGAGCGTTTCCCGGACGATTAGGACAATTTAGGCGAAGGTGCCCTCTTACTCCACAATACATACACAACCCCTCCTTTCTCCTGTACTGTCTCTCTTCTTCTGAGAGGCGAGTGTTGCCTATCTGCATAGGTTCAGAAAAAACTGGGATAGTGGTTTGAGGACTTTGAAATAAAGGAGCTAGTTTAAAGGAAGGTCTACGAATATTATCTCGAGTGTTCAGTCTCTCTCTTAAACGTTCGTCAATACGAGAAATAAAAGAAATTAAATCCTCCAAACTTTCAGGAAGCTCTCTAGTAGCCACCTCGTCTAGAATTACATCAGATAATCCGTTCACAAATACGTCTATATAGGCCTGTTCATTCCACTTAACTTCTGCCGCCAAAGACCTGAACTCTAGTGCATAATCCACAAGGGTTTGGTTATCTTGTCTAAGGCGCAATAGTAATCTAGCTGCATTGACCTTTCTACCTGGAGGGTCAAAAGTTCTTCTAAAAGCAGCGACAAAGGCATTATAATTATAGACTAACGGATTATCATTCTCCCACAGAGGATTGGCCCATCTCAGAGCCTTATCAATGAGGAGTGTGATAATGAATCCAACCTTTGCCCTATCTGTAGGGTAAGAACGAGGTTGTAATTCAAAATGAATACCAATTTGGTTTAAGAAACCACGGCACTTCTCCGGAGAACCACCATAACGTACAGGAGGTGTAATACGGGAAGAAGCACCTACAGTGGCTACTTCTAGACCTGAACTTACAGAGGAGATGGACGTGGCTCGCATCTCCTCCGGTGGATTACTAGATCGAGATAATAAAGCTTGCAGCGCTAGAGCCATCTGGTCCATTCTGTGATCCATGGCATCAAATCTAGAATCGGAAGGACCAACCTGAGTGTTTGTACCTGCAGGATCCATTGGCCCTGTCGTAATGTCAGGATCGGGACAGGGATCCAACACGCAGAGTACAAACAGGTACAGGGTACGTATACCGGACCTTAGAATGGCCGGACTAACGTAAGTAGTAAGTAAAGAATGGTCTAGAGACAAGCCGAGGTCGAGGGAACGAGAGAGCAGGTAAGCGAGAGACAAGCCGAGTCAAAGGGTAATAGAGATAAACGAGGTAGAACAGACAAGCCGGGTCAAAACCAAAGAAACTAACAGAATACAAGAGCACTGAGTGACTAGACAAGCTAGAACCACGACAGGGCAATGAACAAATGTAGAAAGCCCTATTTTATACCCTGGTTCCAAACAGGTAATCACGCCCCCGACGAATCCTCATTCGTGCTTGGGGCTTGATTGACAGATCGGGTTGGGTTGTCGTCATGACGTCGGCTACTGAACGCCGCGTCATAAAAGGAAGTGGATCCCTCGCGGCCGGCGTGTAAACGACCGAGGGAACCGCGAGGAACGAGTGATTCAACCCTTTTGCGAGGAAGAACGTCCAAGTGTCTCACCTCCACAGAGGTAGAGACAACAGGTACCCTGACACACCTGGACGCATTTTACACATTGAGTGCCTGACCGAAAGATACCCTGAAACACTCTGGAGCTGTTCCTCGGATCATCTTTAAGTGGGTATTGCTCAGTCCCCTGACCTCCAAATAGTACACTATGTGGAGGAGAAGTCAGGCAGGCAAGAAGGCATCAGAGGATATTTGGGACTTGAGTATGCTTCCTTCCCCAGGGTCTGGGAACCCCTTTTAGAAGATAAATGACAGCTTACAAAAATATTGATATAGTACTAACTTCACTAAAGGAGGACATACTAATGATACTTTGTACTAATGTAATGAATAAAGTAGTTTAAACAATATATATATATATATATTTATACACATATATATATGTGTATATATATATATATATATATATATATATATATTTTCATATTAAGAACTATGAATGAGTCTACTATCTGTCATCTATCTATCAATCTAGCTATACATACATCTGTTTATCTATGTATCTATTTATTTATAAATAATATATTTCAGATTATGATAATTTCAATTAAGGAGATCATAAACAAACAGTACAAATGTACAAAAGATATATGTTGTTTTAGTTTTTCTTTAATTAACGATAAGTGGATATATCAACAGCTGCATTTAAGAATCAATAAAGCTGTGTTTGAGTTACATCTATGAGTGAGTGTTTTATAAACCACACAAACTAAAACTAAATAAGCTTAGTCTAATGGATTTCAGTTTCAACAGAGCCTATTTCAAACTCATTAAGAGAGATGGTAAGTCAAATAGCATTGTATCATTGCAGTTCTAAGAAATTAGTTGTTATTAACCTGGTACTTACAATCCATAGATAACATATACGTCATGTCTATAGGAAGGAATAAAGAGGAACATATGGTGGGTACATATGGGTAAAAAAAGCTATGAAAACATACTTGCAAAATGTAGGCTAAAGTAGGGTAGCTAAAAAAAAAGAGTTAGTGTGTACTGGAAAGCCAAATCTGGTAAACAGTTAGTTTTTCTGGTGTGGCCAAACTGATAGTGGTACAGAATGATTTAACAGAGAGCTGGTGCAACCACATCTTCTTACCCTACATTAATGTGATGGGTATATCTGGTGAAAGTGATACTTTCTCATTATCATGTCCTACTCCCAAGCAGTGGGAGTAGTAACAATATTAAATCACTTACAAAAGTGTTTCTAACAGTTTTGAATAATTTAGAAAGTTTATGAAATTGAGGCTATAACCAGGTAGATGTGTATTAATAGAAATAATGGAAAATATAATCAGTTCCTCTCACATTCACAATGTGCTTGCCCAATCATCTGCCTATAACTAGTGGAAATATCTATGCTACTCTACAATAAGGGTAAGTTATATTTGTTTTTTTGTTTTGTTTGACTGTTTATAAAATATAATTTAAAAAATAAAGTAGAACAGATGTTTTGTGTAATGGTAATGTGGCATAAAACAAAAAAATATATATTTATGTGCAAAATGTAATCAAATAATATGTTATTAACAGTAATATGTCATTAAAAGTAACAGCAAAAACTATCAAATAATATGTAATTAATAGATGGAGCAAGAACTATCTCTGAATAAGCTGCTCTTTGAAGATCCACTTAGTATCAGAAGACCTCACACAACAATCTTCCATCATTACTGTAACAAGTAACTAATTATGACTTTGATAAGCATGAGCTAATTGAGATAATATGTGGAAAGAGGAAGACAAATATATAAGAGGATGAGCATACGGTGCCAATATGGTACTGGTCGATGTGAGAGAAAATCTGATAAGATCACAGGAATGAAAATTAAATCTCAAGAGACTGTAAAAACAATTATAAAACAATTATATTGGATTGGATGATTGGAATGCCTTACAGTTTTATGTCAGGGTAGAAATTCATGTTAATGTTCGGTGTTCCTCTACGGTTATTGTTTAAAAGCCTGAGAAAAGAGATACGTCTTAAATGGATACACAGAGCAGCAAAACCAGTCTCCCCTTCCCCCGGTTTCATATCTCATTATTTAGAAATAGTTTGCTGTGAATCTAGTGAGTTAGGACCATCCTCCACTTGCTCGGAGTGTCCATTTAAGTCTTATTTTAATATCGCCACAAAGAAAGCATCTTATCATGGCCATGGCCACCTTGGGAAATCTTGATACATGTGGTTGATAAATCTTTATATTGGAGGGATCAATTTTGAGTGTATACAACCAATAGCTCCTTTCAAGGCACAAGTCTCAACATTAGATATGTACAGCTTTGTGATTTGAGAAATTAAAAAAAAAGTAAGAAAAGTGGGAAAATTAGTTTAAGGAGAGACAGCAGACGTCATAATCTATTAATCAATTTAGCATTTAATAATTAAATTGGTGTACATTTTATGTGAAGGTATGAAGTTAAAAACATTTAACAAATTATTATGTTTGCTATTTGGTGATTGAAAATATGGATTTCTGATATTTCTCTCTGTAAGATCAAATTTGATTTAAGCTTTCTGTAGCTTTCTGTTCAAATGTCATATCTGGGCAAAGATTATCTTTTTAAGAAGTGAAGTTTATAGAAGATGAAATAAGCAAAGCTATATTGGCTCTTCCCAAACATAAAGCACCAGGGCCAGATGGTTTTTCTAACTATTATTATATCAAAATGGAACCGATCTTGACACCATTTCTTACGAAGCTTTTTAATAGCTTTAAAACACCAAATGCGATACCGCCGGAAATGTTAGAGGCATTTATAGTAACCCTTCCTAAGCCTGGTAAACCACCAACAGAATGCGCTAACCTCAGGCCCATTTCACTCTTAAATGTAGATATAAAAATATATGCTAAAGTATTGGCATCTAGAATAAAACCGATCCTATTGGGGCTTATTTCAGAGGAGCAAGCTGGTTTTGTTTCAGGTAGACAAGTAGAGGACAATACAAGACATTATATTAATCTTATAGAATGGGCAAGTATTAATAATTATCAGGGGATTTTGCTTGCTTTGGACGCTGAAAAAGCGTTTGATCGTTTGAATTGGGGTTATATGGAGCATGTCCTCCAGAAATACAATTTTCCACAATCCTTTGTGAACAATATTATGGCATTATACTCAAAACCATCAGCGAAGGTTATGAATACTGGCTTTATATCCTCTAAATTTGAGATCTCAAATGGAACACGCCAGGGGTGCCCACTTTCCCCAATAATTTTTATAATAACCTTAGAGCCCTTGATTAGACACATAAAACAACATGCTGGTATATGTGGGTTAAATACCTTAATTAAAAGAGAGCTCGTTTGGGGAACAAAAATTTGCTCTTTTTGCTGATGATGCACTTTTATTTGTATCAAAACCTAAAGAATCATTACCGTATTTAGTTAAACTGTTGGAAAGATTTAGTATGATCTCCTATTATAAAAATAATGTTAAAAAAACCCAGGCGTTACCGTTGGGTGTACCTAAAACGGAGATAAATCAATTAGCAGGTACTTACTCGTTCGATTGGCGCAAAGATTTTCTAACATACCTGGGCATAAAACTTACTAAAACGAGCTCTCTTTTAATTAAGCATAATCATATTCCTGTATTACATAAATTAAAAGATCAGTTAGAAAATTGGGGGACTTTGGGGACATCTTGGTTAGGGCGTGTACACACAATTAAAATGATGGCCTTACCCCATATATTGTATCTTTTTCGAACTATTCCTATGGCTGTGCCAAAAAATTTATTAAAAAAATTTCAACTTATGTTTAACTCATACATATGGAAAAAAAAACCGCCAAGGGTGGCAGCTAGGCTTACAGAGCTTCCATATCTACAAGGCGGATTGGGTATTCCTAACATTATTAAATATTATCAGGCATCTATGTTGTCCTATGCTTTGGCAGTACTTTTCCGTTTAAATTCACCAGTATGGTTAAAACTGGAACAAGCTTGCGCTAAACCCTATTTAATAGAAAAGCTTTTATGGGAGACCTTAATGAATGGGTTAATAGGCAAAAACATGCTTTCTACGACAAAATTAATGCTCTATCATTGGTCAAAATGGACTCCTAAATTGCTAAAAGGTGTAAAGCTATTAGTCTTAGCACCATTATATGTAATAAAGTACTTTATACAAGATTTAAAGTTGAATACTTGGGAAACTAATGGCATTAGTTAAGTGCATATGTTATATAATGAGGCAGGGCTCAAATCATATCCTAGTTTGCAGGCAGAGTTTGACCTTCCGAATAAAGAGGTATTTTCGTATTTAAGGATCAAGAATTTTTTGTTAGAAAATAAGCTGTTAAAATTAGATATGGCCTTAGTGACTTGGTTGGGTAAATTCTGTTTGAACCCTAATATGGAGAGTAAACCTCTTTCAATATGCTACAAAAGCCTTTTATATGTAAATGGGGAAGAAAAGTTGCCTTATATGATATTATGGGAACGAGACCTATCAAAAACCTTTGATCTATCCCATTGGTATCAAACTATAAAAATTACTAAACAAATATCTCACAGCCTTACATATTGGGAAGCTTATAGCAAAATATTAATGCGTTGGTACTTAGTTCCCGCAAAAGTGTCTCGAATGTATGAAGCTGCCTCTGACAGGTGCTGGATGTGTCAAAGGGAGAAGGGAACTTTATTACATATTTTTTGGGGATGCTCTCGTCTTGTACAGTTTTGGAACGATGTTAAATTAGTAATTCAAATTTTAATGGATACAGTGATACCAAATTTCCCTGAGTTCTATCTTTTACATATATACCAAGAGTGGAGTCGTATAAAAAATAAGGTAGTTATTATTCATATATTAATCGCTGCAAAAATAAGCATTGCTCAAAATTGGAAAAAAACAATCCCACCATATATTTTGGAAGTGCAGGAAAGAGTAGACAAGACGTATGAATATGAGAGAATAGTAAATAAAATAGAAGGAAGAGAAGGTGGCCATGAAAAAGCATGGCAAGATTGGTTAGCATATAGGTGTAAGGTATAAATAGAGGTTATAGCAAAAGGAGGAATAGCCTAAAACAGATATGAGGTTAAAGCATGTACATTATTGCATATTAATGAATAATTGATAGGGTATGACTGCAAAGCTGAAAGATTTAGGTAAAATAGTGTTAAAACTGTTAAAACAGGACAAATATGCTGAGCATTCCGCTTGTGAGTAAGAACTAATTGTCAATGTCAATTATTTTTACTTTGCATACTGGTATAAGTTGAATATAAGGATTATAAATTAAATCAAGGTAATAGCAAAGAAAAGTAAAATTGAATTTATTTTGTTTATGTATTTTTATTTTTATTTTATTTAGTTTTATGTTAGTGTGTTTTGTGTTGTTTATGGCTTGTGTTGTTTTTTTCTGTGTGTGTAAGAAATAAAAAATTAACAATGAAAAAAAAAGAAGTGAAGTGGTCAGCTCATTGAAGTGGTCTCGGTGCAGTGTCCTTTTTGCACCTAGTGCTGCAGTGTTTCAGAGAAACTGCAATGTTTACATTGCAGCTCCAAGTCTGCCCACAGTGGGCTTTCTCATTCTAAACTGACCTTTGGTCTGGTATCTGGCGCTGGATGTCTTCACACTCTGCATGAGGACATCCAGCATCAGATTTTTTCACAAAGGAAAGCATTGATTCAATCAAATGTACATTAGCACCCGTTTGTCGCGGGCAGTCGGAGGAGGCGGGGTGTCGGCTCAGCACCGATGGTTTTTAACCCATTATTTATCCTGATGGGGAGACGCGAGGGAGGGGGGAGGCAGGTGGAGCTATAGTGCCAGGAATACAGCTTTGCATTCCTGGCACTGTAGTATCCCTTTAGAGCAGCACAGTCAAGTGTTTTTTTTTTCATTTTCATTCCCTTAAGCCCCCTAGTACCTTAATGATTATATTCCCGGGGACGGATCTTAATACCTGGGCAACTCCATTTTGCTCTCCTCTGTCCACTCTGTCTGCTGTTTGCCTTTCTGTGTGATTCTTCTGGCTGATGGATTGTGAACAACTGAAGACAATTGGCTTAGCAACAGAAAATTTTGCGGAAGCCCCGCTCATTATAAAATATTTTTAAAGATCACTCTCCCCATCAAAAATAAATAATAAATAAATAAATATGATAAATAAAAATGTAATTATAAAAGCTTGCTATAAAATAAAGAAAACGGTTCACTCTCCTTGCAGTATATATTTTATGAAAATACATTGAAGTATATTCTACAGATTCTTTTTCATATACATTGGGTTTTTTTTGTTAGTGTGAAAATAAAAAAAAAAGAAATTCCATTTTATTTTCATGATAACAACCAGATGCTTCATGACAATCTCTTTATTTAGCCCCAACTGCGTAATTTTTACATACATTGGTAGAATTACATTAATGTACCCTGTTAAATGTATTTGATGCAGGTATATTTGTTCTGCAAGTTAAGTAATCTATTGACTTTACAACCATAACAGCTGTATACGGTCTTCACATTGAAAGGTTGTTACAGGAAGACTGCAATATGGGATAATTTGCTCAGAAAGCATCACACTGAAAGAATTAGGTTATAGAAGTGCTTTGATGTTTTTTCTGACACGTACACAGCTGCTACACATATCTCGTGGTTGTGTTTTGCTCATTGCTATTAACCATAATGTTTAAATATTTAACATTTCCTTGAGTAGTATAGCTTTCTGTTCAAATGTCATATCTGGGCAAAGATTATCTTTTTTAAGAAGGCAAGATGAATCCTTCTTTCAAGAAGACCTGCGCAAATGACTACACAAGTCTTTCATCCAGCCATGTGTAAAATGAGTGGTATAATATTATAAGCTAAGTCCCACTAAATTAAATTCATTGCTACCTTTCACATGCCCTCAAATGTGCAATAGAATATTAGGTAATTCAGGGTGGTATATTTCAGAACCTTTACAGAATATAAAAAAACAGTAAAATAATCCCTTACTTATAAACATGCTAAATAATACCCAAGATCGTTACCATCTGTATTTGAAAAAAATAAATAAAAATATATATATATATATATATATATATATATATATATATATATCATTAAGGTAGTTTGGGGAGAACTCAAGGCAGGTGATTACCATGGTAACAAGGACAAGTTGAATGTATAGAATTTTTGTTTTGAGAATTAGAAAAATATCACTGGATCTTTGGAGCAGTTAGCATGTAGTTACCACATAAAGCCTTTGTATGAAAGGAAATGCCTTTCATTATTAACATTTTTATTTAATTTCAGGAGGATAGAGAGTTGCTATTTTTCAAATTATGGTTCTTGAAGATCTCCAGCCCATCAGGTTACCCATTGCATGAACTTCCATCCTGATATCATGACACACAGACCTGGGGCTTCTTTGCTGAACCAGTCTTTTCTTTCATAATTACTTATATATGATATTTGTTCTCTCTTACACTTAAAATGCATATTTAAGTGTAAACATTTTGAGTGATGTAGTGCAAATGACTTCGCCAAGCCCTTCGCACTGCCAGGAAAGCCTTTAGAACGAAGATTATGAAACTATAATCTGGTATCCCTGGAAAAAAAAAACTGCTCAGGTCAATAGCACTTTAATAGTAACATAGTGTATTATTTGTCAATATATCATGCTTTCTCCATCCAGTGGCAATCTAGTTGTACAATTGAAAGAAAATTGTATATAAGTCTGTCACAGAGCTATCAAATGAGCTATCAAAGAGGAAAGCATTACTAACATTATGTATGGATTAGTATGTTAGTCAATGTATTATTTTGCCAATCATATAAGAATTAATTTTTTGTCTGTACATATTTGTGTTTTAACCTGGATGCAAAAAGTTCACCTCATTTGTTCCCCAGGCTGTAATTGATATATCCAAGTTTCCTTAGGTAGTGCTCAGTGCATGTAAACTGGAAAGTTTGTAAATCTGATTTCACTAATGCAATTTGTGCTATGTGATTAGTTTTAGGCAAGTTTTTATTGGCCCTTTCCAAGGAGCTGAGGCATCTCTGTACTTCGTTCACCCATTTCATCCTTTCCTTTTTGATAATGGAACCCTGCTGAATGAGTTTAGCCCTATGTAATAGAGAGGAGGAAACTATACATACATTAATTCTGGCGTAGCAATGATGGGGAATAGAGAAATATGTATAAGATATAAGACCCGGGTTGAGTGCGGACCAGGAATCATATAGATCATATTTATTTAACAACTGGGAAAGCACCTGGCCTCTTTTTATACTGATTTTGAACTCCCCGGTTGTCCAGCATTTCAGTGGTGATACACCTGGACACTGGTACCTCTTCTGGTTGCAAGTTCAAGGCCCAAACCTTATTTCGGACATGGGAGGACATGCTGTGAGCCTTTGTGCCATATGAGAAGTTTGGGCTGTGGAGATATCTTGCAACAGGGAAGTATTCTCTCCACTTAGCCAATGTAGCTGCAGACAGCTCCGTATATAAGGAGAGATGTTGAAATTAATCTGGGAAGGCTTTCTGGCTGCCATCATTAAGGTTTCCTTAGAGCAGCAGTAGCGTCGTTAGGGGTTGTTTTTCGGGATTCCCTTTGGTTTAGGCAGTCTATGTGACCTATATGTCAGCCAGTCCCTGCTCTGAAAGGCCAGAAGGATTGAGTGGAATACTGAGACTACAAAGGTGGTTAGCTAAGCAGCTGTGACAGAGTTAGGGATACCTATTATCCTAACATTATTCCTCCCTGCCCTGTCCTCTATACCTGTTATCTTTAAAATCAGTTTCTCCTGGTTAGGTTCTATTATGAAGAATCAGTTAATGAGCTCATTGTGAGTCGACAAGAGTTCCTCCATGCAGTCTTCCAAATGGGATGTCCTGTCTCCCATTTTTTTTTTTTTTTGTGTGCAGGTCTATCATGGAGCTTTCTCTCCATTATCAGACTGCTCTTTGACATTTGTGAGTATTTTTGACACAGATGCGGTGCCAGACATAGGCAATCCTGCCCACAAGCGGGTGCCATCTTGCCTTGTGTGCACCTTGTATTGAGGCTGAAACATGGCTGTTTTCCTGTCCCTGGCCAATTTATGGGAATTGTGGGGAGACATCACATTCCCAGCAGTAGGTAAGTATGCTCGATGCTCCGAAAGAGTGAAGATTGCTGCTGGATATAGCTGGTTGGCCTGTTTGTGCATGGTCAGATGCTCACATGCGTCTGCTCTTGGCTGCATTCTGAACACACCCTATCTACACTATTTTTATATAAGCATATATGGCAGGTCCTCGGGTGAAAAAAAATGGTTTTCCCTCCAACCTGCTTGGCCCTCAACTTTTGTTGTATTTTTTATTTTAATGTATTGCATAATTAAAATTTATTGTATTGTTTAGTATAGACTAGTACACAAGGTCAACAGTACAATTATTTCTCCTATCACTGGAATAATTGTAGGAGCCATGGCAGTTAGCGTATAAAACTGCCTGCCATTGCTTCCTGTGCTGAATTATCAGAGTAAACAAATCCCACTCTGGCAGATATACCTTTTTTTCCAAAAACTCTGAAACCTGACCTATACATTTTAAGAAAGGTAACTTGCCTTACTTTACACCTTAAAGACATGTATTCCTGACACTACAAAACCACCATTTAAGTGGTCGGTCCCTCTTACTTCGGATTAGAAAAGTAATTTACTCATGTTTTTCCAGCACCGTGCAGGTCTCCTTGCGCATGGCCCCGCACCCCATCTGCCTTCTTGGCTGACATCATCAGAATTGATGATCTCAGCCAATCACAATATTTTCACATAGAAATGACTTTGGATTGGCTCAGATTTCATTTCTCATTATCTCAACTGAGGAAGAGGGGGTGGTGCCAAAAGCCACCCTAGCCAATCAGCATCTGCTCGTAGCGATGCATTGAATCAATGCATCTCTATGGGGAAAGTTCAGTGTCTCCATTCTCTGCTGAACATCAGTGCCATGCACTGTGCAGCACTGCTGAACATCAGTGCTGTGCACTGTGCAGCACTGCTGAACATCAGTGCTGTGCACTGTGCAGCAGTTGCCACTAGAGGTGTTCCTATGCTGTAATGTAATCACTGCTTTTTCTCTGAAAAGGCAGTGTTTACATTAAAAAGCATGCAGAGACTGACTTTTTTCACCAGAACAACTATATTAAGCTGTAGTTGTTCTGGTGACTATAGTGTCCCTTTAACCCCTTAAGGACCAAACTTCTGGAATAAAAGGGAATCATGACATGTCACACATGTCATGTGTCCTTAAGGGGTTAAATGAGCTTGGAGTACCTATTTTCATTTTAAATGCTCTGTTAGCGTACAATTATTTTTTCCCCTATTGATATATTAGTTGTATTTTTAATTACTATTGTTATACCATATGTATCTAAAAATGAATACTGTATAGTTAAGAAATAATAATATGCTTTTAGTCTTAATGATAATTGTATAACCATAAACATGGTTTACATGGAACATGTGTCTCACTGATAAAATTACCATAACAGCTATATATGTTATTTTATTCCTGTGTTAGCAATTATGATCAGAGAAAGAAACATCAAGTAAACTTGCCCCTTGGTCGTTTCCAAAGAACTCTAACCATTCTAGATTTTGAACTGAGTTCTAAATGCTTATATATTAGTGTCTAATAGAGTTTATTAAAGCATCATTGAACAATATCAAATGATACATTCTTCTCAAACATCTTTAAACATGAAAAAATAAGGATATGTTGATATGTAAATTATTTATCTTGTATTTTTGCTTGACAGTTGTTTGTTCCACTGTGTTCAAAGTCAAATTTCAAATTACTTGTCTTGTTAAAATACAGGACCATCATTTAGAATATTAATATCACATCAATCAACACAGATCTTAATTGCCCCTTATCTTCTATAGTTGATCATTTTGTTCTATTAGAATGACACATATGGATGTAACAACATGATTTCTATGTCAAAATGACTGAATATTCAGAACCCACCGACATGGCTCTATAATTAGGAAATCCATTAATGAAATTATGTTCATTGTAGATTCTTTTTTCACATAGTAATTGAACAATTTTGAACATTATCCTGCTAATTATTCTAAAAATGAATGGCTGATTTAGCAAAAAAAAAAAAAAAAATCAGTATTATAGACATGATTACAGCAAATACACATATAAGCTATTTAATATTTTAGAAAAATTTAAAACAAAGTCATATATCGGTATATGTATTATGTAATGGCTAATTAATATTTTCAGAAGAGAGCCTCTTCCTTTCTCATCATCCATAAATCTCAATTTCCAGAGTGGTAAATATTACACATTTGGGAGTATATACACTGAGGGAGAAGTTATTTATTAATTTCACAGGCGTTCGCAGCAAACATGATTAGTACAATATTTTTTAGGAAAAGAGAGCATTTTTTTCTATTCTTTCAAGAAGGTAAACATCTATTTTTTTTGTATTACAAAACTGAATACATAACATAAACGTAAAAAAATATAACTTTTTTTTTAAATCTATGTACCAACATAATTTAAAAGGATAAACTTGAATCGTCATCATTGAAAACATAATCAAGTTTTTTAAGCTGCAAGTCCAAGAAGGAAATTAAATTAGATAGTTTGGAGAATTGAGTCCTGCATTAGTCTATACGTATGCGTATCTCTTGCACATGGGTATTATGCATTTTATTATATTACACCCATATTATATATTTTCAAACTCATCATTATGTATGTCGATTTACATTTAGAAGTTACTGAATACAAATATAAAAAAATAGAGTGCACTTACTGTTCTGTTTTTCGTAATCCTATTTTGTCTTATGCATTTTATCAATAAAACATGCCTTTTTGAGGGGTCGGTCAAATATTTCAAATCATATTTTTCATGGTCTACCTTTTCATGATTGTCTGTCTTTGTCATTTAGGTCCTTACTTAGATGCTGTACGTTAGAATCTCAACATATCCTGACATGAAGATCACAATGGATGGGATGCCCTTACTAGTAGAATGTCATGTGTAAAGCTAGTCCCATTGTATAGGTAACCTAAAAAATAAAGTTATTCCATCCATGAACATCATATAATATGCACAAGCACATGGGAATGTCATCTATATTAAAATTATTAATCCTACAAAAAAAAAAAAATCCTGAATTATCTTCTAACATATAGAGTTTAGGGAATTAACTCAAGAATCCTGAAAGGCCACATGCAAACTTAAGCCCTGCGCTCAAACTATCACTACTATGGAGGCCAGGAGCAATGGCTATAGCTTGCTCTGATACGGCAGATGAGCTTACACTTTAATGACCATTTGAGTCATACTCCAAAACCTCTGTTTTATTTAAATGTGCATAGGTACTTGGGAGTGTGCACGTAACATTTTGTTCTATGTATTTACACAACTATGTTACAGTGTTGCTGCCTTGTGTGACCGATTAAGTATTAATAAGTGTGTAGTGGTTAATAAGAATTCCTCTTTCTGTCTAATTAGAGAGTTTACCTTCTAGTTGAAAGCAGCAAGGGCAATTGTTAGTGAAGACTCAACTGGACAGGTTTTCCTCGATACAGCGCAAAGCTTATACTTCAGTGGTCACTGGAGTGAAATAAACAATAAAAAATGTGCATAGGGATTTGGGATAGTTTTTTTCTTATTTATCGTGAAAGAATAGCTGCTACCCTAGTAACTTACTAGGAGTTTGGTATTTTGTCAACTAATTTGTCATCATAAGGAATATCCAAAATCCTAAGTAATGCATTAATCTCCAAGTGGCATCTAGTAGGGCTTCACCAGTCATATTAATTGTTAAAAAAATACACATTACATTGAAGTCATTCATTGCTCCAGTATGTGCATTCATTAATATTATTCACACTCAGTCCACTTCTTGCAAACACTGTTGTTATTGTTATTACAGTTCTTTTATGTTTCACCAATGGCTAGAATATTAGTAATTATTAATATTACACAATATTACATAAATATGTTTCACCATACACTACATCCTCTGTAGACTTATTAAAAAAAAAAAACAAAGCTATTCTGGGAGCTATGGTCCCAATCCAAGGTCACTGGGGAAAAGGCCAATCTGGAGTTTGATTTGGGAATTTCTAGACTTGGATATTCATTCCAATCTGAAATGCAATTCATTCGAATTTGGGAAGATCGCATTATCATTCAAATTCCCAATGTTGATTTTGATTTGTGATTTTGCCTGTGGCACCAACAAAAATAGGATTGATGAAATATATTTTTTTAAAATACCTTTAAAATTACATTTCCATTTATTTAAGTTTGTTCATAATATTTTGGCCAATATGTGAATAACCCACAATGTATGTTTGTATATCAATTCTGTTAGATTTGCTTTAGGCTTTGACATATATAATTGCTGTAGTTACTTGGGGGTTTATATCAAAAGAAACAAAAATATATCCCAAACTTTTACAATATTGAAATGTAACATTCAATCGCTAGCATGTGTCAACCTTCATCTTTAGTCCAATAAAATTGCACAGTTTAGAACAACATTGGACCTATTATTTATTTATTTATTTATTTATGGCATTTATAAAGCCTCAACATATTCTGCAGTACTGTACAGTACATACTAATACAAATACAAAGGGTAAAAAGGGCGCTGCCCATGAACAGGAGTAGGCTGGGACAGGGGGCATGGAGGCAATTGCACCCCAGGCTTCCCTAAATTATTTTAAAAATGGCTGCAGGCGGCTCTCTAAGCTGTTTAGGCGGCCACCTAAGGCCTCACGGCCGCCTAAACTGCCTTAGGGCAGACTGTGTCGGGTCCTCTGTCAGTTACAGAGGACCCGACACCAGGAGAGGGCACACTGCGGAGCTGCAGACCGGATATCACCACTGGACCACCAGTGAGCCCACACTGGACAACCAGGGAATAAAAGAAGGTATGTAGTCCCCACCTCCTTCACACCATCACCCCCCTCCCACTCAGTATTACCCCCTCCCTCTCACCATTACTCCCCTCACTCACACCAACAAACAATACCCCTCCTTCACACCATCACCCCCCCTCTGTCTAACCATCACCTCACTCCCTCTTACCATCAACCCCTCCCTCTCACCATCACCTCCCTCCTTCACGCCATCATCCCCCTCACTCACACCAACACTCCCCTCCTTCACATCATCACCCTCTCTCCCTCTCACTATCACCCCCCTTCTTCATACCATCACCAACTCCCTCTCACCATCAACCCCCTTTTTTCACTCCATCACCCCCTCACACCAACACCCCCCTTCACACCATAACCCCCATCCCTAACACTAACACCCCCTCACAATTACCACCCTCCCTCACACCATTACCCCGATCCCTCTTATCGTCACCTCCTACCTCACTCCATCACCCCCTTCCTCACACCATTACCACCCCTCCCTTACACCATCACCCCCTCCCTCTCACCATCTCCCTCTCACCGTCACCCCCTTCCCTCATAACATCAACCCCCTCTATTACCCCCTCCCTCGCACCATTACCACCCCCACACCATTACCACCCCTCCTTCACACAACCACCCCTCCCTCTCATCTTCACACACCCATTTGCCTTGCTTCATAACATCAATATCCGTTATAAAACTAGGAAAAGATGGGCATGGATGGTGAGCTGATTTGGTGGTGTAATGGGCCACTTGACTGGATTTGCTCCCCAGGACTAAGGCTGCAAGCCCTCCCCTGCCCGTGAATCTATTTTATTCAAAGTGCCTAATTAGATAGCTGTGAGCTTACAGCCAAAAAGACTTATGATTATCTATAACTCAGTTTTCACTAACTAATACTGACTTTTGGAATATGTGTTCTAGTTTTAAAGATTTTCTTCTGGAGATACCTCCCATTGTTTTCTGAAATTCTAGAACACGTTTCACAAACGTTTGTTTCACAATGTCAGTAGAACAGATGGTGTGATAGATATCTAAAGTAATGCATACATATCCACAACTCATAATTCCAACAGACAGGCGCACTTCATGGATTTCTTCAAATAACGTATTAAATCACAGTTAATAAAGGTCATCTAACAGAAATCGTAAAACAACATCTGTGGATTTGCACAACAAACTTAAATAACTAGGCCATTATTATTAGTTGGATGGAAATGCCTTTCTTAATAATTACAATTGCTCTTAACATATGCCTTCATTCTTGTCTTGAATTGAAGAATGCCATAGTTATAAGTCTATCGTATGGTATTAATGCACCATATTTCAGACACTGGGCAACCTACAGGAGTAGAACTGCTTGCAGGGTTTCCACTTATTGATTAAAATGAAAGGGCATCACTTACATAGAATTATTTTAAGAATGTTGGTAAGTTTGAACACTTCTCTACAAGAGAGACTAGCATGATTTCACAGAGAGGCAACAGGGTATAAGGGAAAATTACAGCTGTAAATAAAGAAAAGGAAAAACAATAGTTTTTTTTGTTTTTTTACAAAAATGCGTCTGCTTTCCTGCAACAAAAACACAGAAACAAAACCAGAATGACTTGTGCCTCAAGCTCCTTTATATACGATTATGATTAAGAGCCTTGATTGCACTTTTAATAAAAATAACATCAGAGTAGTCTGAGTTAACAATAGCCGCAAGGCATTTATAAAGTAAAGTTGTACCATAGATATTAAAAGCTTTTAAATAATATTAGACTTTACAATATCTATGCTCGCATTAAAGGAATTAATTATTTTGATATAATTTTTATTCAATGTATTTTAGATCAGCAGAAAATGAAACATTTGAGGGGGCGGGGCCTTGGCACCATGGCGGCTGGCTGCACCTCGTGCCAGCCCGCACAAATCACAGCACTCAACTGCATCCCACGGCAGACTTGGGAGCAACTCTTGATACCGGAGCGACCTTCCTGAGGGTAATCTTGGTGGAGATCCCACTGCAGCCCAGCATAGCAGTCGGACGGGTGAGAATGCCGATCGCCCGGACCCTGCGGCGCTACACCAGGTGGGATCTGCCATACCTCCTGTTCTCCACCCCGCCTCTGAACCGGTGGGGGTTATCACGGTGCCCACTGGACTCTTTCAATGACAGATTTGAGACTGTCTGCCAGAGGTTTTGGCAATGTCTGGCTAATTGACCACAAGTGATATCACCTCCTACCACCTCAAAGCCTAACAATCAAAGGCTGGGTACTACTCCCTTAAATCAGCCTGATGTCTGCCAGAGACACGGCTCACACCTTTCCACACCCCATGCAGCACAAAGGGGTGGTAAGGCTGTACTCTCTGCCCGCTCTTCTTCCAAGCCGGAGGCCCAACTGGAGGTAAACCCCACCGCTGTCCATACACCCGGGGTCTGACTGGATCCCGGTAACCCCATGGGCCCACTATCCTGATGAAGGGATCAATGGATTACAGGCACAAGCTCCCACCAAGGCTTTGGGTTGAAGACACAAGTTACGGAGGTCCCACAGACCCACACTCTGGCAGCGTGAACTCATCCATAGCCCTAACAGACTTTGACACTGTAGGGGTGAGATGAGAGCGGAGGCACCATTCCTGCCATGGCATGGACTTTCTCAGGGCCTGAAGGGACTCCCACTCCAGGGTATAGCTGAAAGCCAAGCCACCTCGGAAGGACGTCGCACCAACTGGCTGAGATCCAGAATCAACTGCAAATATCATCTACTATAAATGTTGTGGTCTCTTTTGGCCTGTTGCCCTCTTATCTTACTTTCTTTTGTTATAATACGACACTACTAATAAGGCATATATGCTAGTCTAGAGACCACCCAAAATGGCCCCCGTGGTTTAAATGTAAGACACGTTTTATAATAATCACCAACGCAATCTACCATATCTTTAGAGATACCAGTGCATAAGACATGCTTCCTTTTTATATAACTAACTTAGTAATAATCCTAACACACTTTATATGTTCCTCTTGCAAAATCATTTTCTTTCATTTAAAAATGAGGTTCCTGCAAACTGTGAGTGACATAACATTCTCCCTTGTGATGTTAGATACACTGATTTCTCTGTATCATTACTGTAAGATCAGGGGTGTATTTACACCGAAGCAAACAAGGCATTTGCCTTGGGTGGCACTTTCTGGGGGGCGGCAAAAAAAGTCACCTCAGGGCCCCCCAAGCTGGCAGCGGCTGAGCTTTCTGGGCAGGCAGCGAGGGAGCACGAATCCTCCTGTTCAGCTCCCTTGCGCGCACTGCAGTGATGCCGGAGCCAGAATATGACGTCATTCCGACTACGGCATCAATACGTGGCGCGCGAGGGAGCTGCACAGGAGGATCTCACCATCACCCCCTCCCTCTCACCATCACCCCCCCTCCCTCTCACCCTCTCACCATCACCCCCCTTCCTCTCACCATCACCCCCTCCCTCTTACCATCACCCTCCCTCCCTCTCACCATCACCCCCTCACTCACACCAACACCCACACCTTCACATCATCAGTGATATAGTATGACTAATCACATAATGCTATTAAATCTAATGCTTATTTACTCCCACTAGTTCAAAAATTGTTTTTTATGCATTCTTGAGGTATTGTATTGCATGTGTAGAATACCCAGGGCAACATAGCATTTGCAGTAGCATATGTCAAACCATCGTTTATATTATTTCCAACAATCAATTTGTTCAATTTCAGTCATTCTCAGTACAAGAGTACATCACGTTCTGTCTCAACTTCCAAGAGGATACCTTAGGCTTTTATTGATTGGCTCCATAGAGAAAGAAATTCACCATTTTGCCCTTTTTAGTGAAATTCTTTCCAGACAACATTTTATATAGGATGTGATCTCTTAAAGATTAAGATTAAGCCTTGTCACATACCTTGGAAAGAAAAAGAGAATCCCAACATCTCTTTGCAATTCTCCTTTACAGACATGAAATTGTAGTTTTGTCTCTATCAACTCTGTTTAGTAACTCTGTTTAGTAACTCTGTTTAGTAACTGTATAGTAACTGTTTAATAACTCTGTTTAGTAACTGTTTAGCAACTCTGTTTAGTAACTCTGTTTAGTAACTCTATTTAGTAACTCTGTTTAGTAACTGTTTAGTAACTCTAGTAACTCTGTTTAGTAACTGTTTAGTAACTGTTTAGTTACTGTTTAGTAACTCTGTTTAGTAACTCTGTTTAGTAACTCTGTTTTGTAACTGTTTAGTAACTGTTTAGTAACTCTGTTTAGTAACTGTTAAGTAACTCTGTTTAGTAACTGTTTAGTAACTCTGTTTAGTAACTCTGTTTAGTAACTCTGTTTATAACTGTTTAGTAACTCTGTTTATAACTGTTTAGTAACTCTGTTTAGTAACTCTGTTTAGTAACTGTTTAGTAACTGTTTAGTTACTGTTTAGTAACTCGGTTTAGTAACTCTGTTTAGTAATTGTTTAGTAACTCTGTTTAGTAACTCTGTTTAGTAACTTTGTTTAGCAACTCTGTTTAGTAACTTTGTTTAGTAACTGTTTAGTAACTGTTTACTTACTGTTTAGTAACTCTGTTTAGTAACTCTGTTTAGTAACTGTTTAGTAACTGTTTAGTTACTGTTTAGTAACTCGGTTTAGTAACTCTGTTTAGTAATTGTTTAGTAACTCTGTTTAGTAACTCTGTTTAGTAACTCTGTTTAGTAACTCTGTTTATAACTGTTTAGTAACTCTGTTTATAACTGTTTAGTAACTCTGTTTAGTAACTCTGTTTAGTAACTGTTTAGTAACTGTTTAGTTACTGTTTAGTAACTCGGTTTAGTAACTCTGTTTAGTAATTGTTTAGTAACTCTGTTTAGTAACTCTGTTTAGTAACTTTGTTTAGCAACTCTGTTTAGTAACTTTGTTTAGTAACTGTTTAGTAACTGTTTACTTACTGTTTAGTAACTCTGTTTAGTAATTGTTTAGTAACTCTGTTTAGTAACTCTGTTTAGTAACTTTGTTTAGCAACTCTGTTTAGTAACTTTGTTTAGTAACTGTTTAGTAACTGTTTAGTAACTCTGTTTAGTAACTGTTTAGTAACTCTGTTTAGTAACTCTGTTTAGTAACTGTTTAGTAACTCTGTTTAGTAATTCTGTTTAGTAACTGTTTAGTAACTGTTTAGTTACTGTTTAGTAACTCTGTTTAGTAACTCTGTTTAGTAACTGTTTAGTAACTGTTTAGTTACTGTTTAGTAACTCGGTTTAGTAACTCTGTTTAGTAATTGTTTAGTAACTCTGTTTAGTAACTCTGTTTAGTAACTTTGTTTAGCAACTCTGTTTAGTAACTTTGTTTAGTAACTGTTTAGTAACTGTTTAGTAACTCTGTTTAGTAACTGTTTAGTAACTGTTTAGTAACTCTGTTTAGTAACTGTTTAGTAACTCTGTTTAGTAACTCTGTTTAGTAACTGTTTAGTAACTCTGTTTAGTAACTGTTTAGTAACTGTTTAGTAACTCTGTTTAGTAACTCTGTTTAGTAATTCTGTTTAGTAACTGTTTAGTAACTCTGTTTAGTAACTCTGTTTAGTAACTGTTTAGTAACTCTGTTTAGTAATTCTGTTTAGTAACTGTTTAGTAACTCTGTTTAGTAACTCTGTTTAGTAACTCTGTTTAGTAATTCTGTTTAGTAACTGTTTAGTAACTCTGTTTAGTAACTCTGTTTAGTAACTGTTTAGTAACTCTGTTTAGTAACTGTTTAGTAACTCTGTTTAGTAACTCTGTTTATAACTGTTTAGTAACTCTGTTTAGTAACTGTTTAGTAACTCTGTTTAGTAACTCTGTTTATAACTGTTTAGTAACTCTGTTTAGTAACTGTTTAGTAACTCTGTTTAGTAACTCTGTTTAGTAACTCTGTTTAGTAACTCTGTTTATAACTGTTTAGTAACTGTTTAGTAACTGTTTAGTTACTGTTTAGTTACTGTTTAGTAACTTTGTTTAGTAACTCTATTTAGTAGTAGCCCCTGTTCTATAAGATGAAGTGGTGTGGTATGCAAGCTGTAAAATATACAAACTAATGAGGAGTGAAATGTACTAGCTCATGTAACACAAGTATTAGCATTGCATATTATTATTTTTTTACTCAAATTATTCTAGATTAATCCATTGAATTTAGAATGAGTTTGATTTTTAAATAAACATCAGATATCCAGTGTGTAACCTTTTGCACCATTTCACAAATAGTGGCACATGACAATATATTGAAAATACAATTGATTAAAAGATGAATAAACATTGGTGATGGATGCATTCGTGTGCATGCGTTTTGAACACAAGCTTAATTGCACCAATGATTTTTTTTTACACATCATACCTGGAAGCGTTTATGGAGGATAATTACATGATGGTTAGAGTGTTAGAGTTTGTTTATATACAACAGAGCAGTGACAAGGACTCATAAACTAAAATTATTGGATTATAAGCAAAGAAAAATATATCACTATATAATCAAAGCAGACATGTTAATTCCTTGCAAATTCCAAGGTACGAGGCAAGATATTTTAATAATAAATTATAATAATAAATTAAAAATCAAATAATGTATTGTATTTTTCAAAGAAGATATCATCACGATACATATATGTTGCATATAGGTAGGTAATAAAGAGCATTCAGCACAGCTGTTTAAAAAGTTAAAAGAAAGGTGCTAGTTTTTATGTTAACAGTACTCTAGAACAATATAGGATGTTTTAATAGTTTAATAGTTTGATTCTTCTAAAAATCTAAGGATATCCCAAGATGTGTAATCAAAGATTTATATCACAATTTAAATTCCCTGTATGTTTACTCTGAGAGATTTTTATTACAAATGCAAAGCAATACTTGGCTTAAGGGCAATTTTGGGACAGCCATAAAAGTTCTAGATTAATCACCTTGGAACCCAGTGGATATTCTTGTTGATTGCTCCATTATATAGATTTCCTCCATAAGTAATATTCCTATAAATTCCATAATCAGGCTTCTGTACAAAGAAATGGGTATAACACACAGTTGGATGCTTCATAATGTCCATTGCATGGACGATAAATTTGCACTTAACTCCAAAACTCAAATTATAAACAGATGACGAGGACGTGCATGAAAATACATCATTTTATATGGATAAAAAGGCTGTGACTTTTATTTAAAGTGCTTTAAAAGCATAAAACATACATATTTTATGAATAAAGTATAAAACCAAGTTAAAATGTTTCTATTCCATCTTGAAAATCATTGTAGAACTGGAAACTATTGGTCCTGACTGCCAGATTGTTATCATGGTATTTTGTAACCCAACAATAGAGGGTTACCTTATTCCAAAGCCAAGCACAGCAACTAACTGCTGTGCTAAGCCCCTACCAACACAGGCATGACCTTTACATATGTTGCTACAGACTATTATAGAAAATATATCATATATATTTCATTTATGTCAAATATGGATTCTGTCACAAAAAAAAAACCCCAATAATTCACACCCACCTTCTAGGTCCTCATAGCGTGATTAAGATTTCTATGCTATGTTGGAGTGCTTAAGGCCCCATTTGTCTACACCATAGCAAATATATAGCAAAATATAAGCAAAACATTAGAAAACATGTTATAGTTCTGTTTTGGTTCAAACAGAATAATAACTATAATTATTTAACCACATCATTGTCAACATGCAATGCAATAATATTTCTCGGCGGAAAACAATTGCTACTACCTTTTTAACATGCAATACTTTATGACATGATTCATTCCAATCAAGAGGCATCAGAACACATTCACCTCCAAGCAAACAACCTCCATTTTAGCTCTCCATGTGATAGACATCTTCCCCAACTACCTCCTCAATCACTTCATATATTCACAGTTGGTGCAACTACTCTTTAAAGTTCCTTGGCTCTTTATAAATATTAGTTATAATTAATAAGTCCTTAACCACGCTAAACTATGATAATATGAAGGAATGACTTCAACCTACAAAAGAAAATATGGATGGTAATTCATTAAGATACCCTTTTAACAAGTCAAAATAATTGGACCCCTATTTCTCAGTCTCTGAATAACCCTAACTAAGCAACCCATCCTACACCGGTGGAAGAAAACCAAGCTCAATGTGAACAAATCAGGTTTATTTCACCCGCGAAGGCTTTATTATGTTACTCATATGGTTGATATTAAACCCCCCACTTCCATCAGATTTTGGATGGGCTTTCCTCTATGTGTGAGCCATTTCCCGGAAATGTAAAAGCGAAAAATGGGAGATAACATCAGAAATAAAATTATTTATCTTTTCTATGTTTCAAACTTTAAGACAAATATTACATACATTACAAAACTAGTCTTTGCAATAAAGTAACAATCTGTGGAGAAGAAGCATGTAATTCTTGATTCCACTATGCTGCAGTTTACATTACAACAACCCTAATTTTCTCTTTGTGATATCTTCTCCTTTTTAAAGATACCACAATGGGAAATAACTCAAGTATTGTTCCACATCGTGCTTGCTTCCTTACAGCTATCAGGCCATTAAAAAAAACCTCACTTTCCTACCCATTAATGGCAGCTGAAGCATAAGTAAAGAATTCTATGTACACTTTTTCCATGTGACTGACTGGATGAGCATCATTCATTCAGTAAAATTTGGTGTCAACTGTATGAATGATTAACTTAATGACTTGATTTGATTATGACTTGATTAAATGAACAACTTAATTGAGAATTGGAAATACAGTTGGAATCTGGTCATTTTAACCTAATTTTGTCCATCCAGAGCTGCTTTCTACAGCAGTTGATAATGTAGCATGTCAGGTGCTTTAAATGACCATTCAAAGTGAGTTTTTGTTATGGGGGGGGCTAGTGCTTGTATATTAATGGCACCAGATGAATAATCCTTCAGCTCAGCCCATGCCCAGCATATCACAGCGATATTTAACAGCAGACTGCATCAACATTTCCTAAAAAGAGTCCTACATACTGCACAGTCAACATGACAAATAGATCAACGAAGAAAGTGAAACAGAAATCACCATCCTTAAAATTACAGCCCTTTCTTCTCAGTGGGAACTGGCACAAGATGATGGTGATGGCGCTCACTCTCTAACCTCTATCTCAGACACGGTGAATGAACATCTATCACTCCAGGCCCTCTGTGAATTAATTATACATGCAGTGCTGGATGATCTTAAATCCATGAGAGCAAATTTTCAAAAGCTAGCTGGTTATATACAACGAGGTATCCAGGCAATTGGAGAGCACGCCGTCGCTGTGCATAAAGAGGAGAAAACAGAGGAGATCATCGATGCTCATAACACACTGGCTGAGGTCTACATAGCAAGCTACACCAACTGAAAGGGGAGGACCATGAGAACCAGAACAGGTGAACAATATTTTCCTCCACAGCATTCCCAAGGAGGTTAAACTACCAGACCTAACAGAGTGTGTACACTAATTTGGGATTTTGTTGTGCCACTATTAGCTGTTATTTGCTTTTAGGTACATTTTAGGTTCATAATTCATGTGAGAACCCTGAGTAAGTCCATTTCTATACTTGAGAGTGCATTTTCTCTTTATAGATTTGCACTTTATTTTCTTTAAAACATGTGTATACAGGAGTCCTGCACTTGTAGGAGCAAGCAGTTTAGCCCCCTAAGACATCGAGAGAGGAATTCTTAGGCCTTCATATCTGTCTATATTTTGTGAGTGCAAATTTATTTGCAAAAGGATTTTTGGCGGATCACCGCCAAGGATTCCCTTTCCCGTAGTGTTATAGCTACTTCCAGTGAAAGTAGTGTTTATAGCTGGTATAGATTTCCCCCAGACATTAGCCGAGACTTAATGTTTAGAGTAAATCTGAATTTATTCAGTACAGCACATTAATTTATACATGGACTCCCAGTGTGGGTTTCCAATTTAATAGCAAGTAATCCCACCCTGGTGACTCTGTGTTTGGGAGATAATTTAGCTCGCTAAACTAATTACCTCCCGGATACAGAGAGCACAATACAAAAACACCTGAAAAATATAACAACATCAACAGGAACCAAAACACATTATTTATGCTTATGTTGGCAAAATAGCACCTGGATCCAAGAAGAATTGACAAATCGGTAAAGTTTTGACTTGCCACTGACAGAGTCCATGCCAATTTTTTTTTCCAGAAATGGTGCTTTGGCTGGTCAAATGTCAGGAGTTCCTGTGGCCAAAATAGGGGGCGCTCCCCCTGACACTCAGGGAGCAATTGTTTCACATAGTTCGGGGCCCTCCAAAAAGTTGTTCGGTAAGTAGGGGAAAACAGAGGGGAAAGCTGACTGGGAGATGGAGTTTGCTGCGGTCGGACTGGAGTTTCAGAGGAGTTGTGGATAAGTCCCACTATAGTCCTCTCGGCTTTCTGAACTACGGTTACGGCCAGAGGAGGGGTGCTCCAGGTTGATTGGCCTGGAGTGAAAGGTGATGGGAGTCAGTGAGAATAGACATTTGGGGGAAATATACAGAAAAACAGACAGGCTGAGGATAGGGCTTAGGTAATCTGTCACAGGTTTGATTCACTAAACCGTATTATACTATTGTGATTCTTAATACAGATTGTAGCCATGTTTCCATTTTTCTCTGTTTGTACATTTTTCTGTGTAAGAGACCATAGGGAATAGGTCTGGGAAAGCTCCAACACATATTCCACCTCATTAGAAAGTTAAGTATCAGAGTTTTCAATTTTAATTTTATTAATGGTTTAAAAATAATTGTAGAGTATTTGCAATAACTCTTTTGATCCCTTTTTCCAGATGTCACTGACCAGAATCTTATGCTGGATTAGGTGCATCCCTTGGCAAAGCCACACCCTCTTGCTGCCTCTTTTCCAAGGGATGCTATTACAAGGGTCAATTATTACACTACCAAAGAAAGGCTGATGCAAACCGCTCCAGACAGCCTTTCTGGATGCTTGGCTGGTAATCAGTTAAATACAGACCTGTCTCCTTAAACAATGGAAGGCTTTTAGATCTTTTATGGTGGCCCTCCAGGATGCCCACAATCCCTGTAAGTGAGGGTTTCCTATCTGATTAATCATCAGATGCAATGGAGTTGACTAGCCAGTCTTGACCATGGTGAAGATGAATGCCGATCTCCACTGAGGATATAACTAATAGGTGCACAGTTGATTCTCCAACACTCATCTCTAAGGACTGGCAATAAGTGGATATTGTTAGGTAAAGCCCTTTCAAAAAGTTGGGCCTAATGAAATCTATGTTATTCCAGGCTCCACATCTCAAAAAGTGATATTATAGTACCTGACTAAGGTTCACAATTTATTTTACTGTTTTTAATGTTCTGCTTTCCCCCATTATGATGCTGTCCTCGTAGGGTCCTATGTGTCGGTATGGGTCCCTAAGTTTGAGGCGTGTTGGTTATGGCTCTTGCAGCATCCTGTGTGAGGCAGACTGGTGATGGCCTCCAAAATTAAACTATCCGAATAATAGGGATACCACAGACAAAAAAATAGAATACTTTAAAAAGTATATATATTTTAAATGAAAATGCCAAGCAAATAATAACAAACAAAAAAAAAGACCAAAAACACAATATAGAAATGTCTGGCTCATTTCAGAATGACTGTCGAACATTTTGCTATACATGCTGGTATAACTTTGTGATTCATAGGACTGTATATTTACATAGATTTTCCAGTTTATGGAAGCTATATGAATTGTGTTCACTCCCCAGAACCCCCCAGCCCCCTAAGTTCTGTAAATAGAGCTATTGATTGATAATGCATTAGTGCAGTACAAAATTCAGTCACCCATCACCAGCCATCCCCAAGATGGTCTGTTTTATGGGATATTTGTATATAGTTTCTATTTATTGTTGTGAATATTTTTCATGTTATTTTATGGGAAAAGTCAAACGTATGTTTCTCTTATCAAGCACCTCACTCAAATAACAATTCTAATAAACTATCTCCCTCAAACTTTCTACTTGCAAAGTTACGGTAGGTAAACAAATTGCAAGAGCTTGAACTGGCTAAGACTACTTTTCTGCTTCACAAGTTAAAGTATAACTACTTTGAATAAGTCAATTAGGCAGTGGAAAATGGAAGATGTTAGCCTCCAAAATTGACTAACGCATTACAGCGTATCACTCATTGTATATTTGAATCAATTATTTTTACAGTACATAAATAAAAGAATGGGTCAATTTTAGTGTGAACTTGGGCATTTATATTTATTTATGTTGCAATGTGTAGGTTAGGTTACAGTTAATGCTGATGTACTGTTTCATTCCACCCCCCCCCCCCCCAAAAATAAATAAATAAAAGTTTTATTTTTTCATTATAAATAAATAGTTTTGTTTCCTTGCAATTTAGTGTAAAGAAAATATATATTTGTATGAATACACTATTGTGCACAACCTAACCATATTAGGGACATATTTGCATTTTCAATTACTTTCATGAGAATAATAAATAATTGCGTATGAATTTGATAGCTCAATATCACTTCTAAACTGTCCATTAAGTAAAAAAAAAAAAAAAGTGGAAATGTGCAATAATAAATTGAGTTTCTAAGTTAATTAAGATCAACAGAGAGAACAGAATGCCTATGTTAGTTCCAGAAAGTATGACTTCACGGATTCATAAATGTCTGTTGTCAACTGCAATTAATGCTGGTGTGAAATTATAAACTTAAAATTAGGGATCAAATACCTTTTAGGAAGTACTATTTTTTTAGAACCATCTGTAGATAGACAGATATAACATAAAATATAAAAAATATAAAAATATGACAAGTAATCAGAAAGATATAAAAACATGATAATTAAGTAATAATTAATTAATACACATGAAGACAAACACTGACAAATATGTAAAAACAACATATGTAGCATACCGTAAAGAGATGTTCTGTATATACAGTATTAATAAAATGATGATTCACAGTATTGCTCTATTTAAGTTTAATTGCCTTTAATTTGATGGAATTTTCACAGTGATTGATTGTTTTTATAGAATATAAAAAAAAAAAGCAAAATGTATCAGAAGATAAATTGAGAATGTATGTTGTCATTGTGTAATATGGGATTTGATGTTTAACATTTGTTTTTTCAGTCTAAATGAAATATTTACTGTAACTTACCTTTATGGGGTTAGTACACATCCACGTGTGACTTGTGAACTGCATTGTGATTTATTTGTGATGTAAGACTAGTTTAAATTCATATAAGATACATATGTATGATGGTATGGCTTCATAAAGACACCACAAGTTATCACATCATCATCTATACTTTTTGATTCCTGAATAAACTTCATGGGGATTAATATTCTTATAACAGATAAAAATGAACTGAATTAATGCTGCCCTTGAGTGAAACTCCTGCAAATTTCAGTTAAGCCAGGATTTTTTATCATGCTGTGTGCAGCGCAATATGTTGAATATGAGTTTCCCACCAAACTTGCCATTTAATTTAATTAACCCCATCATTACTAAGCACTTTTTAACCTAAATAAATATTAGCATTTAACATGTATTTAAAGGCATAGCTACCATTTAAGCATACCACAAGACAGCAATAGATTGCTTTGCAAAGACATACAAAAAAAATCTCTGATGTAAATTTTCACCTTTATAAAAAATATTTGGGGAATTAGAAGCGTTGGAGAGTTTAAAGTGGCCTTCATCTTGCAATATTTTACACAGGTTTTCAAATGTTAGTATTAAAGCAAAAATAGATATATTTTTTTCTTACATACAGTCAGGGCCGGATTAACATAGGGGCTGATGGAGCTACCAATTCTGACCAACATCAGTGGGAATGCTGTGCATATTATATGCATGTGTAAGGAGCAGGTGTTTATGAGTTATGAAGTATTGCTCCAGGTCCATGCTTATGGAATAGGCCCATTGATTTAAAACAAATTTTCAAAAAATATAAGAGAGATGTAGGGGAACAAAACCGGTGTGGACTGGCTGTCAATTAAATTAGTTAATGCAAAGCTGACTTTGCGCACTATGCAAATGCTCTTGCTGCTTCAGTCTCTCTAACACTGTGGAATGTTCCCTTTCTTTTACGCTCACTACATACACTATTTCTCTGTCTCAGACTGTATAACAGGAGCTTCTGCCTGCTAGTAAGAGGGTTAAGAGAGGAGTGGACCAGCGAGTGCTAAGGGACTGTCCTTAGAAAGTGTAGAGCTAGTGCATCATTAGACGCATTTATGCCAAGTTCAGGGTGCTGTCTGCACAGGTGTATGCCTTTAGTTGGTAAGCCTACACGATTGGCAGGCAGCCTGATGTGCATTCGTGTCAGGCTGACCATCTAATTCTTTGTGCAGACACACCCCCTTTTTGGGCATGTTTGTCCCTTTGGGCGGTTTTGGTTACGAGATTCACATCAGTGTCCCACCCTTTTACCCCACCCACCGACATCCTGCTTCACCGGACACTGCTGTTAGAGGGTATGGATTTACTTGAAAGATGAAGGCTTTTAATCAGGCCCTGTATACAGAACAAAAATAAATAACAATCCTTAAATAGTTTGCATATAGGCATTGGTAAAGAAAATGAAGACATTACTATAAGTGCAGCTTACTAAAAATTACAAGATTTTTTTTTTTTTTAAATGTCTGCATTTAAGCATAATGCCCACATACGGCAAATACCGTTAAATCATATTTATCTAAAATAACAGTATTTAAAACTTCTATAGCAATCTTTATCAATCTCTTCTAATGTAATACTGACAGTGAAAAGCTAGAGCCCATTTAACTATCCCCCACCAACGTAGGAATGAAATGACCCATTGAAGCTTTCTAAACTGTTTGAAAACAGAGGGTTAATTTACATTTTCAGAAGATTTACAAGCATTACATCGGTGACTAATGGCTTCTGACAGATACATTTGTTTCTCTACAGGCTGAAAATTATAACTAGCATATAAATATTAAAAACCAAAGAAAAGAAAATGTTACTTGCGCTTTCTCCTTAATCCCTATGTATATTTAGACAAATGGAGATCATTTAGTTGCTCCAGTGGCCATTGGAGGGATGCCCGCCTGCCAACGTCAAGGCAGACCCCCCTAAGCGGGTCCTAACACTGACCCTTCAGCCTGCTTCCTTGAGCTTCTGGCAATGATATCTCTAATGAGACAGAAAGGGGTATTTTTTATATACACCCCTATACTTATTAACCCTTAATAGGGAACACATGGGATGGGCAGCAGCATTGTAACCAGGCTGTGTGATACAAAGTAAATACAAATACAAAAAGAGAAGTCCTGCGCTTAGTCCCATTACTACTGGGCCAGCAGCAACGACTACAATACACACCAGCCCCAATATATAGTAAAAACCAAAGAAAAGAAAATGTTACTTGCGCTTTCTCCTTAATCCCTATGTATATTTAGACAAATGGAGGTCATTTAGTTGCTCCAATGGCTATTGGAGGGAATGCCCGCCTGCCAACGTCAAGGCTGACCTCCCTAAGCGGGTCCTAACACTGACCCTTCAGCCTGCTTCCTTGAGCTTCTGGCAATGATATCTCTAATGAGACAGAAAGGGGTATTTTTTATATACACCCCTATACTTATTAACCCTTAATAGGGAACACATGGGATGGGCAGCAGCATTGTAACCAGGCTGTGTGATACAAAGTAAATACAAATACAAAAAGAGAAGTCCTGCACTTAGTCCCATTACTACTGGGCCAGCAGCAACGACTACAATACACATCAGCCCCAATATATAGTAAAAACCAAAGAAAAGAAAATGTTACTTGTGCTTTCTCCTTAATCCCTATGTATATTTAGACAAATGGAGGTCATTTAGTTGCTCCAATGGCCATTGGAGGGAATTCCCGCCTGCCAACATCAAGGCAGACCCCCCTAAGCGGGTCCTAACACTGACCCTTCAGCCTGCTTCCTTGAGCTTCTGGCAATGATATCTCTAATGAGACAGAAAGGGGTATTTTATATACACCCCTATACTTATTAACCCTTAATAGGGAACACATGGGATGGGCAGCAGCATTGTAACCAGGCTGTGTGATACAAAGTAAATACAAATACAAAAAGAGAAGTCCTGCGCTTAGTCCCATTACTACTGGGCCAGCAGCAACGACTACAATACACATCAGCCCCAATATATAGTAAAAACCAAAGAAAAGAAAATGTTACTTGTGCTTTCTCCTTTTTCTTTGGTTTTTACTATATATTGGGGCTGGTTACAATGCTGCTGCCCATCCCATGTGTTCCCTATTAAGGGTTAATAAGTATAGGGGTATATATAAAAAATACCCCTTTCTGTCTCATTAGAGATATCTTTGCCAGAAGCTCAAGGAAGCAGGCTGAAGGGTCAGTGTTAGGACCCGCTTAGGGGGGTCTGCCTTGACGTTGGCAAGCGGGCATTCCCTCCAATGGCCATTGGAGCAACTAAATGACCTCCATTTGTCTAAATATACATAGGGATTAAGGAGAAAGCGCAAGTAACATTTTCTTTTCTTTGGTTTTTACTATATATTGGGGCTGATGTGTATTGTAGTCGTTGCTGCTGGCCCAGTAGTAATGGGACTAAGCGCAGGACTTCTCTTTTTGTATTTGTATTTACTTTGTATCACACAGCCTGGTTACAATGCTGCTGCCCATCCCATGTGTTCCCTATTAAGGGTTAATAAGTATAGGGGTGTATATAAAAAATACCCCTTTCTGTCTCATTAGAGATATCTTTGCCAGAAGCTCAAGGAAGCAGGCTGAAGGGTCAGTGTTAGGACCCGCTTAGGGGGGTCTGCCTTGACGTTGGCAAGCGGGCATTCCCTCCAATGGCCATTGGAGCAACTAAATGACCTCCATTTGTCTAAATATACATAGGGATTAAGGAGAAAGCGCAAGTAACATTTTCTTTTCTTTGGTTTTTACTATATATTGGGGCTGATGTGTATTGTAGTCGTTGCTGCTGGCCCAGTAGTAATGGGACTAAGCGCAGGACTTCTCTTTTTGTATTTGTATTTACTTTGTATCACACAGCCTGGTTACAATGCTGCTGCCCATCCCACGTGTGCCCTATTAAGGGTTAATAAGTATAGGGGTGTATATAAAAAATACCCCTTTCTGTCTCATTAGAGATATCATTGCCAGAAGCTCAAGGAAGCAGGCTGAAGGGTCAGTGTTAGGACCTGCTTAGGGGGGTCTGCCTTGACGTTGGCAGGCGGGCATTCCCTCCAATGGCCATTGGAGCAACTAAATGACCTCCATTTGTCTAAATATACATAGGGATTAAGGAGAAAGCGCAAGTAACATTTTCTTTTCTTTGGTTTTTACTATATATTGGGGCTGATGTGTATTGTAGTCGTTGCTGCTGGCCCAGTAGTAATGGGACTAAGCGCAGGACTTCTCTTTTTGTATTAGCATATAAATATTGGTGAATGAGGCTTTCTGGACTAGGTTTCGTTCTGCAAAATACATGAAACAAAAAAAAAGTTTATTCTCAATTCGAGTTTATACTTAAAAGGTATTGAAGGGGTTAATATCTTAATATATTCTTTATGGCTTAATATACATCTTTTTTTTTTTTTTTTTTTAGAATTCAAGAACATTTATTGAAGAATTCCCTTTCCCACTCCCACTCTGACAGCCATCTTTAAATACCCTCGGTTGGATTGTCAGTTATCTAATCCTGTCCATCACCATTTTGCAACAATCCATTGATTTTTAAAACTGTGTGTTATTTCTGTCTACAGCAATTTCTCTCAAGTGATTTGAAAAGCTGCAAAAAAGTGAGCACTGATAATCTGACCGAAGGTGCATAAGGATGGCTTCATAAAGGGGAATAGGAAAGGTAGGCAAGGGTTTTTTCCACAAATTTCAATATATATATAATTATTATTATTTCCATTTATATAGCGCCAACAGATTCCGCAGCGCTTTACAATATTATGAGAGGTGGGATTTAACTATAAATTACTAGAAAACTTACAGGTACGATAGGTTGAAGAGGACCCTGCTCAAACGCGCTTACAATCTATATGAGGTGGAGTATAAACTACATTGGGACAGGAAATAACAATAAAATAAGATGGGAGTGAAGCAGAGCTGGAGGAGAGAGTAGAGTGCTGCCCTTTAGGAGAGGGCAAGAGACAGGTATGTAAGGTAGAGGTTACTCTGGGAGGCCATAAGCTTTCCTAAAGGGATGAGTTTTAAGGCACTTTTTAAACGATCGAAGTCTGATGGGGGTAGGCAGGCTATTCCATAGAATGGGAGCCGCTGCGAGAAGTCCTGCAAGCGTGAGTTGGCCGTACGGGTGCGAACAACGGACAGAGCAGAGAGACTGAAAATGGGCATTCCTATGGATCTGTGAAGAGATATAAAGAGGGGCTAGAGTTGTCCAGTGCTTTATAGGTTAGCACTTTGAATTGACTTCTATAGGAAACCAATGTAAGGACTGACAGAGGGGTGAGGTGTGAGAGGACCGACTAGAGAGGAAAAATCAATCTAGCGACAGCATTCATTACAGACTGTAAACGGTCAATATGGCTTTTGGGAAGACCAATTAGGAGAGAGTTACAATAATCCATGCAGGAAATTACTAGAGCATGGACAAGCTCCTTGGTAGCATCTTGCATAAGAAAGGGGCGGATGTTTATATGGAATCTACGGGATTTGGCAACATACTGGATGTGAGGGTCAAAGGTGAGGCCAGAATCAAGTATGACGCCAAGACTTGCAAGGATGGACTGAGGTGGATACCACTAACTTGAAGGGAGAGGAAGAGGAGGATCAGTATGAGGAGGAGGAAAAACAAAAATATGAGATTCTATATTACCGTATATACTCGAGTATAAGCCGAGTTTTTCAGCCCATTTTTTGGGCTGAAAAACCCCAACTCGGCTTATACTCGAGTCAAGGTCTGTATTATGGCAATTTGCATTGCCATAATACAGACTGGGGGAGAGGGGTGCTGGCAGAGCTGTACTTACCTTTCCTGCAGCTCCTGTCAGCTCTCTCCTCCTCTGCGCCGTCCGGTCAGCACCTCGGTCAGCTCCCAGTGTAAATCTCGCGAGAGCCGCGGCTCTCGCGAGGTTTACACTGGGAGCTGACAGAAGAGCAGAACGGACGGCGCAGAGGAGGAGAGAGCTGACAGGAGCTGCAGGAAAGGTAAGTACAGCTCTGCCAGCACCCCTCTCCCCCCCACTGAACTGCCACTGGACCACCAGGGAAGGAGAGCCCCCCTCCCTGCCATATATCAAGCAGGGAGGGGGGACGAAAAAAAAATATATAAATAAAATAAGAAATAATAATAAAAAAATAATAATAAAAAAAAAAAATTCATAATAACAAAAAAAAGGGGTATAAGGACCACTATGGGAGGGGGGGGGGGGGTATAAGGACCACTATGGGAGGGATGGGGTGGGTTAAGGACCACTATGGGAGGGAGGGGGGTATAAGGACCACTATGGGAGGGAGGGGGGGATAAGGACCACTATTGGAGGGAGGGGGGTATAAGGACCACTATGGGAGGGAGGGGGGGTATAAGGACCACTATGGGAGGGGGTGGGATAAGGACCACTATGGGAGGGAGGGGGGGTATAAGGACCACTATGGGAGGGAGGGGGGGGTATATGGACCACTATGGGAGGGATGGGGGGGATAAGGAACACTATGGGAGGGAGAAGGGGGATAAGGACCACTATGAGAGGGAGGGGGTGGGATAAGGACCACTATGGGAGGGGAGGGGGAAGTAAGGACCACTAGCGGAGGGGAGGGTAAGGACCACTAGGGGAGGGGTGAGTCAGGACCACTGGGGGGGGTGAAGGAACACGGGGGTGGGGAGGTAAGGACCACTGAGGGAGGAGGAGGGGAAGTCAGGACATATGGGGGGGGAGGGGGCGGCAGAAATTTTTTTGCCTACGGCGGCAAATATCCTTGCATTCACACACTGCATTCATACACACACACACTGCATTCATGCACACACACACTGCATTCATGCACACACACACTGCACTCATACACACACGCTGCACTCATACACACACGCTGAACTCATACACACACACATACGCACACACTGCATTCATTATACACACACTGTAAATAAATATTCAATTAATATATTTTTTTTAGGATCTAATTTTATTTAGAAATTTACCAGTAGCTGCTGCATTTCCCACCCTAGTCTTATACTCGAGTCAATAAGTTTTCCCAGTTTTTTGGGATAAAATTAGGGGCCTCGGCTTATATTCGGGTCGGCTTATACTCGAGTATATACGGTATGCCATTCACATTATATTAAGATACTAAAAATATTTGATAGCTGTGTTCCTTTCAATACCATTTAGGTGTGTCAGTGCTTTTGATCAGCCAAAGCCTGTCTTAGAATAGGTTCTTCCAATAGTTCTTCTTGTTTTTGATCAGCTATAACCTGTCTGAATTGGTTCTTCCAATAATATTGCGATCACTTATGTATTTGTTTGTATTTTGTTTTTACACATTGGTTCCCCCCAAATCTACACAGATGACTGATTTTCGACTGTAAAAACATTAACAAATGGGTGTTTTTTGTACTGGGTTATCATTAAAACCTGTGTCACAGTAATAATGTATGTTGTTTTTTTTATTTCTTTGGGTGTTTAAAAAAAAAAAAACACTGAAGACAGCAAAAAAATAGTTTGGAACAGTGCTTAACATCATGCAAGAGTTTTGATCTATATTTCTAATACTGTAGTGTTGCTGTTTTAAGAGTTTATCGGTTTCAAGACATATAAATCATCTGTAGACAATATATTTCAGTAGTATTTAGCCTCTGGGGTCAGTGAATGGTTGCTTGATTTATGAGGAGGAATAATGTTTTGAGTTATGTCACCGATGCTGCCATAATGTTGCCTTTACTGTTCTTATCTAAGTGTTCATGTTATTAAATTTGTGATTGCCCCTCATTATCTTGTTAAAATATTTTATTGAAAATATAACTTCCCTAAGGGCTCTTTTTACCTCTTTAATATTTTTGCTATGCGTTTAAATGTTATTTGTTTTGCTCTTTCTTATTTATATGTTTAAATGTAATCTGTTTTACTCTCTTATTTATTAAGGAAACAGTGTATACATGTCAGCCCACCGCTACGTCACAGTAATCCAATATCGATGGGTCCTACACTAATTTTTACATGGGCGATAAATATGCTAACTGCAATACTTACTGCTTAACCCCTTAAGGACACATGACATGTGTGACATGTCATGATTCCCTTTTATTCCAGAAGTTTGGTCCTTAAGGGGTTAAACTGCTTACATTGACTCTCCTAAAATTTGTGTTTTAATGTGAACACTTACAAAGGTGACCCATGGTGGATGGGTGGGGTGCGAAAAACTAAAATCTTATTTGGATTCCAAATGTACAGCGCAAAAAAAAAGATTGGTGGCACATGCAGAACATGCATTTCTCTGTAGTGGTGCTGTTGCGTGCACTACTAAAAAAATATGTTCTGGGTGTGCCACCAATACCTCGTTTTGCTTACTTATTTATTGTTCCACTAAGACAGCAACCTTTGGTAAAAATCCCCAAGACTGTTGGAGTTCTCCTATTGAAAAAGCCAGAAGTAAGGGCAAAACGCATCTTGGAGCATCTCAAGAAGCCTTGTGGACATTTAATTAGATTTCAATTGATTTATATTTTGTTTTTTGTTTTTATTCTTTATATATGTACTAATAAATTGATCCAATTGGACTTTTAGTCCTACTGGTGATTGATTCCATTTGCCTCCTCCAAAGAAGGATTAACCTATTATAGAGGGTTAACAGCTTTGATAACTAGAGCCAGGTTTTCCTTATTGGTTCTTCCTGAGGTGAGCAGTATTCATCTGGTTTATCTACAATTTGGTTTCTAAATTTCTACACTTGGAAGTTATTTTAGGCTTTATTTTGAGCTTAAAAAGAAGAACTAAGAAGAGGGAAAGGTGTCACCTTAACACACCAACGTGTTTGTGATTGAGCCAGTTCCTACATTTGGCTCTATTTTTGTGAATATGTTTATTTTTATTTCTTATCACTAATTATTACTGTACATACTGTGGCGGTCTGTCAAGGTATCAATGCCATGGATACTCTTTTCCCATAATAACACGCTAATAATCCACAGGTTAAAATATCGCCGGCATCGCATAACCCTCCCACACGAGCCAAGGCTTAATGCTGGGAGAAGACTGATTTATTGGCAGTACAGACATCAAATTGATACAGTCAGTAAGCTCCTCATCTGAACCTGGGAGATAATTGAGTCAGGAATTCGGTATTTACAGATGAAAATGAAGGAAAGGGACCTCAGTTAAGAAAAAGGATAAATGAGTCATTTATTACACGTGAGTTTACAGAGGAAGAGGTTCTATTTCAACTGTCAAAAGTAAAGACAAATAAGTCAATGGGACCTGATGGAATACACCCAAAGCTATTAAAAGAGCTTAGTGGTGTACTAGCAAAACCATTAACAGATTTATTTAGCCAATCATTGATAACAGGAGTAGTCCCAGAAGATTGGAAGTTAGCGAATGTTGTGCCCATTCACAAGAAAGGTAATAGGGAGGAGTCGGGCAACTATAGGCCAGTAAGCCTTACTTCAGTAGTGGGGAAAGTGATGGAAACCATGTTAAAGGATAGGATTGTTGAACATCTAAAAACACATGGATTTCAAGACCAGAGACAACATGGGTTTACTTCAGGGAGATCATGCCAAACTAATCTTATTGATTTTTTTGATTGGGTAACTAAAATTATAGATCAGGGTGGTGCAGTAGACATTGCTTACCTAGATTTCAGTAAGGCTTTTGACACTGTTGCACATAGAAGGCTTATCAATAAACTACAATCTTTGAGTTTGGATTCGAATATTGTTGAATGGGTAAGGCAGTGGCTGAGTGACAGGCAACAGAGGGTTGTAGTCAATGGAGTATATTCGAAGCTTGGGCTTGTTACCAGTGGGGTACCTCAGGGATCTGTACTTGGACCCATTCTCTTTAATATTTTTATTAGTGATATTGCAGAAGGTCTTGATGGTAAGGTGTGTCTTTTTGCGGATGATACTAAGATATGTAACAGGGTTGATGTTCCAGGAGGGATAAGCCAAATGGAAAATGATTTAGGTAAACTAGAAAAATGGTCAGAGTTGTGGCAACTGACATTTAATGTGGATAAGTGCAAGATAATGCATCTTGGACGTAAAAACCCAAGGGTAGAGTACAAAATATTTGATAGAGTCCTAACCTCAACATCTGAGGAAAGGGATTTAGGGGTGATTATTTCTGATGACTTAAAGGTAGGCAGACAATGTAATAGAGCAGCAGGAAATGCTAGCAGAATGCTTGGTTGTATAGGGAGAGGTATTAGCAGTAGAAAGAGGGAAGTGCTCATGCCATTGTACAGAACACTGGTGAGACCTCACTTGGAGTACTGTACACAGTACTGGAGACCCTATCTTCAGAAGGATATTGATACCTCAGAGAGAGTTCAAAGAAGGGCTACTAAACTGGTTCATGGATTGCAGGATAAAACTTACCAGGAAAGGTTAAAGGATCTTAACATGTATAGCTTGGAGGAAAGACGAGACAGGGGGGATATGATAGAAACATTTAAATACATAAAGGGAATCAACACAGTAAAGGAGGAGACTATATTTAAAAGAAGAAAAACTACCACAACAAGAGGACATAGTCTTAAATTAGAGGGACAAAGGTTTAAAAATAATATCAGGAAGTATTACTTTACTGAGAGGGTAGTGGATGCATGGAATAGCCTTCCAGCTGAAGTGGTAGAGGTTAACACAGTAAAGGAGTTTAAGCATGCGTGGGATAGGCATAAGGCTATCCTAACTATAAGATAAGGCCAGGGACTAATGGAAGTATTTAGAAAACTGGGCAGACTAGATGGGCCGAATGGTTCTTATCTGCCGTCACATTCTATGTTTCTATGTTTCTATGTTTCTATGAATTGCACTAAACTCAATTATCTCCAGGCACAGAAAAATGTACAATATTACAACACCCCAAAAGTACCCCCAACATACATGTCAACCCTACAAATAGTCTAGATCTGGACAGTAGATCTATATAGACCGGTGTTCATGAGAATGCCTGGCCGAAATTAGTTCCAGGCACTCAACAACCAGGTCCCGCTGACAGCTTTCGGGAGACAAGATGTCTGCCATCCATTGTTCCAACCACGTGTATTCGTATGTACGAAATGGCAGCCACCCAGTGGAGCATTCTATTAATGATTTCCTCTGTGGTTTTCGTACAAGATACATAACGTTCTATGTTCTAATTAGTCTCTGGGGTGGTCTTTGGTCGGGAACCAAACAAAATAACGAACCAAACTGGAACATGAATACAAACGAAGAGAAATAGCCAAACAGTGATGGGGTATTCCTTCACATACACTATTATAATTTTTTTCTCCTTTTTCCTTATGTTTAATACGGGACTGTTTCTAACTGCAGTTCTGTATTAGGGTAAAGTGTGCTTTAATTAGTTCTCCACTTAGGAGGTTGGTGTTGCACTTCAACTTACAACCTCCTTATTTCACTGTGTTTATATTTGGGTGGACTGGAGAGATTTCCTTATCAGCGTGGTAGCTGCTACAATTGACATTTCTGGTATATGTTTAAGCCCCTTTTCTATACACAGAGCACTTTTATATTTTATATGCTGATTGACTATGTCTGTTCCTGATGTTGTCTTAACAATGAGTACATGTTATTAGACTATATGCAAAATGACACATATTTGGTCAACCAACAGAGGGGTTCTGATAGGCCAGGCATTTCTGCTGTGTCTTTTTTTTCAGAAAATCTGTTTTTTTTGTTTGTTTGTTTCTTAAACTAAAAAACAAACAAACATTATTAGTTGCTCAGCTTCTCAGCAGCATCTCCGCCACCAGTATGAACAGGGCCGGATTAACATAGGGGCTGATGGAGCTGCAGCTCCAGGCCCAGGCCCATGGAATAGGCCCATTTAAAAAAAAAATAAAAATTTTTTTTTTTTTTACTTTTTTTTTTTTTTTTTACACACTACTTTTAGGTTTGCCACCTGGCTGGTATTTTAATGGCACAGCCGGTATTTGAGGCTGCCTGGCACAGCCGGTATTGCAGTAATACCGGCAATACAAATGCAGGTCATTTTCTTAGTATAAACGGACATTACTCTGCAATACCAGCACCGGCCAGTAGGGGTCACTGTGTGTGGAGAGAGGCAGGGACAGGAAGTTACAGCATATCCCTGCCGATCTCTACTACTCACTGATCCGTGGGGGAGCAGCTACACAGCACAGAGAGTCCAGACAGCAGCTCTACAGCTCAGGTAAGTGAGGGATAGGGTAAAAGGCTGCAGGGAGACATGGGGACACTGAGACAATAGAGGACACATACACTAGGAGACACTGGGAGACCTGGGGACACTGAGATACTTGGGGACACTGGAAAACATGGTGACACTGAGACACTAGGGGGCACTGTGAGACATGGGGACGCTGAGACACATGGGGACAGTGTGAGACATAGGGACATTGGGAGAAGCTGAGACATTGGGACACGGAGATTCTAGGGACACACTGTTCCCATGTCCCCCAGCCAGTGTCCCCATGGCTCTCAGTTTCCCCTAGTCTCCCAGTGTCTGTGTCCCCATATCTCTGTGTCCCTATTGACTCAGAGTCCCTATGTCTCCCAGTGTCCCCATGTCTCCCAGCCAGTGTCCTCAGTGTCCCCATGTCTCCCAGTGTCCACAAGTCTCCCAGTGTCTGTGTCCCCATGTCTCTCAGTGTCCACATGTCTTCCAGTGTCCCCATGTCTCCCATGTCTATGTCCACAAGTGTCCCCATGTCTCCTAGTGTCCCCAAGTGTCTGTCTCCCAGCCAGTGTCCATAGTGTCTCAGTATCCCCTAGTCTCCCAGTGTCCCCTAGTCCCCCAGTGTCCCCTAGTCTCCCACTGTCTGTGTTCCCATGTCTCTTAGTGTCCCTAGTGTCTTAATTTCCCTAAATGTTTCAGTGTCCCCATGTCTCTGTGTCCTCATGTCTCTGTCCCCATGTCTGTATTCACATGTTCCCCCATGTGTCCCCAGGTCTCTGTGTCCCCAGGTGACTGTGTCCCCATGTCTCACTGTGTCCCCTAGTATCCTAGTGACACACTGAGACATGGGGACAATGGGAGAAAGGGGGACACAGACACTGGGAGACTAGGGGACTGGGCTACATGGGGACACTGACACTGTGATACATAGGGACACTGAGACACTGGGTGACTTGCGAGACTGGGAGACAGGGAGACACTGGGAGCAATTCCTCTATACAGCAGAATCAAACTGTGAGTAGTTTGTTGGTGATTTTACATAATTTTATCTTATGTCACTCCTTGTGATTTACATCATGTGATGTCACGCATAACTAATTAATTATACAAATGATTAAGGCTGGTATTTTTTTTTCCAAGAAAGGTGGAAACCCTAACTACTCTTCACATACTCTTGCTTAAAGGAACACTATAGGGTCAGGAACACAATCATGTATTTCTGACCCTATAATGTAAAAACCACCATCTAGCCCCCCTGGCCCCTTCTTGCCTCCCTAAATATAGTAAAATCTTACTTGTATTCTGTAGTCTGCAGCTGCTGGCTCTGCCTCTGAACTGACTCTGTCTGCTGACATCATCAGAAGTGGTGGTCTGAGCAAATTGCAATGCTTCCCTGTAGGATTGGCTGAGACTGTCAACTAGGCAGATCAGGGGCAGAGCCAGCACAAGTCAAACATAGCCCTGGCCAATCAGCATCTCCTGATAAAGATAAATTGAATCAATGCATCTCTATGAGGAAAGTTCAGTGTCTGCATGCAGAGGGTGGAGACACTGAATGGCAGTGCTGCACACTAGGCAGTACTGCCCCAGGAAGCACCTCTAGCCGCCATCTAAGGAGTGGCCAGTGGAGTTATTTTCTCTGAAAAGACATTGTTTACTGCAAAAAGCCTAAAGGGAATGATTCTACTTACCAGAACAAATACAATAATCTGTAGTTGTTCTGGTGACTATAGTGTCCCTTTAAGTTTGTTTAAGAGGGATGTATGGCAACAAAACTTATGTGGACTGGCTGACAATAAAATTAGGTAATTAGGTAATGCAGACTTTGGTTTCTCTAACACTGTGACATGTCCTCTTTCTTCTACACTCACTATATACACCTTTACTCTGTCCCAGACTATATACCAGGAACGTCTGCCTGCTAGTAAGATTATAAGGAGACAAGTGGACATGTGAGTGCTAGGGGACAGTCCTTAGAAAGCGTGGGGTAGGCGCATCATTTGATGCATGTATGTCAAGCTCTGGGTGCTGCCTGCATAGTATGCCCTTAGTTGGACAGCATTCATGCCAGGCTGGCCTTCCAATTCTTTGGACAGACATGCCCCCTTTTTGGGCATGTTCACCCCTTTTGGCAGGTCTGGTCATGTGATTTGGTCAGTGGCACACCCTTTTACCCTTCCCTTTGACTTCCTGCTTCACTGGACACCGCTGTTAGGGGTTCTGGATTTACTTGAAAGATGAAAGCATAAATTAGAGAGAGATTAGCATAGAGTATGTGTTTTCATATAGCTACATCCTTTGAGTTTCCCTCCAACGCCATCTCCATCAGATACATGACGCTTGGGAGGTATGTTTTAGTGTTTTTGGTCGATAAGATTCTGTAATCAGGCCCATCATAATTGTCAGCTCCAGGCCCTCTGGGCTCTTAATCTGGCCCTGAGTATGAATCATGAAAGACACAACGTGTATTTTTCCAAACACACGTCTAATAAGTCCTCACAATGGGAATAGATTAGATTTTTTTAAGACAACAAAAAGTTGGAGGGCACTGTCTTACCGGCTCATATGAACCAGCCTCCATGGTTATGTATAAAAATAATGTGTTTTGTTGATTTCATTAAAAATAAGGTAAAGAAACATTATGGTCACCCAGATCACTTCATCTCAAATGAGGTTTCTGGGTGCAGTGTCTCTGTCCCCTTAACCATGCAATGTCAAACACATGAAAAATATTGCAGGGTTAACTCATCCTCCATTGGCTGTCGGCACAGACTAAGTAAAGAGGAGGCATCTTAATAGTAAAAATGGTTTTATCCCTTGAAATGCCAAATTGAGATAACAATACTCCTAGAGACAGAAACACTATAACGTCATGAATAAAAAAAAAAAATGAACTAATATTTCTACATACTTTAATGTACAGTTATCATGGATTTGCTACATTTTATTTCATGAGTAAAGAATGTATAAAGTTTGGGCACCCAGGCATTGAGTACTTGGTACTTCCAGATATTTCTTGTAGCCACTTAATAATATTTCCATTTTCCCCACTCTTCCTTACAGAATACTTTACGTTCAGAAATATTCTTAGGTTCCCTCATACACTGTAGATTTGAGATCAACCCAGAGTTTATATTCAGCAGAATCTGTTCTTCCCACTACCTTTCCATCAGCCACGCAACTATAAAGTATAACAGATCCCCCTCCATGCTTAACAATGTTAAACACACACACACACACACACTTTTTTGCATTTATTTAAACACTACCAACACACACAAAAAATATCCCTACTGTCACACACATAACGAGCCTCTATATAATTACGCCTCTACACTTACAGTGCGCTCTATACATTGGAACCATTATGTCCTGATATGCTATGAATATTACATCATAGAGCCCGACAGCAAACAATGTACTGGATAGTGAATTGAAAGTGAGTGTTATTTTTTTTTTTTGTCTGCCACAGTGCAATTAAATCATTTTCCAGTGCTTCTCCTGAGATATGGACTTTGGACCTGAGTACCTCAAACAGCATGAAGGTGGCCTACATGATTCCACAATCCACATAACATGTACTCATAAAACATGAATTGCTCACTGAAATGCCAGACAGATCATATAATAAATATACATAATGAACATTGTTTACATTAAGTATAATAGCCATTAAAACAAGCTGTCTAATGGATTTTCAAAATATCATATATAAAAATGCATCAACAGTAGAAGAAGCCAAAATGAAAGTGCATTGGTATTTATTACAACTGTCAGTTTAGACTGAATATCTTTTTTTATATATAACTGTTATTAAACTTCTCTTCCAACTAAGCACATTTTGAAGACTGTGGAGTCAGCGTTTTTGGATTACAGACATCAATTTTTATATTTCAGCTGATTACTTAGTGTATTTTAAAGCCACGCCGCACTTTGTTTCTGCTGTCAACATATGCCAGGTTTGTGTAACTTAAATTGTTACTGATGAACTCTTCTGGATGTTTTCCCAAACTGAGGGCAGCTTTTAAACTGCAGAAATTGTTAATAGACAGTTTATATATTAAAGTATACACTTTCCTTAAAGCAGTGATTTCAATTACACCCAAACTAACAGTTTATCCATTATAGCTGTTACTGTATCCGTATCTGTTAATATACACATGATTTACGTTTATATAAAAGGCTATAAAGTTTCATCTACTCAATGCATCAGTAGAATTGCAAGGAAATGTATAACATTTTAAGTAAGTCTAAATAAAAATAACATTCCTCCTCTTAATTGTCAATAAATTATCATCGTATAAGTCTATGCATATTGCATGGACCTTAGTGCTGAGACATGAATGACAGAGGAGAGTAGGAGAACCCTCCTGCAGTTTGCTATTCTGTCCTCCATCACTGAAGCTACATTTTATGCATTAGAAATGGCACAATTTTAAGTTCTTTTCAGAATTTTGTTCAGTTATAATCTTCTGTTCAAGCAAAATTTTGACATGTAGATATTTGGTTTGATCAAATGCAATAAAATAATCCATCGTCATAGTATTTTTATGATTGTAGACATTTCCACCATACTGAGAAAGTGCAATAAGTGGTAAGATAAGTAAAGTGTCTATTTACCAGTCAGCCACTAGAGGCACTTCCTGGAGTTTCCCGGATTTGGCTCCGTGAAGCAATGCTGAACGTCCTCACTCTCTGCATGAGTATATCCAGCTTCAGAGAAAAAACGTTAGTAAAGCAATGAGACAATGCGTTCCTCTGGAGAAGTAATAGATGGTACATTACTGAAATAACAAAAAGACAATGTGTAATGGGGCAGAGGCTTAAGTGAAGAATTATAATATAACAGCTCCACAAGTAATAAAATATATAATATAATATAACAATCCTTGTGAGAAGTCATATATTGATTATTTATTCTTATGAGAAATTGTATATCCATTGCTTCACGAGTTGTTACCTGTTAGTGTGAAAATACTTATTTGGGTATATATATATATGAAACCAAGAGGGCTGCATTCACCTGAACATGCATACATTATAGGGTGCTGCTGGGGCCAATATATACAACATACAAAATACACAATCCAGCGCACTTGCTTATTCACTAAACAATGATTTAAAATCTCACAGATTGTAATAGTTTTATTTGAAAACACCTCACCTAGGCAAAAAATAATGGGGGTTTAGTTACATTATATGATCATATATTGCATAAGTCTGCCACAACGCCAATTTACCCCATTCTTGGCAGGTCCTACTCTAGCAGCATAATGCTAGGGCAGGCATTCAGCTGCTAGAGTATGACCTGCCAAGAATATATGTATATGTATATATATATATATGGCTTGAGATAGGGGGTCAAGAGCCACAATTATAGCAGTGATAATGTGCAAGATTCTGAAGCTCACAGACACTCAGAATATATATTGTATCCTAATGAGCACTGTATATATGTTGCTAATGCATTATTATAATTTACTACCAAGTAATGTAATTCACTAAATTATCTTTCAAGACTACTTATCAGCATCATTCAGTGGAGGATGTGCCTGTTCTTTTATTATAACAGTATTTTATTGGATTATATTTTTAAAGTCATATGGGCTTAAAGGGAAAATGCATGTCAGTTTAAAATAATTGTCCTCCTGACTTTAGTACATCACAAATAATACAGAAATCTACACAGTGAGGTCAGCTTTAATGCTGATAATGCCTTTGGCAAGTTTCTGCTAGATTGGAACAGATTGCATGCTGCAAATTGTAGGATGTGAATTCCTTTTTTTGTAAAATTAGAGTCTTTTCTTTTGCCCTTCACAATCATCTTTATGTGAAAGTCCATGAAAATTATAGACCGGCTTTGATTCAGGTAGTAGGTAATCAACACTTTTGTCCCTTACCATTACTACCTGCTCAGAACATACAGCTGGCTACGTAGAAAGCTTTGTCTATACAAAAGAGACACTGTAAACCTATATTCTACACTACATTCTCCTTCCTACTGCAAGTCAATAAATCTCTAATTTTGGTTAATGGTTTTTGCCTCACCTTGCTGAGATTTCATGACAATAAGTGATCTGCAATATTTTTAGGACACATTAAAAAGTTGGTAGAAGGAAGCATGGCCAGAAGCCAAGCAAGATGGAAGCCTAGAGAAGAACTCCTTGAAGTGGGACCGGGCATTGCTATATATAGGGTGACTTATCTCAGCTAATGGGCCTGACAAGTATCTGACAAGATATATCCCAATCAAAGTGACACCCGGATAAAGGCAACAGGCTTATTTTGTTTTAGACAGAAAGATATGTCTGTGAAATTGACTGCACAGACAGAGCCCCAATATGGAGCAGAGGACATGGGCAACTGTACTCCAGTCTCTCTGGACTCCATCCCTGAAACAGACCTTAACATCAAAACTTTCCTACAAACCTTACTGGAGAGCCTCTCCACTAAAATATATAACTACTTGGAACACCAATGTGGAGAATCTACTGAAAGATATTCAAGAATTGAGCACCTGCACAATGCACGTGGAGGACAAGCTAGGTGAATTTGCAGAGTCCCGTGATTCGCTAGCAGATAAATTCCAACAGTTGGAATTGCAAATGAAAAATTATGGAACCAAGCCTATGGAATAATTTATATCGCACAGCAGTACATGAAGTGGTAACCATTACGGACTTACCCAGTTACATTTGGATATAGTTTATTGAAAGCTCCAGACCTCCCATCAAATATGCTACTTTTGGACAGAATTCACAGAGTCCATAAGCCCAGACATTTAACCGATTCTGTTCCACAAGATGTTTTGCTGCCAGCACACTATCACCATGTCAAAGAATTGATTCTCTGAAATAGCGTTCACCCCAAGATCTACCAAGATTTTTGTTGATATATATATATACGCCGATCTCTCAGCAGCAACACTCCTTTTTAGAAAATCTCAAAATCCCTATGACACAACCACATTCAATATAGGTGATAAAACCCCACAAAGTTCCTAGTGCTCTGCAATGAGCATGAAACCTGGAGATGGCCTCATGCTGATGCAACAATGGGGCCTCCTTCATGCTCAACCACCCTCTGTCCCAACATTGCCTCACTAAATATTGCCCGAATGTAGACAGGCAAAGATATGATTCCCACGAATCAGGAGGTTTGCTTTCCACCTACACCATGACTACTAGACCTACAGAGACTCTCTGCATGTGATACAGCACAAAGATATATCCACGAACGATGGCTCTGCAAGCATTATTAAGTCAAAATTGATAGTTCATCTAGACAGATACTTAGTTTTTTTTGTTTGTTTGTTTTATGGTGTAGTTCAGAATTACCTTTTAGCTAAGGTTTGTTATCACCTCTCTGCTACAATACAGGGGCATCATGATTGAATTATGATTGTCTTAACAGCCAATATATACTTGTATAAAAAAAAATAGAAAAGGAAAGGACTTAATTATAGATGTAAAATTAATCTCCTGTCAAGGTGACATGGTCTATGCACTTTTAATATCTTTAAGATAGTAACAACACTGTTATTAGCAAAGAGGTAGCACCTAAATGTTTAAAATGTTTTCTCTTTGTGCTTTTATGTTGCTCTCTGAAAACGATAATGCCTGTCAAGATGCATATATGGATAATGGTCAATAACTTTAAGTCATACAAATTGTGAAACACTCATATGCCATCCCTAGAAGTATAGGGATGAGTCACACTTACTGCTCAATTGCACACCACAGAGTTCCAAACATGGAAAAAAAGCCCTATTTGTGAGTTTGTTTGTATACACTTTGGTTAAGTTCTCTCATCCCCTGGTTTACATTTCCCCATCATCAGCTTCACTTCCTCTGATAGCTACAAACTTGATACATATTCATTTTATAATGTTTTCTATCTTATATACCAATAGCTCAAGAATACTCTCTCTACTCTCTCACTGTACTATTCTTTGAAACCCAGACTAATTGTAAGTTGTTTGACACACCGGTACTGCTGAGGACACTACACACAGCTCCCCAAACCAATCAACCATGAGAACATAGTCCTGTAATAAAGTGGGCTCAATGAGCCACACAAACTGTATACCTGCAAGCTATCTGCAGATATTTTGTGTGCAAAAAAATAACTTTCTTCGGTCTAAAATCCATAATCGTAGTAGTAGGGATTACCCTAACCAGTACCATGCTACACACAAGACTAAATCACATGGAGCCTTATTTTACACAAAGCAGTTGCCTTTAAACTCCTTTGGAAAATTTCACATGTTTAGATACTTTATATTAGTCTGTATTCATAATGGGGAATTGTATTGTAAATATATATGCCCAAAATGTCCATCAAAGAAACTTACTAAAGTCCAACAGGGAACTACAGTCTATGTGTGGGGATCTAATTCACATACCAGATCAATCCATTGATTCATCATTACCACACACGTTGCCTAATTTTAAACAAGTTAAGTCTCAGTGTAAATTATTGAATAAACTACTCCAGAGAGATAATCTTTGTGACATTTGGAAAACATTTTCTCCCAACAACAGATCCTATTCCTATTACTCATCAGTACACAAAATCAGACTCCAGAATTGACATATGTTTGATGATAGGCACCACTCTAGAACTAGTGCAGGAATGCTTGATTGGGGATATATTATGATCCAATCATGCTCCTATACTGTTACACAAACTCTGCTTCCCAGGGCCGCCATCAGAAATTTTGGGGCCCCTAACACAGCTCAAGGTCTGGGCCCCCCCTTCAAGCCCGCCCACAGGGCAAGCCTCCAAATCCTGCCCACAGGAATACACACACACACACTAACAGATACAAATACTGAAACAGACATACACACATGCATACACACAGTGCACAAACACTGGCATACACACACTGGCACACATACACTGGCATACACATACACCGACATACACTGGCATACACATACACCGACATACACTGGCATACACATACACTGGCATATACACATACACTGGCATACACACACAGGCATACATACATTGGCATACACACATACACTGGCATGCATACACATACACTGACATACACACTGGCATACACATACACTGACATACACTGGCATACATACATACACTGACATACACATACACAGGCATACACATACACTGGCATACACACACATACACTGACATACACATACAATGGCATACATACACACACACACACTGGCATACACACATACACCTCATTTTCAGCCACCCTCCTCTCTTCCTTACCATTTTGTCGCAGGAGGGTGGCTGGGGATGATGTGAGTCGGCTGCCTCTCCTCGCAGAGTAAACTGGGAGGAAGTGACCGGACGTCACTTCCTCCCAGCAGCACTTGCTTCCGGCTGCATTTTTTTTTAAAGGGGCCCGGTTGCGCTATTACAGCGCTGACCGGGCCCCTGAAGATAATAGGGCCCATTGGGTGGCCCTAAATGCGTGTGGGCCCCGGTGCAGATGCACCGGCGGCAGTTCCACTGATACACGTGGGGCCCGGGCCAGGGCCCCCCAGGGCCGCCAGGCCCGTGACAATTGTCACGGTTGTCCTGCCCTGATGGCGGCCCTGTGTGCCAGTCTGTTATAGTGGGATACCTAGCTCAGCCTTCCTACTGGGCATTGCTATAAGGAAGGTTAAAAAAAAGGGGAAAAAAAAGGTGGGGAGGGGAATTGAGGAGGGAGAAGAGGGGAGATGACGCACAGATGAGAAATCCTATTATGTGCAAACAGAGAAGTCGTCTGAATATCACCGAAAGAGGAGACCTTCGTTTGTTCCTTACGAAAATCGAACCAGATATCAAATATTTAGTCTCGCAGCATCAACCTCAAGGATCTCATTAATCACTAGTAAAGGTAATTTCAATTTACTTTATTGTTTTCTCATTAAACTTTATAAAGTTAAAAACATTATAAACATGCATTAATTGCAAATAAAAAGATAAATGTACGTACATTTATTTTTTTTAAAACACCCTCCTTTCGAAAAAAATATTCCGCACTTGCGCGAAAACTGGTGGGCGGTAAGGAAAATTTTTCAACCAAAAAGATGCATTAGTGGGCGGTAGTTAGAAAAAGGTTGACTACCACTGATCTAACCTGTCACACATTGTTGCATTGCATTGCATTAAGTTTGCTTGCTTATTTAACATTCTAACAGCTTGCCCATAACACTATGTATATAGTTTGTATTGTGATGTTGCAGATGGTGCACACCACTGACTTTCGTATCTACTGATCTACTGATGATGGAATGAAGAGACAAGTGGAAGAATGAGGCCAAACACATCAAAAGAGCAAACTTAAAAATAATAATTTCAAACTAAAAAAGGGACTGCTAAAAATGCAGGCAATGTATCTTTTATGTAAAGCTATTTCTCTTTGCAGTGATCATTTTATTTTCATTTATAATTGTTACACCTATACAAATATATATAACACCAAGCACTGATATATACAAATACTGACATATATGAGGGGTGAAAAGGGACCCGTTCAAGTGATCTTAAGATCTAAAAGTTCTATCCAAAGTTAGGGGCAGTCACAAAGCTGTCTCACAAATGAGCAGTCACGAGTGTCCCCTGAACGGGAGCAAAAAACAAAATGAAAGAAGGGTTCAGTTAGCTATCTGATAACAAGTTTGGCTTTAGCACAAGTACATAAGAATTTTCAGGCACTGTCTGAAGCTCACATGGGGAAATTACAGAGTGATCCTAGGCCGGGGGCGCCCAAAAGCTAGATCCCCAGATGTTTTAAAACTAAAGCTTCCATGATGTTTTGACATTTTAAAAGCATTAAATGCATGCAAAGCATCATGGGTGTTGTAGTTATGCAACATCTGGGGATCTACCTTTTGGGCATCCCTGTCTTAGTCTATTGTCAATTCCCATTTTCTTTATCACTGCTGTCTTCTCGTGTAGGACACGTAAACTCAGAAAAAGCTGCAACAACCACAAGCAAGTTTTCAATCAGAGGGTAAATGGCTCTTCGTGCTGCACTCCCTTGAACTGAAAGTTCAGTATTGGGGGAGTTTACTTCAGCCCCACCAAATGTGTAACATAGTTTCTATCTGTTGAGAGCATTTCCAGCATTTATTAGTTTTGGATCTATCCATAGTATGTAATCTAGAGGGCACCATGTACCCCCTGTATAGATTTTTGCACAATAATTTAATGTGTAATGAGCTGAAGGAAAGACCTTTCGCCACCATTATAATTTTCACTGTCTTTCTCCCATGTGACAATATAACTTAAACTGCCTATGTCAACTTTTTAAGAAATAAATTGTAAATAATAGAAATCATACGCGTATGCTGTGTAATGCCCACACATGTGGTCTCAAATCCTGTCAGATTGTGCTCATCCCATGATGTATGTTGTAGGGAGGATGTTAGGTAGAGAAGAGCGCATGTCTTTGGGGAGCCATTGGAGTTGAGATACTTCTAATTGCTGTGTCCAGAAGGATTCTATAAGAGCCTATCATGATGTTTTTGTGATTTGTTGGATTGATACTAAAGTACTATGAAGGGCTGCTTTTTAATATAATGTTCTGTTAGGGAAACTCATGCCTCTGTCTCTCAGGGGTTTGTATAGAGTGCTTAGTGCAACTAGTTGTTTTCTATTATGCCAGATTAATGTATTGATGTGAGATTGTAAAACTCTGAAATGAGATGAAGGTACCAAAAACAGGAGTGTTGGCTACCACAAAGGGGCAATCTGACCCGTGAACGGGGAAAGTCTCCTCTGAATGAGCAGCCAGAAAGCTGTCAGGGACCAGGAACCAGACAGAGACAGAAGTAGATGCAAACACACCTTTATTAATAAATAACAAATAATAAACAAAAGCAAAGTCCAGGAATCAAGCAGGGGTCAGTCACCAGAGCGGGTAGTCAGACAAGCCAGGATCAGGAGCACGGAGAGCAGCGGAGTCAGGAACAAGGCCGGATATAGAAAGAATCCCAGGCACTCACTGTGATTGTTCTTCAAGCAGGTTTATTGCAACGTTTCGACCTCAATGAGGTCTTTTTCAAGCTAACACCACTGTGACAAATTTGAGCTTTATATACACACACAAATTAATGAACAGATAATCCATCAATTAGATGATCAATTACAAGATTTCATTAAACAAACATATGTTAAAAATAATTCAATTAATAGATCAATTTAATACATAAAAGTAAACAAAGACATGTTGTGGAATAAATGAATGCATAGCTGTAAACAAATAGCTGGAAGTAAAGAGAAAAATCCCGGTTTTGGAGATAACCATATACACATTAGTTCATGCACAGATCCTTCAAATCAAGCTTAATTATTAAACTTAAATTGTATGATTAATAATAAAGAGTTGTACCTGGGAGGCAATCAAACCTATCGCACAAACCGGAAGAGACCGGGACGCCTAACCCACGTGACTTGATGCAGCAGCGTCATCCGCTACGTTACAGAGTACGGTGGCCGCAGAGGGTATACAGCGTCTGGCACTCACGGCGCATGCGCGACAAGAAGCCCAATCGCGCATGTGCGGGAAAAGACTCAGTCACGCATGCGCGCGAGACACAGCATGTATAACCACGGCGGCAAACAGTACAATCTACACTCATATGTGAAACCTATAAGGATCCCTAGGTTAAACGAGCAGTTGAATATCATAAGTAATTGGCACCAGGAAAAAACAAAAGAGAGAAAAAGAGAGAAAATATACAGTAACACTATAAGAATAAAAGGAAAATTAGAATATAGAAAACAATACATAATATAGGACAGAAAATAATAAAAAAAAACTGCCACCCTGATATTCCCGAATTTAATTCAAAACCTATGATAGCTTACAAGAAATGTCCTTCATTAAAAGATAAATTAGTGAGAGCGGAATTACCATTAATCAAACCTGAAACGACCAGGAAGGGTAATTTTCCATGCTATAACTGTGTGTCTTGCCACTCTATGATACAAGGCCAATGGCTTTATCATCCACGTAGTGGCAAGAAGTATGTATTACAACACTTTTGGACATGTAACTCCTCATATGTAGTCTATACTCTCAAATGTCCTTGTGGTTTGTTGTATGTGGGTCAGACCTCACAAAAGATGAAAGAGAGGTTCTCCAAACACAAATCTACAATCCGTACCAAAATGATTGATCTGCCCATACCGTTCCATTTCTCTGAAGCGCTTCATAACATCTCTCAGCTCCAATTTCAAATTATTGATTATGTCCCTGAAACTCCCAGAAGGGGAGATAGGATTAAAAGGCTATTAATGAGGGAAGCGTTTTGGATTAGGGAACTGGACACAATATCACCTAGAGGGCTGAACCTAGAATATGACTTGTTACCTTTGATTTGAAGATTTCTCTTCAATTGACTTGCTTTTATGTATTATACTAAATTATCAATTTTTTGTTTTTACAGGCTCCTCTATGGCCTTGCTCGTTTGGGTTTTTCTTTTTTCTTTTCACCCTCTTAAGAGACCTTCTTCTGATCACCCGTTGGTCTACAAGAAGTTATACATCTGCTGATCAACTAATTTTGCTATTGGGACTTTGTCAATATTACACACTCCCTCACAGATAGGATACGTATTATATGTCATATTAATCACAATTTCTATGGTCTATACAAACGAATTGATCACTGAGAGTACTTTTACTGTACCCATTTAGTTATTTCTTTGCATGTGTTTTGTACACTTTATTGTAATATGGCATTTAGCTACTATATGCACTTTATTAGTCACTTAAGCACTTTTCTCCTTAGTGTATTATATCAACTATTGATGCACTTTATTAAATAATTTACACTGTTGATTAACTTTTTGCATGTTCTTTAACACTTAGCTTTACATTTTTTGTGCTGTACATATGTGTACATGTGTATACACATGTATACAAGTGTATAGCCTTTCTCTATTACTTTTGAGTGGTATAACGATTAATATGTTCCTTTGTACTGATGGAGGAAATAGTGAACTGTCCAAACAAAAGGGTTTTCTTTTTGGACCCCTTATTACAGTTAGATCAGATTGGACTTATGTATTCTAGGTCTCTTAATTTTAACCTTCATTCTTTTGTGATATACACTATGCTTTATTTTTACTTATATTACATGCTAAAAAACCTATGTGTATCTTTCTGCGGACATATACACATATATGTTTTTGCGTGTATATCTATTTATATATATATGTATCTTAAATTGAGTGTTAGGATGTTTATTCCTCTTTCGTCTTTGGTATACGCTGTAATATTTGGCTGACTTTTAGTTATGTTGTATTTCCATTTCTTCTTCTCCTTTTTTTATGTTTTCTTATTTTCATTTGTATTACTATTATTATTATTTCTATTTTTATTATTATTACTTTTATTTAACTTTATTTTTTATTTTCTTTATTTTTCTATTTTTTTCCATTTTTTTCCTTTTTTTTTTTTTTTTTTTTTTTATTTTTCTCTTTAGTCTTCTATTCTTATTTTTTCATTATTTTTCATTATTTATTATTTTTTATCTTCTATTTTGATAATTTTTTATTTTTTATTATTCATTATTTATTTTTTATTTTTTATATTTTTTATTTTTTATATTTTTTTATATTTTTTTTATATTTTTTTATATTTTTTTATTTTTTAATTTTTTATTTTCTATTTATTTATTTATTATTTATTATTATTTTTCATATTTTATCATTCATTTTTTATTTATTATTTATTATTTATTATTAATTTTTATTTTTTATTTTTATTTTTACTTTTATTATTTTTATTTTTATTTTTATTTTTATTTTATTTTTTTTTTTTATTTTACTTTATTTTCCATTAATTTTTATTTATTTATTTTTTATTTTTTTATTTTTTATTATTTTTTTTATTTTTATTTTTTTTTTATTTTTTATTATTTATTTTTTATTATTTTTTTTTTTTTTTTTTTTTATTATTTTCTGTCCTATATTATGTATTGTTTTCTATATTCTAATTTTCCTTTTATTCTTATAGTGTTACTGTATATTTTCTCTCTTTTTCTCTCTTTTGTTTTTTCCTGGTGCCAATTACTTATGATATTCAACTGCTCGTTTAACCTAGGGATCCTTATAGGTTTCACATATGAGTGTAGATTGTACTGTTTGCCGCCGTGGTTATACATGCTGTGTCTCGCGCGCATGCGTGACTGAGTCTTTTCCCGCACATGCGCGATTGGGCTTCTTGTCGCGCATGCGCCGTGAGTGCCAGACGCTGTATACCCTCTGCGGCCACCGTACTCTGTAACGTAGCGGATGACGCTGCTGCATCAAGTCACGTGGGTTAGGCGTCCCGGTCTCTTCCGGTTTGTGCGATAGGTTTGATTGCCTCCCAGGTACAACTCTTTATTATTAATCATACAATTTAAGTTTAATAATTAAGCTTGATTTGAAGGATCTGTGCATGAACTAATGTGTATATGGTTACCTCCAAAACCGGGATTTTTCTCTTTACTTCCAGCTATTTGTTTACAGCTATGCATTCATTTATTCCACAACATGTCTTTGTTTACTTTTATGTATTAAATTGATCTATTAATTGAATTATTTTTAACATATGTTTGTTTAATGAAATCTTGTAATTGATCATCTAATTGATGGATTATCTGTTCATTAATTTGTGTGTGTATATAAAGCTCAAATTTGTCACAGTGGTGTTAGCTTGAAAAAGACCTCATTGAGGTCGAAACGTTGCAATAAACCTGCTTGAAGAACAATCACAGTGAGTGCCTGGGATTCTTTCTATATGCATACATTTCTTGGGGTTTTTTTTGCTGACCCTTGCCCAGTAGCACCCTGTGTTTAAATTGATGTGATTGAGTGCAACCCTATCTCCTTTTTTCAGGAACAAGGCCGGAGTCAGGAACCAGGATCAAACAGGAAACACAGGAACAAGGAGACTTCTGGGAAACAGGAAACCACGCAAGGGCAAGGAGGTTCTGGGCTTAGCTGCTTAAATAGGCAGAACTGATTAGCAGCAGGGTTGATTACTACTCACAGGTGAGTAACCGTGGCAACAAGCAGAAGCAGCTCATAGTACTTGCAGCTGCAAACTCAATCACTGAAACAGAAAGGTTTGCTGTTTAAAACAGCAAAGAAACCCTGACAGTACCTCCCCCTCAACGATTCCCCCCATTTCTGTTGGTGGGTCCGGGCTTCATGGGGAAGCGGGCGTGATAGGAACGAAGGAAGGATGGTGCATGGACATCAGAGGCTGGAACCCAGGAGCGTTCCTCTGGACCGTATCCTTTCCAGTGCACCAAGTATTGGATCTGTCCTCTGAAGACCCGTGAGTCAATGATGCTGCGTATTTCATATTCCTCATGATTTTCAATCAGAACAGGACGTGGACGTGGCACTGAGTTGGTGTAGCGATTACAAACCAACGGTTTCAAGAGGGAAACATGGAAAACATTTGAGATGCGCATGTTAGCAGGAAGGTCAAGTGCGTAAGCTACAGGGTTAACCCTTCGAAGTATACGAAATGGCCCAACGTATCGGGGTGCCAGTTTTTGTGAGGGAACACGGAGGCGTAGGTTGCGGGAAGACAGCCAGACCCTCTCTCCGACCTGATAGGTAGGTGCAGGAAGGCGTCTGCGGTCGGCCTGGAGTTTGTAGTTCTGCATTGCGCGTTGCAAAGAACTCTGAACCTGCACCCAAGTGGAACGGAGTTCCCTGAGATGTCCCTCCAATGCCGGTATCTCCTGTGGCAAGAACGTATCAGGCAACATGGACGGTTGAAACCCATAGTTTGCCAGGAACGGGGATAGCCGGGAGGAGGCATTAATCGCACTATTGTGGGCAAACTCCGCCCAGGGTAGCAGATCAGACCAGTTGTTCTGGTGGTCAGAAATGTAGCAACGCAGAAACTGTTCCAGTGTTTGGTTAGCTCGTTCCGCTGCACCATTGGATTGCGGGTGGTAGGCCAAGGAGAAGGAAAGCTGAATTCCCATTTGCGTACAAAAAGCTCTCCAAAATCTGGACACGAACTGGCTACCCCTATCTGAGACTATCACTTTGGGTAACCCATGCAAACGAAAGATCTCCCGACCAAAAATTGTTGCAAGTTCCTGGGAAGTTGGTAGTTTTTTCAAGGGAATGCAATGCGACATCTTCGAGAATCGGTCAACAACCATGAGAACGACTGTATTGCCACGAGAGACCGGAAGATCTACGATAAAATCCATGGACAAGTGGGTCCAGGGTCGTTCACCATTAGGTATGGTTTGCAGGAGACCCACTGGAGGGCGTCGTGGGGTTTTGTTTTGAGCGCACACAGGACAGGCAGCTACAAAAGCGGTGACATCCGAACGGAGACTAGGCCACCAAAATTGCCGGGATACGGACCAGATTAACTGGTTTTTGCCTGGATGTCCAGCTGCTTTGGAGTCGTGGTATGTACTCAATAGTTTCGTACGGAGGTTAATAGGTACAAAACAACGGCCATTAGGTTTCTCTGGAGGAGCATTACTTTGTGCAGCCAGAATCTCCTCGCCTAGGGGTGAGGTGAGGTTAGTACGGATGGTTGCCAGTATATGGTCCGGAGGAATCACAGGAGTAGGGGTTATCTCCTCTCTAGATGGAGGGGAGAACTGTCGAGACAAGGCATCAGCCTGGATGTTTTTTGTACCGGGCAAGTAAGAAACCACATAATTGAATCTTGATAGGAAGAGAGCCCATCTAGCTTGCCGGGGGGAAAGTCGCTTAGCTTCAGAAAGATATGTTAGATTCTTGTGGTCTGTGAGTATGAGGATTGGCACTGAAGTACCCTCAAGAAGGTGCCTCCATTCTTTGAGAGCTAAAATTATGGCTAGAAGTTCTCTATCACCAATCTGGTAGTTGCATTCCGCCGGGTTCAATTTCCTCGAGAAATACCCGCACGGATGCCTGGAACTCTCTGGGTTAGGACGCTGAGACAGGAGGGCGCCCACTCCTGTCTCAGACGCATCGACCTCAAGAATGAATGGTAAGGCAGGGTTAGGGTGTGCCAGTATAGGGGCAGCAGCAAAGGCGACTTTGAGAGACTCAAAGGCAGTAATGGCTTCCTGTGACCAATGCTGTGGATCAGCATCTCTCCTGGTCATGTCCGTGAGAGGTTTAACCAAGGAAGAAAAGTTGCGTATGAACTTCCGATAATAATTGGCGAAGCCCAGAAACCGTTGTATAGAGCGAAGACCCGTAGGTCGAGGCCATTTAAGTACAGCCGAAAGTTTCTCCGGATCCATAGAGAATCCAGTATCTGAGATAACATATCCCAAGAATGTAACCTGTTTGCAGTGAAACTCACATTTCTCCAATTTGCAGAACAGACTATTTTCTCTAAGTCTCTGTAGAACACGAGAAACGTCTGCGTGATGGTTCTCGAGAGATGTGGAATGGATCAGAATATCATCAAGATAAACCACCACACATTGCTGCAGCATATCTCGCAGGACGTCATTTATAAATTCTTGGAAAACCGCCGGTATCCCAAAACAACCTGGTAATATGGAGAGGAAATGACCTGGAATTGGGTCGTCTCATGATGTAGAGCCCCTACAGCCAGAGATATGGGCACGGTTTCTTGGGTCACGTGGGTTGGTTGTATCGGTCTGCCATCGATGGCTTCGAAGGCTAGTGGGGAGTTGCGAGACTGTAAGGGTATAGAGTGCTTTGCTGCAAATGCACAATCTATAAACAAGCCTGCGGCCCCAGAATCAAGTAACGCACGGGTTTCAATGGATGAATCAGACCAGGAGAGGATAACAGGCACCAAGGGTTTGTGCACACATATCTCTGGGTCTGCAGAAAGACCACCCAAGATCTGCCCCTGACAGTATCTTGGGTACGGACCCTTTGCCGGACGGATCGGGCAAAACTTTAACATGTGACTGTGGTGTCCGCAGTATAGGCACAGGCCCTCCCTCCTCCTAAAGGCTCTCTCCTCGTCCGAGAGGCGTGAGAAGCCTAACCGCCTTGGCTCCACACAGACAGAGGACTCAGGACCAGGAGGCAAGGGAGGTGAGGGAGGTTCGGGTGGGCAAGAAAAGCTCGGTGTCAAATTTACAAGAGGCCTCCGCAGGCGCTCCTTGGATGAGGATCTCTCTCGGAGTCTGATGTCAATGAGGGTGACAAATGATATCAGTTCCTCGAGATCTTTAGGTAATTCTCTGGCTGCAATCTCATTTTTAAACACATCGGAGAGACCTTGTGCAAAGGCAGCCACAAGAGTCTCGTTGTTCCAGCCACCCTCTGCTGCCATGGTACGGAATTCACTGGCATACTCGACAATAGTTTTTGTGCCCTGAGAATTAGACATGAGTAGTTCGGCAGTAGGGGTGGAGCAAGCTGGAATATCAAAAACCCTATTGAAGGATGCAACAAATGCAGGGTAATTGTAAATAATAGGCTTCTCCGCCTCCCAGAGAGGTTTTGCCCAAGCTAGGGCTTTTTCAGACAGCAAAGAAATCATGAAGTGAACTTTGTCACTGTCTGTAGGAAATGCCTGGGGCAGGGTTTCAAGGTATCCTTTAACCTGATTTATAAATTCTCTGCACTGTGCTGGGTCGCCCCCAAAATGCTGAGGGAGCGGGACAGACCCAGTCATTTCTCTAGCCGCTACAGGTTTGGAGGTTACAGCTGGTGCTAGAACAGGAAGTGAGGCAGAGGCGGCCGCAATCGCAGGCTGGCCGGGTACTGGATCCAGATGGGCATACTGGTCCAAATGGTGGTTCTGCTGGTCCCACTGGGTAAGCAGGTTAGGTATAGGTGTCTTGCCTGTACCATCTGTATTCATGGCCCTTGCGTAATGTCAGGGACCAGGAACCAGACAGAGACAGAAGTAGATGCAAACACACCTTTATTAATAAATAACAAATAATAAACAAAAGCAAAGTCCAGGAATCAAGCAGGGGTCAGTCACCAGAGCGGGTAGTCAGACAAGCCAGGATCAGGAGCACGGAGAGCAGCGGAGTCAGGAACAAGGCCGGAGTCAGGAACCAGGATCAAACAGGAAACACAGGAACAAGGAGACTTCTGGGAAACAGGAAACCACGCAAGGGCAAGGAGGTTCTGGGCTTAGCTGCTTAAATAGGCAGAACTGATTAGCAGCAGGGTTGATTACTACTCACAGGTGAGTAACCGTGGCAACAAGCAGAAGCAGCTCATAGTAATTGCAGCTGCAAACTCAATCACTGAAACAGAAAGGTTTGCTGTTTAAAACAGCAAAGAAACCCTGACAAAAGCAAAAACGAGGCTGGAAACGGGGGGAAGAGGCGCCCTCCTGGCACAGCAACAATCCCCACGCTAGCCACACAAGCACGTGGCCCACCCGGGCTGACGGTCATGAGGAGACTGCCTCCGCGGCAGCAACCACCCTGCAGGAAGAAAGCCCGCCACAGGCGGAGACAGAACACCGGCATCCTCCGCTGCACAAGACGAGGGAATGCTTTAAACACACAGAACCCTCCTGTCAGGGGTCCGAATATGCCGCCCTCTACAAAGGTATGGGGTTGGAAGGGGGCCTCGGCCTGCAATTGCCGCTCCGGCATCCGCAGCCTTCCTACCCCTTGGGACACTCTGCCGCGAACCGGCAAGGGTTAAAAGGGACTGGTTTGTGGACTCATTACTCTCTTCAACTCTATTATTACTTGAATTTGCCAAAAGCTTATATTTAACCTAATCGCCACTGTGTTGTATGCTACTACCTAACGCTCATTTCATGTTTAGTGCATTGTCTCTCACCTGTTATTTGTTTAGATCTTAGCCACATATGAGGATAACTGTAAGTGCTATGTTAAGTGCCCGGCGAGTTTTATCTGTTACACACACTCCACATAGCCTGCATAAAGCCAGTTAGACAAACCAGAAGCTCTGCATGATATTTTCTCTGCATGTTATAAGTATGCCGCAGCTATTGATCATGTAGTCAAATGTTTATGCATGTTGCCCACCCACCTAAGCGTGGAACCTAAACCTGAATCACTCACCCTTACTCTAACGCATGTGGTAACCCACTCATAGCTTCACTTGCTCTTGTCACTGCAAAATAACCACATGCCTAGAAAGTTCAGCGATATCACCCTAAGTTCTGTTACCAAATACTTAAACAAAGTAAAGATAAACCGTTTCTATCGTTATATATATATAAAAAATGTGCTTGATCTACCCTGTACCCTTATGTTCAATTGTTCGTACTGTGCTAGAGGACTGCCTTTGGGGTACCTCACAAGCAACTGTCTTTTCCCTACGCACTACAAAAATAAAGAATTAAAAAAAAAAAAAAAAAAAAAACAGGAGTGTTGAAACAGGTATTGTATTTTGGGTAGTAAAAGTAATTTTACAGCCACAATATGACATGACTAGAACAGGAATTTATGTTTCCAACCTGCAAGGCTATCCTTAATGATTTTACTTTTTGACATATTTAACCTGTTGATATTGAATTAGGCAACAACACTCTATGGAAAGTTAAGTTGTCTTTCCTCCAGTCATAAGTGAAAGTCTTTTTGAGATAACTATTGTTTCTCTATGCCTAGCCCTATTGCCTGAGTTTTGCTGAGATTTTAATTTATAGTATGATCCTCTACTGTATTTGGAGAATATAGTGGGAAAGATAGGTAAGGAGATATGCGGTTTGCTTAAGGTTAACAAGATGTCATCTGCAAATAAGTTTCATTTAAATTCCTTCCTCCTATTTGAATACCCTTGATGTCTGGTTTATTCCAGATCATGATGGCTAAGGGCTTAAGAGTTATTACATACAGTAGGGGTGATAATGGGCAACCCTCACTGGTGCCATTGGAAATATGAAATGGGTTGGAAAAGAAGTCTCCAGTGCACACTTCACCACCAACGTAAAGCGGGCAGGGAAGTAAAAATGTTTAGTACTGCTTGCTCTGTTTACCTATTCATAATGTGTTGTTCTCATTTTTTTGAAGTATGTATACTGTTTATTCTATAGTCGTTTATTTCAGATTTAACAGATTTAATCTGGATAGCCAGTTGGTCCTTAGGGTTGATGATGTGGGCTTTGGTAAGGTACTAAGAGAATGTGATAACAATGATCTATGTGAGGACTGCTTTTTTAAAAAAAAAAAATGCTACTGATCTACTGATAAATAAACCATGTAGTCAGTGGTGTATCTTGGTTTTGTGCTGCCCTAGGCAGGACAAAACTCAGACACCCCCCCCCCTTCGCGCGCGCGCGCGCCACCCCCACCCAACCCTTACCCCCTGCCCCGCCTTCTAAATACACACACATTCACTGACAGATACGCATACACTAGCTAACAGACACACACAGTCAGACACACACAGTCGGACACACACACACACACTAACAAACACACACAGTCAGACACACACACTAACAAACACACACTAACAAACACACACACACTAACAGACACACACACACTAACAGACACACACAGTGAGACACACACACAGTCGGACACACACACACTAACAAACACACACAGTCGGACACACACACACTAACAAACGCACACAGTCGGACACACACACTAACAAACACACACAGTCGGACACACACACACTAACAGACACACACAGTGAGACACACACACTAACAAACACACACACAGTCGGACACACACACTAACAGATACACACACACACTAACAAACACACACAGTTGGACACACACACACTAACAGACACACACAGTGAGACACACACACTAACAGACACACACTGTCGGACACACAGTCACACACACACTAACACTAACAGACACACACACACTAACAGACACACACACTAACACACACACTAACAGACACACACACAGACACACACTAACAGACACACACACACACACTAACAGACACACACACTCACATTCACACTAACAGACACACACACTCACATTAACACATTTTTTTTTATTTACTCCCCCTCCACCCCCCAGCCTCCTTACCTTTGGGAATGCTGGGGGTGGGGGGGTTCTCCCATTCCCTGGTGGTCCAGTGGCTGCAGGGCGGCACTGGCGGGCAGGCTGGGCGGCCGGCGAGGGAGCTCTTCCCCTGAGCTCTCTGCTCAGCTCCCTCGCGCGCCGCCCGCAGAGTGAGACTGGGAGGCGGAACCGGAATATGACGTCATATTCCGGCTCCCAGTCTCACTCTGCGGGCGGCGCGCGAGGGAGCTGAGCAGAGAGCTCAGGGGAAGAGCTCCCTCGCCGGCCGCCCAGCAACCAGCCCAGCATGTCTGTTAGCCGCAAGGCTAACAAGACATTTGCCTTGGGCATTTGGGGGCGGCGTTTTTTGCCGCCCCCTGGAAAATGCCGCCCAAGGCAAATGCCTTGCTTGCCTCGCGGCTAATACGCCCCTGCATGTAGTACCATTTTATGGGCTTACCATAGTGTTGTCTGGGACACTTCTGGTGTTTTATTAGTATGGAAGTAAACTCGCAATTCGTTCAGTATGGATTCCACAAACTTATCATCCACTAGCAATGTAGTGTTTAATTGCCACAAGTTGCAGCTACAAATTGGAATCTACAGTTATGGAAGCAGCAGGGCCGCCATCAGGGGGTGACAACCGTGACAGTTGTCACGGGCCCGGCGGCCCTGGGGGGCCCGGACTGCTCTGGCAGTCCCGGGCCCCACTTTCCCTCCCTGCACACATAGATAGCGAATATCGCTATCTCTGTGTGCAGCCGCGGGCCCCCCGGCTTCCTGTTACCGCAGAGGGGGCCCAGGCAGCACACAGCCTCTTCTCTTCTCCTCCCTGCTAATAACTCTCGCGAGACCCGGTTGCCATGGCAACGCTCCGCGGGTCTCGCGAGAATTATTGGAGGAGAGAAGAGGAGAAGCAGTGTGCTGCCTGGGCCCCCTCTGCGGTAACAGGAACCCGGGGGGCCCCACCATGCCACCGGACCACCGGGGATGGAATCTCCCCCCTCCCTAGACACAGGTAAGCAGGGAGGGGGGAGAAACAATTTAATTAATTAAAAAAAGATGTTTTTTTTAAATAATGTTAAAATGCCCCCCCTTCCCCTCCTTATTGGACATTTACACACACACACTACATACACTGACACAACACACACACTATATACACTAACACAACAAACACACACACACACACTACATACACTGACAAAACACACACACTGCATACACTGACACAACACACACACACTACATACACTGACACAACACACACACACTACATACACTGACACAACACACACACACTACATACACTGACACAACACACACACACACACACTACATACACTGACACAACTCACACACACTACTTACACTGACACAACACACACCACATGCACTGCCACAACACACACACACACTGCATACACTGACACAACACACACACACTACATACACTGACACTACATACACTGACACAACACACACACACACACACACACTACATACACTGACACAACACACACTACATACACTAACACAACACACACACACACTGCATACACTGACACAACACACACACACACTACATACACTGACACAACACACACACACTACATACACTAACACAACACACACTACATACACTAACACAACACACACTGCATACACTAACACTACACACACTCTGCATACACTAACACAACACACACTGCATACACTAACACAACACACTCTGCATACACTGACACAACACACCCTGCATACACTAATACAACACACACTGCATACACTAACACACACAGTGCATACACTAATACAATACACACACTGCATTCACTAATACAACATGCACTCTGCATACACTACACACTAATACACTCACTGCATCCACTATACTGACACACACTCTGCATTCACTACACTAACACACACTCTGCATCCGCTACACACTAACACACTCTGCATTCACTACACTAACACACACTCTGCATCCGCTACACACTAACACACTCTCTGCATTCACTACACATTAACACTCTGCATTCACTACACTAACACAGACTCTGCATCCGCTACACACTAACACACTCTCTGCATTCACTACACATTAACACACTCTCTGCATTCACTACACATTAACACACTCTCTGCATTCACTACACATTAACACACTCTCTGCATTCACTACACTAACACACTCTCTGCATTCACTACACTAACACACTATCTGCATTCACTACACTAACACACTATCTGCATTCACTACACTAACACACTCTCTGCATTCACTACACATTAACACACTCTCTGCATTCACTACACATTAACACACTCTCTGCATTCACTACACATTAACACACACTATGCATTTATTACACACTAACACACACTCTGCATTCACTAAACTATGCACACACTCTGGATTCACTACACTAAAATACACTCTGCATCAACTGTACACACAGCATCCACTACACAAACATCCTGTATTCACAGTACACACACTACATCCACCACAAATTGAAACATTCTGCATTCACTAGACACAGACAGTGTCTAATACACACAATTCATCCACTACAGACACTGCATCCACTAAACACATTTCATCTAGTACATACAAACACTACATCCACTACACAAACACACACTACATCACTGTACACACACTACATCCACTACTCAAACACACTCTGCGTTCACTATACACACTGCATCCGCTACACTAACACACTCTGCATTCACTGCACAAACAGTATCTAATGCACACAAACACTACATCCATTACACACATTCTAATTCACTTCCACTATACACACCACATTCAGTCCCGCATCATTGTCAGCGGACTAGGTAGGGCGTGGGCTGGCCCAGGAGGGAGGGGGAGGGGTGGGGGGGGCCCAGACCTTGTGCTTTGTCAGGGGCCCCAAAATTTCTGATGGCAGCCCTGGATAATGGTAGGGATATAGAAAAAAGCAACAGCTAATAAATATCCCTAAAGTGCATAAATTGTCTCCAAGCCTCCAACTCTAAAACGAACCCCAGTAAAATAGTGTGCCACTACTGGATTCAAACACAGAAATGCTGTATTGTGAGATGCTCTGCCTGAATACAATGAGAGGCTAAACGGCATCCAATGTCTGCTGTCTTGTATCAAAGCAGGAGAGGTATAGGAGCTAGTTTGCAGGGCTAAAAATAGAAGTATAGGCTAAGAGTCTCCCCACAGCTTATCTATTGCCCAGCACTCAGCATACCATCCCCAAATTCAAACCCAAAAGGTGATGAAGAACTCATAAATATCTATCTAAATACAATCTATCTATCTAGTAACTCGAAAAACACTCCAGCTTCTATCCGTCCTAACTGCCTTATGCCTTGCCTAACACGTGTTTCGGCGCTCAGGAACGCGCCTTCTTCTGAACGCGCCTCAGAAGAAGGCGCGTTCCTGAGCGCCGAAACACGTGTTACGGCGCCGAAACACAAAACAAGTTTTAACTTACATATATACATTTCCACCAAGGGGCGTCCAACTCCTACCAGTCCCTCCAGGTCTGGTTTCTTTTGATAGTCACACCTAGGCATATGAATAGAACATATGCCAAAAACATATTTTGAGTAGGACAGGATCGGATGACACCAATCCATTGCTGTATTAGTAATGTGTGCGATATGAATATCATGAAGGAGAAGATACCATCATGTATCTTGATCTTTTGTAGTATGAACAGGTTTTTTGTTTGTTTGTTTGTTTGTTTGTTTGTATTGTTTGTTTTTTTTTTGTTTTTTTTATGGAATCAAGATAATTATAATTGCTTTTTCATTTTAGTTTTCTTACAACTAAAATTACTTTTACTTCTGTGTTTCTGGATTCCCATTTTCTTGAGAATCTGTCATCTAGTACATTAGTATTAAAGTGATTCATGTTAATGTTAAATGACTTGCTGGAAAACATCTAATCGTATTTTGAAGAGTTCCATAATCTTGAGATGCAGTGGTACATTAGCTATTGAGATTAGCACTATAATTTAATTTTTATGAAAATCCTGAATATATAATTCTTGAATTAACTCCTCTAGTAGTTAGCAATTATGTATTCCATAATGTTACAGTTCATGATTAATATTCAGCCTTACTCAAACTGTAGCAATGTATACAGAGTAAAACTGCTATTAAATATATGGCACTGCGTCATTGGCCATAGTTCCGATCGTGCTTTAAGTCTGTGAGATGGGGACAAAATTAATTTTTAAAACATTGGCACTCTCACTATTTTGTTTTCAGCTGACAGAATTTTAATCCATTAGGTATCTTTGAACCGCATCCTATACACTAAATTACTAGTTTACCGTAAAATCAAATGAAATGCATGATATTTTTTTACCTTTAAAGAACTTGTCAGTGAAGGTATTAATGGACTGAATTTTGTCTTGGTCATGCTTTTTTTTCACACAAAAAAATTGTGTTATGACAGCAAATGCCAAATAATTAGTGACAATCATTACAGGGACTTTTTTTATTGATTTTATTTGCTAGAATGTATATACACTCACACCGTGGAATGTTGCTGGAAAAAAAAATATAAAAATATTAGTTTTCTCAGTTTTAAGCCATCATTTTGCAAATACAATATAAAACAAACGTTTCTATACAATGCTTTCCTATGTGGGGAAATACTAATGCGAACGTGGCCATTGGCGCAGAGGAACAAAGGCAGTGCCTGAGCCAGTCCCGACTTTTTAACCCCTTCTGCAGCATGGGTGGGGAAAGGAGTGAGGAGGTGGAACTATACTGTCAGGAAAACAACTTTGTTTTGATTTAAGTTGAAATGCAATCTTCTAAAAGTAAGCAACTGATCTTCTACATAGGTAACTGTGCTTTCGCTCCTAACATTTTAAAGTTTTTTTGTTTTGTTTTGTTTTTTACAGTACTAAGCTTTTAGGCATCGCCTGTTATCACTTTGTACCTGAGGGCATGAGGAGCAACATTACTTCCAGAATCCACCAAACTAAGGCACACATGGCACGGATCATCACTGCAGGTAGTCTTTTTTGCTTTCGTACAGTACTGCCTAAGCTAAGTACTCAAAATAAAATATAAAAAAAAAACAAGTAAAACTCCATATGTGCATATGCATTCATTAGAGAAGGCAAGGTCCCTTGGCCGAACCCGTAGGGCTAATAAAAATAACAAGAGCTATAAACAGGCAGCACCCACCAAGAGGCACTGATAAGAGAGTGTTTTTATTTTACATGACTAAATATAAAGTTTTTTATTATTATATGCGTTTTAAATAAAACACATTTCAGGTATAATGGCTGCCTAAATAATCCACAGCAGTACTATTTTACTCTATTCCCATTCTTCTTTTCATCTCATTGCCAAGCCAACATCTGCAAAACATGAAGAATTATTGAGTTATCTTGCCACGAGGCTATAAAGCTATTAGATATTCTATGGAGTTTTTTAGTAGCGAGAGGAACTCAAGCACACAGGTCCTTTGTGAGTGTTTTAAAATTGCCTAAATGTTTCATGTTTATCAGTATGTGAACCATATAACTATACAATATTATAATAGTGTTTATTTGTATTCTTTAACAGAAACATGGGAACTAACTAAATTAAGTCTCTAGTGATGGGTCTTAATATGATTAAATAGAACAACATTCCAATGTTTATACACAACGTGGCTTAGAGCACAAAATCTTCTCGTGCATCTCTCTAGTCAGTGAAAGAAGTAGTACACTCTCTGACACCAGACGGAGATAGATTTTAAATCAATGCTATCCATGTTAAAGAAAACACAATCATTTACAAGTTTATCATAAAAATAGAATCTTTCTCAAAACTTAATTTAGGCTACATTGGAATCCCACTGATTTTTTTTGGTAAAATGTTGTGAAGTTATTTTAAGGTCAAGTATTTTCTGTCATTGCACCTTGCTGAATCCAATCAGCTGCCAATCATTACAATTGATGGGAATAGGCATTGTGTGGCATGATACAAAATAGATGTATATAGGGAGGGTTATCCATCTGAAATTCCCGGGTCCCTTAGAGAGCAGTTTTGTGGGATACCCCTGGTACACACTCCAAAAATTGTGCACAGATGCAAACTCACATACACATCCCTAGGCATATGCATACGTAGATATGCTTTCCTAGGCACACATTCACAGTTATTTTCACACAGAGACACACATTCACAAATTCACATTACCAGACATACAAAGATTCACACACAGATATACACTGCTAGATACATATATTTCTTACACATACAGTGTCACACACTCAGAAAATTACACACACAGAAATGCACACTGACACACACACACACTCAGGTGAACATGTTGCTATACACACACAGTGGCACACTCTACCACACAAAATTACAGCTACACACCCCCAGGGGTTAAATTCCATTATGTATCAATGTATCTGTTCTAACTATAAGGTCTGGGGTTCTCTGTTCTACAGTCACAATTTGGAGTCAGATTTGGGGTAGGTTTTGAAGGGAAGCAGCTGGGAGGACACCTGGGAGGCTACAACTACTAATGATGTATGTGTGGCTCTTCAAGAGCAGATGTTAAACTCACGTTTAGGTGATCAATGGGAAAAAATCTCTGATGGCATCTGCAGGAGGGGATGTGGGCATGAAGGATTTTTTGTTCACATGTGGTGGATCTGTCCGGTCATAACACAATTTTGCTGTATGGTAAGAAAGTTTGGTCTAGACCAGGGATAGGCAACCTTCGGCTCTCCAGATGTTTTGAACTACACCTCCCATGATGCTTTGACAGCATTATGTGTGTAAGAGCATTATGGGGGATGTAGTCCACAACATCTGGAGAGCCGAAGGTTGCCTATCCCTGGTCTAGACCCCTGATCTCTTCTTTTGTCATGATGCCCAGGGGGCTTCCCTCAAAATCTTTACAATAGCAAGATCTATAGAGGTTTTCATTTTGCACTCTTACTTATGAGTTAGTACACCAGTGACACAGTTACTGGTAGCTTCATCTGCCAGGAGCTGAAGATGGTCTTATTATAAAATATGGAATTATAGAGAGGGAGAGCTTCAGATAGGTATTCCTCATCTTCCATCAGGTGTCATCATAGAGGCAGACCTTAGGTCTCTTTGCAAGAATACAGATACAGAAAATGCTGGGGGAAACCTGTAGCAGTTCTTCAGTTCCATAATAGAAATTGTATAGATTTGTGTTAAAATTTAACAATTTTATTTCTACTTACTTATGTACTACTTCTATTTTGTCATGCATTTTATTTGTTATTTTATGGTGGTCTTTTTTTCTGGATGAAATAATAACAGTATATAAATGTAGATTTTTTATCCCATAAATGTATAAACTCACTGAGTATGTAGATCATCAGGATTTTACTTGCAAATTGTTTTGCATAAGCAACAGTTATCTTCTGTCTAGATTGCCATTAGAAATACAGTATGTTCAAAGCCATTTCAAGTTCAGATCTTGTAAGATTAAATTAATAACAAGGGTAAGGTTCTTTTCATCAATTAAACAACTCTTGTCAATTTTATATGGCCCCACTGTCACTCAAAGATAGCACACAAGATCCTCATACGCCATAAGCTCCAAGGAGGACTTCCCCTTCCTAACATAGTATCCTAACATAAGGCGGCTATATTAACGAAAATATATGAATGGTCCTCACCTCATAACCAAAAGTAATGGGTCCAGACAGAAAATGTCTTCTTCCAGACTCCGATATACACTATCCCTTTGCAGCAGTCTAATCTTGCCTGTCTTAACCCAACCACAACACACATCCAACCATCCTACTAACTCTGAGAACATGGAATTGCATTAAATATCTGCAAATGATCTCCCCTTACTTGTCCCCCTTTGTTCTGATAACACATAACTCATCATTTTCCCCAGGTCTCCATGCCAAATCATTGGATGGTTTCCATAACTCTCCCTTCCTCACTCTGAGCTCTCTTCTAGATGAACGGGGGATTAAACCATGCTCGACACTACTACCTATCACTTAACAAACACCCCTAAAGCTGTTAAAATATTCACAACTTGCCCATTTCCTTACCTCCACTCCCAATCTACTACAAGGAAACAGAGTCCCCTCAATGTTTGAGGCATTATATATGACCCACTCACTAAAATGTAAACAACTATCCACTTTCTATAAACTCATTCAGAAAGAAGCATACCACTCCCTACCCAGATAACAAAGCAATGGGAGGAATAATTAAACATTTCCCTAACTAAGGAAGATTGTGCTCACATATTTTCAAACACTTTTCCCTGATCAATCTGCAAACATGAAAGTAACAATATAATGATAAATGTGGTCAGCCAAATGGTTCCTCCGGCAATATTCGGTAGTCCTGCTCGATCATCAATTCTTACTGGGACAGGATAGAATCCTAAAACACCTTCCTATTCCTTCTATACCCATTCCTGATCGCTAAACCGGTATGCACCTTACTGAACCATCTTCTCACAGCAGCTAACTTACTCATTTCTATCAATTGGGGAAAAAAAGCACTGCTCCAACAATGAGAGAATGGATTCAAAAAGTCAAAAACCATACAACTCATGGAAGAACTTACATAGTCCTTCACATACTCATGTACTCACTACACCACCATCTGGTCACCTTGGCTGAACTTCCTTAAAACCACTCCATGAGACTAACTAACAATCTAGAGGACTAACACCTATCTGGATACACTCACTTTCTCTCTCCCAATTCACCCCATAAAGCTATGCTTTTGGAGCAGTCCTAATCCTGGGACAACAAAGGGACTCTCCCCCCTATCAGGTTTTTGTTGTTTTTCTTTTTCCTTGGTTATTACTGTACTAGCCATACTTAGTTAACTTTGTAACTTCATTATATAAAGTGGGGGCGTTGTGACGAGGTGTATGCAAGGCACCCCACTTTGCATCAATAACCTCTCATGGACTGGATCTTAAGCACTGGAAATACATTCCAACTGTTATACTCTATACTACAGTTATACGAAATATTATATGTAATCTGACGATATCAAACCCGCTGCTTATTATATTCCCTATATGTATGATGAACATATGTATACTCACAATGCCTCGCCAGCTTTGTTCCACTAACTTGTGCACTATTTTGCAGTGCAATTTGTTGTAGCTGTAAGATTATTGAAATAAAAATAAAAACAAAAAGTGCAGGGTGCAATTGGTCCTGATGAATTATCCATGGATTTTCTGTACCCCAGAAACAACAGTTTTGCTTACTAGCGGAGCCATTTAAATGAAAATGAGCTTTGTCAGACATGATGAGTTAATGAAATTACCCATGATCAATCTCCCAAGACTCAGTTAAAATATGTACGTGCGGAAAAAAAATAAAACAACCAACAAATACATTATTTATCTGTCAAATCCTACTCTGAATTTTGGTCCACCCTGTACAATATGGATTTGGAAAACAGGTAGATTCAGTGACAGCAGGTCATAGGTTTTACCATTTGCATTTTCTTTATAGATGAAAGCAATAAATGAATAATAGTAGGGTTATTAAGTTTGATAAATCGGGTCAGGTCAGTGATGGACCAGATTCTAAATGCTTTCCTGGAAGTAAACAATCACTTATGTTTGTACATAGGCAAAACATACAGGATTAGCAGCACGCTCAGGGTAATATAAGGAGCAAATGATGCACGTTCTGTACCTTTTATATGCTATAGTACCTCTTGTAGTCTGGTTAGTTAAAGCTACTAGTGCATAAACACAAATAAATGTATAAGTAACAACACAAAACTAAACTCAAAAAAATTGATATAAGAACACTCTCTTATATAAAATAGAAAATGAATAAGAAAGATAAAATTATAAAAACAAGAATAACATACCAGTGTAGTATAATTTCAATAGTTTGTTTTTTTGTTTTTATAATAAAGTCCATTGTTCCATATAAGTAGCCATGTGGTCTGAAATTAAAAAAAAATCACAAACCAATAGTGCACATTGTACAAAAAGTCCATTATGATAAGGAAAACATGAAAAGAACTTATAGGATGGTGCAGACTAATTGACTTATATTTCCCTCACAGGTAAAAGGAACTGAATCTGAACATCTGAGATGTGAGATGGCTACTTCAGTTCACCAGTTCCCAGCAGAACCATCTCTTCCTTCTGACTCATATCTCTGCTGGAACCTATTTCATCTTGTGTTCCAAGGCTGGCCCAGTGAATCACCCTTTGCATTCCATTTGTGAAGTCCCACTGTATAAGATGACACCATATGTGTTTCAGGAATGCAAGCTTCACTTGAGGCATAAGGAACATATGAAAATATGGACAATATATACACTTACACAATTAAATAATTGAATACAAGTACTCAGATACTTATTATGCAAAAGTACCAGTGCTAGACTTGGTCAAAAAATCAGATTGGGAATCTTTACGCAGCACTGTCAACTCCTTTCCATTCTTACTTTTCCCTTTTGATCTAGCATGGCTGCCAGGGTACATATCTTGCACATCCGCCACAGTTTCTTTATCCCCACCCCACTACTCCAATGTGTGGGAACTATAGAATCCTGTGCTGCTTCCTGCAAAGACCTCTAAGAATTCAACTCAACTTCTGCACTTGAAACACGCGCAAGAAGCAACATGGATCTCTATAGCCTCAACACATAACATCTATAAAAATAGCAGCAGGTGACAGTGGAGAAAACTGCCTCAAGATGGTATATAGACCAGAATCTTGTTGTACATTTCTACAATTTCTTGGTCCTCTGATCTTCTCAACTGAACATGACCACTGCTGTCCAAAAGGCAATTGCCTTCTTTGCCCAATGGAGAATCCAAGTATCCAATCCAATTTTTTTAACTTCTTCCCCACTCCTATCTTCTTCTGCTTGAAACTTACCAGAAACAGGTAGTTCTGTATCCTCTAGTCCCCTCTCCAGCCAGTCTGTTTTCGTACACACCTAGTTTAATGTCAGTCACTTTTCCCACCTTTCATCCCATATATTTGACAGTTCTTATATCCATCCCTTCTAACACAATCCTGGCAGTTCTATGTATTCCTCCTTTCACCCCATCAAAACTGTTTCTGCATGGATAATGCTTTAGAACCTTATAGAAGACATCATTTGATTTTCATAATACAAGCACTCTTGGCAGATAATTTCAAATATTTCTTGTACTTAATGTAAAGAATTATGTTCACTGCTGTAAGCAAAATCTGCTCTTTTAATGCTCTAATGAATAACCTTGTGTTTTTGTACAGTCCACCAGTTAATAAACAGGTTTCTGGAGATAATGGTATACTACCCAGTGGAAGACAATTATATTTAGGTCTGTGAGCCATTTCCGTGTAATCTGTGTTTGAGATACTGTTTGTTTTATCCCTTGCAACAGTATCATAAATATTGCATTTAGGTCTGCAAGAAAGTGGCCAATGTAAAAACCATATAATTCAGATTTATTTTCATGCATAGAACATTATCAATTCAGTAACTATACCTTAGCCATTGGTAATCAGCAGATTGTGCTGATACATGCACTTTGAGCATTTCTGAGGTTTGTCCATGCTTTTGTCCAAATGCAAGGATATTGCAGACTGGAGAACAGTAGTACACATCGCAATTTCACCATAGGGGGGTTGGCAGTGTGGATGGTGCTGTGGGTACGCACCTCTTTCTCAGTGTTATCTGTGATCCTTTTTCTATTTTCTGCATCCATCTGGTAGAGCTGCATGATCTGTTAGATGGACATCTACAAGAATAAACAATCAATTAATCTTCAAACTACCCTTATGATCATTATTGGTGTATATACTATTGGTATTTGGTATGTTAGGGATGCTTCTTTAGAATAGTACCATTTTCTACTCTTCTTTTTTTTCGTACAACCTTTGCCATTTTATGTTTAATAACTGGAATTCATAATGTCACATGTGTATGAAATGTGGTAGTTTGATGTGTTTTTATATGAAATGAATAGTGAGGACTCTGGTTCTAATTTTGCATTAAAATAAGGCACTTCAATTTTGGTTAAAATGAAAGTCTTTTACCCTGCCAACAGCAGCCAAAAAAAACACCATCGATAGCTGTCAAACGTCCGTAAGAGATAAATAAAATGTATATGACACCTAGTGTTTTCCAATTTTCTTTAATCAAACAGTATTTACTGATGTAAAATGTTCGTATTCTGTTTTATACATGTGTTCAATATAGCACAAAATTAAATTTAGACTATTATTTGCTTGTTTGATCTCGGAAAGCATCAATAAAAAGAATAACAACCAACAGTGTCATATATATGTTGTATTTGCAAGCATTTTATGATGGTAGAAATTCCAAATTGTACATGCACAATTTACAAAGTCTAAATACCTTGCCTTTTTTATTGGATTCGAATTTAACATTTTGACTAATTAATTTATTGAGCAAATGTTAACATTTAGCATAAAAAAACACCTCCTATATGGTTACCATTTGCAAATAAAAGTAATGGAGCTATTACACAGGGGACATTGTGAGTATCTTCACATGGTATTTCCATCATCAGCTGACTGTATCAGTATTTTATTTTTAAATATATATATTTGTATTATGATCATTGTTTTATTACTGTGCCAAAACTTTGCCTAGTGCTGTACCATGTGTATTTAAGATGTACACAAAAATTAAACCATAAATTAAACAACCTGACTGAGTATGGTTTACAGGAACACGAATCAGATAGGTCCCTGCTCAAACAAGCTTACAATTTAAAAGAGAGTGAAATAATATGAACAGTAAAGGTAATTAACATTACAAATAATTAAACATTACATTCTGTTTACAGTAGAATTCTTTTTTGGGGAAATTCACTGGCCTAGAGTCGAGATTTTAAATAGCATGTTTACTTATCCCTATAGTTAACAAACACGTAATTGAATTAAATGTAGAAATTCCTATCTGTGTCATCTATCCGGTCTCCTCCATCTTAGTTCCCTGAATCCCTGTTAATTATTATTATAAGTTCTGTATGTAGCAGTCTGGCAGTCAGCATTCAGAAAACAAGCAGATAATTGCTAATTCTTCATCTCACCCGCACTGTTTGCCCTGACTTTGCCTTGTCAGAACTGGATTGTGATGTCAATTGTCAAACTGTAATATAAATGTAATAGAAAATTGAGCATCTCATGAAAAAAAGGGGAACACAATTTCTAGGTGATTATCATTGTAATTTCAAGAGAAGTGGCAGTGCTTGTTTTTATGTAAATCCTTGTAATTTACAAAAAACAAAATCGTATAAACAATCAGCATTTAAATAACAAATGCAAGTTTAATTTTCTTTAACACGTGTTAATTTCTTTCTATAATCTTTTATGTGCCTACTCATTAATCCACACATTGCTATCCGAGGCATCCGTTGGTATAATTTATACGCTATTATCTGTTTTAAGAGTTTGTTTAATTCTTTCATTTTAGTAACATTTCTTTTAACGTTGACATTTACATGTTCACTAATTACACTTCTCTGTTCTTAAGTACATTCTGCTACCCAAGCAACTTGTTTTCGGTATTAGAAGCTTTCCCAGGCTGACTTGAACATTGTTTTGTCAGCAAATGCATGCATAGGCAACTTTGTTCATTAGTACCTGTCTTTGTTTGATAATACATTTGAGAATATAGAAGGAAAAAATTTCATATCCAAAAACAGGAACACGAGAATACTGACACTTTTTGGTCTCTCTCTAAAATGTCCTACATTTTACCTGTTTTCTTTGTTGATGTTTGTGCTTGTTTGTATTGGCTTATTCTGTATTTTGTATTGCGTATAAGGTTGTAAAATATCCCAAAATCCTCTTTTATGCATAAAATAATTTTCTTTAACCACAATTATTGGGATATAGAAGCTCATTAAATGAGAAAATGTGATGTCTCATACCTAGATGCAAAGCCATTTCTCAATAATGATCTATTCCAGGGGTCAAGTCCTGGGTAAAAAAGTGCAGGAACTCACCCAAGATCCACTCCCCGCCCCCCCCCCCCCCCTCACCCCCCAAAAAATGATACGCTTGTATGCAGGGGCTGAGTAAGGGCACGGGGCTGAAGAGGGGGACAGGAGCTGAGGAAGAGGGACAGGAGCTTAGGAGGGGGGAGGGGGGCATGGGCTGAGGAGAGGGACAGGGGCTGAGGAAGTGGGACAGGGGCTGAGGAAGGGGGACAGGGGCTGAGGAAGAGGGACAGGGGCTGAGGAAGAGGGACAGGGGCTGAGGAAGAGGGACAGGGACAGGGGCTGAGGAAGAGGGACAGGGGCTGAGGAAGAGGGACAGGGGCTGAGGAAGAGGGACAGGGGCTGAGGAAGAGGGACAGGGGCTGAGGAAGAGGGGCAGGGGCTGAGGAAGAGGGGCAGGGGCTGAGGAAGAGGGGCAGGGGCTGATGAAGAGGGGCAGGGACTGAGGAGGGGGACAGGGGATGATGCTCGTATGCAGGGACTGAGTAAGAGCATGGGGCTGAGTAAGGTGGACAGGGGCTGAGTAAGGTGGACAGGGGCTGAGTAAGGTGGACAGGGGCTGAGTAAGGTGGACAGGGGCTGAGTAAGGTGGACAGGGGCTGAGGAGGGGGACAGGGCTGAGGAGGGGGACAGGGGCTAAGTAAGGTGACAGTGCTGTGGAAAAAGGGACAGGAGCTTAGGAGGAGGGGGGGCATGGGTTGAGGAAGGGGCCTTAAATAGGGGGACATGGACTGAGTAAGGGGATAGGGCTTGAGGAGGGGGACAGGGACTGGGGAAAGGGACTAAGGAGGGAGACAGGGACTGAGGAGGGGGGACAGGGCCTTAAATAGGGGGACAGGGACTGAGGTGGGAGACAGGGACTGAGGAGGGGGGACAGGGACTGAGGAGGGGGACAGGGACTGAGGATGGGGGACAGGGACAGAGGAGGGGGACAGGGACTGAGGAGGGGGACAGGGACTGAGGAGGGGGAACAGGGACTGAGGAGGGGGGACAGGGACTGAGGTGGGAGACAGGGACTGAGGTGGGAGACAGGGACTGAGGAGGGAGACAGGGCCTGAGGAGGGAGACAGGGCCTGAGGAGGGGGACAGGGCCTGAGGAGGGGGACAGGGACTGAGGAGGGGGACAGGGCCTGAGGAGGGAGACAGGGCCTGAGGAGGGGGACAGGGCCTGAGGAGGGGGACAGGGACTGAGGAGGGGGACAGGGCCTGAGGAGGGAGACAGGGCCTGAGGAGGGGGACAGGGCCTGAGGAGGGGGACAGGGACTGAGGAGGGGGACAGGGACTGAGGAAAGGGACAAAAAAAAAACCTAAAGTGCCTTCCCCCCTCCCTGAGGCTTACCTTGGGCCAGGAGGGGTGGGACAGGATCTGGAACCTGCAGCCTGCAGTCAGTGGAGTAAGCCGGCCTCTCCTGATGATGTCAGGAGGAGGGGGCGTGGCTTCCTCTGCTCCCCAGCGGTCCTGTGAGAAGAGCAGAGAAAGTCACGCCCCCTCCTACTGACATTATCAGGAGAGGCCGGACGACTCCACTGACTGCAGGGGGAGAGGTAAGTTAAAAATCCGAGTCCCCAGTCAGAGGCAGGGGATTCGGATTTGTGCTCCCCCTGCTCTGGCAGCCGCTTGTGCCAGCCCTGGGTCCTGCAGGACTAGTAATGGGAACGGCATTCCTGCTGTGGGAAAAGTGCAGGAACGCCGTTCCCACGCGTTCCTGCAGGACTCGAGCCCTGATCTATTCTGAAAAGTGGGATTGAAGAAGACGTGTTGTTTACAATTTCCTGACAATAATAGCCATGACTATGCAAACATAAAACATATCCCATCTCTTTTCTTCTTCATGCTCTCGTGAATCTGTATATAATGCATTTTTTTTTCTTTGATTGATCCTAGCTCAGCAATAGGGTTCAGGGCTGTTTTACAGGGTTCTGTTGTCTGTGGAATTATCGCAGGAAATTATTATTGGTGCAAACAGGTACGTGGAAAAGCCATATGATCAGTCACAAATCAACTCCCAATGGAATATTGATGCAATGGGTGCCACTGATATGTATACCAGGTCCCTGCATAGCATAGTACTTAAAGAAAATAGTTTCTCTCTAATCCAACAAGGAACAAGGAAGCCCATTAATATCAGTGAGATCTGATCCATTCTGGCCACATTGATGCCCTATATTGTGAATTTGGTGCCTATGGGTGATCCTATTAGGTGCCTATGGGATCCTATTAGGCTTATATTAGACTGCTAACCATACCATGTCTATCATTAGGTGCATGCACCTAATGAAGTAATAATTAATCACAGGTATTATATAATAATTGTTTATCTTCATGCTCTTCTGTGTCCATTTACTCATTATTTAATATGCAGTCTATTAAGCTATTTCCATCATTGTTATGGTTTGGATGAATGTGCACCGAACTCTAAATTCTATTTTCAGATAAATTTTAGTTCTCCATGACTTTAAGAAGAATTCAGGGCTTCAGATCAACATTACAAGATTTTAAATTTTAAGCTTGTGATTCTGCTGATTTGTGCAGTTCTTAGACTGGATGGATCCTAACCAGGATTCAACATGCTGAGGATTGTTGCTATGTTTTATGTTCGGTACCCTGGTAAACAAAAGTAATTCAATGAAGTTAGAGATTGGTAAACATAGTGGAACAAATCCCCAAAAATAGTGGAATGGGTAGATAAAACAAGGTAACAAAATAATGTATGCAATAAAAATAAGGAAACAGTAAAGGGACACTATAGGCACCCAGACCCCTTCAGCTCATCAAAGTGATCTGAGTGCAGTGTTCCAGCACCTTAACCCTGCAAAGCTGATTATTGCAGTTTTTTTTATAAACTGCAATACTTAGCTTTGTGGGGTAACCCCATCTCTAGTGGCTGTCTTCCAGACAGCTACTTGAGGGACTTCCGGGTTGTTAGGTGACTTTTAGTCGACTTACTGATACTGGACGTTCTCACGCTATGCCTCCAGCATCACAGGAATCCCCATAGGAAAGCATTGTATGATGCTTTGCTATGAGGAAATCCTAATGTGAGCGCAGCCACAGTGGCCCTATGGGGGGAGGCACTATAGGGAACTATAATGCCAGGAAAACAACTTTGTTTTCCTGGCCCTTTAATTTCCCTTAAGTATAACTTACTCTATTTAAAGACATCTGGGCTATTTAGATAATAGCTGTCTCTTATCAATGTGAAATTCCATGCAATCCACATGGAAATGAAAATACTTTAATATAAAATATAATTTAAAAATACAAGAAAAAAATTACACTGGCCTGATCCTAGAGCTCACAATATTATTAACTGAAAATCATTATAGTACTTTCAATCCATAATCGCAATTAGGCTTGTAAAATAATGTGCATCCAATAGGATGATTTCTTCCAGTTTAACAAATACTAATGGTTCTCTTACATATTTTAATAGCAATTTAACTGTTCCGTTAAATATTAATCTAGCGTTATGTTTATTAAATACATTCACACCCTATAGCTCTCTCTCTATATATATTTATATATATATTCATTTTTCAGTATTTATTTTAAACATAATAAATCAGAATGTAAGTATGAACATAACAGTTGTTTATATCTGCATAAATTTAACTGTAAGAGGAGAACATTATCAGGACTTTGATTTAAGGGAACCCTTAGCTAGACTAAACCTTAAAAGGTAATGAAGTATGACAGCTTTTTCGCCTTGAGGATAACTATAAATTAGAGTGCCCAGATGGAAGACAAATTCTGTACTAAGCAAAAAGGTTTTTATTGGCAGCCCTAGAGAAATGATACATCCTGCCCAATTCTGCATGGACTGTGCATTGCAATAATAAACACTCGACAAGGTCTGGAAAGATAGATATTCAAAAGCTATTTTTTATTGATGATTTTCGCAGGCATTTCATAAAATTGCAGAAGCAGCTGTTCCCATCCATAATATAGCATTCAACATTTACAGGATTGCATTTGTATCCCTGGATAATATACAAATGCACAAGTGTAGTATATTTACATTGGTTTTTAGTTATGGAGTTCTGATTTGTGCAAGACTGAGTTGGCATGGCAAAACTAGGGCAATATTGTAGGCTAAGTGAACGGTCAAACTGAAACAATGTTCCCATGGTTGAATGAATCAATGCATAATGTTGAATTGTATCCCTGAAAATTATGGCAGTGGAAACAATTCACACTGGCTAGGTTCATTATTTTCTTTCATGTGATTTAGAAGCCTGTCTATCAGACTTCTGTGCGACTCACAAAGGACGGGTGACAACAAAGTGTTCCGTAGGCAATCATACCTGCAACCACCATAAAGAATGTACTGGGAGAACACATAGTTACATAGTTACATAGTTACATAGTTACATAGCTGAAAAGAGACTTGCGTCCATCAAGTTCAGCCTTTCTCACATATGCTTTTGCTGTTGATCCAAAAGAAGGCAAAAAACCCAGTCTGAAGCGCTTCCAATTTTGCAACAAACTAGGAAAAAATTCCTTCTTGACCCCAAAATAGCAGTCAGATGTCTCCTTGGATCAAGCAGCTATTAGCCCACTAATTAGAATTGTATCCCTGTATGTTATGTTTTTGCAAGTATTTATCCAATTGCAATTTAAACATCTGTATAGACTCTGACAAAACCACCTCTTCCGGCAATGAATTCCATATCCTTATTGCTCTTACTGTAAAAAACCTTTTCTATGCCTTAGATGAAATCTCCTTTCTTCCAGCCTAAATGTGTGACCTCATGTCCTATGTATAGCCCTGTTTATGAATAGATTTCCAGATAATGGTTTGTACTGGTCCCGAATATATTTGTATAATCATATCCCCTCTAAGGCGCCGTTTTTCCAAACTGAAGAGATTTAAATTTTTTAACCTTTCTTCATAACTAAAATGCTCCATTCCTTTTATCAATTTTGTAGCTCGTCTCTGCACTTTTTCTAGTGCCATGATATCCTTCTTTAGAACAGGTACCCAAAATTGCACAGCATATTCAAGGTATGGTCTTACCAGCGATTTATAAAGAGGCAAAATTATATTTTCATCTCGAGAATTTATGCCCCTATTTATACATGACAAAACCTTACTGGCCTTAGCAACGGCAGATTGACATTGCATATTGCTACCTAATTTGTTGTCTATAACAATTCCCAAATCATTCTCGTGTGTGGTTATCCCTAGTTCACTACCATTTAGGGTGTAAATTGCTTGTGCATTCTTAACCCCGAAGTGCATAACTTTGCATTTTTCTACGTTAAATTTCATCTGCCATTTTAGTGCCCAGTCCCCCAATCTATCTAAATCCCTCTGCAGCAAGGCAATATCCTGCTCACATTTTATTACTTTACAAAGTTTTGTGTCATCTGCAAACACTGATACATGGCTTTCAATGCCCATTTCAAGATCATTTATAAATATGTTAAATAGAAGCGGTCCCAAAACAGAAACCTGAGGGACACCACTTACCACTTTTGTCCAGCTTGAAAATTTACCATTTATGACAACTCGCTGTACTCTATCCTTAAGCCAATGTTCTACCCAAGAACAAGAATATTCATCTAGACCAATTTATTTTAGTTTGAAGACTAACCTATTGTGAGGAACCGTATCAAATGCCTTGGCAAAATCCAAGTAGATCACATCCACTGCAACACCCTGATCTATATTTCTACTTACTTCTTCATAGAATGCAATTAGGTTAGTTTGACATGACCTATGTTTCATAAAACCATGCTGATTATTGTTAATAACACAGTTCTTCCCAATTAATTCCTGAATATTATCCCTTAATAGCCGTTCAAATTATTTCCCAGTCACTAAAGTTAAGCTCACAGGTCTATAATTTCCAGGCAAGGATTTTGAACCCTTTTTAAATATAGGAACAACATCTGCCTTCCTCCAATCCTCCGGTACAATACCTGAAACAAAAGAATCTTGAAAAATTAAATACAGAGGTTCACTTATTTCCCCACTTAGCTCCTTAAGTACTCGTGGGTGGATACCGTCAGGCCCCGGAGCTTTATTTACATTAATTTTCTTTAATAGCTGTGGCACCTTGTCTCGAGTTATCCAATCACAAGTTATCTGCAAGTTTGTTGCAGCAATCATATGCATATCTCTTGCCATAGGATCCTCATTAATATATACCGAAGAAAAATAGTTATTTAAAATTTCTGCCTTTTCCTGGTCTTCATTGACTAACAGACCCATCTCTGTTTTCAGTTTACCTACACTTTCATTTTTTGTTTTTTTAGAATTAATGTACTTGAAAAAATGTTTGGGGTTGGTTTTGCATTCTTTGGCTATCAATTTCTCATTTTCTAGTTTACCCACTTTAATTGCCTTTTTGAAATGATGAGATTCTTCACTTTTAGTACGGTCATGGCGCTAAGGAATGATGAATATGTATTTAGGTGGTGAATATATACGCAGTCGTTTTGTATTAAAATGCTCAGTTAAGGTAGCATTGGGACACTTGGGAACTTGGGAAAATGACGTTAAGAAAAATATCTCCTATAAATAATGTAATTTACAAAAAATTTAAATATTTACAAATACTGAAATATTTACTAATTTTTTTTACGGCTGTCATGTTCATTTTATACTGCCCTCTTTTTTTTTAAAGATGTAAACTCCTTCCCATTCCCTTTTGTTACTCCCCCTTCCCTATTTACTCCCCGTTCTTAATTGGTTTTCTTTAAAGAAATATTTTTGAAAAATATTTAATAAAAATTATTTGAAAAAAAAAGAAGAAAATAGTGACTTTACTGAAACAAACGATAAAACATGTATTTATTCTATAAAGCATAGTACCCATTTTTAGTGTACAACACGCAGTTGATGAGGGTTAAATTAATGTTTTGCTCACTAATCTGTTTTTTTTTTTTTTCATACCAGTTTTATCTGTATGATATAACTGCTTCCAGTATTTATTTAATTTAGTTAGCTGTGTAATATATTAACTTTGGAAAGCTTGTCAATTTTTTTTCCAGAATATAAAGTAGTCAATCACTTTAAAACCTAAATATATATGTGATGAGTGTTCCCTCTCCTAGTTATGTCCCTAGCTTCTTCTGCTACGCACTACCATGGACAATTATTCCACTCCTTCTCTACCGCTTAAATATACAGAGATACTATAGACCAGGCATAGGCAACCTTCAGCACTCCAGATGTTTTGGACTACACCTTCCATGATGCTTTGCGAGCATTACGGGGGATGTAGTCCACAAGATCTGGAGTGTCGAAGGTTGCCTATCCCTGCTATAGACTATACTGCATGTATGTAGGCTTGGAAGCTAGCTTTCTACTCAGAGACTATGGGTCCTCTTTTTTTATTGTCTTGAACGGAAGTATTTGGTCCCCTAGATTTTGTGGTTACCCATTAGGAAATGTTTTTACTATACTTGACACATTCAGCTGTGTCTGACGGAGCCATGGATGAAATGCATTCAGTGTTCATTATATTTGCCTCATTGTCATTTCAATAGGGCATTATCTCCAGTGTTCTAGGGAACTTTTGTTTAGACTGGCTCATTGCACCTTGAAGCAAATAAAGGGAGGACCTAAGAGAGGACTGATTGTCTGCCTTCCTTTGTATAGACACTACGATCCTCGGGTAAGTTTTACTGCCATTGTTCATCAGACCCGTTTTATTTATATTGTACTGTGTATATAAACTCGGTGTCCATTGCTATAAACCAGTATTTGTGCCTCATGTTTGTGGAATATTTTAAAAAATTGTTACTTGTTCAAAGTGACCCTGCTGTAAGCCTGCTTACTAAGAAGATAGTCCTTGGGAACAAGTACTACTGTAGTGTCTTCTGGTTCTGAGAAGGGAATATATTTAGTCAGAATTATTTGTACATACATTTGATTATATGTTTGTTTACTAGCTGAGTGCATACCTTTTACATTCTCTCACAACAAGCGATCAGAAAGTATAAAACATCAAGCACTGATCCGTCTTACTGCTTGACTTTTCTCTGAGGAAAGAAGCATGGTGGGCAACAGAAGGCTGCTCATAATTCACTCGTTAGCAGTAGTTCTTATGTAAGTGGAGGTAGAAAAGGAATGGTGTCCCAGTTAAGCATGTTTTTTTGGAACTCTGCTTGTTTGCTTTTCCCTTTTTTGTGTAATTCAAATTTATTGAGATGCAAGTTGTTGACAATCTACACAGTAGAACATAATATGAATAAATGCAATTAAGACATGTGAGTCAATGGAAGAGCAATATGACTATAAGGAAGCAAAGTAGAAGTATACAAAGAAACCAAACAATCTTGCATGTTGAGGCAATAATTATACAACAATGTGCAATTATGAAAAGAAGCAGCCTAGAAGTGACTCCAATATAGAAAGAGGAGAGGATGATAAGAAAGGAAAGGAGGAGGGAAGGAGTAGGAAGAATAGGGCCCACCTGCCATACCATGTACCCCTCCCCCGAGGGCCATCCAAAGTGGTATTAGTAGTTCCGACACTGGTGACTTGTCTCTTCATTCACTTTGTCTCCTCTTCTGAAGCTTCCCATGTGAGACTTGATATCCAAATCTCAACTGGAAGGACAAGTGTCTAATTCCGATGACCCCTTGATTTATGTCCTACGGCACTCTGTAGCATCCGAGGATAACCATTAAAGCCAGTACAACCAAGTTTCCTGATATTTCTGCATCCGGTCTGCTCCTCTATCTCCTCTATTGTCATCTCCTCTATTGTCCTTATCTCTTCCACCCTGTTCACACAGTTTCTCACTGTAGGGGCTGTTGTCATCTGCCAAAAGCACGGGATGAGATTACGTGCTCCATTGAGCAGTCAGTGGTGGAAAGATTGATTTCTTATACCTAGCTATTGGAAAGTCAGTAAGGTGTATTAAGAAGACATCCAGGGAGAAGTCCAGGTGGGTGTTGGTAAGTGTGAAAATGACCTGGTGCACCCTCTTCCAGAATGGCTGTATGTAGGGGCAGGTCCACCATATGTGAAACAACGTCCCTCTCGCATCTCCAACACTCCGGGTCGCTCTGAGAGCCCATAGCCTCCAGCTTCTCAGGAGTTTTGTACCAGTGTGATAGAAATTTGAGCCATAACTTATTTCTGTCAATCTCCATAGATTCAGCGACTTTATGGCAAATGATTTGCCTTTTAGAAATTTGTATAGTGTTCCACAATTGTGCAGTTGAGCACTTCTGAGGGTTTTGTAATGTCCACGACTTTATAGAAAGATAGCTGCAGATTTTGCTGCCTATATAAATGTGACACTGTCGTGACAGTTGTAGATTTGTCACTACCAGAGGAACGGGAAAAGGTACACAACAGTCTATAGAATGTCTGGGATTAAAGAGAAAAGAGATACAAGGTCAAGTTAAGACTCAGTAAGACAGTGGAAATTCTTTCAAGCAAAATATTTGCAACTATAAAAGGCATTGTCACATAATATCAAGCATCAATTTCCCTGCAAGGATGCTGTGAAAGATATGGAGCATTGCAAGGCATGCAAAATTAACAGGCACATGGAGGAGCCTAACAGTGTGGATATAAGGGTGGTCACTAAACTATAGATCTATAATCTAATTTGTTAACCTGCTAAGACACTGGGAAATCTTCAACTGGCTTTGTAAAATGGATGTAATATGCTTTAGATCCGCTTCAAGCACCCATCTAGTACAGACCTCATCGGACATTGTTTCCTTTAAAAGTTGGTTGAAAAGTGATACTGTATGAAAAGACTCCTTTGATTTCCTGGTTAATCCACAGAACATCAAACTGACTTCAAACAAATACAAAGACAAAAGCGGCTTCTTCTATTGTTATCAGTCTACAACAGAGTAAAAAATGACTGTCAAATCACAGCTGCAGCTTTTGTGAATTCTACTATTTTAAACATATATTTAAAGGATCCCTATAGTGCCAGGAAAATAAACTAATTTTCCTGACACTATATAATCCTTGGGGGACCCTTACCCTCATAGTCCCCCTCCTGCTGTGCTGAAGGGTGTTAAATCCAGCACCGGGCTACCTCGGCACTTGTGACCTCTCCTCCCCCGCCGACGTCAGCTCCTGAGTGGAGCGGAATGCGCATGCATGGCAAGAGCCGCGCGCTCATCCTAACAGTGCATAGGAAAGCATTTCTCCTTTCCATTGAGCTGAAGTGGTCTGGGTGACTATAGTGTCCCTTTAAGTGTAATCAATTATGATGTTAGTGAGATGATATATGAGATTGCTTTGTGCCACTTGCTATATTTAAGTAGGTCAAATATTTAAAATAATGTTTATTGTCCATTGCAGGAATTGCAAAGCACAAATGCCACACCTTGCTTATATGAGTTAAATAACATTGAACAAGGAAGCATAATAGCTGATACAAGTTACCAAAATGGTAGAACAAATGATGAAGATAATACACATTAGTCAACTTGATCAGATTTTTTTTAGAGAAAAACAACCTCCTGGACAATGAGGATGGAGACACAGGACTGCTTGACACGGAGGATAGGGGTCGGGTCAAGAGAGATTGATACAATGTTGCAAGTTTTGAGGGTCAATATAAAGTAAAGAAAGGGGTAAGATTACGAGTTGGTAGCAGGGAAGTTTGAGCGAGGCTGACTTGTTTCCCCACCAATTTGTTCTTTCTTAAGGAAAATGGTGGTTGGGTCTTGTTTTTTCTTGTGTTGTTTCCTTTTCTTTTTGTCATAGTGGTTTTGCTTCTTGCCAGCATAACTGCTCACTGGAGAAGAAATCTTGCCTAATATGGGCTTGGGAAATCGCGGTCTGTGAAAGAGCTGATGGCCGACAGCAGACCACTCCAGACTCTTGGGAAACATAACATTTTATCTGGCAGACCACTCCAGACTCTTGGGGAACATAACATTTTATCAAACTGCTGGTTCTCACCAATCAGCTGACAAATTGTTAGATTATTTATTTGTTAGTTTATTTGTTAGTTATTTGGTTGCTGGCAGGTTACGCACATGTAAATAAAGCTGTAGCCAATGCCCTACCCAATTTAATTTGTTGTCGGTCTCATTATTGGATTGGGATAGTGGTAAGGAGGTGTGACTGAAAGACAGTGGGAATGGGTCTGCAGTCATATACACAACAAAATGGCAGCTTAAATTTAATTTAATATTTATATTTTTGAATGTAGAAGCTGGCTGGGAAGGGTAGCAGCCAGTGATAGAGACACAAGGAATATAGAATATACACTCTATCATAATCACTTACTGTGCTGGTTTGGCTAAGACTCACTGAAGAAAGCCAGGCAGTGAGAGCACTAAGAAGCTTGTTAGCAGTAGACACAAGGAGAATGGCCTCGGCACAGAAGATCTGCACAATGGCGTGCAATGTTGTCAGCAAGCTGCCTGCACTACTTCACTCTGTATACTATAAAGGAAGACACTTGCAGCCGTAGGCCCTGAAACAATTAATTAGCCAGCTTCCTACTTTTCTCCCACCATCTGCATAAGGACAGCCTTAAAGGATTCATTATCTTTTCTAATGTATCTGTGTGTGTGTGTGTGTCTGTCTGTCTGTGTGTATGTCTGTGTCTGCCTGTCATTGTCTGTGCGTGACAGTTTGTTTCTCTATGTATCTGCCTGTGCATGTCTGTATGTTTTTATATGTATCTGTCTGTGACTGTCTGCTTGTCTGTGGCTATGTTTGACTGTCTGTGACTGACTATGCTTGTCTGTGCCTGTGTATGCATTTGTATGTGTGTCGTTGCCTGTCTGTGTGTGTCTGTCTTTGTCTGCCTGTGTGTTTGACTGTCTTTGTATGTATATGTGTGTTCCTGTCTCTCTGCTTGTCTGTGTGTTTGTATGTAACTATAATTCTATCAAGAAGCATATCAGGAGCTAAGGGGTAAAGTCTGAGAGTGAGTAGGGCTGGAGTTTAGAAAAAAACAGGACTGTAGTGTGGGGAAGGACCAGTGTGTAACTTTGGGTAGGAGTCACTTAACTGTGTTTTGGGCTCAAGTTCAAAGTATTTACTGACCTTAGCAGTGCCCCAGCAAGAGATTGTTCTATTTTACACGTATTCACTAAAATATGATTCTATCCAAAAATAGCCACATTAAAAATATATGTCATTTAATGAATAACCTTCTCTTCTCAATACATGGGGATAAGCTAAAAAAAATGTGTCATCAAGCATGTGTGTATCTGTGTGTTTGTGTTTTTCTTTTTTGGATCTGACAAAATAATCTTCCAACCTACTCTTTGAATTCACAACTAGAATTGTTCTGAGCACCTACCAGGTGAATGTCTATTAGAACTAAACCACTGGAGTCTTTCTTATTCATGTATAGTGCTAAAGCACTTTGTATACCACATATAGATCATGTTTGAAGACAGATCTCTACTTTGGGATGTCATTTAAATTAATCTGATTACGCATTTTATATTTTATTTATGTAAGACTCAGGTATTTCAGTAACCACAAATCTGTAGATTTTCAAGCTATGGATGCATATATTTTAATGTTTACCTAATGCTTAACCCCTTTTAAAATGGTGTTATATACAACAAAATATAATCCATTGCCTGGCTTAAATTAAAATTCTGTAGACATCTGCTCCGGAGTTTTTTGTTCAATGCTGCAAACGATGCTATGTCCTTTAATGCACCTGAAACATATTAACTTTGAAAATGTATAAAGAAGCCTAATTTTCCCTGCAGCTGCTATATTATTTAAAGAAAATGACATTTTTGTAAAATAAAAAGTTATAACTCTTCAACTTTTTAACTAAACAACAGCTAAGTTTAACAAATGTTAAACCTTTTTTTTTACCAAGCTTGAATATTGCTCACAAATGTATTTTGGATGCATTAGTATAAACAGAACACAATAAGAACAATCACTTTCAATAGAAAACAGCTTTGGGACAAGTACCATTCCTGAGTTAAAAGCATAGCTTTATTAACTCAATGTGAAGTCATTTTATCAAAATGTTGCCTTAGAGAACATAGTCTTACATATATATATATATATATATATATATATGTAAAATAATGAAAATGGTAATTAAGAATTGTCTATTTTTTCCCCCAGTGCAAATTCAAATATAAAATGATATTTTATTGAGAACTGTATACCAATGCTCCAATTTATAAGAATCTTCATTAAAACAGTTAAATATAACACACTGTGACAAAATGGCTTTTGTCACTGGGTCTGCATGTGACAAACTGCCCTACCCCCCTATCGCTTGGAGGAGCCGGATTGCTAGCCTCTTACCCTGGGATGCTGGCCCGTTAAGTCATGGGGTCTTAAGGCACTTGGGACAGAGCCCTCTGTCTCTGGATCACATCATTCGCCTTACTTGCTTGGATTGTACATTTCCCCTGTTACACTCGTATGTGGGTTCGTGCAGTTTAACTTTACAGCTGGTGAACTTAAACTTTACTCGACGTTATTGAGAACTGTGTTCGTGGGATCTGAGCGCTATTCGCCTATAATATGCGCTCAGATCCAAGCTATCTGGGGGTGTGTGGAACATGGGGACTTCGTTCAGCGAAACATGAGTTATTGATTTTAATACAGTTTTGTTAAAAGGTAAAAAGCACATGTTTCTCTCTGCCAGGAGATAATTAGGTTCTCTGCAACCACTTAAGTTAATTATCTCCAGGATAGAGAGGAGGGGTAAGTTAATTATCTCCAGGATACAGAGGAGGGGTTACACTCTTCCTGTGGGTGTGTATAAGAATTGTACTGTATACTGATTGGTTCTGCATATTTTGTTACAGTCTTCCACAAGGTCCCATGTGGGAGTTCCCTTGCTGGGAGACCATCATAAAAGGGCTGAGTTTGGCCATCAATAAACACATTTGTTTTACCCCTTCATGAAGTCTCGACTCATGTTTGGGGAATTGGGAGCTATAATCACTACTTCACTCTTTTCAGCTTGGATTTCGGGAGACGCTACAAGGATCAGCGCTGCACGGGTAGCAGGATCCTTTACACTGGTGGCAAGCGTCGGGATTTTCTCCCGAATGGATATAGAGAACTGAATCAAGTAGTGAATAGCATCCTAGCGACACCGGTACCATGGATTTATAATTAGGGCAGCGCTAGTATTCGTACAGTGCCCCTGGCTACAGCAGCATGGAATCAGCTAGTTCCTGGACAGCGTTCCATAAGGAGGAGCACCCGGATTACAGGGATGCAGCCCGGGAAGGCGTATGGCACGAGGCCATGGAGGACATGCAGCGACAACGGAGCGAGAATCTCCCCAGCGAGGGGCAGAGGTTGCGAATGCGATTGGCGCTGCAAAAGCCTCTGCTGGGGGAGCAGCCCCTGAAGGAGTGGGTGTCGGAGCTCGAGACCCTGGTATGGCAGGAGACCTGGTTAGAGGACGCATACCAGGCACTATGGTGGGACACAGTGCGGCAGGCTCCCTGGACGGAGGAATACCACAGACCTGAGGGTGAGGATTACAATGGCCCTGGTCTATTATGGGAGTCCTTTGACGAAATGGATTTTGGGAGCACGGGAGAGTCCAGATTCTGGGTCCTTATGGACTACAGGAGAGACCTACATGATTGGCCTCCCGAAAGGGTGGTGAGAGCAGATCTAACATTCCTGGTCAGAAGGGAGTGGGAGCTGGAGCAGGACTACCAACATCTGTTCAGCTTGATCCACTCACAGCCTAACCTGCAGCACTACCACTGGCAAGACCCGGCTGAGGTACACCCTGCTCCGCTACCAGCTGCAGAGGTAGGGGACCTCATAGACTGGTCTGGGGAGGATCCACAGTTGGCAGGTGGAGATGGGACCGAGGTCTCTTCACCGGTCCTGCAGGGATTTGGGAGCCTAGTCTCCATTCCCCAGCGGCAGTGTGTCCAGCAGGGAATAGAGAGCCCAGTCTCCTTTCCCCAGCAGCAGGACACTGTATTAGGAGTAGAGACCGTCGGTCTCCAGCAGCAGAGCTGTGCAGCCAAAGGGGAGACAGTCGGTCTCCAGCAGCAGAGCTGTACAGCTAAAGGGAAGACAGTCGGTCTCCAGCAGCAGAGCTGTGCAGCTAAAGGGGAGACAGTCGGTCTCCAGCAGCAGAGCTGTGCAGCTAAAGGGGAGACAGTCGGTCTCCAGCAGCAGAGCGGTGCAGCCAAAGGGGAGACAGTCGGTCTCCAGCAGCAGAGCTGTACAGTTAAAGGGGAGACAGTCTGTCTCCAGCAGCAGAGCTGTGCAGCTAAAGGGGAGACAGTCGGTCTCCAGCAGCAGAGCTGTGCAGCTAAAGGGGAGACAGTCAGTCTCCAGCAGCAGAGCTGTACAGAAAAAGGGGAGACAGTCGGTCTCCAGCAGCAGAGCTGTGCAGCTAAAGGGGAGACAGTCGGTCTCCAGCAACCAGGTTTCAACCAGACTACTCCCGTAGTAGTGCTAGTACCAGGGCAGAGTACCGCTAGTCTCTGCCCACTCAGCCTCCCACCAAGGCAGCCTACCAGTCCCACACACAGCCGTGGTGAGGCACCTGGACATGGACAAGTTTTTCCCTCACTCAGGTGTAGAAACCAGTTATTGTGGGAGGGCTGTACTGCTGTTTCAGTTTTGTGGGTGGGCTGCTGGACTAACAAGGGCACTGACCCATTTGGAAAAGGGGAGATGTGTGACAAAATGGCTTTTGTCACTGGGTCTGCATGTGACAAACTGCCCTACCCCCCTATCGCTTGGAGGAGCCGGATTGCTAGCCTCTTACCCTGGGATGCTGGCCCGTTAAGTCATGGGGTCTTAAGGCACTTGGGACAGAGCCCTCTGTCTCTGGATCACATAATTCGCCTTACTTGCTTGGATTGTACATTTCCCCGTTACACTCGTATGTGGGTTCGTGCAGTTTAACTTCCATTACAGCTGGTGAACTTAAACTTTACTCGACGTTATTGAGAACTGTGTTCGTGGGATCTGAGCGCTATTCGCCTATAATATGCACTCAGATCCAAGCTATCTGGGGGTGTGTGGAACATGGGGACTTCGTTCAGCGAAACATGAGTTATTGATTTTAATACAGTTTTGTTAAAAGGTAAAAAGCACATGTTTCTCTCTGCCAGGAGAGAATTAGGTTCTCTACAACCACTTAAGTTAATTATCTCCAGGATAGAGAGGAGGGGTAAGTTAATTATCTCCAGGATAGAGAGGATGGGGTTACACTCTTCCTGTGGGTGTGTATAAGAATTGTACTGTATACTGATTGGTTCTGCATATTTTGTTACAGTCTTCCACAAGGTCCCATGTGGGAGTTCCCTTGCTGGGAGACCATCATAAAAGGGCTGAGTTTGGCCATCAATAAACACATTTGTTTTACCCCTTCATGAAGTCTCGACTCATGTTTGGGGAATTGGGAGCTATAATCACTACTTCACTCTTTTCAGCTTGGATTTCGGGAGACGCTACAAGGATCAGCGCTGCACGGATAGCAGGATCCTTTACACACACTATCATCTAAACACATCATTATGTTTTTTTTTACAATGTAGTTTTTAATTCAAATATAAGATGACATTTTAATGAGAGTTGTATACAAATGTTCCAATTTATTAGAACCTTTATCAGGTTAGAAATAACATACTATGTATCTTCTAAGTAATTATGTTTTATTTTTTTGAGAATTTTTTTTTCAGAAGACTTTCATGAAACGAAAGGCAGTACATCACATTGTGACAGTACAAAAAAAAAAGACAGAAAATTAGGAACAACAATTTGGAGCTCATTGTACCAGTGATATATGTGAAATAATGGTGGTCTCACCGTACACCATGATGTTCCAAGGGTAAGCAGATTAAGCAAGTCAACAGGTTTTAAACAAAGATAGAAAGGTATTCAAATGGGACAGGGGACCTAGTGGGAAGGTGGGTTACGGAACTCTTTGGAAATTATAATAAGAAATAACAGCACCACTGTTGTTTTTTTTTTTTCATATATCGATCATTGTTTAGGTGCTAAAACAGAGATGCAGGAGCCACATTCAGGAAAAAAAGAAAGGAGAGGGGGAGAAGAGGAAGAAGGAGTGTGAAATACATGTGCAATAACTCAGGGATGTCTTAATGCATGGGTGCACTGAGCAGTTGTCCGGGGGCCCCAAGAGCATAGGGGCCCCTATAGGCTTGCCAACTTTTCAGTAAATTATTCTGGGAGATTTAATAAGAACCTTCAAACCCTCCTTATTAAAACGTTTAGGTGAACTAATCACCTCGGTATCAGCTGTGATATTGCTGTAGTGAATACATATCATGACATTGATGAAAACATACTTCTTGTACATCTTCTAAGATTTCTTAACAGTCCATGTCAGTTGCCTCCCCCTGTTATTTTCTAAACGTTTGCGTGAATTAATCTCTGCTGTACAGTATGTTTTTTAATGTTTAAACACTGATTTTGTTAGAGGAACCAATAAATATAAACATAATTTTATCAATAATTTAAATTATCATTCCTGTGAGTGGTTGTGTAGGCAAGGCCCTAGTGCACTGCTTTGCCCGAGGGTCTATAATGCTGTTAAGACAGTCCTGCGATAACTGGGGCTAGTGTGATTGGAAGGAAATGATTTTTATTAATTATTGCACATGCATCGACCTATTCCATATGTAATAGGTTGCAGAGAAACTATAACCTGTAAGTAATGTGATTAAGTAATGTTTTTAAATAATAATAATAATAATAATAATAATAAAAAATATTAAAGTTTAATAATAACTATGCATTAAGATAAAACATTTTTGGGAATTTGATGTTCATTAACCCCTTAACCTCCCTGGCGGTATTCCCGAGCGTGACTCGGGGTTAATTTTCGCTGCCAGAAGCGGTAACCCCGAGTCACGCTCGGGGTAGATAAGATTTACTTACCTCCGCCGCGATCCGCTTCGGGAGGACTGCCTCACAGCCCAGGCAGCCCTCCCACGGCAAATCAGGCCCCCGGGGGCCATGTGATCGCTCTCAAAGAGCGATCACATGGCCCTCTATAGCTGGCTGTGGATCTGCCAGCAGGGGGACTGTTTGAAATATCAGACAGTCGCCCTGCTGGTGGGAAGTATAAAAAAAATAAAAAAAGACAAGTGTAAAAATAAATTAAATATATTTTTATATATATATATATAATATGTATATATATTATATATATAATAGATGTACATATATATATATGATATATAAATACGTATAATTAAAATAATAAATAAATAAAATAATAAAATAAATAAATAAAATATTGAAACAAAATTTAATATAAATTATATATGCATATGTAATTTCATTCTAACTGTATTTTGTTATAAATATATATATATCGGTAACAAAATACATTTAGAATGACATTCTATATATATCTATATATATATATATAAAATACAAATAAGCGCAAATATATATATATATATAGATAAATACATATAATTACATAAAAGATTACATTAGTATACACGTAGAATTTAAATACCTATAAATGCATATATATTAAAATTCTACATGTATATTTAAATAATCTTTTAACGTAATTATGTGATTTGATTAATTAAAATTTGATTGACATGCCTGACATGGGGGCGGAACTGGGCGGGTAATTCAAATGCAAAAAAATGGTACCGCTTTTGGTACAAAATTCCTGACATAATCATACCGCCAGGGAGGTTAAGGACCAAACTTCTGGAATAAAAGGAAATCATAACATGTCACATATGTCATGTGTCCTTAAGGGGTTAAGGATTATTAGTCCATGTTTGTACATTTTCTGGAATGCTCATGTTAATGTCTACTTGGGTTGAGATTGTGAAGTACTGACACAAACAATGCCACTCCAAGTGTGCGAGTGACTCGGTTCTGTGTTTGCAAGCCTAAAACAAATATCATATAAATGAATAAATAAGAGTGCAGAGTAAGATATAATACCAAAAAACCCTGGTAGAAAATAGTCGGTTAGTGCGCAAATGTTAAAACCACTCCTGTAATATACAGACAATGCATGACATACAAGTGACTGGTATGAACACAATTAAGTGAATACATGCCCAATCTAATAGTGTGGAAATAAGTGTGCATGCAAAAAAATAAATAAATAAATACTATTATAAATACTATTATTGAGATATCCAGCAATAATGTTGCACACTTAGATACGTGCACAATAAGGAATCCAGAGAGAAGAGAAGAACTAGTGCAATTTTGTAACACAAGTAAAAAAAAAAAAAAAAAATAGACTCTGAAGGTAAACAACTCACAAAATGAGTGGATAAAGTACCACTAATAACTTAAGGCTCATGGAGGATCAGCCCCTTGTGTGTTCAAGATGTAACAAACTTTATTCCAAATAAAAATATAAAAACAAGCTCACAAAGTTCCAACTCTTACTCCTAGCTCTCTGCTTCCTGGTTTCGGCTCATGACGCGTTTCGCCCCCTAGAAACTCAGAACTGTATTAAAGGCTGGTGAGCTCACCGGGATATCTGCAATTTCAAACTACAGAGCTTGCTTTTATGTTTTTATTTGGAATAAAGTTTGTTACATCTTTACGTTTTGTGGCTGCAAGTGTGTCCATAGGATCCCACACACTAGGATCCCACTTCTCCTGGAAGAGCCACTATTTGGGGAAACATGCGTCGGGACTGATTTAGCAGTGTTTGGCAGTGAGACTAGGGATGATGCTGCAGCTATGTTCAAAGATGAAGACAAGCACCCACACTGTGATTTTAGTATAAGATCTTTACTTATAATTATATTTATTTTTCTTTATATTTTTTGTTGCTGTGGGTGAGCTGGAAAGGGGTTTGTTTCACTTCATAGTATACGTGTCTGGGACTCCGGGAGGCTTGGAGGTTTAGACTTTTTTTAAGGGGTGCCCTTGAAGGCACATTTGGGCATAAATGTTGGCTATCTTTCAGGTCCTTTCCCTATTTATAACCGTACCTTCCCAGCATTTACCCTTTATCTGCAATTTGGCATCCGGTACGCATTTTCTTTTCCCTCCTTTTTGTCAGCAATATCCACTTTTTGGTTACTTTATTTTTTGTTAGCACAATTTATTTAGAATTTAGGACTTATTTGTAACTACTTTCCAAACCCACACGTTGGAGTTTTTTTTTATTATATTATATTTATTAAAGGTTTTTTATTTAATAATTTGTTTATGGGTTGCTCCTCCATCTCTATAGGTCAGGCTTGTGAGTTTTAAAATAGTCTCTACCTCCGATCCTCCCCTTGTTCTCGCTTTCATGACTATAACTGAAATAATTATGTCCTTGTTATTGTCCTTATTATTGGAGCTACCTATGTGGAATTATCTTGCATATACTGATATGTTGATATTGTGAGCTGTGAAGCTGTGGTCAGTTATCATCCACTTGAAGAATGACCCCCAATTTTTGGGTGGTGGAGCATTTCTGTCACATTCTTGGTGCTCCATTCTTCTGAAATTGGCAGCTGTCTCGGAAAACCTGCATTAAACAGAACACTTACCCAATACTTCTTCAACTCTCCTTAATCCACCTCTATTTTAAGTTTGAAAAGTAGAACTGAACACTCAAAACACGCAATCGACAGTTTAACAGAAAATTATTTTATATTTTACCATTCAAATTCAGTTCACATTCGGTCAACCAAATGTGAACCGAATTTGAATGTTAAAATACGAATCTTTTCTGTAATACAAAATTTATAGAAAATATTTATATTATATTTTGCAGCACACTGAGACTGGCCAGTTTTCATTTTTTTTTAACACTTACTGGTTGATACTCTGATGTTTTTCCCTGAGTAATGCCCAGAACAGCACTAATACCATGAAAAAAATATGATGCAAGCTGTGCTTGTAAATTGCAAGAAGAATTGTTATCATTTTACGATTAAACCAGCTGGTAAATCAACCCACTTAATGTTTTACTTTGGGATGTTACAGTAATACATATCAAAATGTAAAATATACGACAAAGTTATTTAATCTTAAGAAATATATTTTCTAAATCAGGGCTGTCCAACCTGCGGCCCCCCAGATGTTGCTGAACTTCAACTCCCATGAACTTTTCCTGGAAATCTATTTCATTGAAATAATCATGGAAGTTGTAGTAAACTATGCATATGGTATTGCTATTCAGAATTTGTATTGCATAGAAACATAGAAACATAGAAACATAGAAACATAGAATGTGACGGCAGATAAGAACCATTCTAAATACTTTCATTAGTCCCTGGCCTTATCTTATAGTTAGGATAGCCTTATCCCTATCCCACGCATGCTTAAACTCCTTAACTGTGTTAACCTCTACCACTTCAGCTGGAAGGCTATTCCATGCATCCACTACCCTCTCAGTAAAGTATTACTTCCTGATATTATTTTTAAATCGTTGCCCCTTTAATTTAAGACTATGTCCTCTTGCTGTGGTAGTTTTTCTTCTTTTAAATATAGTCTGCTCCTTTACTGTGTTGATCTCCTTTATGTATTTAAATGTTTCTATCATATCCCCCCTGCCTCGTCTTTCCTCCAAGCTATACATGTTAAGATCCTTTCCTGGTAAGTTTTATCCTGCAATCCATGAACCAGTTTAGTAGCCCTTCTCTGAACGCTCTCTAAAGTATCAATATCCTTCTGGAGATATGGTCTCCAGTACTGCGTACAATACTCCAAGTGAGGTCTCACCAGTGTTCTGTACAATGGCATGAGCAGTTCCCTCTTACTATTGCTAATACCTCTCCCTATACAACCAAGCATTCTGCTAGCATTTCCTGCTGCTCTATTACATTGTCTGCCTACCTTTAAGTCATCAGAAATAATCACCCTTAAATCCCTTTCCTCAGATGTTGAGGTTAGGACTCTATCAAATATTCTGTACTCTGCCCTTGTTTTTTTACGTCCAAGATGCATTATCTTGCACTTATCCACATTAAATGTCAGTTGCCACAACTCTGACCATTTTTCTAGTTTACTTAAATCATTTGCCATTTGGTTTATCCCTCCTGGAACATCAACCCTGTTACATATATTAGTATCAGGGCCGGCCTTAGGCAATTAGGCACCCTGTGTTAAAAGTCTTCACGCCCCCCCGTCCCCCACCAAGTTGCCTGTATACAGTCACACACACAGGCACAGGCAGACAGTCACACAAACAGTTATAAGCAGACAGTCAGACACGCACAGTTACAGACAAATAGTCACACACACACAGTTTCAGGCAGACAGTCACACATGCTCAGTTACAGGCAGACAGTCACAGAGCCAAACACACAGTTAAAGGCAGACAGTCACACACAATTACAGCCACATAATCATGAACAGTTACAGGCACACAGTCACACACACAGTCACAAGCAGACAGTCACACATACTCCATTACAAGCAGACAGTCATACACAGTCGGTTACAGGCATGTGCACACACACACACTCAGTTAAAGGCAGTCACACATTCAGGCACAGGCACACACAATGGCACAGCTACAGCGACACACACAATTGGAGTTACACACAGTCAGACAGTCACACACACTGATTAGTATCATCAGCAAAACCTTCTCCATCAAGACCTTCTCCAATATCACTAATAAAAATATTAAAGAGAATGGGTCCAAGTACAGATCCCTGAGGTACCCCGCTGGTGACAAGCTCATGCTTCGAATATACTCCATTGACTACAACCCTGTGTTGCCTGTCACTCAGCCACTGCCTTACCCATTCAACAATATTGGAATCCAAACTTAAAGGACCACTATAGGAACCAGACAACTTAAGCTAAATGAAATAAAAAAAAGTTTCAGAGAAACTGCTATGTTAACACTGCAGGGTTAATCTAGCCTCTAGAGCCTGTCTACCTGACAGGCACTAGAGGTGCTTCCGCGATTTACACAGAGTAAATTGCACTTATTTGATGTTGGAAATCCTCACAGACCTCTAGCATTAAAAAAGATCCCCATAGGAAAGCATTGAGTAATGCTTTCCTATGGGTGGGTTTGAATGCGCGTGTGCCTCTGGCCGCGCATGCGCATTCGGCTCCACTCGGGAGCTGACGTCGATTTAGGAGGAGAGATCACCAGCGCCGATCGAGCCCGGCGCTGGATTAAGGTAAGCAAATAAATGGTTAATTAACCATTTATTCGCCACAGAAGAGGCCCTAGTCACCTAAACTCTGACTAGGGCTCTATAGTGTTAGGAATACGTATTTGTATTCCTAACGCTATAGCGTTCTTTTAAAGATTGCAGTTTATTGATAAGCCTTCTATGTGCAACAGTGTCAAAAGCCTTACTGAAATCTAAGTTAGCAATTACATAAAATTTTAAACATTTTTACTTTTTCAGCTATTTCACATAAAAATGCATATGGTATATTTATTTGTTAGTTTTATCTCCGCACTGTATATCATTTTCTATTTCAACATTATCCTATTAAAACTGAAACTATAATAAACTGCCACTCAAATTATATAAAACATTTTATTTATTTATCTAAAGGGTAACGATAATCTCTTTTATGGATAATGGATAATCTCCATTCTGAAATGGTTCACATAATCCATAAACTTTATTGAACATTAGACTGAGATTTGTTTACCATTGTAAGAGCAGTATTTTTAAGTATGAGTGCTTGGATTTATGCATATAAAGTGGTATGAATGTTAGTAGATGAGATGTATAACATGATATGAATACTATTTTCTAATTAACCATAAAGAAAATTATGTCTCAAGGCATAGTCTCAAGGCATAGTGGAATGATCTCAATATTCATTGCATATGTATTCATTAATTAATACTCTTACAACACAGTTTCTAGAATAAATAAGGCCTCAATTTAAAAATGTAGCTTATTTTTATTATTTATACTATTATGCGTACTTATGAATATTTAACAGAAGGGCTTGGAAATATTGTCCATTGACATAAATTAGCTAGGATTTCTTCATATTTAATTTAGTTCAAGCCTAACCTCAAGCATATTTACAGATGATGGATTTTCATTAGGGTCATTTTAGTTTTTCATCCTTGGGAGCTGATAAACTGAGTATCAATAGCTAAAGCAATAGTTGAATCTATTAGTCAGCTGGCAATTGAATTCAATCTGAAAATGAATTACGTTGGGGAGAAAACTCTGTAGAAAAATACAATATAATTATTAGACTTGGAGATTTGGTTTGGGCTGAACTGCAATTCGGTCGAGTTCAGACCGATTAGGGGATCAGTGAAAATTTAGATATTCAAACAGCCACATGCCAGAATGTTGGAGAAACCGATTCTTGCAATGCCTAAATATGCTCATTTTAATTCAATGCACTAGAAACAATGCGATGGGATGGGCAAACAGCTGTTTATTTATTTGTTTTTCATTTTTGGTGGGGAATAATAAGCAGCGTAGTTGCCATGACCACTATTAGTGTTCAACCTCAGGATAGTGAGATTAGTAGCATGTCCATTATGGTTTCATTCACCACCCAATTGGATTTTTCAGCCTTTTCACACTGCAATAACTTGTGCTGAAGCTTCCACTGACACTGCAGCTCCTTCTACCATAGCTACATTAGTGTATTTGGTTTTATGCTGCCCTAGGCATGACTAAACATTTGCACCCCATAATCTAAATTTGCTCTACCTCTTCCTGTCAAGGCTGCACCTCTACCTGTTTAAGACCAACACACACTTGGACTGACAGATACACGTCTTCACTGATACAAAGACTAACATACACTCACAGACACACACTGTTTAACCAACACATGCTTTTACTGACTGACACACACTGGCACACCCACTCACTGACAGACTCACACTCTCTCATACACTGACATACGCACCCTGACATACACACACCAACATTCACATACCCTCATTGATTTGACATACTCTGACAAATACATACACATCCACTAACAGTCGCACACACTGACAGACACAAACTCACAGACACACACATATAATGACGGCCACTGACACACACATTCACTGACATACACTCACTCAGAAACACACATACACTGACAGGCACACACATTCAAAGACCCACGTACACATTCACTGACAGACAGACACATACACTGACATACACTCACTCAGACACACACACATACACTGAGCGACACACACATACACTGAGCGACAACCACATACACTGAGTGACAACCACATACACTGGGCGACACACACACACACTCGCAGACAGACACACATTCACTGACAGACATGCACACACTGATGCTGACATACTCACACACAGATTTTCTCAAACACTCACAAAATGTAATTTTTTATTTTGATTTAAGTCCACCAAACCTTCTTTACATAAGGAGAGCTAGAATGGATTTGTTCCCTTAAGTTCAGTGGGTATCATCTCCCTGGGGCCCAGTATGGTTGCTTCCTCGCAGCAAGACATGTGAGGGAGCAAAGCAAGAAGATTACAGCTCCCTTGCCACCACCTCTATGCCACACAGCCGTCAGTCACCTGTCACAGGGGACCCTAAGTTTGCCTGCCAGCCAGCTCTTGGGCTCCCATGAAACAAGGCTAACAAAGGATTTGTTAAAGTTGCCAGGATGTTTGTGGGTGGATACAGCTCTGCACAGCTAGTTTAAGTGTTACAGCTTGTGTGTTTTATGGTGGTCAGAGCATGGGATCAGTGAAACCAGTGGGCTTTTTGCCATTGCCTGTATAACCTTCTATTTCATGGAGCCTCCCCAAGAAGCAACTATGGGAGAGCTCAGCAAAGACTTTGTCAGTGCTATTACAGTTACTCTTTATTGAAGAGATAGAGCAAAGTACACCAGTAGTGACCCCAATGACTGTGAACCTGCCACTTTGCCCATCTCTTTTCTGAAAATAGTTGGAACATCATATCCTTAAAGTGCCAGAAGTTGCTTGTGCGGTGAGATCATTTTAAAAAACACCACCTTCCTTCCCATTAGCATTAATCAAACAACTGCTAGTGTAGAGACTAGTGTTATGCTTCCACAGCAACTAATACAAATCCACCTGCATTTTCATCAGCCACAAGGCAAAGGGTTGAAGGTAATATATTGCACCAAACCAAAGTTTGGCATTACTTTTATATCCTCCAAGAAGACCAACTTGCAAAGTGTAAATTTTGTGGCTATAAAGTGAGTTGACGGGAGAGCGAATGGTCATCTCACTAGTGCTGGTATGCACCACTGCAAAGTCTGTATTACTGAAAGAAGTTGCAGAAAGAGAACTTACTAGGGCAGGCAGGAGCTCCATTGATACTACACATGATTCTGTACAACCAACTACCACTATTGGTACTCCATGCACTACTACCATACTTAGTCAGAGCAAGGGCAATGGTAAGCCTAGTGTCACTAGATGACAAGGGCGGGAGGACTCCCTGTTCACATCATTCCAGAGCCCACCAGCCCACTCTTGTACATTTTGGTTAATTTCACACATGAAAAGCACACTTCAGCAATGATATTGCAGGCAATTATATGAATGGTGCTACATTGGTTTGGAGATGATGCTGTCACCCATCTGCATCTTGGGTTCATGGTCACTAAAGGAACTGCTAACATGGTCAAAGCTTGCTGTTTTGCATGCATCACACATCTACAAAAAGGGTGCTCTTAAAACTGCTCTTCACTTTAAAGCTTGAGGCTTCATCATTTGCCAGGTGATGTTGTTTCTACATTTGTTAAAGTAATCTAAAATCTGGTGGTGAATTAAAAAATAAATCTAATACATTTTCCAAATGCCTTCGATGTAGTTGTTTTGCTCTGTCTGACTTGTTGGCTACATCTGCCTGCTATTTATTCAGATGCAGTTGGGAAAAGCTGATGGGGTACACTAGAGGGACTTCCAGGGTTCGATCCTGCAAAGATTGCAAGATCGACATTTAGCATTTCCACAGTCTGCATCTCTCAATGCTTATTGGCAGAGCAAGGCAATTTTTATGTTATGCACACTAACCTCTCAATGCTTCTCTATGGGGAGGCATTGGATTGGATGAGATCATCAGGACTGATGATCTCAGCCAGGGAGGCCACATGGAGACCAGTGCAACGGGGGAAATAAGGTAAGTTAGATCTTTTTTTCTTATAATACATAATTGGTAGCTATGTGTATATTTTTTTATATATATATATATATATATATATATATATATATATATATATAAATGTGAAAAACCCCTGCACTCCAACCCAAAAATCCATAATACCTGGTGCTCTGGTTGCTGGATAATAAATAAGGAAAGATACCGGCACTCCAAGGATTGTTCATTCAGAAATTCTTCTTTTATTTAAGAAAAAATCATCGACGTTTCAGCTCCCCTAAGGAGCTTCCAAACCCCTCATTCTTGAGATGAGAAATAACTTCATAAACTGGATGTCTGTAGGTCTCTTAATTTGTATAGTAATCAAAAAGGCGAAGCAGCTTCCACCTCCACAAGGAGAAGATGATTCTCTCTTTCTATTGTATTTTTCTCCTTTCGTTGAACCACACTCTACCAGAGCAATGGGGACATCTTAGGCTGCCTGGGATAATGTTCTAACGGAGGCAATCTGTAAGGCAGCTACATGGACTTCAAGTTCTACAAGTACCAGACACTACCTGTTGCACATACGGAAATCTATAGATGTCCTTTTCAGAATGACTGTGCTTTCTGCAGTATCTCATGATTTACCTAAATAAAGATGTTTTGCAGCAGTTTGGTCTCCCTCTCTTCTTGCTTGGGGAATCCCCATGAGTGATGCTGCTGTGGTTGGCCAGGAAAAAAGAAAATTCTTACCATAGGCACCAGAGATTTCATTTATTGGCCATTCTCACGGCAGCATCAAGCATCCCACCTTTCTGGAGTTCTTTATAAGAAGACTAACTACTCACCTCTAAGGGGGGATTTATTCAATTAAGTTTAATCATGTACTGTCCTGCAACCTGAGTGGTGGAATTTAACCCATTAGTGATGCTGCTTTTTGAATGGCCAGGAGAGGACAATTCTGGTAGGTATACATGGTAAGAATGTTCTGTTATGTATATATAGAGGTAGCTAAGGGATGGGGAATTTGTCCCATAAATATATTATAGCCACTCTAGTCTATACCATTAAATGTGATCCTAACTGCTAATTAAAAGCAGTATTATTGTTTGATCAAGTTGTTATTGCCTTATCCCCATAGAAAATGCAATTTCTCACAATATTAACTGATTGATGTAGGATTTCGGTTGCTGCTTCATATTCTTTTTCAGAAAGCATGTAAACGTAAGTTGTAATCTCCAGCTTCAAAGAAATGCGTTATTGATTTGTTGTCATTAGTTCACAGGTAGAATTGAGCATCTTTCTGCTTCAGCGCTGTCAATTCTGTCTGCAAAACATTCCTTCCAAAGAACCTGGTTCTTACACACCTGCAATGATATGTAGTTGGTCAATAATATATTTTAATTTTCATTCATCTTAACCTCGGAACAGCCATAAATGTCCTAAAGCCACATAGAAAATCCAATATTAGTTTCTGCAGGACTATTCACTGGAGGGAGGAGGCATGTATGCCCCCTCTCCGTTTATAAATCAATGGTCTCATATGTCTAATAACAGGTGCCTAAGCCATGAAGAGTAATTAAATATTTATACCTACACTCTTTATATAGTTATGTAAAGATCTTAATTTTGATCAAATATGCCAGGCCTATCAAGTTTCCTAAGGACTTATATTGTTAGGGATTGTACTAGTTTTTGGACTGGTTGCTTTCTTCGGTTCTAGCCATATGTTCATATGAATAGGACTTAAACCATCGTCCCAGCTATACTTTGATGGTCATTGCACCTGCTTTGTGTTAAGTGTTACGTATTTTTCTATTTCTTGGCTGACTGCCTAAAGTAACATTAGTTGCCTGCAATGATATTCCTGTTTGAGTAGGAAGTACAAGCGCTTATGTATATAGGTCAGTAATCTGGATAGTTCCAAAGTTATATATTGTTGTGAGCTGCTATGTCACCGTGTTTATCTTTCTATCAAAGATAGTGGAAGTAGAAGGGATATCCGGTGTAGCGCTCTAATAATAGTGGATATACAGAAATAATAAAAAGGAATCCTAACTGTACCTTAATAGTTCATATACTTTTATGAGTAGTATCACTCTATTCAGGGTAACCTTAAACAAAAAACACAAATATACAGAACATAGTGCAACCTGTATACAAAGTGTAAATACAAAAAGGGAGTGCGTAGATTACTAACTCACACTTTCAAGAGCTATCACACTAGCTCAGGTATATGCGCCTTAGGGTCCGTAGAGGCGACCCTCACCCTCCTTTCAGTCCAAGTTTTCTCCAGGTGCAATGTCCTAGGTAATGGGTATAGGAGGGAACATATAGCGTAGTACAGTCTATATATATAGAAGGTATAGTACGAGGTAATGTAGATATACTCACAAACGCGGAGCCAATGTATCGGCTCGTTTCATAAGGTGTATGTGGTTAAGGACCACATTCCTTCTTTGTTAAAGCAGGTAGAAATAAAAGCCATAAGTTTGAAAAATATATATATGTAATTTATTATGGAAAAATTTATATAACATGTAACTTTAAAATATTATGTAGATAAAATAACACTAGTGGCTTATAGTCCAAAAAGCAATTCTGTCTGCTCACTGTTCATCCAGGACGCGTTTCACCAAATTGGCTTCCTCAGCTGGAAAAAATGTTCAGAAGATATTGTGGACTCCTTCCTGCTTATATACCTTTATTAATTGTGGGCTTCAGGCTTGTATTTCGCGGGCAATTTCCATGGGAACGGAGATGTCCTGTGTTTCAAGCCTCCTCTTCGTTTTTTTACTTCCGGGTATGGTCACTTCCGGTTTCGGCTCCATTAGCATTATGCGTTCCACAGTGCGTTCCACAGTGCGTTCCACCGTGCGTTCCACTTATATGGCCGTGTTTGAAACTGTCCTTTGCCATATTAGTGGATGTTGTCCTCGGAAAATTTATGACATTGCATCAGAGAGAGTGGCAATACATCCAATGTACATATATTAGTTTATATATCCCTTGTGAGCCATATGTATATATATATATATATTTATCACATGCATGGCTATTTATTTATGTAGTTAAAGAGACAGGTACTAATCTAAAATTATCAAAATGTATATATTGAGCTATTTAAAAACCCTAGTGATTATCACATTAGGTAAAACTTACAGGGAATTTATAAAATCACAAGAATGTAATATGAAGTATGGGTGGGAGCAGCCCTATATGTAAAAAACTCCAAGGGCAATGGATGAACCCCAGAACAAATTTGATTTCGAATATGAGATATACTAGAGGTGTAAATATATATATATATATACATTTAAAAAACTTGTAATATCACAAAAAAAGGTGGCTTAGTAGGACCAATAAATACCATACACAACATGCTTACTAGATAAAAAGGGAAATACTAAAAGGAGTGGATAAAATCAATCAGTTAAAAAATGGCACATTTCAAAATCTGAATTAAGACCGTACGGAATGAGACTATTTAATTTAAAAATCCATTCCATTTCTATTTTGCTGAGTTTTAAATTAAAATTTCCTCCTCTCCAATCTTTAGATATTTTATTTATTCCCAGAAAAATTGTACCCTTTATCTCACAATTATGATGAGTTTTATAGTGTGATGACACGCTGTGTTTTTCGAAGCCTTTACTTATATTTCGACCGTGTTCTTCTATTCTTATGTGTAGAGCTCTTGTGGTTTTACCTATATATTTTAGCCCACATGGGCATTGCATGAGGTAGATCAAGTTTTTCGAATGGCATGTTATGAATTCTTTAATCGGATATTCTAGCCCTTCATTACATGTGAATTTTTTTATATGTCTTTTTTTATTTTCCGTTCTTTTGCAGGCTAAACACATACCACAACCAAAAAAGCCCTTTTCTGTGTTTAAGAAAGTCATGCTGGTATTGGGTTTGTCTTTAATAAAGCTGGAAGTTAGGGACTTCTTTAAATTATTGACTCCTCTGTGAATAAAGCGAGGTTTCTCCGGGAGAAAAGTCTTTAAGGCTGGATCTTGGAGGAGGATGTGCCAGTATTTTGACACTGTCTTTCTTATTCTATAATTATTAGAGCTATAGCTACATATAAACGGAATTCCATTATTAATAGGTTCCTCTTTCTTTTTGTATTTTAAGATGCTGGTTCTCTCTATTTCTTTAATTTCCTGTCTTGATATTTCTAATTTTGACTCTTCATATCCCTTTTCTATGAAATCTGATTTGATTTTATTGGACTGGATTTCGAACATTTCTACATCTGTACAATTCCTTCTTATTCTAAGGAATTGTCCCTTAGGGGCATTCTCTAACCATGGTAGGAAGTGGCAACTGTCTCTTCCTATAAAGCTATTGGCTTCAACAGTTTTAAAATGATTTTTAGTTTTAATAGAACTGTTCTCTATATATATATGCAAATCTAAAAATATTACTTCTTTTTTGCTCCAGTTGCTTGTTAATTGGATCCCCCATGTATTGGAGTTTAAAATATTTAAAAAGACAGATAGATCTTCCTCTGGTCCCTCCCATATAAAAAAGATATCATCTATATAACGGCCATAGGTAACCAAGTTCTCCACCCAGTCATGTTGGCCATAAATAAAATGGTCTTCCCAGAATGCCATAAACAGATTGGCATAACTGGGGGCGAACTTGGTTCCCATGGCCGTACCCTTAATTTGGAGAAAGAATTCTTCATTATACCAGAAATAATTTTTATTTAAAATAAGCTCTATAGCTTCTAAAATAAATTGTATTTTTGTCGGGGTAAGATCTGAACTATGTTCCATAAAGTGTTTCGTTGCTTCATATCCGTATTTATGTGGGATATTACTATATAATGCTGTGACATCACAGGTAACTAGGAAGCAGTTATTATTCCATTTGCATTCATTTAGAAGTTTCAGCATCATCATCGTGTCTTTAATATAGGATTTGGTATTTTTAACTATGGGTTGTAAATGTATATCGACATATTGAGACAGCCTACTAGATATCGAATCTATTCCCGCCACAATGGGTCTCCCCGGGGGATTTTTTAGATCTTTGTGGACTTTCGGTAGGAAATAAAAGACAGGTATTTTAGGATATAAATTATTTAAAAAATTGAATTCTTTTTGATTTAAAATTTCTAGGTTCAGCCCTTTGTTAAAAAAGTTTACAAATATATTATTAATTTCATTACTCGGATTATTGCTTAGTTTCTTGTATGTTTCCGCATCGTTTAAAATTCTTTCAGCCTCCCTATGATAAAATTCTTTAGACATTAACACTATACTACCCCCTTTATCCGCAGGTTTTATAATGAGGTCTATGTCTTCTTTTAGGTCCTTTAGAGCCTTCTTTTCTTGTACACTTAAATTTTGGTTAAACGTTTTTATTTTATCTAATTTTTTTATGTCTGTCATAACCATGGTCTCGAAAGTGGTCATTTTTTCCGAAATCATGTGTTTTGGGTAAAATTGCGATTTTGATTTCAAATCTGTATATGCCCTATTCTCTGATTCCATTTGACGTTCTATTGGGTTTTTCAGGAAGAATTTTTTTAGGCACAGATTTCTCTTGAATCTATTAAGATCCACAAAAAAATCGAATTTATTCAGAGGTTGGTTAGGGGCAAATTTTAATCCTTTACTTAATACCTTTTTATGGTCTTCTGTGAGGATTTTATTGCTTAAATTGTGTATCCCTTTCATTGATGTTGAGTTCTGTATGGTTTCTCTCGTCTCTCTTTTTTTGGTGTATTTTCCTCCTCTTGTGCCTCTATACTTAAATCTCTTCTCCTTTTGGAGTGTGTAGTATTTAACTGATCTTCCTCCCGTTTGTGCCTTTCTTTTCCTTTGCTCCTCCAAAAATCCTCATCCTCACATTCATCTAGTACTTGGAATCTATTACTAGTATTGATTGGTTCCTCTTTTCTATATTGTTTGTAGGTATTGTAAGGTCTATATTCTCTTTTCTCTTGTCTGTATTCCTGTCTCCTCTCTTGTCTTTCATCCCTATATCCTCTTTCATTGTCTTGTCTCTCTCTAGCATAGAAATCCCTTCTCCTCTGCTCTTTTTGTCGCCAATGTGGTACTCTCACCTTTTCCCAATCGTCATATGGTCGTCTATTCTGGTAGTGTCTTGGAGGGTAATTTCTGTATTGGTCAAATCTATTTTCTCTTGGTCTTGGGTAATAGTTTCTAGGTGTCTGTGTGCGTTTAGAAGGGGTCCCTTTTAGTTCTTGTCTTTCAACTTTTTTGGGAGTAATTGGTCTTTCCTCTAACTCTGTTCCTCCTCTTTTCTCATAGAGAGTTTTTTCCATATGGTTGTGATTATATTTGGAAAAAGTTCTGACCTGTTTCGTTTTGTAATCCCTGATGTCTCTATAGTATTTATTTTTTTTAGTTTCTATTACCTCTCTCTCTATTTTATCCAGATTATTTTTGATATCCTCTGTTACATTATCGAATTCTTCTTGATTCAATGAATTAAGTATTTCATTCTGGCATCTGTTAATCTCTAGATCTAATTCTTTTATATTCTCTTTCCGTCTTTTGATAATTAGGTTAATGGTCGTAATGGAAAACCCTTCTAGCATGGTATTCCATTCGTCCATAAAACCCACACTATCCTTGTCGAAAGTGGGCATTTTAAAATATCTTAAACCCCTTGGAGTGATTCCATCTTTTAAGTATTTTTCTAGTGTGGCTATTTCCCATTTAATTTTTAGCTCTTTTTGTAACAGTTTTTCAAGTTTATCACAATTGTTATCGTATTCTCTTTTCTTTCTATCTAATGGTTGGGTATTCCAATTGGCCAACTCATTTTCCATATCCACCAGAGTATTTTTCCTTTTATCAAACAATGACATATTAAAACCAAAATAAAAATTAGCTGCTGTGTACAAAAAGTAGAAAGATAAAAATACTTAAGAACAAATAGAGTAGGAAGTACAAGCGCTTATGTATATAGGTCAGTAATCTGGATAGTTCTTATTTTAAATAAAAATTATTTCTGGTATAATGAAGAATTCTTTCTCCAAATTAAGGGTACGGCCATGGGAACCAAGTTCGCCCCCAGTTATGCCAATCTGTTTATGGCATTCTGGGAAGACCATTTTATTTATGGCCAACATGACTGGGTGGAGAACTTGGTTACCTATGGCCGTTATATAGATGATATCTTTTTTATATGGGAGGGACCAGAGGAAGATCTATCTGTCTTTTTAAATATTTTAAACTCCAATACATGGGGGATCCAATTAACAAGCAACTGGAGCAAAAAAGAAGTAATATTTTTAGATTTGCATATATATATAGAGAACAGTTCTATTAAAACTAAAAATCATTTTAAAACTGTTGAAGCCAATAGCTTTATAGGAAGAGACAGTTGCCACTTCCTACCATGGTTAGAGAATGCCCCTAAGGGACAATTCCTTAGAATAAGAAGGAATTGTACAGATGTAGAAATGTTCGAAATCCAGTCCAATAAAATCAAATCAGATTTCATAGAAAAGGGATATGAAGAGTCAAAATTAGAAATATCAAGACAGGAAATTAAAGAAATAGAGAGAACCAGCATCTTAAAATACAAAAAGAAAGAGGAACCTATTAATAATGGAATTCCGTTTATATGTAGCTATAGCTCTAATAATTATAGAATAAGAAAGACAGTGTCAAAATACTGGCACATCCTCCTCCAAGATCCAGCCTTAAAGACTTTTCTCCCGGAGAAACCTCGCTTTATTCACAGAGGAGTCAATAATTTAAAGAAGTCCCTAACTTCCAGCTTTATTAAAGACAAACCCAATACCAACATGACTTTCTTAAACACAGAAAAGGGCTTTTTTGGTTGTGGTATGTGTTTAGCCTGCAAAAGAACGGAAAATAAAAAAAGACATATAAAAAAATTCACATGTAATGAAGGGCTAGAATATCCGATTAAAGAATTCATAACATGCCATTCGAAAAACTTGATCTACCTCATGCAATGCCCATGTGGGCTAAAATATATAGGTAAAACCACAAGAGCTCTACACATAAGAATAGAAGAACACGGTCGAAATATAAGTAAAGGCTTCGAAAAACACAGCGTGTCATCACACTATAAAACTCATCATAATTGTGAGATAAAGGGTACAATTTTTCTGGGAATAAATAAAATATCTAAAGATTGGAGAGGAGGAAATTTTAATTTAAAACTCAGCAAAATAGAAATGGAATGGATTTTTAAATTAAATAGTCTCATTCCGTACGGTCTTAATTCAGATTTTGAAATGTGCCATTTTTTAACTGATTGATTTTATCCACTCCTTTTAGTATTTCCCTTTTTATCTAGTAAGCATGTTGTGTATGGTATTTATTGGTCCTACTAAGCCACCTTTTTTTGTGATATTACAAGTTTTTTAAATGTATATATATATATATATTTACACCTCTAGTATATCTCATATTCGAAATCAAATTTGTTCTGGGGTTCATCCATTGCCCTTGGAGTTTTTTACATATAGGGCTGCTCCCACCCATACTTCATATTACATTCTTGTGATTTTATAAATTCCCTGTAAGTTTTACCTAATGTGATAATCACTAGGGTTTTTAAATAGCTCAATATATACATTTTGATAATTTTAGATTAGTACCTGTCTCTTTAACTACATAAATAAATAGCCATGCATGTGATAAATATATATATATATATACATATGGCTCACAAGGGATATATAAACTAATATATGTACATTGGATGTATTGCCACTCTCTCTGATGCAATGTCATAAATTTTCCGAGGACAACATCCACTAATATGGCAAAGGACAGTTTCAAACACGGCCATATAAGTGGAACGCACGGTGGAACGCACTGTGGAACGCACTGTGGAACGCATAATGCTAATGGAGCCGAAACCGGAAGTGACCATACCCGGAAGTAAAAAAACGAAGAGGAGGCTTGAAACACAGGACATCTCCGTTCCCATGGAAATTGCCCGCGAAATACAAGCCTGAAGCCCACAATTAATAAAGGTATATAAGCAGGAAGGAGTCCACAATATCTTCTGAACATTTTTTCCAGCTGAGGAAGCCAATTTGGTGAAACGCGTCCTGGATGAACAGTGAGCAGACAGAATTGCTTTTTGGACTATAAGCCACTAGTGTTATTTTATCTACATAATATTTTAAAGTTACATGTTATATAAATTTTTCCATAATAAATTACATATATATATTTTTCAAACTTATGGCTTTTATTTCTACCTGCTTTAACAAAGAAGGAATGTGGTCCTTAACCACATACACCTTATGAAACGAGCCGATACATTGGCTCCGGGTTTGTGAGTATATCTACATTACCTCGTACTATACCTTCTATATATATAGACTGTACTACGCTATATGTTCCCTCCTATACCCATTACCTAGGACATTGCACCTGGAGAAAACTTGGACTGAAAGGAGGGTGAGGGTCGCCTCTACGGACCCTAAGGCGCATATACCTGAGCTAGTGTGATAGCTCTTGAAAGTGTGAGTTAGTAATCTACGCACTCCCTTTTTGTATTTACACTTTGTATACAGGTTGCACTATGTTCTGTATATTTGTGTTTTTTGTTTAAGGTTACCCTGAATAGAGTGATACTACTCATAAAAGTATATGAACTATTAAGGTACAGTTAGGATTCCTTTTTATTATTTCTGTATATCCACTATTATTAGAGCGCTACACCGGATATCCCTTCATATTCCTGTTTGACCCTAACAGTGCTGAGATACTTTCATCTTTAGAACAACTGTTACAAATGTATAGAGCAATCTAAACTTGTATGAGTCTAATTAATGTGCCCATATACCTTGTGTACACAGGCGGGCCGAGCATTGCTGGTATATTTTGCCAGTGTCAGCTAACCCTCCTCTGCAAGACTGGTTGGCTGTGCAGTGGCTGTGCACTGTGCCTCTTGTGCTTCCCATTAGTGATGTTGTGAACATAAAATTTTCCGTTCGCAAATGGCGAACGCGAACTTCCGCAAATGTTCGCGAACGGGCGAACCGGGCGAACCGCCATAGACTTCAATAGGCAGGCGAATTTTAAAACCCACAAGGACTCTTTCTGGCCACAATAGTGATGGAAAAGTTGTTTCAAGGTGACTAACACCTGGACTGTGGCATGCCGGAGGGGGATCCATGGCAAAACTCCCATGGAAAATTACATAGTTGATGCAGAGTCTGGTTTTAATCCATAAAGGGCATAAATCACCTAACATTCCTAAATTGTTTGGAATAACGTGCTTTAAACATCAGGTATGACGTTGTATCGATCAGGTAGTGTAAGGGTTACGCCCGCTTCACAATGACAGACCAAACTCCCCGTTTAACGCACCGCAAACAACCGCAAACAGTCCATTTGCACAACCGCAAACTCCCCATTTGCACAAGGTTGGATACCAAGCTAGCCATGTCCCGTTCCTTGTCCTCACTGATGTCATTGAAGGTCTCTTCTTCCACCCAGCCACGTACAACACCAAGGGTCCCCGAAAGGTGACAACAAGCCCCCTGTATTTTTTTTTTTAAATGTACACTACTGTTACACCAGATATGAGTTGCACTGGTGTGACACTGTGCCCTGGCAGGCCCTGAAACGCACACGTGTGAAGGAAACTGACTGCTATTATATTACAGTCAAAAAAGTTTTTGTTTTTTGTTTTTTTTAAATGCAAGCTATTGTGACACCAGATATGAGTGGTGGCACTGGGCAAGTGGGCACAGTATACACTGTGAGCCTGACACACACGCTGGCAGGCAGGCAACTGCAATTAGATTACACACAAAAAAAGAAAAGCAGACTGATGTTCTAGCCCTAAAAATGGCTTTTTGGGCTGCTGTCCTTACAGCAGAGATCAGATGAGTCCTTCAGGACTGTAGTAGACACTGAATACACTAGCCTAGCTATCGATTTCCCTATTAAAACAACAGCAGCTACACTGTCCCTCCTCTCACTAAGAATGCAGCTTCCGGGGGGTGGGGCCTAGCTGTCATGGAGGAAAGACACACTTCGTGTGAGCTCCCTCAATATCTCACTTTAAGCAGCTATCAACAAGCGAATTTCACCCCAGAAGGGGATGACCCAGCAATGTTGCTCCTACCTGACCGACCCGACATGCTTAATAGCGGTCAGAAACTCGAGTCTTACTTACCTCCGCGGGGCAAGTGTGGCCTGGTGCTCACCGGGCGGGAGAGGCGGCCGATCTCCCGATCCTGGGATGCCCAGGAGCAGCTACTTCCCGGCAGGAGCTCCGTTACCCCCCCTCAGACGGGTGGGGGTTATCCCGGTCCACCCCTGAGAGGCTGTCTGGAGCTAATGGACGCACAGAGCACAGCCGCCCAGGCTGACATACTCATCTGCGACTCTCCCAATATGACGGCAGCCGCGTGTCCTCCTGGTACCAGCAAAGCATGGCAGGATATTGAGTCTAAGCTGGACAGACTCTTTAATCAATTTTGGAAGCAAATAACAAGCAGGAAGCCCCAACAAGCTCCACCACAGCCCCAACAAGCTCCACCACAGCTAAGCGAAGCAGTCCCCATCAGGGCCGCCACCAGAAATTTTGGGGCCCCTGACAAAGCACAAGGTCTGGGCCCCCCACCCCATCCCCCGCGGCCCGCCCCATCCCCCCCGGCCCACCCACGAGTCCACCCACAGGACTCTTACCTAGTCCGCAAACAATGATGCAGGACTGAATGTGGTGTGTATAGTGGAATTAGAATGTGTGTAATGGATGTAGTGTTTGTGTGTATTATATACTGTTTGTGCAGTGAATGCAGAGTATGTGTTTGTGTAGCGGATGCAGTGTGTGTAGTGGATGTAGTGTGTTTGTGTAGTGGATGTAGTTTTTGTGTGTACTAGATGCAATGTGTTTAGTGGATGTAGTGTGTGTTTTAGACGCAGTGTCTCTGAATAGTGAATACAGAATGTTTAAATGTGTGGTGGATGTAGTGTGTGTACCGTGAATACAGGATGTTTGTGTAGTGGATGCTGTGTGTATAGTTAATGCAGAGTGTGTGTCAGTGTAGTGAATGCAGAGTGTGTGTCAGTGTAGTGAATGCAGAGTGTGTGTTAGTGTAATAAATGCAGAGTGTGTGTGTCAGTGTAGTGAATGCAGAGTGTGTGTGTTAGTGTAGTGGATGCAGAGTGTGTGTGTTAGTGTAGTGGATGCAGTGTGTGTGTGTTAGTGTAGTGGATGCAGAGTGTGTGTCGGTGTAGTGAATGCAGAGTGTGTGTCAGTGTAGTGAATACAGTATGTGTGTGTTAGTGTAGTGGATGCAGAGTGTGTGTTAGTGAAGTGAATGCAGTGTGTGTGTGTTAGTGAAGTGAATGCAGTGTGTGTGTTAGTGTAGTGGATGCAGTGTGTGTGTTAGTGTAGTGAATACAGTGTGTTAGTGTAGTGGATGCAGTGTGTGTTAGTGAAGTGAATGTAGTGTGTGTGTTAATGTAGTGGATGCAGTGTGTGTGTTAGTGTGGTGAATACAGTGTGTGTGTGTTAGTGTAGTGGATGCATAGTGTGTGTCAGTGTAGTGGATGCAGTGTGTGTGTTAGTGTAATACATGCTGTGTGTGTTAGTGTAATAAATGCAGTGCGTGTGTTAGTGTAATGAATGCAGTGTGTGTGTTAGTGTAATGAATGCAGTGTGTGTGTTAGTGTAATAAATGCAGTGTGTGTGTTAGTGTAATGAATGCAGTGTGTGTGTTAGTGTAATGAATGCAGTGTTTGTGTTAGTGTAATAAATGCAGTGTGTGTGTTAGTGTAATGAATGCAGTGTGTGTGTTAGTGTAATAAATGCAGTGTGTGTGTTAGTGTAATGAATGCAGTGTGTGTTAGTGTAGTGAATGCAGTGTGTGTGTCAGTGTAATGAATGCAGTGTGTGTGTTAGTGTAATGGATGCAGAGTGTGTGTCAGTGTAGTGGATGCAGAGTGTGTGTTAGTTTAATGAATGTAGTGTGTGTGTTAGTGTAATGAATGCAGTGTGTGTGTTAGTGTAATGAATGTAGTGTGTGTGTTAGTGTAATGAATGTAGTGTGTGTGTTAGTGTAATGAATGCAGTGTGTGTGTTAGTGTAATAAATGCAGTGTGTGTGTTAGTGTAATGAATGCAGTGTGTGTGTTAGTGTAATAAATGCAGTGTGTGTTAGTGTATGTATGTAATGTAATGAACGTTATTCCCCCCTCCCTGTTTCTTACCTTGTTCAGGGAGGGGGGAAGATTCTTTGATCCCTGGTGGTCCGGTCCGGTGGCATTCTGGGCCCCCCGGCTCCCTGTATTTGCAGAGGGGGCCCAGCGGACTGCATGAGCACTTTCCAGCATTTCTATCTCCTGCGAGACGTGGTTTGCGCGTCGCGCGGAGCGTTGCCATGGTAACCCATGGCAACGCTCTACCGACCGCACATCTCGCGGGAGTTAGACGCAGGGAAATGCTGGAAAGTGCTCATGCAGTCCGCTGGGCCCCCTCTGCAAATACAGGGAGCCGGGGGGCCCGCGGCTGCACATATATATAGCGATGATCGCTATATATATGTGCAGAGTGTAATTGTGGGGCCCTGGACTGCCAAAGCAGTCCGGGCCCCCCAGGACCGCCGGGCCCGTGACAACCGTCACGGTTGTCACCCCCTGATGGCGGCCCTGGTCCCCATTAAAATCCACCAACGCAAAAGGCATCGAAGACGGGACCGGAGGCACAAACAGAAATGCAGAGCCTGCCCCACGTCAAGCACTCGCCTCCACCTTAAGCCACCACAATCCCACACCGGACGTGAAGCTGTTGATATAAATACACAGTTGATAACGTGCAAGCTACACCCTAAACATGACAGCCATCTTTCACAACAATGTACTGCTATATACTCATACTCTCAGTAGTGCAACTAGCCATGATATACGCACGTTCAGCCTAGCATGCTCAAATACAACACACTTCTGTCTAAAAAAAAAAGAATGCAGCTTCCGAATGAATCTAAAATGGATGCTGTCCAGGAGGTGGGAGTGTCTGGGAGGAAGGGTCTGCTGCTGATTGGCTGGAATGTGTCTGCTGACTGTGAGGTACAGGGTCAAAGTTTACTCAATGATGACAAATAGGGGGCGGACCGAACATCGCATATGTTATCGCATGACGTGGGCCAATCAAATGTTATATGATATGTGATGATATTATTAATATCATTCTACCTGCATTTTGATATTATATTAATATTGATATTGACATAGCATGTTTAGGTGAGTGCAACCATCCCCCCATGTTTCCTATATATATTTGGGAGTCTAGCCAACTCCTTGGTTTTGCACCCCTCCCTGTTACAGGTGCCTCATCTCAGGTCCCTATTTAGCCTTGTACTGCAGAGAGCCTCAGATGGAATTTTTTCCCAAGTAAGTGGTTAATCTCATAAGAGCAGACATTAGACTGTGAGAGTAGGACCTGCCAAAGATGGGGTACATTGACGTTGTGGCAGGCTTATGCAATGTATGATCATATAATGTAACTAAATCCCCATTTTTTTTGCCTAGATTAGGTGTTTTTAAAAAAAACTTTTACAAACTAATAAAATCTGTCAACATTGAAGTTGCTGTTTAGTAGATAGGAGAGTGCGCTGGATCTTGTGTATTGTTTATTGTAGAATATGGCCCCCAGCAGCACCCCATTTAAGCATGTTTAGGTGAGTGCAACCATCCCCCCATGTTTCCTATATATATATATATATATATATATATATATATATAAATTTAAAATACACTTAGACAGTGTATGTGTATGTATGTGTAAGTGTATATATACTTAGAGCATATATTTTATATATATATATATATATATATATATATATATATATATATATGATCTAAGTATATATTATTTTATTTTAAACTGTTTTAAAACTTTTTTTTACTTTATTTCAGGCAGCAGAGGGACTACCTGTCATTCCAGGCACTCCTCCTGCTGGCACTGCTACGGACTGCTATTCCGTCCATGTGATCATGATGTCCTCGCAAGGAAGGCTGAACTTGATGGACGCAAGTCTCTTTTCAACTATGTAACTATGTAAATAACTATGTAACATGGCCCAGGAGGGCCTGATCAGCAGCAGGGGGACTCCCTGGGATGCCAGGTAAGTCCCCCCATCGCGATCGCCGGTGTGGGAACGCCGGCGAACAGGTAAGTGAATAGGACGGCGTGCCACCCACCGGAATTTAGAGCCGGGTCCCCAAGGACCGCATAGCATGCCTGCCATCCTTAAGGGGTTAAAAAAAATATTTGCTCTGAATTACTGTGCCTCTTCCTGTATTTTTTGCTTTCTTTTCTTATAGATCTAAAACCAGATGTATAAAACTTTGAACATACAAAATTAAGCCCTGCGCTCAAACTCCGATTACTCCTGGGTGGCAGCATTAACTATACCACACATCAGTCGCAAGACATAGATTAAAATAAAATCCCTATGCACATTTAAATAACTGTTTTTTTTTTAGTATCACTCCAATGGCCATTAAAGTGTAAGCTCACCTGACGCATCAAGGAAAACCTCTTAGGTGAGTCCTACACTAACAATTTATCTTACTGCTTCTAGCTAAAAGGCAAAAAATGTTGGACTATTTTTATAAACCCCTATAGGGATAGGCATAGGAAAATGTTTTTTTATTATATAAAAATGTAAAGTGTTCCTTTCAAACTGGAAGTTATAGGTGTCTGAACAGATACATATAGATTACAAAAAAAAGATCCTATCTACTGGGGAAACCCATTATATAATTATATGCAGGGATAAGGCAAACTGTCACAGACTAGAAACACAACATACAGATTAACACAAGGGATAGGATGGAGTAAGTGTAGATGCATGTTCTGTAAGAATGTGTATTGTATATGCGTGACCTATATTTTTATTCAAGTGTATCAAATGTTTTGTTGATTACAGTTCTCATTGGGAAATTACAGTATGTAAGACAGCATTACATAATAACTTTTATATATTTTGAATGAAGTGCAATTTTCAAAATACACAATACATATATTGGAGATATTAAAGTATCATATCAAAGCTAAGTTAACGATAAACTTAATTTATTTCTAGACCTTAATGTCTTTCAGATACGGCAAAAATTATTTTCTGTATAGAGAATTATCTCGAGGCTAAATTTCTCTCAGTGACACAATTCAAAGAGAAAGGATCATGGAGCAAACACGGTATTGTTACTATATTTGTAAAAATATTTTAGATTTTTTTTCCAAGTTATTTTATATGCGGAATATTAAGAAATGTATTGGTAACAGATATGAAAGACAAATCCCTTTAGTCATAAGAATATACTTAGAAATTTGTATACACATAAACACAAACAACCTTTGCTTTCTTTCATATACAGGGAGTGCAGAATTATTAGGCAAGTTGTATTTTTGAGGATTAATTTTATTATTGAACAACAACCATGTTCTCAATGAACCCAAAAAACTCATTAATATCAAAGCTGAATATTTTTGGAAGTAGTTTTTAGTTTGTTTTTAGTTATATAGCTATTTTAGGGGGATATCTGTGTGTGCAGGTGACTATTACTGTGCATAATTATTAGGCAACTTAACAAAAAACAAATATATACCCATTTCAATTATTTATTTTTACCAGTGAAACCATCTCAACATTCACAAATATACATTTCTGACATTCAAAAACATAACAAAAACAAATCAGTGACCAATATAGCCACCTTTCTTTGCAAGGACACTCAAAAGCCTGCCATCCATGGATTCTGTCAGTGTTTTGATCTGTTCACCATCAACATTGTGTGCAGCAGCAACCACAGCCTCCCAGACACTGTTCAGAGAGGTGTACTGTTTTCCCTCCTTGTAAATCTCACATTTGATGATGGACCACAGGTTCTCAATGGGGTTCAGATCAGGTGAACAAGGAGGCCATGTCATTAGATTTTCTATTTTTATACCCTTTCTTGCCAGCCACGCTGTGGAGTACTTGGACGCGTGTGATGGAGCATTGTCCTGCATGAAAATCATGTTTTTCTTGAAGGATGCAGACTTCTTCCTGTACCACTGCTTGAAGAAGGTGTCTTCCAGAAACTGGGAGTTGAGCTTGACTCCATCCTCAAACCGAAAAGGCCCCACAAGCTCATCTTTGATGATACCAGCCCAAACCAGTACTCCTCCTCCACCTTGCTGGCGTTTGAGTCGGACTGGAGCTCTCTGCCTTTTACCAATCCATCCATCTGGCCCATCAAGACTCACTCTTATTTCATCAGTCCATAAAACCTTAGAAAAATCAGTCTTGAGATATTTCTTGGCCCAGTCTTGACATTTCAGCTTGTGTGTCTTGTTCAGTGGTGGTCGTCTTTCAGCTTTTCTTACCTTGGCCATGTCTCTGAGTATTGCACACCTTGTGCTTTCGGGCACTCCAGTGATGTTGCAGCTCTGAAATATGGCCAAACTGGTGGCAAGTGGCATCTTGGCAGCTGCACGCTTGACTTTTCTCAGTTCATGGGCAGTTATTTTGCGCCTTGGTTTCTCCACACGCTTCTTGCGACCCTGTTGACTATTTTGAATGAAACGCTTGATTGTTCGATGATCACGCTTCAGAAGCTTTGCAATTTTAAGAGCGCTGCATCCCTCTGCAAGATATCTCACTATTTTTGACTTTTCTGAGCCTGTCAAGTCCTTCTTTTGACCCATTTTGCCAAAGGAAAGGAAGTTGCCTAATAATTATGCACACCTGATATAGGGTGTTGATGTCATTAGACCACACCCCTTCTCATTACAGAGATGCACATCACCTAATATGCTTAATTGGTAGTAGGCTTTCGAGCCTATACAGCTTGGAGTAAGACAACATGCATAAAGAGGATGATGTGGTCAAAATACTCATTTGCCTAATAATTCTGCACACAGTGTAATTAGAATGCCAAAAACGCACTCGATTTGAACATCGAAATCTACATTAAAAGTACCATATTCTGTGTATGAATATTCATTGGAAAAAGTGCTTTTACCCCCTTACTCACATCCACCATAAATACATGGAATTTGGTTTATCTTGTGTCGATCTGTAATGTATAACTATTTATTTTCTAATTAACTTCACTAGACCCAAATTCCTACATATCTCTGCTGAGGTTCTGTTTAGTCCTTCTACATCACAGATAATGCATTACAAAATATGCAGCCATAAACTACAAATTTTAAAAAAAAAATACTTACCTGAAGGATTTCTAGGATTTATGATTGACATGGCATGCTTTTCCCAAATCAGGAAGAAGCTGGATACCTTTCAGGCAATTTTACTGCTTGTACTCTTTTTAACAGGAGTGCTCAACAGATCCCATGAGACACGCTAAAATAAGAAATATTTTGATATCGAACTCAGCACTAGCAACAGCATCATTCATGAAAAGACATGAATGAATCTACTCCCAAATTGATAGAACCATTCATGTTTTACATGAATGAAGATATAAAGGATTAGCATGTGATTGGCAGTGACAAAGAGTCCTACAAGAAAGTTAAAAAGAAGCCTGCAGTAAATGCATGCACCACGTGGGGACACATCACATATGCACATGTATTATACAGCATATCTCTCTCTTTTGATGCACTTGAGTAAGGAGTGAACTTGCATCAGCCACGGTTTTTACAAACTGTATGCTGGGAGGCAGTGACCTCCTCTCATCATAACTTGATCAAGAACCATACATGATGCCTTAAGTGTGCCGTTACCTTCACATAGACCGCAAGAGTCATCCATGTGTTTTTCAAAACATAACACGGTTTCTCCTCTTCACTTCTGTATCTATCAAAGACACATTTCTAAAATTAGACATAGGTACAGAAATGGCACTATATTCGACTGAGCATTTACCATAAAAAAAAACTATCATGTAACAGAACAACTATTATAAATAAACCCAAACACGGTAACAGAAATGAAACTGGTAATACAATGTATTTTAGAGGAAAGACATATCAGTAGCTACTAACAGCAGTCAATGCCCAATGATGATTTTCGGTATATAGTATAGAAGTAAAACTATCCAATTTCCAAGTCCCCATGCTGGGTAATAGGGTATACAGTGAAAGCTGCATGGTGAGATGCAATATATAACCAGTAAAGTAGAAATGATTTGCTAAGTGGCAGTGCCTTGCTTTTCAAAACCATCTCACTAGCTTCAAAATTGACAAGCAGAAGCTTCAAATTTGAAATCCAGGAAGAACACAATCAAATTGAATTTATTAAAGCTTGAATGAAGGTTAAAAAAAATACCATTCTTAATATTCGTACACAATATGAGACTTGTGCAAAAATGATTGTATAACACAATTAAACTATTAGACTCAACTCCAAATATATAGACTGTCTGATAATAGATAAAGGACTTAATCACGTTCATTATTCTTTTTTCATTGCCATTTTTCTACATGTATCTTGGCAATTTTACCATGAGTGGTGGGTGGGGGCCCTGAATGAAAATGCGGGGGGACCTATTGTCTCCCTCCGGCCCCCACCCATGATACATGGATGGGGGGCCTAAATTACAATAAGGAGAGGGGACCTATTGTCCTCCCCTCGGCCCCAACCCATAAGGGCAATAGTGCCACCCCCATATTAGGCCCCCACCTGCCGCTCATGGGTGGGTGCCGGGATGGAGGACAATAGGTGCCTCCCCTTATTGTAATTTAGGACCCCTTTCCGCCGCTCATGGGTGAGGGCCGGAGGGAAGGACAAACCCCCCCCCCCCTCCATTTTCATTCAGGGCCCCCACCCACTGCTCATGGGTGGGGGCCAGAGGGGAGGACAATAGGTCCCCCTCCATTTTCATTTAGGGCACCCACCCGCCGCTCATAGGTTTGGGCCAGGGAGGATGCTAGGTTCCCCCCTTCAGTTTAATAGAACCACTCTCGTGGCACGAGTGGGGGCTCTGGAGGGGGGACACTAGGGGGCTTTTTTTTTTTTTTTTTTTTTAACAGTGAGCAGCCACTGGCTGCTCACTGTTTAAAATACATGCCCCTATTCACGGCATAGCGAGTAGGGGCATTTGGGAGATTTTTAATCTCCCTTATGCTAATATGAGTTTCATATTGATTCCCATAGAGTGAGGGAGCACATGGGGGGCTTAGGAAGTGGCCTACAGCTTCTATTTTTACATATTACAAGGAGGGAGCTGCGCGCCGGTAGTGCCTTCCTTGTAATAAACCAAACAAACAACGAAGATGTCTTTGTTCATTCATATGAAATTACTATTCATGTATTTGTCTTTCTGACGAATGAATACATTAAATCCCCGTTCGAATGCTTTGTTTAATCTGCGTGTGGGCAGATGATGTGTACACGGGGACTTCATCCACCCACACAAAAATGGCGGCGCCCAGGACCTAGGTCTGGGCAGAAAAAAAAGATAAAAAAATAGGTAAGATGGGGGGCTTAAGGGTATTTGGGGGGTAATTAGATGTAGTGGAGTTGGGAGGGGGGTTTTAAAAATAAAAATGGGATTTGGACATGACAGTGCCGCTTTAAGTGGATATAGTTACAGGATGCCCTCCCAGAGTAAGTTGTCAAACCATTTAATAACAATTTGACAACTTACCTGGGTCTCACTGGGCACCTGCCTCCACAGGCCTGCATCCGTTGTATTAAGCAGGGCCATACAGGTCCATTCTCATTGGCTGGGAGCATCAGCCAATGAGCACAGTCTGGTGTTGGACCTGCTTAGTTCAAGAAATCTTGTAGGAAAAGTTGGACGTGGCACAGGCACCTGGGGAAGTTGGCAAGTTGTCGAAACATTCTAAAAGAGTTTGAGAAATTACTTTGGGATGGTGCAATGGTGCTGCTGATGCCATAACTACTACAGGACTGTAGTGGTTATGGTGCTTTAATTTTTATTTAATTCCTAATATACCTGTTTTTAAGTGTATATTTTTAACACAGTAATGGTCTACGTGCATATAATAAGTATCGCTTAGAAGTCTCCTCAAATCTGACTGTATTCCATGAGACCCCTTGTCTGCTGCCATAGGTTATAATTTATTTATGTAAGATTTAAATATATGCTTGTACAAATCCATTTGAGCAAATTCCTGTCTTTCTTTTATAAAATAATTTTCAAACTGATCCATAAGTGTATTCAATTAAATCCAGTACAAGTCACAAGATTTCCTGTCTAAATAATCACCCACAAATCATTCCGGTCACTTTTTTTTTATTTGAATTAGCACTGATCGCTTCTTACAAAAGAACCTGTCTCAAATATCAAGTTTTAGATTTGTCGTTTCCAGTTAAATTATATACTGTGAAATGTGTTATTTATTGCAAATGACCACAAAACACTAGTCAATGACTGTAATAGGAAAGATTCAGTATGATGGACAAATATACAACCAATTTCTTTGAAAAGCAATCTTGAAACTCAATACACTCATTAGTAAATGGTGTTTGTGGTTATCCCATTACTGTCCATTATTGAGACACTCCAAAGTCCATTTCCTTTAGCATTTTGCTTTCCACATGTTCCCCTGTTTTGCAAGTAATTAAATAATACATAATATATCTATATGTGGTTTTGTTGCCATTTGTATTAAACAATGCTGGAAACTACCATTACTCACTACTCTGCATGAGTCCATAATATTTGATATGTGCACTTCAATAACAATAAGGAACAAGTGAATTTGATCTAAATTTAAATATGTTATGTTATTTATCCCTGATGCTAATGTTTTATAGCTCTAATAACTTTAAAATGTTATGGCCATGTAAAAATGTTATACCAGTAAGGCCAAAACATGACCACCCAGCTGTAATACCCATGGCAAATGTACCATAACACCAACATTCAGTGGAATTAGCTCTAGGTATTTGGTGTACAGTCCGAGTTGTTTTATACCAATGGCTCAGAATTTACATCTAAAATTAAGAGAGCTCTGAAGAGCTAATATAGTAATCTCATTCCATTGGGTCTTCGGCATGGACCTGCACAAGTCATCCTCCCATTAGTTTTACAACTAAGTGTTGAATTTGCAAGTTGTATTAAGGACTGCAAAGTACATGATTCCCTATGCTTTATCACAGGTAGTCTTGAATGCTGCTATGGGTGTTTTATTTTGTGTTGTTTGTATATAGTGAAGATGTGGGGTATATGTGTGCATACTAGAGCTTGTCTGGTCCCATGTGCCTGCTGTTTGGGAGTAAATCTTCTAAGGTTTATTGAGGGGCACTCTGGTCACAAACATGCTTGAGCAATACACAGTTCATTTAAAGGAACAATATAGTCACCTAAATTACTTTAGCTAAATAAAGCAGTTTTAGTGTATAGATCTTTCCCTGCAATTTCATTGCTCAATTCACTGTCATTTAGGAGTTAAATCACTTTGTTTCTGTTGATGCAGCCCTAGCCACACCCTCCCTGGCTATGATTGACAGAGCCTGCATGAAAAAGAAAACTGGTGTCACTTTCAAACAGATGTAATTTACTTTAAATAATTGTATCTCAATCTCTAAATTGAACTTAATCACATACAGGAGGCTCTTGCAGGGTCTAGCAATCTATTAACATAGCAGGGCATAAGAAAATCTTAATTAAACAGAACTTGCAATAAAGAAAGCCTAAATAGGGCTCTCTTTACAGGAAGTGTTTATGGAAGGCTGTGCAAGTCACATGCAGGGAGGTGTGACTAGGGTTCATAAATAAAAGGATTTAACTCCTAAATGGCAGAGGATTGAGCAGTGAGGCTGCAGGGGCATGTTCTATACAACAAAACTGCTTCATTAAGCTAAAGTTGTTCAGGTGACTATAGTGTCCCTTTAATTTAGGAAATGCTGAGTTTGATCTGTTTTAGAAATGGTTAAAGTGAATCCAATTCTTTTAATGAAATTTGTGGATCTAAAAAGTATGATTCATTTAAGTGTTATTGTAAGGATAGAGATATCCTGATGACGGGCAGTTATATATATACCACTATGGCAGCGTGGTCACACTAGGTGGGATATAGTTTTAAAGTTACTTTAAGTGAGGTATGTATTTCTATGACAGAAACATATACTCTAGGCAAGTATAGGCCCACGTACCATTGAATAAAAGGGATAATGACTGTCCTGTGAGTGGATCGACAACCAGCAGTCGCTGAGTCGTGACTCAAATAGGGCTTTAGAGTGAGGGGTTGTTAGCTGTCATGCGGGCTAACAATGCGGGCTAACAATCCCTGCATAGAAGTGCATATGTGATGTTCTATCTCAGTGTAGGGACATGCAAGCCATTTTGATGTTTCCTCATTAGAGGAGACCTGTACAAAACATTAGAGGGCTTGTTTCAAATATAAATGATCAGCAGACCGCAAATCTATCTCAGTGTAAATCTAGCTACAGTAATCTGTAAGTAATGTGGTGTAAGTATAATACTGGGTAGTGTATAAAATTATAAAAAAAAAAACTTACATGCACACTAGGCCCAGAACAGAAGGATATCTGTCTTTGGATACAATATGAACAAAACAGTAAATTAGAAGGCTGAATTAATATATTTAGGTATTGGATAGTGGATGTAGCTGTGATTAAGCTTGTAATAGAAAAAAAGGATAAATCAGAAAAACTGACAAGAACAAAATGACAGAGGCTAACCAGATTGCTGCCGGCCAGGCAGAAGAGGAAAGTCTCTAGAAGAAGAAAACACTGGGCTGGTCTCCACAAAAACACATGCTCCGGCAGAGTATACAAATCATTGCAGCTTTTAGTATCAACAACATCAACATGAGGACCTGCACCACAGGGGGAAACAATGTCTAAAGAGTTCCACTTTGGACAAATTTATTTTTTTCCCTGTATTGTTCACTTTTCACTTGATCTGTGAATAAAATTAACATTTAGTAGATGTCTAAAAGACATCAATCATCTTTTTTTTCTTTGAATCATCTTTCTTTTGGCACCAGAGATGGCACTCAGAATCATGAAAAAAACAAATTCATGCATTGTCTTGTTTGTTTGTCTTGTGATTTGTCCATACAGCATTTCGAAGTTCAAGAAGTTGCACGACCCTCTGTTTGCTTGTAACCAAATTCACAAGTCTAGCTGCGATGTCTGGCATCATTTGTCTGATATGTACTTTAGTGGCTAAGGTGTCGTATTCCAGAACCATGGAGTGCAGGCAACATTGTGCAGGTATCTTATCTTATTTTAGAGTTTTCCGTCCATGTTGGTTGGGATAAAAGCTACAATACCTTTTTAACCCTTGTGCGGTGGGTGACTAGGACACGATAGGAATAGAGATGGACATTTGTATTCCTAACGCCATAGGGTTCCTTTAATGCATAATTATTGAATATAACATCACATTCCAGTTTAGTCCAGGCACAGTCAAAGCGCACATTGCAACGAGGGATTTAAAGAGAAACTGTTACACTGTTACTGTTTCTACTTCTCTCTCTATGTAATCTGACAAGTGCAAAGGTCACAGTTTATAACAGTGACTGAGAAACTCCAGGATAGTTTGTTAACTATACGGAATAAGAAAACATATTATTAAAAGTCCATTCAAGGTATTTCCCATTTCAACACATTAACAAACATAAAAATGATTGCAAGATCTTTTTTTTGCAGATAGTTGTATTCCAGGTTTCTCTGTGTTGCATATTACAAATAGAATTTTATATCACACATTTTTTGGCCAGAAATGTTTCATGGCTTATTAGTTTGGGTTTTTTTTTTTTTTTTTTTTTTTTTTTTAGAGCTTACTCTCTAAACTCAAAGATATGGAGAATACGTAAGGGAATTGTAAAAGTTAGATCAAAATAGCCGTGCTGGAAAAAATACTAATTAAATGTCTATTCAACTACTTTCAGCATATAATTCCCTTGTCAGTTTCTGCACTTCCAAGTTTCACGAATAACTTCCTCTTGCCTATGACAGTGCCCGAAAATTATATTACTGTTTTATTTTTTAATGTGCTAGGTTTGTGCACAAAGAATTCCGTTTCAAATTGTCATCTGTGATTGACTGCCCTGCCATTCATAACGAATACAAAATCACATCTCATATATTTTACAGACTAAATATATTAAAGCGGCATACCATTTACAAATTCATTCAATAATATCCTGTATCCTGATTTGGATTATCAGTTTGACCTCTTTCATCAACATGAAAAGTCAAATGGCTAAAATAATTTTTTAATCAGCTGGGGACCTTCACAGGAATTTTATTTAATGCGCTTAACTAATTTAAATATCTGCTTCATATATCATAAAAAAAAACACAGACGGAATATTTCATAAAAATGGAAATTTATAATCTAGAAAATTCAGACAGCTGTATGTCATATTACTTACGCTATCTTCTTCTCACTCACGAGGGTACTGTCTTGGTACAATTATTCTACAGATAAAGTTGCATTTCAATTCTTTTTCACATCATTTCTAGTCTCGATTTTTCCATCGTTAATCAGACTTTTTTGTGAACAGAAGAGGTCAAGCAAATTAGGTACTTCAACAAGAATACTGTGCCAGAGCAATTAGCTTCACATGAAATATGTATAACTGGTGGGTTTTCTGACATTGACTTGGGTGTTGATGAAAGCGCAATGCTAATTATTCCTTCGAGTGATTTTCTATGAGATACTGGTGAAATAACTCACACATATCTAGAATAACATAAATATGTACACATTTATACACATATATATATATAGTAAAATGCTTAATTATAATAAAGGTAATAGGTATATCAATTTACATACAAATAGAGTAAGAGTGTCTGTGTTATATTTACATTTGACTTTTTATACTTTTTACTTACTTTTATATTTTGTAATGTTTTTATATACAATTGTGCCCTTTAAAATTAATCAACACAAAACATTTAAAGGGACACTATAGTCACAAGAACCACTACAACTTAATGTAGTTGTTCTCGTGTCTATAGCCTCTGCCTGCAGGGTCAGCAATGCTGCTGAGTTCTAAAGTTCTAGATGCTGCCTTTTCAGAGAAAAGGCACTGTGTACGTTGATGCCTAGTGTCACCTCATGTGGCTGTCACTCTGACAGCCACTAGAGAGACTTCCTGGGTTAGATCCTGCAATATATGCTCTGCCTAGAGACACTGAATGCTCCCGGTAGAGATGCATTGATTCAAAGATCCTCTGTGAGGAGATGAGATGCTGATTGGCACTGTGCAGCGTTTTACTGGCATAATCAAGATTGATGATCTTAGTCATGAAGCCAGTTGCTGCTACTCTCGTGTCTGTCTCCCTCCAAGACAATGGCACTACCATCAGCTCCTTCTCAAAGGCTTGCTGCCTAGGTGTTCTCTTTGATTTCAATCTCTCCTTCACCCCTCAAGTACAGTCAGTCACCAAATCTTGCCACATTTAAAAAAACATACATTGCATCCACCCCTGCCTAAAACAGGATATGGATATGATACTCGTCCATACTGCTATCTTCTCACACCTTAAAGGAAAACTCCAGTGCCAGGAAAACAATCAGTTTTCCTGGCACTGGAGGTACCCTCTCCCTCCCACCCCCCAATCCCCGGTTACTGAAGGGGTGAAAACCCCTTCAGTCACTTACCTGAGGCAGCGATGATGTCCCTCGTCGCTGTCTCTTCCTCCGCGCTGCTCCTCCTTCTGTCTCCGTCGGCCGGTGGGCGAGACTGATCCCGCCCACCGGCCAAGGAGACCTAATACGCATGCGCGGCAATGCCGCGCATGTGCATTAGCTCTCCCCATAGGAAAGCATTGCAAACAATTTTCAATGCTTTCCTATGAGGAAATGAGCAACGCTGGAGGTCCTAAAATAGCGTGAGGACGTCCAGCAACGCTCTAGCACAGATAATCTGTGCTATGAAGGAGGAAGTGACCTCTAGTGGCTGTCTAGTAGACAGCCACTAGAGGTGGAGTTAACCCTGCAAGGTAATTATTGCAGTTTATAGAAAACTGCAATAATTACAGTTGCAGGGTTAAGAGTAGTGGGAGTTGGCACCCAGACCACTCCAATGAGCAGAAGTGGTCTGGGTGCCTGGAGTGCCCCTTTAACTACTGCAATCCGATTCTCACTGGTCTTATGCATTCTCAGTTTGCCCAGCAACAGTCTATAATGCATTCTGCGGCAAGGCTCATCTTCCTGTGCACTTGCACCCTCTCCCCCCCCCCCCTCCTAACCCCTCTCCCGCCAGCGTGTCAGTCCTTACACAGTTTACCAGTAAGATATAAGGCTTAATTTAAAATTCTGTTCCTTGCTTATAAATTTCTACATAACACTGCTCTATGTATCCTTACTAATACAAAATATTAACCCACTTTGCTTTCTCTCCTGCTACTGCGTTATTCAAAATATTTTGTAACTCTTCTCGCAACCTACATTTAAATTACATATTACCCTTACCTCTAGTGTTACTTTACCCCACTCCCCCTATAATGAAAGATCGTTTAAGCAGGGCCCTCAGCACCATCTGTACCTTTATGTCCAACTTTTTGTTGTTGCAAATACTTGTTTGTTAGTCCCCTTATTGTACAGCGCTGTTGGCATAATAATAATAACAACAATAATAATTGTAGCATTGGCTTCAATGCCTCTTCTCTAATTGGACACAAGTCATCAGTAATGATAACTTCACTGGATGTGGCTTGGAGATATGGTGAGAAGACTCTACCAGTGATGGAAAAAAATATGACTTTAAGAGTTTTTAACTGATTCAAAAAATAGGCGATAATTTACCAGCTTTTAAATTAAGATTGAATTGTTGTGATGTGCTTAGACAAAGCTTTAATAATGTTATTCTGCACTTGTTGCCAGTTGAATTGCTACATTGCTCACACACTTTCACTCATGCCACTTTATGGAAGGTTCCAATACATTGAAAATATAATCTGGACAATACATTTTAGAAATAAAATTCATGTTTCCATTCAAATTACCCATGGGAGCCAATAAGAGCTTGTTCAGACCTCTAAGCACATTTTTCTTCAAACTGATCATGCATATCTAGATTACCTCTCTATCAGAGTATGAACAGTCTATAGTGTAAAATTAGCTGAACGACATAGCTTAGGCTTTATAGGGAGGATGAAACATGTTCAGTACTCACAGAGGTCAAGATAAATATATATATATCTTGGAAGCCAAATCACAGTCACCAAATTCCAACCATTTCATTTATTAGACTTGCTCATGCATTTCTCCCTAGAAGTCTTATAGATACAACTTGTTGGAGCTTGGCGACTGTGACTTGATTTGGTTTCCATTCCATCAGCAGACTTTTTTTTTTTAGCTATTAAACTACATAACATAGCAGATATTTTATATTCATTTAAGACACATCACAGGGTTACTATTATTATCACCTACCTTGTAGTCAATGATGTAGAGCTTAGTAAACTAGAATCTCTTGACCAATAGAACAATGTGAATCCGACCAGAGAACAGGTACCATTTAGTAGAACTCTCTGGAGAGTACATGAGTATATCTAAGGCTATAGAAAGTGTATACAGACTATACAGAATAGTAAACTATGCTTCCAGAGCCAGGAAACCGTTACCAAAGCCAACAACAAAATAGAATTCCATGCGGTTTGAGTTATTTAGACTTTTTAATTGTAATACTAATGATCTGTTGTATCAATAAATGTATCATGGTGCATAATCAAGAGTTAAAAATATTTGCAGAAAAAGTTAGAGTCCCATTAGGGCATGACTGATAAAAAAAAAAAAAAAAAAGTAGGATGGGATTGCTATTTTAACATTTTAGTTTTATATAGTATGCATCTTCTTATTTAGTTCATTAAAATACTTGTTACAGTTTAAAAAATTATGAGCTAAACAGATACTTGCTAAATGATATCAAAGCAGGAATGCCATGCAGTTATGAACGGTCTTTTCTTGCAAGTGCCAACCACCATGTTTTGAACTTCAATTTAATTATTCACATGACCACCTGATAATTGTGTGCCTGTGCCTGTACAAGTGACTCTTAATCCTGGCAACTGACTAATCACCCAAGCTGTTGATCTTTCAAACTATCATTTTAGGCAAGTTTGTTAAATGAACACTCCTAGCACCATGATCACTATAACCAACTTGTTGTAGTTGTTATGGTGCTTGCTGTGTTTTTTTTAATGAAGTCTGAAAAGTTTTAGATTAGGAAACTTATATTTTAAATTTCCCTTAACTTTTTTCATTCTTTTTTTTTTTTTTTAAATAGCATGCATAGCCGTGTTTTTGGTTTTAACAGATAAAATGTGATTTTGGTTTCTTTCTATATATAAGAAACAAGAAAAACATCTAAAATTAGGTATCCACAATATGATTATCAGAAGACTCAACAGAACCCATTGGTTGTATATTGTCCAAAGATTATACGTACATAAGCCAGCAAGCTAGAGACTGATATTTCCATTTTGTCATCTATACATCTTATTTTATAACTATTAGTCACAAACACTTGAATGTAATGATTCAAGTACAAGTTTTGAGAAAAATGGAAAATAGGTCTTTATGTCCTGAAACTCCATCAAACATATGTGGACTTAGAGAACAGGTCACCACGGCAACAAGAATAAATGAAGATGCATATTACCATAAAGCCCTAGAGCAATTACATCTACAGTTCTTACAGTAGAATTAATACATTTTGTATTCCGTATTTAACATCAAAAGGAATATGTAAAATAATTTTTCCTAGAAGTTGTCAATGGCTAAGAACAAAAATAATTATAAACTTCAGAAATAGACTATATGCATTTATTGTCATTAAAGCATATTAGCAAAAAGAGAAAAAAAACTTAATAGGTTGAAATGAAATATCATATGCATGTATGAAAATGGTAAATGATACACAAGACATACAGTCTATACATAATGTCTTAGAATATAATAGAATGATCAGGAATAGCTAGATCTAAGACCTGTGTTCTTCAGGGGTCTATATACAAAGATATGACTTTTCAACTTACATTTAATTGAAGGTTGGTTGAAACAAAACATAATTTAACCCCTTAAGGACCAAACTTCTGGAATAAAAGGGAATCATGACGTGTCACACACGTCATGTGTCCTTAAGGGGTTAAGGTTGCTTGCAAAGCAGTCATTAGGGGGGAACTCATAAAATGGGGCTCCCGCCTCAAACGTGACAGGTCACGCAACAGAAAAGACTTGTTGAATAGAATTGTCGAACTAGAATCTTCTCACAAAACATCACAATCCCAAAGTGACTATGACTCCTTACAAAACTTACGCACAGAATAAAAAATACTGTTAAATTACGGAGCCAAACAGATGATCCTATGGACCAAACAAAAATTCTACTCCCAGGGGAACAGATGTGGGAAAATGTAAGCCAACGCCCTGAAAAAACAAAGACAGTACTCTTACATACCCAAGATCAAAACTCAGATGAGTACATTAGTACACACCCCTACGGACATAGCAGAAGCCTTCCGAGAATTTTACCAATCTCTTTACAACATATCCCGCAAAGACAAATTACCCCATGATAAACTCGATTTGACCAAGTCCTTACTTCTACAATAGCCAGATCACCAGATGAAACTGTAACAGAGGATGAAATCAGATCCACCATACTATCCACACTGACAGGCAAAAGCCCGGGCCCCAACAGCTTTTCCAACACTTACTATAAGACGTTCCTCACTGAATTATCACCACATATCCAGAACGCCTTTAACGCAATCTCACCCATAGTGCCCTTCCCTGAATACAGCCCTGAGGCCATAATCACCCTTATCCCAAAACCGGGGAAAGACCCAGAATTTCTCTCATCAACAATGACATGAAGTTGTTTACCAAGATACTGGCAATGAGAATTCACCCGCACTTGGGAAACTTAATCCACCCTGATCAGGCAGGCTTTGTGCTGTCAAGAGAAGCCAAATACACTACCAAAATAATAAACCTTATTCATCACACAAATTGCATCAAAACCCCATTTCTCCTATTGTCAATAGATGCAGAAAAAGCTTTTGACAGGGTGGACTGGCCATTTCTCATATCGACATTGGGCTTCGGGTCACGATGGCTAACGTGGATCTCAGCGATCTACTCAACACCTTCTGCATGACTAAGTTAACAGACAGCTATCACAACCGTTCCAGATAAGGAATGGTACCCGACAGGGATGCGCTCTCTCACCTTTACTCTTCATATTGGTGTTAGAACCACTCCTGCAAGCAATAAGACGTAATCAAAGCATTAGGGGAATAGACAGTGGGGCACACTCACACAAAGTTTCCGCCTTTGGGGACAACCTCCTTTTCAGCCAGATCCTTACCCCCATTACTGGCAGACTTACACATGCATAGTGAGCTAGCTCCCTTCAAGATAAACGTAGATAACAGCAAAATTCTAAACCGTAATGTCCCTACTAGGCTACCCAAGAGATTTCAATGCAAATTCCAGTTTAAAAGGGCAAACCGACACATAATATACCTGGGGGTCAAGCCACAGACCTTTTTGCCACCAATTACGCATCCCTTCTTCATGATAAAACTGAGGACCTAATGAGGTGGAACAAACCACACTTTCGCTGGCTAGGGAGAATAAAAATCATTACAATGAATATCCTGCCTAAAATATTATACATCCTAAATACAGTGCCAATACAAATCCCCAATTCCTTTTTTCACCAAATTAAAAACCCAGTTTCCCAGATTTGTGTGAGCAAATGGCAAACCAAGGCTAGAAATAGAGGTGGAGCAGGCCTACCTAGTATTGAACAGTACCACTCTGCAATCCATTTTGGACGAATACTGGACGAATACTGGACTGGTCCACTAAATACACTTCCAAACAATGGATTTTGGTGGAGTAATCCTTCACTGGGATTCAATTACAAGCTCTACTGTGGCTAGTCAGACGTCAGCCATACCCAACCATTCCATTATTACACTTACTATTAGGGTTTGGAAAAGGCTGGTCCACCTCCCAGATTTCTCACTTGCTTTTTCCCCCAAATATCTGATATCCCACAATTCGGCATTTCCAATTCTCCACAGTTACCCACCATGTTATCTCCCCCTCCCCCCCATACCCGCACTGAGGAGATGGTTTAATGTCAGAATGGTTAAAGATCCATTACAAGAGAGCGGATCTACAAATCCTCCTAGGCAACACAGAGTACATTCCCTCATATAAAAAATGAGATGTGCACATTGAACCAAACTCCCTCTCTATCATTACCATGCAATGAATGGGAACAATAATTTAAAGTGTAGACACAGGGGAAATAAAGTCCATGAATCAACATGCGTGTCATATGTAAATGTAAATGTATACTCATATCATACTTATTTTCTCACAACGTATTGCATGTTCTCCAAATATGTCAGATGTTGGATATACTCATGTCTTTAATGTCGTATACCAACCCTCTGTTTGTGAAAAAAAAATAAAAAAAAAAAATGAAGGTTGCTTGAAGCCTACCTATACTTTGCCAATTTTATTGATATCCAAATATAACAAAAAAAAAATACTTAGTTTACATCTGCCATCTTGAACAGACCTGTATGCCCTCTTGTTGCTGATTTTATTATATAACATTTCAGAAGCACTATAGAGTGAGAATTAACTACAGGCAAGGTATAAAGTCAGTGCAAATATAACAATAAATAGAAAAGAGGTCCAGGCACTCCAACCGCTACAGGAAAATTTATTAGAAGGTACACAGCAATGTTTCGACCCACAACTGGATCTTTGTCAAGCTTTTTTTTGGTAGCTACAATTGATGAGATTGTGCCCATGGTCCAGCTTAGCACCGTCAGCTTTTTGTGGATTGAGTGCGGTTCCTATGAACATATTGCAATATATAACAACAAGCACTTATCCAAACAATGCCTAATCTGTTATGTGCTACATAAATCTATAGATAAGCTACATATGTTATGCCAGGAGTGCACTTTTTAAGGCTGCTATATAATGCTAACCAGAACACCATTCATAAAGTGTATTGAATCTTCTAGTGCAAGGTTTCAGTTTCTACATTCTTTAAAGGGACACTCCAGGCACCCAGACCACTTCTGCCCATTGGAGGGGTCTGGGTGCCAACTCCCACTACTCCTAACCCTGCAAGTGTAATTATTGCAGTTTTTTATAAACTGCAATAAATACCTTGCAGGGTTAACTCCTCCTCTAGTGGCTGTGTACTAGACAGCCACTAGAGGTCACTTCCACCTTCATATCACAGGAAACCTGTGCTAGAGCGTCGCTGGACGTCCTCACGTTGTGTGAGGACCTCCAGCGTCGCTCATTTTCCCATAGAAAAGCATTTAAATTATTTTTCAATGCTTTCCTATGAGGAGCGCTAATGCGCATGCGCGGCATTGCCGCGCATGCGCATTAGGTCTCCTCTGCCGGTCGGCGGGATCAGTCTCGCCCACCGGCTGACGCAATACAGAGGAGGAGCGGCGTGGAGGAGGAGACAGCGGCGAGGGACATCGTCGCTGCCTCAGGTAAGTGACTGAAGGGGTTTTCACCCCTTCAGTACCTGGGGATTGGGGGGTGGGAGGGAGAGGGACCCTCCAGTACCAGGAAAACGGATCGTTTTCCTGGCACTGAAGATTACCTTTAATAGATGTTTTGTTCTTTTTTGATGTAGCTCCTGGCAGGTGAAATCAGTTGCAGATTTTTTCTTTATGACCGTAACTCAGTGGTTCTTTGGAAGAGTGAAAATTTACATCCATTGGCAGAATTATTTATCTTTATTTATCTTAGGCTATTAAACTATGTGGTACAATGCAGAGATTGTATATTCGATTAAGACACATCACAAGGTCACTATGAGTATCACCTTATTTTGGAGCCAATTATGTAGACCTTAGTAAATTATAATCCCTCGATCAATAGAACAACGTGAATCCCACCATAGAACATGTACCATTTGGTAGAGTTCTCTAGAGTATATGAGTATATCAAAATGTGATAAAAGTGTTTGCAGACTAAATAGTAAATTATGCTTCTGGAGCCAGGAAATAGTTTCCAAAGCCAACAGCAAAACAGAATTCCATGCGGTGTGAGTTATTTAGAAATTTTATTCATGATACGTGTGATCTGTTGCAAAGTTAGCAAGAGTTAAAAATGCTTGAAGAGGATCTCAGAGTCCAATTAGACCCTGTTAAAAAAGTAGGATGGGATTGTTTTTTATTTTATATAATATTCATCTTCATATATGTCTCACTGAGTTCAGTAAAATACTTGCTACAGTTAACAAAATTATGATCTAAGCTGATGTTCTAAATTATATAAAAAAATATTAAATAAATATTAAATTAATTATTAAAAACAGGAACACCATCCAGTGATGTACGGTCTCCTTATTTTTATTGTGCATCTAATAAGAGATTATATTTCAAATAGGAGTACTTCCAAGAAGTACACAGATGTTATTTTACACCATAACTCCTTCTGTAATGTGCATTTGTCTAAAAGAGAACAGAATCTGGGTGGCAATATGTCAATTAAAGGTATGTATACAATTATATTCGTACATGGATCACATGATATTAAGTGAAATGAGGACAACATTGCAATTCTATGAGTTGATTTCTTATGAACAACAAAAAAACTAAAATAAGTATGCATACAAGAATATATGTTTTGTTTCATCATAAATTAATTACAGAAATGTAATGGCGGGGGTGTAAGTTAGTGATATAATTGTACAGCGTTTCTTGAATTGCAGGTCTTTTGAAAAACTCAAAATAATTTTATACAGATTTAACTTGTTATGCCTTTAGAACATACTATACAACAACATAAAAATCTATAGGAATGCTAAATGTATTTTTCATAAATATATTGATGGAAAATGACCCTATATTTTTAATTGGCATTTCCAGTTTGCCAGTAGAATATTCCAATTCTACATAGTCCGGAAACTAAACTTTGTTGCTGCTGTTGTTCTAATCTATGTCTGGAGCAGGAGTAGGTAACATTCAGTAGTCAAGATGCTGTGGACAACATCTCCCCTGATGCTTTGCCAGCATTATGGCTGTTATAGCATTATGGGAGATGTAATCCTCAACATCTGGAGGCTAGAAGATTGCCTACTCCTGGCCTAGAGACACTTTCATTCCATCCCTTTAAAATGAATCATCTGCTCTGGAACTGTGCAGGAGTCTTCTGGAGACGAGTGGATGAAATGCACACTCCGGGCCAGTGCAAAAAAATGACCAGAATTTCAGTTCTTTATTAGATTAGCAGAAGAGCACCAGATGTAAACTCGTGTTGAACGCAAGATAACAATTTCTATTGTTTAACTGCATTATGACATACAAAGCAGAATTGAACACATATATACTCATGTTTTTTTTTTTATCAATGTCACTCCACTCTTACCCTTATATGTACCCTTATATTTAATAGGGTACTTATTAAAAAAGGGTCAACATGATGTGGACTGTTCATATGGTTTAATAGGGTAGATTTATCAAAGTGTTCTGTTTTAAAAAGTGGTTTACAGCACTAACAGTGGGGCAATTACCATGGAAACTAGCAGGGATATTCCTTTGGTGACTCCTGCCATTTTACAATTTGCACCACTTTAATAACTCTCCCCAATTGGTACTTTTGTTTTTACTAATTAATAAGACATAATAAAGCTGGTATTGTGCATAATGACAGATTAAAAGGAACACTCCAACCACCATGACCATTACAGCTATCTGTAGTGTTTATGATGGTAAGTGTGCCCCCCATTCTAAGGAGACAAACCATTTTTTAACAGTTTGACTTCTTACCAGGGGATGGCCAGCTGCTGCTCTTCACCTCCTGAGTACCAAAAGTCCCTCAGCAGGAACGTCTATTAGCTCTCATAAGCTAAGCCCTGAAATACAGAGAGTTATCGGCCTTCATTCTCAGTCAATGCTTTAAGCCTTGCATTGCAGAACTTAGCTCAGGAAAACTAACCAAAGTTCTTGTTGAGGAACTTCCAGCACTTTAGAGATGGTAGTGGAGGCAGCGTGTAGTGCCCAGTGGACTTCAGGTAAGTTTCAAAAATAGAGATGGGGTGCCATTGGTCATTTTTTCAATAGGATGTTTCATCACCAATTTGAATTTAGCAGTATTTTTTTTTACAAATGTTAAATTAAAAATCAAAAGTCTTGTGTGTCCTACTACTTCAAACAGTATTTGGCAATCGAATAACAGACGTGTTTTCATTTTCCTTGATTCCTGAAGACATTATTTGTTAACGTGACATTATCTGTGTCGCCATAGTGACTCCTGTCATACTTTGAAGCTATTTCCAACTCTTGCTAAGCCTAACCGTAGTTAGTGTAAACGATCTCTTCCCAAGCCAACTCTAACCCTAGCTAACCACAACTGAAACAGTAGCCAACACACATGCTAACTGATCACTGTTTATTATATTGGTTCCAGGCTGAGTGACTGCTGTGAGAGTCAATCGCAATGATCACACTGCGTTAGCTATTAAGTGAAGCATCTCAGTAACTTGATTGAGTCTCAGGGTGATCAATAGCCATCTACATACTAATTACTGTGGGCAGCTTTTCAGAGCATTTCAATACTGGGGCAGGCTTTGCTGAGTTATTGCTGGACGTCTCATGGCTAGTACAATCTGTGATTGGTATGTCCCAGGACCTATGCTAACCACCAATGATAAAATTATCAGCTTGTGCTGAGGCTCTTTAAAAATATACATATTAAAGGTTTATGTGAAATATAGAAGGAGTTGATAAGCAGCTCAAAAACACTAGAGATACCCCTTTATCTCTTACAATATGTGCTGTGAAAAGAGTGGAGTGCTAAAGTGACACAGCAGATGTATAAAAATCCATAATTTGAGTAATAAAGAAGTCTATGAAAATGATAACGATCAAGGATGCCCAGTAGGAAAGAGCATCAAATCTCTGTCGCATAAAGCCCTGGTGATCTGGTGCTTTGGGAAGCCTGGAAGGACTATTGCAGGACATCTTCTCTATTGAGGAATCTGGCAAAAGCCAGTCTCACAGCAAACAGTAAGACCTGAGTTTTTTGGGTGGGATCTTAAATCGTCCCTGTATGTCGACTGTCAATAATTGCATAGGTGACGGAGATGCACAGCGCACGTGCAGATCACGAAAGGGCTATACATATATTTTAAGTTAATTTCTGCATTAATGAGTAAAACATAAATTGTGTGCGACATTGACGTAAACAAAGGAAAACAAAATATAACCGCAAAATATAGATACACTTTTTCTTTCATGATTTGTACAGGACTGCAAAATTAGGAATGTTTGACAAAATCCAGTTCAGTTCTGTTTATAGTATTTTCTCCTTTAAGTGATACTTAAACATCATATTTTAAAGAATGAAAATTCCGATCTAGCTATCTCAAGACTATAATGATCTTATACTTAAAAATACAGTTTGGCCCTCCAGCTATCTACCAGACTTCACTTTTGTTCTTGGACTGGAATTGTGTTAGTGTAATCTTGTGTTCTTTGAAACTTGTCTGTTGTACATTGGGAATAAAATTTCATTTAATACTTTGATGATAAACAGCAAGTGATTAAGGTTTCCATGACACTTTTTTTATTCTGTGCTTTTTAGAAAAAACAGTTGCTGCCCAGGAGTATAATCCCCCCCCCCCCCCCCAAAAAAAAAACAAAACAAAACACAAGGGTGCCAAATACCAGTGAATTAACACACTTTGTGGTATATATCCAATTAGATACCTCAGAGTTAAGGATATATACTCAGTGTAATATAGAGAACATGCTCAATGGTAGCACACATGGAAGAGAAAAGGAAAAACTAAATTATAGCATAATACACGTGACCTGGTATCAGGATACAAGGAAGTGAACTGAATACACACACCAGCCAGCAGGACCGGCCCCAGAAGGAGAGATATTACACTGAACTGTTATCAAACTCCCCATGGTGTGGTGAGCTGCAGCTGGACTGTGCTTTTTATTATTTGACTATCAGTTGTTTTTATTTTTCATAAATGTTTTTTGCCTGACACTGGAGTCACAGGAGCATTTATCAGATCCCACGTACCCAAGGGGCTGATCCTCCCTGGGCGAGATAGCTTAGAGTGGGGCTCATACCACTCTACATTTGTGAGTTGCATTCTTAAAGAGACAGTTTATTTTAGTTAAAATTTTAATAATTGTATTGCACTAGGAGTGCTTTCTCTGTTCCCTCCCCCCTACTTTTGTCTCCTTAAACTACAGATATCAACCGTACAGTGTAACAGGCTATAAGTATATACACATATACACCTGGGCTTGTAGACACCCTATAAGGGATCACACTTGCTTGCACTGTATCATCTGTTTGTAAATACTTCTCAACACTTGAGGGGTTCTGTACATATGTATGTGCACCAGCACTTTTCTGTTTTGTGATTGTTTCTGTACCTTATTACCTAGGTATATTGTGGGTGCTGCAAACCTATTTATATTTTATCTTAATTTTTTGGGCCAACTTATCTACTGCACACTTTTTTACAGTTTATTTACAGAAGAATAAACATAAAACATGTAGGATTGCACTCACTAAGGGAGATACACACATAGGACAGGAAGTGCAAGAAGTGCATTGCTGCCACCATGGCTATAAACTCCAACAAGGTCCTGCTTTGTTGCTACGATGTCAGAGGAATGCACACAGTGGTCCTACAGTCATGACTGCAGGTGGTCCTCTGGATCCTCTCAGTGCTGGATGACGTAAATTAGTGGGGATGCATGCAGGAGAGCAGAGGGAAAGAAAAATAATAATAAGACCTACTTCATTGACAGGGAACTTAAAAATAAACATCATGAGTCCAGAATGGATACACTAATAAGATACAATAGTGGGAGTATAACTCATACAAATCTCAGGCAGACCAGGATAAGTTTGCACCAATGAACCCTAAGATTCAAGGGACCCTGCCACTTGTTTTAACATTAAAAGTTACCCCGACCTTTACACTAACCCTAACACTGACAGTAACTCTAACCCTAAAACTATGACACTAAATGTAGTCATAACGATGATTGAATGCACTAGATTCTGTATGTTGTATCAATTGGTACTAGTAGCACATATATATATATATATATATATATATATATATATATATATATATATACTGTGTATATATATACATATGGATTTACAGTATATGTATGCAGAGAGCACCAGGAGGATGGATTTTCCAACTAAGTGCTAAGTGTACTAATCTCATAAGAGAAGTTATTAGGTTGCTATGACCTTCTGAAAATGGAGAACAATGTTTGCTCATATCCTGTAACTAAATCCCATTTATTTTTGCCTAAGTCAGGTGTTTTAAAAAAAACAAATCTTTGTGAGCTTTAAAGGTGGTGTTCAGTTGAGTGAATGCTCGGAATATGAGTGATGTGAATATACTCTGGACAGCCACTACATTAAAACCACTGACAGGTGAAGTGAGTAACATTAATTATATGCAATGGCAACTGTCACAGAGGGGATATATTAGGCAGTAACTGAACAGTCAGCTCATGAATTTCATGTGTTGGAAGCAGGAAAAATGGGCAAGTGAAAAGATCTGAGTGACTGTGACAAAGGACACATAGTGATGGCTAGATGACTTGGTCAAAGCATCTCCAAAACTGGGGTGTTCCCAGTAGGCAGTGGTTAGGGCCTTCAATGGGGACATGAGCGTCAGAGCTGGACTATGGAGCAATGGAAGAAGGTTGCCTGGTCTCATGAATCCTGTTTTCTTTTAGATCAGATGGATGATTGGGTGCATGTGTGTTGTTTACCTGGTGAAGAGAAGGCAGCAGGATGCACTATGAGAAGAAGGCAGTCCGGCGAAGGCGGTATTTTGGATTGGGCAATATTCTACTGGGAAACCTTGGGCCCTGGAATTCATGTGGATGCTACTTTGACACGTACCACCTACCTAGAGCTTGTTGCAGACCATTTTATGACAATGGTTTTCCCTCATGGCAGGGGCCTCTTTCAGCAGGATAATGCCACACTGCAAAAATTGTTCAGGAATGGCTTGAAGAACATGTCAAAGAGTTTAGAGTGTTGCCTTGGCCTCCAAATTCCAATAGATCTCAATTTAAATGAGCATCTGTGTAATGTGCTGAAACAAATCCTATTCATGGAGGACCCACCTCACAACTTGCAGAACTAGGACTTAAAGGATCTGCTGTCAATATCTTGGTGCCAGTTACCACAGGACACGTTCAGAGGTCTTGTGGAGTCCATTCCTCTACGCATCAGAGCTGTTTTAGCATCTCAAGGGAGACCTTCACAATAATAGGCAGGTTGTTTTAATTTTGTAGCTGATCAGTGTATACATATGAGTAAATTATGGATGTTACAATAAAACAAAAATGGGCTGCATTCTATTACAAAATCTTAAAACCAATGGGAAAATGGATATTCTTTTACCTGAGTTAAATGTTCTCTTATAATAGAATCCAACTCAAGTTGTCATATTTATGAAAAAACTATTACAACTGCTTGAAAAATAATTGCAGTGTAATTATGCAAGCTTCAGGAAGCAAAACAGAAGAAAATTATTTCCTTGTAGAAAAACAATATAAACATACAGAAGGCATTTAACACGTTTTAAATTACAAATTGTCTCTATAAGCATCTTTATATTTGAACTCAATAAGCTAACAACCTCCCTCTATGACCATTTTCAAGTACACCACTTCTTCTGATTTTGCATAGATGTTATCTGCATTCTTGTTACAAACAACATTGTACATCTCATATTAAGAAAACCTATCCATACAACCAAACACAAACTTAATTTTCGAGTCTATTCTAGCAGATAAGCTTATCTCAGATATTGAAATATACATTAAAATGAATGACAAAAGGCAGAGAAATTACAAAAAAAAGGGTAGGGGTAGGTGTGGAGAGCGCTGCAGATGTTCCAAATTGCCAAGTCCCGAATTGCAGAAGTTACGAATTTTGGAAGTGCCGAATCGAACTTGTTTACTTGCCCAAATTTCCGAATCAAACCGAACTAAATTTTTTGCCCATGCACATTGTGATAGAATTTATCTTGATTACAAGGCTCAAGCTTCTAGGTGTCATATAATGATATCCTATATTAAAATTGGCTAACTTGGACTCAGGAAATGCTTGATGCTTAACACAACACTTAAGACCATATATGTCTAGTTCCAGGAGCAGAGAGCCCCCACCCGAGATGTCTCTTCTCTAATAGACATGTGCAATTCGTTTCGGTCCGAATATGAATTCGGACGAATTTCGGGAAATTCGGCCATTCGGGTACTTCCGAATGTCCGAATTACCAAAGTGCCGAATTGCCGAGGTCCCGAAGCTCTGAAATTACCGAATTTCCGAAGTGTCGAAGTGCCGCAGTTCCGAAGTTGCAGAAGTTCCGAAGCACAGTATTGCCTAAGTACTAATATACTTACCCAGTGAAAGAAGAAGAATGTTACATTGTAAACAATTTTAAATAAAAAGTATACAAACATAGCCAGGATTCAGCTGTAAGCATTTGCAACACTTACAACAATCAAGTAACATACATTCATATAGAATGTAAGTTACTTGGTCAGTCATGTAATGACAGGAATGAATAAGTAGATAACTCCCTAATTCCCACGGTATTAGGGAGCTATCTACTAAAATCCTGAAAGACCTAAATTGGTCTTTCAGCTAAATTTACTAATACTAAGTAAAGATTACTTAGTATTAGTAAATTATGCCCCTACTCGCTATACCGCGAGTAGGGGCATGTCTATTAAACAGTGAGCAGTGTGTGGCTGTTCACTGTAAAAAAAAAAAAAATAAGGTCCCCCCTCCCGAGCCCTGACTCGCGCGTCAAACTATTGCCCCCCCGGCCCCCACCCCTGAGCCGCGGGTGGGGGCCCTAATGTAAAATAATGGGGGGACCTATTGTCCTCCCCCCTGGCCCCCACCCTTGAGCGGCAGGGGTGGCCCTAAATTGGAATAAGGGGGGACCTAGTGTCCTCCCCCTGGCCCCCACCCCTCAGCGGCGGGTGGGGGCCCTAAATACTAATAGGGGGGACCTAAGGTCCTCCCCCCTGGCCCCCAACCCTGAGCGGCGGGTGTGGGCCCTAAAGAAAATGCCCCGCCAGGTGACTAGGGGTCCCCAAACCCCTAGTCACCCCCCCCCATTAAAAATTATCCCCCTACCTACCCCCCTCACTCTAAAAATAATGAGGGGGGGGCCTTTAACTAAGTACCTGTAAAAAAAAAAAAAAACTTACCATTAGATGTTTTCTTTCTTCTAAAATCTTCTTTTTTTAGCCCCCAAAAAGGCCAAATAAAAAACCATAATAACCGACGCAATTATAAAAAAAAAAAAAAAAGAGGGCAAAAAAAAGAATCCTTCTTCACCCGGTGAGGGCTCCGCGCAGACTGAGCTCTGCAGGGCGGGGCAAGGCTTATAAAGCCTTGCCCCGACCTGCAATTAGGCTCAGAGCACTCTGATTGGTGGGTTTAAGCCATCCAATCAGAGTGCTCTGACCGGTAAATGAAGAGACTGACAGGTAAGTCTCTACATTTACCTGTCACAGCACTCTGATTGGTTGGTTTGAAAAGAGCTCTGTGTCATTTTCCACAGCGTGGGAAAGTTCTTTGGAATTTTCCCACGCTGTGTAATTTGACCCATAACTCTCTGATTGGTTACTTAATCCACCAATCAGAGAGTTATGAGTCAAATTACACAGCGTGGGAAAATTCCAAAGAACTTTCCCACGCTGTGTAAAATAACACAGAGCACTCTGATTAGTGGATTTCAAACCAACCAATCAGAGTGCTGTGACAGGTATATGTAGAGACTTACCTGTCAGTCTCTTCATTTACCTGTCAGAGCACTCTGATTGGATGGCTTAAACCCACCAATCAGAGTGCTCTGAGCCTAATTGCAGGGCAGGGCAAGGCTTTATAAGCCTTCCCCCGCCTTGCAGAGCTCAGTCTGTGCGGAGCCCTCCATGGGTGAAGATGGATTATTTTTATTTGCGCTCCTTTTTTTTTTATATAATTGCGTTGGTTATTATGGTTTTTTATTTGGCCTTTTTTGGGGCTGAAAAAAGAAGAAAACATTGAATGGTAAGTTTTACAGGTACTTAGGTTTTTTACAGGTACTTAGTTAAAGGTCCCCCCCTCATTATTTTTAGGGTGAGGGGGGTAGTAATTTTTAAGTAATTTTTTACTTAGTATTAGTAAATTTGTCTGAAAGACCAATTTAGGTCTTTCAGCCTTTTGGTAGAACTCCCTAATACCGTGGGAATTAGGGAGTTATCTACCAAGCGGCTGCAAGAGAAGTCCCGAGGTGCCGAAGTCCCGAAATTCCGAAATGCCGAAGTTCCGAAATTCCGAAGTGTCGAAGTGCCAAAGTGCCAAAGTTGCTGAATTTCTGAAGTGTCGAAGTGCCGAAGTGCTGAAGTGCTGAAGTGCCGAAGTTCCGAAGTTCCGAAGTTGCAGAATTTCCGAAGTGTCGAAATGCCGAAGTTCTGAAGTGCTGAAGTGCCGAAGTTCCGAAGTTGCCGAAGTTCTGAAGTCTTGAAGTGCCGAATTGCTGAAGTCCCGAATTGCGAAAATCCCGAATTTCGGAATGCCGAACCGAACCGAAAATTTTCCCCATGCACATGCCTATTAATCTTTTTGTTCTTTCTTACCTTGGAATTTATTTGTTATGTGTACATGACGTTCATCCCTATGTCTTATCTGTACTCCGTTCCTATTACTGTTCTATAAACACGTATTTGCACGTAAGCACTTACTTTTTAATGTATAAAACCCAGCTGATGAATAAAACGGCAGAGGCTTATTTTGAATACCAACAGGTGTGTGGTGTCTAATTCTCGCTTCTCCAAGTGCACTTGTAATAATAATTTGTGCTTCCTCTGAATATAACAAAGATCATTATTTGGATCCACAACAATTTGGTGCAGCGAAACCCGGGATGAGACGAATCCAGTTCATCCGGACCCAGAAGGGTTGGCTCGGAGCCCAGACGGTTAATTAGCTGCAGCGGGTAAGAAAAAGCTTTTATTTTTCTACCTATAAATGATTTTGACTCTCTAGTGCTCTTTGAGACCCCAGTCCGGGTGGGTAAAGATTTTAAAAATGTCTGATCTAAAGAACTTGTTTTCTGTGGTATTATGGTTATATTCAAGTTGATGTTGTGTTATGTCTTGTGAAAGGAATCTTGAGAGAGTGGAATATATCTGTGGGTTTTAAGTTATTTTTATTGTTTGCCTTGTCATTTGTTTTATAATTTGAGTTAGAATCCTCCAAGGACAGATCTCCTGATCTGTTTTTAGAATAACGGAGACAAGACTGTGGAAATTCCACTGCAGCGGTCCTAAGTGTCTTATACACTGTTTTTGTACAGTTTGTCTTGGGTAAGGAAGTAATTAACCCTTACAAGTTTTAAGATGGGTAGCTCTGAAAGCACTCAACGGCTTTGACTATTGTCAAGCATCACAAAGGACAAGGAGCAATTAAGAATGTTAAGAGGTTACTTAAGAAAGCTGGCATGCCCTCAGAGGGTACTCTAGACCCACATATATGAATTGAATTTATGGCAAATTACAGAGGTTGGTTAGAAGATAATGACTTAGTAGAAGTTGCCCAAAAATAGCATGATACTGCTGTTGAATTAACTAAATGTGGTTGTAGAGAAACCACCAGAAAAGGTGTACCATATTATCAATGCTTTGGACCTCTAGGGTCCCAGAATGGGCAAGAAGGAGGGTAGTCCACCAGACTTAAGGGAACCCCTAGATGCCCCCATAGACACCCCAGGGGGGCCATTAGCTTTGCAATTTACTACTCCCATTATACCCAAAGTTGAGAGCGTATACCATGAGAAGAGACAGCCGAGCTCAGGTATCCAATTCTGGGAGGAATATAAGCCCTGGATCCCCAGTGAACAACTGGCAATAATACAGAAGCTGCCGGATGTTGAAAAGGCCCCCTTAGCTCTAGTCCAGTCTCTATCAACCATTCAAGCTACTTACCAGTGTAAGTTACAAAGTAACTGATTGTTGTGAACTTTCATTTGACTGATACAATTGTATCCATTCAGAGACTTTTATATAGTGGACTTAAGCAAAATCTGAGTTAAATGCAGTGATATGTTTTAACCATTGAATGTAAGCTATATGATGTCTTTTTAGCATTGCAACAAACAAGATTTAAAATTTAAAGGTATATACCACTCCTGAATCTATATTCGATTTTTTCTATTATCTAATATTTTTCTTTCTTTACTGCACTAATAGGGATTTTTAGTGGAGTCCCTCTGTATTTTTAAGTTAAGGGTTTACCTTTAGCTATACTATATACTCTAAAATCGAGGCCTATTTTAGATCTTATTTTTTGATTCCTACTTACCAGTGTACTTGGATGGATTTAAAACAGATTGTTGCCCTAAAAGCTGGCCCCATTTGGGCTAGAATAATTACTAAATATACTGATGCCCCTGCTAATCTACTAGGCAGTGATATACTGTCTGCCCTTACTGCAAATACTTACTGCAGTATAGCCCCACTGGAAAAGTAACATTGTATGTGCCTTTGGAGGACAAACAAATGATATCTCTATCAAATGTTCTAGCAACTCTCTCTATGCCCAGCCATATGCCAGAACCTACCATTGACTTGTCCTCAAACCCAGATTCTCTATGCGCTACAGGGAAGACAGATACCGGCAGACTCTCTGTGCCCGCAGTCAAAGTGAATCTCCTGCCTAATATCCACTAACCTATCTCATCAGATTGAAAAAAGGGGAATTGGGGGGTCACACCCGGAACATGCATTTCTGAGTAGTGGTGCTGCTGCAAAGACCAAAATATATATAAAATACAGATTACGGAAAGGAAATACAGTTTTACATTTTTTAAGACTACCTAAAATCACTTATCTTCACAAACAAAAATGTGGATTCAGTTACACCACATGACCATATTTGTGTAAAGTCCACCACTAAGTCACAGTATCCCAATATCAGTGATCTTACTAATTATAAAATGAGAGTTTAACAGCAACACTTACTTCTTAAACTGTTTTCTAATTTGCATTTTGTATATATTTTGGTCTTTATGGCAGCAGCACTAATTAGAATTGCATGTTCTGTGTGTGCACCCAATTCCCATTTTTTCTGTTTAGATTTGGAATCCAGACCAGAATCCTATTGGGCTGAGCACCCCACCCATCCACAATAGGTGACCAAATTAAAATCTAAGCAGTTTAGGCAGTAAATAATGCAGCTATCATGTTTATCTCCCGTAATAAAATTTGTGTAGGACCCACTGATATTGGGATACTGTGACGCAGTGGTGGGCTTAACACAATATTGCCATTTGGTGTAACTGAATCTCATATTTGTTTGCTAAGATGATTTCTTGAAGTGATTTTAAGTAGCTTTGTAAAATTGAAAACAGTATTTTGTGTACCAGATTGACATATGCAAAGTCAAGTTATATATATTAAAAAAACAAACAAGCCATAAGACATAATAATAATTATAGCCATAATAATAATGCAATTATTTAATTGTGATAAGTAGCTTGGATTTAATTATAGATCCATTATGCATTTATAAAGATTATTTTTTACTCTTATATTATACATCTATTAATGTTTCAAAATCATGCAAGCTCACTTTAGCAGGATGACTCATAAAATAGTACATGTAGGGCTAGACTCTTATCACCAGATATAAACTTAATTTTGGTAACTTAGTAGCAGTATTCCCTATGTTATATCCCTTTGATATTTAAGCTATTTAAGAAATTGCCCTATTATTAACAGCTATTTTAATCAACATAAAAATACCCATATTAACACTAAAACATGGAAAAAAATATGCATTCCGAAAAACATACAAATGAGTATATAAATGATCTAGAATGTTGAGTTTTGACCCATCACTCAAGAAACACCTATGGTAAGATGCCAAACTATTTTAGGACTCGCACCACATCAGCTGCACCTGGTTTGGTCCTGCATGAGAAGCTGGATCTCTCTCTGTAGGGTAAAGCATAGATAATGCTGGTCCACACTCATTGATTGAGAGCACACAGTTGACACTCTCAGACAATGACGCTGGTTCTGAATGGTCCTGATTTTGCACTATGGAGTCATTTGGCTTCTGGATGCAGCCGATGAGGCATGGTTAGGTAAGTTATCAAATCATCTTAGTACAGTCTGACATACTATCATGGGATGGTGTCAGGCCACTTATTTATTCCTTAGGTGTTATGACCATTACATTTTTCCTCATTGGGCCTTCAGGCCAAATACACCATAAGCTTTTCCTTGACAATTCAAAATCAATAAATTAAACATTAACAAGAACAGAACGCTAGTGTATCTTCTATTGATTGCATCCACGAAACTGACTCTTCAAAAATGTGTATAGAGGAGAATTAGGGAATAACTCTATTGTTATGGTGCATAAAGTGTCCCTTTTAAATGTAATTAGTTAATATATTGAATTTTCACGTAAGGTTGTCATCAAGAAAGGTTACATTGGTTTATAGAAACTGTTTCTTAAAGAAAAGTATGTCAAAAAGTAATTATGTGCAGTACCAGAAAAGGTGATATGTGTAAAAGGTCATAATACCTTTTAGCGTGCTTGGGGCATGGAACTTAATTTGTACCAGTTGGTACTTTGGTCTACCTTTTTTGTCAGTATGACGTAATCATTGGCCAGGATGGACTGTGTTTTTTTTATTTTCAATTTTCTGTTTTTCTTTATTGGCACTCGTATGACCTTTATTTCAATTTTTCTGTTTTTCTTTATAGTCACAAATTTGACCTATAATCAGCAATGTTCTGATCTAAGAGTTGAATAGTGGTCCATTCCAACACTAACGTTTTCCAGAGACACAGAAAAACTAAAAATGAATGCCTCTTAACACGTCCCTACAGAGCATCTATACAAACCAATGAAACCTACAGAGCTGTTCACTAAAGTGAGAATTTAAAGTGAAGTCAAAGTGAATTTCAAATTTAAGGTCAAAGTATCCGAACAGATCATTTTTCCAGTTTAGCTATTTTGATCTTAAATTTGAAATACATTTTAATTCAATGAATAGCCCTGTGAGTTACTTGAAACAGGAATAATTTGAATGCAATTTATATGAACACATTCTTATTATTTATATAGCACTAACAAATTCCGTAGTGCTGTACAATGCGTGGACTAACAAACCCATAATGGTAACCAGACAAGTTGGACACACAGGAACAGAGGGGTTGAAGGCCCTGCTCAATGAGCTTACATGTGAGTGGGGTATAGTGACATAACTGGTAAGGGTCGGAGCAGAGAAGTAGATTGGTAGAATAATACATTCATCTTCTATGGTTTTTGGTTTAATATCATTATTTGTCTTTACACTGGCTGATGAATCAGAAGTGTTCAAAATAACCTAAAAATGAAGGATAGATTGGACTATCCTAAAAGATGGACGTCTAGCTGAGGGAAAGATTGGGCATTTACACTACCAACAGTGGGAAAAAAAAAGCAACTTCTTAATATTAAACATCTCACAGTTGGGACTCTTCATTGCTGTTTTTCACGCTTCAGTCACACCTAAAAGAGAATCTGACTCGAAAAATGTGTGTTGACATTTTGTTCTTTTAAATGGAATCTATCATGAAACAATTGCTTCTTTGTTCTACACGTTCTGTTTGTATTTCAGTGATATGTAGCACTAAGTTACTGCCATTTAAGTAACACATATACATTTTCCCCAATGATTTGCCTATTTAAGGCCATTGCATTAATGGATTAACTCCACATATTCAAGAGCAATCTAAGTTATTCCATAGGTAATTAGGACAATTGAATTCTTTCTGAAGACATCTTCAGGTCAAAATACAATAGTTTTTTTTCCCTGACAGTTCAAAATCAATAAAATAAACAGTATAATCATTAGAATTCTAGTGCTGTCTCCTATTGATTACATCCACAAAATAACAGTCTTCTTTTACAACTGCTACAAAAAAGTGTATTAAAGGAGCACTATAGAGCCAGGAAAGCAAACTTGTTTTCCTTGCACTAAAGTGTCATTAGGTCCCCCTCACCCTCAGAGCCCCGCTCCCGCTGGGCTGAATGGGGTTAAAACCCCTTCAGCCACTTACCTTTCTCCAGCGCGGAGCTCCCTCTGTGCTGGGGAACTCTCCACCCCCTGCCGACGTCAGATCAAAATCCGCATGCGCGCAAGAGCCACGCGCATTCAAACAGCCCATATAAAAGCATTACTCAATGCTTTCCTATGGACATCCAGCATCTTCTCACTGTGATTTTCACAGTGATAATCGCGGAAGCAGCCTCTAGTGGCTGTCAGAGAGACAGCCACTAGAGACTGGATTAACCCTCAGTGAAACATAGCAGTTTCTCTGAAACTGCTATGTTTTCAGCTGCAGGGTTAAAACTAGAGGGACCTGGCACCCAGACCACGTCATTGAGCTGAAGTGGTCTGGTTGCCTATATTGGTCCTTTAACCCCTTAAGGACACATGACATGTGTGACATGTCATGATTCCCTTTTATTCCAGAAGTTTGGTCCTTAAGGGGTTAAAGAGAATTATGGATATAATCCAGTTCATCCGGACCCAGAAGGGTTGGCTCGGAGCCCAGACGGTTAATTAGCTGCAGCGGGTAAGAAAAAGCTTTTATTTTTCTACCTATAAATGATTTTGACTCTCTAGTGCTCTTTGAGACCCCAGTCCGGGTGGGTAAAGATTTTAAAAATGTCTGATCTAAAGAACTTGTTTTCTGTGGTATTATGGTTATATTCAAGTTGATGTTGTGTTATGTCTTGTGAAAGGAATCTTGAGAGAGTGGAATATATCTGTGGGTTTTAAGTTATTTTTATTGTTTGCCTTGTCATTTGTTTTATAATTTGAGTTAGAATCCTCCAAGGACAGATCTCCTGATCTGTTTTTAGAATAACGGAGACAAGACTGTGGAAATTCCACTGCAGCGGTCCTAAGTGTCTTATACACTGTTTTTGTACAGTTTGTCTTGGGTAAGGAAGTAATTAACCCTTACAAGTTTTAAGATGGGTAGCTCTGAAAGCACTCAACGGCTTTGACTATTGTCAAGCATCACAAAGGACAAGGAGCAATTAAGAATGTTAAGAGGTTACTTAAGAAAGCTGGCATGCCCTCAGAGGGTACTCTAGACCCACATATATGAATTGAATTTATGGCAAATTACAGAGGTTGGTTAGAAGATAATGACTTAGTAGAAGTTGCCCAAAAATAGCATGATACTGCTGTTGAATTAACTAAATGTGGTTGTAGAGAAACCACCAGAAAAGGTGTACCATATTATCAATGCTTTGGACCTCTAGGGTCCCAGAATGGGCAAGAAGGAGGGTAGTCCACCAGACTTAAGGGAACCCCTAGATGCCCCCATAGACACCCCAGGGGGGCCATTAGCTTTGCAATTTACTACTCCCATTATACCCAAAGTTGAGAGCGTATACCATGAGAAGAGACAGCCGAGCTCAGGTATCCAATTCTGGGAGGAATATAAGCCCTGGATCCCCAGTGAACAACTGGCAATAATACAGAAGCTGCCGGATGTTGAAAAGGCCCCCTTAGCTCTAGTCCAGTCTCTATCAACCATTCAAGCTACTTACCAGTGTAAGTTACAAAGTAACTGATTGTTGTGAACTTTCATTTGACTGATACAATTGTATCCATTCAGAGACTTTTATATAGTGGACTTAAGCAAAATCTGAGTTAAATGCAGTGATATGTTTTAACCATTGAATGTAAGCTATATGATGTCTTTTTAGCATTGCAACAAACAAGATTTAAAATTTAAAGGTATATACCACTCCTGAATCTATATTCGATTTTTTCTATTATCTAATATTTTTCTTTCTTTACTGCACTAATAGGGATTTTTAGTGGAGTCCCTCTGTATTTTTAAGTTAAGGGTTTACCTTTAGCTATACTATATACTCTAAAATCGAGGCCTATTTTAGATCTTATTTTTTGATTCCTACTTACCAGTGTACTTGGATGGATTTAAAACAGATTGTTGCCCTAAAAGCTGGCCCCATTTGGGCTAGAATAATTACTAAATATACTGATGCCCCTGCTAATCTACTAGGCAGTGATATACTGTCTGCCCTTACTGCAAATACTTACTGCAGTATAGCCCCACTGGAAAAGTAACATTGTATGTGCCTTTGGAGGACAAACAAATGATATCTCTATCAAATGTTCTAGCAACTCTCTCTATGCCCAGCCATATGCCAGAACCTACCATTGACTTGTCCTCAAACCCAGATTCTCTATGCGCTACAGGGAAGACAGATACCGGCAGACTCTCTGTGCCCGCAGTCAAAGTGAATCTCCTGCCTAATATCCACTAACCTATCTCATCAGATTGAAAAAAGGGGAATTGGGGGGTCACACCCGGAACATGCATTTCTGAGTAGTGGTGCTGCTGCAAAGACCAAAATATATATAAAATACAGATTACGGAAAGGAAATACAGTTTTACATTTTTTAAGACTACCTAAAATCACTTATCTTCACAAACAAAAATGTGGATTCAGTTACACCACATGACCATATTTGTGTAAAGTCCACCACTAAGTCACGGTATCCCAATATCAGTGATCTTACTAATTATAAAATGAGAGTTTAACAGCAACACTTACTTCTTAAACTGTTTTCTAATTTGCATTTTGTATATATTTTGGTCTTTATGGCAGCAGCACTAATTAGAATTGCATGTTCTGTGTGTGCACCCAATTCCCATTTTTTCTGTTTAGATTTGGAATCCAGACCAGAATCCTATTGGGCTGAGCACCCCACCCATCCACAATAGGTGACCAAATTAAAGTCTAAGCAGTTTAGGCAGTAAATAATGCAGCTATCATGTTTATCTCCCGTAATAAAATTTGTGTAGGACCCACTGATATTGGGATACTGTGACGCAGTGGTGGGCTTAACACAATATTGCCATTTGGTGTAACTGAATCTCATATTTGTTTGCTAAGATGATTTCTTGAAGTGATTTTAAGTAGCTTTGTAAAATTGAAAACAGTATTTTGTGTACCAGATTGACATATGCAAAGTCAAGTTATATATATTAAAAAAACAAACAAGCCATAAGACATAATAATAATTATAGCCATAATAATAATGAAATTATTTAATTGTGATAAGTAGCTTGGATTTAATTATAGATCCATTATGCATTTATAAAGATTATTTTTTACTCTTATATTATACATCTATTAATGTTTCAAAATCATGCAAGCTCACTTTAGCAGGATGACTCATAAAATAGTACATGTAGGGCTAGACTCTTATCACCAGATATAAACTTAATTTTGGTAACTTAGTAGCAGTATTCCCTATGTTATATCCCTTTGATATTTAAGCTATTTAAGAAATTGCCCTATTATTAACAGCTATTTTAATCAACATAAAAATACCCATATTAACACTAAAACATGGAAAAAAATATGCATTCCGAAAAACATACAAATGAGTATATAAATGATCTAGAATGTTGAGTTTTGACCCATCACTCAAGAAACACCTATGGTAAGATGCCAAACTATTTTAGGACTCGCACCACATCAGCTGCACCTGGTTTGGTCCTGCATGAGAAGCTGGATCTCTCTCTGTAGGGTAAAGCATAGATAATGCTGGTCCACACTCATTGATTGAGAGCACACAGTTGACACTCTCAGACAATGACGCTGGTTCTGAATGGTCCTGATTTTGCACTATGGAGTCATTTGGCTTCTGGATGCAGCCGATGAGGCATGGTTAGGTAAGTTATCAAATCATCTTAGTACAGTCTGACATACTATCATGGGATGGTGTCAGGCCACTTATTTATTCCTTAGGTGTTATGACCATTACATTTTTCCTCATTGGGCCTTCAGGCCAAATACACCATAAGCTTTTCCTTGACAATTCAAAATCAATAAATTAAACATTAACAAGAACAGAACGCTAGTGTATCTTCTATTGATTGCATCCACGAAACTGACTCTTCAAAAATGTGTATAGAGGAGAATTAGGGAATAACTCTATTGTTATGGTGCATAAAGTGTCCCTTTTAAATGTAATTAGTTAATATATTGAATTTTCACGTAAGGTTGTCATCAAGAAAGGTTACATTGGTTTATAGAAACTGTTTCTTAAAGAAAAGTATGTCAAAAAGTAATTATGTGCAGTACCAGAAAAGGTGATATGTGTAAAAGGTCATAATACCTTTTAGCGTGCTTGGGGCATGGAACTTAATTTGTACCAGTTGGTACTTTGGTCTACCTTTTTTGTCAGTATGACGTAATCATTGGCCAGGATGGACTGTGTTTTTTTTATTTTCAATTTTCTGTTTTTCTTTATTGGCACTCGTATGACCTTTATTTCAATTTTTCTGTTTTTCTTTATAGTCACAAATTTGACCTATAATCAGCAATGTTCTGATCTAAGAGTTGAATAGTGGTCCATTCCAACACTAACGTTTTCCAGAGACACAGAAAAACTAAAAATGAATGCCTCTTAACACGTCCCTACAGAGCATCTATACAAACCAATGAAACCTACAGAGCTGTTCACTAAAGTGAGAATTTAAAGTGAAGTCAAAGTGAATTTCAAATTTAAGGTCAAAGTATCCGAACAGATCATTTTTCCAGTTTAGCTATTTTGATCTTAAATTTGAAATACATTTTAATTCAATGAATAGCCCTGTGAGTTACTTGAAACAGGAATAATTTGAATGCAATTTATATGAACACATTCTTATTATTTATATAGCACTAACAAATTCCGTAGTGCTGTACAATGCGTGGACTAACAAACCCATAATGGTAACCAGACAAGTTGGACACACAGGAACAGAGGGGTTGAAGGCCCTGCTCAATGAGCTTACATGTGAGTGGGGTATAGTGACATAACTGGTAAGGGTCGGAGCAGAGAAGTAGATTGGTAGAATAATACATTCATCTTCTATGGTTTTTGGTTTAATATCATTATTTGTCTTTACACTGGCTGATGAATCAGAAGTGTTCAAAATAACCTAAAAATGAAGGATAGATTGGACTATCCTAAAAGATGGACGTCTAGCTGAGGGAAAGATTGGGCATTTACACTACCAACAGTGGGAAAAAAAAAGCAACTTCTTAATATTAAACATCTCACAGTTGGGACTCTTCATTGCTGTTTTTCACGCTTCAGTCACACCTAAAAGAGAATCTGACTCGAAAAATGTGTGTTGACATTTTGTTCTTTTAAATGGAATCTATCATGAAACAATTGCTTCTTTGTTCTACACGTTCTGTTTGTATTTCAGTGATATGTAGCACTAAGTTACTGCCATTTAAGTAACACATATACATTTTCCCCAATGATTTGCCTATTTAAGGCCATTGCATTAATGGATTAACTCCACATATTCAAGAGCAATCTAAGTTATTCCATAGGTAATTAGGACAATTGAATTCTTTCTGAAGACATCTTCAGGTCAAAATACAATAGTTTTTTTTCCCTGACAGTTCAAAATCAATAAAATAAACAGTATAATCCTTAGAATTCTAGTGCTGTCTCCTATTGATTACATCCACAAAATAACAGTCTTCTTTTACAACTGCTACAAAAAAGTGTATTAAAGGAGCACTATAGAGCCAGGAAAGCAAACTTGTTTTCCTTGCACTAAAGTGTCATTAGGTCCCCCTCACCCTCAGAGCCCCGCTCCCGCTGGGCTGAATGGGGTTAAAACCCCTTCAGCCACTTACCTTTCTCCAGCGCGGAGCTCCCTCTGTGCTGGGGAACTCTCCACCCCCTGCCGACGTCAGATCAAAATCCGCATGCGCGCAAGAGCCACGCGCATTCAAACAGCCCATATAAAAGCATTACTCAATGCTTTCCTATGGACATCCAGCATCTTCTCACTGTGATTTTCACAGTGATAATCGCGGAAGCAGCCTCTAGTGGCTGTCAGAGAGACAGCCACTAGAGACTGGATTAACCCTCAGTGAAACATAGCAGTTTCTCTGAAACTGCTATGTTTTCAGCTGCAGGGTTAAAACTAGAGGGACCTGGCACCCAGACCACGTCATTGAGCTGAAGTGGTCTGGTTGCCTATATTGGTCCTTTAACCCCTTAAGGACACATGACATGTGTGACATGTCATGATTCCCTTTTATTCCAGAAGTTTGGTCCTTAAGGGGTTAAAGAGAATTATGGATATAACAACCATGACTCGGCCATGTAGATACTTGTATTACAAATATACAATAGTTAGAAATACAGACACATGCAAATTGTATGGGGAGAAAATGTATGTATTGCACTACAAAATGCTTATGTAAAATGGTATCAGTTTGTCTAAATACTCAGAATAACAGTATTGTATGGATATATGGGTGTTATCTTATATCTTGATATCTCATTATGATAGGTGTATTTTATATTCTAAAACTAGCCTTAAGTGCCTCTATGCTAAATTTTGCTGTTCATAGAATTTTTTTTTTTAAATCACTAATAATTAATCAGTTACCAGCACTCCAGAAGTGACTCCTGATTCTACCTACCAATCATTCAATCTGCCCAGATCAACTCGTTAGAGACTATCGAATTCACTAATAATTATACTGACACACACAAAAGTAGATATCTAGCAAAAAATATAAAATGTGCAATTGAAAAAAAGTTGATTGGACCATGTGGCGTTTTTCGTTAAGAGGGTTCTAAAAAAGTGATTCAAAGCTGGTGTAAGAGACACTGGCACTGGTTAAGCACAGCAGTAACCCAACCACCTCACAACAGTCTCACACGAGAATCAATGATACAGGCTCTCTCTCACTCCCACAGGCACAACAATGGTAAACCACACAACCACTGCTGGTCTGTCTCACTCAATAGCTGAAGTCAAAATGTCTGGAAGAATCTTGCTTGGGAAGTTATAGAAGTTTTACAGCTTCTCCTTTTTTTTCACTATTGGTTACCTCTCATTCAGTCGGCAGTCTGTGAATAAAATAAATGAATGAAAAGATTTAGAGGCTGTTCCCTAACAATCATCTTTTTCTTCCACGAACCATCTTCTTTTACCCCCATCTTGATTGTCAGGTGATACATCCCAAATCATTGGGCAGAACATGTGTCCATCATGGAAACTAAGCTGTTAATTACCATTGCCCACTAAAAATTTTTTCACAATTTTTCTGGTGTCATATACACCATAGACACCAACTGTGAACAACAAAGCAAACAAAACAAGTTGTCCAGTTTTGAGATGGGGAGGGGGGGGGGGGGGAGTATGATGTGTTCGTATGACATTTCTAAATTATGGAATTTGGACAAATCGCCTAACACCCAAAATTCAGTCATATCACAATTAATTTGAAACTGAATGCACAAGTCTAGTATATAATAAATAGAGGACAGAGATAGACAGGTGAATGGATTGAAGAATGGTTGGCAAGATACTATAAATAAGTCCTGTTTCTTGGATTTTTGTTTGGTTTGTTTGTTTTTTAAGGGTTTTTTTTTTCAATGATTTTTATAATTTTTTTTATTCCCTTTTAAATATATACCTTGCATTAAGCACTGTTATGTATATTTACCTTTTAAAATTAATGGCTCTACATGAATCCTGTGAAGGTAACATAAAAGACTATGCTCCCAAATTAGTTCCCAGCTTGGGTTGGTACAAATTTACAACAACACAAGAAATTCTCCAGGCACTCAAGGTGTTCAAATTAAAAGGCAACTTAATAGATAAACGCCAGTATCCACTGGTGAATAACCCTTTAAGTTTAAGTAATGAGACCGGATATGTATACCATAACCACTGTGTCACTGCAGGAATAACCGCCACCTACGGTTAAGGGTATAAATGCAGGGTATCTATTGAAAATCAATAGTGATTTGCAGGACTCTGTGGAGATGGTTGCAATATAGTTTCCAGAAATAACAAGATAACCAAATTGTATAACAAATGTTTCAGCTGTTTGTATCTTTTCTTCCCATATGAGGGCAAGAAAGACAAATAAAATCAGCTGAATATAGATAATCTAGTAGAGGTTCCACAATATGTGTTAACCAATACACTTGTAGATAAATAAATTAGGGGAAAAATGTATGTAATCCCACTGTAGTAGAAAACGGATTATGCCAATTATACTGTGCAGCCGACAGATTGGTTAAAATATGCACGATTTTATTTAACAACAATTAACTGTCAAGGACTAACACATAAAATATAAAAGACAATAAAAGTTCATGGAAGTTCCTAAATATGGAGAGCAACTGCTGTCTGGTTAAAATTACGAGTGTCCAAAGAGATGAAAAAATCTTTCTCACCGGCCGGATGAAGTCAGATGTGGACCTCCTCGTGTTGTGGACAGGCTTGCTGACAGCCGCGTGCGTTCCACTGCGGCTCCGGTTTGCGTTCCAGCTTGCTCTCCTGGGACTCAGAATTGAATGCCGCCTTACGCGTTTCGTGATTCAGGGATCACTTCATCAGAGGAGGTCCACATCTGACTTCATCCGGCCGGTGAGAAAGATTTTTTCATCTCTTTGGACACTCGTAATTTTAATCAGACAGCAGTTGCTCTCCATATTTGGGAACTTCCATGAACTTTTATTGTCTTTTATATTTTATGTGTTAGTCCTTGACAGTTAATTGTTGTTAAATAAAATCGTGCATATTTTAACCAATCTGTCGGCTGCACCGTATAATTGGCATAATCCGTTTTCTACTACAGTGGGATTACATACATTTTTCCCCTAATTTATTTATCTCCAAGTGTATTGGTTAACACATATTGTGGAACCTCTACTAGATTATCTATATTCAGCTGATTTTATTTGTCTTTCTTGCCCTCATATGGGAAGAAAAGATACAAACAGCTGAAACATTTGTTATACAATTTGGTTATCTTGTTATTTCTGGAAACTATATTGCAACCATCTCCACAGAGTCCTGCAAATCACTATTGATTTTCAATAGATACCCTGCACTCAAGGTGTTCAAGCCGCAGGCAGTTTTAATAGAACAAAGGGAGCAGCAGCGTTTCGACCTGCTAAGAGGTCTTTGTCAAGCTTGACAAAGACCTCTTAGCAGGTCGAAACGTTGCTGCTCCTTTTGATCTATTAAAACAGCCTGTGGCTTGAACACCTTGAGTGCCTGGAGAATTTCTTGTGTTGTCTTATCGTTCTGGGATAGCTGGTCGTACTCCATAGCACAGGGTGGCTTCTGGGATTGAGTGCAGCTTCTATTATCATTTTTGCAATGGTATAAATTTACGGGCAACCCTAAGATGCTCATAGAAAGTTTTGCTGGTGGCAGCAAGTTATTGATAAATATGTGTGGTGTAGGTAGGACATAAAAGGTTTCATTTGGATGTGTCTTTATGTCTACTTCTCTTCCCGGTCTGACTGGCAAATTGTCCTTTCTGTGACACGGTTGATGATGTAGAGTTTGTTTGACTGGTCACAGATATTCTGGAATGTATTTTGTTGTGGTTTTTGTTAGCTGTAACAAATGTAAAAGTTTATTCTGCCAAAGAAAATTATATCATCTCAGGAGGAATATCTCATGCTATCCCATGAGACCTATTTAAGAATTATTTTTATCAGTTGTAAGAATGTAAAAATATGCAGAAACCTACATCTGGTTCCCGCCAACCTACAGTTGAATATAGATCCATTTTGAGCTAATTAAAATAAAATAAAGAACTTACCAGCAGCAGAGACCGTATCATCAAGATAGGTAGGCATTACCCCACACCAATACATGCTGAGGAAGGACTATTCAGACTGCCCAGTATGGTATGTCTATTCAAACTGCCCAGTATAGTACTGCACATAATTACTTTAACATAAGACAGACAGGCACAGAATGAATGTAAAACTGTGGTGAAGTGTTCTTACACATTTATTTCTTCATTTTAAATTGAAAAGAATTTATGCAGAAAATTTGACATGAAACCTAAGGATTTGAGAAGTACATAGGTAAATAATTATTGTAGAAAACTGAACAAATTATATTATGTATGTTTGCAAATAAATAAATAAAAAAAGCTTAAACCTTTAATAGAGTGCTTTTAATCATTAAAGCATATTTATGTGCACTTGTCAAAGTCACATCAATGTTGCTAAATCACAACAGTCTATAGCGTTTCAGTAAATTATGTCTTATACAGTATGGATATCTTTGTCAGTTCTCACAATCAGTTGAAAACCTCCTCTAATCATGTAATCTGCCACCATTCAGCACTGCTAGTGGTTTCTTAGTTCTTCATACTTAAATGTCTAAGGTTCCTGCTGTCTAAGATTCCTATGGTGAGAAGTTCTTTGTAATAAAGTGTTGTAATCAAGCATTCATGTGGAAACTCAAATTTGTTAACATTCATGGTGAGCATTTCATATAAACAGAAAAGAGTTATATATAGTGACCTAGTCATTTAAAGCAGCCTGTTATTATTCCCGAAATTAGTCACAGTTCTAAAATTATTTCATTCACATTCTGTATTCATGACAGGCACGTCATCGTCATATGGGCAGGTGGAATTACCCCCATAATACCTAACCCAATAAAACACTGACACCAAGGTATGGGTTAAATATGTCCACAGCTTTTATTAATAGTAATAAACATAATATAATGTAATATTATTATTATAATATAATGTCCCCCATATCAAAAATGCAATGACCCATATTGTCATGGGATGGCGTTCCGAAGACCGGGACCCAGTATGCCTGATGTTGGTAGGAGTCACAGTGTGGAATAGGACAATCAGGGTGTTCAGCACCAAGGTTTGGGCGGCCACATACTAGGGCCCTGATGCAGCTACTGCAGATCCCAGGTGCTTGATATTATGCAGACGTCCCAAAATCTGGATAGGGAGGCTATGCAGCAGATTTGTATCCAGTACTAGAAACAAGGCAGGACTAGAATAACTCAGAACTGAAGCAGCACAGAAAGCAGAGCAAGTACACAAGACAAGAGGGAAACAAGAACAGGACAAGACTGTACATGAACTTGAAATACAAGACAAAAGAAAACAAGACATGATATAAAAGGCAAAACAAGAGGTGAAATAATGAAGTACTATATATGCAATAAACATTGGAGATTTAGACATACATAAATGGCCAAGATCTATGCAGCCCACCACTGCGCCAACAGGAACAGGATGTGACACATATTTGAAACAGTAAATATAAATAACATAAATAACAATAATAAACATCATAGACATAAATATAAGTGCCACAACTTTTTTTAACTAACCATGGTAGGGGTATACCCAGATACCCCTACCACCCACCAGGTTCTGAGCTACCACTGAGCTAGAAACCTACCAAAGTTCATAACGAGCCATTTTCACCAAATACTTAACCAGCAGCCTAACTGCCTTATTCTTTTGAACTAACCTAGAACCTTTTGTCCCCTAACCTTCCACTCGCTAGCTCCGCCGCTGTGACCAAATTGGAACCAAGCACCTACAGACACCCAACTAAAATGGGAGGGAGGGACGGACAAATTAGGCCAGATAAGCAAATTAAAAGTGCACTTTTCTAAAATGTATGCCTATTTATACTAGGACAGCCCCTTACATATCAAACGCCCAATCCCTAGGGATCTTTCCCCTATGCCCGCCTCCTAGCTATGTTAACACCAACATTTCTTTACAGGGTAAACTTGATAATTGCTATCTAATGGTGGTGGTAAAGAAAGGGATGACTGATAACGGCTGACTAAAGGGGGCGAAAGATAGAGATGCCTAATGGTGGGACTGTTGATGTCTCGTATAAAACTCAGCAGTATATCTCCCCACTCACACATACACAACACACATAATTAAATGCAGGATACCACAAACAGTCACACATACAGGAGAGAGTGGCTTTTCAGTCTGTTTAGTAATATTATTTAGCTGCAGGGCTTGAGTTCTCATACTTTTTCCCCCAGGACTTGACCCCAGTTTAGCTGGAATAATCTGCATAGAAAACGTTAGAACATTCTAATTTTCAAAATGCAGGAAAATCAATCTGCAGGACCTGGGAAACACAGCTGCAGCTGGCTAACCATCCAACAGGATAAAATTATCTCCCACAGAAAAACAAAATATATATATTTGTCTGTATGAAGAGCTGTCCTTCTCTATTAACTGATTCTATGGCAATCCAGCAAGTTGCATTAGAGCAACCATGTGAAAAATAAATGGCTGTGAGTGCAAGCCAGCAGCCTCTTCCAAATGTTCGATAAAATAAGGAGAGTGAGATGTTGCTCACCACCCGGAATTAATATTTTGGTGGTTCTGGCGACCTTTATTGTATTTATGTGCTGGATATATGTGTTTAGTTTTAACCTATTGAATACTGCAAGGAATATAAAGATTAAAACTACATATTTATATTGTGAGCAACAGGCCAGCATAGAGCACCGTCTGCATGTTACTAATGAAAAGAAGATTGCTGAGTTAATTTAGTAACAGTTTTTGCATTTGCTAGCCATCATTTGCTAGTCATTATTTCTTTTTTTAAATATTTTTCCTCTATTATTATTGGCCTTATAATTCCCTGAACTGTAAATTGTAAAGACTGATATGGAATTGTAAATTATTTTAAACAATTGCCAAACTGATAAAAAAAAAAAAATTAGTATTAATACTTTTTAATCAATTTGGCAATATGTTCCAAAAATTGCTTAAAAACATAATAATACATGAACTATTTTTTTTTTTTCAGCTTGGCTATTTTAGTAAAAAAAATATGCACTTCACTTATCAGTTCCTTGCTGTGCGAATGAACTCTCGTTATAGAATGGTCTGTACAGCAGTGTAAACGTGTGCATGTTTCCTAGGCAACAAGGAAAGGGAACTCCTGGGGTTCAATTTCCCATCATTTTTGCCACAATGAAATGCCCAATGATGACAATGCAAAACAAACACATTTTATTCTTGTTGTTTCCCAGTGACACAGGAGAAAAATGGTCTAAAACAACAAGACGTCTATTGAACAACAGTATTTTTTTTTTCCAAATGTTCTATAATTTTCTATTGAAAAGAATGTCAAAAGCATTTTCTTTTATACCTTACATTAAATTGATACTTCACAGACCAAACTTGCCTATTGAAAAAAATAACCTTAAATACATGTATATTAAACTGTATTTTGAATAAATATATTTTATATCCGTCACATGTGGTATCCTATGTTTAAAAGCAATAATAAATAATTATGTAAAAATACATACGTATTTGTTCCTATATTAAAAACACATCATTTTTAGCCTCTCATACATTATTAACATAAGGAAAAAGATGCAAAAATCATACTTAGCCATTATGTAACAATAACAAACTTTGCTAAATAAATCTCATGCAACCCTCCACCCCCAAAATTAACATGTAGCACTAATCATTACCAGGTCATAGCACCTCCATTCCCACGTTATAGCTCTCTTCCTTTCTATTGCCCTGATATCTGAAACTTAAAGGGACACCGTAGGCACTGTATCTGGTTCATCTAATTAATCTAGTTACAGTTACAGCGCTACGGAATTTGGTGGCGCTATATAAATAATAAAATAATAATAATAGTGTCTGGAATCCCCTGTTGCCATCATTTAATTCAGCATTAGACAGTTTTTAATGTTTTTATGTTTTAATGCTAAACGAAAGCCCTGCGCAGCCCATCCCCTCTAGTAAAATATCTATTAAAAACAAAAACAGTTTATTCCCCAACTGAGGAAGCTATAACTAGCGAAACGCGTTTTGGCTTGAAGAAACTGGACTATCAGGGCTGTATAAGTGCTTACTATATCTGTTTTTTTTTTTTTTAAATAGAGATTTTTACGTTTTAATTTATATACAATAAATATTTGACCTTAGCACTACTGGTAGTCTGTCTTGCTCCAGGTACCAGTTTGGGGAGTGTCACCCCACAATTTGACACTAAATATTTCCACATTAGATCCAAGGCATAACAGGGCTCTAAAAAAGGTGAGTCTCCTATATTAACCTAATCCTGCTGTCTATGTGGATATACTACACCATAATCCCCTATATTTGTCTCTGCTTATCTTGAGATTGGAATTCACCTGAATAGGGTGGGCTGCTGCCTATAAAAGTATATCTGCGTTATCATTGAGCCTTATCATCTAGGCTCTAAACAATGTGAGTGACACCACCTATCTTTGTCTGCACGTTTGCACTCTGTTCAATACCATCTGTACTAGTGTTGTTATATTTCTACATCTTTCATGTTAAATCACATCATGTATATTGATATATCAGGGGTAAGCCAATTGCATGTAAAAACAGATTTCTAGCGCTCCACTTATAAATTCCAAGGAAATACTTGTAAATTGTTTTCTTTATTTGTTAAAAAGGGTTAGGGACGGAAGGTATTCCCGCATTTTACTTGAAGCGCTTAATTACATTGGCTCCCTGTGAGTTATTTTTCGGTTTCTTTTTACATTTTACTTACTATTATTCTTTGTAGCATGATAAATGAAAATCACTTGCATTCCAAAAATTTAATGAAGATAGTCTCTACAGCACTAATGAATAGGGGCATTTAAATAGCTTCTATTTGGCTACTCCTTCACTACGAATACTGTCACTCAGCAACAAGTAAACCTTGATATTTTTGCCTCCTTGGATATATAGACTATATGACGATGATAATAGAACACACATGGTTACCACAATTCTATTTTAGGAAACATGAACTCCAGGTTCAATACATTGCTCATTGGAATGATCACGAGCAGAGGAAAACCGCAAGCAATCATTATACAAGATAATAATCTGTCTTTGTACACAGCTGCTTACCCTGCTCTGTGTCAGATTTTTATCACTGGCTCTGTGATTGTCATCTCCTTCCAGCTTTGCTAATTATTTGAAGGCGCTCTAAGCCATTGTATGCAGCACTGCAGCACACTTCATACTGCCATCACTATTATTAACTAATGAGCTCGGCGCAAATTACATTTAGGCATTTAGGTATAACATGCTAAGATAGATCACCCACAAAAGTGTAATATATTAAGCTTCCAGGTGTGAGCCACTAAATAAAACAAAAAGCAAAAATTGAACAAATTCAGACTCTAAAAATACCTGATGCTAAGAACTAATTTCAGCTATCATGGTATTTTAGTAGAAAATAATAACAATTAAACATAGAACACACAGAACAATGAAATTATAATAAACAAACAAACAGATATTGTTCTGCTAAAATAACTATTTTAATCCAATAACTTTTTATACAATTTTATACATGACTTCCCTTCAACATAAACCAAATCAATCAAATAAGTGAAGTAAAAGTAAAATAGGCACATTAGAATATGGCACAAAAAATTAAGTACCAGTAAATTTAGCAAATTTGGAAACCGTGAAAAGAAACAAAAAATTAACAATAGTAAAATATGTATATGAATGGTATGATAGTTCAAGAAGAAAAGTTGAATTTCCACTAACATTTTACAGAGCCCCAAAATGATCTCTGAAGCGGTAGTGCCTCAATGTTACAATAGGGGCCATATCCCTTTCTTAATCCAGATGGATCAGAAAAAAGCATGATTAAAAAAATAATAATAATATTGTGATAACTTACAATTATGTATAAAAGTGTTAAACCATAATAATCCACTCAAATGTACCAGAAACGGTATCCTGGCCCTAGGTATGAAAGATTTGTGTCAATAGGTGTCGACCTGCAACAGACATCTTGCTTCTTGAAATAATATAATCCTATGGTAAAATGTAAGTAACCTAAATAATGTTCCAGTTAAAAATACTATTTAAACCTTTAATAAAATATTAAATAAAAAAAAACAATCAATAAAAAGTAAGGCTATCCTTGTAAACAGATAAGTGGTGAAACACTTTTTATTTCATAGAATTTACAAACTTGACATTAGTTCTAGAATTATCTGTCGGTTAATAAAATATGGTTGTAGTTGTTTGTAACACATTAGCTATTGTCGAGAAGCCTCTCAGTTTGTTATGTGGAACAAAGCATGTAGTTTAAGATTAGATTGTCAAACAATATTTATAGTGGACAAACACTTGAAAGGATAAGTGATATTGTACAGTGCAAGCTAAAAGAAAAAGCACAATATATGGCTTTGTTTATTTGTATTGTGTAGCGGAGGCCTGATATTCCACAGGTTAACTCCACTATAGATCCCAGTGAGGCTCAGGAACAAGTAATAAAAGCACCATGAAGCAGTAATTCCAGCAAACAAAGTAATCCACGAATATCCCCATACAGATCCCAATGACTGGACGACACACAGCATCAGGAGCAGAACTGACTTTTAATCCACACAGTCTCCTTATAAAGCATTCTCCCATGCAAGGGAGGGATTCACATTAATCAGTACAGTATCCAATATGGTAACCGTTACCTCCCACACATCTCCTCCCCTCAGTATGACACTTAATCCCATTATACATACTGTAGTTTTCCCCGAGTTCTGAATGTACCCCAAAACCAGCAGTTACAATAATACTGGGGGTACCCCCTGGTAGCCCTGATCTGGGTGACTAACATATCCAAAAATCACCCAGATCGGACCAGGGGTTCGGGAGTTAGGTGGAGGGTGTAATTTGACCGACCGCACACGAGGTGGTATCTGAAAAGAGTTCCATGGGTTTTGGCCCTGCGGTCGGTCTTCGTTTGGGAGGTAAAACACACATCAAATACTGCCATCCACGATTAATCTTGTATTCGTATGATTCCCCTTGTTCGGTACTTTGAACCTACCGAACGGGAGGCTGATTAGCCTTCCTGTTCGGGAGTTACGGAGCCATGGAGGTCTCAGCGGTGTTCGGGTAATCGAGTGTCCGATTTGAGTTCCAGACACTCGACGAGCAAACACCACTGAGATTTTCGTGCGTAAGATGGCCGCCGCCACGTGTTCGTATACAGAACGGCAGCCATCCAGATACATCCCTAAAGTACCGATTAACCTGCGGTTAGAGAAGTGTGAACGCTTAATAAGGTACACACTTCTCTCTGGGGTGGTCTATTGGTTCGGTAGTTTACATTCGTATGGAGTACGGATGGAAACTACCGAACAATCATACGAATCCCACATACATTTGAACCAAAGAAACAGAAACAACACACGAATTGCAATATTATTACAGTCTTTTAGGACAGCCCTGGTACCATCTGCTACATATTGTACATGCCAAACCACAGAATGGTTCCTCGGCTTAGGATAGTGGATTTATTTTTCCACTAGACTTGTGCATGACAGGAAAATTCAGCGTAGCCAAATCCTTTTTACCAAAGGTAGAACATTTTTCCCGAATACTTGGATTTCGATTGATTGTCAGATCAAGACAGTCAAATTTTGTTTTGGGAACCAAATCTAGAGGAGAAACCAAAAAGGTGTAAAAATGGACCAATCGATGTGCAGCAAAATATATACATAATATAATATTATGTATATATTTTGCAGTACACTGATAGAAGCATTTTCCTGCCATTTGGTTCACAGATCAAATGAGAAAACTTCTCACTTTTCAATTAAGTGACGGCCCCCTAGCTATCAGTCATCTTATTTCCCATCAATTTTCTCTTTTTTTTTGTGCCATAGGTAGAATTCAGAATATTGACCCTCCAAACATGTTTGTATTGCGTGGTTTGCTTAGTCCATCATTCGGGTACATTTCAGCTCGGAATTTAGGAATTTGGCTGTATATGTAACCGATCTGCCCAAATTTGGCCAAATTGCAGTTAAGTCCAAAACAAATTGCCAAGTACACTGCCTGGCCAAAAAAAAAAAGTTGCCACCTGGATTTAACTAAGCAAATAGGTAAGAGCCTCCTATTGGATAGTTACTGCATGGGCGATTATCTTTCAGCTGGAAACAAGTTATTTAACCCCAACTGATGCAATTAGTAGCTTCCCATTTATTAAACAACCATGTCGAAAGACACCTCCTGTGGTCATGGAAAGATGTTAGTCTGTTAGAGAAGGGTCAAATCATTGGCATGCATCAAGCAGAGAAAACATCTAAGGAGATTGCAGAAACTACTAGACTTGGGTTTAGAACTGTCCAATGCATTATTAAAAACTGGAAGGATAGTGGGGAACCACCAGTGATGGGTGCATCAGGGTAAGAAGAGGCAGATGAATTGATGCACCCATCATGCCTAGTGCCTACTGTACAAGCCGATGGGGGCAGTGCTATGATCTGGGGTTGCTGCAGTTGGTCAGGTTTAGATTCAGCAACATTATGTGCCCAAAGAATGAGGTCAACTGACTACCTGAATATACTGAAAGACCCGGTTATTCCATCAATGGATTTTTTCTTCCCTGATGGCACTGGGATATTCCAAGATGACAATGTCAGGATTCATTGGGCTCAAATTGTGAAAGAGTGATTCAGGGAGCATGAGACATCATTTTCACAAATGGATTGGCCACCACAGAGTCCAGACCTTAACCTCATTGAGAATCTTTGGGATGTGCTAGAGAAGGCTTTGCGCAGTGGTCCAGATCTCCCATCATCAATACAACATCTTGGTGAAATATTAATGCAACACTGGACGGAAATAAATCTTGTGACATTGCAGAAGCTTATCGAAACAATGCCACAGCGAATGCATGCCGAAATCAAAGTGAATGCATGCCGTAATCAAAGCTAAAGGTTGTCCAACTAAATATTAGACTGTGACCTTTTGTTTGGTGGCAGCTTTTTGGGGGCCAGGCAGTGTATATTTACCATCTGTGCCTGGTTAGTTAAATAATATTGATTTCCGTTACCTTTCAGTTAATTACCTATAAAAGAGACAAAATTATCAAAAACTGTGAAGCAAAAATGGATAAGTGGCAAAAGGCAACATATTAGATTTATGAACTGTTTATTTGTATATGATAGTGTGTGTGTCAAAATTCCAGTGTCAAACATTTGAACATTAATGAAGAAGCAATTATCAAACAAATTTACTGAATATAACCAAGTGACAAAAAAAGAATATATTACCAATGAAGATATACCCCCAATGAAAACATGCACACATTTATTGATACCTTTTTTATTGCTTGCAAAAGCTGCAGATCACTTTTCTGAAACCTTGCAAACTATCCCTTTATAACCCCGTCCAGACTTTCTGTGGCTGCCGAATCCCAGTCTTCCAAATACAGCTAAATTAAGTAACAGGGCTGGTTGTCTGATTGACAACGAGGGGGTGTTACAATATGTATTTATAAAAGTTTACATTTCTATTGAAATCTGCACTTTTTGTAAAATGAAAACAAGAAGACACACTCTTCACACATAAAGCACTTCAGCAAGCTGATTTTTTAAAATGGATTTTTTTGTACCTGTGTTGGGAAGGTGTTCAGTTCTATGGCCTGATCACTTTATTATGAATACAGTGACCTGATCATAGAAATTAATACTCTTCTGAAGGTGCAAGAAAACTTCTTTCAGAATTATGTTCTGTCAGAAAGGCTCTTATGTGAGCAAAAATGCCACTTTAAGGCTGTGTGAATAACCATTGTTTTACATCAGATTGAGTCCCTGCTTATCTATATTTTACTGTAAACACAATAAAAGAGTCCTAAGGAGTATAAAATACTCATAGGAAATAAAATAGTTCTCCAAGTGGTAAGTAGAATTGTGACGGACCGCCTGGCACCCCGACTGGGTACCTCCGTCAAGCTCACTTACAAGCTCTCCTCCAGGACAAATGAGTGCTTCAGCCCCTAGCCGTAGCTTGGCTGGGGTCTCTTCATCGCTTCCCGCCCTGGAACAGGGCCCTGGGTACAGTTTCTAGTCATTAAGCTCTCCTGCAGACAGAATAGCTGATCAACCCAAACACTAGCCCACACTGAGTGAAGAGTGAAAAGGAACTGCTCTAGTATGGCCAAGTTGCCAGCTTATATACACAGCCCCCAGAATGGGGTCTCCATTCAATACAAGACAAGCCCCTCACAGAGATATCTGTGCCTGGGAGATAATTGCATTAAAGACCAGTAAGCTAATTATCTCACAGGAACAGAAAGGCAAACACAAAAACATAAAACATAAAAATACCCCGAAACATCATAAAATTATACAATAACCCAACAAATAATACATCCCCAAATAGCCCTGATCTGAGAGCCGAAGTTCTCCAACTAGTACTCAGATCTAAGCAGTGTAGGGAAAACGCCACCGTCTTAAATTTCTGACCGGCCGCACACGTGGTCCTAGGCTCCAAATAGTTCCAGGGTGTTTGGTGTGTTTGCTGGTCAACTTTCGGGAGCTCTTGCGGACGCAATATGTGGTGCTCTGCCTGGCTTTCAGGTAGCGTTTGCTCCCCTTAGTCTCAGGCACCTTCCCTCAAAAAAGCGCTCTAATGGTGGGTTTCAAAGTGGTTCAAAACCCCGGACCCAAGTTGTCCGGGAACCGCACGGTCACCTCATGCCAAAAACAGTTCCATAACATTTCGAACACGAAGTCCTCATGCTGAAATTTGTTCCATAGCAGTTGCGGCTAAGTACCGCTGAGGACCATTCATGGGAATGGTTCATGCGAACGGCTGCCAGGGAGCTAGCGTTCGCTTCTATTTGAATGAAGGAAAAGTGCCAAACTAGGGGCACCCAGGGAAAGTTGCTAATGGTGGATGGGCAGGGTAACTCCCGAACGGGGTCTCAGACCTGGACTAATGAGGCTAGCCTTTACACTACTCCAGGAGTTTGTGGCAAACGCCGGAGAAAAAGAGCGTTTGTCACACGAATACCTTGGGGTTTTATGTTTCCAAATTTATTTTATTTCTATATAAGCAATGAACTCTAAAAGTTCCAATTTTAACAAGTTAGTGTTTGCAGATAACATTGAATTAGGTAAGGTAATACAGTCAGAATAAAATATTTATTTAAAAGAGAGGGATTTCGATTATTTGAGAGACTTGGAATGTTCGTAGCTAATGAGATTCTGTCTCAGTAAATGCAAAGTTATGCATTTTGGGATCCAAAGTAGTTTTCAAATATTCATCTTAATAAAAATGTATTAAAGAAATTGTGATATGGTACTTATAAATAAAACATGAATAATCAGGACATTGATGCTGAAGCGTCAATATGTAAATGTCACCTTTTAAAGTTTAGTGCTCAGATAAGAAACATACTTATAGGAAAAGCAACACAGAGGCAAACTCACTTAGAAGAAGCAATAATGAAAGACGTTGTTAAATGGCCTGAACAGTGTGCAGATTTTGCTTTCTGAATGGCCTTGTACAGCACCAAATAGATTTTCCCCATATTGGTGCGGGACATTTGGAGTTTAGTGAATTACCCCAGCGAGTGTCTGTAAAAGTTCATCCTGAGACGCTGCCTAAAGGGAAACAATAGTGCTAGGAAAACAAAGCTGTAGTGCCCCCATCCCTCCCCACGGTGCAGAAGGTGTTAAGAAATCCTTCTGTCACTTACCTCAGTCCAGTGCCGTCTCTTGGTGCTGGCTCGGGTCGAGTTCCCCTCCGCTCCTCCCCGATCAACGTCAGCAGGCAGAGGAGACCTAAAGCGCATGCACTTGCATTAGGAATTCCCTGAAGGAAAGCATTATACAATGCTTTCCTATGGGGATTTGGGTGACACTTTATGTCCTCATGCATAGCAAATGGCGACCAAATGATGCCTAACATCCCGGAAATGGAGTTAACCCATAAAGGTAGTTATTACAGTTAATTAATAGCTGCAATAATTACCATTGTTGGGTTAAGGGACCTGGGAATATGCACCCGTACCATTTATTATTATTATTATTATTATTTATAAAGCGCCAACAAGTTCCGTAGTGCTGTACAATGGGTGAACTGACAGACACATATTTGTAACCAGACAAGTTGGATGCACAGGAACAGGGGGATTGAGGGCCCTGCTCAATGAGCTTACATGCTAGAGGGAGTGGGTTAATGTGACACAAAAGGTAAGGGTAGGGTAGAAAAGTAGGGTGCTAGAATAGTATTCACTGAGGGCTTTTTGATGACAGTTTTAGGAGAGGAATCAGGGTGCTGGGAGAGAAAGCTGTTCACAGTTCAATTGATATGCTTTCCTAAAGAAGTAAGTTTTCATAGATTTTTTGAAGAAGTGGAGATTGGGTGAAAGTCTAACAGAAAGGGGAAGGGCGTTCCATAGCAACGGTGCAGCCAACGGTGCAGCCCTAGAGAAGTCTTTAACCCCTTAAGGACACATGACATGTGTGACATGTCATGATTCCCTTTTATTCCAGAAGTTTGGTCCTTAAGGGGAGCAGCAGAGGTAGGAGTACTAACAGAGGTTAGACATAGGTCCCCGGCAGAGAGTAGGGGCCTAGATGGGACATATTTGTGTATTAGTGAGGATAAGTGGGTCGGAGCAGCATTGTGTAGAGATTTTATATATTTAATATAGATGTAAAAAACAGATTTGTATCTTGTAATACCTTTTTTGTAAGAATTCAGTTGAGTTGTGATACAGGGGTTAAAGCAACATGAGTGCAGATAAGACACCATTCTGGCAGAGGGTCATAAATATCTTTCTCAAGAGCAGAGTGAAGGGGGAGAGGGAGAAAAAAAAAACAAGCAGACACAAACACACACATAAATATGTATATGCAAACGCATATACATATGCAAACACACACATAAATATGTAAATGCACAGTCACATATATAAGCATACATGCATAAGAGTATGGGAAAGCATAGGTCTACACATAGTACTTTGTATATTGATAGAATAAACATATTGGAATGTGTTTTAAAATGTTGATACATATAACAGAACAGTAAGATAATGTGGGGAAGTGTTCATGTAAAGTGTTGGTAGTGGGACAGGAAACCCATATCAATATTTAGTCCACTATTCTTGCTGTTAAACAATTTGATCATTCTGGCTTCAAACGTTTTTCTTTCTTGGGTATTTTTAAAACCCCCTTTCAGTAGGTCCTTCAGTGAGTGGCCAGGCTGGGTAAAGTGGTGTCCCACAGGAGTGCAGTAGGATCTTTCTTTGTGGTGTTTAATGGAGTGTCTGCGCATATTCATTCTGCCATTTAATTTCTGGGTGGTTTCCCCAATGTAGCATCCTAGGTTGCATTTGGTGCATTGAATCATGTATACCACATTGCTTGATGTGCAGGAGTATATCCTTTAATGATGTAAGTTTTATTGTTGTGTGTGGCTATATTGTCTGTGCATATGTGCTGACTAGACATGTGCAATTCGTTTCGCTCCGAATGCAAATTCTGCCAAATTTCTGAAATTCGGACATTCAGATGCTTCTGAATGTCCGAAGTGCTGAATTGCCGAATTTCCAAAGTGCCTAAGTGACAAATTTCGGAATTTCGAACTGAACAGAATTGCCAAAGTGACGAATTTCGGAATGCAGAACCAAACCAAATTGCTGAAGTGCGGAATTTCCAAACTGCCGAAGTGCTTCGGATATCTGTAAAGTGGCAAAACAGGAGAGGGTTGGGGTTAGGGGTTGGGTAGGGTTAGTGGTTGGGGTAAAGGTAGGGATAGGTTTAGGGGTAGGGTTAGTGGTTGGGGTAGGGTTAGGGGTAGGGTTAAGGGTTGGGGTAGGGTTAGTGGTAGTGGTAGGGTTAGGGGTTGGGGTAGAGTTAGTGGTTGGAGTAGGGTTAGGGGTAGGGTTAAGGTTTGAGGTAAGGTTAGGAGTTGGGGTAGGGCTAGGGGTTGGGGTAGGGTTAGTGGTAGGGTTAAGGTTTGAGGTAGGGTTAGTGGTTGGGGTAGGGTTAGGAGTTGGGGTAGGGTTAGTGGTTGGAATAGGGTTAGGGTAGGGGTAGAGTAACCCTAACCCTATTCCTAACCCTATCCCTAACCCTACCCTAACCCTATCCCTAACCCTACCCTACCCTAACCATACTCTAACCCTACCCGTACCCTAACTCCACCCTACACCTACCTCTAACCCTACCCTAACCCTAACTCTACCCTACCCCTAACTGTAACCCTACCCTAACCCTACACTTACCTGAAGTCCAGAAGTGCCGAAGTTTAGAAGTTCTGAAGTTCCGAAGTTCCGAAGTGCCGAAGTTCCGAAGTGCCGAATTTCCGAAGTGCCGAAGTCCCGAAGTTCCGAAATGCTGAAGTCCCGAATTTCGGAATGCCGAACCGAACTGAATATTTTTCCCATGCACATCCCTAGTGCTGACAAAGTTTTCAGCAAGGTTTTTTGCATTGACTGGTCTCATTTTCTTTATTCTTACCATCAGTGGTGAGCAAAAGTGGTCTGTGTGCCTGTATTGTCGATTTAAGGCCAGATGGGGTCAGTTTCTTGAACATTAGTTATGATTGAAAAACTGAAAAAAACATGAACTATCGTAGCCCATGGCCTAATTTCCGAGTGTCTTTTTAGCACCTTAACAATATTAACAATATTCTGTTATTCACACTTTAGTAACTATAATACCAGATACCGGTATTAAAACATATGAAAAAAAAACTGCTCAAATAAGGGATGCATACATGAAATAGAAATTAAACTGAGTATAAAAAAGAGAGATCAAAAATGATATTCAGACCTGTGAGAGACTTTTACCCTAAAAGCCCTCACATTTTCCATTTGACCTAGTAAAACATAATCATTCCATTATAATCATTTACTTTATAAATGCACATCTCTGCTTTAATGCATTTTAAGGCATTTTCACGCCTAACTAATTCTGCAGTCTTGAATGTTACTCACCAGAAAAACATATGCAAGTAGCATTTTGATTCAAATATCTTTCAGTGCATGTTTCAATATATTTGTGAATCTAGGAGTGTATGTGCGAGGGCGAGTGGAAATTCTGAGCCTTGGGTATAGATAGATAGATAGGTAAACAGATAGACAAACTGATTTAGATATGTGGAAATCATTCTAATTCCCTAGTTAAAGGAATACTACCGTGTTTCTCCGAAAATAAGACCGGGTCTTATATTAATTTTAATCACAAAAAACACACTAGGGCTTATTTTCAGGGTAGGGCTTAGAGCCAGTCTGTTAACCGGTGTCCGCGCTGTGTAACCCCCCCAGAGACCCTCACCTCCCCCTCCCTGTAATATTCTCCCCTCCCTCCCTCCCTGTAATACGCCCCCTCCTTGTAATACTCCCCCCTCCCTCCCTGTAATACTCCCCCCTCCCTCCTTGTAATACTCCCCCCTCCCTCCCTGTAATACTCCCCACCCCCCTCCCTGTAATACTCCCCCCTCCCTCCCTGTAATACTCCCCCCTCCCTCCCTGTAATATTCTCCCCCCTCCCTCCCTGTAATTTTATCCCCCCTCCCTCCCTGTAATGCTCTCCCCCCTCCCTCCCTGTAATACTCCCCCCCTCCCTGTAATACTCCCCCCTCCTTGTAATACACACCCCCTCCCTCCCTGTAATATTCTCCCCCCTCCCTGTAATATTATCCCCCCTCCCTCCCTGTAATACTCTCCCCCCTTGTAATACTCCCCCCTCCCTCCCTGTAATACTCCCCCCTCCTTGTAATACACACCCCCTCCCTCCCTGTAATATTCTCCCCCCTCCCTGTAATATTATCCCCCCTCCCTCCCTCCCTGTAATACTCTCCCCCCCCCCCTCCTCCATCTTCTCCTCACCTCCCCTGTAGCGTGGCCGAGCTCCTCTCCGGTCTGCGACCCGGCCAGACTGACCTGGAAGTGCACACTCAGTGTGCACTTCCTGTCAGTCCGGGCAGGTCGCGGACCGCAGAGGAGCTCGGCAACGCTACAGGGAAGGGGAGGTGAGGCAGTGCGGCAGCCGTCTGAGCGCTCTCTATAGAGCGCTCAGGCGGCTGAGGCATTTAAAGGGCCGGCAGGTGCCGGCCCTGCCTAGGTCTTATTTTCGGGGTAGGGCTTATATTGCAGCCCACCCCGAAAATTCGGCTAGGGCTTATTTTCGGGGTAGGTCCTATTTTCGGGGAAACACGGTATAGTGTCAGGAACACAAACATATATTACTGACACCATAGTGGTCAAATCACTGTTTAGCTTACCGGCCCCCCTTTGATACTCTTTGAAAAAGTGATTTTACTAATCTTTTCTTCCAGACCCCACCGATCTAGCCACAGTTGACCCTGCCTCGCTCCGCTTCTGTGGCTGAGATAATCAAACTTGATGATCTCAGCCAATCCAATGCTTTCCCATTGGAAAGCATTGAGAGTCTATTGCAAAACACTGTGCTGTGCCAGTCAGCATCTCCTCATAGAGATGCATGGAATACATCTCTATGGAGAACGTTAAGTGCACACAGTGCAGCGCTGGCACAAGAAGCACCTCTAGAAGCCAACTGAGTGACTGTCACTAGAGATGTTACTAGGCACAAATGTAAACACTGCTGTTTCAATAAAAAAGGCAGTATTTACATTGAAAAGCCTGTAGGGATTGTCTGTAGACACCAGAACAACTACATTAAGCTGTAGCTGTTCTGGAGACTATAGAGTACCTTTAATATAAAACTTGAAAGTATCAGTTAGAATATCATGTGAAGAAATAATTATCTATTCTGTAGAGGGTGTTAATAAATAAATAAATAAACTAATATTAAAACAATGCAGGTTTAAAGATCGCAAAAGGGAAGAGACAGAAGGATGACATGTCTAGTAACTGTATATCTGTTCTCTTTTGTTCTGTTTCTTTTCCAAATGCACATGCACTCTACGGCAAGAGTTTAATTGCACGAAACATCATAAGCAACCTTTAGGGTTTGTAGCTTATTAAAATAACAAGAACGTATGGTAGGCAGACCTATTGCAGTTACTTTTAGCGTAATGGCCTATCACTGAACTCATTATTCTCATATGTTCATTATCCTATTCCTTGTTCTGTAGTAGGCTTTCCATAATTCAATTACAACAACAACAACATAATTCAAGTACACAATGCTTAACTCTAGATTTAATATGATGCATTATATCTATTGCCTCATTAATATCTCATCTGTGTTCTGGGATTAAATTATAGAGTTATATACATATAAATATTCATTCATCTGACATGTTTATTATGATAAACATTCTGAAAGAATGTGAGATTAAAATAATTGACTAGTAACAAACAGTAAATATTATATCTTGAGGAGGAATGTCCATGATGTTTTTTTTACAAGATCACCTTATCATAGATTGCACAATAAACAGTATATATATCCATGCTACTGCCAGTAGGTCACGCTCAGAAGATGAATCCTTACACTATATTTGTAAAACAAAGAAATCTTAATATAGAGAAATAGTAAATTAACAAAAAGAAAAGGGATTAAACTCTAGATTAGAGAAAACATGCACAGGGCAATATATAAAAGCATATAATAGAAGTATAGTTTGTTATGTCTCTTATAGATGATGCTAGTGAACCGGATGTTTTGAGTGAAAGTGCAATAAAGTCAACAAATGTGGATTTTTTTCCTCAGAATGGTAGTCAAAATGTGCAGAATTTAGTAGTCTGCATGTGTGCGAAAGATATACTTGATAAGAAAAAATATACATTGTGTCAAACTGCCCTTTGCCACTGGCTTTTGGAGAAGCCTGGTTGCCAGCCTCCTACCCTATGACTATGGTCTTGGGGTGTATTGCCCTTTAAGAACATTATTGGTGCATAATGAGACTTGGCACAATGCCCATTTTAAACTGTCGAAGTGGTCGAAGTAGAACTTCGATCTACCAAACAGCCGGACCCCACACAAGTGGAGTGTGCAGCCAATTTACCTCCCAGAAGCTGTGGTTAACCACCAGCTAATTGACAAACGGCTGGGTGGTCGCCGTTCGTATAGTTGAACACGTGGCGGCGGCCATCTTGTTTAGTCTAACGCAGTCAGCAGTGTTTTGCCGTCGAGTAACACCACGTTAACATTGGGATTTGCACGAACGGCACCCGTTAGTGCATTCGAATGGAACTTAGCATTTTAACTATGTGAAATAGCCCAAATCTATGGAACGCTTGGGCATGAAAGCCATGCTTGCGGTCGGTCAAATATGACTTCCATAGAATTTGTGAACCCCTGATCTGGGTGATTTTTGGATATGTTGTTCACCCCGATCAGAGCTATCCAGGGATGTATGAGGATATGTTGCTGTTTTGGGGTGTTTCTGTGTTTTGGGTAAAAACTGTATATTTTCTGCCTGTGATAATTAAGTTAGCCCATTGTGTTGTAATTATATCACAGGCAGAGGGGAGGGTTTGTGTGCCTTGGCTGGGAGTGTCTGACTGTACTGTACTGTATTGATTGGCTGTTGTAACCATGTGTCCTGTGTACCACAAGGTCCACGTGGGTGGTAACCTTATGGGAAAATGTGTATATAAGAAAGTCCTGGGGGCGGGGCCTGACCGGGGAGCTGAACAGACACACTATCTGTGAGCTCCTGAGCCTGATTCTGATTTTCGACAAAAAACAGAGAAAAACTGCTTGATTCCTGAACCCCAACTTACCTCACCTTGCAATACAAACGATGGGGAACGGGAGGACACCTTGCATACCCAGATCGCCTGCTGGGTCACCGGACCAGAGACCTGGGGCCTACACAATGCAGAGCAGGGGAGAGGCGGGCGCTCTCCCAGCTCACCAAAGCAAGCAGCACCCGAAGTATTGGGCTCCCCCTCCCCATAGGACCGGTGGGGGTTATCCCGGTCCCAATAAGCGAAACCTCACCTCCACAGCCACTGGTCTCCCGGCGCAGCTCCTCCACTTTAAGCGGAGTCCATAACAAGATGGCGGAGGGGCCTAATCCACCTCCTACACCCACGCCACATGGCGGAGACTGCTGCTCAGCGGTGGAGTGTATACTCACGCGGATCGAAAAGAGCTTCCAACACTTCTGGGCAACACTAGAAAAGCGTATGGCCCCGCAAACAGCCTTCACGGAGAGGGAGAAGGACAGAGACAGGCGGGAGCAGAAACTACTACAACAAAGCGACACTTACCCGCCCAGCTCAAGCCACCCACCTAAAAGCCCTAAGCAACAGAAAGCTGAACTGGCGGGACATAGCACTAAACAATGGCAGAGGATTGGTAGGCGAACACCTCAACACAAATCTAGCACAGGCCCAACCCGGGCACCTGCAGCCACAGGGACGACCCCACGAGAGCACCGAGGTACCAACCTTCCCTACCTACTCCCGACCACTTACCACACCCAGAAGAAAATCCACGGGCACCCACAGCAGGGAACAGCGCAGCCCCACAGCGAGACCACCAGGAACGGCAAACACCCCACATGGGCTTCAAGAAGGGTCTGGCGAGACAGAGCAGACAAGGTACCCCACACACGCCAGGAGGCCACCGGGACTCACTCCCCAAGTGACACACAGAGAACCAGCATGGGCAGCGGGACTTTATTCGCAATGGGCTTGCGCTTCCCGGCCCGAGCAGCATACACGCAACCCCAGCGGCACCAAAGAGCGGGCGTCGGATGAACACGGACCACCCTGAGGACTGAGACCCAAGAACTTCACCCGAGCACAGCTCTCCGTGCTGCAACATGAACTCTCAGTCTCTTAAGTAATGCTAATCTGCTGTCTCCTTCTACTTACTTTCACACTGTTTTAATGTTTCATTGTTAAGAGCTTAGCAACTTTATTAAGGCCATTGTTACACCTAACATGATCCAACACATATCACTACAGCCTTTAGAAATACTCACACCATCGTTAACACATGACTCACACACACTCTGACTTACCTGACATCCAGCCAGCATAACCAGTAGGTAAAGCAACCCATAAAAGCACAACATGACAACTTCTGTTATAAACATGCCACTGCAGACAAAGATACCGTACACAAGCCCTGACAAATACCCCCATTATTAACTACATAGACCCCAGACCTGACTCAGGGAGCGACAACAACTAACCCCACGAAACTCCACGTGCTCCATGGTGGCGCCCGAGGTGGACCAAGCTAGAGTTTAACTAATTAGACCAAACGACTTATCAGAGACCAAACACTGGGATGATTATAGCCAGCAAACGTCTAACTTTATGTCATGCTAACTCCAGTGAAGCCAACTGTAATTCTTAGTCTTGCTTGTATTTATGCTCCTATTGCATAAACTGATGATACTAGCGGTGAAAACAGCTGGAGCACCAAATGCGTAATTCTCTAATGTTATCATAATATAAAAATTGTGCAGATCTTCTATATGCCATATGTGAAATGTATGTAGACATAGTGCTTGTGACTGTTATTGTGGCATCACGACCCGTTTTGTGAAATCTTGCACACAAAAAATAAAGAATTTAAAAAAAAAAAAGTCCTTCGTGCCCATTAAACCAGTTCTACTTGACCCTCAACTCGCAGCCTTGACTCGTGTTTGGAGGGGACAGCTATAATCACTACAGGGATTGCTATGCTCTGCATATTCCCTTAGCTTCACTGAGCTCTTGTTCCTGATCCTGCTTCCCCCACTGGAACCTGGAGCCTAATCGTAGTTCCAGGGTGGGTAGGAGACGGCGAGACCCCAACCCAGTAGCAGCGGATCATGGGGTCTGCAGTATTTATGGTGTTTGCGGTGCTGATGGTCCTTGGTGAGCGCTAGGAGCATCCTTTCTACAGTCCAACCCTCACCTAGCCTGGGGCAACCGTAACATACATATATTCAGAATTGTATCAATGTAATCAACCAGTAACTGGTTGGTTATTATTTCTTAGAACTGGTTGATTACATTGATACAATTCAGTTTGCATCAGACTGCTCATTTTAGACTTCATATTTTAAATTAAAGGGACACTATAGTCACCAGAGCAACCACAGCTTATTGTATTTGTTCTGGTGAGTAGAATCATTCCCTTCAGGCTTTCTGCTGTGAACACTGTCCTTTTAGAGAAAATGCAGTGTTTACATTACGGCCTAGTGATAATTCCACTGGCCACTCCTCAGATGGCTACTAGAGGTGCTTCCTTCAGCAGTCGAGCCTAATGTGCAGCACTGTCATTCAGTGTCTCCACCCCTGCATGCAGACACTGAACTTCCCTCATAGAGATGCACTGATTCAATTCTACACCCTCTGCATGCAGATACTGAACTTTCCTCATAGAGATGCATTCATTCAATCCATCTCTATGAGGAGATGCTGATTGTCCAGGGCTGTGTTTGACTTGTGTTGGATCTGCCCCTGACCTGCCTCCTTAACAGTCTCAGTCAATCCTATTGGGAAGCATTGTGATTGGCTCAGACCACCAGTTCTGCTGATGTCAGCAGACAAGAACAGAGGTAGCAGCTTCAGACTTGAATACAAGTAAGATTTTACTATATTTAAGGTGGCAAGAGAGGTGCTAGATGGTGGTTTTAACACTCTAGGGTCATAAATATATGTTTGTGTTCCTGACCTTACAGTGCTCCTTTAAACAGTAAAGGTTACGTTTCCATCTATAAGAGACATACACCACCATATTTCTTGTACCTTTCACTAAACATCTCTAAACAATATAAGCTAAGGACAGTAATTGTCTCTTTTGCTTTAAAGGGAAACTATAGCTCCCTATTATGCCCTCCTCCCTTATGCTTCCCCCGCTACCCCCCCCCCCCCCCCCAGACACACACACCCATGGTGCAGTAGGGGTTAAAAACTCATTCAGTCACTTACCTGATCACTAGGCTCTGCCTCTGCTTTTCCTCCGTCAACGTCATTGAACAGGGGGGAACTAATGTGCATGTACGGCGATGGCCACGCTCGCATTAGAACTTCCACCATTGGAAAGTATTGTATAATACCTTTCTATGGGGGTTTGGGTGATGCGGGATGCCCTCATACATACGTGAGTATGTCCAGTGTCAGTTACGCAACTAAAACTCTACCAGAAAGCCACTAGAGGTGAAGTTAGCCCTGCAAGGTAATTATTGCAGTTTCTCAAACATTGCAATAATTACCATTGCAGGGTTAAAGGACTTGGGACACTGCACCCAGTCCATTTCAATTAGCTGAAGTGCCCTGGATGCCTATAGTGTCCCTTTAAAAAGCACAGCCTCAAAATTATTGAACCAGTAAAAATAAAATGAAAGTCAGGCACAGTAAATAAATAATTATATTGAAATGTGATATTTAATACAGAGTACAAGATCCTGAAGACAGAGAAAATCTAAATCAATTAGAAATGTATTACAGTAATTAGTCATAATTAATCCTGGTCAGCATTTTTGCAACTCCAGGAATACGGTACCATATGCCAAATTTATTATTGTTTCATCATGGCCAACGTGAAGAAGTACCCTGTTACACTATTTAATTTGTGTAATCGACATTTTCCTTGAAACATCTCCGCAACCACTTCAAATAAAGTGCTAAAATACCAGCTGCAAATTAATTAGAGTAATTTGACATTTTTAAACCTAGAAATGTATTCTTCACCCAGCATCATAAATAATCACAAATTGTGTAATAAATTGGAACAGCTTAGGTAAAAAAGAGATTCATAGGCAATGTTTAATTTGATAATACATTTTGTTAATTTTGTACTTTATTCAATGCTGAAAGTTACTTTATTGTGCTTTTCATTTTGAGAAATTAATGTGCTTTAATATTATTGTTAAAAATGTGCATGTTTACATAGAAAGAAATAAGAGTAAAAGAAAATGTGATTTGAAGTCTGTGTGTGGCATTTTTATTTATTTTTTTATATTTTTGCATCTATGTAGAACTAAGCTGAAATAGATTGGAATGGCAAATAAGTACCACTTTTATTACAGACATAATAATATTTCATAATATAATTCGCTGTAATATACTTTGCTGCTCTCAAGTTACGTATTCCTTTAGAGAAGTCATATTAAATATGATTTCTTGCTAGAAATGTATTATTTGGCTCTGAAGTTTAAAGGAACACTCCAAGCACCGTAACCACTTGAACACACTGTAGTAGTTATGGTGCCAGCAGTGCCATGGCACCATCCCCTACATTGTAAGCAGTCAAACCATTTTAGAATGGTTGGATTACTTCCGCAGGTAGAAGCTTCCCTTAGCTTCCCTGGGCTGTCTTCTGCCAATGAGGTTATGGTGATTGGAGTGCTCCTTTGAATTATTATCACTAATATGCCATTTGCATTATTATGAGATACTCATACAGACTACAAAGATACCATAAGACATGGACTTGGTAGTAGGGGCTACTTTTGCCCTGCACATTTTTTTGCGAATAAAATATATTGGTTAGGAATTAACTAATTTTACCCCTACCGAGTATTTATAAGCTAAGGACAGTGATTATCTGAATTGCTTTGACAGCCACAGTCTCGGATTGATTGAACCAGTAAAAATAAATGAAAGTGTGCACACTTCCTTTCAGTCCTGCAGGAAACCGGAACCTGAAATTGAAGTTCCAGTACCGCGGTGCGCGCTGTTAAGCCGGCCAATGCTACAAGACAGGTAAGTAATTATGGCACACTATGGGACAAGGAGAGGGGAGAGGGGAGTGACACTATGGGAGGGAAAGTGCACTATTGGACAAGGGGAGGGGGGAGAATACTATGGGAAGGAGGGAGAACACTATTGTATGAGGAGAGGGGGAACACTATTGGACAAGGGTAGGGGGGAGAATACTATGGGAAGGGGGGAGAACACTATGGGAAGGGGGGGAACACTATTGGATGAGGAGAGGGGGGAACACTATTGGACAAGGGGAGGGGGGTTAAAGAACACTTGGACAAGGGGATGGGGGGTTAAAGAACACTATGGGACAGGGGAGGAGGGGTTAAAAATCACTATGGGACAGGGGAGAGGGGGTTAGAAATAACTATGGGACAGGGGAGAGGGGTTTAGAAATCACTATGGGACAGGGGAGAGGGGGTTAGAAATCACTATGGGACAGGGGAGGGGGGGTTAGAAATCACTATGGGACAGGGGAGGGGGGGGGGTTAAAGATCATTATGGGACAGGAGAGGGGAGTGGGTGGTAAGGAACACTATGGGACAGGGGAGAAAAAAAATATTCTGAACAAACGTTCCAATAGTAAGAAACACTATGGGACAGTTTGTTCAGAATATTTTTTTTCTAGATTTCCTCCTCTAAAAACTAGGTGCGTCTTATGGTGTGGTGCGTCTTATGGAGCGGAAAATATGGTAAACAAAACCTGAAATTTGACTATATGTCTGTTCAGCCGTAATTCACATCTTTTATATTATGTGCACCAGGGGCGGGCTGGGCCGGGGGGCAGGGAGGCAATTGCCCCCCAGGCCGCCCGAAATTCTTTTAGGACCGGCCACGGCGGGCCGGCCCTTTAAATGCTGCAGCCGCCGAGCGCTCTGTAAAGAGCGCTCAGGCGGCTGCAGAACAGATTCTCCCCTCCCTCCCCTGCCCTGTAGGTGGCCGAGCTGCACTCTGGTCCGCGGTCCCGGCCGGAGTGATAGTAAAGTGCACTGAGTGTGCACTTCCTGTCAGTCCGGCCGGGTACAGGAAACAGAAACCCCTGTTCCGCGCGGAACAGGAGTTTCTGTTTACTGTACCCGGCCGGACTGACAGGAAGGTGCACACTGAGCACCTTCCTATCACTCCGGCCGGGACCGCGGACCGGAGTGCAGCTCGGCCACCTACAGGGGAGGGGGTAAGAAGAAGGGGGGGTAAGAAGAAGGGGGGGAGAGTAAGAAGAGGGGAGGGGGAAGAGTAAAAAGAGGGGAGGGGGGGAGAGTAAAAGGAGGGCGGAGAGTAAAAGGAGGGGGGGAGAGTAAAAAGAGGGGAGGGGGGAGAGTAAAAAGAGGGGAGGGGGGGGAGAGTATAAAGAGGGGAGGGGGGAGAGTAAAAAGAGGGGAGGGGGAGAGTAAAAAGAGGGGAGGGGGAGAGTAAAAAAAGGGGAGGGGGAGAGTAAAAAGAGGGGAGGGGGGGAGAGTAAGAAGAGGGGAGGGGGGAGAGTAAGAAGAAGGGGGAGTAAGAAGAGGGGAGGGGGGAGTAAGAAAAGGGGGGAGTAAGAGGGGCGGGGGGAGTAAGAAGAGGGAAGAGAGGGAGTAAGAAGAGGGGAGGGGGGATAATAAGAGGGGGGAGTATGAAGAAGGGGAGATAAGAAAAAGAGGGGGGTAAGAAGAAGAAGGGGGGAGTAAGAACAAGAGTGGGGAGTAATTAGAAGAAGGGGGTAAGAAGAAGAGGGGGGTAAGAAGAAGAAGGGGAGTAAGAAGAAGAGGGGGTAAGAAGAAGGAGGGGGTAAGAAGAAGAAGGGGGAGTAAGAAGAAGAGGGGGGAGTAAGAAGAAGAGGGGGGAGTAAGAAGAAGAGGGGGGAGTAAGAAGAAGAGGGGGGAGTAAGAAGAGGAGGGGGGAGTAAGAAGAAGAGGGGGGAGTAAGAAGAAGAGGGGGGAGTAAGAAGAAGAAGGGGGTAAGAAGAAGAAGAAGGGGGTAAGAAGAAGAAGGGGGGGTAAGAAGAAGAAGGAAGGGGTAAGAAGAAGAAGAAGGGGGAGTAATAAGAAGAAGGGGGTAAGAAGAACAAGGGGGGGAGTAAGAAGAAGAGGGGGGAGTAAGAAGAAGAGGGGGGTAAGAAGAAGGGGGTAAGAAGAAGGGGGTAAGAAGAAGAAGGGGGTAAGAAGAAGGGGGTAAGAAGAAGGGGGTAAGAAGAAGAATGGGGGGGTAAGAAGAAGAAGGAAGGGGTAAGAAGAAGGAGGAGGGTAAGAAGAAGGGGGTAAGAAGAACAAGGGGGGGAGTAAGAAGAACACAGGGAGGAGGGGGGGTAAGAAGAACACAGGGGGGGTGAGAACACAGAGGGAGGAGTGAGAAGAACACAGGGAGGGTGGAGGGGGGATGAGAAGAGCACAGGGAGGGTGGGTGAGTGTGAGAAGAGACCGCTAGGGGAGGGTGGGGGAGAGGAGAGACCAATAAGGGGCAGAGGAGAGCACTAAGGGACAGAAGGGACAGCTCAATAGGACAGGGGGCAAGACAGGGAGCTCTTTAACACTACGCGCACACACACACACACACACACACAATGCATCCCTATACATACACAGAAACACAATGCATCCCTATACATACACAGAAACACACAATGCATCCCTATACACAGAAACAGAACATGCTTCCCTTACACACAGAGAAACACACAATGCATCCATTACACACACACACACAATGCAACCCTTACACACAAAGACAATGCATCATTTGCACACATACACAGAAACATACAATGCAAACCCTTACACACACATGCAAACACACACACTGTTTTTCTTACATACACACAGAAACACAATGCATCTCTTACACTCAATGAACACACATACAGACACACACCTTGCATCCCTTATGCATACAAACACAGATTCACACTATGCATCCCTCACACACAACCAGAAACACATAATACATCCCTTATACACAAATACACACTGCTTCCACTACACACAAACACACTGCATCACCTGCACAAACTGGTATCCCTATACACTACATACCATAAGCACACATATTAGATAACACATAACACATCCCCTACACACTCCACTCCCTGTGAGCGAGCTCATGGGTGGGTGGAACATACAAGTGGACTTATGAGTGGGCCTTATGGGCATACTCACCGTCAGGCACTGGAGCCCAGACCTTGAGCTGTGTAAGAGGCCCCCAAAAAATGGAGCTGCTTCCAATTCTCCCAGAACGTTGAATTTTGTGACCACAGTTGCAAACAGCCTCCAGAGGTCCTGTTCTACACCAGACCAGTGGAGCCAAACTGCAGCCCATCATCATCCTCATCTAATTGTAAGTAGGCAATCTAGTATATTATTAGTGACACTAATCTATAATTTACCTCACATTAAAGGGACACTATAGCTTAATGAAGTGGTTCTGGTGTCTATAGCTGGTCCCTGCAGGCTTTTTAATGTAAACACACACTGTGTGCAGCACTGGCGTTAGTTCATATGGCAGATCATACGGGTGGGGCATTGTGATGTCACATGGGGGGGGCGGCAAATTTATATTTTGTCTAGGGCGGCAAAAATCCTTGCACCGGCTCTGATCCTGGGCAGGTGCACCAGTCTACTGGTGACCCACAGGAGGGGAGTGCACTGATTGCACTGCACTCTCCTCCTGCCCAGACCCGTCTTGACCGCAGTGCAAGTGCCCTCTGCCCCTAATTTACAGTGGCTCACACTCACAACAAGCAGTGCCTGGAGCCCTTTGCAGAGACGGAAACAAAGAGGTTCTGCGGCAGCTGGCCGTCCTGCAAGCATTACATTAAACAGCTGTTCCCCATGCAGCCACAGGTGGCGTTGTGCTGGGAGACTGTGATTACTCTTCACTTCCTCCCAGCCTACAGAGCAGCGCATGGGGGAGAGAGGAGGAGGCATGATTTAATCTTGAATAAATCCTCTAAGCAAACCTTTATAAATTTGGGGGGGATCAGCTCTAGTTTCCACAGTTTATTTGTGTTTACTCTCATCTCTGTATTAATATTGAGGGATGTCTAAGTAGTAACATCAGTGTGTGTCAGCAGGGCCAGCCGTTGGGGTGGGCAAGCTGTGCGGTCACGCAGGGTGCCATGACCACAGAGGCGCCCGGCGGCCAACACAGCTCACAAGTTGGGTACACCAGCATATTTAATTTAAACGATTCGCTGGTGGTCCACTGGTGCGCACCAGCAGTAGGTGCAGTCAGATCATATCCTCTCCCTCGTGGTTCCGGTGCTCAGTTAGTGAGTCAGAGCACAGGCTCAGAGATTCTCAGCCTGTGCTCTGACAACATTGAAAGTCAGAGCCGTGAAGGAGCGGGTATGGCAAAGAGCTACTGATTAGCATAACATCAATATCCGTTATAAAACCAGAAAAAGGTGGGCATGGATGGTGAACTGATTTGGTGGCGCAATGGGCCACTTGACTGGTTTTGCCCCCCAGGCCTAAGGCTGCCAGCCCTCCCCTGATGTGCACCCACACTTATTATATATTAAATATTCAGAGGAAACAGGGCTTTCATTTAACATCAAATATTTAGCTATGAAACATAATTTAATGTGAATAAAATATAAAAAAGGGAGAAAATAAGAAATTGTGTTATTTTTTTAGTTCTACATGACATTTTAAAGGGACACTATAGTCATCCAGACCACTTCAGCTCATTGCCAGGTCCTCTAGGGTTAACACTGCCTGCTGTAAACATAGCAGTTTGGTTTACATTTGGGGTGAAGCCAGCTTCTAGTGGCTGTCTTCCGGACAGCCACTAGAGGAGCATCTGCGACGCTGGAGGCATTTAATGCCTCCATCACGCAGAGCGTTTATAGGAAAGCATGACAAGGGAGCTGACGTCGGCGGGGGAGGAGAGGTAAGGGAGCCCGGCGGTGGAAGAAGGTGAGTAACTGAAGGGGTTTTATCCCTTCAGCACCACGGGAGGGGGACCCTGAGGGTGGGGGCACCCTCAGGGTACTATGGTGTCAGGAAAACCGATTTGTTTTCCTGTCACTATAGTGATCCTTTAAGTGTGAATATCATAATACTGTTTGCTTTAACTGCAATAAAAGACACATATTTGTATTCAGCGATGTTCCATGTGTAAAACAGTGCCCCCTATGTACAAGTTGTATGGTGTTTTGGGAAGTTACAGGGTTAAATACAGCATGTTAAATTTTTCATTTTTTTCACATTGAAATTCGCCAGATTGGTTACGTTGCCTTTGAGACCGTATGGTAGCCCAGGAATGAGAATTACCCCCATGATGGCATAGCATTTGCAATAGTAGACTACCCAAGGTATTGCAAATGTGGTATGTCCAGTCTTTTTTGGTAGTCAATTGGTCACAAACACTGGCCAAAGTTAGCGTTAATATTTGTTTGTGTGTGAAAAATGCAAAAAACTAATTTGAATGCCAATTTTGGCCAGTGTTTGGATTAAGTGGCTTCTAAAAAAGACTGCGAAGGTGATTGTAGGAGCTGCACTCAATCCCAGCAGCCACCGGTGCTCCGAAACAAGACCAGCAATCCCAACATGTTAAGGAACAAAGAGATTCCCAGGCACTCAGAGTGTTAAAGCCGAAGACAGATTTAATGAAACAAAAAGGTAGCAACGTTTCGACCTACTATAAGGTCTTTTTCTGTACAATGATATTGATTAAATATATATATATAATATAATATAAAATAAATAAATATGTAAATACGTGAAAAATAATTAAAATATATATATGTGTAATTTCGTTCTAACGGTATTTTGATATTAACCCCTTCAGGACGGAGTCAATAGTGCACGTTCTGATTAGTGTTGTCGCGAACCCGAAATTTTCGGTTCGCGAACGGCGAACGCGAACTTCCGCAAATGTTCGCGAACAGGCGAACCGCGCGAACCGCCATTGACTGCCATTGACTCTTTCTGGCCACAATAGTGATGGAAAAGTTGTTTCAAGGGGACTAACACCTGGACTGTGGCATGCCAGAGGGGGATCCATGGCAAAACTCCCATGGAAAATTGCACAGTTGATGCAGAGTCTGCTTTTAATCCATAAAGGGCAGAAATCACCTAACATTGACACCTGTCCTCAAAGCCCAGCTCTGATACACACTGACACAGAGCAGAATAGAGACTGTTCCCCCTACATAGGGTCACTTGGCAGATATGGATTGACACCTGTCCTCAAAACCCCTGATACACACTGACACAGAGCAGAATAGGGACTGTTCCTCTACATAGGGTCACTTGGCAGATATGGATTGACACCTGTCCTCAAAACCCATGATACACACTGACACAGAGCAGAATAGGGACTGTTCCCCCTACATAGGGTCACTTGGCAGATATGGATTGACACCTGTCCTCAAAACCCCTGATACACACTGACACAGAGCAGAATAGGGACTGTTCCCCCTACATAGGGTCACTTGGCAGATATGGATTGACACCTATCCTAATGATCCCTGATACACACTGACACAGAGCAGAATAGAGACTGTTCCCTGTCCACAGAGACCATGATACACACTGACACAGAGCAGAATAGAGACTGTTCACCGTCCACAGAGACCATGATACACAGTGACACAGAGCAGAATAGGGACTGTTCCCCCTACATAGGGTCACTTGGCAGATATGGATTGACACCTGTCCTCAAAACCCCTGATACACACTGACATAGAGCAGAATAGGGACTGTTCCCCCTACATAGGGTCACTTGGCAGATATGGATTGACACCTATCCTAATGATCCCTGATACACACTGACACAGAGCAGAATAGAGACTGTTCCCTGTCCACAGACACCATGATACACACTGACACAGAGTGTCCGCGTGAAATAGGGCCGTGAGTAATGACGTCACGGGTAGCCTGCCCATAGTATCGCATAGGGTGGAAGAGCTGATAGGACATCTGAAACGTATTGGGATGGAGATGCTTAATTGTTCTCCAAAATGCTTGACACCACCCCATAGTGAATCTCTGCAAACTTTAATACCATCAGAGGAGGAAGAATGTGGCAGCCCACTGGGATTATTCGAAAAATTTCAAATTGATGATTTTCCAGACCCTGGGGTTGACATTAGTCCAGATTTACATCTTGTGACCCATGAGGATGTTCCAGGCACTACTTGTGAAATAAAGACAGATAATAAAGTGAATGATCCTTCTCCTTGGGACTTGCACCCTGTCGTTGAAGGTGGAGTAGGCAATGGCAAGAGCATGCTGTGGGTAGTCAGTGCAAACACTCTCTTCCCGGTGAATAATGAGGAGACTAACTATGATGACGTTATTTGCGTTGAAAGTAATGATGCCAGAGATCTTTTGAAACCATATGGAAGGAACAAATTGGTTAAAAGAAAGGCAAGAGACCACCTGCATATAGACAAGAATACGCATAAGAGAAAGAAGAGAACAGGTGAAAAAGAGAAGCTGCAGACTGCCTATCTGCAAATAGTTGAGTTATGTCCTGAAGATGTCCGTGTTACCACAGTGCAGACTCTGTTTGATACACTACTGAGGAGAGTCAGAGAAACCCCAGATCTTCACGTATTGGATGAGTCGGTGCGTGGAGTTGCAGAGAACGTAGAACAAGAAATATTTAAACTTTTCCTGTGTACTGACAGCAGATATACATAGGGTCACTTGGCAGATATGGATTGACACCTGTCCTCAAAACCCCTGATACACACTGACACAGAGCAGAATAGAGACTGTTCCCTGTCCACAGAGACCATGATACACACTGACACAGAGCAGAATAGGGACTGTTACCCCTACATAGGGTCACTTGGCAGATATGGATTGACAAATCCCTGACAAACAGCTACCACATGCAAGGAAGGCAGCAGGGGCGCAAATGACCCACTCCCGACGCGGGAAGGTAGTGAAGACAAATAACAATACAGGACTCTTTAGAGGCCCTGTAATTGTAATCAGTCCACTTGAAATCCTTTAACTTTGATCAATTGGAGGGAAGTCTGGTGCAGAGCCACTGACCCATGCGCAGGGCCAGCCTTAGGCCTTTGGGCGCCCTGTGCAAGAAATCTTCACCCTGTCACACCCATGTGCAAGAAATCTTCACCCTGTCATAGGGTCACTTGGCAGATATGGATTGACAAATCCCTGACAAACAGCTACCACATGCAAGGAAGGCAGCAGGGGCGCAAATGACCCACTCCCGACGCGGGAAGGTAGTGACGACAAATAACAATACAGGACTCTTTAGAGGCCCTGTAATTGTAATCAGTCCACTTGAAATCCTTTAACTTTGATCAATTGGAGGGAAGTCTGGTGCAGAGCCACTGACCCATGCGCAGGGCCAGCCTTAGGCCTTTGGGCGCCCTGTGCAAGAAATCTTCACCCTGTCACACCCATGTGCAAGAAATCTTCACCCTGTCATAGGGTCACTTGGCAGATATGGATTGACAAATCCCTGACAAACAGCTACCACATGCAAGGAAGGCAGCAGGGGCGCAAATGACCCACTCCCGACGCGGGAAGGTAGTGACGACAAATAACAATACAGGACTCTTTAGAGGCCCTGTAATTGTAATCAGTCCACTTGAAATCCTTTAACTTTGATCAATTGGAGGGAAGTCTGGTGCAGAGCCACTGACCCATGCGCAGGGCCAGCCTTAGGCCTTTGGGCGCCCTGTGCAAGAAATCTTCACCCTGTCAAACACATGTGCAAGAAATCTTCACCCTGTCATAGGGTCACTTGGCAGATATGGATTGACAAATCCCTGACAAACAGCTACCAGATGCAAGGAAGGCAGCAGGGGCGCAAATGACCCACTCCCGATGCGGGAAGGTAGTGACGACAAATAACAATACAGGACTCTTTAGAGGCCCTGTAATTGTAATCAGTCCACTTGAAATCCTTTAACTTTGATCAATTGGAGGGAAGTCTGGTGCAGAGCCACTGACCCATGCGCAGGGCCAGCCTTAGGCCTTTGGGCGCCCTGTGCAAGAAATCTTCACCCTGTCACACCCATGTGCAAGATATCTTCACCCTGTCATAGGGTCACTTGGCAGATATGGATTGACAAATCCCTGACAAACAGCTACCACATGCAAGGAAGGCAGCAGGGGCGCAAATGACCCACTCCCGACGCGGGAAGGTAGTGACGACAAATAACAATACAGGACTCTTTAGAGGCCCTGTAATTGTAATCAGTCCACTTGAAATCCTTTAACTTTGATCAATTGGAGGGAAGTCTGGTGCAGAGCCACTGACCCATGCGCAGGGCCAGCCTTAGGCCTTTGGGCGCCCTGTGCAAGAAATCTTCACCCTGTCACACCCATGTGCAAGAAATCTTCACCCTGTCATAGGGTCACTTGGCAGATATGGATTGACAAATCCCTGACAAACAGCTACCACATGCAAGGAAGGCAGCAGGGGCGCAAATGACCCACTGCCGACGCGGGAAGGTAGTGACGACAAATAACAATACAGGACTCTTTAGAGGCCCTGTAATTGTAATCAGTCCACTTGAAATCCTTTAACTTTGATCAATTGGAGGGAAGTCTGGTGCAGAGCCACTGACCCATGCGCAGGGCCAGCCTTAGGCCTTTGGGCGCCCTGTGCAAGAAATCTTCACCCTGTCACACCCATGTGCAAGAAATCTTCACCTTGTCACACACACACACACAGGCAGACAGCCATACACACGCACACACACAACTGCGACTGACTAGGTTTGTCACCTCCTCAAAAGGACGCATGAGCCTACAGGCATTGCGCATGAGCGTCCAGTAACGTGGCAAAAAAATTCCCAGCTCCCCAGAGGCTGTCCTAGCACCCCGGTCATACAAATATTCATTAACAGCTTTTTCTTGTTGGAGCAGGCGGTCGAACATTAGGAGTGTTGAATTCCAACGTGTAGGGCTGTCGCAAATCAAGCGCCTCACTGGCATGTTGTTTCGCCGCTGGATATTGGCAAAGTGAGCCATGGCCGTGTAGGAACGCCTGAAATGGCCACACACCTTCTTGGCCTGCTTCAGGACGTCCTGTAAGCCTGTGTACTTATGCACAAAGCGTTGTACGATCAGATTACACACATGTGCCATGCACGGCACATGTGTCAACTTGCCCAACTTCAATGCCGCTATCAAATTTTTTCCGTTGTCACACACCACTTTGCCGATATCCAGTTGCTGCGGAGTCAGCCACTTTTCCACCTGTGCGTTCAGGGCGGACAGGAGTGCTTGTCCGGTGTGACTCTCTGCTTTCAAGCAAGTCAAACCCAAGACGGCGTGACACTGCCGTATCCGGGATGTGGAATAGTACCTGGGGAGCTGGGGGGGTGCCGTTGATGTGGAGCAAGAAGCAGCGACACAAGAGGACTCAGCCGAGGAGGTTATGGAAGAGGATGGAGTAGGAGGAGTAGAGGAGGTGGCAGCAGAACTGCCTGCAATTCGTGGCGGTGTCACCAACTCCTCTGCAATGCCACGCATTCCTTGCTTGTCAGCCGTCAGCAGGTTTACCCAATGCGCAGTGTAGGTGATATACCTGCCCTGACCATGCTTTGCAGACCAGGTATCAGTGGTCAGATGGACCCTTGCCCCAACACTGTGTGCCAGACATGCCATGACTTCCTTTTGCACAATCGAGTACAAGTTGGGGATTGCCTTTTGTGAAAAGAAATTCCGGCCGGGTACCTTCCACTGCGGTGTCCCAATAGCTACAAATTTTTTGAACGCCTCAGACTCAACCAGATTGTATGGTAAAAGCTGGCGGGCTAATAGTTCGGACAAGCCAGCTGTCAGACGCTGGGCAAGGGGGTGACTTGGTGACATTGGCTTCTTACGCTCAAACATGTCCTTGACAGAAACACATGACTGTGGGCAGATGAGCGGGAACTGCTCAAGGCGGGAGACGGAGTGGCGGATGGTTGAGAGGGGGCAAGAAGGACAGCAGTGGTTGACGTGGCTGAAGATGCTGGACCAGGAGGAGGATGGCGGCTTAGAGTAGGCGTGCTGCTTGTACTCATGTGTTGATCCCATAGGCGTTTGTGATGTGAGATCATGTGCCTACGCAAAGCAGTTGTACCTAGGTGGGTGTTGGACCTCCCACGACTCAGTTTCCTTTGGCACAGGTTGCAAATGGCATCGCTGTTGTCCGAGGCAGACACACAAAAAAAATGCCACACTGCTGAGCTCTGCAATGACGGCATTCTGGTGGTGGACACAGCATGCGTTGATTGGCGTGCTGTCGGGCTGACCCCGGGTGCCGATGCATGCTGTCTGACTGTGCCACTAGCTCCTTGCGACGACCCCCCCCTGCTTCCAACTCGTCTCCTCCTCCTCCTCTCTGTCTCCCCATCTGAACTTTTGCCCTGTTCTTCTTCTTGCCGAGCGGGCACCCACGTGACATCCATGGACACATCGTCATCATCAACCGCTTCGTTTGTATCTGACAACTCAGAAAAGGAAGCAGCAGCGGGTACAACATCATCATCATCACACCGTACCTCCATGTGTTTAATGCTGCCTGCCTGAGACATATCCCTGTTATCTACATCCTCTAGCAATAATGGTTGCGCATCACTCATTTCTTCAAACGGGTGTGTGAATAACTCCTCTGACATACCAAGTAAAGCGGCTGTGGTGCTAGTTTTGGTGGTGGCGGCAGGCGGGTGAGTGCTATCTTGAGAGGTGCCTGAAGCTAAGCTGGAGGAGGATGGTGCGTCAAGGTTCCGAGCGGAGGCTGTACAAGATTGGGTGTCCTGTGTTAGCCAGTCAACTAAGTCCTCAGAACTTTTCAAGTTCAGGGTACGTGGCTTCTGAAAACTGGCCATTATTCTAGGGCAAAAGGGAATCACAGCACCACGACCACGACGGCCCCTGCGGGGTGGCCTGCCTCTGCCTGTCATTTTTTGGGGGATTAGTGGTACTATGCGTGCAAGCTACTGTGAGACCAGATATGATTGGCAATGTGCACTGGAACAGTTCTGCAGAGCACACGCTGAAGGAAGGACTGACAGAGCCGCTTGAAGACAAGTAACTGCTATTCAATCTATAACAGTGAAAAACAAATTTTGGTTTTAAAAGCACGCTATAGAGACACCAGATATGATTGGCAATGTGCACTGGAACAGTTCTGCAGAGCACACACTGTAGGCCTGAGACACCCGCTTGAAGACAAGTAACTGCTATTCAATCTATAACAGTGAAAAACAAATTTTGGTTTTAAAAGCACGCTATAGAGACACCAGATATGATTGGCAATGTGCACTGGAACAGTTCTGCAGAGCACACACTGTAGGCCTGAGACACCCGCTTGAAGACAAGTAACTGCTATTCAATCCATAACAGTGAAAAACAAATTTTGGTTTTAAAAGCACGCTATAGAGACACCAAATATGATTGGCAACTGTCAAAGCACGCTGGAACAGGTCTACAGAGCACACGCTGAAGTAGGCCTGACACCCACACGCTGGCAGACAACTAACTGATCTTCTATTACAGTGAAAAAAAATGATTTCTTTAAAATCTAAAGCTTAACCAATTGTTAAAACAGATATGAGTGGTGGCACTGGGCAAGTAGGCACAGTATCCAATGTGAACCTCACACAGAAGCTGGCAGGCAGGCAACTGCTCTTCTATTACAGTGGAAAAAAATTATTCATTTTAAATCTAAAGCTTAACCAATTGTTAAAACAGATATGAGTGGTGGCACTGGGCTAGTGGGCACAGTATCTAATGTGAACCTCACACAGAAGCTGGCAGGCAGGCAACTGCTCTTCTATTACAGTGGAAACTAAATTTTGGTTGTAAAAGCACGCTATAGAGACACAAGATATGAGTGGCAACTGTCAAAGCACGCTGGCAGGGTTGTGCAGGGCACACGCTGAAGGAAGGCCTGACAGAGCCGCTTGAAGGACACTGACTGTCTGCTATTAGCTTACACTGGAAACCTTTTTTCTTTGTAAAAGCACGCTAAAGAGACACCAGATATGATTGGCAACTGTCAAAGCACGCTGGCACAGGTCTGCAGAGCACACGCTGAAGTAGGCCTGACACCCAGACGCTTGCAGACAACTAACTGCTCTTCTATTACAGTGAAAAAAAATGATTTATTTTAAATGTAAAGCTTAACCAATTGTTAAAACAGATATGAGTGGTGGCACTGGGCAAGTAGGCACAGTATCCAATGTGAACCTCACACAGAAGCTGGCAAGCAGGCAACTGCTCTTCTATTACAGTGGAAACAAAATTTTGGTTGTAAAAGCACGCTATAGAGACACAAGATATGAGTGGCAACTGTCAAAGTACGCTGGCAGGGTTGTGCAGGGCACACGCTGAAGGAAGGCCTGACAGAGCCGCTTGAAGGACACTGACTGTCTGCTATTAGCTTACACTGGAAACCTTTTTTCTTTGTAAAAGCACGCTAAAGAGACACCAGATATGATTGGCAACTGTCAAAGCACGCTGGCACAGGTCTGCAGAGCACACGCTGAAGTAGGCCTGACACCCAGATGCTTGCAGACAACTAACTGATCTTCTATTACAGTGAAAAAAAATGATTTCTTTAAAATCTAAAGCTTAACCAATTGCTAAAACAGATATGAGTGGTGGCACTGGGCAAGTAGGCACAGTATCCAATGTGAACCTCACACAGAAGCTGGCAGGCAGGCAACTGCTCTTCTATTACAGTGAAATGTTTTTATTTATTTTAAATCTAAAGCTTAACCAATTGTTAAAACAGATATGAGTGGTGGCACTGGGCTAGTGGGCACAGTATCCAATGTGAACCTCACACAGAAGCTGGCAGGCAGGCAACTGCTCTTCTATTACAGTGAAAAAAATGATTTATTTAAAATCTAAAGCTTAACCAATTGTTAAAACAGATATGAGTGGTGGCACTGACTGTGCAAATGGGCAAGGCATCCAACCTGACACAGAAGCTGGCAGGCAGGCGACTGCTCTTCTATTACAGTGAAAAAAAATATTTATTTTAAATCTAAAGCTTAACCAATTGTTAAAACAGATATGAGTGGTGGCACTGACTGTGCAAATGGGCAAGGCATCCAACCTCACACAGAAGCTGGCAGGCAGGCAACTGCTCTTCTATTACAGTGAAAAAAAAATATTTATTTTAAATGTAAAGCTTAACCTATTGTTAAAACAGATATGAGTGGTGGCACTGGGCAAATAGGCACAGTATCCAATGTGAACCTCACACAGAAGCTGGCAGGCAGGCACCTGCAATTACATTACACTGGAAAAAAAAAAAAAAAAAAGCAGCCTGATGTTATAGCCCTAAAAAGGGCTTTTTGGGGTGCTGTCCTTACAGCAGAGATCAGATGAGTCCTTCAGGATTGTAGTGGACACTGAATACCCTAGCCTAGCTATCAATTTCCCTATCTAATCAGCAGCAGCTAAACTTTCCCTCCTCTCACTAAGCATGCATCTTCCGAATGAATCGAAAATGGATGCTGGGAGGGAGGTTGGAGGGTGTGGAAGGGAGGGAGTGCTGCTGATTGGCTGGAATGTGTCTGCTGACCGAGAGGCACAGGGTCAAAGTTTGCCCAATGATGACGAATAGGGGGCGGATCGAACTGCACATGTGTCCGCCCGCCGCGGCGAACGCGAACACGCTAAGTTCGCCGGGAACTGTTCGCCGGCGGACAGTTCGGTACATCACTAGTTCTGATCAAAACAAAATGTAAACAAAACGTGAAATTTGCGCTATGTCTGTTCACCCGTAGTTCACCTCTTTCATATTAAGTGCACCCCCACTTATTATATATCATTTTGTTCAGGAGAAACAGGGCTTTAATTTATCATTAACTATTCATATATGGAACATAATTTATTATGAATAACATTTTAAAAAATGTGAGAAAATAAGATTTTTTTTTAAAATTTGTATTTCCGTCTGACATTTTAGCTGTGAATGTCATATTACTGTTTTTTTACTGCAAAAAAACGCACATATTTGTAATCAGCGATGTCTCACGAGTACAACAGTACGCCCGATTAGCAGGTTTTATGGTGTTTTGGAAAGTTACAGGGTCAAATATAGAACGTTCCATTTTCAAATTGAAATTTGCCAGATTAGTAATGTTACCTTTGATACGGTGTGGTACCCAGGAATGAGAATTACCCCCATAATGGCATACCATTTGAAAAAGTAGACAACCCAAGGTATTGAAAGTGGGGTATGTTTAGTCTTTTTTAGTAGCCACTTAGTCACAAACACTGGCCAAAGTTAGCGTTCATATTTGTTTTTGTGTGAAAAAAGAATGCTGTAACGGCGTTAAGGGGTTAATATATATATTTATATCAAAATAAATGTAGAACAAAATAATATATATATCTATATACATAAGTATATACGTATATATCACATTATTTATACCTATTGATATAGATCCAAATATTGATCTTTGTTAAATTCAAAGGAAGCCCAAATTATTATTATTTCAAGTGCACTTAGAGAAGCGTGAATTAGACACCAGACGCTTGTTGGTTATCAAAATAAGCCTCTGTCTTTATTTGTAAATTGTGTTTTTATACATTAAAAAGTAAGTGCTTATGTGCAAATACTCATTGGACAGTAATAGTAAGGGAGTGAAAGGAGTACAGATAAGACATAGGGATGAATGTCATCAGTGGCGTACACACAACCCATGGGGCCCGGTGCGAAAACTGATCCATGGGCCCCCCCGCGCGCGCGCTACTCTGCGTGGGCTGGGGCCGCAACACATGGCGGCGGGCACCTGGTCGCAGGGCTGCGACCCCTGCGACCGTGGTATGTATGCCAGTGCATGCGTAAACACATACACTTAAAGGACCACTACAGACACCCAGATCACATCAGCTCAATTAAGTGGTCTGGGTGCCAGGTCTCTCTAGTTTAACCCTGCAGCTGAAAACATAGCAGTTTCAGAGAAACTGCTATGTTTCACTGAGGGTTAATCCAGCCTCTAGTGGCTGTCTCAGTGACAGCCGCTAGAGGATTTATTTTCTGCGATTCTCACTGTGAAAATCACAGTGAGAAGACGCTGAACGTCCATAGGAAAGCATTGAGTAATGCTTTCCTATGGGCCGTTTGAATGCGCGCGTGGCTCTTGCCACGCATGCGCATTCGGAGCTGAGAGGCGGATCGGGGCGGAGAGATCCCCAGCGCCAAGGGAGTCCGACATACACTCACACACACTCACACTCACTAACATACACTCACACACACTCACTAACATACACTCACACTCACACACACACATACACACACTAACATACACTCACACACACAAACACACACTAACACACACTCACTAACATACACTAACACACTCACACACACACTAATACACTCACACACACACACACACTAACATACAATCACACACACACACTAACACACACTCACTAACATACACTAACACACTCACACACACACTAACACACACTCACTAACATACACTCACTAACATACACTAACACACTCACACACACACTAACACACACTCACTAACATACACTCACACAGACACTCACTAACATACACTCACACACACTCACTGATATACACTCACACTCACACACACTAACATACACTCACACATACACGTTTTTTTTTTTTTTTTTTTTTTTTTTATTTAATCCCCCCAGCCTCCTTACCTGTGGGAGAGCTGAGGGGATTCCCTGTGGTCCATAGGTGGCACCCAGCAGGCTGGCGGGCACGCGAGGGAGCACTGTCCCCTGAGTGCTCCCTCTTCAGCTCCCTCGCGCGCCGTGTACTGATGCCGGAGCCGGAAGATGACGTCATCGTCCAGCTCCGGTTTCAGTGCGGTGCGCGAGGGAGCTGAAGAGGGAGCACTCAGGGGACAGTGCTCCCTCGCGCGCCCGCCAGCCGGGTGCCACCAGGGCCAGCCTCGGGGGGCCCTGCGGTGGCCTTCTCTTGGGCCCCTCAGGAGAAGAGGCTGGCCCAGTAAGTTCTGAGAAAGAGAAAGAACATAATTATTTGAGAAGAGACAGCTCAAGTTGGGGCTATCTGCTCCCGGAACTAGACATATATGGTCTTAAGTGTCGTTTTAGCATCAATCATTTTCTGAGTCCAAGTTAGCCAATTTTAATACAGACTATCTAATATGACACCTATAAGCTTGAACCTCAGAATCAAAGTAAATTCTATCACACTATATAAAAAAAAAATAAAAAAAAATAATTCTATGTATATATTTATGTAATAATTGTACATAATTAGGTTATTTTATTAATTACAATTTGTGGGACCTGCCTGACAAACCAGGCAGAAAGTCCATGGAATTTAATTTGCTAGCACTATAGTTAACCCTGTAACTTTCCAAGACACCATAAAACCTGTACATGGGGGGTACTGTTTTACTCGGGAGACTTCGCTGAACACAAATATTAGTGTTTCAAAACAGTAAAATGTATGATATCATCAGTGATCGTCACACAAATGGCATTTACACTGACAATATAATTGCTGTGATGCGTTTTACGGTTCTGTAACACTAATATTTGTGCTCTGTGATGTCTCCCGAGTATAACAGTACCTATCATGTACAGGTTTTATGGTGTTTTCAAAAGTTACAGAGTCAAATGTAAGGCTTGTGTTTCAGTTTTTTCACATTGAAATTTGCCAGATTGGTTACGTTGCCTTTGAGACCGTATGGTAGCCCAGGTATGAAAATTACCCCCATGATGGCATACCATTTGCAATAGTAGACAACCCAAGGTATTGCAAATGGGGTATGTCCAGTCTTTTTTATAGGCCACTTAGTTACAAACACTGGCCTAAATTAGCGTTCAAATTTGTTTTTTGCATTTTTCACACACAAACAAATATTAATGCTAACTTTGGCCAGTGTTTGTGACCAAGTGACATTTTTTAAAATTTATGTTGTGCCTATTAAAAAGGAGGCTATTGCAAGGTCTAGCAAGCTTTTAACATTTTAAAATATGTGCCAAACTAATTTTTAACATTATATATGTGCATTTTTCATGATGTCAACATTTTTTTACAGCATAGGGTCCATTTCCATTTCATAAAAAGTAGTTGTAAAGCATTGTTAAATTAACAGCTGGTAGAAATTTTTGGCAAAAAATACCAACTTTTCTTGGTACATACTTTTAATGTCTGCACATTACTCATATACATCTCCATTGGTACCGACCATCATTTGCTCTTTTGAAAACTGGATGTACAGCAAGACAAAGGTGTTTTTTTTTTTTCAATTTTGAAATAAGAATATCACCAGGACACAATAAAAGTGTACATGTGAATTGCATTTACAATATTCAGATTGAACTTTATAATAAAAAATGCACTAATTGGGTACCAAGGTAGAAACCACACTAGGGCACTTACTAGGGGTCAAATGTTATAAGGGAACTTTTATAATTTTATAAGGTGATTTTTAGAGGGTTACCTATTTTCTAATTGGTCCATGAAATCCCTGCGGTTCCAAAAAGTGCAATAACGATGTTGCCTATGTGATGTGAACACTTCTGAACTGGGAGTGACTTTTCCAGAACATTCGCCATTTAAAGGGACACTGCAGGCACCCAGACCACTTCTGCCCATTGGAGTGGTCTGGTGCAAACTCCCATCACCCTTAACCCTGCAAGTGTAATTATTGCAGTTTTTATAAACTGAAATAATTACCTTGCAGGGTTAAGTCCTCTTCTAGTGGCTGTCTAACAGACAGCCACTAGAGAGACTTCCGGGTTCTTAAAACATGAAAAGTGTTTTAAATTACGCTGGATGTCCTCATGCTATGCATGAGGACCTCCAGCATCGCCGGAATCCCCATAGGAAAGACCAAATGATGCATTCGAGTCATACGACCTGCGTAGAGGTATGAACTGGGGTCGTAGGTCGGGTACGTATCGTTAAATATATTAAGTTTTGTGCTGGGAGCTTGTTGTACCTCTGGCACATGTGACTTTGACAGCCGAGAGTTCTGTTCGGGATTGTCAAATGTCAATTCTGTGCAAAAAATACATTGTTGCACTCCCTGTACAATCTGTTTTTTTTGTGTTTTGTTTTTACTTTTCCCTCTCTCTTTCTCTTTCTCTTCCTCTCCTTGCTGGTTCAGAGGTGACCTACAAAATAAAGCCCTAGAGAGCATTATAAATGGAGTAACCCTTTAACTGGATGACAAACATATCAATTAAATTAATGCCGTAATCTTAAACTGTAACATTCTGGCACTAATCATAACTAGGTGTATGCAGATTCAGTCATGGTGTTTTATTCATAAACATAAAAATCTAGCCTAAATTTATGGAAAAAATGACCAGAAAGCCCTAGACAGGAAATGGGAAGACAATTAGGTGCTTCATTAGGGCATGTCTGCATCCACAACCACTCACAGAGAGGCATTCAAAGTGTGCTGACAAGGACAAATAAAAATAATGTCCGCATGAGGGCAGTTATCACACCCACAGGGGCCCAAAGTGTAAGGTCAGGGGCTGGAATCCCGTTCTCTCCAGCCAAAGAGCAGCCCTGCTCCTTAACAGCTTCTAAAGCAATTAGCTTTATAATAAATGATACATTGATTGCTCTAGGAGTTGTTATAGGTTAATTTTAACCTGTCATGAAAGGTTCACTGTAACAGATAACTGCTCCCAAGGTTCTAAAGGTATCATTTATTATAGCGATAAATCCTATATGTGTATATTTTGGGAGCTTTTATACTAGTATTCATTCATCATTTTGCAAGTTCCATGGGGGTTACAACGTTTTTAAGCTGCCGTGTCTCTGCTGGGATAGGCCGTGCTTGGGGACAACACTTCCCCAAGCAAGGAAATCCTCCGTATTGACACCGTTTTCACATCAGTGTCATGCTGGCTTCACATCGGTGTCAGCGCATCCAATACTCCCGTAACAAGCATGAGGAACGCCTCCTGGGAGAGTAGCAATGTGAAATGGAGCAGAGAACTGCCTGTCGAAAAGTTCTCATTCTCCCCCTGTCACTCACTCCCCGCCATTGGTACACAGGTTTAACGCCAATGGATTTGGTTGACAGAGATTTCAATTCAATTCAATAAATTGGCTAGTACAGCGTATAGATAAAATGTGATATTCTTTAAAATTAGATGAATTTGTGTGTATTATAACACATTCACTTTAAACCTGTTCCACTGTATCAATGGTTAACACGGTGTTTTCTTATCAATACATTATAGTTTATAGTGTAGTAATTACAGAACATATTCCACAGAGCCATACAGTAGACAAAGCACAACATACAAAAATAATATAGCAACTATATTAGTAATATAACGACTTCATGTATTTCTGTTCTTGGCTGTGTTGTTTGTCCTTTTTATACTTTGCTCTGCTATTTCTCATCCTTACATTGCTTTTGATATAAATAATAATAATAATAATAATAAAAATAATAAATAAGGTACTGAGTATAGTAATTATAGGGACTCTTACTCTATGTAGGTGTAAATTTTAGTTAAAGTGCCTATTAATTATATTCACCAAGTAAATACCATAACACATGTTTGCACATTTTCCCTTATTATTCATATGTCCACCTGTCATAAAATCAGAAATACTGATTTGCCCTCAAAGAAGATGGCCGCATCGACCTCTCCAGCTTGATGACGTTGCACCCTGAAGCTTTAGCGGGCCAATCACAGCGCTTGCCCAGTAGACACGTTTCCCTCAAAAAGCCCCCAGTAAACCAGGGGCAGTCCATGCTACGCCTGTACAAAAATTAACATATTTCTTTCGTCCTATAATAACACCAAACCCGTGGCTGCATTAGAAATCTTGCTTTAATAAACCTCTGCTGTTTTTAAGGTTCACTTTTCACGCATTATTCTAGGCTGAGCCTTTTTTTGTTGTTAAAGGAAACAGGCATATCATTGGACTACTTTCCCGAGAGGGTCTTTCGGCTCTGCTGACGTAGGGCTCGTGGTGTGGCTGCTTCTCCTGCTGAGTTGATTGGGAAGTGGTCCTGTGTTGGAGACACTATTAAAGCCCCTGTTACAATGTAAGTAGCCTGGGTGACCAGGGAGTGTGATGATTTGTTTAGCAGTAAATGATTAGAACCAATCTACAGCAGGAGCCCTCAGCCATACATATATAGTGACAGCTATTATTATGGTAAATGCAATGCCTGCTGAGATGGGAACAGCTTGAACAGCTAAAAAATGCAAGGGATTTATTGGTCTGTATCAGGGTAGGACAAACTTTGGCATTCCAGGTGTTTTGGACTACATCCCCCATGATGCTTTGCCAGTATTATGGCTGTAAGTGCATGATGGGAGATGTAGTCCACAATATTCTGGATTGCTGAAGTTTACCTACCACCTGGTCTATAGTATAATCAGCATTTTATATTTCCTGCCTGCATTTAATAGTGCTAATGACAATGTCAGTGTAGCCAGATGTGCCAGTAATAAAGATGTGCATGGCAGAACTTGGACAAGTTAGTTATGTGTACAGGGAATTTTTTTTAATTACTGTATTAAAAAAGGACCTGATTTTAATACAGTAATTAATATTTAGAATATTTTTGTTAGTATGTGATTCCGCAAAGTCAAACACTTAGATTTAGTTAGGGATCTAACAAAATTAAGTTTCTGTTGGTAATGAGTATTGTAAATGTATGTTTTTCTCCTTTCATGTAGACAAACGTATTGAGTAAAATATCACATAACTGAAATGTAAATATAGAAAACGAAATGTGGAAAACACAAGTTTAGGTATACATTTAAATGCGTTACATTTTAATAAATGCTCAAGTGACCGTTTATAGTTTGTCACCAGTGTACACTATGGTGCACATGGTTACCTGTCATGCCAAAAAGAGCTGTCAAAAAGGAGTCTCATCATTTTAAGTTGAATGCCATTTTCATAAATAAAAAACATTAAGAACATCTCGATTTTTCAAGCTTTTTGTTGAAAATTAATCCTATGTAGTCTGAGTAATCTGTAATGTTACGAAGGTACACAGTATGGTTACAGAAATCAAGTTTAGGTTACCTGAAAAATAATATACACTTCAGTTTTAAAGAAATACCCTTTTCATGAACAAATAGTGGGTTAGCAACTTATAGCTGCAGAAGTGCAAATAAAATTAATTTGGTCATGAAAGTTGATGCTAACAATTCCTACAGGTGTCCCAATCATTTTTTGCTTACAAACCCTCAACAGTATAAAGGTAGTGTTGGGACAGACTATGTTTGTACATGCACGTTAACATTATTTGGACCTGGATAGTATGTTACTGCCTGAAATAATATATTGGTATCATAAGGGCAAGAAAAAGGAAATTAACAATTTATAACCCTTAAAAGTGTAGGTCTTTACTTTAGAGAAGTGGCAAAGAATGTCAAGGTGTCAATGAGTACAGTTTCCTACACCATGAAAGGGTAACTGGAGGAAACTCTCGCAGGATGGACTTTAGTAGACCCAAAGCCACAACAGAATTAGAAGACAATTTTCTGAGAGGCAGAAGTTTGTATAAGAGATGGCTCAAAGGGCAATAATTTAACGCTGGTTGAAGTAAGAGTTAAAGGGACACTATAGTCACCTGAACAACTTCAGCTTAATGAGGTTGTTCAGGTGAGAACTATAGCTCCCTGCAGCCTTTCTCATGTGTTTACATTGAAAGCGAGGAACACCTCCAGTTGCAGTCACTCAGTGATATGCCTCCATCCACTCAGATCTGCTGTGCACAAGCATCCTGTGATTCAGTATCTCCTCCCACTGCATGCAGACACTGAACTTTCCTCATAGAGATTCATTGATTCAATTCATCTATATGAGGAGATGCTGATTGGCCAGGGCTGTGTTTGAATCATGCTGGCTCTGCCCCTGATCTGCCTCTTTGTCAGTCTCAGTCAATCCTATGGGGAAGCATTGTGATTGGATCAGGCTACCACTTCTGAAGATGTCAGCAGACTGTTTTTTTGTTTTTGTTTTGTTTTTGAGGCAAACAGCATGCAGAGTCACAGCTTCTGGCTTGAATACAGTAAGATTTTGCTATATTTTGCTATATTTATGGAGGCATGAGGGGCCCAGGGGGGCTAGATGGTGGTGTTAACACTATAGGGTCAGGAATGCATGTTTGTGTTCCTGACCCTATAGTAATCCTTGAAGTAAGAGTGATAGTCTGGAGTTCTTTTACTGGATCCAGAGTCTACGACATGCACATAAAGACATACTGAACCAAAAAGACTACCCCAGCTTTTTGCAGTACCTGCTATACGCTATACCTGGTTGGTCAGGGGTTCGTCCTTCAGCAATCTAATGACCCAAAATACATCCAGGCTAATTCAGAACAACCTAAAAAGTTCAGTTTCTGAAGAACTGCAATAATTACATTGCAAAGTTAACAACTCCACAAGAGGAGTTTTACTCCGTGGAATGAGTCTGGATGTCCTCACTGTTTGCATGAGGATGTCCAGCATCTTGAAAAAAAACAACACCATAGGAATGCTTTACTATGGGGAAGCCCTAATGTGCTTGCCGTGCATGTACATCAGGTCCCCCCCATTGCTGACAATGTGGGAGGATGATCCAGTGACAAGGGACCTCAGTGCTGGAATCATGTAAGTGAATGATAGGGTTTTTATCCCTTTCATGACAGGGTGGGGAACAGCACTGAGGTAGAGGGACCCTAGAGTGTTAGAAATACAGTTTTGTATTTCTAAGACCATAGTGTTCCAACAAAACAAGCATTATCTATATCCCTCAGTTGCCATATTGTTAATGTGGAATTTAGCAATCTGAATTTTGTCCTGATTTTACTTAAAATGCAGCTTAGTGCATTAGGTATTACTTCTGAGGGACATATCTTCCCATTTCCTGTGTCTCTGGTTCAGATCCTGCTAATTTGTGCTGTTTAAATAACATTTTTTTGTGTCCGGCTAAACCTGAGGCTTTAGAGAAATAAGGTTTAACATTAGGTATGATCTATTATAAGTCATCTTGGTACACTTTAAAACCCAGACAATAGAATTGTTCAAATAGACATATTACTGTGACGGTAAAATCAATAATACCGTGTGATGATTTTGGCATTTGAATTAAGCAGACCAGACGAGGTCAGTTGGCCTTTATCTGTCATTAAAAATGTTAAAGGGATACGATAAGTGCCAGGAATACAAAGCTCTATTCCTGGCACTTTGGCTCCCTATGCTCCCCCCCCCCAATGTCAGTATCTTATTTCCCAATCAGATATGAGAGGGATTGATGACCGCTGTGAAGGATCAGGTTGTAGGGAAAATGTGGCCTCAGCGCTGGAAAAGAGGAAAGTTTGGGCTTTTATGAAAATACAGTTTTTTTTTGTTTTTTTGGTTACAGTAACCAATTAAGCTATTTTTCTGATTACCGTATGTCCTAATTGCGTCATGATGTAGACTCCTTGCTTTAAAGTACTATACTAATAAAATAATTTTATAGTTTTTATTTATTTTTTTTATTGCACTTATATTTCCTTGGAAGTTATTTGACAGCACATAAAGAAATTGCTTATTTTCATTAAAATATTACGCCTGACTGTTGATAGTTGAGGCTTAGAATTACGAGTCGCCATGGCGACTGGGCGCCTGGGATTTTTGGAGCCCTGATGTAATGTATCTTTTACATTATGTGACATTGGTGGAAGGGCTAGAGCAGGTTTAGGGGAGGTGCTTCATTTTCGGACAGCACCTGAACGAACATACATACATACTGCTCTTGGGTGTAACTCTTACTATAATCATGTATGTCCCATTTCTTTAAGATATTCCCATGTAGTGCATGGTGGTGACCCCTGTTTAGTTCCCTGTTCACTATGGGGAATAGTTGCATGGTTAACATCACCATCCATGTACTACAATATTCTAAATGATAATCTGTTCTTATCCCAGACATATAACTGGGGGAGTGTGGATAAGTAAATATATATATATATATATATATATATATATATATACATATACACACACACATAGAAAGAAAGAAAGAAAGAGAGTCCTACGGTACAGGTCCTAGCTCAATATTAGTGAGAGTTACACTCCTGAGTGGCACCTGCTGCCACTTTAATGTTGGAATCTAAAGTAGCTGCTGACCAAGACTATAACTCCCACTAAGCTCAGGCAACATTAGAATAGTGCTGCCGTGACAAAAAAGTTTATTTGGGGATCTAGAGACTCAGCCTTCAATCTTGTGGTTTATTATGTTGTCTCCGAAACCTCCTAAAAGCGTTATTTATCCATAATAAGCAGTATGTGTATATAGTTAAAATAAAAGAAAATATGCTTGCCTTTTTTGCCATTGCCATAATTCTATGGTAGGTGAAGTTTAAATCTATTATTACACTTTTTTATTTTTAAATTAATATGTGAGTGTACTATTTTATTTAAATGGTTCTCCCCTCCATGCATCCTTGAGTGAAAGCTTGTATCAACACAATGTCGTAATGTTCTGTATTATTTATGTTTTCTTTTCATTTCTATTATAGGTCAAAGGTAACATTTAAAGTCACACTTACTTCAGACCCTCGGCTTCCGTATAAAGTGTAAGTCATTGTTTTGAGTAGGAAAAAAATATACATATTTACCTATATAAAGGGCTGAATATTTTAAGTCTGCTACTAGCCTTACTTGCCAAAGCCAGCCTTGATGATCCATTTCATATTCACCAGAGAAAAATGTGTTTGGGAATAGCTGTTTTGGATTATATTTTTTTCAATTATTCTGTGACCATGTTAGCTCTCCTTCAAAGCTTACTTAGTGGGTACCCGTCATGCCCCGTTTTACTAACCTGTAACATCTATATATTGTGCTAACAAATTTATAGATTTCTTATTATTGTATTGTAAAGATCGCTCCCCCCTCCCTCCCAGCAGGCAGACTCTTAGCATACATGCAATGTCGAGCTCAGGCGGCATGAGAACATGATGACTACAGGCTGTTCTCTGTTTAGGCTTGAGTGTGATTAAGCGCGCATGCGTCATTGTTGCAGCTGGCATCTTCACTGAAGACCCATCAAATAACACGATTACCAGTGTAATGCACCTCATCAAAGCCATAACGCTGTGTAAGGGCTTGTAGTGGGATTCAACATCTGCACTGTATCAGAGCATTGCCATGGTACCCTTAGCAATGCTCTAATACGCTGCAGAGAGTGATACACGCTACAAGCTTCCAGGTCACTTTGCTTGCTAGCAAACTAGTAAAATAGGCAGTCATATAGGCACTTGCAAAAGGTCTACACAGTACACAGGAGCCTCCCTAAATAGATTATAGTATATTGGTCGTCAGCCCCCACTCCGTCCAAGCCAGTGCTTGCTTACATATACAAAAAAACAGAATGATGTCATATGTCACTCCAATCAGTGGACTCAAGTGCTGGCAATGAAGCCAGCACATCATGCCAACAGGAGGTTGTGCTAGCTGTTGGGAAAGCAATCCGGGCTTTCCCAATGATAGGCTGGACAAAATACAGATAACACTCCCATGAAGGCAGGCAGAGCTATTGCAGCACAGGAATAGCTTGGAAGGAGGTGAGTATATTGAAAATTAGATGAAGGAAACAAATTGTGTAATAGAAAAATCATGCTAGCAAACACACTTTTTTTGTTTAATTTAATTTTGAGGTGTATGTCTCCCATCAAACTCGTGCTGTTCAGGAAGCACTTTTTTATCATTGCAGAATATATGCGGAAATAAAAATGTCATTAGACTTATCTTTAGAAGTGGGATACTGTCATAACTGTATATTTATACTGCTAATAGCATCTGTTCTTAATTTTGATATTGTGTAATAATGTTGATGATATATCATATTGTGTTAATTTTTCACTTTTTTTGCATGCATACAGCCTAAATGTGCTGAATTTTGTTATCTTCAAAGTATGTATAATTACTCTTGGTTATATTTCCTCATTTCAAATGTAATTTTGGTTTTCAATCCATAGATTATGCGTTCCTGAAAATACACCTTTTACTGCAGTTCTAAAATTTGCAGCAGAAGAAGTAAGTACTATATGTAGTAGTACCATCACAAATAATGAATAAGTTAATAAAAATAAGAGGAGTTTAAATTAAATTTTACTTGTAAAAAGGGGAGATTATTTAACTATATTCCTTTTTCTATTTGTTTAGAGTGCATTTTGTTTAAGTTGTGAAGTGGTTTTAAAGGGAAAAAGTGGGTTCATTGACCTTTTAATTGTATAATGTGCTTGTTGAATTATGATTACTAATTATTGAAACGGTCAGTCTAAGATCCACAATCACACTTGGTGCATACAACATTCTGAGCCCACTCTAATGTTTGGGTGTACTATAAGCAGCAGTGATTTGTAAAATCCAGTAAACGTCACTAGAAGCATTTAAACCCTTTCCTGCAGATGGCGATATTTACACTTGCAGGATTAAAATGACAGGGACATTGCACCCAGACCAGTTCATTAAGATGTAGTGTCTATGTGCGTTTAGTGTCCCTTTAAGTGCAGGAGTACGGAGAACAATGCTTTAGACTTCTGTAATATTTCTATTTTTTAATTAATAAAGATACTGGTTTTACTACATGGTTTTTAGTCCGCATTACAAATGTACACAAAGGGGGAAAAGAAATCTGAGTTGCTCTCAGGAAGACATTATGTACTTTTTATTTTGCTTGCTGCTTATTGAGAAGGACTGGGGAAATGAGGAAAGTCATCCCCTCCCTTTTCCCAATGATTAAATTGTCAGTGCGAGCAGGTTTCCTCACCAACTCTTATTGTGATAATGGCAGGTCTCCCAAAGAAATTTGCCTTGGTTGTTCATTTGTAGACACCTTTAACATATCGGTTAACGTGTCATATTTTTATGTTGTCTTTTTAATCACTTGATACAAGTCTGACTACTTTGTATCTCTAATACAGGAACATTTATTCTTTTCTGCAATAACTAGTTAAGATCACAAATTGAAATTAAATTTTATCAGCAGCCTGAAATAGAAATTCTGGTGCATTGTTCCCTTGTAAATGCTTAAGGCGGCACTGTCACCCCCATGAAAAATGTGTATTTTTTTGTAATGATAGAATTTTTATGAAATACTAATTTTTGACTCTGTTTGAATTTCACTGAAATTCCAACCCAGTCAAGAGATATACAGAGACAAAGTAGAGACTATTTTGTCTCTGTATATTTCCTCTGCTTGGCACTTTTAGACACTGGGTACAGCTACTGCTGTCTAGAAGTGTCACTCCGCCAGCCATCAACAGTGACGTCTGCAGAGGGTCTCAAGATATCATCAATACACCTCCATGCTGTACTATCATGCTTCCTTTGGGAGCAGAAGAGCTGCCCCAGAGGAAAATGGGCACACGTGCAGGGGACAGATCCATATAAGAACCCCAGTGGCAATTCCATTGTTGGGGGGGTCTTTGCAAAGTCCCTTGACGGTAATAGTGACGCTTTAAGATAGTAGTATTGACATTTCATGTAGGATATATTTACAGAGACACTCCACTGCCCAAATAAAAAAAAAATTGTTTGTAAAAAAAAATTCTGTTTAGTAGATATATTCCCAATGACAACATGCATGCATTTAATAATGCATATTTCCACTGGGGGTATATCTAAAAAAAAAAAAAAAAACAGCTGTCAAAAGCTGCAGATCACGTTTCTGAAGCCTTTACAACCCCCCCCCCCCCCCCCCCCCCCCCTTCTAACCCATCCCTTAATTTCAGTCGCTGTCCAATCACAGTCTTCCAAATACAGCTCAATGAAAAGCCTTTACAAGGCAGGTGCTCTGGGCAAATGTTTGTCTGTTTGACAGCCAGGGGATGTAACAAGGTTAATTTATAAAAAGTGCCAGTTACTACTGAAATCTGCATTAAAAAAATGAAAAACTGCACATGTTTTTTTGCAAAGTGGTTAAGAGTGTCCGATAAAATGATTACCGCATTTATCGGCGTATAACACGCACTTTTTCTCCCTGAAAATAGGGGGGAAATGATGGGTGCGTGTTATACGCCGATATACCATATTTATTTACCTGTCTTGAAGCGTGGGCCGGTGTTCAGCGCGCACCGCGGTACTGGAACTTCAATTTCAGGTTCCGGTTTCCGGCGGGACTGAAAGGAAGTGTGCACACTTCCTTTCAGTCCCGCCGGAAACCGGAACCTGAAATTGAAGTTCCAGTACCGCGGTGCGCGCTGTGAAGCCGGCCCACGCTTCAAGACAGGTAAGTAATTATGGGACAAGGGAAAGTGCACTATGGGACAAGGGTAGGGGGTACACTATGGGAGGGGGTGGAGAATACTATGGAAAGGGGGGGGACACTATGGAATGAGGGAGGGGGACACTATGGGATGAGGGGAGGAGAATACTATGGAAAGGGGGGGACACTATGGGATGAGGGGGGGAACACTATGGGAGAGGGTGGAGAACACTATGGGAGAGGGTGGAGAACACTATGGGAGAGGGTGGAGAACACTATGGGAGAGGGTGGAGAACACTATGGGAGAGGGTGGAGAACACTATGAGAGGGTGGAGAACACTATGGGAGAGGGTGGAGAACACTATGGGAGGGGGTGGAGAACACTATGGGAGGGGGTGGAGAACACTATGGGAGAGGGTGGAGAACACTATGGGAGAGGGTGGAGAACACTATGGGAGGGGGTGGAGAACACTATGGGAGGGGGTGGAGAACACTATGGGAGGGGGTGGAGAACACTATGGGAGGGGGTGGAGAACACTATGGGAGGGGGTGGAGAACACTATGGGAGGGGGTGGAGAACACTATGGGAGGGGGTGGAGAACACTATGGGAGGGGGTGGAGAACACTATGGGAGGGGGTGGAGAACACTATGGGAGGGGGTGGAGAACACTATGGGAGGGGGTGGAGAACACTATGGGAGGGGGTGGAGAACACTATGGGAGGGGGTGGAGAACACTATGGGAGGGGGTGGAGAACACTATGGGAGGGGGTGGAGAACACTATGGGAGGGGGTGGAGAACACTATGGGAGGGGGTGGAGAACACTATGGGAGGGGGTGGAGAACACTATGGGGAGGGGGTGGAGAACACTATGGGGAGGGGGTGGAGAACACTATGGGGAGGGGGGGAGAATACTATGGGATGAGGGGGGAACACTATGGGAGGGGGGGGCACTATGGGATGAGGGGGGGGACACTATGGGAGGGGGGCACTATGGGGGGAAGAATACTATGGAAAGGGGGGGACACTATGGGATGAGGGGGGAACACTATGGGAGGGGGTGGAGAATACTATGGAAAGGGGGGGACACTATGGGATGAGGGGGGGGAACACTATGGGAGGGGGGGAATTTCCTTCTTAAAATGAGGTGCGTGTTATACGCCGATAAATACGGTATTTTCTAAAAGTGTGTTTGTGTGTGTCAGTCACACACACATCTTCCTCATGGAAACATGGCTGAAATAGGTATTGAAATAGAACAAAAATAATCTGCAATTAAAGAAAATAATGCAGCCTTAGGAAACTGCTGCCATTAAAAGCATGCTGTTCTTGTTTTAAAGAGAACAAGAACAAAGTTGGTTTATTTAAAAAGTTAGCTTGTAGAAATTCTCCAGGCAACAGATTGAGACACAGTTTAGAAATGGCACGTTATTTTTATTTTTTTCGTTGTGTCCTGAGCACAGTGTAAAGCTCCATGCCTAAAGCATTCAACAATGTGAAATTAATGTAAGTCACTCCAAGTGAAATGACCAGTCAACTGTACAGGAAGGAATTGTCTGGCAGCATCTTTACGTTGGTTTTCAGGATTCCCCACAAGCAGTCAAGTGATTTAATAATTGTTCCAAGGCTATTGACATGGCGGAGTTATAAGCAATCTTCCTGACAGATCCTCAAACAAAACAAAACAAAAAACCTCAAAAATCAGAGACCTCTTTTAGGTGATCAGGAAGATTGACATGTTATGTTAAAAAATTTTTTTTTTTATTTTTTTTTTTTATCTATAGCATATATTGTTTAACTTTTATTAAAGAAAAAAAAATATATTGATTCTTTTCTCTTATCTGACTTTTCTAATGGAATTATTTTCTGATTCTTATCTGTATGACAAACCCACCCATCAAGCCTTGAATTATTAATGTATTTTTTCCACTCACTGCAGAACTTTCTTAGGAACTGTGAAGATTTATAGCAAAATGTCAATACATACTATTGTCTTGTTTTTTATATATATTTATATTTTTATATATATATATATATATATATATATATATATATATCCTATATTTATAACATTTCTGAACAGCTTTTTCAATTATTGGGCCACACTTTAAAAGTTACAAATAAAATGTTAAGCTCACCTTTCATCCTTGCGACCTCCTTACAGCAGCTGCCCACCTACTGGGAAGTCATCACTAAGACGATCACCAGCCCAATCCAACGCTTCTCGTTGGTGAAGCATTGGGGGCACTACTACCATTACTATTACTGCAATTGCCATGTTGTGTTGATCGGATCCCGTTCGTAGAGAAACATTATCCTTATGCTTTTCTGTTACAAGATTTGTCGTCATCATGCTGGGTGTGATGACTCGGAACATAAAGGACTTGCGAAGTGTGTAATGAGGGAAGCACGTCTAGTGCCAGATTGAAAATCACTAGAGCCATTCTTAAGGCGAAATGTAGACAATGTAATTTGTCTAAAACAACATTGATTTACATTGTCAGATTAAATGGACTTCATCTAGACTCCAATACCATTATATTATTCTATAAGGCAGGGAATAGTGTCCAAGTGACCCCAAGTAAGAAGTCAAACCATTTTCTAAAATGGCTTGCTCTTTACAATGGGAGGGGAAGACTACTGGCACCATAATCAATAATGTTTATTAATGTGCCGTTTAGTGTAATGTTGAGTTATTTTGAGAAAGGTCATATATCTAGTTTACACTTAGTGGTAACACCCCTGGATATTAAAAGTATTAGGAAGCTATATGCTAAAACATTGATTTTTGCCAAATTTTTCCTCATATCAGCTTTCTCTCTCTGAGTAAAATAGTTTTTTTTTTTTTTTACTCCAAAATTATTTAACACATTTTGTTGTTTATTTTTCTGTAGTTTAAAGTACCTGCAGCAACAAGTGCAATAATAACTAACGGTAGGTCTATTTATGTGCTCATTTTCTTATAAGCCTTTCAGTGTAAATTTGTGTTGTACAAATTCATATTTTGAACATGTATTCTAACAAACATGTCAGTTATTTAGTGTATTTTCCTTTTGTGTGGTATCTTTCACATTAACCTCTTAAGGACACATGACATGCGTGGCATGTCATGATTCCCTTTTATTCCAGAAGTTTGGTCCTTAATGGGTTAAATATACAAAAATGTTAAAGACTTTGATTTCTCCCTTCTGGCCTACTAACATTCCATCATGATTGTATAATATAGTCACCAGGGCCACAACAGCTTAATGTAGTGGTTCTGGTGTCTATAGCCTGTTCCTGCAGGCTTCTTAATGTAAACACTGGCTTTTCATAGAAAAGGGACCTGAACAGCCACACCATACATAATTGTATTCCTGACACTATAAGTTTCTGTTAAGGCAATGAAAGATGTTTCCTCACCGGTCCTGGTGACATCCTGGAAGTAACTGAATTCTGTAAGCTCAGCCAGATTAAAAACCACACGTGAACAAACTAAATGTACCTATCTCTCGAATACATCACACCTGGCTAAAGTTTGCTTTCAGATATACTTACATATTAGAGTGATCACTAATGTTACCAGGTGTTGTAGTCTACCAATTTGTTATGATGTTAGTTCTCCATATGTTGACTCACTTTGACATTGATATGTTGCGTGTTGTTTTTTTTTGTTTTGTCTTTTTTAGTTTTTTATTTTTTTAGCTAATTGCTCATTTCTGTTTTTCGAAACATACTTCTTTTAGGCTAACCTCTTATGATCCCTTGAATTTATGTCAGATAGCCACTCGTTGCTATGATCCCTGAAAATGTAGTATAATGGGGAGTCTAAGCACCACAATCACTACAGCCTGTTGTAGTGGTTATGGTACTAGTGGACTGTAAGTGCCACCCCACATTTCTGTTTATATAACCATTTTTGTGCATATTTATATTCAATATACATTGAACAATGCTATTGACCCCAAGATCTGTCATACAGCATACGCAGTAGAAAATAAGTGTTCAATCCATCCTTTATTGCTCATAGTACATATTTCTACGCCCCATTTTGTTTGGTTTTTTTGAGCAGTTTGATGAAACTGGGAGCCCCTTGGTAGTAGACCCCTCACTCTTTGTATTGCTGCTGCGGAAGTTACTTTTCCACATTAATGCCATCAGTCCCATGTGCATTAGGGCTGTAGTGATAGGCTGAAAGTGCCTGCTGATAGGCTGTATCTGTCACATCCATGCAGGTCTGGCTAAAATTAATACTGCTAATGCACAAGTGTAACTATCACTTAGACGTTCTGCAGTAGAGGAACCAGGCCCTGGGGACCCCTTGAATTTTGGCAAAATCGGCTGCTGTGGTTATAGTGCTTATTTTGCCTGTTTTAAATTTCACAGTCATAAGCAGGGCTTAACATGTAAAATCCTGCTCTCCTAGCCAGGCATTAAGTTATATGCTGTGGTACACTCACCAGGGGTAAATTTCTTCTCGCTAGGGCTACATTTTCACTAGCTAAAGGTGAGTGGCAAATTTGTTTCCTGATGCCAAAAAACTCAGCAAACACTTGGCTCACACTGATTACAGAATTCTAGTTTTTCAGACCTGCATAGGTCAGTCAGTCAGAATTGTTGCTTTGTCACTGGCGTGCATCCACAAAGAAAAAAAGGTAGCACTCCTTTATATTTTTGTTTTTCTGAAATCTGGTGAAGCAGTTAAGTTCATAATTACACCATGAATATGAATAAGTGCACATTCTATGTAATGTTGAATTTGCTTTGCTTAAAAAAAATCTATATTTTCCGATTTATTCTGCAGATGGAATTGGTCTTAATCCAGCACAGACAGCTGGTAAGTAAAATTGAGAGATTATATTGTTCACCAAATATTTTGATTTTTCTTTTCTTCAAATTCTAACCAAATATACTTTATTTTAAAATGAAATGCCTTCCTGTATTTAAATGTATTAAACGGGGGGCGGGGCCGGGCCGCCGAGCTGAGCGGTCGCAGGAAGGATCAGCTCCTGCACAACATGGCTAATTAAGCTGATAAACAGCGATTTTGGCAGCAATATGGGACCGAAAATCGCGACCCTCGATGTACAAGGGCTACCGGAGCTGGGGAGAGGCTTGCTCCCGGAGTTTTAGTCCCCCGGAGGAGGGACTCCCGCGGCACCATGCGGGATCCCACCTGGCAGTGAGTGGAGTGGACGGCCGCCGCTCCACTATCCTGCCCAACGGGGCCCGACAAGCTTATGGAACCTCGGCGGACCCGGTCCTGATCCCCCCCCCCCCCCCCTCTGGACCGGGGGGGTGATCCTGGTCCTTGCCCCACAACCACACCCGGAGGCGTTGCCAAACCACCATGCAGGCCGTGGCCTGAGGCTAAGATGGCGGAGGCCAAGCGTGTAAGACCCGAACTGCAGAGACCAAAGCAAACCGCAGACACCTGCTGGCTCAATACGCAGGGCAAAGAGCTACAAACGATGCATGCTAACAAGCGACACCCAAGTACGGAGATGCACCGGACACACAACGCCAGTATCCTACCGCACATCGCCCACGTGGATGGCGCTAACAGGCTCAGTGCAACAACAGGGCAGAGGAAGCCGGGGAGGTCGGTGGCAACCATTTAACAGCGGCAAACAGTGGAGAGTGTCTCACGACAGGCGGCAGAGAGAAACCTTACCCTCCCCCTCCAGCACTAAGTGCCGGCACACAGAACCCATCAGCGGCTGCATGATAATGAAGCACGCAGGCCTGACCCCCCCCGCACGACCTAACCATAAGAGTTGGCGAGGGCTCGAGTGGCATAGACTGACCCAGGGACTAAACATAACAGAAAAGCGATGAAGTCTCCTTACTCAGTCGCAACCACTCTGACACACATCCCCTCTGCTGTCACCACCGGGAGTTACCTGCTGTGAAGCGCATCTTGACCAACGGTGCTGTGACTTATAACAATCTGGCACTTCAGAGTTAAACATTTTTTATTAAGCTGGTGTATCATCTTAGTTTTAACCCTTTCATGTTTGAGTTTAAGCATGTTTGAGCTTGTGTACCACTCAACTACTACATCTCACTTTAAGCTGGCTTACAGGCTACCTTACAGACCTGAGTACCCATCCTGTCAGAATAATCAACCTGTCTATAGCCATTAGTCATTTACTTAACCATCAGCGTAGCGAGAGCTAACTAGTATAATCTTGAACGTAGATTGTATGCTCAAACCTAGTTCTCCTCCTTTGTCTCTCTTCTACCAACTTTTCCATGACATGTTCATTTTAATACACATAACCTTCAACAATTCGCACAATGTTAATGTTGATTGCATGTACTAGTACGCATACCTACTCACAAAAAATGTGCAGATTATTCCTGTCATGACAATGTTTACGTTGATATACCTGTGACTACTGTCGTGACATAACAGGCTTGCTTGTAACCCATAATGCAAAACAAAAATAAAGAATTAAAAAAAAAAAAAAAATGTATTAAACAATGGTTAGTAAAAATCAAAATGGCATTCTATAAATTTACATCAGTATCTGTCATAGTATTTATTAAAGCATATATGATCACTTATTAAATACGCTAATCTTGTTTTTGAAAGCTTTATTAAGCTATTTAATGTATAGCATTTCTTTTAAATAAATAACATCTTATTCGGTTATCTGCTTAAATTACATCTGATACTTTACGAAGATAATTAACACTGTTGGATTATATTCCAGTGTTCACACGAGATGATGAATTAATTGAAGACCTTTTGATCTTAGATAATTTAAAATTCATCCTGATGAGGTTTTTAAATATTTAGTCTACCCAATAGGGTGCAACTAGGCAACACTCTGAGAATTTTCAATAAAACCTATTAAAACTAAGAAGCAATTTCAACATGAATGAACCAATTAATTCACATTTCGTACTTTGTCATTAATATGTCTGTCATTTACTTGTTTAATTGAGTTTGCCTGTATTAAAATGTCACGGTAATATTCAGTAGGTGAATTTAATATTGATTAAAACTAGAGTAATACTGTGCATTAAATATAAATCATGCAAATCATTTTAATCTATATATATGTATGTATGTGTATATGTGTATATATAGGTATGTGTGTGTGTATATATATATGAAAGGGGGTACATTGACGTTGTGGCAGGCTTATGGAATATATGATCATCCTGAACAATCAGGATGTGGAATTCTCTGCCTGAAGAAGTGGTTTTATCAGAGTCCATACAGATGTTCAAACAGCTACTAGATGCATACTTGCAAAGACAGAATATTCAAGGATATAATCTTTCAATGTAGGGTAATAACTGCTTGATTCAAGGATAAATCTGACTGCCATTCTGGGGTCAAGAAGGAATTTTTTGTCCTAGCTTGTTGCAAAATTGTGATTCAAACTGGGTTTTTTTTTTTTTTTTTTTTGCCTTTTGGATCAACAGCAAAAAACAGGTGTGAGGAAGGCTGAACTTGATGGTCTCTTTTCAGCTATCTAACTATGTAACTATGTAACTATATAATGTAACTAAACCCCCATTATTTTTTGCCTAGGTGAGGTGTTTTAAATAAAACTATTACAATCTCTAAAATTTGAAATCATTGTTTAGTGAATAAGCGAGTGCCCTGTCTCAGCAGATTTTGCACATGCCTAGTCTACTTTAGGAAGGAATCCCCCCCCCCACCCCATGCAGCTATAACAGCTTCCACTTTTTTTAAAAAATACTTTTCACAAGTGTTTCAGTGGGAATTCTTGGTCATTCATCCAGGAGGGCATTTGTGAAATCAGGAACTGATTCATGAGAAGGTCTGGCTCGCAATTTCAATTCCAGTTCATCTGCAAGGTGTTCGATAGGGTTGTGGTCAGTGCTCTGTGCAGGCCAATAAAGTTCTTCCAAATCAAACTCGTCCAACCATGTCTTCATGGATCTTACTTTGTTCTGGTGCACAGTCATGCCGGATTAATTCCCCAAAGCATAATATTGTCCAAAATGTTTTGTTATGATAAGATTTAAGGATTCCTTTCTCTGGAAGTAGGGCACCTAGCCCAACCCCTGAAAAATAGCCCTATATCATTATCCCTACTCCACCAAGCTTTACAGTCGGCACAATTGAGTCAGGCAGCTCACGTTCTCCTGGCACCGAGACTCACTTATGAGAGTGACAAGCAGAGAAGTGTGATTCTTATTTGTTTTTTTGTAAAAATTACTTTATACAGAATTCCTTTTTCTTTTTATGAGTTATGTGTATGTCAATAATTAAAATCTAAAACAAAGACATAAAAAGTATGATTGGCCGCAACTGTGCCTCATTGTTTACTATTATTTAAGCTGCTGTCTTATAAAATAATCTTGGCAATAGTGCATTGCCTAATGGATCCTAATGTAGCATCACAAGCGAGAGCATCAGCTTGTGTATGAAAGTATATATTTTGAATTATGTCAAATCTATGGTTGTTTTCAAGGTCTTGTGATATTAGCAAAGTTCTCTAAAGTTTCTCAAGTTCTTTGAACCTACATTTATCTGCTGCTAAGTGTTCCTCGTGTCATATTTATGTATATTAAATATGAGAGAATTTACTACATTTTCATGATTTTTTTTTTTTTCCACTTTTTACATATTTAGGAAATAAATAAAACCGCATGTGCATCATGTACCAGTAGGTGCAAATAAATACTAGGCATTATTGCCTTCCCATACTGCTTAATAGAATGTTTATAAAACGTGTGATATAATAATTGTGTTTAATAGTTTTAATAATTTATTTCTTTTATTCTTTTTCATTATAGGAAATGTTTTTCTTAAGCACGGTTCTGAACTAAGGCTGATCCCCAGAGACCGAGTTGGCAGCAGTTAATATTCTCTAGGTTTTTTGTTGTATGAAACATGGGAGTCCTGCTTGAAAAGAAAATATTTATTGAAGAACTTAAAATAATCAAACTTACATTTTATAAACAAGACTTTAAAGTTAACTCACGTGGACCCTTTTACAACGAAATTCAATGTTTCTTTGAAGATTGAAGGTTTTATATGGTTCCATCATTGCTTTGCATTTCTATAAAATGGCAGCCAAATCAATGCCATGCTGTTAAGTAATACATATAGTGGTGACATTACCAAATAGGTAAGCTAGATTGCGCTATTCTGTTTTTCAGCCAAGCAAAGCACTAGTGTATTGTTACAGCCTGTTTAATGTGCCATGTGCTACCCAACACGTTTTAGCATTTATGCCTACGGAGTCCCCTGTGACACTGTTTGTGTATAACACTATTGTCTGCTAACTCATTTCTTTTGCGTTTTTCTTTCTATGGTTTTTGTACCTTTTTTTTTTTTTTTTTTTCTTCTTCTAACACCATATCCACATCTCATTTTTCTGTATCTGCCTCAAATATGGAATTCAATCCTTTTCTCTCCTGATTTCAAAGCAAAGTAAATTAACGTACATAAGTTTCTAGTGTACAAACAAGTAAGATATTTTATCATTCATCTGAATTCATTGGAATCTGCAATTTATGTGTTTGAACATCAGCTTTGCAGTTGCAAATATTGTTCTATTGTTTGCCGGCTTGTGCACATGCGTAAACCTGAATCATAATTTCCAATAGCCATTGATGAGTGACAATTTAAAGTCTGGAGAATAGCAAATAATCACTGGTAAGTGTAACATAGACTTACCTGAGCCCTGCCAACATCTTCATCATTACTGTAATTAATAAAATGCCTGTGGTATAAAGACAGATTTTACCAATGTCAGTGTATTTATTAACAGATAAGTAAAGTGTTTTAAGACACACACATACTGGCATTCAAAGCTTTTGGGTCACTCAGACATGTCCTTGTTTTCCATGAACACATACATGAAATAAGTTTGAAATAAAGTCATTGACAAGTTTAAAAATAATGCGTGAAATAATAATCGTGTCCCTTAAAGGCACCCAGGCAATTTCAGCTCATTGAAGTGGTCTGGGTGCGGTGTCCCTTTTGCACCTAGTGCTGCAATGTTAAACATTGCAGTTGCAGAGAACTGCAATGTTTATATTGCAGCACTAAGTCTGCCCTCAGTGGCTACGAGACAGCCACTGGGGGCGCTTCCGGAATCATAACGGACTTTTGGTCCGTTATCTGACGCTAGACGTCCTCACACTCTGCATGAGGACCTCCAGCGTCAGATTTTTTTCCCCATAGGAAAGCATTGATTCAATGCTTTTCTATAGGGAGGTCTAATGCGCGTGCGGCATTTTCCACGCATGCGCATTAGACCCTGCTCGTCGCTGGACAGTGGAGGGGGCAGAGGTTCAACCTAGTGCTGAGGGACATCGGCGCTGGGATAAGATAAGTAAATAAAGGGTTTTTTTTTTTTTTTTTAACCCTTTATTTACCGTGGGGGGCCCAAGGGGAGGCAGAGGGATCGGTAGTGCCAAGAATACAGCTTTGTACTCCTGGCACTACAGTATCCCTTTAAAACCCTTAAGGACCAAACTTCTGGAATAAAAGGGAATCATGACATGTCACACATGTCATGTGTCCTTAAGGGGTTAAGCTTTGTTTTCATCAAAGAGTCCGCAACGTGCCGCATTCATAGCCTTGCAGACCTTTAACATTCTAGTTGTGAGTTTATGGTAATTTGAAGAGATTTTATCTCATTCTTTCTGAAGGACCCCTTACAAGTTGGATTGGTTTGAATGGCACTTCTTCCATACCATATGGTAAAGCTGTTTCCACAGCAGCTCAATAATTGTTCTGGTAACTCATGGACCAAATACCATAAATTTCCATAAATAGTTCTTGCATAGTTTGGAGCTGTGCTTTAGGTAATTTTCCTGTTGTAGGAGGAAATTGTCTCCAAGCGCCATCCACATGATATGGCATGGTGTTGCAAAATGGAGTGATAGCCTTCATTTTTCAATATCCCTTTTATCCTGTATTAATCTTGTACTTTGCCTTCATGAAAGCACCCCCTGACCATCACATTGCCTCCACCATGCTTGACAAACGCCGTCAAGTACTCCTCCAGCATCTTTTAATTTAGTCTGGGTTTCACAAATGTTATTCTTTGTGATCCGAACACTTCAGAATTGGATTTGTCTGTCCATAACACTTTTTTTCCCCTCACGATTCCTATGTCCAGTATCTGTGTTCTTTCACCCATCTTAATCTTTTCCTTTTATTGGCCAGTCTGAGATATGGCTTTTTCTTAGCAATTCTGCCTAGAAGGCCAGTATCCTAGTTTTTACATTAAGGCTGGTGTTTTGTAGGTACTATTTAATGAAACTACCAGTTGAGGACCTGTTTCTCAAACTAAACACTCATACATTTGTCCTCTTGCTCAGTTGTGTACTGGGACCTCCCACTTCTCTTTCTACTGCGGTTAGAGACAGTTTTTACTATTCTGATAAGGGAGTAGTACACAGCGTTGTATGAGATCTTCAGTTTCTTGGCAATTTCCAACGTGGAAAGCTCTATTTCAGGACAAGAATAGACTTGACACGTTTCTGTGGAAAGTTCTTTATTTCTGGTCATCATGAGTGTAATCAAATCCACAATTGCTGATTCTCCAGATACTCAGTCTAGTCTAATGAAGGCCAGTTTTATTGCTTCTTTAATCATCAGGACAGTTTTCATATGTGCTAACATACTTGAAAAATGGTTTTCTAATGGTCAGTTAGCCTTTTTAAATTATAAACTTCCAGCTACAAAGGTCATTTACAACATTATCAATGCCTACTCTGCAGTTCTGGTGGGTTTTCTGTTATTTTAATGGACAAAAATATATTTTCTTTTTAAAACAAGGACATTTCTAAGTAACCCAAAATTCTTGAATGTTTGTGTGCATATATGTGTGTTTATGACGGCATGTGCATTGCTAACATCAAATATTCCCTGAAGAAAAAGGTCTTATTAGATTCATTAGATGAAGAGTCCATGCAAATTCCTATTGGATGATCGGATTGATATGCAATCACATACTTTTCATCAGGGTTTTTCAAGACAACTTAATAAAATGTGTATAGTTAAGACCATTAACATGAAACAAAACAGATAACGTAATAAAACAATTCTTGAATATTTCTTTCATTATTGAACCCTCAATCGTCCGTCCGTTAATGGAAGAGGTTCTGAACAGAATTGAAATGTGTGGCTCAATTTAAAAGTTGTGGATAATCTAAGACCAAAGCATTAGTGAAGGAATCAGTGACGATATTCAAAATGTTGCTAATGCTTCAGTTCAAGTGAGAAAACAGTTTGCGCAAACATTTTTTTTGATTATGGTGGAAGACAATCTATTGTGAAAGTATGGGTAGTTCACATTATAAGGCTTTGTTATTTGTGATGCCATCTGAGCATTTCTTGTTCCAATAAATAATTTATGAATATAAATATATATATATATATATAAATTTAAATAAATTTTTCATTCTGTTTAGCAGGTATTTCATACAATTTACAAAATATGTAGCAAATATATTAATTTAATTAAAAAAAATATTACATCCTAACGTTGCCTCCTGATACCGAAATTACTGATATTTGGTTGTAATGCGTTCTTAAATTTTTAGAGTGCATCCAAATTACGGTATTTTTGGCTCCATAAAAAGTGAGGGGAAATGTCTGTGCGTCTTATGGAGCGAATATGAAGCTTTACTTACCTGTCTTGTAGCGTGGGCCGGCTTCACAGCGCGTACCGCGGTACAGGAACTTCAATTTCAGGTTCCGGTTTCCAGCGGAACTGAAAGGAAGTGCGCACTCAGTGTGCACACTTCCTTTCAGTCCCGCCGGAAACTGGAACCTGAAATTGAAGTTCCAGTACCGCGGTGCGCGCTGTGAAGCCGGCCCATGCTACAAGACAGGTAAGTAATTATGGGACAAGGAGAGAGGAGAGGGGGTGGACAAGGAGAGAGGAGAGGGGGTGGACAAGGGGAAGGGAGGGAGGAACACTGTGGGAGGAGGGGAGGGGGGGGAACACTATGGGAGGGGGCAACACTAGGGGAGGGGGGGGGGACACTATGGGAAGGGGCAACACTAGGGGAGGGGGGGGGAACACTAGGGGAGGGGGGAACACTGGGAGGAGGGGAGGGGGAGAACACTGGGAGGAGGGGAGGAGGAGAACACTATGGGAGGAGAGGAGGGGGGAACACTATGGGATGAGGGGGAGAACACTATGGGAGGAGAGGAGGGGGGAACACTATGAGATGAGGGGGAGAACACTATGGGAGGAGGGGAGGGGGAAAACACTGGGAGGAGGGGACGGGGAGAACACTATGGGAGGAGAGGAGGGGGGAACACTATGAGATGAGGGGGAGAACACTATGGGAGGAGGGGAGGGGGAAAACACTGGGAGGAGGGGACGGGGAGAACACTATGGGAGGAGAGGAGGGGGGAACACTATGGGATGAGGGGGAGAACACTATGGGAGGAGAGGAGGGGGGAACACTATGGGATGAGGGGGAGAACACTATGGGAGGAGGGAACACTATGGGTTGAGGGGGAGAACACTGGGAGGAGGGGAGGGGGAGAACACTGGGAGGAGAGGAGGGGGGAACACTATGAGATGAGGGGGAGAACACTATGGGAGGAGGGGAGGGGGAGAACACTATGGGAGGAGAGGAGGGGGAACACTATGGGAGGAGAGGAGGGGAGAACACTATTGGAGGGAGAAAACTATTGGAGGGAAGGGGGGAACACTATGGGGGAGAACACTATTGGACAATGGGAGGAGGGGGTTAAAGAACACTTGGACAAGGGGATGGGGGTTAAAGAACACTATAGGACAGGGGAGGAGGGGTTAAAAATCACTATGGGACAGGGGGGGTTAAAATCACTATGGGATAGGGGAGGGGGGTTAAAGATCATAATGGGACAGGAGAGGGGAGTGGGTGGTAAGGAACACTATTGGACAGGGGAGAAAAAAAAATATTCTGAACAAACTTTCCCATAGTAAAAAAACTCTATGGGATAGTTTGTTCAAAATATTTTTTTTTCTGGGTTTCCTCCTCTAAAAACTAGGTGCGTCTTATGGTGTGGTGCGTCTTATGGAGCGAAAAATACGGTACTAATGTGTGTAATTTATAAATGCCAAGCATTGGCTGTGGGTGTATATAGCATACATGCACACATTATACATTTTAAATGCCAAAGAGTTACATGCACCTGCTCACTCTCGATGTTGTGATGGATTCGTCACTAGGTCCACCATTACCCCAATTTTAAGTCAACTCCTATCTCACAGCTCAGGGGATAGGTATGAGGCTTTACATTTTGTATAATGGGTTTTCAATTTTTTTCTGAATTTAATGAGTGAACAGATGTAGACAAACCAAATTGGGATGTGAGGGTCATCGGGGGATCCTGCACTGGGTGTCTTTACATTAAGTAATTAAGATCCCTATCCCAAAGCACAGGGAGTGAATGGATTAGGGGCAAGGGAGCCCCTCATAAAATCACTAACACTCCATCCCACAGGACAGTTGATGGGGTTGGTAAGTGTTTACACAATGTTGGTTTCCACGACTTCCTTTTCAACAGTCAAATTAGATCTCAATTTTTGTCGTTAAAATAAAGATTAATAAATTGCATGGATGAGTTGCATCCTTAAATCTTTTTGGTTATTCATGTGATTAATTAATTTCTCTTAATCAGTAGATGATATTTGGATATTGAGAATCTGCATTCATCCAAAAACGCAAGCACAAGTCTACACGATGATACATGCGGAGGTTCAAATACTGTTACCCAAAGGAAATTGCCATCTTTGTGGGTTGTACTCTAATCTGCCATAAACTAAAAACATGATATTGAGAGATCCTTTCTGGAGAATACAGGTGCCATAAAAACACGAGGCCAAGGAAAGATTTTGAGCGATATAAGGATGCTTTTATAAAAAATATATTGCTACATTTTTAACACAACTTTGCTTATGAATGAAAGACAAAAAAACTATGTCCCCAGCTGCAAACAAATTTCAGCTGTAAAAATGGTTTTATATTTTTAGTAAAGGTTTTTTATGAAAATCGTGAACAGGTAGAGATTATTTCCTTTAATTTATTCACTTGAACAGGTTGTTGATACATTTAACTTGGTCATATTAATATATAGTCAACTAAATTCTAAAAATGCAAGAGTTTTTTTTTTTAATTTGCCAGCTTTAGTCGGATATTTATTGAATTAGAATATCCCTGAAAGAAATATGAAAATCAGTACCTTCCAGCTAACAATCCAAATGACAGCTGATTTGAAGCTTGCTCATAATATATACAAACAGAAATCTAGTGGAAAGGATTAAACTGCCATCTACATAGCTTGATTCCAAACTAGCATATTCAACCATGAAAACCCATGTGAAAGCATCAATTTTTATTAATTTCATGTAAAAGGTTTTAAAAAAAAAGCCTTTAATTTATAAATTCAATAATTAAGATATATGTCCCACTCCTTTTATCCATATAGTGTGTATTTATGTGTGTGCGTGCACACAAACGCACACACGTGCGCACACACTATATCTTGTATGTATATATATATCATAAACTAAATGTGTAAATATAAATGCAACTAATTTGTTTTGCAGAACAATGCATTTCTCAATATTACCATCTTCAGTGAAAATGTAGATCTCAAATTGTTGCTGCATTTTTTTCTTCCTTTTTTCTTTTTTTGTAATGTTGTTTGCTATTGTAACTAGTTGGAGTACATAACGCCTCCACAGGCACCTTCATCAGAGCGGAAAGCAGCGTTTTTCTTCATCAACTGCTGCGCAAAGATGAGCCCACCCTGGGAATGTTTATTTTGCATTGCTCATTACTTTGTCAAGAAATGAGTCATCAAATTGTAGATATTTTTGCCTCATTGCAAACAAGAGTACTATGATATTATTCCAAATACGGCTATAGATTATGCTATACAGCAAAAGGTATGAATGTTTATATTTCCTATGCTACATATGCTGTTGGTGGGGAGTATATTCACAATACTTTAAAAAAATAAATAACCAAGATGTGACTAGAGTTGTAGAATTTTTTGAGATCAGCTATTTTTATTTTTAAATTGTAGTTTAATTGGTTTTCAGAGAATGCTTAACTTAAACACAAAGACATCATTTGCAGAGGGTGGGAAAAAAAAGAAATAAAATAGAGTCTGAACATAAAAAAAACATACAGCATTGAAGTGCATTGATCATCACAGTAAAAAAAACAGAGCACTTGATAACACATATTTGGCTATTCTGTAGTGAATATGGAGGTATATGAAGATAACACCAAGGATCTTTTTGATATATATATATATATATATATATATATATATATATTTAATTGTCAGTGTTTGCATAAGTGAGGTCAGACATCACTTTATAAGCATGATTAAGTCCGATCCTTTTTCAAAGCTGAGCCCTGTAGCATAATGTTAATAGCTTCAATTTTAATAGGGTTTTCCAACAAGGGGCAACCAGTTTCTGAAGATCCCCAGTGTCAAGGGCACTCTCCACCCAAATACATGCTTTAAAAATAACAGTTCCCTTGTAAATACAGTAAGGTACATTTGGAAGGTAAATTAGAGGAAGGCTGGAAATAACAGGAACGGAATAACTGATCCCGAAGTGACCAGTTGGGATAAGGGAGATATTCTCTGTGCATTGCTCACAACCAGAAAGAAAGGGCACACATGATAAAGCCACTGGTGCTAAGGTTTAAACTAGATCAGGCTCCCCAGTTTATCAACAAAAAGATCCCATATGCACAAGAAGTAGAGGGAAATAACTGTCCTCTTCTTCAGTGCTCCTCAACCTTCTCATTAAGGCACACCTAATAGTCTAGGATTTAGGGATTACCTTGGTGTGTCTAAGGTGTTTATAAAAAGGAAAACAAAAATTTGGTTTTATTTCAAACACCTTAGACTCAGGTAATCCCTAAATGTTGGACTGTTAGGTGTGCCTTATTGAGAGGGTTGAGGAGCACTGCTCTCCTTAGAGGAGAGGGAGTCTAATAATAATGCAATAAGAGGGTTTTGTGGCCATGTCTGCATCAATTTCCGGCCTTCTGGAGTGAGGATCTGCTTCTATACCCTGTTGTGTTGTACAGTAAGCTTTGTAGGGTATTCCCATTTACATGGAAACTTTGCTTCCCAGAGGGCCCTGGTTATGAAGCCAATGGAAAACCTTTTTGGAAAGGCAGTTGGCGAGAGGTACTGAGAAGCTGGATGACTACAAAGATCTTGTAGAGTGTTACGGGCTCTGGCAGCTTGCATCAGTTGTTCTATTACTGTTAAATAGGAACTTGGGTGATGATGTCACAAGGAATAGAGGAGGCAAGATGTCGGTGCTTTGTCAATTTGTAGAACTAGTCCAGTAGTATGTCCCGATTTGGCAACTCTGGTTTTTAATAATCAGAGTTGTTGTTGCACATATTCCGTGAAGTCAGGTGTCTTGACCTCCTCAGGGATGCCTCACATCCCAATTTTGTGTGTTCCTCCTGTACCGATCTTCATGATCAGTTTTGCTTCCAGGTGTTGCAGTTTGGGTGGTTTTAAGATCACCCAGCATCTGCTGGATAGACATATCTGTTGGCAGAGGTCAAAGATATATAAAGGTGTTTTCACTGTGGTCGGTGCTAGAGGCAGGAGATGAGACCCTATCGGTGCCATCTTGTGCATTCCTACACAGGAATGGAAGTGCCGCAATATGTAAAGACGGAGCTTTCTGCTTCACTGTTTTTGCAGATTAGTTCATTGTGGCAGAGTGATAAGTTGTCACCCAGTTTGGATTCAGGTATGCAATTATTTCATCACTCAGCCTTTAACAACGCTAACTACCGGCAGAGACTCCAATTCATCCGTCTGTCACTGAACATCCAGGCCATGCCTTTTAGATCAGCTATTTATATCTCAGTTTCACGAAAATTCTGACTTTGGTAAATAACCCTGCTTATTGTTTTATTGCTCCTAGTAAAATATACAGCAATATCTCTTTTGTGGGGATAATTTAATCTGCTTTGCTCATATTTTTTTCTCAGCTTAAATTGTTATTGACAAATTGTTATGGACAGGACAGTAAACCTTTTTTTATGCTTTTGATTTCATCATCCTCTTTTGCAACTGTCACTAGTCTAATACTATCCTTACCTTTTTGTGTCATTTTACCCCACTCCCACTAGCATGTAAGCTCATTGAGCTGGGCCCTCAACCCCTCTGTTCCTGTGTGTCCAACTTGTCTGGTTACAACTACATGTCTGTTCGTCCACCCACTGTAAATTGCTGCGGAATTTGATGGCGCTATATAAATAATAACATAATAATAATAATTAATAATAATCAAATGACATGTGAAAGTTGATAAATTCAGGTAAATTCTTACATAAAGACAACAAAAGCATAAGGGAACCGGCTGTAAAATCTAAAAGAACATAAAACAAAAATATAGTGTAATACAGTTTAAAATTAAATATGTGTGCTGTAAATAGATGCACTCACACGATGTAGATATAACATGCGCTCAAAAGGTGCCTCTCCTGATGGTGATGGGGTGCTGTAAATCCCTCTCCACGGTCTGTAGATGCGAGCTTTCAATCAGGACTCCAGGTGGATAGTTAGCAAAACTTGGCAGCTTTATTATCAGTAAAAATGTGAATAAACACCAATATAATACTTTAAAACAGCAGAGGTTTGGTCCTACACATTTCGTCCCAATACCTGGAACTTTCTCAGGGACCTTAAAATCAATGTAAGTAACAAAATATACAATCAAAGCAGCCTAGCCATTCCCACCCGCAAGTCCCTTTAAATAGTTCCTCTTATTCATTACTAGAGATGTCGCGAACATAAAATTTTCCGTTCGCGAATGGCGAATGCGGATTTCCACAAATGTTCGCGAACGGGCGAACCGGACTTCCATAGGCAGTCGAATTTTAAAACCCACAGGGACTCTTTCTGGCCACAATAGTGATGGAAAAGTTGTTTCAAGGGGACTAACACCTGGACTGTGGGATGGGGGGGATCCATGGCAAAACTCCCATGGAAAATTACATAGTTGATGCAGAGTCTGGTTTTAATCCATAAAAAGCATAAATCACTTAACATTCCTAAATTGTTTGGAATAACGTGCTTTAAAACATCAGGTATGATGTTGTATCGATCAGGTAGTGTAAGGGTTACGCCCGCTTCAACCGCAAACTCCCCATTTGCACAAGGTTGGATACCAAGCTAGCCATGTCCCGTTCCTTGTCCTCACTGATGTCATTGAAGGCTTTGCAGACCAGGTATCAGTGATCAGATGGACCCTTGCCCCAACACTGTGTGCCAGACATGCCATTACTTCCTTTTGCACAATCGAGTACAGGTTGGGGATTGCCTTTTGTGCAAAGAAATTTCGGCCGGGTACCTTCCACTGCGGTGTCCCAATAGCTACAAATTTTTGGAATGCCTCAGACTTCACCAGCTTGTATGGTAAAAGCTGGCGGGTTAAGAGTTCAGACAAGCCAGCTTTCAGATGCCAGGCAAGGGGGGTGCTTTTGTGACATTGGCTTCTTACGCTCAAACATGTCCTTGACAGACACCTGACTGTGGGCAGATGAGCAGGAACTGTTCAAGGCGAGAGACGGAGTGGTGGATGGTTGAGTGGGGGCAAGGAGGACAGCAGTGGTTGACGTGGCTGAAGATGCTGGACGAGGAGGAGGATGGCGGTTTTGAGTTTGTGTGCTGCTTGTACTCATGTGTTGATCCCATAGGTGTTTGTGATGTGCGATCAAGTGCCTTCGCAAAGCAGTTGTACCTAGGTGGGTGTTGGACTTCCCACGACTCAGTTTCTTTTGGCACAGGTTGCAAATGGCATTGCTGTTGTCAGAGGCAGACACACAAAAAAATGCCACACTGCTGAGCTCTGCAATGACGGCATTCTGGTGGTGGCAACAGCATGCGTTGATTGGCGTGCTGTCTGGCTGACCCCGGGTGCCGATGCATGCTGTCTGACTGTGCCACTAGCTCCTTGCGACGACCTCCCCCTGCTTCCAACTCGTCTCCTCCTCCTCTCTGTCTCCCCATCTGAACTTTCACTCTGTTCTTCTTCTGTTCTAGCGGGCACCCACGTGACATCCACGGACGCATCGTCATCATCAACCGCTTCACTTGTATCTGACAACTCAGCAAAGGAAGCAGCAGCGGGTACAACATCATCATCATCACACCGTAAGTCCATGTGTGTAATGCTGCCTGACTGAGACATATCCCTGTTATCTACATCCTCTGGCAATAATGGTTGCGCATCACTCATTTCTTCCAACTGATGTGTAAATAACTCCTCTGACAGATCAAGTGAAGCGGCTGTGGTGCTAGTGTTGGTGGTGGCTGCAGGCGGGCGAGTGGTAACTTGAGAGGTGCCCAAAGCTAAGCTGGAGGAGGATGGTGCGTCAAGGTTCTGAGCGGAAGCTGTAGAAGATTGGGTGTCCTGTGTTAGCCAGTCAACTATAACCTCAGAACTTTTCGAGTTCAGGGTACGTGGCCTCTGAACACTGGGCATTATTCTAGGGCCAAAGGGAATCACAGCACCACGACCACGACGGCCCCTGCGGGGTGGCCTGCCGCTGCCTGTCATTTTTTTTTCGATTAGTGGTACTATGCGTGCAAGCTACTGTGACAACAGATATGAGTGGCACTGTGCACTGGCAGAAGTTGGCAGAGTAGACGCTGTAGGCCTGACACACACGCTTGCAGACAACTAACTGCTATTCAATCTATTACAGTCAAAATTTTTTTTATTTTTTTTTAAATGTACACTACTGTTACACCAGATATGAGTTCCACTGGTGTGACACTGTGCCCTGGCAGGCCCTGAAACGCACACGTGTGAAGGAAACTGACTGCTATTATTTCACAGTCAAATTTCTAGTTTTTTTTTTTTTAATGTACACTACTTTTACACCAGATATGAGTTGCACTGGTGTGACACTGTGCCCTGGCAGGCCCTGAAACGCACACGTGTGAAGGAAACTGACTGCTATTATTTCACAGTCAAAAAAGTTGTTGTTTTTTTTTAAATGCAAGCTATTGTGATACCAGATATGAGTGGTGGCACTGGGCAAGTGGGCACAGTATACGCTGTGAGCCTGACACACATGCTGGCAGGCAGGCAACTGCAATTAGATTACACAGAAAAAAAAAAGCAGACTGATGTTCTAGCCCTAAAAAGGGCTTTTTGGGGTGCTGTCCTTACAGCAGAGATCAGATGAGTCCATCAGGACTGTAGTGGACACTGAATACACTAGCCTAGCTATCGATTTCCCTATTAAATCAGCAGCAGCTACACTGTCCCTCCTCTCACTAAGAATGCAGCTATCAACTTTAAGCAGCTATCAACAAGCGAATTTCACCCCAGAAGGGGATGACCCAGCAATGTTGCTCCTACCTGACCGACCCGACATGCTTAATAGTGGTCAGCAACTCGACAGAGTCTTACTTACCTTCACGTGGCAAGTGTGGCCTGGTGCTCACCGGGCGGGAGAGGCGGCCGATCTCCCGATCCTGGGATGCCCAGAAGCAGCTACTTCCCGGCAGGAGCTCCGTTACCCTCCCCCCTCGGACCGGTGGGGGTTATCCCAGTCCACCCCTGAGAGGCTGTCTGGAGCTAATGGACGCACAGAGCACAGCCACCCAGGCTGACATACTCATCTGCGACTCTCCCAATATGGCGGCAGCTGCGTGTCCTCCTGTTAGCAGCAAAGCATGGCAGGATATTGAGTCTAAGCTGGACAGACTCTTTAATCAATTTTGGAAGCAAATAACAAGCAGGAAGCCCCAACAAGCTCCACCACAGCCCCAACAAGCTCCACCACAGCTAAGCAAAGCAGTCCCCATTAAAATCCACCAACGAAAAAGGCGTCGAAGACGGGACCGGAGGCACAAACAGAAATGCAGAGCCTGCCCCACGTCAAGCACTCGCCTCCACCTTAAGCCACCACAATCCCGCACCGGACGTGAAGCACCACGTAATACAATGGTAGAATGTGTATAGTGGCGCTTATAAAAATAGTGCCGAAAAAGTTAAATCAGTGGAGCTGCTACCACCACTGTGCCGTCCTCTCACAACCCGACACTGGTAAGTATAGATAGATAGAGTGATATGAAAACCAATTCCAGTATAAGGTGGAACACTTAAAAAATGTATATAACTTACCCCCCTTGGAACTCTCAGTAACCTAAGGGGGCAATAAAAATCCAATAGTGTAGAGGGTAATATGAAGGATAGAGATAAATGGTTTAGTAAGATTTCGAACTTTGTCATTTTTTATAATTTTTTAATTTCCTTTCCATGACAGTTTGTTAACCTAGACTGTCAATAGAGTATATCTCCCTCATTTTCCAAAATACCTGAGTGAGTTTGTCACATGTTCCACTTCTGTCACTGTTGTAAATATAAAGACCAAGATTCACCCTCTTTGTATAAAAATACTGGCACTTTGTGCACTTTATTGTATATATATATATGTAATGTATTCATAGGGAATACATAGGGAATACATGTATTCATTGGGAATACATGAAACCTCTCTTTGAAAGAATAACATTACAATGTTATATTCATGATATTATGCTATTATACATGTATTCCTACTTGAAACTGACTTTGTTTTAACTGTGTCTACCAATGCCCTTATCTATTTACTATATATCTTTATGGGAGTTTTGTTTCTTATTGGATTCCTTTTGCCATCAAGCAAAATGGCGACAGTGGATTCATTTGAGGAGAAGATCGTTATATACGCGTCACGTCACTTCTGGTTGACAAAACCGGAAATAAGAGACTCCGATCACAGCGGTCACCAATCAAGAGGGCGGGAAGCTGCCCACCAATGAGAGGCACAGACACCATTTAAAAGAAGACCGGGAACTGGAATGCAGATACCGATTGAAAAAGCCGTCAAGGCGAAACGCCTCTCGTCTGATAGTTCTTGTTTCTAAATTCTTACATATGCATTGGAATACTTTTATAAGAATTACAGACTTATGCAGCGAGGATTAGAAATGCTGCAGTAACATCAGAGAGAATAATGAAGTTATATTTGTACTGATTAGAAAATTACATGATACGTTACTTAAGATTCACAGCTGACATCTCAATAGCTTTCTAAAAGCTCCTTCTACCTGCAGAATGTTCTCTTACATACAATCAATGAGTACAATTTTCTTTATTTTCTCAAGATAAAAAAAAAAAAAGAAATTAGAATGTTAGAAGTATTATACATGGGGAATCTCAAAATATATTTGTATTCATCGCTGTCATTGTACTGCAACTAATCAAATCATGATAGACAATTCCATTGATACAATGACAAAGAGTTTGCTAAATAGAAATTCTGCTGGTGTCGATATCTACAAGTCCCAAAAATGGTTTAAAGGGGAACTGTCACTTTTCTGGAAACTGCATCCTTAATAAAAGGACTATTTCACACTTCACCCCCCCCCCCCCCCTCAAAAAAACCTGCACAGTTTAGTAGATATACCCCCAATGAATACATGCATGCATATTTTCATGTACAGTTGCTAGAAAAAGTATGTGAACCCTTTGGAATGATATGGATTTCTGCACAAATTGGTCATAAAATGTGATCTGATCATCATCTAAGTCACAACAATAGACAATCACAGTCTGCTTAAACTAATAACACACAAAGAATGAAATGTTGCCATGTTTTTATTGAACACACCATGTAAACATTCACAGTGCAGGTGGAAAAAGTATGTTGACTTAAAGTCAAGATATTGATATTGCAATCTCATTCATGCCCAATTCAAAATATATAACAAATAATATAATTACTTAATGGAAGAAAATGAATGAACTTTCATCCTTCCCATTTCATGGGAATGCTCATTCGCACATTCGTCTTTTAAATGATAAAAGTATTCAATAAGCCTTATAAATCTGTAGTGGCTCAGATATATTGCTTCTGTATTATCAATGTATGTTAAAGGAACATAATAATTTCAGAAACAGTGTGTTAAACTATTTAACTCCCTGGTCCTCCTCCATTTATATTCTCCTTTTTCCCCCCATGCTTGTCCTGGTCTCTTTGCGACTGGCCCCCTCTGGCCCCGCCTCCATGGCGGAGATCAGCCCCCCTCCACCCCAGTGTCCCATTCCCCACCCGCCAGCCCCTCCACATGTCTCATTCTGTCATGATCTTGTGCAGGTCAGGGATGAGACTGAAACTGGGGTTAACTTCCGGGTCTTTATTTTTCATCTTAGAGAGTAAGAACAGGATATCCTACAATAGAAATTATAGGAATGGGAGAGAGAGAAAACAGAACCGAATAACAGGTTACAGGGGAGAATAACTAGGCTATTGTTTAAACAATAAGCCCAAAGTGGAAGTTATGTAAACCTATAAATTAAGTTATACGTAGGAAATTGCAGATAAACCTCTAAGAAATTATAGGTACGAATCTTGAAGAAAAATAGGATTTGGGCAATATGCTTCAGAACAGGATATAAAGAAACAGGGAAACCTATAGGAGAGATAGAGGTAAAGCAAGAGCATGAAAATCTATTAATGGAATAATAAGTTACAGGAAAACAAAATAGCAGCTAAAACAGAATTAGACAGACATCTAAAGTTTACGTTATAGGTTTTCAGTTGTTCAGTCTCTTTGGATTAGAGGTTGTACTGCAGTAACAGGTATTTTATGATAGATGCCAATATTATCTGAAATGTTTATAAATCCAATGTAAGAGTAACGCTGGTAGCCACAAAGTAATACTAAATTAAAGTCCAGTATAAAATTAAGCAGGTTGGAAGTCAAAAAGGAATGTAGAGTTGTTCAGCCAAGTCTGGAGCAGGTTGGTGAGTAAAGCAGGTTTTGAAGCCAAGAAGGTAAGTCCACAGGTTATAACACAGGAGCCAGGATATGAAGTTATTCAGGCCATCATCAACTCCAATGTCAAGGCCATGAGGTGAGTTGGGTGTAACCTTTTATAGGATCTGAATTGGCCCAGGCAGGTGAGGATGAAATTGAAATCTCTGTGCTAGTGGTTAGGGAGGCCACTAGTGGCAAATAAAATCATTGTAGGAACTTGTTTTTTAAAGGAACAGAATAATCAGAACAACAAGTCTTATTTGTCAGGATAAGATCCTGGCACATTCTCCCCTCAGCCCCTCTACGTGTCTCATATTCTCCCTCAGCCCCTCCACGTGTCTCATTCTCATCCACCCACACTCCTGTGTGTCTCTCCCAACCCCCATGTTTCTCTCTCAACCAGCCCCTCCATGTGTCTCTTCCATCCAGCCCCTCAATGTGTCTCTTCCAACACCCTAGCCTTTCCATGTGTCTCTCCCACCCCCAACTCTTCCTTGTGACAAGCCCAAATATGTGTGACAGACACACACACACACTCAGTGACAGATATACACACACTGACAGACACACACACTCACTGACAGACAGACACACACATACACACACAAAAACACATTCATGCACACTCTCACAAATTAATTTAATTTTTTTAGGCCCATCCAGCCTTTTAGAGGGCTGTGTGGGTCCTCTCCCTGTGGTCCAGGGGGAGGAACTGCCAGACCAGCCTCCCTCGCCGCCGACGCCAGGTGCCTGCCTCCTCTCCTAGGGAGGCCCATCCAGCCTCCCTACCTTTTAGAGGGCTGGTGTAGGTCCTCTCCCTGTGGTCCAGTGTGGGGCAGTTCCACACTCCTCCCACATGCTGTTTAGTATGCCGGGAATGGAATGACGTCATATTCCGGCTCCCAGCATCACAAAGGGTGCACAAGGTAGGAGTGAGGAACTGCCAGACCTGCCTCCCTCGCCGCCGACGCCAGGTGCTTGCCTCCTCTCCCTCCTTGTCTGGCATATATCGGCAGAGTAGGTACCTGCCATGTGGGGTAAGCAGGTGCCTACTCTGCTGAATAAACGCCACATCGGGGGTGCCCTAAAATTGCATATGTTTACCCTCAGGGCCCCCTATCACAGGGCTCCTCTTGGGGCCCTCCATCTTTGGGCAGGCCACAGTTGCTGGAGTCAACAGGGCAGTGTTTACATTCAAAAGCCTTCAGGGGCTGACCATAGATAGCAGAAAAACTACATTAAGCTGTAGTGGTTCTGGTGACTACTGTGTCCCTTTAAGATTTAAATCAAACTATTAATGTAGGATATTTAACTGGGAAGACAATGTAACAAAGATGCACTAGTTATACTGAAAATTAGAAAAACCTCATGGAATTCTTCCCAGTAAATCAGTTTATAGCTAAGAATAAATAAAGTATATAATGCTTTCAACTATGTTAATAGTTTTAAATGGTTTAAGTGGAATATTTATTATGGCTATTCTTTTTAAGTGTTCATCAAAAGAACATCCCAAGGGATAATGTTATGTCCTGCTCCTATCATTAAAATATAATGGTATTATGTATATATGTAAATCTATTTCACCAATAAAAATGCAACAATAAAATAATAAATTCTGTACTATTGTTAAAGAAATCTAATGTATCTCTGATATATGTCGACAGTTGTGCCTTGAACATATTTTAGTTGATCCATAATTTATAAAAAAATAAACGTGAGATACTATTAAACTAAAGAATAAACATATCTAAGCAATCAAACCTTTGTAATTTTGATTTGTATGTATATAATGTTACCCTTTTGAAGTAGGCTACTGAAATGTGCAGTATTGATTCTGTAAAATCTGTCTGATCTGAGAACATTGTGGTTCCATTTTTAATCACAGTGTGTAAGCCTTTGCATCTATTTCTGACTTTTCTGTATGTGTAGCGTTACTCACCTTTTACAGGGGCCGGCCGCGGTCCTCTCTTCGAGCCGCGTGCGGTCCTGCTGCTGCACGAGCCGCGCTCGGCTCATCCGACGGCTTCAATAGGAAGGCGGGCAGTGACCGCGAGAAGCAGTCACGTGTCCCACCTGAATCTAAGAGCGCGCCGCGAGTCTCGGGCGCGCTCTTAAAGAGACAGTGGGAGCCTAAATTGCCAAAAGGCTCCCATTGGCCCCTGTCATACCACACTCCCCATACACTTACCTTTTGGGGGTGTGGATATGACAGGAGCCAATCACATTAGTTTAGATGCTACATATACTTACCCTTTTCCCTTAGTTCCTTGCCCTATCGTGGTTTCTGCTACAGTTCTCTTTAGCGCTTGTGGTGTTCAGTTGTGTTCCTCCGTATTTGACCTTGGCTTTGTATTCTGACTTCGTTTTCGCTTTATCCTTATCTGTACTGTTTGCCGGCTTGCTGTTTCCTGTGTACCAGACCCCGGCTAGTCCTAGTTTACGCTGTCTCTTTGTGCCCTTGACCTCGGATCGTTCCTGACTCTGTACTTCTCCTATATACGTCGAGTCCAGCCACTCTAAGGACCGGTAGACGTATCTTCCCTCTGTGTTGTCTTCTGTTTAGCTGGATCCTGCGTGTTGGGGTATAATCTCATTACATTACGATAGGGCCATGGACCCCGCAGATTTAGCTCAACAGACGGCGTCCCATGAGGCTAGATTTGTAGAGCAGGATCACCGTATGGATCAGATAGCCCAGGCTCTCCAGACGCTCTTAGCTAGAATCATTCCAGCAACCCCACCTAACCCTCCTACACCCCTTCTTCCTGAAGTATCTACTTTGCCTAATACTTCGGCCCATTTAACACCTCCTCCTAGGTATGGAGGGGACTCTAAGACATGCAGAGGGTTCATTAATCAAATAGAATTCCACTTTGAGATGTATCCACGTTCATTTCCCACAGAGAGGTCTAAGGTTGGGTTCTTTATGCACCAACTTACCGATAAAGCACTTGAGTGGGCAAATCTTATTTGGGAAGCTAATGGACCTATGGTGCATGATTTCAACAGTTTTCTTACGGCTTTTTGCAGAACTTTTGACACAATGAAAAGGTCAAAGAATGCCACAAGAGCATTAATGAGAGTTAAACAGGGTTCTAGGTCTGTGGCTGATTATGCTATTCAGTTTTGTACCCTTGCCTCACAGGTAGATTGGACCAACAATGGGTTAACTACTGCCTTCATGGAAGGTTTATCAGACTCTATATTGGATGAGGTAGCAGCTAAGGAGCTTCCTATTGCCTTAGAGGACCTAATTGACTACCTCATTGATATAGATAATAGGATTCGTGACAGGCTCTATACTAAGAACAGGAATAGACGTTTTGTTACACCTATTAACCCCAGAGTTAATATACCGGAGAGTGTTAAAGTATAAGAAGAGGAACCTATGCAATTAGGGGTTGCCAAACTCTCTGATACTGAGAAATTACATAGGAGAAGGGAGGGACTCTGCCTATACTGTGGTAGGAGAGACCATATGGTAAAGGAATGTCCTTTGCTCCCGGAAAACTCTCGCACCTAAGACCTTATAGGGGACTGGCCTTGGGTGTGATTTCTAAGTCTCCTAAATTGCCTCCTAACCGACTGCTTCTCCCTGTTTCTTTACATATGGGAGAGAGTTGTATAGTTGAACACATATACGCTCTGGTTGACTCCGGGGCAGCTGAAAATTTTATAGACTCTGGTTTTGTAAAGAAAAACAACATTCCTATCAGAGAGAAGGAGATACCCTTGGCCGTTGAGGCCATAGATGGTAGACCATTAATTTCTCCAGTTGTTACTCATGAGACTGTACCGTTACACATGTACACCGGGGTTTTACACTATGAAACCATTCGGTTCCAGGTCATCACCTCTCCCTCTTCATAATTAGTGTTAGGGTATCCATGGTTACGTGCTCACAATCCCATTTTTGACTGGGAGACAGGGCAAATAAAATCATGGAGTGAAGCCTGCCACGAGTCTTGTACTATTGAAGTCACGCCTTTGAATTCCATTAATGTTCCTACCATTCCTCCTTTGTCTACGGCTATACCCTCTCAGTACTTATCTCTAAAGACTGTCTTCGATAAAAGGGAGGCTGACAAATTACCGCCTCACAGACCCTACGATTGTGCTATTGATTTGTTGCCTGGCACTTTACCTCCAAAGGGCAGGGTGTACCCTTTATCAGTTCAAGAAAACCGTGTCATGGAGGAATATATTAAGGAATCATTAGACAAGGGATTTATTAGGAGATCCTCTTCTCCGGCTGGAGCGGGGTTCTTCTTTGTATCGAAAAAAGAAGGTGATTTAAGACCGTGTATCGATTATAGAGGTCTAAATAAAATCACCATAAAAAATGCATACCCTATACCGTTAATCACAGAATTGTTTGACAGGCTCAAACATGCTACGGTATTCACCAAACTGGATCTTAGAGGAGCATACAATTTAATACGTATCAAGAAAGACCACGAATGCAAGACAGCATTCAACACTAGATCAGGCCATTATGAGTATACTGTTATGCCATTTGGGCTTTGCAATGCCCCAGCAGTATTTCCAGAATTTATTAATGATGTCTTAAGAGACTTTATTCACACATGTGTTATTGTGTACTTGGATGACATTTTAATATATTCTACAGACTTACACACTCATCACAGACATGTTACGACAGTTCTGAAGACCCTTCTTGCTAATGGTCTTTATTGTAAACTAGAAAAATGTCTATTTGACCAATCCGAAGTCCAGTTTTTGGGGTATTTGATTTCCGCTAAAGGTTTTCGTATGGATCCCCAGAAGCTTGCTGCTGTCATAGAATGGCCTCTACCGCAAGGTCTGAAAGCCATTCAGCGTTTTCTTGGTTTCTCCAATTTTTATAGACGTTTTATCAAAGGTTTCTCGTCTATTGTAGCACCAATTACCCGTATGACAAAAAAGGATGGCAATACTCGTGTCTGGTCTACCGAGGCACTGCACCTATATTACAGCATCCTGTCCCCTCACTGCCCTATATACTTGAAGTTGATTCTTCCGATATCGGGGTAGGTGCTGTCTTATCTCAAAGAGAGTCGCCTGAAAAGCCATTGCATCCTTGTGGCTTCTTTTCTAAACAAATGTCCAAAGCAGAGAAAAATTATGATGTGGGTAATCGCGAACTCTATTGCTATTATTTTAGCACTCAAAGAATGGAGACATTTGTTAGAAGGCACTAAGGATCCCATCCTCATATTTACGGATCATAAGAACCTATCCTGCCTTAGTGAAGCTAAAAGATTGTCTTCCAGGCAGGCTAGGTGGTCACTGTTTTTGTCTCATTTCAATTATATTATCACCTATAGGCCAGGTGATCGCAACACTAAAGCAGACGCTCTGTCCAGACAGTTCGAAACTACTGACAAACGGGAGATTGATGTTACTCCTGTCATTCCCCCAGACAGGATAATAGCTACTACTATATTGTCTATTTCCTCGTCCCTCTTGCAGGCCATACAAGCGAAACAAAGCATGGCACCTAGCGAGAGGCCTAATGATAAACTGTTCGTTGATGTTCCCGAGAGACGGGATATTCTGTCATTATACCATGATACTAAGACTGCTGGACATCCTGGTATTTCCAAAACGGTGTCAGCTGTTTCTCTGTATTTTTGGTGGGATTCCTTACAAAAGGATGTCACTGACTATATAAGTGCTTGTACTACTTGTGCCTGTATGAAATCCTCTCGTAGAGTTCCTTGTGGGCTGTGGCATCCGTTACCCGTTCCCGAGAGTCCTTGGTCTAACCTATCAATGGATTTTATTGTTGAATTACCCCCTTCGAATGGTAACACAGTCATCCTGATGATAGTAGATCGGTTTTCCAAAATGGCTCACTTTGTGTCTCTTCACAAGTTACCCACATCCAAGGAACTGGCTCTTATCTTCGCTAGAGAAGTATTTCGGTTACATGGTATTCCCGTATCTATTGTGTCCCATAGGGGGAGCCAATTTATTTCCAGGTTCTGGAAAGCCTTTTGTTCGGAAATGGGTATTTCTCTCTCATTTTCTTCCGCTTACCATCCCCAGTCTAATGGAGCTGCTGAACGTGCCAACCAGTCTCTGGAGCAGTACCTCCGTTGTTTTGTGTCTCACCATCAAGACAATTGGTCTGACCTGCTTCCTTGGGCTGAATTTGCTCGGAATAACGCCACTCATGATTCTTCCGGCAAAAGCCCTTTTTACGTTGTCTATGGCCAGCATCCCGTTGTTCTTCCGGCTGCGTTCTCCTCACAGGGCATGCCAGTTCTGGATGAGCATTTGGCTGGTTTGCGTAATACTTGGGAGCAGGTTCAGCGTTCTTTGGTGCTGCTCGCCAGAAGGCTCAGGCTGATAAGCATCGCAGAGCGGCTCCTTCCTATGTTGTGGGGGACAGGGTTTTGCTTTCCACATGGAATATTCGCCTCCGGGTGCCTTCTATGAAATTGGCTCCCCGCTTTATTGGTCCTTATCGTATTACACATAAGGTTAATCCCGTTTCTTATGCCGTGGGTCTGCCTAGGAATCTGCGTATTCCTAATGTCTTTCACACCTCTTTGCTATACCCGGCATACTCCTCCTCCCCCTCCTGTCTCTGTGGAGAGTCATGAGGAATTTGAAGTGTCTGCTATTCTTGACTCTTGTTTCCTTAGGGGTCGCTTCAGTACTTGGTACATTGGAAGGGTTATGGGCCTGAGGAGCGCAGTTGGATTTCAGCTGATGCTGTTCATGCGACCCGCCTTGTGCGTTCTTTCCATTCTCGTTTTCCTGCCAGACCTGGTCCTACCCGCCAGGAGGGCGTGTCCTCAGGGGGGTACTGTAGCGTTACTCACCTTTTCCAGGGGCCGGCCGCGGTCCTCTCTTCGAGCCGCGCGCGGTCCTGCTGCTGCACGAGACGCGCGCGGCTCATCCGACGGCTTCAATAGGAAGGCGGGCAGTGACCGCGAGAAGCAGTCATGTGTCCCGCCTGAATCTAAGAGCGCGCCGTGAGTCTCAGGTGCACTCTTAAAGAGACAGTGGGAGCCTAAATTGCCAAAAGGCTCCCATTGGCCCCTGTCATACCACACTCCCCATACACTTACCTTTTGGGGGTGTGGATATGACAGGAGCCAATCACATTAGTTTAGATGCTACATATACTTACCCTTTTCCCTTAGTTCCTTGCCCTATCGTGGTTTATGCTACAGTTCCCTTTAGCGCTTGTGGTGTTCAGTTGTGTTCCTCCGTATTTGACCTTGGCTTTGTATTCTGACTTCGTTTTCGCTTTATACTTATCTGTACTGTTTGCCGGCTTGCTGTTTCCTGTGTACCAGACCACGGCTAGTCCTAGTTTACGCTGTCTCTTTGTGCCCTTGACCTCGGATCGTTCCTGACTCTGTACTTCTCCTATATACGTCGAGTCCGGCCACTCTAACGACCGGTAGATGTATCTTCCCTCTGTGTTGTCTTCTGTTTAGCTGGATCCTGCGTGTTAGGGTATAATCTCGTTACAGTATGTTCACAAAAAGAATGTTTCACAGTGGGATGCTTCATGCATGCATAATCACAGTGTTACTTTTTTTTCAAACATGGAGACTTACCACTTGAGTACCCAACCGATTTTTGTATTGTCTGCTTTTTCTATTTTTATGGCTTTGTTCAATGTTATTGATCCTCATTCATGCATTTATTGGGCGTTTGTCGCAGAATCTTAATGATTCTCTGATTCATAAGAGATAATTACTAATTAATACAACTATCTGTGTTTAAAGACGCCTATCATTAAATCTTCACTTCTCATTTTCTTAGGTTTATTTCATTAAATGAAATTTATTGGTATTTTTTCTTAACCTCCCTAGCGGTATTCCCGAGCGTGACTCGGGGTTAATTTTCGCTGCCAGAAGCGGTAACCCCGAGTCACGCTCGGGGTAGATAACTCCGAGTCTTCTTACCTTCTCCTTGCGATCCAGCGATGTCCCCGCTGTGATTGCCGGTGAGAGCCCCGGCGGATGCCTCCATCTGCCCTCCCGGATCCGTCTCTGTGAGCCGCAGAGGCTCATGGGGGCGGAACTGGGCAGGTAATTCAAATGCATAAAAGTTTAAAAGTGACACACACACAAAGTTAGGTGATACAGTGAAATCCTGTCAGATTACATTGTATCACCTCAGATTTGACACAGTATCACCTCAGATCATCCTACACTGCCCTGCCTGCCCTTTTTGCTGTAATTTCTGCCCATAAAATATTTTTTTTACCATGGCATCAAAGCGTCACTTTAGCATCTCCAAAGCGGGTTTGGATCAGATGAGTGACAGCGGCAGCGACACAGAGCCCCTCGCAGAATTGAGCGACGGCGATAGCGATTCGTGGCAAGATTCGTCATCCGACTCTGACAGTGACCAGAGTAGTGGCGACAGCGACGATTCTGCACCCGAGCTCAGTGATGTGCGCACTTGGTGCCTTATTGATTGCGGTATGGATGAGGTACCGCCGCCAAGATTTCCGTTTACTGGATCACCTGGGATGAAGGTAGACGTTGAGCACAATGATCCTTTGGCATACCTAAAATTATTTCTCACAGATGACGTCATTGAAAAGATTGTCACGGAGACAAATCGCTACAACGAGCAGCAATCAGCTACTCTGCATAGCAAATTTTCCAGGAACAGAAAATGGAAACCTGTGACTAAAGAGGACATCTGGAAGTTTCTGGGGCTAATACTTCTTCAGGGGGTGGTGGGGAAACCCCAGCAGAAATGGTACTGGACTACCAATAAATGGCTGGCAACCCCATTTTTTGGCACCATCATGTCCGAGTACTGATTTTCCCTCATAATGAAGAATTTGCACTTCACCAACAACGAGGAATTTGACGAAGCCACACATCCAGCGCCAAAACTCAAGAAGATCTGGGAAGTATACCAAATGATCCTAAAAAATTTCCAGCAGGCCTATGTGCCAGATAGAGACATCAGCATTGATGAAAGTCTGATGGCTTACAAGGGACGCCTCAGCTGGATTCAATACATCGCATCCAAGAGAGCACGGTTTGGAATAAAATCCTATATGCTCTGCGAGTGTGCCACTGGCTATATATGGAATTCCGTCATATACACCGGTAAAGGAACACAATTCAACCCCAGGTACAGCGGCTATGGGATGGCAACGTCATCAGTCCTTACACTGCTTGAGCCATTGCTGAATCAGGGGTATTGTGTGACAACGGACAACTTTTACACATTGCCTGAGCTGTACGAGTTTCTGATAAAACACAAGACTGATGGATATGGAACCGTTAGGGCCAACCGACGTGACCTGCCATCTATGTTTGCCAAGAAAAAACTGAAAACAGGAGAAATGGTTGCCTGGCAGAAAGGAAAGATGATGGCAATGCGTTGGCGTGACAAAAAAGACGTATGCCTAATGAGTACAGTGCATAACACCTCCACTGCCATGGTCCACACAAGAGGTGGGAAAGATGTCATGAAGCCACAACTTGTGATTGACTACAACAACACCATGGGAGGAGTCGATAGAGCTGATCAGGCGATGACATTTTATCCGGTTATGCGGAAACAACAAAAAAAATATTACAAAAAAATCTTCAGGCATCTACTGGAACAATGCCTCTGGAATGCCTATATACTGCACAGAGGAAAGAGTGATATGCCTCTTGTTCATTCTGACTTTATCTGGAAGGTGGCGGAGCGGATTTTTGTGAACTACCAAACGGCATCAGTGGCCGTGAACAGATCTGGACGTCGTGCTGTTGACGTTGTCAACCCAGAACGCCTGACTGGTCGTCACTTTATGGATTACATCCCGCCAACCGCAAAAAAGGCAGCACCTTCAAGGATGTGCGTAGTTTGCTGCTCAAAGCGAGATAGCAATGGAAAAAAAATCCGAAAGGAAACCAGATTCCATTGCCCTGATTGTGATGTCGGTCTATGTGCAGTCCCATGTTTCAAAATTTACCACACCCAGGATGTTTACTGAATTTTCTTTGTTTGACAAATTTCAATATTTATTACATTATTGAATAAAATTATATTATTTATTAGATTATAATTCATGATTTTATGTTTCGAACTTTATCACATCTGAGAGTACTTTTGGTCAGGTTTAAGAAAGTAATTACTGGCCTACAATACATAACACCAAATTTCCATTCAAAAAATGGTACCGCTTTTGGTACAAAATTCCTGACATAATCATACCGCCAGGGAGGTTAATCATGTACATTGTTTTTTTAATTTTTATCTTTAATTTTTATTTTTATTTTAAATCTGGCTGAGCAGCCATGTTGACAAAATAGTGCAGATGGCATAGACTTCAAAATGTATTAATACAGAAATGTTTTAATACAATATTGCACTTACATGAAATAATATGATAAAACTGCACATAATCACAATAGAAGTGGTGTACTGGAAAGAAAGGAAGGTCCAGTCTTCAAAGATGGTATCTCCAAATAGAGCAGATAAAACGCTTCAAACAAATTAAAGGATATAAACACATTTTAAATCAAAAGACATGTGTAGAGTGGAAAGTTCACTTGACCTGCTGAAATGTTTAATTTATGGTTCTTTTCATGACATAGATTAAACTGTGATATTATCTATTAGAAAAACTTTGCAATTATAGCAAAATGTATTTAATTTAAAATTTAAATATTGTTGAGAAAAATGGGGGACAAAGATAGTTAAAGATATCACAATTAATAGCACAATTAATAGAAGTATCTCGTCTTTATCTACAACTTAGAAATCATATCAATTTGCTTTCTTTTTGTATTTACTAACTGAATTATTCAATACTTTATATAAATAGCATCTAATGTCTACATGATTTAATTTTTTTTTTTAATTCTTTATTTTTGAAGCACAGTGTTACAAATGTAGGCAGGCCATGATAAGACATGAACATGAACAACGTTCCTGCATGAAAATCTGCACTTATTTTTCTCTTTTTTAAACAGGATGGTAGACAAGGTATATACAATAAGGCAGGGCATACAAGAGTATTCAACTTTGGGTACATAAGCTTAGTGTGTGAAGTTGATCTTCTATGTCTGGGACATATGAATAAGGGAACAAGCTGCAAGAGCTATGCTATAGTGACACATGTATAATGTGAGACAGGGGAGTTAGCCATGGCGAGTATTGGTTGCATAACAATATCACCTTATCTTCTGGGCTAAGTTGTTCTGACATTGTGTCAAGGCGTATTACTCAGCGCTATAGGAAAATTATGAGTGTACAGGGTATAAGACATGTGGTTGCGCAGCTGCTAAATGGTAAAGACAGGTAAAGCTCCTTGTGGTGGTTTATTAGCAGTGTGATAGTGTACAAGTGAGTGGGTTTGCCTCAGGGACTAAGAGCGTCAACCCATAACAGGTAAGCTGAGGTAAGCGTTTGAAGGCCACGGCCTCTAAGACCAGCTCTCTAGTATACAGGCTCGGGGTATGCTCGTGTCATGCTGAGGTGGGCCTAGCGACCCTGTTGCCATTACATCTTCCATGTATGAGCTATAAGGTGACGTAGTCTTTGGGATGCTGTATATGCATATTCCAAGTTTGGTGAGGTGAGCTTGGGTCTGGGTGCCTGGTTTCGGGTCCCCGGATTAACGGCCAGAGACATTACAAGGCCACTATGTATTAAGGCTCCTTAACCCCGGAGTCCTGGGGGGGGGGTGGGCAGAGGGGGGAGGGGATTGTGGATCGTGGATTGTGTCAGGTCAGAGGACACAATCCATAATGCGGTACGTGTGTTTGTATGATAGGTGTGGGCCGTCCGCCGACTAGGGCAGAAATGCATAACTGGCAAACATATTATATACAAAATTATACACTCCCGGTGGAGGACATTGCACTAGACAGTGTAATGGAAACATCAATAAGTCCAAACAAAATTAGAAACACCAATAAGTCCAAACAAACAAAAGAACCAGCCGGCATATCCATTAGTTCCCTGTGGCGGGGAACTTTTCCCCTATCAAGTGCCGTTTGGGTGCATGGTACTGCGTCCTGCTGGGGCCACCGGCTCTGAAGGGGTAAACGGTGTTATGTTGGCGACATCCCATCGGTGTGTCGTATTGCTCTTGGCGCCTGCCTCTGGGCGAATGCATAAAGCTTGGAGAAATTGGGGTGCGTCTTCTGGTGTTGTCAGTTTGTGGTTTTGTCTGCCTTGTGTGGCAATTGGCGTGTGGGGGTAGCCCCATTTATATGGAATGTCCGCCGCCCTCAATTGCGTTGTGGTTTATTTCAGCGTTGCCCGCCACTGCAGCGTCTGGCGGCTCAGGTCCTGGTAGAATTGTAGGGTAAGGCCATCGAAAACATACGGGGTCTGGCCCCTGACTGCACGGAGGAATCCGTCTTTGTCTGAGCGGGATTTAAAGCCCATTATGACATCCCTTGCGGAGGCTGGGGCGTTGTTTGGGCGCCCTGGTATACGGAATAGGCTATCTAGGGTCAGTCCTTTGGCCTGTTTGGTTGGTAGGGCGGCTTGTAGCAGTCTCTTTATGAGGGATGGTAGTTCGTCTGCCGTCACAGTGTCAGGGATCCCCCTCACCTTAACATTTCTCTGTCGCGCCATATCTTCTAGTTGCCCTACTCAGGCGTTTAGCTGGGAGCATGTGGTTGTGAGCTCGAGCAGTTGTTTTGTCGTGGTGTCTTGTCGGACTCTCAGGTCCTGGACCGCATCTTCCGTGGCTCTCATGCGGCCTGTGAGTGTGCTCAGCTCCTTTTTTAGGCCTGCCAATTCAGCCGTGAAGAATGCTTTAAGGTCAGTCACCATACCTGTTAGGTCGGCCTTAGTGGCTAGTGGTGGTTCTGACTGCTTTGATGGAGCTGCTTGGTGCTTCCTTTGGGGTGTCGGGGTCGGCACATCGCTCAGGTATTCATCTTCCGATGCAGATAGTGACTCCATCCCCATGCTGTGAAGGACGTCCGCCATTTTGGGCCTGCAGGCCTGGGACAGGAGTTGCCCGATGTCCCGGGTATGTCCCACGGGCGACCCTCGGGGTTTTCGGGAGTGTTTCCCCATATTGTGCTGGGTCTTTTGCAGCCTTTCCCCAGCTTGTGGAGGTATTTTTAGTGAGTTTTGTGGCTATTTGGCCCCTGTAATGTCGGAGCTCGGGTTTCATGCGACCTGCCGGCTCGGCTGCTAGCTCCGCCCCTACATAATTGAATTGTTTTATGTTTTTATGTGGGTTTTACTTATTTATCACAATGGTACTGTTTGAGTGCATATCTTTCAAATGTATATTGTTGTTTTAAATTAAACAGAAATCATTGAGGCACAGGTACTAGAATTGTCTGATCACTTCTACCCTCTCACCAAGAAAGATTAAAAATGAAAAGCTTTTCAGAAGCAAAAATGTGATGTAAAACATGTGCCTTTTGAATGAATCTCTCAAAAACTGAGCTCCTTGTCTTTCCTCCTCCTAATACTGATCCTCCTCCTTCACTCTCCCTTCAAGTTTGTGGTACCAACATCAGTCCATCCTTGCAAGCGCGCTGTCTTGGCGTCATACTTGACTCTGGTCTCACTTTTGAGCCTCACATCCAGCATGTTGCCAAATCCTGTAGATTCCATCTTAAAAACATAGCCCGCATCCGCCCCTTTCTTGCACCAGATACTACCAAGGAGCTTGTCCATGCTCTGGTAATCTCCCGCATGGATTACTGTAACCCTCTCCTGATTGGTCTTCCCAAAAGCCGTACTGCACCCCTACAGTCCGTAATGAACGCTGCTGCTAGACTGATTTTCCTCTCTAGTCGTTTCTCTCACACCTCACCCCTCTGCCAGTCCTTACATTGGCTTCCTGTATGCTATAGGAGTCAATTCAAGGTACTAACTCACACCTATAAAGCACTGAACAACTCTAGCCCCTCTTATATCTCCTCACAGATCCATAGGTATGTCCCTTCTCGGTCTCTCCGCTCTGCCCGTGACCACCTCCTGTCCGTTGTCCGCACTCGTACGGCCAACTCGCGCTTGCAGGACTTCTCGCGGGCGGCTCCCTTCCTATGGAATAGCCTGCCTACCGCCATCAGACTCTCCCCTAGTCTTGCATCTTTTAAGAAGTGCCTTAAAACCCATCTCTTTAGGAAAGCATATGGCCTCCAAGACTAACCCTTACCTCACATACCTGTCTCTTGCCCTCTCCTAAAGGGCAGTCCACCTTATTTGATTGCAAATTCCTGTCCTAATGTGTTTTACACCCACCTCCTATAGAATGTAAGCTCGATCGAGCAGGGTCCTCTTCAACCTATTGTTCCTGTAAGTTTATTTGTAATTGTCCTATCTATAGTTAAATCCCTTCTCATAATATTGTAAAGCGCTACGGAATCTGTTGGCGCTATATAAATTGCAATAATAATAATAATAATAATAATAATGAAAAATAACAACTTTATTAAGCTATTCACACTTTTCTATCCACATCAGATTGCCTGAAAAATTGAAAATCAGCAAGTGCTACATTCATACATGGGTATAGGAAGCTGGGAGGTTAAAAGAGATAAACACACAGACTGGGGCAAACAATACAAACAGGTGCAATCAACACCAATTTAAAAAAAAGATCATAAATTGTACCAATAACACTTTGTTTTATATTACCAATTAAAATGGTCTCATTATGCATATTGCAACATATGTAAGAAACTGCAGACTTTTTTATTTTGAAATATTTTATTATTTAATGTTTTGTATTAATATTTTACTGTAATGTGCATATGATTGTGTTCACTGCCTATTTGTGCACCAAAATATTGCATTTCCATTTAAATCACTCAATTATACTAAAAACTAAATATTTCTGTTCTTCTAATACAAAGCCTGGGCATAAGGACATTTCATTAGTACTGTATGTTATTCTAAAAGATTCTGTTTAGATTAGAATGTATAACGATGTTATGAAACATTGTCAGGACCCATTAAACATTGGCAAAAGCTGTATCCCATCTTTATAAGATATGTTGAACAAGTCCTAAACATTAGATTTGCAGTTTATTTTCATAATAATTTTATCTAGTAGCTTCACTAATGTTTTGAAAGCACATTATCTCGATTCTCTATTGTGGCTGCATTCCTCATGTTATTTTATAATGGCACCTACTTTTTTGCCGTGACACATTTTCCAGTTAAAACCCAGGTATATGCCTTCTATTTTTTTCTTTTGGGTTTCTCTTTGTTCAACCTATCTGATGGATGTTATATTTTTATTTATTTTTATTTTTCAAAACATATTATATTGTGTGTTTTTACTACAGAAATGAATATCAAGGCAAATAAATTGCTATTTTAAGTGCAAAGTGCTAAATGTTGAGAGGCATTCTATTGGTTTCCATGGCGATTGCTCCTTAATTATCCCTGTGCTCAAAAATAGCACTTGTTTTGCCTTAATAAATCTCTCCCATTGTTTGATATTGTTTATTACTGTTTAAAAGTCTAAAAATTCTGTGTCTAATGCCTACTACCATACAAGATAAAACAATAGCTGATGCAGTTCTGTACCAAGCAGTACATCAATGATAAGGACTGTCTTTCAGCTTCTTACTTTTATTAGGCTAAATCAACTACAATAAGTATTCCTCCCATATTCCTAAAGTTCTTACCTCTAGAGCAGCATTCTACTTCCACGACTAAGCTCCCAAGGTGCTAAATATCTAAAAAAAAATATTTTTTCAGGACTGAGCTCCTACAGTGCTAATTATCTGCAACATATTCTAAAAGGAACATTATAGTGTTAGGAATACAAAGCTGTATTCCTAACATTATAGTGTCTCTGTGACTCTGTGTCCCAACCCCATGGTAATCAAAGAGTTAAAAACACTTACCTCCTCTGATGTCAGTGCAAGGATTAGCCTAATGTGCATTAGACCTTCCCAATGGGAAAGCATTGAATTAATACTTTCCTATGGGGATTTGCAAGTCTCGGGACATCCTCACGCAAAATGTGAGGAAGCCCACAGGGCCGGACTGGGGATACAAAGCAGCCATGGGAAAAAAAATCTATGCCAGCCCCATAAGTCATTGCGCCATATATTGTCGCATGTAATATGTAAGGCTATGTCTTGCCACCCCAGATGATTGAGTAATATATATATATGTATATATATATATATATATATATATATATATATATATATATATATATATATATCGCTTTTTCTAATATAATATATTGCTCCTTTCAGAGTAAAACATTTAATTATACAGTAAGAATACTCACATGCAGACACAGACAATCTCACTGACACACACAAGCTCATTGATACACAGCCTCATAGACAAACAATTTCACTAATATACATAAGTTCATTGACATAAAAACACAAGCTCACTCACTAGCAGACACACACACACATGCAAGCAAGCAAGCTCACTAGCAGGCGCACACACACACAGCTTAATGTAGTGGTTCTGGTGTCTATAGCCTGTCCCTGCAGGCTTTTGAATGTAAACACTGACTTTTCAGAGAAAAGGCAGTGTTTACATTGCTTCCTAGTGACACCTCTAGTGACAGACACTCAGACGGTCACTAGAGGGCTTCCTGTGTCAGTGCGGATTGGCTGAGATCATCAAGCTTGATGATCTCAGTCATAGAGGCAGAGACCAACATGACGTTGGAAAAAAAAAGGTGAGTAAAACACTATTTTTACAAACACACACAGACACTACGACTGACACACACACCATGACAGACATACACACACCATGACAGACACACACACCATGACACAGACAGACACACACACACACACCATGATACAGACACACAGTGACACAGAGACACACACACACAACACAGACACACACACACACACAGCATGACACAGACAGACACACACACAGCATGCCAGACACACACACAGCATGACACAGACAGACACACTCCCACTGACATACATACTTGTTGCTACCTGTGTGGGTGGGTGGGCAGACTGATAGGTGCCCCTCCCCTTCTGTGCCCTCTTTTGCCGCCTGTCCTCCTGTGTGCTTTTTAGCCCCTTCCCTTCCTGTGCCCTTATGTAGCACCCTCCCTTCCTGTTCCCTCTTTAGCCACCTCCCTTCCTCTGCACTCTTTAGCCCCCCTTCCGACTTGTACCCTCTTTAGCGCTCATGGGGAATATCCAGTGTATTAACCCATTCACTGCATCACATGGGGAATATCCAGTGTATTAACCCATTCACTGCATCACATGGGGAATATCCAGTGTATTAACCCATTCACTGCATCACATGGGGAATATCCAGTGTATTAACCCATTCACTGCATCACATTGGGAATATCCAGTGTATTAACCCATTCACTGCATCACATGGGGAATATCCAGTGTATTAACCCATTCACTGCATCACATGGGGACTATCCAGTGTATTAACCCTTTTGTGCTCGTCTTTTGGCCCCTCTCCCCTTCCTGTGACCTCTTAGCCCCCTCCCCTCCTGTGCCCTTTTTAACCCCCCCCCCCCTCTGCTCACCTTCCAGCCTTCCTGAAGCTCTTCTTGCGGCCGCAGGGGAAGCTCTTCTTGCGGCCGCAGGGGAAGCTCTTCTTGCGGCCGCAGGGGAAGATCTTCTGGTGGGCGCTGGGGGAGCAGGCTGTTCTGTCTCTGCTCCCCCTCCCTCGCGCGCAGTCGGCGCCGGTCTCTTTCTAGCGCGCGAGGGAGGGGGAGCAGAGACAGAACAGCCTGCTCCCCCAGCGGCCATCAGAAGATCTTCCCCTGCGGCCGCAAGAAGAGCTTCCCCTGCGGCCGCAAGAAGAGCTTCCCCTGCGGCCGCCATCCGAGCTCTCCATGCGGCCGCAGGACACCGACATGTCTCCCCGGCCCCAGGTGCCAATGGCCCACCGGGAAATTTCCCGGTATCCCGGTGGGCCAGTCTGGCCCTGGAAGCCCATCATCGTTTCACGCGTTTTAACACCATAAAACTGAATGATGCACCTCTAGTGGCTCTCTGGGAGGCAGCCACTAGAGGCAATGTTAACCCTGCAATGTAAATACTGAAGTTTCTCTGAAACTGCAATGTTTTTTTACTTGCGTGGTTAAGGTGACATGGACACTGCACTCAGACCATTTCAATGAGATGAAGTGGTTTGGGTGCCTATAGCGTACCGTTAATAACTGTGAATAGGCATCCTTATATATTCATCATTCTGCTATGCGTATGTTTCATTTAACGCACAACTGCCATTAGTTGTTAATTGATTTTATGACATTGCTGTAACGTTAAAGCCCTTCAAGTAAATGAAATGGCTGTAACATCATATAAAGGATACCTCTATTTGTGCAGAAGGTTTAACTGCATTACTTATATCTTCCCACATTCAACATAGGAAACCCACCACCCCTTACCCACAACAATATTCTGCATTCAAGTGTCCCCCCACCCCGGCATCATTAATATTTTCCCCAACTATCTGATCACAACAATATTTTCTATTATACCACTTGCATTGTATTTCTGTCCTGCTACCTTTTGTCTCAATGTGTTTTCTTCCCTAAGTTTGTAAGCGTATGGGGCTGTACTATTATAAAAGCAGAACATTTGGCACAGAAGCATGAAATACAATGAAAAAACACTTAGATTGCATATTTTTTTTTGTAAAATAATTTGAAGCATACACATTTGCAGGAGCTGAAGATTGAAAACCTGCTAAGCCCACACAGTTGCTATAAATTGTGCCCTTTCCAAGATAGATTTAGAACATTAATATAACTAAATAAAATGTGCTTCCACCAAGTACATTAACCCTTAATGAAAATGGATGCACTGTTGTCCTACAAACAATGGGTGTTAACATTACACTATAAATACCAAAACAACTTTAGCTTAATAAATCAGCTTAGGTGTATAGATCATGCTTAAGTGTTTTTATCTCCTGCTCTGTTAACTAAACATTAATCACGCACAGGAGGCTCCTGTAGACTCTAGCAGGCAATCTAAATCAAACAGAATTAGCAATAAAGGAAGTGTAAACATTAGATGACTCTATACAGGAAATGTTTGGAAGGCTGTGCAATTCACATGCAGGGAGGCATGGCTAGGGCCGCATAAACAAAGTGACGTAAGTCCTAATTGGCAGAGAATTTAGCAGTGAGATGACAGGGGCATAATCTATACACCTAAGCTGATTTATTAAGCTAAAGTTGTTTTGGTATTTATAGGGTAATTTTAACACCCATTGCTTGCAGGACAACAGTGCATTAATTTTCATTAAGGGTTAATGTACTTGGTGGAAGCACATTTTATTTAGTTATATTAATGTTCTAAATCTATCTTGGAAAGGGCACAATTTATAGCAACTGTGTGGGCTTAGCAGGTTTTCAATCTTCAGCTCCTGCAAATTTGTATGCTTCAAATTATTTTACAAAAAAATATGCAATCTACATTTTTTTTCCATTGTATTTCCGATTTCAGGCTTCTGTGCAAAATGTTCTGCTTTTATAATAGTACAGTCCCAGTGAGGTACATTTATGTAATGAAAATAACTGTACTCTTTCTTTTTTACTGTGTTCTTTTAGGAATATTTAAAACGTCATTGATTGCACTCTTGTGAAATTATTTTCCTACCCTGAAATTACAATTAAGCTACGAAATGAAATATTCTATATTTTCGTTTGGACTGAATCTTGGAAATGTTTCAAAAATACTTTTATAAGAGACTTTCAGAGAGATTGGTTGCATATACAGGCGTTGAATGTAACCAAGGATTACCGTAAATATAATAATGTAATTGCTTAAGGAGCATATTTCTTGACATAGTGCATGGTCACATAAATATCATCTGGACGATTAAATTATATATATATATACATACCGGACTAGTATATATATATATGTATGTTTATATGTATGTATGTATATATGTATGTATGTCCAGCAAGGAGGAGCACACTTTTCGGATTTAAAAATCAAGATTTCACTGTTTTCTTTTATTTATAAGCAGAGACTGAAACGTTGACGATCATATAATACCTTATTAGAAAGTATTCAAATAATCTCTTTATACTGCCTCGCTTGGCAAACTTATTACCTTTTTTGGATTCCACTACCACCTGTACGCTGATGACACCCAGCTAAATCTCTCCTCCCCGGACCTCTCCCCTGCCGTCCTGCAACGTATCACTGCTTGCCTATCTTCCATCTCTGACTGGATGTCCTCCCGCTTTCTGAAACTCAATCTCTCAAAAACTGAGCTCCTTGTCTTTCCTCCTCCTAATACTGATCCTCCTCTTTCGCTCTCCCTTCAAGTTTGTGGTACCAACATCAGTCCATCCTTGCAAGCGCGCTGTCTTGGCATCATACTTGACTCTGGTCTCACCTTTGAGCCTCACATCCAGCATGTTGCCAAATCCTGTAGATTCCATCTTAAAAACATAGCCCGCATCCGCCCCTTTCTTGCACCAGATACTACCAAGGAGCTTGTCCATGCTCTAGTAATTTCCTGCATGGATTATTGTAACCCTCTCCTGATTGGTCTTCCCAATAGCCGTACTGCACCCCTACAGTCCGTAATGAACGCTGCTGCTAGATTGATTTTCCTCTCTAGTCGTTTCTCTCACACCTCACCCCTCTGCCAGTCCTTACATTGGCTTCCTGTATGCTATAGGAGTCAATTCAAGGTACTAACTCACACCTATAAAGCACTGAACAACTCTAGCCCCTCTTATATCTCCTCACAGATCCATAGGTATGTCCCTTCTCGGTCTCTCCGCTCTGCCCGTGACCACCTCCTGTCCGTTGTCCGCACTCGTACGGCCAACTCGCGTTTGCAGGACTTCTCGCGGGCGGCTCCCTTCCTATGGAATAGCCTGCCTACCACCATCAGGCTCTCCCCTAGTCTTGCATCTTTTAAGAAGTGCCTTAAAACCCATCTCTTTAGGAAAGCTTATGGCCTCCAAGTCTAACCCCTACCTCACATACCTGTCTCTCGCTCTCTCCTAAAGGGCAGCCCACCTTATTTGATTGCAAATTCCTGTCCTAATGTGTTTTACACCCCACCTCCTATAGAACGTAAGCTCGATTGAGCAGGGTCCTCTTCAACCTATTGTTCCTGTAAGTTAATTTGTAATTGTCCTATTAATAGTTAAATCCCCTCTCATAATATTGTAAAGCGCTACGGAATCTGTTGGCGCTATATAAATGGCAATAATAATAATAATAATAATTGATTTGTGTTTACAAGTTCTGTACTTTGTATGTTCAACTTCGTTCTTATGCTTCTTTCACTTTGTTAACATTGTTCAAATAAACAAATATGAAGATCCCTGTCTTGTAATAGTTGAGATTATTATAGCCTAGGTAACAATACAATCTATATTTTAATAAAGATACAAATTGATTATTCTCTCTCCCTCTCTACTTTATTTTTCTTTATTTCTTTGTTATTTTTGTTTCTCTGATGTGGACTTATCTTATTTTTCTATTATGCCATATTTTTGGAAGTTGCAATGTTTTAATCTCTACTACTTTGCCAAGATATTAGGGTTTGCCATTTTTTGTCATTGACTAATTGACTACCTGAAATAATGTTTTGTGCTTGTGTTGGATGTGTTGAAGTTTTTCATTCAATACTTTTTTACATTTAGTCTTCTTTCCTTTCAGTGTGAAATTCCATGACTGCTGTCTAGATGACTGTACCACCCACCCGGTGCCCCCCTTTCCCAATGACACACAGAGACCGTATAAAGTTGGGTAAGGGCATCGGCCCCAGCTTTATTTAATTTTTCCATGCCAGCAACATAAATACTGTCAGCTGTTGGGGTGATTGCCCAACAGACAGGTCTATCCCCACAAACCATGAGTCCATGAGCAGCCTGCCTCCGCCATCAGCTCCCAACAGGCTGCGACTCCCCAAGCCTCCTCGGCAACTCCATCACTTCTGCCTGCGCTGGCCAGGACTCCCGCCACCGCGATGACGACTTCCCCTCACGCCTCCTGCCGTCATCGCGCCCCCCGCCGACAGCGCAGCCTCAATCCCACTCTGCAAACCCGTGTTCAGGATGTCCAACCCTATCTCATTTAAGTGGACCCCATCCCTCCTCATTAAGTTCTGGTTCTCTCCTTCCAGCTCCACGTGTCGGACGACCACCCCACCTAGCCGCCGGACAAATTTTCCCACTGCAATATTCAGCTTGCGCCGGCTCTTCTCCAAACCGCGCGAGTGCGGCAGCGCGCACCAGCACGGCCTGGAAACCACCTCCGACCAAACCAAGGTCATGTCCGGAAACAGCGCCATGCACCTCGCCAACTTGTGCCGAATCGCGTGGAGAAGGTCCACAGTCCTGGATACCCCCAAGTCGTTCCCGCCCGCATGGACCACCACCACCAACAGCCCTGACACAAACTTACGGAGCTCCACGAACTCAGGATATACTTGCTGCCATCGGAGGCCCCTAATGCCCTTTCACCTGACTCGGGCCAAGTCCACTGAGAACCCCAAATTTCGTCCGTAGGCCCGGTCTTCAGCTCGCCTAGCTGCCCAGTACACATAGGAATGCCCTAGTATCCACACGTACCGGGGCCGCCCACCTACAACGAGAAGAGGGTTACAGCATATGAGGTCGGACATAAGACTTAAAACGCCCCGACTCCCATCTTCCAATGCGTTGAATGCCCGCAGCCGAGTAACCCAAAACACTTGCCTGGGTAGCCGCCCCAATCCGAAAGGAATGGGCCGAAAACCCTTGACTTTCCATACCACCCGCGGCCAATGCTCTCTTCAGCATTGCCGAGAACTGATAGCGTGTTAGGGGAGACCCATCCGCGTGAGCCAACAAAGGGCCTCCCCGCTCCGGGCGCACCTCCAGAAAATTGTGAAAAGCCCCGACAGGACAGACGACATCCCTCGTGGCCCCTAAACGAAGCCAGGCACCCCGGGCCGCCTGGTCCGTCTTAGAGCGCCGCACAAAAATGTCAACGGAGGAAGTAGACCACCGCACATCCGACAATGCCAAAGGCGAGGCCTTCCCCTTGCTCGGGGCTACCAACTCGCCGATGCGAAAGGCTCCAAAAAAGCAGACCGAGAAGGCTACGCGAAACAACTTCGATACATAATCCGAGCCACAGACCCGCGGCAAGACTAAAAGAATCCGCCGCAACATTTCCACCGAAATCGGACGACGACGATCCGGCCGACGCCGCAGTCGCCACCCCTTCACCACCCTCTGGATCCCAAATTCCTTAGTAACATCCTGCCAGCCCATAAATCGAAACAAGAAAGACAGGGCAGCCAGCGCCTTCTCCGCTACTGCGCAAGACCTACCTCTCCTGACCAAGTCATCCAGCAACACAAGAGCCGCCTCCGTACGTCCCGTTTCCGTGGATACATCCCCGTCCCGTGCTGCCGACAGCCACTGTTTCCACACTGCCCGGTATGCCTTCCAGGAAGCCTCCGCCAAGGAGTCCGATACCAAGCCCATCAGGCCTCGAAATCGAGCTTCCATAAGGAGTCCGGACACTGCAGACTGGTCCGCCGCGCCTCCGGCGCTGCCTCGCGAAACCGCTCCCACTGCAAGCGAGACAATGCATCAGCCACCACATTTTGCACACCCGGGACATGTTGCGCCCGCACCCAAACATTAAACTGAAGACTAAGGAGCACGAGGTGACGGAGAAGAGCCAAAACTGGTGGGAACGAGGAGGACGATCGGGCAATCACATGAACCACACTCATGTTGTCCGTGTGAAAGACCACCGTGTGATTTCTCAGCTCCTCACCCCACAGTTCCAGCGCGACCACTATCGGAAACAGTTCCAAAAAGGTCAAATTCCTTCGAAATGGGGAAGACTGCCATTCCTCCGGCCACTCCCCCGCGCACCACTGACCCCGAAAATACGCTCCAAAACCAACGGACCCCGAGGCATCGGTAAAAAGATCCAATGCAGCATTGGTGGTGGCCTCCCTCAACCAGCAAGAGTGCCCGTTGTAACGTCTGAGGAAGGAGCTCCACACTGCCAGATCCGCCCGAAGGCGCCTCGTGATCCGAATGTAATGGAAAGGTTCCCTCACTTCCACCGTGGACAAGGACAATCTACGACAAAATGCCCGACCCATCGGTAACACCCGACATGCAAAAACCAAGTGCCCCAACAGGCCCTGCATCTGACGCAACTGAACCTTCTTGGAACCTTTGACCAAGTCCACCAACCGCAGCAATCCCTCCAACTTCTCTTCCGGAAGCCGGAAAACCATGCTCTCGGTATCAATTTCGATACCCAAGAATGAAAGGACCAACACCGGGCCAACCGTTTTTTGTTCGGACACAGGAACTCCGAACTCTGACGCCACCCGTCGGAATGCCTGAAGCAACGCTGTACAATCCTGGGAACCCGACGGACCAACAAACAAAAAATCATCCAGGTAATGTGTCAACGAACACAAACCCGCAACTCTGGACGTGACCCACTCCAAAAAAGAAGAAAACAGTTCGAAATGATAACAAGAGATAGCGCAGCCCATGGGCATACACATATCATAATAGAAGCAACCGTTAGCGAAACACCCCAACAAGTGAAAGCAATCCGGATGAACCGGCAACAAACGAAAGGCCGATTCAATGTCCGATTTTGCTAATAACGCCCCACGACCGGCCCGCCGCAGGAGGAGCAATGCCGAGTCGAAGGACGCATAACGTACCCTGCACGTATCCCTGTCGATGTCATCATTGTCCGACGCCCCCGAAGGGTACGAGAGATGGTGAATCAATCGAAAAGCTCCCGGATCCTTCTTGGGTACCAGACCCAGCGGAGACACCCTCAGGTTGTGGAATGGGGGGGAATCAAAGGGGCCGGCCATGCGGCCCCGTTGAATCTCCGCCTCCAACTTTTCCTGTAACAAACCCTCATTTCCCCGCGTGGACCGAAGATTGTCCGCGAACTGGCCCTCGTCCGACAGCACAAAGGGAATCCAGAAACCCGTTGTGAAACCGTCGAACAAAAGGCTAGCAACGTCCCTCTTAGGATACTGGACGAGCCATGGACGCATCTTTTCCACGCTCACTGGAGTCCTCTCTGCGAGGAACGTCGTCCCTACCAGAGCCCTTGGAGGCAGATGGTCTGCCCTTCTTGAAACAACGGAGAGCCGGGTGGGCTCCCCCACAGTGGGCACACTCGTGCCGGAGTCTGCAGGAGCTAAACCACTTACAGTGGCTCTCGTTGAAGAGCCAACAGACTCCCTTCCTCTGACCTGCCGACGTTCCCGTGGGGACGCCGGACGCCCCCGAAAAGGGAGAGGGTCTACACGGGGTCATAAGTAGCAGCCACAGGCTGCCGTCCTGCACCCCAAAACCCATACCCGGACACGCCGCCATCTTCTGGCGGAATTGCTGGTCGTATTTGAACCAGCATTGCCCTCCATAAACCTTGTAGGCGCCCCAAATTAAGTCCAAATAACCAAATAAAGAGGGGGCCCTCTCAGGGAAACGGCGCACTAGCACGCTGGCAAAGATATTAAATCCTTGCAGCCAATTACCGAACGTACGCGGGATAGCCTTACACTTTTCTCCCTCCAATTGTTCGCCACGTTTTTCATTCAATACTTTTTTACATTTAGTCTTCTTTCCTTTCAGTGTGAAATTCCAATCTTAGCATGAAAATTCTCGTTTTGATGGTTTCCTATGCTCTGTCTTCTATTACTCAGTTCCTCATTCTCGTCTAACATTTGAATTGTTTGAAGGCTCCGTGTTGGGCATTTTCAAAGAAAAAGGATGTGGACCATTCTTTGCTTTTTCTTACTATACTGTTTTCTGATTAGATCATTTGTTTCCTGGATAGTTAAACCTTTACTTTGCTGCTGGGAGTTTACAGTAAAATCAGATAAATACATATTTGCCTCCTGTCTCTATTAAAATCTAGATCATTGTGTCACCTAGGCTGGAATAATCTCAAGTTTTAAACTGAGGCAATTTATGTTAAAACAGATTATTTGGCTAAATTCGCCAATTCTCCTATATATTCACAGCTTAGCTATTTTTGCCTATGTTTTGCAATTTAGTTTTCAATTCACTATTTGATTTGGTGATCAGTGAATAAAATATCACTGACAATGATGGTAAATTATAAGTGTGAATGTTAGCAGATTTATGAAAAATTTGTATATAATTTTTTAAGCAACCAATATCCCGCTCCGCTTTATCTATGTAACGAGCTGAGTTTTGTGCTCATATTTTTCAGTAGCTTGTAAAGTCATGAAATCGTTTTTTTTGAGAAAAAGCGGATTAAAGGCCTACTATAAATGAGGATCAAAAAATATTTTGCCTTCTTTAAAGAAATACTCAAGTGGAACGAGAACATATAGGTGATTTGCATCACATTGCACATTATTTTATCGACTTTCAGAGAGCATTCTTTTCTTTTCTTTATACTTTTGACTCAGCGAGTGATTCAAGATGGAAAATACTGCCCGAGGCACTAAAATCATTCATCACTGCGACTAGAATTGTGTGCTTGTTTTAAAAATGATTGCTTTATAAGTAAAAATAGCTTATCCTTAAGCACTTTGTTTTGAACCCACGATTAATATTTTCCATGTATCTTGCTAGCTATTGTTGCAGAAAATGCTTGATTTATTACCATTTTTATAATTAGAAATTACTATTTATATCACCAATAAAAATATATATTTTTTCCAATAAAAATACAAATGTACAGGGATTTTTTTTCTTTTTTTTACAGAATTCATTGAGCATACCAGAGGTTTGATTTAGAACAAGAAAAATGCAAATAGTGAGTAAAAAAAACATGGTTAAATATGTGTATTTCTATGAGTATAACAGACTAATCACAAAGGATCACTTTTGTCTGTGTATAATAATAGGAATGCTAAATATTGCCTTGAAAGAACTCATTAATGATGTTGCACAAACCTAGTTCTTGCTTAGTTTATTAGCCACGTAATTCTTACCTTGCAATAGCTGCAGATCTTGTATCAGCAGCTACAGCAAGCGCTGCCTTTCTTCTGACGATAAAGTCTGTGCCCAATCAGAGGCTTTTCATTGTGAAGCATTGAGGACAAGCCGGACATGTGTGTAGCTATCCAATCACAGATATCAACGGTTGAGTAGTCTTTCAATGGCAAACTGAAAAATGTTGTGTTTGGATTGTTCCTCTAATATAGATGGTTGTGAAAGTTACTTTTGACATAAAGTGTTCGTTCTCTCACAAATAAATTTATTAAAGATTGTCTGAGTGTGTTTATTAACATCATAAATTTATTTTTGAATAAATGGGAGAAAAAAAACAGACACAGAAAAAAAGAGGACCACCCACATTTAATAAGAAATTGAACACATGGCTGTTTATTATAGCGCTAACCTTTTATTTTAGTCCTCTGTCTTTACTTACAAGAATTCAAAGTGAATTTAAAATGTAAGATTAAATCAGAAACATTCTCAAGGTCATATTATGCTTCCACTTCAGCTACTTTGGCATTAAATCTGAAATTCTCACTGTAGTGAATAACCCTTTCACTGTACTTCACCTATCATTTCCCAATGTTTTTGATTGCAGCTTAAAGAAAGATGGATAGAGAGAGATGGATATATATATATATATATATATAGAGAGAGAGAGATAAAGAGAGAGATGGATAGAGAGAGAGAGAGAGATGGATATATATATATAGAGAGAGAGAGAGAGAGAGAGAGAAAGAGAGAGAAAGAGAGAGATGGATAGAAACAGAGAGAGAGATGGATATATATATATAGAAAGAGAGAGAGAGAAAGAGAGAGATGGATAGAGAGAGAGAGAGATGGATATATATATATAGAGAGAGAGAAAGAGAGAGATGGATAGAGAGAGATGGATATATATATATATATGGGAAGTGGAAGGGATATCCGGTGTAGCGCTCTAATAATAGTGGATATACAGAAATAATAGAAAGAAATCCTAACTGTACCTTAATAGATCATATACTTTTATGAGTAGTATCACTCTATTCAGGGTAACCTTAAACAAAAAACACAAATATACAGAACATAGTGCAACCTGTATACAAAGTGTAAATACAAAAAGGGAGTGCGTAGATAACTAACTCACACTTTCAAGAGCTATCACACTAGCTCAGGTATATGCGCCTTAGGGTCCGTAGAGGCGACCCTCACCCTCCTTTCAGTCCAAGTTTTCTCCAGGTGCAATGTCCTAGGTAATGGGTATAGGAGGGAACATATAGCGTAGTACAGTAACTGATTGATTTTACCTACTCCTTTTAGTATTTCCCTTTTACTTAGTAAGCATGTTGTGTATGGTATTTATTGGTCCTACTTAGCCACCTTTTGTTGTGATATTACAAGTTTTTTACATGTATATATATATATATATTTATACCTCTAGTATATCTCCAATTCGAAATCAATTTGTTCTGGGGTTCATCCATTGCCCTTGGAGTTTTTTCCATATAGGGCTGCTCCTACCCATACTTCATATTATATTCTTTTGATTTTATAAATTCCCTGTAAGTTTTAACCTAATGTGATAATCACTAGGGTTTTTAAATAGCTCAATTTATAGAATTTTGATAATCTTAGATCATTACCTGTCTCTTTAACTACACGAACAAATAGCCATGCATGTGATAAATATATATACATATACATATGGCTCACAAGGGATATATAAACTAATGTATTTACATTGGATGAATTGCCACTCTCTCTGATGCAATTTTATAAATTTTCCGAGGACTACATCCACTAATATGGCAAAGGACAGTTCTAAACACGGCCATATAAGTGGAACGCACGGTGGAACGCACTGTGGAACGCACTGTGGAACGCATGATACTAATGGAGCCGAAACCGGAAGTGATCATACCCGGAAGTAACTAAACGAAGAGGAGGCTTGAAACGCAGGGCATCTCCGTTCCCATGGAAATTGCCCGCGAAATACAAGCCTGAAGCCCACAATTAATAAAGGTATATAAGCAGGAAGGAGTCCACAATATCTTCTGAACATTTTTTCCAGCTGAGGAAGCCAATTTGGTGAAACGCGTCCTGGATGAACAGTGAGCAGACAGAATTGCTTTTTGGACTATAAGCCACTAGTGTTATTTTATCTACATACTATTTTAAGTTACATGTTATATAATTTTTTTATAATAAATTACATATATATATTTTTCATACTTATGGCTTTTATTTCTACCTGCTTTTACAAAGAAGGAATGTGGTCCTTAACCACATACACCTTATGAAACGAGCCGATATATTGGCTCCGGGTTTGTGAGTATATCTACATTACCTCGTACTATACCTCCTATATACATAGACTGTACTACGCTATATGTTCCCTCCTATACCCATTACCTAGGACATTGCACCTGGAGAAAACTTGGACTGAAAGGAGGGTGAGGGTCGCCTCTACGGACCCTAAGGCGCATATACCTGAGCTAGTGTGATAGCTCTTGAAAGTGTGAGTTAGTTATCTACGCACTCCCTTTTTGTATTTACACTTTGTATACAGGTTGCACTATGTTCTGTATATTTGTGTTTTTTGTTTAAGGTTACCCTGAATAGAGTGATACTACTCATAAAAGTATATGATCTATTAAGGTACAGTTAGGATTTCTTTCTATTATTTCTGTATATCCACTATTATTAGAGCGCTACACCGGATATCCCTTCCACTTCCACTATCTTTGATAGAAAGATAAGCACGGTGGCATAGCAGCTCACAACAATATATAACTTTGGAACTATCCAGATTACTGACCTATATACATAAGCGCTTGTACTTCCTATTCTATATATATATATATATATATATATATATATATATATATATAGAGAGAGAGAGAGAGAGAGAGAGAGAGAGAGAGAGAGAGATGGATATATGCCTAGGCACACCATATACCCTGTGGCCCGCGCTATGTGCCTCCATGGGCCGGTGGGGAGATCAAAGATTTCCCTCACTGGCCCACAGACAGGGAAGGAGGCAGGCTAGAGTTCACTCACCACTGGACCACCAGGGATGGCAACAGCACGGCCCCCCTCCCTACAAAAGGTAAGAAGGAAGGGGGGTTATTTCCTAAACGATTGCCCCCACCCCCACAGTCCCTCCAAACAAATATACACAAACAGCACTCTGACACAAACAGCACCGACACACATACAGCATCCTCACACATACAGCATCCTCACACACACATCACCCTTACACATACAAACACAACACACACACACTAAGAGCACCCTCACACACACAGCACACACACACTAACAGCACCCTCACACACACACAGCACACTTGCACACAGCACACAAACAGCATCCACACACATACAGCACCCTTACACACACAGCACATACACACACTAACAGCACCCTCACACATACAGCACCCTTACACACAGCACACACAGTAACAGTACCCTCACACAAACACACACACTAACAGCACCCTCACACACACACAGCACCCTTACACACACATCACCCTTACACATACACACACACACACACACAGCATCCTTATACACACACAGCGCCCTCACACACACAGTACTCACACACACACACACACAGCACCCACACACACACACACACACACAGTGCCCACACACACACACACACAGCGCCCACACACACACAGCAGTGTATGTGTGTGTGTGTGTATAAATATATATATATACACGGCGTGTGTGTTGGTGCTTTAGGGTGTACACCCTTATGCAATAGGCTGTGCCCGCCTATGGATATATATAGAGAGAGAGGGGGGGGGAGGAAAGGAGAGAGGAATATATATATATATATATAAAGAAATAGATAGATAGAGACATATACAGAGAGAGACGGATAGAGAGAACGATGGATAGAGAGAGAGAGATGGATAGAGAGAGATAGCAGTGGCAGTACTACAGGGGTCACTGAGGTTGCGAGTGCAGCCAGGCCCTGTGCTTTCTGCCTATCAAAGGGGAATCAGGAGACAGACGATTGATCACCTTAGGGACCCCTGAGGCGGTATATATCCACTAAGGCAAAGTAGACACCTTCTTACCCACTGATCCAGACAGCAGGTGCCTACTTTGCTGAAATATCCTGCGTCCAGAAGAGGAGAAAGGAGGCAGCAGCAGCGAGGGAGCGCTGATGTTCCTGCTCTTCTACACCGCTTCCCTGCAGGCTCTGTGGTGATGTCGGCAGCCTTAGTCGGGTTCCAGTATCATTAAACGGCACGCAACTGACCAGTGAGGAAGAGTAGTAAGATTAAAGCTACCACACTGGACCACAGGGAGAGGAACCCAGGGAGAGAGGCCACACCAGCTCTCCCAAAGATAGGGAGGCTGGGCTTCAGAAAAACAAACACTATAAACAAAATGAATTTGTGTGTGTGAGATAATGTGTATATGTGTGAGTGTGTCAAATCAATGAGTATGTGTGTTTGTCAGTGTGTATCTGTCAGCAAGTGTGTGTCTTTCAATGAATGTGTGTTTGTCAGTGTGTATCAAATCAGTGAGATTTAATATTTTAATTAGTGATATTGCAGAAGGTCTTGATGGTAAGGTGTGTCTTTTTGCTAATGATACTAAGATATGTAACAGGGTTGATGTTCCAGGAGGGATAAGCCAAATGGCTAATGATTTAGGTAAACTAGAAAAATGGTTAGATTTGTGGCAGCTGACATTTAATGTGGATAAGTGCAAGATAATGCATCTTGGATGTAAAAACCCAACTGCAGAGTACAGAATATTTGATAGAGTCCTAACCTCAACATCTGAGGAAAGGGGTTTAGGGGTAATTATTTCAGATGACTTAAAGGTAGGCAGACAATGTAATAGAGCAGCAGGAAATGCTAGCAGAATGCTTGGTTGTGTAGGGAGAAGTATTAGCAGTAAAAAGAGGGAAGTGCTTATGCCATTGTACAGAACACTGGTGAGACCTCACTTGGAGTATTGTACGCAGTACTGGAGACCGTATCTCCAGAAGAATATTGATACTTTAGAGAAAGCTCAGAGAAGGGCTACTAAACTGGTCCATGGATTGCAGGATAAAACTTACCAGGAAAGGTTAAAGGATCTTAACATGTATAGCTTGGAGGAAAGACGAGACGGGGATATGATAGAAACATTTAAATACATAAAGGGAATCAACACAGTAAAGGAGGAGACTATATTTAAAAGAAGAAAAACTACCACAACAAGAGGTCATAGTCTTAAATTAGAGGGGCAAAGGTTTAAAAATAATATACAGAAGTATTACTTTACACAGTAAAGGAGTTTAAGCATGCGTGGGATATGCATAGGGCTATCCTAACTATAAGATAAGGCCAGGGACTAATGAAAATATTTTGTAAAAATTTGGCAGAATAGATGGGCCGAATGGTTCTTATCTGCCGTCACATTCTATGTTTCTATATGTCAGTACGTCTGTGTGTCTGTCAGTGTTTGTGTCAGTGAGTGTATGTGTCTGTCAGATTGTGTGTGTCAGTTAGTGTCTGTCAGTGAGAGTGAGTGTATGTCAGTCTGTGTCTGTCAGTGAGAATGTTTGGGTCTGTCAATGAAAGTTTGTGTTGGTTAAACTGTGTGGGCGAATGGCTGTCTGTCTGCCAGTGAGTATGTGTGTCAGAGAGTTTATGTCAAAGTATATATTTATAAGTGAAAGTATAGGGTGGGCACTTCTTTGAGTCTGCTGCCAATAGGTGGGGCATGAGGTGGACAAAAGGTCCACCCACAATATTATTTCAGGCCCCCACCCGCTGCCAATGTTTGGAGATTGAGGGGGACGATAAGTCTACCCACCATTTTAATATTTCCGTCCTCAATCTGCTGCCAATGGGTGGGGGCTGAGGGGTACAAAAGGTCCACCCACCCATTATTATTTAGGGACCCCACCCACTGAATTTATTTTAAAGCCATGGGTGTGGGTGGGAGGAAACACCAGAACCCGCTGTTTACTTTAATAGCTCCACTCTAGGGCCATGGAGAGGGGCACAGGGGGGACACTATGTCCCCCCAAGTAATTATTTTATTAGGTGCAAGGGGGATCTGTGTCATGTTACCCTTTATTGGATTAGCGACTGAGCAACAATAGCCAGTTGTTGCTTACTTTTTAGTAGACATTCCTTTACTCATGTCACAGCGGGTAGGGATAGTAAGAAGGATTTAACCTCCCTTCCCTTTACTATATTTTTACTTAGTTTTACTAAAATTGTCTTAAAGACCATATTTAGGAAAAGGAAGAGCATTTCGTAATTTTCGTCTCTTAGCTTCTTAGTAATAGATCCCTAATCCTTGTGGGATTGCTATAACGATGCCAAAAATAAGCTATCTACTAAACAGCTCTCTAATTTGGTTCCCTTTAATATGGCAATCCCACAAAGGTACCAATTTAAGAAGTTATCTATTAAACAACTGCAAGATCCAGCAGTGGCCCCTGGCACGGATCGTGATTTAATTTGTCCAAATGAAATTCCGAAATAAAAAAAAATCACCAAATTTAATCAAAAAACAAATGAACAGACGAAATTTGGTTTGAACGAAACAAAAACCTTTTTCTTCTTAATGTTTTCAGACAAAACCAAAATTTCATCCAAGTGTAAATTTTAGTAGACTGGATAAAAGAACTCCATCGCCTTCAGACTGTACAAAATGCAGCAGCCAGATTACTGACCAATCAAACTCACTCCTGCCACATAACACCTGTTCTCCACTCCCTGCATTGGCTTCCAATTAAATGGCGAACATATTTTAAAATTGGCCTGCTAACCTTCAAAGTCTTAAACAATCAAGGCCCACAGTACCTGAAAGAGCGTCTGACACCCTACATTCCAACCCGTTCACTTCGGTCAGCCAGCAAATCCTTCCTGTCAGTGCCAAGAATAAAGACAGACTCAGGTTTCAGGGCATTCAGCCACGCTGCCCCAACCTTCTGGAGAGCATGAATCCCTACTTCCCCTTGCAGACATTGCTTTACCTTGGGCTTAATTTAAGCAGGGGAGTCACCCACAGGAGGGTTTCCCTGATAACAGACACGCAGAGCAAAGCCGTCTTATCTCTGTGCTGATTGGCACAAGTTTGAGTTAGGGATCAACCGATATTGATATTTTTAGAGCCGATACCGATAATCTGTGAACTTTCAGGCCGATAGCCGATAGCTTACCGATATTCTGTACATTTACCGTTTTAAGAAAAACTGTTTTTTTACAAATCTTTTTTTTATTAAGTGGTAAATGCACAAAATATACATGCCAGATTTTTTTTATGTTTTCAAGAATATTTGTGTGTGTAGTGGATGCAGTGAGAGTATTTGATTAGAAAATGCAGTGTGTGTGTGTGTGTGTGTGTGTTTGTGTAGTGGGTGCAATGTGTTTGTTTGTGCAGTGGATGCAGTGTGGGTAGTGGGTGCAATGTTTATGTAGTGGATGCAGTGTGTTTCTGTGTAAATATGTGCAGTAGGACCTCCCACCCCCCACCCCCCATTCCCCTTAATAATCCTTTCCCTTATCTTTTAGTGGTCCCCCCCACTCCAGTGTTCCTTTTTTCCTTCTCTGTACCTTAGTGCTCTCCCTTAATGTTCCTCTCTCCCCTCCTAGTGTTCTTTCCCCCCTCCCCTGTCACATAGTGTTCTTCCCCCCTCCCCCATAGTGTTCTTTCCCCCAAACCATAGTATTCTTCCTTCCCCTATCCCATAGTGTTCTTTCCTCCCACCCCTCCCCTGTCCAATATTGTTCTTTCCTCCCCCTCCCCTGTCCCATAGCATTCTTTCCTCCCTCCCCTGTCCTGTCCTTAGCAGTCTTTCCTCCCTCTCCTCCCCTGTCCATATCGTTTTTTCCTCCCCCCCCCCCCCATAGAGTTTTTTTTAGCGATTCAGTCTCCTGTACCTGACCGGACTGACAGGAAGTGCTCTCTGTCTCTGCCTCTTCCCCCCAACCACTCTCTGTCGGTATCTACTAATATCTATCTATATCATCTCATTATCGGTATTCCTGGTGATTATCGGCCGATGCCAATACTTACAAAATATTCTGAATATCGGCCGATAATATCGGCAAAACTGATAATCGGTTGATCCCAAGTTTGGGTGAACAGACTGACATGAGGGGAAAAGGGCTGTTTTTTTTTTTTTACCTCTGAATTTAGAGAAATCTAAACATTGCTATCAATACTGCTAGCACAATGTATAGATGACATTTGCTTCTCTATCACTGAAGATTAAGTATTTGTCATGACAGGTAACCTTTAATGATGTACTCCTTGTTTGGAGTTGCCACATCCGCTTCATAATGATGGAAACCTGCATGGAGTGTGTGGGAGAAGGTCTGCCGTTTTTAGAGTTGCCTAGTAACAGAAAGGATTACCCTGGACTGACAAGGAAGGGGAGGCATGACTGATGCCCACAGTAGGATAGGGTTAAATGGGGAAACAGTGTTGCAAAAAAGGGGACAAGATCAAAGGGGCTCAGAGGAGAGGGTACTTACCACTTGTAAGAAAGAGCCTAAGGTTTCAGAAGCTTCCCGCCCTCTCACCCTAGTTGTGGTGGTTATTGTATGCTTTTTGTGCTTTTGGTGTTGTTTCTGTTTTCTTTTTGTCACAGCATGCGGTTTTCCTGGCCAGCGCAAATGATGGAAGTGCCGAGTCGGCTTGGGGAGTCGCAGCCTGCTAGGACTGATGGCTAAAGGCAGGCTGTCTCAGACTCTGGAAAACATATGGATTATCTGTCTGCTGGGCAATCACCCCAACAGCTGACAGGTGTAAGGAATGCTGGCGCATTGATTGATTTAAATAAAGCTGTGGCCGTTGCCCTTATTCAATATCCAGGTGTCTTGTCATTATTGGGGCAACAGGAAATATGTTTTGGGTCAGCAGTCATGGAGCCCCAGCATATAAAGTATGTCTCTACAGAGGGGGAAAGCATGGGTGGAGTATACAGATTGTGGGGTAACAAGGGTCAAAGAGAGTATTTTGCCTTAATTGTGCTTATAGCTTATATATGCTAAGCTATCAGTTTGTTTAAAGTCCCTTTTCTAACACATTGCACCTGCAGCAGTTGAATTGTCCATATACCAATGTCTTATTTTATTTTTACTATTTCAGCTTTATACTTTTATACTTTATAATGCTGTTTATTTTAAACATTGCCAGAGTTATTCACTAATGTAGGAGTAGTCTAGAATGTATCATGAATTTGCACAATTTCAGTTTTTGTATCATTTTTGGCACCAAATTATACATTATCTGGTCAATTCGCCAAAATGGATGAACCCTTGGCATCTCCTCTACTGGCAGTGATAAAGGGACCACTTCAATTAAATATTTGTGCGGAAGTGAACCTTTCGCTTTTAACATAAAATGTACAGCATGGCTGTTTTAAACATGCTTACATGACAGCCACATGTATGCGATTGTACATTGTGTCCACATTCACTGAGTTATTCCCTCAACTCTGAATATTTGCATATTAAATCTTAATTGAAAAAAACGAGACAAAATTAGCTGATCTGTAAAAAGTCCAGCTATAGTCACAATTTAGCTAATTTAGCCTTTGCTTTGCCGTTAATATTTAAATTGTGACAATTCCCAGTTCATGGTGACTAACTTCTTTTTATATTCATGACATTAAGATGACAACACTTACACATAACTATGCTTCTGGAAAACATACCGAAAGCAAATCCAGGAGGGTGTTTAGTGTTCTTTACAATTTAATTTTATTATATAATTATATAATTTGTTCTATTTATTACTCATTTGATTATCATCACAAATACCATTATGCCGCCACATCAATAATAATCTCTGTAGAGATTGAACTGTGAATTCTCATTAAATAACAGCTTACGGCTATATACTAGGTCCCTATGATTCATCACAGTTTCATTTGATTTAATAAAACAGGTATATCATTAATGTTCATTTAATGTAATTCAGCGCAAACAACAAATCTCATATTTCAGATTGCATTCTGATCATATACCTAATTAATTTCACTTTCTTCATATGGAGAAGCTCAATATAGAGCACTTATGGATTATTGTATTATCTTTTTGCAATATTATATTTGTTCTGCTTTGCAAGTATAATTCTTTTTAAAAATATGTTTTCTCTTTTTTTTTTTTTCTTTAGCAAGATAAACATGACATTCATCAATTAGATCCTATCTGTGCGTATTTAAGTCTATGCTGTATACTTATGTCTGGAGAAAAAAGGTGGAATCAAAGGGAAAATTTTTTTTTTATTATTTTTTTTTTACAGTATTTGCAGTAATTGTAGAATGATGTTATGTTATTATGTTATGTTATTATTTATATAGCGCCAACAAATTCCGCTTTACAGTGGGTGGACTAACGGACATGTAGTTGTAACCAGACAAGTTTGACACACAGGGACAGAGGGGTTGAGGGCCCTGCTCAATGAGCTTACATGCTAGAGGGAGTGAGGTAAAGTTTTTACAAGATGGCATAATAAGACACTCTGCTGCTGAATTCAATTTTGCTCAGAAGTCAGTTTGAAGATCCACGATATTTACTATCACATGTCTTAGGTTGGTTTCTGAGCATAACTGAGCTCAGCCAGTGGATCTATTTCCCTAGTGGAAGTGCTAAGAAACACGAGGCTAGTTGAATAGCTGGCAAAAGTCTGTCAATTATAACTGCAAACAGCAACAGTGTCAACTAAAGTAACACAAAAAAACAAATATGCTATGCTTTGTCAGTCCTCAACGTAGCATGAGAGAGACCCAATTGGCTCTCTCACACTGACAGGGATATTTAATGAGAACTCAAAGTGAAGTCAAATTGAAGGCCAGAGTGGGCAAACTGAAATAGCAGAGAGTATATTAATATTCAAACAATTTCGACCTGAAATTTAGAAATTCACTTTTAATTCCCACTTTAGTGAATGACTCTGTAATGCCTCGTTTCCACTGAGCGGTATGGTTCGGGTAGGTACGGTTTGGAAAGGGTTAGAATGGTCCAGCCTATTCAGGTGAGCGTTTCCACTGCAAGTTGGACTGCCAGGGGGCATCCGGGGCTTAGACCAAATGCCTAGCGTGTCATTTGTCGTGAACATTGACGTTTTCCTGTCCGCCAATCAATGGATTGTATAGTGTGACGCCAGTAGCTCCGCTCTAACCGTACCGTACCATTTCCTATGGACCTTCATCTGAAGGCGGCCCAGGAATGGTGCGGTTTGGTTCGGTTGTATGGGCCACTTTCATAATGGAAACACTCATAATGGAAAAAACAGACCGTACCCACCCCAACTGTACCGCTCAGTGGAAACGGGGCATTAGAGAACCAATCGAGCTTCTTCGATACCAAAAATAAATATATTAATAATAAAATATGAATAACATTTTATACTAAATAAAGAGTCAGGTTCCCTGAGACCACTAAAGAAACCAGGAAACCAGCAAGAGGCCTAACCTCTTTCTCAATCCCATGGGCTCCAGGGTGGAGAGCAGGGCCGGACTGGGAAAAAAATTAGGCCCGGGCATTTTTCAATCAGAGCGGCCCCCTAAGAAGGGGGCGGGGCCAGAGAGGGTGTGTTTTGTCATCACTAATGACAAGCACGCCCCCTCTCAAAGTGAGCAAGTTGGTTCAATGCTCAGAGAGCCCCGCTGAAGAGCTCTGGCATTAGAAAAAGGCCCTGTATTTGTTCTGCGCAGCGCAAGCAAATTTAATAACATGCTTGCGCTGTGTTTGCTTTTAAATTGTCTCTGGTGTCTCCACAAGTGGGATACCAGAGGACAAAAGGGCCAGGAAAGTGTATGGTGCATGCGTTTGGAGCCTGCTTGTGGGATTGCGTGTGTGTAGAGCGTAGTGTGGTATTGTGTAAATAGGTCAATTTAATTTGTGTTTGTGGAGTAATATGTGTGGCTAGGGGCTGTAGAGAGTGTGTGTATAGGGGGCATAGTGTTATAGGGGATGTAGCGAGTGTGTGCATACGGGCTGTAGTGTGTGTAGGGGTTGTAGAGAGGGTGTGTTTAGAGAATGTTGTATGTGTTTGCTGACAATAAATGTAGTGTGTGTGTAGGTGGTGCAGTGTGTGTGTGTGTGTAGGAGATCTAGTGTGTAAAGGACCCAGAGTGTGTATAGGAGATCGTGTGTGTGTGTGTGTGTGTGTATAGAGGATTAAGAGTGCATATAGGGTAAGGGATCTAGCGTGTATCTGGAGCGTAATGTGTGTAGTGGTGCAGTGTGTGGGGTGCTGTAGTGTGTGTGTATGTATATATATATATATATATATATATATATATTGGACGTATTGTATGTGTGAGGGGCGCAGTTTGTGTGTATGTAAGAGGGGTGCTGTGTGTGAGGGTGTTTTTATCTGCCGTCACATTCTAGGTTTCTAATTTTCTTTGTCTGTTAACTCACTGAGGGTTATTTTATATATCTATATCTATATATATATATATATATATATATATATATATATATATAATAACCCTCAGTGAGTTAACAGACAAAGAAAATATATGTGTGTGTGTGTGTGTGAGCGATGGTGCTGTCTGTCTGAGGGTGCTGTGTGTGTCTGGGGGTGCTGTGTGTGTCTGGGGGTGCTGTGTGTGTCTGGGGGTGATGTGTGTGTCTGGGGGTGATGTGTGTGTCTGGGTGCTGTGTATCTGGGGGTGATGAGTGTTTCTGGAGGTGATGTGTGTGTGTGTATGAGGGGGCTGTTTTTTTTTTACATTTAAATATGTTTTTTATTAATAAGTAAAAAAAAAAAAAAAAAAAGTTATATCCCCCTCCCTCCCACTTTACCTTTAGCCTGGGGCGGTCTGCCTGGGTGTGGGGAGCCAGTCTGCCTGGGAGGGGGACCATGCTGCCTTCCCTGGTGGTCCAGTGGTGAGAGTGAACTCTAGCCCCTGCCGGCTAGAGTTCACTCTCGCGAGATCTGAGCGTTGCCGCGGTAACCGCGGCAACGCTCAGACCTCGCGAGAGGATCCGGCGGAGCTGCTGGCTAGAGCTCCGCCGGTCCTCTCCTCCCTCCCTCACACCCCAGCCGGCAGCCGCATGTAACAGTGTCTCTGGGCCGGTGAGGGAGATCTTTGATCTCCCCACCGGCCCATAGAGACACACAGCAGGGCCGGCGCTCGGATAGCGCTGGCCCTGCACAGGATGGCAGGGGAGATCCTGTGATCTCCCCTGCCGGCCTCGGCCCCACGGACATCGCGGCCCACCGGGCATTTGCCCGGTGTGCCCGATGGCCAGTCCGGGCCTGGTGGAGAGTAATATAAAAAGGTTCAAAATAGTGGTTTAGTTGTGGTTAAAACTTTTAATATACCAATAATAATAATAATAATAATAATAACAACAACATAAGAAAGTGGAATATTTATTCAGTATATAGTGATATATTCTAGAAATGATAGTTCATGTATTGAAACTGAATAAACTATTGTTTTAGTCTAAAGCAGAGAACACAAAGGCAAATTCTCCAGCCAAAATATGCTTTTTCATCCTCAGAATTACATAAAGATATCTACAATAAATCATATGCTTCAAGTATTGCATTTCATTATCTGTTGTGCCTTAAAACATCTGTCATTTGGATGAATTTGCTATCCTTTATTCAGAAAAATAAATAAAGAATTCTAACACTGAATTGTTTTGTTTTTTTAGCATCACAACATGAGAGATCGGTTCCTTTTATGGAAATGTCACGCGTGATAAAACATCCCACTGTAGATTTATTTTCATTACTCAAGTCATTCATTGCATTTTCCCCATTGAATTATCTAATTGTCTCAGGACATTTTAGAAATGCACAGAATTTTTTAAAGGATTTTACGTTTGATATAGTGAACTGTGCTGCTTAAAATGTCACTTCATTTTAACGACATGTTCTCTTTTTTAGCTTTTGTTTAATAGCACATTTCTCATTGGTGCTATCTCTTCACTGCTCTGCTCCGAATGCTTCATTCATTCACATTAGTGCCCAGTGGTGGCATTTGATGACAGCTAATCTTTTGTAGCTTAGAAGAAAAATCAACATAATTTTTGTTGGAAAGAATCTTGGAATTACCCTTTCTAGTGTGATGTGCATGAACTGTGGCACAGACTGTAATTGTGAGATGGATGGATGGACAGACAGACATATAGACAGATCACAAATGCTGGCACAATTTGTAAATGCATTACAGGAACAGTCAAAGCACCATAACCACGTCAGCCTACTGTAGTGGTTATAGTGCTTGGAGTGTTCTGGCACCCTCCCTGTGTAATTTCTCGAAACCGTTTTAAAACGATTTGATCATTTTCTTTGGTCCAATCAGGCACCCACGACTGCAGTCTCCTTACAGCAGAATCCAGTTAGCTCTAGTGAGTGTAGGAGAGCCATGCAATACTAAATAATAATGCTAATATTTAAAAGAGGTGATATTCAAAGTCTATAGCACAGTTTCAGACCTGTTGCACACAGGGTCAGATCCATATGTCAGGTGCCTATGGGCAGATAAAATCACAGAATAAAATACGCTCACATTAAAAAAAAAAAAAAACACTATCAAGCAGTGCAGAAATTGCATAATATAAAAGAAAACAGGGATAAAATTAGCCAGAGCTGCTCACCCAACGCTCTGGTCAACTTTATTTTTGTTTTTATAATGGTAAATCATTATGGTTATCTGTGAAGCAATGGTGGGAAAATATATTATGTATATATTTTGCAGTACATTGACAGGCTCATTTTTAAACCCTATTTGGTTTGTCCGAGTAGTTTTCCCAATATTCCGACAAACCAAAACTAGTGTCAGAGGGCGTGAACTAAATTTGGCCGAACCAAATTTTTCTATACGACTTATGCATAGTGTCAACAGATTTCAAAATGAAGGCTTTGCAACGGCTATTTGGGATTTACCAAGGGATTGCAAAATGTAGGTCAAGGGAAACATTTTGTATCAGCAATAGAGATATTTGATTTTTTTTTTTTATATGACTGGAAATCTAAGAGTTAAATTGGTGCAATGAATAGGCCTTAACTGGTGTGAAGGGCTTTTGTTTAACCCCTTAAGGACACATGACATGTGTGACATGTCATGATTCCCTTTTATTCCAGAAGTTTGGTCCTTAAGGGGTTAATGTGAGAAAAAGCTTTCATGTGGAATTGAATATTCTGCCTTGACAGACAGCAATTTAAATAAATCTTTATTCCATGCCAGTGATTTGTCATTTGATGTACGTAGGACATATTTGTAGTACTCTGGTACTTTATTCAATTAACGTTTAGTTTTACTCCATTTTATACATATGCAAATCGAACCTAATATATGTGTTTTATTATTATTATTATTATTATTTTCCTCTCATGTTTAACACTTACCAACTAATTTTACTTCTTTTTCCAGAAATAGAGGGTGCATGTGATTCTTGACAGCTCTAGGGATACTGTAGTTACCAAAACAACTCTAGCTTAATGAAGCAGCTGTAGTAACCCCCTCCCCCAGATGTTTTTGAACTACAAGCCAATAAAACAGATAGCCAACACCCATGATTTATTAATGAAACAGATAGTCAACACGCAGGTTTTTTTTTAATGAAACAGATAACCAGGGGATCATGGGAGTTGTAATTCAAAACATCTGGGGGGCCGCAGGTTGTGCAGGCCTGGTATAGATCATGCCTCTGGAGTCTCACTGCTCAATTCTCTGCCGTGTAGGAGTTAAACAGGACTGACACAGCCTGCATTTAAAAAAAATCGTTTCACTTTTAAGCAGATGCAACTTACTTTGAAAGTTTTTTTCTCCTGTTATGTAAATTGAACTTTAATTACACATCCTGCAGGGTCTAGCAAGCTATTAACAGTGGAGGAGATAAGAAATTCTAGATAAGAAATCATCAGAGAAATAAACTTAAAAAATAATGACTACTTTTCTGGAGTTAGTTTAATTCACCACTAAAAGGAATGTATACATTCTAAAGCAAGTTGTAAGTTAATTTCATAATTGCACAAAATATTATTTTAGCATATTTTCTGAATAACAGGTAATGTTTTATTTTTAACACGCTATCTTTATTCCCTATGTAACATAGAAATGCACTTATATATTAAGTTATATTCTCTATCTGGATTTTTCATAGTTTAGGGAAGGGGTAGTCAACCTTTTAATACCTACCGCCCACTTTTGTATCTTTGTTGATGGTAAAATTTCCTTACCGCCCACCAGTGCCGCAGTAACTAATTTTATAGTGCAAGTGCAACTCTCTGACCAGCCTGCTTGCAGGAGGAACACAGAGCCTCCCAGGCCCTTCCCTCCCTCTGCTGGAACTAAGTGCCAGCAGGTCGGTGAGGGAGATCGTTGATCTCCTCAACAGCCTGAGACGGCTTACAACATGGCTGGCTCTGCAAGTTCCAGCAAGGGAGATGAAATGATCTCCCAAGCCGGCCTTGGTCCATGGCCATCGAGGCCCACTGGGCAATTTATGCAGAACCCAGCACCGCCCACCTGAAATCCCAAACCGCCCACTAGTGGGTGGTAGGGACCAGGTTGACTACCCCTGGTTTAGGGCACAAATAAGAAAAATAAACTCAGCAATAATGTTTTTTGACTTATTTTTAGACATTGCTCATATTTATATTTCAGTAGTGGCTGGTTAGTACATATCCCCTCGCCATTTGATACCATCTATTTTTTTATACTTTGCAACTACATGTCATGCCTTGATTTACAAGCTGAACATTTTGTCAGCTCACAGTGTTGATGAGCAATAATCTCTTACGGACGATCTAATCAGTGCATTGTGGAAATGTATTGAATTTGTATTTATTTTGATGAATTTACATGCATGGAGTACACCCGAGGGATCTTAAACCTGTGTTCTTTATATTGACTTATCCCATCAAGGTATCGCTTCAATTATGCTTGTTATGTCTTTTGAATGTAATGCAAAAAAAAAAAAAAAAAGATTCCGTTATATGTGGAAAGAAAAACACAAAAGAATTGCTTCTGGCATTTGACTTCACTGCTTCAAATTTTGTTGAAGCAAATACTCTTCTAGATCTTGTCAGCACAGAAGAGGCAATTATTTGACACACGGCATCAATACCAGACAAAAAAAAACACCTCTTCTGTAATGTAACATGCAGTCTTTCTGAATATAACTGATCGCGATAGTTGATTGGTCTCTTCAATAAATAATTAAAGATGACAATCTATATTAGACACTTTGACGTGGACGGTCAGCTTTAGAACAATTTCTGCCCTGCAAGCAAACCAGTCTGGGTCACAACCTCCACCTACAAAGATTGATTTAAAAAGTTTCCTCATACTCACATGACATTAGGTACATTGTGAAAGAGTCACTGGTTTTACAAACACTAATTAGGTGTCCAGCTTCAGTTTTTTTTTCTTTTTCTCTTTTCCAGTTGTACCGAAAGCGACACCTAATTTCAATCTTTTTTCTAGAAAAGCAAATACAAATGGCAGCTGGTGCACCACTCAGAAAGCCTCAACATTCGCTCATGCCCCCATCTCTCTATCATCCAGGTCCCTGATCTCACAGAGACCTAGAAGTGGCATGTCACGTGCTCATGTTGTGATGGTCCGTAACATAAATCTTTAACAAACTGCCTTGTGCACAAAACAAATTAACCAAAGCTTTATTTGAACATAATCATAGATCATGCAGCAATACGGATTTACCAGGTACATTTAAAGCATGAGCTGTTATTTTTATACTGCCAGCTAGAAATAATATTTTAATTTGGTTTTCAGAGTGCATTAGTGAGTGCTAGACTAGCCTGCTCTGCATGAATGCTCTGTAACATGATGATTATAATGACTGCGGACCACCACAAAACCTCATTTTACCCATTACCCATAATAAACCACACAGAAACATTGATGTATATAGTAGAGCAACAGCCACAGCTTTATTACTAATTAATATTTAACATTCCAACAATAATTTTATTTTCAAATAATTTTTTGAGAAAAGTAGAGGGAGAGTTTAATGAGTCATGCGCAGTCTGCGTCTCGCCATCACGCTACGCTTCAGCAGATTGCGACTACCCAAGCAAGGACTGGGAATGGTTAATGATCATTCTCAATGCAATGGGGGGTGGGGGAGGGGGTGGAATGTGCGACGTTGTTACAAAACAAAATAAGAGCACAAAACAGTACCAAATTTGTGGAAGGGTAAGAAATTCAGTCAGCCTCACTTAACTGAAACCAGCAATGACTGGTAAGCATATTCCATTCACCGATCTCCCCTCTGTCACCTAGGGTCTCTGCTTCTTGCAATATTCCCCAATAGACCTATCGGTTGGGTAGCAATCATGTCCCCCCTTATTTATGTGATCAAGGGAATTTCACAAGTAAAATCTATGTCAAAGGAAGAGAGTCAAAACCAAAATCCTTCTGAGCACACAAACTCTTACTAAGTAAATTAGTAATGTTGGCTTTTTTTGCATTTTTCACTACTGCATGTCAGCATGCAGGAAGGAATATTAAAGACCCCTTGAATATAAAGCTGACAATGCTTACTAAATTGAGAGCATTTGCATTGCACTTACCACAGATACATTAGCAGTAGTGGATATAGCAAGACAATTTTAATTATAATATTAAATAAGCTATATCAACATAACCATGTAGCTAATGACACATTTTCATGTCACAATTGTCTAAGCTAATGTGAGTAACAATTTCACTTAAATAGCAAGAAGTGTTATTTTAATGAAAATTCAAAGTACTGATATCACTTCTATTTGCTTACATGTGCCATACAATGGCAAAGTGGTTGCCATTTAAATTGTCATCTGTCTCAGATGAATTGTCCAATTTCAATTACAGCAGTTTATTTCTGGGTAAACTCACGCTTCTTAGTTGGAGAGAAGTTATTAATTAAATGTGTCAGATACTGTTTGGCATTTAACTGTTATCTGAAGAGTTAAATGAACTATTTCTATTATGTTCCCAGTTTGCTCAAGTAATGGTAACAGAATAATACAGTTAAATCTTATATAGATGGTAATTCTTTAATAACTGAGCATCCTGTCCATTTAATCCCAGTGTAGAGGAGATCATTTTGTCTGCCTTTTCCTGTATTTGTGGAAACATGGTCATAATAAAATAAATATATATATATGTGTGTATAATAAAGTCAAAATGGAATCCAGAAAGAAAATGGTTACTCCAATCACCATGACCACTTAAATGATTTGAACTGGTCATGCTGGTATGGTGGTAGGAGTCCGGATGTGCAGTATTTAGAGATATAATCACTTTTGTGCTAAGGGCTAGTAACACCCATGGGAGTTCTGGGTTGCCCAGTATCAAATCTGTGCTAAAATGACGTCTGTTGTCAGCATGCACAGATGTAATAACATCCTCCCTTGTAAGCAGCACACCTCTCCCCTGTCCCCCTTCTTCCCTTCCTCCCTCCATAGTTGTGCATTTACATTTTCTTTTTTAAAACCCTCCTGCCCTCTCTTCCTTTCCACTGCATTTCTCCCTTCGCTTGCTCAGAGCGCATGCTTGTACTCTGAGCCACGAAACGGTCCAATCACAGGCTACTCTATGAGAAGCCTCTAATTGGACTGCACGATTGGATGAGTGGAAATTAGCCCCCATGTACTGTAGCCCCAAGGAGCCAAAGCGCAGCTTAGCGGAGGAGGGCCTTGACAGGGGTTAGGAGGCGGGCTTAGGAGGAGCCGGCCAGGACTGGGGGGTTGTGGGAAATAGGGGCTGGTCTACTTACGTAGGCAGCCATTTTAGTCAGAGCACATTTAATTTCTTACCTAGCCGAGTTTGTGTGCACCTTGGTGTTCACTGCTTTGCTGGGTAGGGTTTTCCTTTTTTGTCTCCTCTGCAGGGCCATGGAAGAAGTGGAGAGGTTGCTGGCTGGAATCCGGACGGCGGCGCTGCGACAGGACGCGGGCTGGGTTCGGGCCCAACTGGACCAGATCCTGACGGCGGCAGCGGGGGGGGGGGGGGATGGCGGCGGAGAGAGGCCACAACGGGCCAGGAGGCCTCCGCGGCGTTTAAGTCCTGGATCAGGACTGGAGGAGAAAGGTGACGGCGGAATGGAGGCCACGGGCGGAAGCGGCAAGTGTAGCAGGCCCGCGGACCCCGTGGTTGAGGCCCCGCCTCCCGCGGCGCGGCCCGGGCCTCGGCGAGGTGCTTCCCGGCGGGTGGCGGCTGAAGAGGCTGGCGGTGTGCACCCCGGACCGGGTGGGGTGGCGCCTGGTGTGAGGAGGCGTGCGGCGGATGAACGGCCCTCTCCAGGGCCAGGACCGTCTGGGATGTGGCCACTCCACTGGAGGCCGGGAAGGACGGGGCCCAGGGCAGGACGGCCCGGAGAGGGCCCCTGGCGAACCGGAAGCAGCAGGCAAGTGCTGGGGATTCTCCAGGGGCCCCCCATGATGTGTCCAGTGCTAAGTGTGCTCGGTTAGGGGACAGGGCCCGGGCTGTAGGGGGGAGGGGGGGCAGGTTTCCCCTAAGAGGCCAGTAGTAGGGGAGAGGGGGCCAGTTAGCCGCGGGCGGAAGGGGGCATGTGCCGATAGGTCATATCCTGTGATGTACTTCCGGTATTCACGTCTCACTCTCTCTGACGACGAGTCACTTCCTGTGACGTCTTTCCAAAAGTTCATATGTCATACGGCTGGACTGGTGGAGATATTTGTCAGTCTTTTGCTCCATTTTGGATAAGGGCACCCAAGCCCATAGTTAGTATTAAATAAACAATTTGAAATGATAAAAAGCAAATAATAAACGTTAGTGATGTTTCTTTCATACAATCAGGTTTAGAGATCAAAAAAGGATTTAATAAGAGGCATAAACATATTTATAACAATATATACATTTAAAAATATATATTTTTAAAAATACATAAAAAGATATTTAACCCCTTAAGGACACATGACGTGCCTGACATGTCAGGATTCCCTTTTATTCCAGAAGTTTGGTCCTTAAGGGGTTAAGAAGACCGTATTTAAAATGGAGGTGAATTCATCAAAGGGGAGGATACAAATATCATCAAAAACAAAAAATATAAAAAATATTTAAAAAAACTTTTAAAACTATCTTACAAGATGCAATTAATTTCAAAATTGATATTGCGACCCAGGGGGGTTAGTGTTTGCATCTTAAAAATCCGCCTTGCTTCCTGGGTACTCAATTTTGTTGCAATATCTCCTCCCCTCAAATGCAAATTCACCTTCTCTATTGCAAAAAATTCAAGTGTTTTGGGATCTGATCCATGATTTTTTAAAACACCACACTGTGGTTTATGAATCTAAAAAATGTTTCGACACACTGTGGTTTATGAACTAAAAATGTTTTGACACACTGTGGTTTATGAACTGGTTACCAAAGGTATTATATGTGCAAGGTAAACCAAAGTTAGTTGTGTGCGCAAATCACCTTGTTTAATTTTATTCTCCTTGAGTAACTGTAATTCCATCATCGCCTACATTATCTTTACCTCCACCAGGGAAGGGGGAGGGATAGGAGAGACCACCATGGAAGGGGGGAGGTAGAGGAGAGACAACCAGGGAGGGGGGAGAGAAGAGAGAGACCACCAGGGAAGGGGGGGGGTGAGAGGAGAGACCACCAGGGAAGGGGGGAGGGAGAGGACAGACCACCAGGGAAGAGAGGGGAGGTAGAGGAAAGATCACCAGGGAAGGGGGGAGGGAGAGAGAGACCAGGGTAGAGCACTAAGGGACGGGGGGAGGGGAGATCACTAAGGGATGGAGAGCACTAAGGGAAAGGAGGGGAGATCACTAAGGACAGGAGGTCAGTAAGTGATCCAGGGGAGAGCACTAAGGGACAGGAGGGGATGGGAGAACACTAGGGGACAGGAGGGAAGGGGATAGTTCTCAGGGACAGGATGGGAGACATCTAGGGGACAGGGGAGAGTGAAAGAGATCATTAAGGAACAAGCGGAGTGTAAGACACATAGAGAGACTGAGGAATGGGTGAAAGAGAAACACAGAGAGGCTCATGAGAGAAACACAAAGACAGTCCTGGGGTTGGTAGGGGAAAGACACACAGAGGGACCTGGGGGTAAAAGAGACACACAAATGAGCTGGTAAGAGTAAAAAACACAAAGGGGCTGGGTGGAGTTAGACAAGCAAAGGGGTTGGGAGGATGTAGGAGACATACAAACAGAGGAGCGAGATAAGAGACACACAAGGGGCTTGTAAGAGATACAGTAAAGGTGGTGTAAGACACAAAACTTAAAGACAAAAAATACAAAAAAAATGATATTACCAAAATAAATATAATAATAAAAATAAAGAGCTGCTCCCCTCTCAGCCACTATCCTACCCCACACACCCTCTCTTTCACACTACACACATAGACAATGCATTCTTACAAATACACAGAAACACACAATGCATCCCTACACACACATGCACAGAAACATACAATGCTTCTCTACTCACACACCGAAACATACAGTGAACCCTACACACATACAGAAACACACCATGCTTCCCTTACATCCTCACCCTTACACATAATACATCCATCACATACAGAATTCATCCCTCACACACACAAACTTCTTCTTACACACACAGAAACACAATGCATCTTAAACACACTCAATACACCCCTTACAGAAACACACCTTGCATCCCTTACACATACAAACACAGATTCACACAATGCATCACACACACACACACAATGCATTCCTTACACACAAACACACACTGCTTTCTATCCCTTACACACCAACACACTGCATCCCCTATACACACTACATCCCGTACACAAATGGTATTCGTATACACTACATTCCATATGCACGCACATTAGATCCTCTACGATAACACATAACACACCCCCTACACACTCCACTCCCTGTGAGGGAACTCATGTGTGGGCCATGTAGGTGGACTTATGGGTGAGCCTTGTAGGCATACTCACAGTCAGGCCATGGGGGCCCAGACCTTGAGCTGTGTAAGGGGCCCCAAAAAATGGAGCTGCTTCCTGTTAGTTGATTTTTGTGAGCACTGATACAAACAGCCTCCAGAGAGTCTGTTCTGCTTTTTAATGTAAACACACTGCCTTTTCAGAAAAAATACACTGTGTGCAGAACTGGTGTTGCCTCATATTGCAGATCATTTGGGAGAGGAGGGGGATTGTGATGTCACATGTTGGGCAGAACATATGGGGGGGAGGGGGCGGCAAATTTTCATTTCGTGCGAGTTTGGGTATAATCGCCGTGACAGTTTTAAGCTCTGAAACTGTAACTACTAAACTTTGATCAAAGCCTAATTAATAGTTCAGACATTGATGATGGGTTCCCAGACATTTGCAACGAGCTTTACATTTTTCCACCTATGTGAAAATATAACTGCAATGCCAACAGAGTAAAACACAAAACAAAAGTGACAAAAAATGTGTTATCACTGTTATAGATTGGGAGTTTTTTTTCCAACATTTGGCTTCGAAAAATGCTCTGCAGGAAAAAAAAAGAATATATATCACACACCTGTGTGGCAGGATTAATCTTTGGAGATGTAATTACCCACTTCAGATTGGCTGCAGGTGGTGCAGAGCCAGATAAGTTGCCTCTTCAGCTGGAAAAGAAAATTGGATTTTTGAAATGAAGATTAGTAGATTTCTATTCATGCCTATAGCAGTTAAATGGTGCACTTGTGCAAAGCAATGTGCATAGACATGAATACAACCTGCATGTACTGATCAGTGGTCTCTAATCATACAGATTGTAATGGCTTTATTCATCTTGGTGTATTTTACTAGTATTTGATTGCAAACTACAAATATCCTGCTTTATTGGCCTACAGTATGAAATTATATCATGGGCTCTGGGCTGTTTGAGGGCAGGGTGAGCACTATAAAGGAGCAGCTCTTACACATTCATATCTGGTTGATGGTTAAAGTCTTAACTGCAACATAGTAATATCGAGACAGGCAGCTGCTGCTGGGATCTGATGGCAAATTCTGACTCTTGCTGCCTGTCTAAAATGCAGCTGCTTGCTGGGGTAGTGCAGAGAGATAAGTGTTTGCATGGTACACATTACCGCTGCTTAAACAACACTAGACACGAAAGACAGCACAAAGCAAACATCTTTCTGTCCATCTCTGAGAAATTTAAGGAGAGAGAATAACATTCCAAAATTGGTTCCTATGGATGTGTGTGAGTGTGTATGGTTGCGAATATCTATTTGTGTCTGCAAATGTACCTACGTGTACGCACCAGACTGATGGTCTGGTCAGGGGTAGGCAACCTTTGGCACTCCAGATGTTGTGAACTACATCTCCCATAATGCCCTTAATGCTACAAAGCTGACAAAACATCAGGGGTGGTGGAGTCTAAAACATCCGGAGTGCCAAAGGTTGCCTATCACAGGCAATGAAAACAGAGAACGGAGCTTATAATTTGAAATTATACCAGCCAGGCCTTTAAGGTTACTCACCACTGTAAGCCTGGAGGGTCCATGACCGATTACCAGTGAATCTAGTTTTTTCTACTATACAGAGCAGAATGTTTACAAGTGGTCAGTGGAGGTTTTGAGCCCTGTAGAGGATACATAATTGTGATCCATAATATTACATTTAATATTACATCGTGAATTGTGAACCATAATAGTACATTTATTTATGTATATATGTAATGATACAGGTTTGCTTAAGACTGAATCTAGATTTGTGTGATATGTTTCTATTTAAACAAATCAGAGCGACCTTGGATTGTTTAAATGAATCCTTTTCAAAAGCCTTTCACTGTGCACATTTTTGTATCACATTTTAGAACACTTTTTAGACAATAAATTGGTTGGTGGTTTCTTTGATCTGTGGACCAAATGATGTACAATGCACGTCGACCACGTCAAATATGATAATATTTCAAACAGCTTTTAATCGATTGTGAGAGAAGAACTATCACTGTAAAAGACCACAGGACCATGCAGTTTGATTCTTCACTGTGTTTTCATAGACTAATACGATCCAACCAAGCTTCACTTTGCTCAACGTTAAAATCGGGAGATAACACATCTTCAAGGATTAGTCACATGAAGACATTTAATAACGCAGTTTGCAGGTCTATATATAGTTAGGTATGGCTGTGGATTCATATATAACACATCATTTAACGTGAGAACAAAGCATCACAGTAGATGCAAGATAACAATGAATAAATTAGCAAAAATATTAAGAATATAATTCCATAAATACCATTAAGTTCATTTTTTGTAATACGCACAAGAATAAGCAGTACGCAATCAAAGGTACAACTGAAAGCTAACTTTCTGCTGTTACCAAAGTGACAGCTCTTCTGAAGTTTTTATTTGGTGATGTGAAAATATATTCGAATAAACAACATAAACAAATTTTGTGACCTGCCATTTATGGTAATGTCGTGTTTTGAATAGGAATTTAGATTACTTAGACATAAAGATGCATGTTCTGACAGTAAATTCACAGTAAAATGTTTTGTTTCAGAAACAATGTAAGAGGGCTGTTTATATATAACATTTTCCCCACAGAGCTCTGGGAATTTTTAATCTTCTTTTGAATTGCATATTTATTTTTTTGCCTTTTTTGACTTTTTTTTTTTTAAAATGTTGTTCTCAATTTAAATATGCCCTGAGTCTACAGAGTGCACACATTTCAATACTGAAGATATGATTAAATATTTACAATTTTTAATCGTATCTTTCTTCTTATGTTTTCTACCCGTTCTGCTATTTGCTTTATTGCAAAAATGCTTCTAATTAAAAAGGATTCATCTGGGATACAATTTAAACTTGTTTGTGGATTCCCCAGTTAACACAGTTTGTGACAGTAAATACAAAATACAATAAAATGCAAAACAATAGTGAACTAAATGTGAACTTCCAATCTACACAAAACAATGACAGGTTATTTTTAACCACTTGATGCATGATAGAATTACTCCGTCGTGGATGTTCTTCCCTTAAAGACTCATGACGGATCATGATGCAGTATTTTACCAGAAGGGTCTATTTAATCAATACCTGGGTCTCTCATCTGTAAACTGGGGCCATTTTTAGCAGCCCCAGAATGACAGAAATGTTGACCGAAGTGCTTCGCTTTGCTAATAATAGTCCTGATGTTTGAGGATGGAAACTCTTGGGATTAGGGTTAAATTAAGGATTAGGATGAGATTTCATATTACTACTAGGTTTAACTTTAGGTTTAGGATTAGGGCACAGTTTAATATTAGGATTAGGATTTAGGGAATCCCTATGCTTACATTGGCAGAGGGAATCCTTAAACAATTTTGCTAGGGTTAAGATTAGGATCAGGATTAAGGTTAGGATTAGGGATACTATTGGATGCAATTAATGGATTTTTATGGACCACTACCACACTGAGCAAAATGTGTTGATTGGTAAATAAGAATTCCATTGTCACGTACTTAAGACAATGTTACATGTTTAAGGCAAAAATAAATATATATTTTTTTAAATTGACAATCTTTGTTAAAGAAAAAATATCATTAGGCATTTTCATTACACAATATATGTTAATGTATATCAATAATAATTCAATTAGCCACAAACTCATTTGCAAATCTTTTGCAATTAAGATATGTTTACCTGATAAAGAGCCGGAGGTATAGAAAGGTGAGGAAGAAAAAGGGTTAGAAAGAAAAGAGGGGGAAAAAAAAGGAGAAACAATGCCCAGCATAAAGCAACTGCAACAATTGGAGTAAATATGTTAGCCAAGACCTCCAATTATTGTTAAATCCTACAAAGCAGCTGCCCGAATGCCATTCTATAGACTCCCTTAGTCCCTTGCATTTGACTACCAATTGCTTGAGGGAAGGAATTACTGTTTCCAATACGCTGAGGCCATTTCTTGTGTTTAGAAGATGTTTGGTGAGAGACTTTATTTCACTATTGGGATAAGAGTGTAATGGAATAGAAATATTTAAAGGGACACTACAATGCCCAAATACAAAATAAACAAAAATCACTGGTTAGTAGATATACCCCAAATGAAAGCTTGCATGCATTTATTATACATTTTTTTCACTGGAGTTATATTTAAAACAGCTTGCGAAAACTGCTATTTTCTTGTCTGCTGCCTTTGCAAGCCCTCCCCTTCTATGCCTGCCCTGACTTTCTGTGGCTGTCCAATCACAGACTTCCCAATGCAGCTCAATTAGAAGTATTTGCAAGGCAGGTGATCTGAGCAATTGCTGCCTCCCGAGTTTAGCTCCACTGACCTAGCCAAACCAGAGGTGGGGTGTAACCAGGTTAATTTATAGAAGTGTAAATTTCTAATGAAATCTGCACTTTATTTAAAATGAAAAGACATGACACTGTCTTTACTCATAAAGCTTTTCAGTCAGCTAAAGTGCTTTAGGAGTCTGGAGTGTCCCTTTAATGGTTAAACGCAATAGTTTATCTGACTATGCCCACAGTAGCAATGTATAACTTTAAAACCACATAATCCTATGACTTACTAGTGAGTTCCAGTAATCATGTGACTTATTTAAGCACGCCTACTAGAGGAGATAAATTAATCTGCAGGTTAAGTAGACCTGCGGTTTTAAATATAAACCAGCTTTCATCTGGTTGCTGATTTTTTTCTTCTGCTGTGTTCTTTCTAGACAAGGGATGGGCATATCATGACGATACATAGCTGATAGTGACGGCTAGAGTTGCCTTAAAGGGACACTCCAGGCACCCAGACCACTTCTGCCCATTGAAGTGGTCTGGGTGTTAACTCCTTCCACCCTTAACCCTGCAAGGTAATTATTTCAGTTTTTATAAACTGCAATAATTACTTTGCACAGTTAAGTCCTCCTCTAGTGACTGTCTACCAGACAGCCACTAGAGGGACTTCCATTTTCTTAGAACACGAAAAGTGTTTTAACCCCTTAAGGACCAAACTTCTGGAATAAAAGGGAATCATGACATGTCACACACGTCATGTGTCCTTAAGGGGTTAAACAATGCTGGACGTCCTCCCGCTATGCATGAGGACCTCCAGCATTGCCAGAATCTCCATAGGAAAGCATTAAATAATGCTTTCTAATGGGGAGGTCTAATGCGTGCACTCGGCCATTGCCGCGCATGAGCATTAGGTCTCCCCCACCGCCTGACGTCGGCGGGGGAGCAGCGTGGGCGGAGCCTGACCCAGTGCCGAGGGACATCGGCCCTGGATTCAGGTAAGTCACTGAAGGGGGGGTGGGCGGGAGGGAGAGGGGCACTGCAGGGTCCTGCAGTGCCAGGAAAATTGATATGTTTTCCTGGCACTGGAGAGTCCCTTTAAGTTTAAAAAGAAAGCCAACCATATAAGAGGGATTCTTTGTATGTAGAGACAAATCTTGAACTGCACACTGGAGTTTGATTTGTTTTGAATATGTTTATTTAGAGTCGCAGAAATGCGTAGGCAGACATTTTACGAATTGGTAAAAATAACATTTGGTTGCCTGCGCAGAGGCATATAAGTCATAATAAACAAGCAATAAAGTAAATTGGGTGTACATAGATTTTGCGAGATTTGACATATCAACGGCATTCAACAGGTATATTAGCGTATTATGTAGGCTTTTTAGTCATCTGAGCAATACCAATGGCGCTTTCTGCATGGGTAGCCTTACCCGTAGTTACACAAACATGCAATTAAGTAAACTAAGTGTTTGCATACTTTGCAAGATTTGTTTTTGCTTGAGATAAAACTTCTAAAAAGAAAAAGAAAAAAAAAAAGAAGAAGAAAAATCTACTAAATATAAGTCAGAGTAAACAAGCAATTGGGTACATTCAATGAATTTAAACTTTGCGAGATTTAATATATCATGGATATTCTACCTGCATAATAACGCATTGTGCTGGCGTTCTGTTAATCTGAGCCATACATATTCCTATGAGGCCCTTATTGCATAAGAGTTTTATTGGCCAGGCAGCATAGGTCAGCTTGCTAAGTCTTGCATGGGTGCAGTACGGCGGTACCTAATTAAATCTAGATAGATATGGCTGCATGATTCTTACTAGGATCAACAGATGGTTCCTCGTTTTGCTGCGTGGTTTCGTTATGTTTAACTAAGCATGCGGTGGCACTTTCAGCATGTGTAGCCCTATATATAATTAAGTGAGCAGTGCCTTTCAAATGTAGACAGGTGCATGCACTTTTGGGCTGAGTGGTCTTACTACATTACGCTATTTGATCTAGGCTGTAGCTAGCGGTGCTGTTCTAGACACGGGATGCATAAACAGACTCTTTACATAAGGCATGGTATTAGCACCTTGGAAGTTGCGATTTCTCACTGTGTATTGTTACCCGCAGCATTAAACAGCTTGGACTGATACAGAGTCGTTGCGGTGTTAAGCTAATTGATATAGGAAATTAAAAATTTTCTTAGTTTAATTGCTGACCCCTTTATGTGCGTAATCGCCAGTGCTTTAGCATATCTGTCAACCAGTCTAGAGGTGTTGCAGCATAAACGGCGTATTCATAGCTAATACCGTACATATGCATCATACTACCTTATGTTAGCTGATTTATGCCGTTGGTTTGCGTTAGCTGGTTGGTGTATTAGCTTTGTGTTAGCTGGTTTATGCTAATGCTTTACGGTAGCTGGTTTGTGCAGGTGCTTTGTGTTAGTTAGTTTATGTGATTGCTTAGGCCGTGTAACATACAATGCAGAAATTAGGCAGTTAAGTAGACAGCATTAAAACAGTAAAAGCATATAATAGTAACTAACAACATATCATCTTATCTATCGGTACTACCCTGCACAATTTCAACTAGACAAAGAATGCATTCGAAATCTCAAAATAATTTGGCAATGAATAAAAACCTAGCGTTAAGTCCTTGCTGCCTGGTCTGATTCTTATAGATCTTTCTTGCTTATTTATAACCAAATAACATTTAACTACAGACTGACTAGGCAATATCGCTGTATCGCTTTATGCTGTGGAGTGAGTTAAGCAATGTCTGTTATGGTATGTGGGAGCGTTTGTCATGCCTGCTGTTGAGGGTTCCTTAGGCTGTCCATCCTCCACCAGTCTTCCCCAGGTCAGGCCCAACCTACCCGCGTGGCATTCTGTGGCACCGTGGGCACTCAGAGTCTGGCTCAGTTCATCAGACCCCCCCTCAAGAGTCCATGCCCCGGCCAACTCCTGCACCTCCCCAGCACCACATATGCTTCCTTGAAGTGTTCGGATCCAGCTGCCCCACTGAGCGCCGGCCACACACTTGGGACTGGGTCTACCTCCTCACGGCGACCGGTATACCAGAAAGGCAGGTGTATCCCCGCCCCACAGGGCTCACAGTGTCGGGAGCAGATCTCCTCTGGGCCACCCCCGAACCCAAAGGCCGGGTCCGTGACTTCTATCGGGAGCTGGGCGACCAGGGGACCTTTCGTGGGGCAGCTGCTTTCGGGATCCCCAGAGCTGCGTGCGATTACTTCCTCCCATTAGTAGAGGCTTCCCTCCTCATCAGCGTCCATGTCTGCTAGTGGGCTGCTTTTCAGACAGCCTTTGCTAGTTTAGGCGACTCGCGTGGCACCAACACGGGAACCCCCGCCGCTGTGTGAGCTGCCGCCATGCGGCCGGGATAACCCCCGCAGGCTGTGGGGGGGGGAGCGGGGCCGTGCCCCGAGCCGTGGTAGGGCTCCTTGTGTGCAGGTTTCCTTTGTGAGACTGTTTCCGGTCTTGGCATCACATTAAGACGTGTCCTCGAGTCAGCTGTTTTAGCTCATCTGGTGTGCAGTAGGTGCCTTCCAGGTATCGGATTGAAGCTGGGGATATTCTCTGTTAAATGGCATTAGAATATCAGGCTTTGGGTCAGTCGGTACCATCGTTTTATGTTATTTCCATGGGTTTGGAACTGGAGCCAGTGCAGATGGCTTCCAGACGGCTCGGCGGCCCGGCCCCGCCCCCTGGAGTTTGATTTGACTTGTATACTGCATTTGAAAGTAAATCAATGAGAAAACACTCTGTTCTGGATTTACAGGTAACTATGATTTTTAATTTCTGCCAGGTGTTTTACCGTGCTCTCTTGAAACAGTTTGATCAAAAGGAGGGGTTGAGATTTTCTTTTTTTTAAATCAAAAACATGCATTTTTTTTATCTGTAGAAAAACATCATGGCTATTCCCAAAGTCAGAGCGATGCAGAAATGAAGCAAATTGTATTTTCAGCCGTGCAATAATTCTCACAGGAAAGTGTTTATAAATCTAGCAACACACAGTCAGTTTTTATTCATTTATACGAGCTATGCAGAGAATCAATTAGGGAGCTCTGCAAAAATGTGGTATTTGATTCTCCAGTCCTCGCACAAGAGCAGGGAAGAACACAGCGACTAACCGTTGGTTTTCAAACACTGTCTTACCCAAGTTGCATCTATATGGCTGAAGAATGCTGTCATATATTAAAGGTAGGCTTGGGTTTTTTTTTTGTTTTGTTTTTTACCTACTTCATTAAAAAAAATCTGTTTCCTTTCAAAACTTATTGAAAGTGTTATTATATTAAAAATAGTTTGAGGCGACAGTTGTCCTTCAAGTATATATTTTTTTTACATTCTAGGCATTCCAAATATTATATACTATATATATATATATATATATATATATATATATATATATTTTTTTTTTTTTTAGATAGATATGTAAGATACAGATAGAGAAGTGCAGCTTACGTTTAGTATGAATGAAGAAACAGTCTTTTTGTATTAAATTGCAATTCTAATTAATAGGTCAGAAAATAAAGAAATTATAATGTAAGTTTATAAATGTATTTGTATTATGGAAGATGTTTGTAACAATGTGTACTATTCTATCGAAATGAACAAAAATAATAAAAAATATATATTTAACAAATATTATATACTATAACTATACTGTGGCCATCATTCGTTTAAAGATCATTTCTCATATAATACAATCGTAGATTATGCTAGCGCAGTGTACCTACAATCTTAATTTTATTAAGGACAGGAGGCGAGTATTTTGCATAATCTTTCTTTACTAAAACTCCAGCAGCACAGGTTTAACAATAAAGTTTAGTGAAAAAAACATTGTAATAGGGTATAAAAGGCCCTTCCTCTTGCATCATTTCCTCTTTCTTTGGTGCGAGATAATCATAAACATATCCTGCTATTACAATAAATAATGATAACGACGAAGAATCAGACTGTAAATGATCCAAATCCCGACTGGAAGATTGTCGTAGAGTGCGAAGACGATCCCATGTATTGATCCATGAAGAAGAATCAAACTGAAAAGAAACAAAAGACGTGAAAGGGATTTGGAAATTAACTGTTTGTCCTCATTATTATTATTATTAGCATAATCAATATTACGGTTTATAAAACGCCAGTTTATTCCGTAGTACTTTACGTAAAAGGAATTTATCAGACGAGACAAGAATATTTTAACCGAAATAGGTAGCTATGATAGAGACATTAATATAGTCAAATTGTATGTATTAGGAAATCATAACAGATAGCAGTCGTAATTTCAAGATGTGATATGAAATAAACCACATAATAAAGAGATAACCACATCCCCTAAATTCAAATCTTTTATTGAAGTACAACCCAAGGAATGATAATTAGGGAGGGAAAAAGCAGGGTGGGAAAATACTCGCCTCCTGTCCTTAATAAAATTAAATTATAGGTACACTGCGCTAGCATAATCTACAATTTTATAACAGGACAGGAGGCTTCATATTTTGCATTTTTAACGCTATGGAACAACACAGGATGTGTGAAGAGTCCGAGGAAGTAGAACACCCTGAAATTCTCTTCTCGTGACCCGGCCAATGAACATCGGCGAAGGAAGATGCGTCGTGGATGTCTGAGACGCATCCATGACCCGAATGACCGTTAACCAAACGATCACCGCAACCATATGAGCAATGGTCAACGTGCCCACTCGGTAAGGTGGTGGCCATAACTGGTGTGAAAGGTATAGTATTCAAAGGGAGAGAGAGAGGCTGTCTCGATTGTGAGATTCCTCGAGGGTTAGTTGGAGTGAGTATCCAAATCCAAAGGTCAAACCCGTAGGAATAGAGAGACCCACAACTAAGACCCATAACCGAGTGTATTCCGATACCGGTTCTGGAGTGTATGACGCCTCGCAGCATACGAAAAGTCCTGTTGTGGAACGTGAGCCGCCAAAGTCTCCGATGGTATCTTGTGTGTTGTCTGTAAGATGGGAGACAGTGGAAGGGCAGTGGATAGCCCAGAATCGTGAGCCCCTTCGATTCTGCTGTAGTGGCGAGGTGCGTGTCACCCAGATCTCCATGATGCGATGGTGACCAAGGAGTCCCGTTGTCAGTTGTTGTCACAAAACCCAGTTCGTGATATAGGTAATCTCCTGAGGGGACCCTAGTCGTAGGGTAACCTTGCGTGAAATTGTAAATGTACTCCGATATTATTAGAGTCCGATACCAGACTCCGTCCAGGTGTTTTGTGTAGTCGGTTGACGAGATATTGTCCAACTGTAGGAGAATACAACTATCGGATCCATCCCAGGCTAGCTGTAGGTTGTTGGTAATTTCGACGCCGGCCGTCTCTTCTCCAGATCATGGTTCTCCGGTAGGGGTATGTGCAGCGAGCCTTCCAGCCCTAGAGACTGATTGTCGATTACGTGTGTAGTAAGTAAGTCTTGTAGTCTAGATAGGTGAGGTAGTGGATTCCCTTGTGGCAAAGGGCGCCATGACCGTTTATAAAAGTTTATTGGGTACCATGGGTCATACCTTAACGATAGACATGTGAATTGATTCGTTTGGTCCCGTCAATGAAAACAAAATGGACAAATGGGTCCCTGGTGTGACTATCCTGGACGGGTATGTGTCCGTCCAATTCAAATGATTGAACCCACCTAGGTGTGGGGAAGCTGTAGGACGGTGCCAGGATGGTAGTCTCCCGACTACTGTGAGCATAAAATGATCCCCGAGTTAATCAGTGATGTCTGGAGCGAATGCCCAGCGCTTCTTGGAAAATAAGTGTAGGTTTCCTCATATGTGAGATTTGTGGTCCTCCAGTACCCGTAGAGGGGTGGTACTGGAAGATGTGGACTTCGACCCCCAATGGTCAACCAGGTATCCAGATTAAGCATTAGTTCATGGAGCTAAGTTACCCTACTGTGTCATTCAGTCCAGGAGTATAGAGGAATCCTATGTCCTATCCTCCGGCCATCTGGAGTATTCTAGCCTCCCTACTCGAGTAGAGGTAGCTTCCTTATTTCATAAAAGGTAGGCCGCTGCCCATGGCTACACCATGAGAGCGTTGAAACCGGAGAAATGTAGGAGTATAGCTGTTTCTCAGTAATGTTCTGTTGTTGGGGTGAAGTGAGTGAGGGCGTGCGACCCGGAGTCGAACACGCAGTCTCCTTGTCCTAGGTTTTGTGGCTACAATTGTATGGATCGTGGATGAAGGCCTGGCAAACCCCATTTCGTCGATCTCTGTGTGCTGTCTGACCGTGCGGTGGTCAAATCTGTGGAGTCTCAGGAGATTTCCTTATTAGGTTCTTTGGATAACTTTCCGGCACATCGGGGTTCTGTTCCCAGGCTTGATGTAATTATTTGGAGGGTCCGTGATGGAATACTTGCACTTGTCCTTTGTGTATGGGTGCTTGGCCCGGGGCCTAGTAGCCCATGAATTCATAGGCAGATGGGGTACCATGGTTCACAGTCTCTGCAAGACCCTGACCCAGCATATTGGAGATTGTTGTCTGCATTGAGGTTGCCACTGCAATTAACCTAGGCTGAAAGTCTTGAGTGAGAGGTCGTCTGTTGACCTTTCCGTCTGTTGAGTATATATATCTATATATACGGTCTAGGTACATGTGTAAATGTGTTAGGACACCTAGAGCGCCTCCGGCCATAGTTCCATGTGGAATGCGCATCTGTGAGTGGGGTAATAACCCCAGTAGTAAAGGGGTTCATCCCAATAATAAGACGTTATAACACGTGTACACTATTTCACGTGAAAGATTGCATAATGCAAGCGTCTAGACGCCAAGGTCAGCTCCCAGGCCAATTCTCCCAAGTCAAGCATTCATCGACCTTTCCACCGCGACCATGATAAAAAGGCGCTCGTTTACTCACATCACAGCGGCACTGAGAGCAGCGGATGTACAGTACAAGTGGGTCTTCCCGACAAAATTGCTGGTAAAGCGTAATGGTGTGGATAACCCGATTCTCGACCCTGAATCTGGCAAGCGACAACTGTTGGAGTGGAACATTCCTATACCAGATGTCCCCTTACCAACTACAGAGGGCAGATCTGCAATCAAACTCCACAACGACTGGAAGAAACAACAGCGTTCCGCGAACACACAAGGACAAACTTAATGAGACCAGAACTCCTACTCGAGCGCTGACTACACGGTGCTCATGAGGGTCAGGTCGTATGCATAGACTATACTCACACAAATTCCCTTCTTTTGATGTATCTTGCCGGGCGACAAGCCTATTTGCACCCGTTGAGGGTGATACTAAGACCCTTAAGAATTACTTTAATAAGTGTTATTGTTAAAACCTTGCTGCCGATTCCAATACCCACCCCCAAAGTGGCTATCGAGTCGGAGCCACAAAAGGAACCATTATGTTTGACACTGCACCACAGGGGAGCAGTGAACGGGATATTGTACATAGTTGAATATTGGATCAGTTATTATATTATTTTATCCTTTTTTTTTCTTTATATGACAGGCCCCACGGACAGTATGTCCCATGTCCTTATCACCTCCTGGCACCACCATGTTAGTTCTACAATACCTACCAGCATGGAAACTAATGTAGGGGGGGCGTCCCACCCGCCTCCAAGAGACCACAAACTAGACCACTTACAAGATGGTACTTAAAATATGCTCCCTAAATGCTAAAGGGTTAAATTCCCCCCACAAACGCCGCCTAGCCTTACGTGAGGCAAAATCGTTAGGTGCCCACGTAATGTTCTTCCAAGAAACGCACTTCAAGTGGGGTAACAGGCCGAAATTTAATTCCCCACAGTACCCTATAGATTACCACTCATGCTATTCCGCAAAAAAAAGAGGAGTATCCATCCTTATTAGCAGAGAAGTCGCCTTCTCCTTAATACGCAAAATAGGGGATAAAAAGGGCAGGTATCTCATATTGCAGTGTTCCCTGAATAACAATGTTTATACCTTGATTAATGTATATGGGCCTAATGCTAAGCAAGGCGAATTTGCCGATGTACTGCTAGGATTGATGTCTGCACATACACTGGGGGAGGTGATCATTGGAGGTGACACAAACTTTTTATTAGACAGCGACCTAGACTCCTCAGGAGGTCTAAACCTGACCGCGCAAACACGAAAGAGCAGGTCCAAACTAACCACACTAATATGCAATAAACTGACATCACACAATCTTGTGGACCCATGGCGAGTTACCCATCCCACAGAGAGGGACTATACATGCCACACAGCAGCACATCACAGCTACTCGAGAATTGATAGATTTTTAATCTGCACTTCCTCCCTCATGAAAGTTGAACACACAGACATAGGTCTAATCACATGGTGATGCCCCTATCACATTACAACTCAGAGAACAATTCCCCAACGCAGGGAGGGGCAGCTGGAGACTCAATGAACAACTGCTTTCAGACCCTGACGTTGTTAACCAAATAACACAGGACCTGCAGTTTTACTTTAAGGAGAACAAAACTCCGGACTCCCCTCTACCCCAAATTTGGTTGGCACACAAAGCCTTCATAAGGGGGTGCTTCATTAAGCATGCCAGCTACGCCAAGAAGAAACGATTAGAGACATACACAGCCATACTGTCCGAATTAGCCTCTATAACACATGCTAACAAACACTCTCCCACAGCAGCCACCCATACTAAATTACTGCTCTTACAATCGCAGCTGCGGGATCTGGAACTAGCCAAAACGGCATTCCTCACACGCAGGTTTAAACACGTTTTTTTTGCTGCAGGCAACAAAGCGGGAGCACGACTGGCCGCTCAATTGAAACAGAGAACTGCTAACTCTAAGATTGCCTCCATCAAAAGTTCGAAGGGTGCCACTATTTTAGACCCACAAGGGATAGTAGATGAATTTGCCCATTATTATGAAAAACTATATAATTTAAAAGATGACCCACAGACGGCCTGCCCCTCTAAGGCCGAGATTGACACCTTCCTATCAGGAGTTGACCTCCCTACTTTGTCCGATACAGACACAGCCCAGCTTAACAAACCCTTTACAACAGAGGAGATCACCTTGGCGATCTCCACACTCCCACTGCACAAGTCACCGGGACCTGATGGCCTCCCTAATACACACTACCGTACCTTCCTCACCACCCTAACCCAACCTCTCCATGCACTGTTCAACCACTGCATGAAGGAAGGTGCAATGCCAGAAGAAGTTACATTAGCACATGTCTCCACGCTCCCCAAACCGGGCAAAACTAAAGATCACTGTAAAAACTTTAGGCCCATCTCACTACTCAACAGCGATGCCAAAATATATGCAAAACTGTTCAGTGAAAGATTGGCGCCACTGCTGCATAAACTAGTGCACAATGACCAGTCGGGATTTGTGAGAGGTCGACAAGGCTCTGATAATTTGAGGAAGGTGTTAAACATAGTGGCGGGGATGGAGAGAGAACGCCGAAAAGGCCTTCGATAGACTAAACTGGCAATATATGACACAGGTGCTAAGCAAATATCGGTTTCCTGAAGAGGTCATCAGGGGCATACTGGCACTGTACGCACAACCCAGTGCTAAGGTCTCCCATGGAGGCTTCCTATCGCGAACTTTTCACATTACGAATGGGACGCGCCAGGGGTGCCCTCTGTCCCCCCTGTTATACATCCTCTCCCTAGAACCCTTGGCTTGGGAAATAAGGCACCACCAGGCCATAACCGGTGTCGCACTGGGGGACAGGGACTATTGTCTGGCGATGTTCGCGGACGACATCTTTGTGGCACTTTCGAACCCAGAACGGTCCCTACCTCCTCTGCTAACATTATTGACGGACTACAGCAAAATCTCGTACTATCGCCTAAACACGGAAAAAACACAAGCCCTACCGATAAACTTGCCGGGACCAACCGTAGCGACCCTTAAAACCTCCTTTGAATTTGACTGGCGAACAACGTCCATAACATATTTAGGGGTTAAGATCGCCACTCCTATTAGTAACATAGTGAAACTTAATTACAAACCCCTCATACATATATGCACCACAGAGATACATAAATGGAAGAATGCAAAATTGGCCTGGTTAGGCCGAGTGAACGCATATAAGATGATGCTATTACCAAGGTTACTGTATATATTTTGCATGCTTACGATAGATATCCCAGCTGCAATCTATAAATCCTTACAAGCCATATGCAACTCCTACATTTGGGGAGGGAAGAAACCCAGGCTGCCCCTAGGTCTCTTACAACAGACAACAAAGATGGGGGGTATAGGCCTACCCAACATTGGACTCTACTACAAAGCCTCCATTCTAGCAACGAGCATACACCTACACGCGCAACAGGGAGTAACACAGTGGGTAGATATGGAACAAGACCAACTAAGGCACACCTCCATACTTAATTACTTGTGGACGCCGAGCACACTGAGAGGCCCTAAAATAAACCTATATCCTACCACAACCGCAACGATCAGAGTGTGGGACACCCTTATGTCTTCCCTTGGCTGGAAGAAACACTTCCACCCTGAAGCTCCCCTAACTGCACTTCATGCAGTGTGTAATGGACCGTTTCACTTACAAGAGGATAAAAACCCAGTTTAGGCGATAATCCCCTTTACAGATGCACAGGCAGCTACTGCAAACACCATTCTCCCGACTGGAGACACACGAACACTGGATCCGAGAAACCTTTTAAATTCTCCCAAGCATATGAATGCTGTAGACCATTGAATAGGAACCATACGAATAGGCTTGTACTCCTAGCAGTCAACTGGAACAGCATGCAATAAATCCTTCCCCCCAATAATGAGACGACACATCACTTTGAGGGTAAAACAGGAACTCTGGACTGGGACACCCAGCCTGGCTTTTATTACAAACAGGTACATACAGGACACTCCCAGGGGGAGGATGAAATTAACCAATCACATGGATGTACCTCCCACACATTTCCTCCCCTTAGATTAGCACTTAACATAATTATACCGTACACCCTTTTCCCCCATTCCTGGATGTACCCCAAATACATATGCTACACCTCTAAAACAGGTATCCCCTGGTAGCCCTTATTCAGGGGGACAACATATTCAAAAATCAGGTCATTCGGATGAATGGTTCGGGAGATATGAGGTTCCAAAGATTTGACCGACCGCATGGGTAAAGTATCCGAAAACAGTTCCATGCATTTTGGCCCTGCGGTCGGTCACAAACAAGTGAATGAAACAGACGAATTACTGGTGTTATAGAGACTAAGGGGGATTCGCATGAATCCCCTAGTTCGTGAGTTTCTTTCTACCGAACGGCGAGCCGTTCGGTAGTTTCCCCACGAAATCCTTGAAGTCTGGAGGTCTCAGCGGTGTTTGCCTAGTCGAGTGTCCGATTTCAGTTCCAGACACTCGACGGCAAAACACCGCTGTTCGGTAGTTTAAGATGGCCGCCGCCACGTGTTTCTTTCCCGAATGGCGGCCACCCAGAGGACAAAGAATACATTACATGGATTGCCAATTACCTGTTTGCAACATTGTTGCAAACGGTAATTGGAGGCACACTTATTCCTGGGTGGTCTGGTTGTTCGGTAGTTTCACTCAATATACTGAATGGAGTGATTCTACCGAACAGTCAGATGAATACTGCATATCTTTATCCCAGGTTAGCTCAACACATAAATACATACAGGATATTAAGCAGGGTTAAAGTACCATGTTCTACAGTCTTAAAGGTACAGTATCACAAAAGTCCCAATAAGTTCACGGATGGCCCTTAAAGGCCCAGTAGCAGTCATATAAATAATGACATGCCCAAATATAGTGTTTATAGAGCAATATGTCCAGGGCCGTAGTCGCAGGGCAGGAGGCTAGCAGCCAGGCCTCTCCAGTTCACAGTGGCGAAGCTGGTTCCGCCACATTTCTCCCCTTTGCCAATTAGACTAACAGGGTACCTGACCTTCTGCCGGTCAGTGCCCTGGTTAGTCCAGCAACCCACCCACAAAACAGAAATAACAGAGCAGCCCACCCCCACTAACCGGTTACTACATCTGGGTGAGGAAGAATTTTGTCCAAGTTCTGGTGTTTCACCACTGCTGGGTGGGAGACGGGTAGGCTGCCTTGGTGGGTTGCTGCGGGGGCAGAGACCAGCGGTACTCTGTCCGGTTGCCAGCACTACCACGGGAGTAGTCTGGTGGGCGCCTGGTTGCTGGAGACTGACTGTCTCCCCTTTAGGTGCCCAGCTCGACTGCCGGAGGGGGAGACCGACTGTCTCCCCTTTGGATCCATCACACTGAGGCTGGGGAACAGGACCGACCGTCCCTATCCCTTGTGCTGTAAGTGCAGAGACTACGGTCCCATCTGCACAGTTGTGGGGCTTACCATCTCCCCTTGGTGGGTTAGGCTGCCGTGGGATAGAGGGTATAACAAGCTCCTCTCTCTGTACGGGGAACTGCTGCTGGGGAGAGGGGTTAGCAGGCTCCTCTCCCTGCCACTCTCTCTGCTGGGGAAAAGGGAGACCAGCTGTTTCCCCTTTCCTTCCCTTGTCCTGCAGCTGGTGTGCGAGACTGACTGTCTCTGCTCCCTGCAGGACACACTGCCGCTGGGGAGGAAGGACGGCACCTTCAGCTCCCTGGGGTACACACTGCCGCTGGGGAGGGAGGACGCTGCTCTCCTCTCCCTTCACTTCACACTGCCTTCCTGGCACATCACTTTGCTGCTGGGGGGCAGGAACAACAACCTCTGCCCCCTGTAACTCAGCCTGCCGCTGGGGAGGAAGGACGACACCTTCATCTCCCTGGGGTACACACTGCCGCTGGGGATCTGGGCCTGCTGCCCACCATCCCGTTGGGCCCAGTGGAGAGAACTCGGTCCCATCTCCACCTGCCTGTTGTGGTTCCTCACAGGACCAAGCTTGTTGGATCCTCTGCGTCATTAGCAGCATGAGGTGTGCCTGTACATCGTCGTAGACCCGGGATGCCATCTGCTCCGCTCGGGCTGGTGAGAATAGAGCTATCCTTCTCCTATATTCCCTGATAAACTCGGATTTCTCCTCCTCCCTTGGAGGTGCTGTAGCAGCTGCGACTCTGTCTCCTTCCATTTTCCTGATTTCCTTTGTAGATAGGGTCGCTGTACGGATACTAGCGTTGCCCTCAATTTGTAATCCAGAAATGGTGTTGTCTGTAGCTGTCCCTCTGGTTGTAGGAACGATCCCGCCGCTTGCCACCAATTGTAACGGACCGTTTCACTTACAAGAGGATAAAACCCAGTTTAGGCGATAATCCCCTTTACAGATGCACAGGCAGCTACTGCAAACACCATTCTCCCGACTGGAGACACACGAACACTGGATCCGAGAAACCTTTTAAATTCTCCCAAGCATATGAATGCTGTAGACCATTGAATAGGAACCATACGAATAGGCTTGTACTCCTAGCAGTCAACTGGAACAGCATGCAATAAATCCTTCCCCCCAATAATGAGACGACACATCACTTTGAGGGTAAAACAGGAACTCTGGACTGGGACACCCAGCCTGGCTTTTATTACAAACAGGTACATACAGGACACTCCCAGGGGGAGGATGAAATTAACCAATCACATGGATGTACCTCCCACACATTTCCTCCCCTTAGATTAGCACTTAACATAATTATACCGTACACCCTTTTCCCCCATTCCTGGATGTACCCCAAATACATATGCTACACCTCTAAAACAGGTATCCCCTGGTAGCCCTTATTCAGGGGGACAACATATTCAAAAATCAGGTCATTCGGATGAATGGTTCGGGAGATATGAGGTTCCAAAGATTTGACCGACCGCATGGGTAAAGTATCCGAAAACAGTTCCATGCATTTTGGCCCTGCGGTCGGTCACAAACAAGTGAATGAAACAGACGAATTACTGGTGTTATAGAGACTAAGGGGGATTCGCATGAATCCCCTAGTTCGTGAGTTTCTTTCTACCGAACGGCGAGCCGTTCGGTAGTTTCCCCACGAAATCCTTGAAGTCTGGAGGTCTCAGCGGTGTTTGCCTAGTCGAGTGTCCGATTTCAGTTCCAGACACTCGACGGCAAAACACCGCTGTTCGGTAGTTTAAGATGGCCGCCGCCACGTGTTTCTTTCCCGAATGGCGGCCACCCAGAGGACAAAGAATACATTACATGGATTGCCAATTACCTGTTTGCAACATTGTTGCAAACGGTAATTGGAGGCACACTTATTCCTGGGTGGTCTGGTTGTTCGGTAGTTTCACTCAATATACTGAATGGAGTGATTCTACCGAACAGTCAGATGAATACTGCATATCTTTATCCCAGGTTAGCTCAACACATAAATACATACAGGATATTAAGCAGGGTTAAAGTACCATGTTCTACAGTCTTAAAGGTACAGTATCACAAAAGTCCCAATAAGTTCACGGATGGCCCTTAAAGGCCCAGTAGCAGTCATATAAATAATGACATGCCCAAATATAGTGTTTATAGAGCAATATGTCCAGGGCCGTAGTCGCAGGGCAGGAGGCTAGCAGCCAGGCCTCTCCAGTTCACAGTGGCGAAGCTGGTTCCGCCACATTTCTCCCCTTTGCCAATTAGACTAACAGGGTACCTGACCTTCTGCCGGTCAGTGCCCTGGTTAGTCCAGCAACCCACCCACAAAACAGAAATAACAGAGCAGCCCACCCCCACTAACCGGTTACTACATCTGGGTGAGGAAGAATTTTGTCCAAGTTCTGGTGTTTCACCACTGCTGGGTGGGAGACGGGTAGGCTGCCTTGGTGGGTTGCTGCGGGGGCAGAGACCAGCGGTACTCTGTCCGGTTGCCAGCACTACCACGGGAGTAGTCTGGTGGGCGCCTGGTTGCTGGAGACTGACTGTCTCCCCTTTAGGTGCCCAGCTCGACTGCCGGAGGGGGAGACCGACTGTCTCCCCTTTGGATCCATCACACTGAGGCTGGGGAACAGGACCGACCGTCCCTATCCCTTGTGCTGTAAGTGCAGAGACTACGGTCCCATCTGCACAGTTGTGGGGCTTACCATCTCCCCTTGGTGGGTTAGGCTGCCGTGGGATAGAGGGTATAACAAGCTCCTCTCTCTGTACGGGGAACTGCTGCTGGGGAGAGGGGTTAGCAGGCTCCTCTCCCTGCCACTCTCTCTGCTGGGGAAAAGGGAGACCAGCTGTTTCCCCTTTCCTTCCCTTGTCCTGCAGCTGGTGTGCGAGACTGACTGTCTCTGCTCCCTGCAGGACACACTGCCGCTGGGGAGGAAGGACGGCACCTTCAGCTCCCTGGGGTACACACTGCCGCTGGGGAGGGAGGACGCTGCTCTCCTCTCCCTTCACTTCACACTGCCTTCCTGGCACATCACTTTGCTGCTGGGGGGCAGGAACAACAACCTCTGCCCCCTGTAACTCAGCCTGCCGCTGGGGAGGAAGGACGACACCTTCATCTCCCTGGGGTACACACTGCCGCTGGGGATCTGGGCCTGCTGCCCACCATCCCGTTGGGCCCAGTGGAGAGAACTCGGTCCCATCTCCACCTGCCTGTTGTGGTTCCTCACAGGACCAAGCTTGTTGGATCCTCTGCGTCATTAGCAGCATGAGGTGTGCCTGTACATCGTCGTAGACCCGGGATGCCATCTGCTCCGCTCGGGCTGGTGAGAATAGAGCTATCCTTCTCCTATATTCCCTGATAAACTCGGATTTCTCCTCCTCCCTTGGAGGTGCTGTAGCAGCTGCGACTCTGTCTCCTTCCATTTTCCTGATTTCCTTTGTAGATAGGGTCGCTGTACGGATACTAGCGTTGCCCTCAATTTGTAATCCAGAAATGGTGTTGTCTGTAGCTGTCCCTCTGGTTGTAGGAACGATCCCGCCGCTTGCCACCAATTGTAACGGACCGTTTCACTTACAAGAGGATAAAACCCAGTTTAGGCGATAATCCCCTTTACAGATGCACAGGCAGCTACTGCAAACACCATTCTCCCGACTGGAGACACACGAACACTGGATCCGAGAAACCTTTTAAATTCTCCCAAGCATATGAATGCTGTAGACCATTGAATAGGAACCATACGAATAGGCTTGTACTCCTAGCAGTCAACTGGAACAGCATGCAATAAATCCTTCCCCCCAATAATGAGACGACACATCACTTTGAGGGTAAAACAGGAACTCTGGACTGGGACACCCAGCCTGGCTTTTATTACAAACAGGTACATACAGGACACTCCCAGGGGGAGGATGAAATTAACCAATCACATGGATGTACCTCCCACACATTTCCTCCCCTTAGATTAGCACTTAACATAATTATACCGTACACCCTTTTCCCCCATTCCTGGATGTACCCCAAATACATATGCTACACCTCTAAAACAGGTATCCCCTGGTAGCCCTTATTCAGGGGGACAACATATTCAAAAATCAGGTCATTCGGATGAATGGTTCGGGAGATATGAGGTTCCAAAGATTTGACCGACCGCATGGGTAAAGTATCCGAAAACAGTTCCATGCATTTTGGCCCTGCGGTCGGTCACAAACAAGTGAATGAAACAGACAAATTACTGGTGTTATAGAGACTAAGGGGGAATGAATCCCCTAGTTCGTGAGTTTCTTTCTACCGAACGGCGGGCCGTTCGGTAGTTTCCCCACGAAATCCTTGAAGTCTGGAGGTCTCAGCGGTGTTTGCCTAGTCGAGTGTCCGATTTCAGTTCCAGACACTCGACGGCAAAACACCGCTGTTCGGTAGTTTAAGATGGCCGCCGCCACGTGTTTCTTTCCCGAATGGCGGCCACCCAGAGGACAAAGAATACATTACATGGATTGCCAATTACCTGTTTGCAACATTGTTGCAAACGGTAATTGGAGGCACACTTATTCCTGGGTGGTCTGGTTGTTCGGTAGTTTCACTCAATATACTGAATGGAGTGATTCTACCGAACAGTCAGATGAATACTGCATATCTTTATCCCAGGTTAGCTCAACACATAAATACATACAGGATATTAAGCAGGGTTAAAGTACCATGTTCTACAGTCTTAAAGGTACAGTATCACAAAAGTCCCAATAAGTTCACGGATGGCCCTTAAAGGCCCAGTAGCAGTGATATAAATCATTACATGCCCAAATATAGTGTTTATAGAGCAATATGTCCAGGGCCGTAGTCGCAGGGCAGGAGGCTAGCAGCCAGGCCTCTCCAGTTCACAGTGGCGAAGCTGGTTCCGCCACACAGTGAATCCCACGATTCCACTAACCAGATGGTCACGATTAGGTATACACCATATCCAACAATTGTGTAAAGAACAAACAATCATGAGTTTCCCGGACATACAAAGTAAGTGGGGGGTTCTGGAGCAAGATATCTTCCCCTACCTACAACTAAAAAACACAATAAATAGACATGTCAAGGCCACGCCACCCACTAAGCCTATAAACGCAGTCACAGCACGACTTATACATCACAGGTGCTGGACAGCCCCGATGAAACCTAAGGCACTCTCACTTTGCTATAAGGCATGGCTTGAATTAGCACCACAAAAACCGCTGACATGCAAACAACACTGGGAATCGGAGGGAGGGGCAACCATAACAGATGAAGGGTGGATACTGGCTCTAAATGGGATCAAAAAATGGACCAAGTGTTACTCACATATTGAAGCACATCGCAAACTACTTTATAGGTGGTATATGACTCCCGTTAGATTACACAGAATTTACCCAGACGTCTCACCCAAGTGTTGGAGATGTGGAGTGGAAGACGGAACCCTACCACATATTTGGTGGCAATGTAAGGGGATACAACCTCTCTGGGGAGATGTTCAGAATCTACTGACTGATCTCAGGATTAGAGATTTCCCCATGAATGTAGCGACTTGCTTACTCCTGCTGTTCCCCAAAACAACACAACAAAACCACATACAACTGATAACAATAGTTCTAATGGCCGCTAGAAATCTAATAGCATTAAATTGGAAAACGACTAGCTGCCCAGCCATTCAACAATTGACAGACAAAGACAGAGACAGAGACACAGGGGGGGGGGGGAGGGACCAGGGGGAACAGGGAGGACATGAGAGCCCGTGGGCACATGAACAGTGACCTATATAGACACGACAGGAACGGAATACACAGATAATAATAAATCCGAACTACCGTGGTTTGCCTACATACGTTTGTGTATATACCTTTGTTGAGTTAATTTAAGTTGTTACCATAAACTTCCCTGAAGGAAATACTGTAAACCTGCTACGTCAAAATGTTGACTAGTACATGGAAACAGCTGTTATTACAGTGCACCCTTAGAGTATGATTGTTTATCTTGAAACCCACTGAACTCTTGTTTGTATATTTTATGAAGCAACTATGTACTGGATTTATACTCTTGAAAAACCTTCAATAAAAAATAAATATAAAAAAAAAAAAAGCAGTAACTCTGGATGCGTTTCACGCCTGTCCCGATGCTTTATCAACATTTTAGATACATTGTACATCCTGCAGGTATAATATCCAGAGGTAATATACTCCTATTATTAAAGCTTATACAAATACTATTTATGGACAATTTGTCTAGATATCATCTGTTAATGTAATGGAAATCAAAAAAGGAACTGTGTGGCCTGATGAAAACCATTTTCCAGTCTCGTCAACTGCATTATTATCGGCTATATATTAATAGGTCTTGTAATAAATGGTGTATAACAAATATTACAAATTTCGTGCGCCCTTTCAGGCATACATTATGTTTCACTCAATGAAGCAGGACAATGAAGTATCAATGGTACATTTGCTATACTGTTAATATGAGCTAAATTCGTACTGCATTTATGGTACAACTGAATTTGATACCATAGTTTGTCTGCAAATTGAGTTTAACCCCTTAAGGACACATGACATGTGTGACATGTCATGATTCCCTTTTATTCCAGAAGTTTGATCCTTAAGGGGTTAAATATATAAGCCATCTACTTTAGGTGATATTTAACCTTTTATTATTTACGTCCTTTATTTTGCTTTAAAGGTATGTTTCTACTTTCTTTGAGAATAAGTTTTGTTTTTGGGTTTTTTTCAACAAAATGCAATAACAGTGTATTTGAAAAAAATATTTATAGGACACAAATTGGCCTTTACTTAGGTAGAGTAAGTTCTAAGGTGGACCTGCACTATTGTTTCTAGGTATATGCAGTTTGGCATACCATCACTTACGGAGAAGGATCCTTCAAAGCATTTCACATAATTACTCTTCCTGTTATATGCAAATCAGCACAGAATATTATACTCTCACAAACAGATCACACTTTGTTAACCTCCATTCCTAAGGATGTCTGTTGGAGTTTGCGAAACAAGATGTCTAAACGATTTACACTAAGGTTTTAGCTAGCAAGTTAGGTACAGAATTATCTGACTTGGTGCATTCAGACCAGGTGGGCTTCATACCATGGATACATCTGTGGATAATATTAGCACCTGGGAGTGATTCACTGTGACTAATCCTTTGTTATGTACCCATCAATCCTTCCGTGTTTATGATTCGGGCGTGATTCAATGTGACTAATCCTTTGTTATGTACCCATCAATCCTTCCGTGTTTGTGATTCTTAAACTTTCTCAAGGCTCCTGTCCTGGGTTTCATCTCTCCTATATGCATATTGATTCCTGACATCTGTTTCAGTTACTGACAGTCACATCACCTCAATAATCACCTCATTCCTAATTACATTAACTTCAGACACATAGGGTTTTATGTCTCCTATCATATCAATCCCAGCCACTTAGTGTTAATTCTCACCTCCTCCCCTCCAAACAAGGACGTCTAGTAGTAGAGCTGTCATTTGAGAGCTGGTACATAGATCCCTATGTACTGTGTATAAAGTGGAGGAATAGAGGGAATGTTGAAATAATGACATCATATCACCACTCACTCTCTCTAAGACCCTCTAATACCCATCTTTGGAGGACAGCAGTGACTGGCTTATGTCTACTACAACTGAGGGAGTGACTGAACAGGCTAGCATACTGTGGAGCTGCAGACAGGACATTTGTGTAAGCCCACCACAGCGTGCTTGTCCGTGCACCAGATTAGTGAAACCTCTCTTAACATGCTTGGCTGATGAGAGGCCTACAGCAGTCACCTATTTGGTCTAATGCTGGGAACCCCTCTGGCTAGAAGAATTTCTATATTTCTATGTTTTAAATAAATCCAATTAAAAATATAACCCCTCATCTGTAAATTGTTTCTCAATATACCAGGCTATACACCAAGAATTGATAGACAGATGAATAACGGGAGAACCCTCCCATATTCCATTCATAACAATAACAGTATGTACTGTTGATAGTGACGCTATTCCTTTGACAAGCAACTGATAAACCTTTTACTGCTAATGTACTGGCAATGAATGGAGAGACTTTGAGTTATGTTCAGTGTATACCAGTTCCCATAGTGTTGTTTTTTCCGATGTCTAGCTTTTGTTCCCTGAAGAATAGTGTGTGTGTTTACATTCCTGAATTACTATAATTCAAATGAACAGAATGCACAGCAGAGACCCTGTCCTATTCATAATTTTATATGAACACAATACTACTCTACCTGGCTCTGCTTCTGTATTGTAATCTTTTTGGTAATTACCTAAGTTCCTGATAAATCCATCAAATAATCAAATACATTTAGTTACCAGATGCATGCATACAGACTTACATAACAAGCTATTCCTACTAAGGTCAACTCCTTAATCCTGGTGCCTACTATATACTGTGTGAAACCTACAAGATGCTTCATAAAAGCCTGTTTTACTTATTTTACTATAAATATGTATTGTGTTACTGGAAAAAAAACAAAAACTAATTTGTCACAATCCTTTCAAGGTTTCCCTGTAAATTAGCTCCCAAATGACACCTTTTAGACTGCAACAGAATCCAGTATCTATTGGTTACATAGATACATAGCTGAAAAGAGACTTGTGTCCATCAAGTTCAGCCTTCCTCACATTTGTTTTTTGCTGTTGATACAAAAAAACAAACAAAAAAAAAACCGTTTGAAGCACTTCCAATTTTGCAACAAACTAGGAAACAAATTCCTTCTTGACCCCAGAATGGCAGTCGAATTTATCCTTGGATCAAGAAGCTATTACCCTACATTGAAAAATTATATCCTTGAATATTCTGTTTTTGCAAGTATGCATCTAGTTACTGTTTGAACATCTGTATGGACTCTGATAAAACCACTTCTTCAGGCTGAGACTTCCACATCCTTATTGTTCTTACAGTAAAAAAAACTTTTCTTTGCCTTAGACAAAATCTTCTTTCTTCCAGTCTAAATGCATGACCTTGTGTCCTATGTAAAGTTTGGTTTGTGAATAGATTTCAACACAATGGTTTGTATTGAGCCCGAATATATATTTGTATAATGTTATCATATCCCCTCTCAGGCGACGTTTTTCGAAACTAAAGAGGTTTAAATTTGTTAACCTTTCTTCATCGCTGATATGTTTCATTCCTATTATTAATTTTGTAGCCCGCCTCTGCACTTATTCTAGTGCCATAACATCCTTCTTTAGAACAGGTGCCTAAAATTGCACAGCATATTCAATATGTGGTCTTACCAGCGATTTATAAAGAGACAAAATGATATTCTCATCCTGAGAATGAATGCCCTTTTTCATGCATGACAATACCTTACTGGCCTTAGCCACTGCTGATTGACATTGCACATTGTTGCATAGTTTGTTGTCTATAACAATTCCCAAGTCCGTTTCGTGTGTTGTTATCCCTAATTCGCTTCCATTAAGGGTATACGTTGTTTGTGCATTCTGTACGCAGAAGTGCATAACTCTGCATTTTTCAACATTAAATTTAATCTGTCATTTGAGTGCCCAGTTCCCAAGTCTATCTAAATCCCTCTGCAGCTTGCTGGTTGGAGGTAAAAACACAACAAATTATATTCTTTGCTAAATGGCTTTTGTTGATTAAGACATTCAAGGTACATTGATTAGCCACTGACAGCCACTAGAGGTGTTTACCCTGTGAGAATCAAGTCAGTCTCGGTTCTCAATCAAATTGATTGGCACAGTACGCATTTTGCTGCTCACTAGCACTGGCTAGTAAATGCTTCACTATAAAAATGAATGATCTCATCCAAGGAGGCAGGACAGAGAACAGCACAGTGATTAAAGGACCACTCTAGGCACCCAGACCACTTCAGCTTAATAAAGTGGTCTGGGAGCCTGGTCCCTCTAGGATTAACCCTTTGTTTTATAAACATAGCAGTTTCAGAGAAACTGCTATGTTTATACTGAGGTTTAATCCAGCCTCCAGAGCATCTAGTGGCTGTCTCATTGACAGCCGCTAGAGGCGCTTGCGTGCTTCTCACTGTGAAAATCACAGTGAGAAGACGCCAGCGTCCATAGGAAAGCATTGATAATGCTTTCCTATGAGACCGGCTGAATGCGCATTCAGCTCCTGCCGCGCATGCGCATTCAGCCGATGACGTCTCGAGGAAGGAGGAGAGGAGGAGGAAAGCTCCCCGCCCGTTGTGAAACAATGTAACTAGGCACTAAGATACTACTGTGTTAGGCATGCATGTTTGTATTCCTAATGCTATAGTGTTTCCTTAAGACATTTATGTAAAAAACTACAGAATAAAAAGAAAGAAAAAGTATTACTAATTCTTAAGAACTTCACTTCCAGAATCGAGTATAAACATAATGTTGCCCTCACCTCTGCCTTAGATGCTGCAGCCCTGCTCCAAGCACACACCTCATGGAGGGCACGCCTCCAACCATGGCACACTAAGTCAACCCGCTACCTGCAGAGATGCTCCCGTTCAGCTGAACGTTGCTGGACGAAGTCTCACAACTTGTCAAACTTTTTGCATTATAAATTTGTCTTGCATTCATACAGTGCAGCTCTCACCCTTGCTAAACAGTCTTACTTTTCCTCTCTCATTAGTTCATGCTCCCGCAATCCAAGGCATCTCTTTAATACCTTTAACTCTCTTGTTCGCCCTGCTGTGTCCACCACCCAAACTAATATTTTAGCTGATAGCTTTGCATGTTACTTTACTGACAAGATTAGACAGTTAAGGAATTAATTCTCCCCCCTTCACACCTCTGTCTCAACCTCACTTGGACCGTGCCATCCCTAACCTCCAAGCATTCTCTCCAGGTACTGAACAGGAGATGACTGTGCTTCTGTTTTTCTCTTGTCCCACCATATGTCCACTTAATCCCATCCCATCTCACCTCATCAGACCTCTTGCCCCTTGTCTTGTGCCATCCTTAATGCACATATTCAACTGCACTCTTTCTTCTGGTGTTGTCCCTGCTCCCCTTAAGCATGCTGTTGTACCCGTCCTAAAAAAGTCATTGACCTAGCTTCGTCTTCCAACTATCGTCCCATATCCCTGCTCCCTTTACCCTCAAAGCTTCTGGAAAGACTTGTTATTACCCATCTGACTTGCTTCCTCAATTCTAATTCTCTCCTCGACCCTCTTAAGTCTTGATTACTATCACCTGTACCACTGTGTTTTATACCCCTCCTCCTATAGACTGTAAGCTCATTTGCGCAGGATCCTCTTCAACCTATTGCTCCTGTAAGTTTTTGTAATTGTCTCATTCATTGTTAAATCTCTCCCTCCTATAATATTGTAAAGGGCTATGGAATTTGTTGGCGCTATATAAATGCCAAAAATAATAATAAAAATTATTTTCACTTTGCAGAATAAAATTGAATCAATAAAGCTTCATCATTCTCATGTATATGCTATGAATGATAACCATCCTGTAGAGGAATGGATTTCTCTGCCACTGGTCACTAATTTAATGCTTACAAGTTTACTGAAATTGTCAGCTCCCCACTCCTTCCAAAGATTACATAAAGTTTCTATGGGGAAAGTCATTCCTATAGCCAGGAAAGGGGGAGAAGTGAATGGACTGTTAGCTTTATAATAGCATTTAAGTGAATGATAAAGATAGCAAAAATCGTTTTAAATAACGTTATTCTAGAAATATGTGATTTACCTGTATTTACTTGATGTGGGCATTATGCTCAAATGCAGAGATTTCCCCTTTTATGAGGTTTGCCTTTGTAATAGGATTTTGCGATACTTTGCGAACAGAAAGGCGATTGCAACAAAAGTAAAACTTTCAGCTTGTACACTATCAGTAACGTGCATGAGTGTAGAAAGTATGCATCCATAACTCAACAACAACAATGGGCATACACAACTAACATCCTTGCAAACCAAATAATTTATTTATTGCAAACAAATAGTGTTTGCAAAATATTGCCATTTCGGTTTAACCCCTTAAGGATCAAACTTCTGGAATAAAAGGGAATCATGGCATGTCACACATGTCATGTGTCCTTAAGGGGTTAAAGTTGGACCAAGCGTTAAGCTATTTCTCATTTTGATTCATTCATTGACCTAGTGACATCCGAGAGATCAGTAGCCTAGGGTAGCAAATTGTCGGATCTCCAATTCCCTGGGCAGTGGAAGAAATTATAATTTGTGTCACCGGCCTCATGAATATTGTATATCTGTTAGATTACTGCCGCTTTACCAACTGTATGTTCATGAAATTTGTATTTTACTGAAACATTACAAAGGACTACAAAACATTTTGACTTTACTAATTGTAAAAATACTTTATTCATTTTTGTTCATCGAGCAACACTCCTCACGTTTTAATATTGTTAGCTAATAATTTTAATAATTTGTATCGTCCAGCTAGGGCAACATCGAGTAAATAGCCTTGCTTTGAGAACAGCACTACTGCGTCTAAGAATATTTCTTTATAATGATTATTGTAGTAATAATAATAACTACGAACAGCAGGTGTTTTGTTTTACAATGTATTTATTTTTTGTTACAGCACAAAGTTCTAACGGCTCTGCGGAAGGTTTAAGAAATCTGCGGGGGTGCGAATATCTCCCGTGGTGCAAACAATGCTTACTTTCCTAAATAACACTTATCATTGGTAGGTGGTTGATTTAACGAACAAAGTTATTTTTGCTCACAAAGGCAAGGAATTTATTTTAAAAAATGAAGAGTTTTCACATTTTAGTAAACATTTTAAATACTAGGTGCCTTAGGAATTACCATGATTAGATGAATAGAGTTTTAGCTGCTTACAGTTTCATATGTTGGAACTAAATCCTTTTTCATTATAAATATTACATGATGGTCTTTGGCTTTCTACCCAAGTTAAATCTCCTGGAAGTCTTCACTTTATATTTAAGTACTGGCTGCCATGTGACTGTGGTCTAGGGTAACGTATGATGTGGTTGGCATTTTTCTCATATATAATTTTGTTTTTTTCTGTTGGTTTTCTGACATGTTATGAAAGGGTATCCATCAATCTAAGCACTGTTGTTAAAGAAGGAATGAAGAGTGTAATCAATAAACCACACGTTATACTACAAGTCTCTTTAGTAAATATTTTCTTTATAGCAGGTGTGGGTCGTAACCAGGATTCTAAATACTGTGAACTACACCTCCCATGATGCTCTACTAGCCTACTGACTGACATCTGCAATTTCAGATGATGGTTAGTGCTGCTATAGACTCAGGAAAAGAATATTTAATTATTGGCTCTGTGCTTAAGTAATGACCCCTTATGCAAATATATTGTTTGAAATTGCTATTTATTAAGAAATTGGAAAAATATCTTCAAAGATTGGAAGCACTGGCATTCCAATTATGCATACAGCGTGTCAAATTAATAACAATTATAGTTGCATTCTTTGAGAGAATGTATTTATCCTCGTTTAAAAAATATGCAAGATTATTTTTTGCAATATGATTTTTGTTAACAGTTGAATAAACCTGTAATATAGGTTTTAATCGATACATCATATAGTCTTGCAAAAGGTTGCTCTCTACTTCTATAGCTAACATTCTGTTACACAGGTTTTATTTAAAGCTTTGTGCTGTGACATACATTACACAGTTGTGCGGGCGATAACACATTATGACTATTGTGCTTAGTCCATTTAATTTTTAAATCAATAAGCAGCCCTTAACATTGATTTTTACTGAAGTCGGAATTTACTCAAATTGCACAAACTATATAAAAAGAAAATTCGATTAAAACTGCACACTTTTTCAAGTAGTTCTGGTGCCCTCTACTGCATAATTGTAAAATGCAAGAACGCATTCAGAGTTTTTCATTTTAAATACAACATAGTCATAACTGTAAAAGTGTTTGTGACATTCCTAAAACATTTGGATGCAAAAAATCTTAACTTTACTAGACAAATCAATCTCCAGTCATAACCAGATACAGAAATTCACAAATTTAATTTCTCTTCAAGTTATTCTGAAATGTAATTCAGAACTGAATGCTCGAACTAGGATTTGCAGTTTGTAAGGTCTGAATTTAGTCATACAGACATTTTTCACTTCTATATAATTCATTGAGCTCATTGATACATCACTGATACATGGCATTTAGTGTGTGGTGGTGACAGTATATTGTTGAAAGGTAAATAAATATATTTAACCCCTTAAGGACGGACGACGGTTCAGGACCGTCATCGACATTTTTCCATTGCCGACCGAGGACGGTCCTGAACCGTCCTAACTTTAATATTTACTTACCCGATCGCCGTCGTTCCCCCGGAGGCGATCGGCGGTGCTCCCGTTGTGGGGAGACTGCCTGCAGCCCAGACAGTCTCCCCATGGCGGATTAGGACCCCTGTGGCCATGTGATCGCTCAAAAGGGCGACCACATGGTCACAATAGGTGTCCATGTGTCTGCCTGCAGGGGGACTGTCTGTGCTGACAGGCAGTCTCCCTGCATGTGTTAAATCATAAAAAAAAAATTTAAGTTAAAGTTAATAAAAAAAAATATTATTATATATGTGTATATATATATGATATATAGACATATATTATACCTATATAATATATGTCTATATATCATATATATAATGTCATGCTAAGTGTATTTTTATATTAATATGTACATATATTAATATAAAAATACACTTATAATTAAATTACACATGTATATATATAATATATATATAATAACTATATATATTGTATATATATTTTATTATAAAATACAAATAATAAGTAATTTAAATTAAATTAAACATGTAAAAATAATAATAAAAATGTTAAGAAAAATTATATATCTATACGAAATTTTATTCTGTATTTTGATATTAATATATATATATTTATATCAAAATACACTTAGAATGAAATTGTATATATATCTATGTATATATAAATAAATAAAAAGAATACGAACTATTCATATGTCCATATACAAAATTACATAAATAATTATATAAATATACACGTAGACTTCAAATATATAAATATGCATATATATTTAAATTCTACGTGCGTATTTATGTAATATTTTTACATAATTAAGTTATTTTATTGATTGCAATTTAAGGGACCTGCCTGCCAACCCAGGCCGAAAGTCCAGAGAATTTAATTTGCTATCACTGTATTTTACCCTGTAACGTTCTACGACACCCTAAAACCTGTACATGGGGGGTACTGTTTTACTCGGGAGACTTCGCTGAACACAAATATTAGTGATTCAAAACAGTAAAACATATCACAGCGATGATATTGTCAGTGAAAGTGACTTTTTTTTGCATTTTCCACACACAAACAGCACTTTTACTGATGATATAATTGTTGTGATACATTTTCCAGTTTTGAAACACTAATATTTGTGTTCAGCAAAGTCTCCTGAGTATAACAGTACCCCCCATGTACAGGTTTTATAGCGTTTTTGAAAGTTACAGGGTGAAATATATGGGTCAAATATTTTTACATTGAAAATGGGCAGGTTGGTTACGTTGCCTTTGAGAGCGTATGGTAGCCCAGGAATGAGAATTACCCCCATGATGGCATACCATTTGCAAAAGAAGACAACCCAAGGTATTGCAAATGGGGTATGTCCAGTCTTTTTTAGTAACCACTTAGTCACAAACACTGGCCAAAATTAGCGTTCAATTTAGTTTTTTACTTTTTTCACACACAAACAAATATGAACGCTAACTTTGGCCATTGTTTGCGACTAACTGGCTACTAAAAAAGTCTGGACATACCCCATATTGAATACCCTGGGTTGTCTACTTTAAAAAAAAATATGTACATGTGGGGTGTTATTCAGCGATTTATGACAGATAATAGTGTTACAATGTCACTATTGATACATTTTAAAAATGTATGTTTTGAAACCGCAATATCCTACTTGTACTTATAGCCCTATAACATGCAAAAAAATAGCAAAAAGCATGTAAACACTGGGTATTTTTAAACTCAGGACAAAATGTTGAATCTATTTAGCAGTTTTTTTAATTCGCTTTTGTAGATGAGTAAAAGATTTTTCACATAAAAGTCAAAAAACATGTATTTTGTTCAATTTTTCATCATATTTTTTCATTTTTTTTTAAATTAAATTACATGAGATTATATAAATAATGGTATGTAAAGAAAGCCCCTTTTGTCCTGAAAAAAAACAATATATAATTTGTATGGGAACAGTAAATGAGAGAGCGGAAAATTACAGCTAAACACAAACACCACAAAAGTGTAAAAAGATGCCTGGTCGCAAATGTACAACATCGCAAAAACAGTCCGGTCCTTAACCCCTTCAGGACCGGCCTGTTTTTGCGATGTTTGTACGTTAAGGACCAGAGCAGTTTTAACACTTTTGTGGTGTTTGTGTTTAGCTGTCATTTTCCGCTCTCTCATTTACGGTTCCCATACAAGTTATATATTCTTTTTTTCACGACAAGAAGGGCTTTCTTTACATACCAGTATTTATATTATGTCATATATTGTATTTAAAAAAAATAATAAAATATGGTGAAAAATAAAAAAAAAACATGTTTTTGGACTTTTACTTGAAAAATCTTTTACTTATCTACAAAAGCTAATGAAAAAAACTGCTAAATAGATTCAACATTTTGTCCCGAGTGTAAAAACACCCAGTGTTTACATGCTTTATTGCTTTTTTTTGCAAGTTATAGGCCTATAAATACAAGTAGGAAATTGCTGTTTCAATATATATATATTTTAAATGTATCAATAGTGACATTGTTACACCGTTATCTGTCATAAATCCCCGAAACACACCTAACATGTACATATTTTTTAAAGTAGACAACCCAGGGTATTCAAAATGGGGTATGTCCAGTCTTTTTTAGTAGCCACCTAGTCACAAACACTGGCCAAAGTTAGCATTTATATTTGTTTGTGTGTTAAAAATGCAAAAAACGCTAACTTTGGCCGGTGTTTGTGACTAAGTGGCTACTAAAAAAGGCTGAACATACCCCATTTGCAATACCTTGGGTTGTCTTCTTTTGCAAATGGTATGCCATCATGGGGCTAATTCTCATTCCTTGGCTACCATACGCTCTCAAAGGCAACCTAACCAATCTGACAAATTTCAATAAAAAAAAAAAAAGTAAAATCAAGCCTTATATTTGACCCTGTAACTTTCACAAACACTATAAAACCTCTACATGTGGGGTACTGTTATACTCAGGAGACTTCGCTGAACACAAATATTAGTGTATCAGAACAGTAAAATATATCACAGCAATAATATCCTCAGTGAAAGAGCTGTTTGTGTGTGAAAAATGCAAAAAACTTCACTTTCACTGACAATATCATCGCTGTGATATGTTTTACTGTTTTGAAACACTAATATTTGTGTTCAGCGAAGTCTCCCGAGTAAAACAGTACCCCCATGTACAGGATTTAGGGTGTCATAGAAAGTTACAGGGTTAAGCACAGTGCTAGCAAATTAAATTATCTGGACTTTTGGCCTGGGTTGGCAGGCAGGTCCCTCAAATTGCAATCATTAAAATTACTTAATTAGGTAAAAATATTACATAAATATGCACGTAGAATTTTAATATATATACATATTTATATATTTGACGTCTACGTGTATATTTATGAAATTATTAATGTAATTTTGTATGTGGACATATGTATATTTCGTATTATTTTTATTTATTTATTTATACATAGATATATATATCATTACATTCTAAGTGTATTTTGATATAAATATATATATATATCAATATCAAAATACTGTTAGAATAAAATTGAATATATATATATAATTTTTTTTTTATTATTAAAAATTATTTTTATTTTTTTGTTATTTATTTTTATTAACATATTATTTGTATTTTATAATAATATATATATACCATATATATAGTTATTATATATATTGTATATATTCGTGTGTAATTTAAATATAAGTGTATTTTTATATTAATATACGTATATATAAATATAAAAATACACTTAGTGTGACATTATATATATTATATATATACATATATTATATATAGGTATATATAGATATAATACATGTATATATATCATATATATATATACACATATTTTTTTTTTTTACACTGATTTCTTTTTTTTTAACTTTATTTTATGATTTTTTACTTGCAGGGAGACTGCCTGTCAGCACAGACAGTCCCCCTGCAGGCAGATACAAAGACCCCTATTGCGGTCATGTGATCGAGTGATCACATGGCCGTGGGGTCCTGATCTGCCGAGGGGGGACTGCCCGGGCAGACAGGCAGTCCCCCTGGACCGGGAGGAGAGCTGATCGCCGCCGTGGGACCGACGGCGATCAGGTAAGTTGCCCAAAACCGTTATGACGGTTCAGGACCGTCAGCGGTCCAAACGCACGTTTTACCGCTGACGGTCCTGAACCGTCAGCGGTCCTTAAGGGGTTAAGGGGTTAAATAAATGGAGGAGTGACAGCTAATAACAGAAAACTACCCACACACTGTGTTATTAAACCTTTTTTATGGTACAAGTGATTAAGAGGGTACACCTTATGCTGTTCCTCCTTGATTAATAGGCTGTCAAGGGAGTCCCGTTTGTATTTATTTATTATTACAAATTATATTTTTATAGCTGCTTATACAACCAGTGGCCATGTACAGCTGATTTTCATAATTGCAAAAAGTAGATGAATTTATTTTGGGAAGGTATCTCCATCTTGAACAGATCAGAGTTAAAGTAAAAAGTAGAAATTATATGCAGCACAAAGCAGTTCGATTAATTCAATAAGGTTCCAAAAAAAAAAAAACAACCTTTTTAATTTTACAAAAAGTGCAAATTTTAATAAAAATTGGCACTTTCATAAATTAACGTTGATATACCCCATGGCTGTCAGTCAGACAACCGGTCCTGTTACTTACTAGTTTATTTAGCTCAGTGGCGATAAATTCAAGAGGCAGCAATTGACCAGAGCACCTGCCTTGCAAAGACTTCTCATTGAGCTGCATTGGGAAATCTGTGATTGGACAGCCACAGAAAGTCTGGGCGGGCTTAGAAGGGGAGGTCTTGCAAAGGCAGCAGACAAGAGATCTGCAGATTTTGAAAGCTGTTTTAGATATACTTCTAATAAACAAAACCATAAATAAATAATATATGCATGCATTGTTTCATTGCAGGTCCAGAAAAACACAGTGGTTCTGGGAACCCTAATACCATCACATTTACTCTACCTTTTTTTTTTTTTTTGCAGTGCATAAGGTGTTACAGCTTTACACGGGGTACCCCAAAGGCAATCCTCGTGTTGGTCAGACAATAGGTACAATGGGGTATACGTTTGTATGTGCACATTTTTTTTTTTTGTGATGGTCTCGTTCTGACAAAAGGATATTACAGCATTATTTAGTCGATTAATTACATAGAGGTGTAAGTTATGCAGGTATGCTATACAAGTCATATACGGTTACTTAAACAGGTAGTTGCGTTACACATGCGTAGGCCCTGTGTTTTGCGTGCTGATGTTTGTCCAAGATTGCTCCTAGGTTACTCACCCGGGGAGGCAGGGTGCATGATTTAATTACAGGCAGCGCGTGGGGGCACATGGTAGACAAAATGGCCTGAAACATAGCTGTTGTAAGCGATGTGTGAGTGCAGACTGAATAGTGGTTACTGCAATGGTAATGTGTGTTGGCATGGTATGTGTTGCAGTGTGTGAGGTGTAAGCAGTATGCTGTGGTCAGAGGTGCAGCATGTACATGTTACATGTGTTAAAGCCAGGCAGCTATCATACTAATTATAGGATTATATCACCCAGTCCGTTCTAGAGTTCGTGTAGCGGCACACGCGTCACTGACATGGCGTGTCCGATGCTTCATGGGTGGCAGTGTGTATATAATCCGCCAGTGTTGGTTTCGGCCCGTCAGCGCGACCCGGTGTTAGTCTCCTTGTAGGCTGAGGTTCCTCTCCAGATGCGTCGCCCGGGCTTGCTGCTGTTAGGAGTTGAGAGGAGCGGTCTCCCAGGTCGGCATTGGGGGTTGTTTTTCTGGCGTGTGGCTCCCAGCGGTTGACGGCAGAATCATGGGTATGGAGTTGAGTCTCTGCAGGTTGGTGACTCCGTCTCTCCGTTACCGGTAAGCCTCTGCTGCTGCCTGTCTACCAATGGATTGTGGCTCTGACGGGTGAGCTGTCGCTTGGCGAGCTGATGGAGGGTGAAGCCGCCGTCTGTTCAGGCTTCCTGAGCCCGTGCTTGTTCGTTGCCCTCGGTGCACGTGGCAGTCGCCATCTTGTGCGGTGCGGTCGGGCCCTTAACCCCTTAAGGACACATGACATGTATGACATGTCATTATTCCCTTTTATTCCAGAAGTTTGGTCCTTAAGGGGTTAAGCGTGTCTATGGCGCCTGTGTGTTCCGGCTGCCATGCCTCCAGGTGGGGACCGGGATCACCCCCCCGGTCCATAGGGGGGGGGACCAGGGCCGGATCCGCTCTAATTCGAGCCCCAGGCTGGGCGCTGTGAGGCAGGATAGCGGAGCGTCGGCCGCCCGCTCCACTCACCGCCGAAGAAGGCCGGGGTATCGCAGTCCTCTCCTCCAGGGGACTGTAGCTTAACAAGCCAGCCTCTCCCTGGCTCCAGCAGGCCCTCAGCTTTGGGCAGTCTTGTGGTCGGTCGTTCCTTGGGCAAAATTTGATTTTTCCGGCGTATTTGGATTTGAAGCAGCAGGAGCTCCTTCTGCTTGCGACCGGCCATCTCGGGGGTCCGGCCCCGCCCCCTACTCTACCTTTTATATTGCTCAGAATATGACAAAAAGCCAATAGGTGAAATATAGCTGCCTGTGGAAGAACACACAATTTACATTGTTATATAAGGACCTCTTTAAAAATGAGCCACAATTCATTAAGTGAACTCTTACTAGATTGCTCCTGGCTGGGTCCTCTGACATACAGTGCAGGTTTGTCTGCAATCAGAACAGAGCAGCTCAAACAAAAAATGTTAAGTGGTTGCGTTGGAAAACTCCCCTCTGCCATTTAGTTAATGAGGATTAATATATTGTCGCTCATTGCTAAATAAACCTCACATATTGCCAAGAAAGCCGACAGCTGCCATCAGCAGTTTTGTGTTTCAAATGGATCTGCAGTCTGCTCAAGGCTCCATAGAAATTCATATCAGTACTTGCCAGCTTTGGTAAACAACACTAATTGATTTGGAATGCAGATTTTATAAAATGTGAATGTAAATTGATGAGGACAAAAATATTTTATTGACTTTGTGCTGTCCTGTTCATATAAATAGACTATAGAAGTTGCACATCACTAAAATGTTCCTAAAGCTGTACCTTGTGAATACCTGACGAATATTATGCATGATCAATGTCTTCTTAATACATTTTTCTATTCTAAAATAGCTGCAAATTATTATTTTAGAATAAAGAAATCTAATGAATTTTCTTTATATATCAATGAGACTTAAATGTTTTTTGAACAATTACCAGATTTTACTAATTTCATGACGTAAAGTCATGATTTTATAAAGGACACGGAGGCGAGTATTATGCTATTCTCTTTATTTTATTCCTCAGCAGCAAAAGAGAGAAATACTGTAAATATTCGACAAAATTTAAATAATAACATAATTTACCCCAAAGGGTTAACCATATATAACACATTAACCAATGAGAGTGTCCCTATCCTAATAATGTCCCATGTGACCTTAAGCCACTACTCTTTCTTTTGATGTTGTCGATGAACACTTCCTCAAACAGAAAAAAACGATGTAGTCAATAAAGTGAAGAACCGTGATTTCCAGAAACTTATAGCAACGGGCTCCAGATGAAACAGGCAACCTTCTGCTTGAACTTGTATGGGCAGGCATGGACCAGAATGACAACCCAATTAGGAGGCTGTAAAACAAAGAAATTAAATGGTAAAATACGTTCTTGGATCTTATTTCCATATTATATTACGATCCTATCTACCAAAAACTAATTTGTCATTTCAGTACTAGTCATCAGGTGAAAGAATAAATCACATTATTACACAACTCGTGCCCCATTACATGACAGTATATTCACAGGGAGGGCGTAACTTACCTGGATTGGGTGGGATAATACTCGCCTCCGTGTCCTTTATAAAATCATGACTTTACGTCATGAAATTAGTAAAATCTGGTAATTTTATTAAAAGACACGGAGGCTCTTATTATGCTAGTTCAAAGCTGCGTGATCACTAAAGTGGAAAAATGAGAAATTGGTCGGAAATAAAATTCTCAGAATGTAGATTCTCTGGACCAATCAGCTGCACGGAGGAGGTATTCTAGCCTACCACCTAGAGAAACGGCTTTTGATGCCATAGCACCCCTTACAGAATGTACTCCGTACGTGGAGGTATCAATGTCCGCCGACTCCATGATCCATTTAACCCAGCGAGATATGGTGATAGTAGAAACCGGATGGTGAGGTTGTCGAAGTGCCAGAAACAGATCTGGATTACGGGAATCACGAATCGAGATGGTCCTTGCCTCATATTCCTTGAGGCAGGCTACTGGACATAACTTAATGTTATGTGGAAGGGATGGGTAGAATACTGATGTAATGGATGTCTTCATACGTCTCGATATGTTGAAGAAGACTCCTTCTGGTGTAAACGAGCGTGCCGTGAGGAGATTAGACACAATAGCGTAACCAACTTAGTAGTGAGTTGTTTGATCGAGAGTTCCTCATTTCTTGTCCAATTTTCGAAACGTCTGAGAACTAGGCCAACATCCCATAAGGCTGCATATTTAGGTCTTGGTGGGCGTGCAAACTTGATGCCACGTAGAAGTCGACACACCACTGGGTGCTTTCCTGCTTGGAGTCCATTCCAGCCTTGATGGCCTGCCGAGATCGCTGATCTATACAAGTTAATTGTATGATATGCCAGACCATAGTTGTAAAATGAAGTCAGGAAACTCAGAACCTGACTCACATTTGCAGATATGGGATCCATGTGTTGTTCCATGCACCAACCATTCCATGCGTTCCAGGCATGTAAGTACGACTTCCTTGTTCGTGGGGCCCAAGCTCCGGCCAGGAGATCCAGAGTTGCCTGTGGAACATTTGAGATGTAATAGGGTCCCCTGAGAGGAGCCATGCCATGAGTTTGAGCTGTCCCTGAAGTAAAAGGGGGTGTGAGTTCCCGTCGGAATCCCGTATGAGGTCGGTTGTCACCGGTAGTAATCTCGGGAGATCTATGGACCAGGGTTGAGACGTCCAAAAGGGGGTTATGAGGTTCAGGGAGGTTCGGTGACATCTGAGATGCAGTAGAGTTCGTGCGATGAGGGAGAAAGGAGGGAAAATGTAGTGGCAGGTTTTCGGCCATGGTTGGAGGAAAGCGTCCGTCGCCAGAGCTTCCGGATCCGGCCTCCAGCTGAAGAATTTTGGCAAATGTGTGTTCCAACCTGACGCAAAGAGATCGATGTCCAGGTGATTGTAAGTGGCTGAAGATGACCGGGTTCATCCGCCAGTCGCTGGTATCTCGTAGGTGTCTGGAGTTCCAATCCGCCACTACGTTGGACATCCCCGGAATGTACTCTGCTTGTACCGAAATGTTGCAGTCCAGACAGAATTGCCAGAAATCTTTCGCTAGTTCTGCTAGTATTGTTGACCTTGTGCCCCCGAGGTGGTTGATATACCGGACCGCTGATATATTGTACATGCGTAATAGAATGGAGCAGTTGGTCGATATACTTAAAAGACTCCGTAGAGCAAACAATCCTGCTAGCAGTTCTAGGCAGTTGATATGTAGTTTCTGTTCCTCTAGGGACCATTTTCCTCCGGTGGAGATAGCTCCACAGCGCGCTCCCCAGCCGAGCATGCTTGCATGATGTCTGGGGTGGTTCCCGAAGGTTGCTCGGCCGTTCCATGCTTCCATGTGTTGTAGCCACCACTTGAGTTCCTCTTTGGCGGTGCAGTTGAGAGGAACAGAGTCTGAGTATGAGTGCCCTGAGCGAAGGTGTTTTGCTTTCAGTCGTTGGAGTGCCCTGTAGTGCAGAGGCCCAGGGAATATGGCTTGGATTGACGCTGAGAGGAGGCCGACAATCCTGGCCATTTGTCTCAAGGTAAGAATGGGACATGCTAAAGTCCGCCTGATTTCCTTTTTGATGGATTTGACTTTGGCTGTCGGGAGTAGGAGTGCTCCGTTCACAGCATCTATAGTGAATCCCAGGTATTCTATTGACTGAGAGGGTTTGGTGACCGACTTCTCCCAGTTGATTAGAAACCCCAGGTTTTCTAGTAGAGTCCGCGTCCACGAGAAATGTTTGTGGAGCAGATGAGGGTCTTGCGCCATTATGAGGATATCGTCCAGGTATATTATGAGTCGAACTCCTCTGCTGCGTAGGAGGGCAACCACTGGTTTCATGACCTTCGTGAAGCACCATGGTGCCGACGATAGGCCGAACGGTAGGCATTTGAATCGCCATAAGGTCTCTTCCCATTGGAATTGTAGGACGTTTTGGAACTCTTCGGCCATCGGAACCTTCAAGTCGAGCTTGACCATCCAGTCCCCTGTAAGGAGGAGATCTCTTAGAGAGTCGATGCCTTCCATCTTGAAGTGGTGGTATGTGACAAACATGTTTAGGGGTTGTAGGTTGATGACTGGACGGACGCCTCTGCCCTTTTTGGGAACCAGGAAGAGGTTGCTTAAGAGAGGGAGGACTTCTGCAATAGCGCCCTTGGAGGCTAAGGCTTGTACTTCTTGAGATATTAGGTATTGGTCGTGAGTGGGAAACACCATGCGGTTGGGGGGTTGTATTTGAACAGGGTAGTGTACAAAATCTATAGAGTATCCCTGAACAGTGTGAAGGATCCATGCATCTGCAGTGGGCTTGCGCCATGCAGTGACAAAATGACATAGTCTGCCCCCTACCATAGTTAGTGAAGCCAGATGTCGAGGTATAGAACTTACCATAAGGTCGTCGGCCATAGGAAGAACCTCTGGGTCCCCGAGACTGCCATGGTCTGCCCCGGACTGGGAAGAACAGTGTGGTAGTTCTGGGTTCAGGTGTTGTAAGCCTGGACTGTATGGGGCCTCGGTAGCCCCGGTATGAACCCCGGGGTGCTCGGCCGGGCTGACGGCCCTGATATCTGCCGGCCCCGCCAAAAACTCTCTGGTGGAACACTCGTTTCATGTTGGCCTGAGCTTTATCAAGTGCCGTAAAGGTGCCTACATATGTGCCTAGCTCTTTAACAAAAGTATCTCCAAATAGGAGGGCTTTTGCCTGGGGTCCAGGCTCTAAAATAGCTAGGTTCACTAGCTTAGGTTCTATTTTTATCAAGATTGCCTTGCGCCTTTCTGTGGCTACCGACGTATTGGCGTTGCCCAGCAGGCATACGGCTCGCTGGATCCACCCCCTGAGTGCCTCTAAATCTACCGGGGTACCACCTGTTATTGCGCCTTCGACCATGTCGAACATTTTTGCAATTGGCTCTAGGATATCCAGAACCTTGTCCTGGCAATTCCGCCAAGCAAAATCCAGGCCCTTCTTGGCTTTCCAGACTGATTTCCCCAAGAATTGGGCAATTTTTGGATCTACGTCCGGGGTGGCGCATGACATATCCGGAATAGTGGGGTGTGGGCTTTCCGCCCGGAGTTTGCTTCATGCCACCTTGTCGAGTGGTTTTCTAATACGTGCAGCGATATATTTTGCAAAGTGCTCTAGGAGATACCACTCCGAGGATCTCGGGTGTTGCCAGGTGTCGGGGTCAAAAGGTGGTTCGCCTTGCGGATCAACCAGGGCGGAGTCGTCTACTCCATCTTTGGAGTCTGCTCCCGCTCCTGTCATGGAGCTGTACTCAGGGAGATTAAAAACTGGGGTCATAAGAGTCCTCCTCATTGGACTCGCTCTGTGCCTCCTCTTGCTCCGACTCAGATTCGGAGGATTCAATGAGGGCTCTAGCCCTTTTCCAATTCCTCACCGATTTTGCCCTGTGGGGGGCTCCTTTTTGTGGTTCAACCACATGATCTGTGACAGGACGTACCCTGTCCGTCTGTATTGTTTTGGAGCCATTTTCGTCCAGGTGGTGGGACTTTTTGACGGCCTTACGCCCACTAGGGGCTACCGGATTATCCTCTGGGGGGTTAGAAGTGGAGGATTTCAGTGCCTTGGTAATTGACAGTGAGATATTGTCTGACATGGCCCCCATAGCGGTAAATATGGCCTGTGTCACGGACTTCGTCATAGCCGCGTCCAGGAGGGAATGCAACTCTTCAGAGTCAATTTGCTCCTGTGGCCCTTCAATCATTGTGTGGCCAGGAGGAAAGGATTAAATGACTGACAGATAAATATTTTTAGCCTTAACTGGGCACTACTATCTGTGGAGTAGGAGTGTGACAGTTTAGCAGCTAGCTAAAGAAGCCAACAGCTTTAAGAGGCACCAGCTATTTAAGCAATACAGCTTTAAGAGGCACCAGCTATTTAAGCAATACAGCTTTAAGAGGCACCAGCTATTTAAGGTATACAGCTTTAAGAGGCACAAGTAAAACAATATGCAAAGCTGAGTAACAAGAAAAAACTAGGCACAGTTAGAGCAGTAGAGCAGGCTAGTAACACAGACACGTTACCGCCGCCATGTGAGCGTATTGGCTGCGTTAGGAAAAAGCGCGGCAAAACCGCCAATCAAAACATGGCCGCCGCGGCTAACGCCGAGAACTGCCGTGGCCGCAGGAAACGGTACAGCCCCAGACTGAGGTCAATTCAAAGCAGGATGGTAGAAAAGCCTGGTCAGAAGATAATCAAACTGACCAGGTGACTGAGGGAGGGGAGGGAAAAGGGAGCAACAAAGACAGCAATAAAACAGTGATAAAAAACAAATAATTTACCACAGAAAAAAGGACAAATAAGGCATAGGTAATGCAACAAGGTTAAATTAAGGCAAATGTACTAAACTAAACAGAGATAAATAGATAATTTTCCAAATATGTAGAGAGATGTAAAATTGTACTTAGCTGAGGAGGCAGCAGCAAAAGAAAGAGGAGTGGCTTAAGGTCACATGGGACATTATTAGGATAGGGACACTCTCATTGGTTAATGTGTTATATATGGTTAACCCTTTGGGGTAAATTATGTTATTATTTACATTTTATTGAATATTTACAGTATTTCTCTCTTTTGCTGCTGAGGAATAAAGAAAGAGAATAGCATAATAGGAGCCTCCGTGTCCTTTAATAAAATCCTTGTTTACCACTCCGAGCTGGGGAAGCTTGTGCTTTGCTTCACATTATTTTTGGTTCCTTGTTGCTATCGACAAAGTCAGCACAAGGCATTTTTTGTTGTTGTCTAGAATCCACATCTTTTGCAACATAAATACAAGGGAAATAAATAGAAGAAGTAACAGTAGCGCATTTAATGGATACTGTGCAACAGAGAAAAAACAAACAACTAACTAAATACAACAGTGCGAACTATGTTTTTTTTCTAAGAGCTATTGAACAGAAAATGGGCCATTTGGGATGCAAATAGTAAACAGATCTTGTATTGTGCAACAACAGAGAGCATTCTATTTTAGACATTTTTGTAATTTAGCTTGCAAGTAAAAAAATACAACTTTACTAATATATAGTGAATTACTAATTTTTTCAAATGATGATTTATTCATCTTAAGGGAGAAATGCAGGTTTCTTACATAATTATACAGACTGAAAAATAAGACTTGCATCCATCAAGTTCAGCCTTACTCACATCTGATCTACTGTTGATCTAAAAGAAGGCAATCCCCCCTCCACCCTTCCCCCCTCCAAAAAAAAAAACCCAAGCAGTTCAAATACTCTCCAGTTTTGCAACAAAATACGGTGGGAAATCCTTCTCGTACCCAAAATGGCAGTCAGATCTATCACTGGATCATTAAGCTGTCACCCTATGTATTAAAAATTATATCCCTAAATTTGATGTTTTTGCAAGTATTCATCCAGTTGCTGTGGAACCATATGCACAGACTCTGAGAAAACCACCTCTTCAGGCAGACAATTCCACATATATATCAATCTTATTGTAAAGAACCCTTTCCTTTGCCTTAGTCGAAATCTCCTTTCTTCCAGTCTAAATGTGTGACCACTTTTCCTATGTACAGTCTTCTTCATGAATAGATTTGCAGACAGTGGTTTGTACTGGCCCCAAATATATTTGCTTAATGCTTTCATTTCCTCTCTGAGCCAGCATTTATTTTTAAACTAAACAGATTTAAATAGGTTAACCTTTCTTTAAAACTAAAATGTTTTATTTATGAATTTTGTAGCTTGCCTCTACACTTTTTCTAGTGCTATAATATCCTTCATTAGAACAGGTTCCCTAAAATTGCACAGCACATTAAAGGTGTGCCCGTACCATTAATTTATGAAGAGGAATAATTACACTTTCATCTAGAGAATTAATGCCCCTTTGTATGCATGACAATACCTTATTGGCCTTAGCAACTGCTGATTGATATTGCACATTGATGCCTAGCTTGTTTAGTTATAACATTTTCCAAATCCTCCTCATTTGTTGTTATCCTTAATTCATCATTTAGGATGTTATTTGCTTGTGTATGCTTTACTCTAAAATGCATAACTTTGCATTTATCTACATTAAATAGAATCTGCCAGTTTGAGTGCCCAGTTCCCAATCTATCTAAATCCCTCACATTGTATTATCTTATCTAGTTCTGTGTTATCTGCAAACAGTGACATGTACATTTCAAAGCCTATTTCAAGATCATTGTTAATATGTTGAATAGAAGTAGTTCTAGAACAGACCCCGAGGGAGCCATTTTCTATTATAATTTGTCTGCAATTGATTAACAATGCCAAGTGATACAATAACATTATGATATGAAATATAATGTTTAATTATAAATGCTATGCCTTTCGTGGCATCAGGTTCGTTAATTAATGTATTATAGACTGACATGCTAATGTTAAATGACATTATGTCTTCCCTCCATCCCCTGTCTCATTACATTTCAGTTTTTTTTCCTTGTCATTGTCTCTCCATGTCTTTATGTCATTATTTTTTAACCATCACGCAATGAATGATTTTTTTCCCCCATCCCATCTCTTCTCCTGCACATGTAATTATTCTACAAATCCCATGCTTAACTCAGATTCACCCTCTCCGATGTAAGGTAATTGAGTGTGAACTTAATCTGAATTATCCAGATGAATGTTTTTAAATGGAACACGTAAAGTGTGGACCCTAAAGGATATTCCAATAAATTTTATTTTGTCTGCTAATATTTTATTTATATTTTGAAATATATCGGCTGAAAAAAATAAAAATAAATAATTGAAACACTGAAAGGTTAAAGTAATAATAATTCTGACACTTGGTGCTTGGTAGATTTAAGCACTACTGTTAGCTCCTCAAGTTGCTTTATTTTAGAGAAATACCATAGAATTTGAAACATGGCATTTATTGATAGCCCTTACATGAGGGATATGCGGCAATCTCAGGATGTTACGGGAGACCTAAAAATAAAATAATGTAAAATCACACAATTTAAAAAAAAAAAAATTCAATCTTTACTGCAATATTGAGGAGAAAGAAATTGTGAGACGGGAGACCTAAAAATAAAATGAGATAAAATCACACAATTTTACATTTGTTGTGATCAAATTAGATGAAATATGGTCAAATATAGAAGTTCAGTTATCTTTGAATGTGAATCCTACAAAGAATCCAACAAGTATGTTCTGCATGTTAAACATTATATTCTTCCTTGTACCTTATTGCTAGAGTGAAGTTTGATTTATAAATGTGATGTGGGACGATGGAAATTGGACTGCCACCTAAAGCCCCTCTGCAGAGAAAAGAGAAAACACATATAGGTGAAATGAATGTATTATAGGAAAAATGATGCCATCAATGAACTCTGATGACAACATAATAGACCACAAGACCAAAAATTGAGTGGTTTATACATGTCTGCAAAAACCCAGATATTACATCATTTGTCCATTGTACATACTTCACCACTATGAACATTTATGTCACATCTTTAGCTACATCGGGATAAATGCCTTAGTCTGCCTGAGATTGATGGCAGTTACATTTCCAGGCAGCAGGTGCTATTCGAACCTGCTATCATTAATTCGGTTGCGTATTCCAATAATGTTATGTCAGGAGAAGAGCTGGAGACAGAATAATGCTGTTTCTATTTCCTTAGCTGCCGCTCAGGTGTGCATTGTATCTTGTTAATCATAGGGCATCATCGAGATAAACATATCCCATTCTACCTAAGATATTTGAAGAGTTTCACTCCTGGGAGGTAGCCATTATTTGCATCTGCAAAAATTATATAATTATTGAGAGAGGGTTAAATTAAGAAAGTGGCAACTGCGAATAGCAGGATGGAATTATTTATGATATTTTATGATTTTTTTTAAAATTAATTTTATTATACCGGGAGAGGAACTCCCACAAACCTTGGACATTCTTCTGAGAGTCAGCATGGAGTCTGTCAAACCTTACATCACAAAAAACAATGCACTGATATTATATAATGCCACACATTGAAAACATGATCTGCTAGTTGAAATAACTGGCAGATCAAGTCATATGATATATAAAAACACATGCACATATAATATTTGAGGTCAAACAAACAAAACTTCAGAATGCTGCAATCTGTCATGATATTTCCTAATGTTGTCAAAATTAGCATTGTCATAGCAACTGTGATCATGTATGATAGCAATAGTTCATTTAAATACTATGATCTTCGTCTTTGCTAAATATTATTCATGCTAGACACGCGGCCTAGAAAATTGCAGGGGGTTTTTTTGTTTTGTTTTTTATTTATGTCTCCATATAGACACATGTTTTGTAAGTTGCTTATGAAAAAAAAAAAAAAAAAAGGAATGCAATATGGATATTTCAAAATATATTTAGTGGATCAATTAGGCACCTGTGGGGTGCAAAACCGGGTAGTTGGCCTGGACTCCCAAATATATATATAAAACCAAGAGGCTGCACTCACCTGGACATGCATACATTGTAGGGTGCTGCTGGGAACAATTCATACAACATACCAGATCCAGCGCACTCACTCATTGACTAAACAGCAACTTTAAAGCTCACAGAATATAATAGTTGTTATTGTTTTTTTAAAGCTAGGCAAAAATAATGGGGGTTTAGTTACTGTATATAATCATACATTGCATAAGCCTGCCACAGGGCCAAGTACCCCATTTTTGGCAGGTCCTCTCCTGGCAACCTAATGCATGCCCTTTTGAGAATAACCCACTTACTTGGAGAAAAGTTCCTCTTTGGGCTCTCTGCTGTGCAAGATATATATACATACACTGAACAGCTGCATCAGTAAAATCACCTACCTAATCTCGTGTAGGTCCACCTTGTGCTGCCAAAACAGCTTTGATGCACCGAGGCATAAACTCCACAAGACTTCTGAATCTGTCCTGTGATATCTGGCCCCAATACACGAACAGCAGATCCTTTACGTCCTGCAAGTTGCAAGGTGGGACCTTCATTGCTCCAGTACATCCCACAGATGCTCAATCAGATTGAGATCTGAGGAATCTGGAGGCCAAGGCAGCACCTTGACCTCTTTGTCATGTTGTTCGAATCATTCCTGAACAATTCTTGCAGTTTGGCAGGGTACATTACCCTGCTGAAAGGGGCCACTTCCACCAGGGAACTCCATTGCCATGAAGGGGTGTATGTGGTCTGCAACAATCTATAGGTAGGTGGTATGTAGTTGTCTAAGTCACTCACATCTTATCGCTTGCCCATTTTTCCTGCTTCCGACACATGAAATTCAAAAACTAACTGTTTACTTGCTGCCTAATATATTCCCCTTATATATACCCCATTCACCATTGTAACTATATAATCAATGGTATTCAGTTACAATCTATACATATTAGGGTGTGCACCCAGAGAAAATTACTATTTAAACATTCACACAATTATATTCTACATACAGAAATGTCCCTTAAAGTCGTACTCTTCTCTGTAATATTATCTATACAGTCTTGTCTTGCCTCATACATTAATGTTCTCCCTACAGTCTTGTCCTATACTGTAATGTCTGCTATTCAGGCTCATACTGTGTTATGGTGTCCTCTGTTTTATTCTGTTAAATAGTGTCCTCTTGTTTTATTCTGTATCATCCTATAAGCAGATTGGTTCTATATTGTTGTGTGTGTCCTCTATACAATCTTGTTCTATATAAGAACGTCCTCTAAATAGCCTATTCCAGCACTGTAAGGTCCATGTTACACTCTTGTTCTCTCCTGTAGTGTTCTGCCATATAGTCTTGTCCTTTTTTGTTATTACTGCTATACAGAGTTCACCCAAGAGTTCCAGAGTTCACCAAACAAACAGCATATTGACAGCCAAAGAGATATCAAAATAAGTCTGGAGAAGTACAAAGCAAAACCTATATAAAATATTCCAAAACTCTGAACATTCCCCAAGGCACCATTATATTAATTCTGAAAATATTAAAAGAATCTGTAATGCTACTCGTCATCATGTAATTGAACCTGATTTGCATTGTTTATGTAATGTAGGACCACTAATCGCATAGCACTGTTGGGTCATACAAGTTACACCGTTGAGTAGTAGCTGCTATTATGCAACTACCGCCATGAGTTTAGCCTCTAAAACCAAACACAAGCCATTACTCTAATCATAGAACTAATCCCAACCCTTGACCTAGTTATGTTGCTAAGTTTAAAACAAATGGTGTATTAAAAAAGATACATAATTCTGCTGTGTATGTCAATAGAAACAAATCTCTGAGTCTGTCAGTCTTTATAAATATTAATTATCAAGGTTATTTACTAAAATGAGAATGTAAAGTGAATTCAACGTTGTCAGACATTTTGTGATATCATTTTTTTTTTATTAGAGGAAATAGATTTTATTCATATCAGATGTCAGAACTGGGTATTGACAAATAGCATTATGCACAGTGATGTAAAAATATACATTCGCACATAAATAAAAAAAAACAACAACAACAAAAACACACTAAACAACTCTTCCACATTTCCAAAGATCAATTTCTGATATTAATAAAAAGTATAATTTTTTGATAATTTTTCTAAAATATTATTTTTTACATTTTTATTACATACCTATTCCCACAAAATGAATTTTAAATTTAAGGCCACAGTTGCCAAACTGGAAGTACAGGTGTGTTCAAGTATTTGTCTAGTTAAGCTATTTTGATCTTACATTTTAAGTTCACTTTGATGAATAACTCTGTATGTTTATGAAAAAGACTGAAAAAAATAGTTTTTTAATACTAATATTATAGGAATTTAATCTACTAACTAAACTTGCACTTATTGCCAATGCTAATTACTGTAACAAATAATATCCTTTTAATGAAAAAGTAAAATTGGTTTATGAAATACCTTTTTCATGAAAATTCTGCTATCTGTCACTTCCAATCAGTTATAAAGAGAGTAAACTGAAAGCGGTGACAATGAGATTGGCTTGTTGCTCTTTGAATTCTGTTTTGCAAATTCTTCCATTTATGTTACGTCAAGCAAAGGCACATCAAATACAACTCGGAGGGCACAAATCCCAGTGGTTTTGTAAACCTTTACAGGACTAAAGTGTATTGTCTCCCTTTGTGGTGCCATTAACGGTTAAAGTAGGTTCTGAATTATAGTGTGAGTGCATTATTGCGATGTATCGCTTTAGGGTAAAACAAGGCTGGGAGACTCTGGAGAGAAAACCTGACAGATATTATCTTTGTAAGACCACAGAGTAAAAGGAACAAGGAGATTAAAAAGAATTAATAGAAATAAAGATTCAGTCTTACTGTGGATAAAATGCGTACAGAAAAATGAATTCTTTTGTCAGTCTTGGATTCTGTTGGCAGTTCATTTCATTTTGTCCATTAAGATAAATGCCATTCATACCTTGAGTATATTGGCCAAAGTGATATGCCTTATCCATTTTAAAGCTTTGAAAATAGAATCTAGTCGATCACAATATAAATTATAACACATATAATAGAACGTAGAACTAGCCAATCAGAGTTACACTGAGTGAAAATACATTGTTATGACTCATTCTATTCATACTATCAAAGTTACTTACTGTAGTATTCAGTATTCCGTCCACAAACACTTCTTTCGGAAAACACATTAATTGCTCTCTGTAATTATATGTTTATAGTTAAAATGCTACTTTGTAAAAGCAGGAACCTTATAAATAATTCATAATGTTTCTACAAATCACACTCTAAAAGGTACTGAATGAAACATGGATTTAACCCTTCAAGTGTTCCACATTCCAGTGCTACACACAAGTTTAGATAAACTAAGCATATTTGAAAGTACTATTACTTATGTTAGAACGGGAAAGAAAGGGATCAGCGCTCTCTATCTATACAAGATACAACAGAAACAATAATAAATAAGTAAAAAGTGGCAGCACACCACAGGCCTTACAACAGAAATGGTACAGAAAAAAGAAAGGAAGGCAGCGCCACTAAAAACCACATAAATTAAAAGAGCATAGAATAGGCAGACTAAAATGCAATATATATAGTAGATAATAAGCAAATAGAAGTCCAGAATAAATAGTCTGACTGGTAGATGAATCAAACAACGAGGTATATCTTTGTAGAGGTGAATACAGTCTATAGTAGTGGAGGATTCTTCAGAGTGGTGTAGATGCGTCTTTGTACATCATATGAAATAAAAAAAAATAACAACTGATGGTGTAGTATGTCCCGAAAGGGGTAGAAGCAATAAAAGAGTATATGGTCCTACTCACGTTTTCAAGAGCTATGGACTTAGCTCTAGTGTGGATAACATACAGTGGTATAATCCCCACTTATGGGATACGTGAGGTCTTAGTATTCTTTCTTGATTAGGGGACAATATGTGGAAATAAAAGCGGGAACAGCAATAGTGCTCAAAGTATAAAATGCCAGAGGTGAGAAGATAAAAAAACCAAGTGGTTACTCACATTTAGTTGAACAGACTAACTGTTCAATGAATACAGCTTGAGTGGTATAATCCCCACCTAGGATTCTTGGGAGTAATATCCTCACTGGAAAGTAAAAACACTTCTGGCGCCGGATAAAAGGATGGTAGTAGTAAAAAAGTAAAATAATAATAGTAATAAAAAGTATGATGGCTAACTCACAGTAAGAAAGTGGGCAAAATACCTTTATTTAAAACAACATAGTTTAAAAACCACAACGCGTTTCGCCCTTAGGCCTTATAAAGTGGAGATCAGAAAGTACATCCTGTTACATATATAGGCAGTGAACATATTAATAAAAGGCGTCAAAATTACGTCATAATTCCGTTTTTTTTTTTTTTTGCTAAACTTTATATGTATCAGTGAATACATACCTATATGGGAAACATGATATAGGTAAATGTTGTTTCCTGGTGTATCCTATTTTATATTTCCTGCTGTTGCCAAATCATTACATTGAAATTGCCAGTGTCTAACCAAAGAAGAGGACTACTTTTAGTTGAAATGAAACAACTAAATCTATACATTGTCATGTGACGCATACACAATGTGACACATTACTATCACGTACAAAAAATAATTCACCATGTGAAATCACACTGTTATCATGATAAACACGATAATACTAACCATAGATTTATGCAAATTTAAAAATTACTGTTGTGAATCCTACATATTCCAAGTAGAACATTAGGTAACATCTGCCTCGGGTAGAGTTATTCTGAAATATTATGTTTCCCCAATTCTCCCAGAAGTTCCAGCACAATATGTGTATGAAACAGACAGGCATCAAGTTTCAAACTTCATCCAGCATTTCTACAAAACTCTTGGCAATGGAGTGCTATTTTAAAAAGTTTTTTTTACACCAATTGTGGATAAATAATTAGAAACCAACCATGGGACATACAAAAAGAGGGCCACCAGAACCCACTTATATTTATGTGCTTACTCCTTTTAGGTGCAAAAACAGACTATGTAGAATCCAAAGAGAAAAATGTCCAGCATCCGGGACCTCAGTAGATCTGGAGTGAGTTTACACTTTGCATTTTAGAAACCAACCATGGACTGTACAGTTGTGCCCTTTGGGTCTCATTAGCATGGTAATGATTTTGGTTTAGGAGTTAAAGTCTTACTGTCAGCATATAACAAAATACTAAATAAGTCGTGACAAGACCACACTGCATAACAATTCCTACGGATGTATGCAAATTACTGTTCATCATCTACATGTTTCTATCATGTTTTATCTTGCATCATGTTACATGGATATAAAACACTATATATATTATCGACATATAGCATGTTTTCTAAATACATATACACATAAAGGCACATACCCATAAACATATACAAACACACACATATATGTAGGCACACATATTAAAATGCCTATGTGTATTATTGTGTTTGTATATATGCAACATATATATTTGTACCTCAACTCAAACATATACATCCCTCTATCTGCACATCTATACGTATGTATTAAGGCCGTTTGGCCTGTATTTGTGGGAGGGGCTTAAATTAACTCACTCCCCTATAAAAGGGACACCCCTTAGCTGACTCATATCGCTTGAGGTCAGCATCAGAATGATTTCCACTTACGGGTCATCCAGACGCCATTTTACCTGATTACTCCATGAGGTTTTCTAAGCTAAGCTAAGCTGAGCTGTGTCAGGAATCCAGCCACAGGCTTTTCTGGCCTACCACCTTCTTTCTTCAATCCATCACCGTGGATGGAGTCCAAGTGACTCACAAACCGTAAGGCACCATGCACGGGTCAGGTCCTCACTTTACGGCTGCATTTTGTCTAAGTATGTTCGAAAAGCATTGCATGTTCATGCATATCATTCGTTTAAACCCCCTACCGGTCTTTGGGTGTACTACAGGCTTCTTAGACATTATCGCATTTCATGTACAAACCAACGAACCACTGCATTTGCGCCTACACACTGACCCTACCGGTCATTCGGTGTACTACAGGCTTCTCAGACATTATTGCATTTCATGTACAAACCAAAGAACCACAGCATTTTTGCCTACATGCTGACCCCTACCGGTCAATCGGTATACTACAGGCTTCTCAGACTGTATTTCACTTCATAAGCAAACAAACTAACTACAGCATTTTCACTTTTATACTGACTCCTATCTGTCAAACGGTAGGATTAAAGGGTATTTTTACCATACAATCAGCATTTCTGACCCCTACTGGTCAACAGAAAACGGTCTTCACATGTCATATACAATTTACCAGCCAATATAAATTACGCATAAGATTGTTTTAAACATAAACCATAAATTAAACTCCAGCACGGGCTTAACTTCAGGTTTAATTCACAATAATTTACATTTACCATCAAGACCAACAGTGGTTATATCAACACTGCCACCTTTAGGTCTGTCAAGTACATTGACAATTTTCATAGGGTTTTATAAACACCAAAACACTGACACCTATAGGTCAATAGACAAACAACATTTCACATACCAATCAGTATCCAACTACACTGTCACCTATAGGGAACTCGGCAGATCTCCAGTGCACTTGCATTTTGCAATACCATGTTCACTGACCCCTACCATTCAATAAGACATACAACAATTCAGATAGCAAGTACTATATCAAACATCTGGTATAAATACATATATTATTACACAGTAGCAGACGCATCTGTATATACGTAACTGGTAATATAGTTCACATACATTTTTCACAGCACGCTGCTCACACAACAGACTTTCCGCTAGCAAGGTGGGGACAGACCACTTTTTCACTTGTACATACGGCACTTAATGGGTTAAGATTGATACATATTTAACCAGTATGGCTATGATGTTTAATATTTACACATCACGGCACTTTACTTTTCACATATACTGTACGTATTAAGATAAGCTCGGTCTATGCCATATTTCCTTATGCCATACGGTTTATCCATTCAGGTTACAGTTACTACTAAAAAACCTATGCAGATTGTCAGGTTCAATACCATACTACCAGGTACATACACCTGCTCACGTAGTTATCCATCTCTTACCTTCCCTGGAATACTAATAGTGTACTGGCAATTAGGGTTCTAGGGCCCAATAGGTATAGGTACTCTTTTTTCTCTGCATTATGCTTCGGTTAGTGGTCCCGCGAGGCCAACACCCCGCCTCACAGTCGGAGGCATACACCCCTCGGGCCACTCGTGAGCTAGCCGCCTTGCATTGTATCATAGAGAGGGCCTCACCTGTCACTCCCCTTCCTATTTTCTGGTTACTGTCACTGAGAGGCCAACATCCTGCCACAATGTTCAGTGGCCACACAAAATCCACTCGCGCCAAGCATAGATAGAGCCTCTCAAGCCACTTGGCAACTAGCAGGGCCTCACCAGTCACCAAAAAACACCAAGCCTAATCGTTTCCCCTTACGGCTTAGCTAGCAAGCCAGTACAAAACCCCTGGGTACAAATAATAATTGCAATCTTGTTATTTAAGTATTTCTCAAAAAGATGGTGAAGAATCACCTCTTCCTAGCACCCCGGCTAGAATTGATACACCTTCAAGCAGAGGAGATGTTGCTAGTCCAGCAGCAATCAGATCCTGGACGATCCCACACATTACCACCGATCTAAGGAGGTGACAAATCCCCTACCCTGCCACAGCAAGGAAAGCAGAGTTATTCAAACTCCTCCATACATCAACGGACAACACGGAGGCAGGGGAAGGCCCAGCTACACTAACTCAGGTGACACCCAGGCCATGCTAGCCTCACTCATAAACTCATGAGCCAAAAGATTTATGACAGACTGGCAATCTCGAGTCGGTCACCACAGCCCTCACCAACCGAAACTCGGTTACCTGGTACAATCAATTCTTATGACATACAAGACGTTAACCCTGCACGTATGATCCCAGCACATTGGGGAAGCAAGGCATATATATATGTATGATGATGTATCTGTGATGGTCAGATCCAGGGATTCCAGGTAAATTGGGAACTGACCATCCCTTGGTTGGGTTTGCATTTGGAATATGTAGAGATGTTTATTTGTGCAGGTACCGATACAGAAGGGATTTTGTCCCAAACAAATGGACGAGCACTCTCAGGATCCAGGTACCAGCACCTCTGAACTGCCAGAGACAATTGATATGAGTAGTTGCATTGCATATAGACTGTTGCATATATGTTCAAATGGTTCAGGGCACATGACAAACCATGTGTCCCAATACAACTTACAAATAACGTACTCACCATCTGTACACACCAATGCATTTTCAACACTCTTGACTCATCACCCTTCCAGACTTGTAGTAGATTTACTAAAGCTCTGGAGCTTCAAAGGGCTCCCATACATGTATCATAAATACACCTTCAAGGAATATAGCATGCCCTCTCTTACAGTCAGCACAACTCATAGTCAAGATTTGCAGAGGGGTCTTCCAATCTCCACCATTTACAGCATGGCACCAAACACAAACACATTGGTATTGTCACAAGGAAATCTTCCCTTAAACAAAGACTTATTGGCACCACACACCTCCGCTACCCCAAGTTTCAACTCCCTCATACCCTCCCAGGAGTTTCCTTACTATACAACACCATTGATCTACCTTTACAGCTATCACTCAAGCATGGGTTGAAGCTTGGTTAAGTAAGACCAATATCATCAACGCAGTAAACGGCTACCATCTACCCTACACACTGGCACTTACATGGCATAAAATGGGCATTGAAAGTTGAGCGGGGAAAATCCTTTCCGCGCTCAACTTTCGGGCTACAGATTAGCCTACTATCGATATTCGCAGATACTCTGTGCTGGTTATGATACCATATCCAGAGGCCTTACAGTCATACACTATCTAGAAGACTTCTTGTTGATCAAAGATAACATATTTTTCACTAGAAGCCTCACGGCAGCTTAGTCTGGTTGACCACTTGGGCGTCCCAGTACCCCATAAGAAACAGAAGGCCCAGACACTATCATCACATTACTGGGCATACGTCTTGATCGGCATCCATACACGCAAGTTACCAAGTAGGGAACAGTCTCAACTACATCAATCACTACCTCCTGCTTAGTACTTACAACTGCAAGGAACTACAATCCCTACCAGGTTCCTTAATTTTGCCATGCCAATCATACCACAAGACCACGCTTTCACATCCAGAGTACTTTCCCATTTTTTCCACACTTCCAACATAACGATCAGAGGATGTCCCTAGACACCCCAGCAACAGCAGACCTGCACATGAGGGGGAGTTTCGTAACCACTTGGCATGGTAAAAGCATGTTCCTTCCAGGATTGTCTGACACTTTTCCAACCAGATCGTCAGACGCGGCGTCTACCACGGGTTTGGCAGCGATCTACCGGGAACGATTGCTTTGGAGCTGTTGGCCATGGCATCCAGGTTTGGAAATTTTTCCACCACCTCAGCCTCTTTGGGGGATCTACCCCATTGTAGCAGCTGCTGTGGCATGGGGTAAATCATGGTCAGGGTCATCAATCCGTTGTTACTCAGACAACTAAGCACATGTCATATCATCAACAAACACCACTACTCATCCATAAGGTCATGATAATTCTGGGGAACTCACTTGGTTGGCAACTTATCACATTTTTTTTACTTTCATGTACCAGGCGGGGGTATACATCCCTGCCGACAATTGTCTCATTTATATTCCAGGCATGTTCATCATACGCTTCCTACAGCCGCCTATACAGTCACGGCCACTCTTTCGTTCCAGAGACAAAATCATGGATTAGACATACTCATGCAGCATAGCATGCACTATCTCACCTAGCACTTTTGTCCCATACTTGTAGAACGCATAACACAGCTTTTCACCTGGCTTAAAGAATCTCAGTGGAACACGACATAGCTCAACCTGTGTCATAACATTTCTCCTAGGTTTTGCTTCTTTTTGCCACCTTAAATTTAAACTATCTCACACACCATTAATGATATATTTTACAGGCATTCAACAACACAGGATAACATACCAGACAAGAATATACTCAGAGGTTTTCAGGAATCCATTCCCTCACGTTCCTCTCAGAGATTACCAATAGCCATCCAACTTTTCATCCTTATCGGACCTATTAGATCTACAACCATTAAATGATACTACCAAGTTGGCCATTACCAGCCATGCGCATTGCCTTTTATGCCTTTCTCAGGCCAGAGAATCCACTACCATCACCACCACTCAGACAGATCATTGTCTTCAACGATCCCACGTACGTAAACACATATATCATTACCTATTGGCTCTACCACATTCCAAAACGAGTCAACACGCACCAACAGTAGAGATAACATACTATCCTACCCACAACAAATGGTGTCTACTTTCGGTCCTAGATTCCTACCTTCAAAATCCTTCCAGGAATTAAATACTGTAATGCATTTAAGGAAATGTCTGGTTAATTAGTATATATTTGTTGACTGTATTAAATCTTTTATTATTCATTTTTGCCCTCTTTATTTACAGGCCTACCGTATCGTCGGTCTCGGCACACCACAACCGACTTGCTCCCTTTATACTATCCTACGCTTATGCTGGATCCTTACTCCATATACGGCTATTTGCCCCTTACACAAATATACGTATAGATGTGCAGATAGAGGGATGTATATGTTTGAGTTGAGGTGGAACAATATATATATTGTTGAAAGGAACAAGGAATTGCAGTAAAAATGCAGAAAAACTACTTTCTAAACAAAATGTTTGCCTTCTTTTGGATCAACAGCAAAAACAGATGTGAGGAAGGCTGAACTTGATGGACGCAAGTCTCTTTTCAGCTATGTAACTATGTAACTATGAAAGGTATATAAAGCTTTAATGGTACATATATATATATATATATATATATATATATATATATATATATATATATTTCCACACAGAGATATGCATGCACCTATACCTACAAATATATGTCACATAATTACAGGTGAGCAGGTCATTTGACTTAGTTCTGGCACTTTGAGATAGGCGTTATTATATATATACTTATATTTAATAATATTTTGTTGGAGTAATATAGGTCTTGATTAGCACACACACATTCATGTATTTATAAAGCATGAATTAAAGCAGACACAAGTTTAGGGACTATGACCTTGAAATTCCATTATGATCTTCTTACACAAGTGACACACTGGCCCTCGGGCAACCTTTTATTTGATTCTTTTATTTCATTCATTACCATGTGCGTTCTTGTGTTTGTTTAGATCAGATTGTCTGATATGTCCTCTGATTTTCATTCAAGAAAAAAAGACAAAACAAAGAAGAAAACACTACTATGACTCACAAAGTCACCAGAAAGGGTGAGCCAGGCCCAGGCAAAAAAATGGCTATAAATGTATGAAAACATATTGGGTAGGCTAGCCAATTATTATATTCAGGGTTATTTATTATGTTTCAAGTCCTCTTATGTGGCTTAAAATGTGTTATTCTCCTGTCAGTTCTTCACAATTCCCAGTCTAGGGAACACCCCAGTTGGTAGTTGGTGCCAATAGAGTGGTGGAAAGCTAGATAGACTGTGGATTGCCCTCTGCTGTTCCAAACTATTTTCCATGTCTAAAGTGGAGTTCCACTGTGTGCTGACCTCTTATCATAGTGTGGGAGGTCTCTTTTGTCTTTCTACTGCCTCAAGTGTTGGCAGCAATCCTCCTTCAACACTCGAATATAGTTTGGAGTAAGGCTGGAACACCTCCACTATCACCACAACAGCCAGGCAAGGACTGCCACCAGGGTACTGTCAAGGTTAAAACTTCATCCTGGCCAGTAGGAGCATTCAATATATTTGGATAAACAGACATGTGCTTTTTTGTTAGGATGTGTTGACATTGCACTGGAAAGAAAGCCTGTGAAATGTCTAATAGTGGGCTGGTAGACACTCCCCTGGAATGATAAGAAGTCCAACTGTCCCTGTCCGACCTGCCTCTCTCAACGTCTGGCACTATCCTCAACACCCCATGCCCCTGCTTTGCAACAATAGACATTGGGAAGACTACTTTCTTACTCTTACTAAAGAGTGGACAAAATAGACTCTTCTGCTCTCTCTTTTATTTGTTTCTTGGAGGGACTCCAATAAACTATAATGCTTGAATTAGCTGTGTTAGAAGGCACATCAGTGCCAGTGAAAGCAGCAGCACAAGTTATTGCAGCTGCTAATATCACTATCCTGAGGCTGAATACTACTAATAGTGGTGGTGGTAACGATAGTGGTGGAGGTAGTGGTTGGGGAGGTGTCAGCAGTCCTCATGACACTGCTGCTTCTGATGGATTAGGAAACAGGATCCCTACCTTAACCCATAACCTTCCTCAATTTTGTATTGGGATTAGTACATGAGATTGAAGAGGGTGGGTTTGTTTTTCTTATTACAATAAAATATGGATATGAATGATTATGTATTATGCAAACTAACACAACATTATATGGTGTTTGTATTGCAAAATGGGTTGGTGCATGCTGGATTTGCTACTGTTACGTTTTTGTGTTTGACTTTAAAACTGCATAATGCTCTCACAGTTGCACAGCACACAATGTAATGAACTCGGAAAAAAGGAATTTGCTTTCTACAAACAGTTAACAAGAAAAAAATTAAAGGCTGCACATTGGTAATTCCAAGTTGGTAATTAGTTGCAATTAGTGATGTCCCGAACGGTTCGCTGGCGAATAGTTCCCCGCGAACATCGCTTGTTCGCATTCGCCACGGACGGCGAACATATGCGCTGTTCGGTCCGCCCCCTATTCGTAATCATTGAGTAAACTTTGACCCTGTACCTCACAGTCAGCAGACACATTCCAGCCAATCAGCAGCAGACCCTCCCTCCCAGACCCTCCCACCTCCTGGACAGCATCCATTTTACATTCATTGTGATGCTGCATTCTTAGTGAGAGTAGGGACAGTGTAGCTGCTGCTGATTTGATAGGGAAATTGATAGCTAGGTAGTATTCAGTGTCCACTACAGTCCTGAAGGACTCATCTTATCTCTGCTGTAAGGACAGCACCCCCAAAAAGCCCTTTTTAGGGCTAGAACATCAGTCTGTTTTTTTTCTGTGTAATGTAATTGCAGTTGCCAGCCTGCCAGCCTGTGTGTCAGGCTCACAGCGTATACTGTGCCCACTAGCCCAGTGCCACCACTCACTCACTGGTGTCACAGTAGCTTGTATTTAAAAAAAACAAAAACTTTTTTGACTGTAATATAATAGCAGTCAGTTTCCTTCACACGTGTGCGTTTCAGGGCCTGCTAGGGCACAGTGTCACACCAATGCAACTCATATCTGGTGTAACATAGTGTACATTTAAAAAAACTATTTTTTTTGACTGTAATAGATTGAATAGCAGTTAGTTGTCTGCCAGCGTGTGTGTCAGGCTCACAGCGTATACTGTGTCCACTTGCCCAGTGCCACCACTCATATCTGGTGTCACAATAGCTTGCATTTAACAAAAAAAAACTTTTTGGACTTATATATTAGCAGTCAGTTTCCTTCACGAGTGTACGTTTCAGGGCCTGCCCAGTGCCACCACTCACTCACTGGTGTCACAAAAGCTTGTATTTAAAAAAAAAAATACTTTTTTGACTGTAATATAATAGCAATCCGCTTCCTTCACTAGTGTGCGTTCCTCAGAGAACGACTCGACCGACAGGTAGCAGACTACCTCACCTTAACTGCAGATATCGACACTCTGAGGAGCGATGAATCCCTTGACTACTGGGTGTGCAGGCTTGACCTGTGGCCTGAGCTATCCCAATTTGCGATAGAACATCTGGCCTGCCCCGCTTCAAGTGTCCTGTCAGAAAGGACCTTCAGTGCAGCAGGAGGTATTGTCACTGAGAAGAGAAGTCGCCTAGGTCAAAAAAGTCTAGATTACCTCACCTTTATTAAGATGAATGAGGGATGGATCCCCAAGGGACTGACAGTGGGCGATACATTCGACTAAAAAAGGCCTGATGAGGGGGACATAACAGGGTGTCGCGGCTGCCGGCCCGCCGCGTGATATTTAAATCCCTAGCTCACCCCAGTACCCTGTCGTGGTTTCCTGTTCCTGGTTTCCTGAGAGTGTTTTATCCTTGTGAATCTGATTTCCTGGTATCCTGATCTTGGCTTTTCCCTGGTTATTCTGAATTCTGGTTTCCCTGACTTGGCTTGTGTAAACGGTATTGTGTATTTTCTGGCTTCCTTGACCTCGGCTTTCCCTTTGACCATTCTCTGTCTCTAGCGTATTAGTCCGGCCATTCTAAGGTCCGGTTTACGCTCTGTCCTTTTATTTTCCTTTTCTTGCCTATGTATATGTTTACATAGTTTATGCGTGCTGGACCACACTAGTAGTCATGACATTGGGATTAAACTGATAAGAATAGTACTACTTAACACACCACTCCTATCTGGTAGCACATTAGATTGCACGCGCAGTGCCCCAAATTTGAAGTAGGAGGACCAACCAAGCATCTTTTTCCATCTCCCGGTTCCTAAAATCGATGCCATATACACGTCCCCTGATAGGGGACGTAACAGGGATTAAACTGATAAGAATAGTACTACTTAACACACCACTCCTATCTGGTGGCACATTAGATTACACGCGCAGTGCCCCAAATTTGAAGTAGGAGGACTGACCAAGCATCTTTTTCCATCTTCCGGTTCCTAAAATCAATGCCATATACACGTCCCCTGATAGGGGACGTAACAGAGATTAAACTGATAAGAATAGTACTACTTAACACACCACTCCTATCTGGTGGCACATTAGATTACACGCGCAGTGCCCCAAATTAGAAGTAGGAGGACCGACCAAGCATATTTTTCCATATCCCGGTTCCTAAAATCGATACCATATACACGTCCCCTGATAGGGGACGTCACAGGGATTAAACTGATAAGAATAGTACTACTATCTGGTGGCACATTAGATTGCACGCACAGTGCCCCAAATTTGAAGTAGGAGGACCAACCAAGCATCTTTTTCCATCTCCCGGTTCCTAAAATCGATGCCATATACACGTCCCCTGATAGGGGACATAACAGGGATTAAACTGATAAGAATAGTACTACTTAACACACCACTCCTATCTGGTGGCACATTAGATTGCACGCGCAGTGCCCCAAATTTGAAGTAGGAGGACCGACCAAGTATCTTTTTCCATCTCCCGGTTCCTAAAATTGATGCCATATACACGTTCCCTGATAGGGGACAAAGCAGAGATCAAACTGATAAGAATAGTACTACTTAACACACCACTCCTATCTGGTGGCACATTATATTGCACGCGCAGTGCCCCAAATTTGAAGTAGGAGGACTGACCAAGCATCTTTTTCCATCTCCCGGTTCCTAAAATCGATGCTATATACACGTCCCCTGATAGGGGACGTCACAGGGATTAATGTTCCAGAACTGCTGAACGCTGCTGGAGAAAGTCTCACTTTGCATCTGACTTTGTCCACTATAAATTTATGCTGCGCTCCTACAGCATGGCTCTTTCCTCTGCAAAAGTAAACTACTTCAACACCCTCATAAGCACACTGTCCCATCAACCCAAACACCTGTTTCACACTTTTGACGCCCTTCTTCGCCCTGTGACTCCCCCTCCTTCCACCACCTTGTCCGCCACAAACTTCGCATCTCATTTCACTGAGAAGATCTCTACAATCAGGAACGAGATCTCTAATCTCTCTCCTACCCCTATCAATACAACACCCAACCCCACTCCCCCTGCCATCCTATGCTCATTTGCACCTGCTACAGCACAAGAGGTTTCTGCTCTGCTCCTGTCCTCCTGCCCCACCACCTGCTCCCTTGATCCTATTCCCTTGCATCTCATCCGCACTTTGTCTCCCTCTCTTGCTCTACCTCTCGCTAACATCTTCAATCTCTCCCTTTCCTCTTGCACATTTCCCTCACCCTTCAAACATGCAACTGTAATCCCAATTCTGAAAAAGCCCAACCTTGATCCCAACTCCCCATCCAACTACCGCCCTATCTCGCTACTGCCATTTGCCTCCAAGATCCTCGAGAGAGTTGTGTACGCCAGATTGACAGACTTTCTCGAATCCAACTTTCTGCTTGACCCCCTTCAGTCTGGATTCCGCGCTGGTCACTCTGTCGAAACTGCTGTGACCAAAGTATCCAACGACTTAATTGCTGTAAAAATCTCGCGGCCAATACTCTATCCTAATCCTCCTTGATCTTTCTGCCGCCTTTGACACTGTTGATCATCAACAGCTTCTTCACATTCTCCGTAACATTGGTCTACGGGATACTGCTTTATCCTGGTGCTCCTCCTACCTCTCCCAGCGCTCTTTCAGTGTTTCTTTCTCTGACACTGCCTCTTCTCCCCAACCCCCCTCTGTCGGCATCCCCCAAGGTTCTGTCCTCGGCCCCCTACTGTTCTCTATCTATACTGCCGTTCTTGGTAAACTCATCAGCTCCTTTGGCTTCCAATATCATTTATATGCAGATGACACACAAATCTACCTGTCCTCCCCTGATCTCTCTCCACCCACCTTGACTCGTGTTTCTGACTGTCTCTCTGCTATTTCCAACTGGATGGCTGCTCACTTCCTTAAACGCAACCTGTCCAAAACAGAACTTCTAGTTTTTCCTCCCTCACGTGCTGCTACTCCTGTGTCTGTCTCCATCCAAGTCAACGGTGCTACTATCACTTCTATCTCGCAAGCTCGCTGCCTAGGGGTTCTTCTTGATTCTGACCTCTCTTTTACTCCCCATGTCCAATCGATAGCCAAATCCTGTCGCTTCCAACTCAAGAACAAAGGGCGCATCCGCCCATATCTAACGCCGGACGCAGCGAAGGTACTGGTTCATGCTGTTGTTCTCTCTCGCCTTGACTATTGCAATCCCCTTCTCACCGGTCTTACATGTTCCCAGCTTGCACCGCTGCAATCTATAATGAATGTGGCTGCGAGGCTTATTTTCCTGTCCGGTCGCACCTCCCACGCCTCCACGCTCTGTCAGTCCCTGCATTGGCTTCCAGTTAGATATAGGGCCCAATTCAAAATTCTGGCGCTTGGTTACAAATCCCTACATAATGTTGCTCCAACATACCTATCCTCCCTCATACACAAGTATGTCCCGTCGAGACCCCTGCGCTCAGCCCAAGACCTACGCCTATCCTCTGCCCGGATCCCCACCTCTGATGCTCGCCTTCAAGACTTCTCCAGGGCTGCACCTCTTCTGTGGAACTCCCTTCCCTCCTCAATCAGACTTTCACCCAGCCTCCACTCCTTCAAAAAAAATCTCTGAAAACTCTACTTCTTCATCAAAGCGTATCAATTACAATGTCAGCAGGTTTCTCATCCCCCACCTCATGACTCCTTTCCTGCAACTGTCATAAATGACATACCAAGCACCCAATAAACCCTTCTCTAACAAACTATTTAATTCCCCTACTTTAACCCTTTGTGTCACTATACCCCACTCCCTCTGGCATGTAAGCTCATCGAGCAGGGCCCTCAACCCCCTCTGTTCCTGTACATCCAGTTGTCTGATCTCAATTATGTGTCTGTTAGTCCACCCATTGTACAGTGCTACGGAATTTGTTGGCGCTATAAAAATAATAAAATAATAATAATAATTAAACTGATAAGAATAGTACTACTTAACACACCACTCCTATCTGGTGGCACATTAGATTGCACGCGCAGTGCCCCAAATTTGAAGTAGGAGGACCGACCAAGCATATTTTTCCATATCCCGGTTCCTAAAATCGATACCATATACACGTCCCCTGATAGGGGACGTAACGGGGATTAAACTGATAAGAATAGTACTAATAAACACACCACTCCTATCTGGTGGCACATTAGATTGCACGCGCAGTGCCCCAAATTTGAAGTAGGAAGACTGACCAAGCATCTTTTTCCATCTCCCGGTTCCTAAAATCGATGCCATATACACGTCCCCTGATAGGGGACGTAACAGGGATTAAACTGATAGGAATAGTACTACTTAACACACCTTATAATAACGCAGAGAGAGGCAACGCAGAAAGAGGAGTCTGAAGAAGAGGAGACAGAGGAGGAAGGTGGCTGACCAAACACAGCAGGCGTCCCAGGTGGCTTGTTGTCACCTTTCGGGGACCCTTGGTGTTGTACGTGGCTGGGTGGAGGAAGAGACCTTCAATGACATCAGTGAGGACAAGGAACGTGACATTGCTTGCTTGGTATCCAACCTTGTGCAAATGTGGAGTTTGCAGTTGTGCAAATGGACTGTTTGTGGTTGTTTGCGGTGCGTTAAACGGGGAGTTTGGTCTGTCACTGTGAAGCGGGCGTAACCCTTACACTACCTGATCGATACAACATCATACCTGATGTTTTAAAGCACATTATTCCAAACAATTTAGGAATGTTAGGTGATTTATGCCCTTTATGGATTAAAACCAGACTCTGCATCAACTGTGTAATTTTCCATTGGAGTTTTGCCATGGATCCCCCTCCGGCATGCCACAGTCCAGGTGTTAGTCCCCTTGAAACAACTTTTCCATCACTATTGTGTCCAGAAAGAGTCCCTGTGGGTTTTAAAATTCGCCTGCCTATTGAAGTCTATGGCGGTTCGCGGACATTTGCGCAAGTTCCCGTTCGCCGTTCGCGAACCGAAAATGTTATGTTCGCGACATCACTAGTTGCAATGACTAGAACACTGCACTAAATGTAACCACCAGTGTCACAATAGGATGAGTGAAGCACGCTCTCATCATACCTAGGAAAGAGGAATTTTTATCGTCTTTGTTTTTACTTTTTTACTAAACAAATCACAACCCAAAAAATGATTTTTCTTCTACAAACAGTTAACAAAACAATTTTTAACAACAGTACATTGGTGATTCCAAATAAGTGGCAGAGGCAAGGAGCACAATCAGGGCCGGACTGGGAGAAAAATTCGGCCCAGGCATTTTTTATCATAGCGGCCCACTAAGAGGAGGTGTGTTTTGTCATCACCAATGACAAGCACGCCCCCTCTCAAAGTGAGCATGTTGGTTCAATGCTCTTCCAGGGCAGATCATGCGCAGAGCTCTGCTGAAGAGCTCTAGCATGAGAAAAAAAAACTGTATTTGTTCTGCACAGTGCAAGCAAATGTAATAACATGCTTGCACTGTGTTTCCTTGCAACTTGTCTCTGGTGTCTCTATAAATGGATACCAGGAGACAAAAATGCCAGGAAAGAGTATTGTGCATGTGTTTGGAGTCTGCTTGTGGTATTGCGTGTGTGTAGAGTGAGCTGATTGTGGTGTGGTATTGTGTAATAAGGTTGGTTTTAGTCATGTTGTGTTTGTGGTGTAATGTGATGCATATGTGGCTAGGGGCTGTAGAGAATGTATGTATAGGGGATGTAGCAAGTGTGTGCATACAGGCTATAGAGTGTGTGTATGGGTGATGTAGTGTTTGTAGAAAGTGTGTGTTTAGGGATGTAGTATGTGTTTGCTTACAAGGAATCTAGTGTGTGTGTGTGTATAGGGGATCCAGAGTGTGTATGTTAAGAGTGTAGTGTGTGTGTGTGTATGGGAGTCTAGTGTGTGTTTGAAGGACCCAGAATGTGTAGGAGATCTAGTGAGTGTGTGTTTATAACGGATTCAGTGTATATAGGGATCTAGTGTGTGTATGTGTGTAGATGATCCAGAGTTGGGTAAGGGATCTAGTGTGTGTCTTGAATGTAATGTGTTTAGGGGTGCAGTATGTGTGTGAGGGGTGCTGTGTGTGTGTGTGTATGTATGTATATATATATATATATATATATATATGTGTGTGTGTGTGTGTTTGGAACTATTGTGTATGTGTGTGGTGCAGTGTGTTGGGGGGGTTATGTGTGTATGTGAGGGGTGCAGTATGTGTGTGTGAGGGGTGCGGTGTGTGAGGGTGCGGTGTGTGATGTGTGTGAGAGTGCTGTTTGTGAAAGTGCTGTGTGTGGTGTGTGTGACAGTGCTGTGTGTGATGTGTGTGTGTGACAGTGCTGTGTGTGCTGTGTGTGAGAGTGCTGTGTGTGAGAGTGATGTGTATGATGTATGATGTGTGTGAGAGTGCTGAGTGTGATAGTGCTGTGTGTGAGAGTGCTGAGTGTGAGAGTGCTGAGTGTGATGTGTGTAAGAGTACTGTGTATGATGTGTGTGTGTGAGTGTTGTGTGTGTGTGTGTGAGTGTGTGTGAGAGAGAGAGTGCTGTGTGTGAGTGTGTGTGTGTGTGTGTGTGTGTGAGAGTGCTGTGTGTGATGGGTCACACCCATCAAGCAAGGTAATAGAAACTTTTTTATTTTTTTCCCCCAACGTTTTACTGAACAAAGAAATCCCCCCAAAGTGATGTTCTACTACAATCAGGTAACAAAAGAAACAAACGTTTAACAATGTATTCAAGAACCTCCTACCTTTCACTCAAAGTTATTCTACAGGGACACACTAGCCACTCAGACCATTTCATGTCATTGAAGTGGTCTATATGCACTGTCCCTGTGACCTTAACCATGCAGCTTAAAACATTGCAGTATTAGACGGTCTACTAGACGTATATATTTTTTCTCCAATCATCCAAGAAATTGTAAAAATGATCGAATAAGGGTATATTTCAAATGTGACTATTGTTGTGTGATCTTTTTTACTAATACACCCTCATGAAAGATTATGTGCCAAATTATGGATCCAATTAGGAAACGCAGAAGAGGGGGCAAACACAATATTCCAAAATCAAAACAAAATGTTTTTCAGTAAAACTTTTTAATTTCCTATGGTCTTTTAAAACTAAAATGTCTTTCCTTTTTTGTTCTCCACAGATCCTGTGAACAGAGAATATAACTTGTGTTGCCATGTTGATTATGTTATGTAAGAAGGGTCCCCTTTTTTAGAAAAAGGAATCCCTAAATATACAGAGGTTCTTGCATGAATTTCTGGTTCTGGATAACTTTAATTATGGCAAAATCTGAAGATGTCATAAGACAGTGGCAAAAAATATTGTTTTGAAAAAAGATGATTTTCCAAATGCCACAGAAAAAAAATGCATACCCCAATGCCAGCAATGCATTCATTTCATTAAAACAAAATAATTTTAGCTTCCTTTTTTCCCCCTCCCCACTACCTTTCTCTTCCTTCATACTTTCCTCTATTCCATTGACCTCATCACTAGCACCTGCACTTGCTTGAGTCCTGTGGAAGGTTACCGCAGAGTGTGGACAAGCACTGATGCCCGCTGTAGGGGGCGAAGTTATAGCTGTCTCTGCAACAGGAGGGCACTTGTATCACTCTTATCTCTGTAATTTGCTTAAAAGACCACTAAAGGCACCCAGACCACTTCAGCTCATTGAAGGGGTCTGGGTGCTAGGTCCTTCCTCCCCCTTCAGCACCATGGGAGGGGGACCCTGAGGGTGGAGGCACTATAGTACGAGTATGTTTTCCTGGCACTATAATGGTCCTTTAAACTGTTTTTCCTTCATACTGATGATCTTGTTTTAACTATTCAACTATTTTGTGCAACTTGTATAGTATACTGGTGTTTCATTATTTTGCGCATAAAAAGTAATGAAAAAAATTCATGAATAAAGGTTGCAAAGAAAAAAAATTATAACTTCCTTCTAATAACTAAAAAGCAAATTAGAAAAATAAAAAAATAAAAAAAGATTAGACACACTATGCAGCTATGGGTGAGTGAAAATTTAGCTTTTTACAAGGATAAATTCACCTCTGGTGAGTGTGCCAATGAGCCCCAGGTTTGTAATGGTGAGTACATTTTAAGGACTGGCTAGTATTGTAGTACGTGAAATATACATGAATATTAAGTGTTTAAATATTAATAAACATATCAGTCATTTTTAAGCTTAATAGCTACCAGTATTTTAAACGTTAACTAACACTGACATCTGCTGGCTAAACTTGTGTTTTATGCTGGTATAATAAGATTGATAATTATTGCTCGCTATCATGATCAATCTAAAACAAAGGTCAACATCCAAATCTGAGTGTTTTGGTGTCAGCAAAAGAAAGTACAGTGTAATATTTATTTTAAATAATAGCATGTATTGTGCTAAAGTGAGAAGCCAAAATCTGGTAGACAGAAAGTGAAAATAATCATCAATCTCACTGACTCCTTACTAGATTCGAATCATTGGCTCTTAATGAAGCACTGCTAAATTGTTTCAAAAATAAGAATAAAATGAAAGAAATTGTGAATTATGTGTCATAGAAAGTACTGTGTAATACAATAGTATTTATGAGTATTTATTGGTAGCTCATATAAAAATATCAGTAGTACTATTTATTAATAATAAGTAGTAAAGAAACAATAAGCAAAACAAATGTACGTATGTTTTGAAATTATTTGTCAATAGGTTTTAGGAATACAGGGTTTCAAAGTATTAGTAAATACATGATATCTGTAGTCTCTCAATCCTTCTGAAATAGGGAGGATACACTGCCTTTTGTTATTCTACTAGCAATTAAAGTAACACTTCCTGATGTTAAAAAAAACATTCTAGCCCACCTGTCTTCCCCTTGCCTCCTTTGAATAACTAGATCTCTCACCTTATTTCCAATGCTGGCTTCAGCCCCGATCCGCCTCCTTGGCTGACATCATCAGAATTGATTTCCCATTGGCTGAGATTGTCAATTCTGATGATCTCAGCCAAGGAGGCGGAGTGGGAGCAGATCCAAACACCGCCCTTGCCAACCAGTATCTCCTTACAGAGAAGCATTGAATCAATACATATCTATGGGAAAGTTTAGCGACTCCATGCAAAGTGTGTAAACACTGAACATCAGTGCTGCTTACTGTGCAGCACTGCCCCAGGTAGCACCTCTAGTGACATCCACTGGAGCTGTCCCTAGGCTGTCATGTAAACACTGCCTTTTCTTTGAAAAGGCAACGTTTACAGCAAAATGCCTGCAGGTACAGGCTATAGACGACTACCATAACAACTACAATGTGCTGTATTTGATCTAGTGACTATAGTGTCTCTTTAAGCATGTTTTAGTGACTTGTTTTGGACTTGGATTTGTTGTCACTACATTGCTTTGTTGATCTTGACGTTGTCTTCCCAATCCAGACTAGTTTGTTTTTTTTTACTTTGAGCATTACTGGAGCCCTTACAACGTTTCCCTGATTTGTTTTAAATGATGCTACTTGTTTTTATTACTCTGCCAACTGTTCTAAGGATCAGTAATATGTCTTGAACACCTCTCTATTCAGAGTGAGTGCCTTCTAACTTATTTTAGCAGGTGATGTTGACAGGAAGCGAAAGCAAATTTAGTAGCTACTGATTCCTGCCATCACTCTGATACTATGCAGGGGCGTACCTGGAGCATTTGGCACCCGGGGCGGATCCTTTATTTGGCACCCCCCCTCCCAACTTTGAAATGTGAAAAACAACTGCAATTTTTTTAAATGTATTTAGCATTGAGCAGTGTTTGTATATTTTAACATTAAAGGAACGCTATAGTCACCTAAATTACTTTAGCTAAATAAAGCAGTTTTAGTGTATAGATCATTCCCCTGCAATTTCACTGCTCAATTCACTGTCATTTAGGAGTTAAATCACTTTGTTTCTGTTTATGCAGCCCTAGCCACACCTCCCCTGGCTATGATTGACAGAGCCTGCATGAAAAAAAAAAAACTGGTTTCACTTTCAAACAGATGTAATTTACCTTAAATAATTGTATCTCAATCTCTAAATTGAACTTTGATCACATACAGGAGGTTCTTGCAGGGTCTAGCAAGCCATTAACATAGCAGGGGATAAGAAATTCTTAATTAAACAGAACTTGTAATAAAGAAAGCCTAAATAGTGTTTATGGAAGGCTGTGCAAGTCACATGCAGGGAGGTGTGACTAAGGTTCATAAACAAAGGGATTTAACTCCTAAATGGCATAGGATTGAGCAGTGAGGCTGCAGGGGCATGTTCTATACACCAAAACTGCTTCATTAAGCTAAAGTTGTTCAGGTGACTATAGTGTCCCTTTAAGCATGTTTTTTTATGGAGTATGTGTGAGTGAGTGTACGGGTCTGTTTGCACATATTGGCATTTGAATGCAGGAGTGCATTTTTCTGTAGTGTGGTTTTTGAATATGGCGGTGTGTTTTTATGTAGTGTTGACATTTGGATGCAGGATTGTATTTGTGTGTAGTGTAGGCGAAATGCTGAGATGTATGCACATGTACATACATATACTCACATTTACACATACTGGCACACATACAGATACACAGACACACATGCAGTTATATAGAAACACAGTCATACACAGTCATACACAGATACAGACACACATAAAGATACAAACACACATACAGAGAGAGACACAAAGGCACACATACAGATAGACACATACAGACAGATACACAGACACGCCAAAACAAACACAGACACACAAACAGATACACAAACACACAAACGGATACACATACAGATACACAGACATACAGATACACATGTATAAGTATGTGTTTGGGTAGTGAATGCAGTGTGTTTGCATAGTGTATGCAGTGTGTGCGCTTGTATAGTGGATGCAGTCTGTGTAGTGTATGCAGTGTGTTTATAGTGAATGCAGCTTGTATGTATAGTGTATGCAGTGTGTGTATAGTGTATACAGCTTGTGTATAGTGTATGCAGTGTGTGTATAGTGTATGAAGTGTTCAGTGTGTATATATAGTGTGTGTATATAGTGTGTGCAGTGTGTGTATAGTGTATGAAGTGTGTGTAGTGTATGCAGTGTGTGTAGAGTATGAAGTGTGCAGTTTGTGTATAGTGTGTGCAGTGTGTATAGTGTATGCAGTGTGTGTATAGTGTGTGCAGTGTGTGTAAATTGTATGAAGTGTTTGTATAGTGTATGAAGTGTGCAGTGTGTGTTTAGTGTCTGTGCAGTGTATGCAGTGTGTGTAATGTATGCAGCGTGTGTAGTGTGTGCAGTGTGTGTAGTGTATGAAGTGTGCAGTGTGTATGCAGTGTGTGTATAGTGTATGAAGTGTGCAATGTGTGTATAGTGTATGAAGTGTGTATAGTGTATGCAGTGTGTGCAGTGTATGAAGTATGCAGTGTATGTATAGTGTGTGCAGTGTGTGTATAGTGTATGAAGTATGCAGTGTGTGTATAGTGTATGCAGTGTGTGTATAGTGTATGCAGTGTGTGTATAGTGTATGAAGTGTGCAGTGTGTGTATAGTGTATGCAGTGTGTATATAGTGTATGCAGTGTGCAGTGTGTGTATAGTGTGGAATAAGTGCTGCCACTTACCTGCCCGTCCTCCTCGACTGGTGGTCCGGTGGCACAGCATAGATGGGCAGTGAAGAGGGGCCCAGAACTCTGCATGCTTGTTTCCCATCCAGCAGCAGCAGCAGCAGGGTCCTCTGTTCTTGCGGATCGCGAGAACAGAGGAACTGCTGCTGCTGGATGGGAAATCGCGTGGATACTCTCATAAGCGGACAGTCCCTTTACATAAGACACAGGGGCGGCGAAATGCCGCCCCTGTGAAAGTTTGCCCCGAGCACCCCCTTAGCGAGTGGCACCCGGGGCGGACTGCACCCGACCTCCCCCCCCCCCCCCTTAGTACGCCACTGATACTATGTCCTAAGGAATCACTTAGTAGGATGCACTGCACCCTGAAGCCTCACTTTAACTCTCATATGTACAAAAACACAATGAATTAACAGCTTCTTAAAAATATTGAGTTTATCAAAAAATATTAAACAGAGGCTAATGTCAGCAAAGTTGCAAAACAGTGGATATATATGACTATATTTATAGAGCTTACAGTACTTTGTGTTCTGAAGATGATAAAGATGGTATTTATCTTTCTGTGCAAATTATTATGAACATGTCAGATGGATTGTGAGATTAAAAGGAACCTATGGTCCCAATGATAATATTTTTTCTGTTACAACAATTAGTTTGGTTTAATCATGCTGACTTCTTTCATGATCTCGTCCAATTCAATGCTTTTAATAAAGAAGCATATTTGGGGACAAGAAGTACATGTGCGGCCAGCGCTGAGCTCCCCTACATGAATGCTCTCTATTAGAAGCATTCAGAGGAGGTGATGTGTAAGAAGTGAGTCTAACTATGTTCTCACTATGGGCTGTCAGGAAGACCGCCACTATATACATGTTTAGCCCTGCAGTGAAAACATTACCGTATATAGGTCAATGTTTTACAGTACAGGAATTACGCTACAGGGCACTGCACCCAGACCACTTCGTTGAGATTAGTGGTCCTTTAAGGGCATCACATATTTATTAATAAGTTGTACCCTACTATTATTTCTGGCCCTTTATAACCCTTTATGTTTACTATGTTTCCTAGATCTGTGCAATACTCGGTGCAGGGCATTGTTTCTTTATTTTATATAATGTACTTGATATGCATATTCTTTTTAAAATATACATCACATAGTACAATCACACTACTATTCCAAATGTGTTCGTTATTGTTATTTAGCAGTAAAGGGTTAGGACAAGATAAACCTCTCCATGGAGTGTACCACTGGCAGATAGTGGCTGTGACTCACATGACAAAATCCTACCAGTGGCTGGAAAAGGCAGGACTTAAAGACAGCACTGAGGCACTAATCCTAGCAGCACAGGTGCAGGCACTCATCACCAGATCAATAGAAGATGGAGTCTACCACACCAGGCAAGACCCAAGGTGCAGACTGTGCAAAGAGGCCTCTGAGACAGTCCAGCACCTAGTAGCCGGATGCAAGATGTTAGCAGGAACAGTATACATGGAGAGACGCAACCAAGTTGCTAGGATTATGTACCGAAACATCTGCACAGAACATGGGTTGGACCTGCCTAAGTCCAGATGGGAGATACCACAAAGGGTAGTTGAGAATGACAGGGCTAAGATCCTGTGGGACTTTAAGATCCAGACAGACAAGCAAGTGCTGGCCAACCAACCAGACATCGTGGTGGCAGACAAGAAACAAAAGACTGCAGTCGTCGTGGGTGTGGCATTACCCAGTGACTATAACATCAGGAAGAAGGAACATGAGATGGTGGACAAATACCAAGGACTGAAAGAAGAACTAGAAAGGATGTGAAAAGTGAAGGCAGTAGTAGTCCCAGTTGTGATAGGAGCACTCGGGGCTATGATTCCCAAGTTAGAGGAGTGGATTCAACAGATTCCAGGTGGGACATCTGAGATCGCTGTCCAGAAGAGTGCAGTTCTAGGAATAGCTAAGATACTGCGCAGAACCCTCAAACTCCCAGGCCTCTGGTAAAGGACCCAAGAATGAGGAATAAACATACAACCCAGGAGGGGAGAGAAAATCAATTTTATATACTTTTTTTTTATTCTACTTGTGTATATATAAGAATTATTTTTATATAATTATGTGATTTCTTTTTTTTGACAACCAGGGCAGAATGTCCAGATAATTTAATTAACAAGTCCTATATTTAACCTGGAACTCTCCAGAACCTCATAAAAGCTGTACATGACGTTCCCCACATCACATGAAGCCAGATCACACCGCAAGGGTAACGGGGTGGCCATTCTCATACATAGCAGGTGCCCGATACACGTACTGTCCTCGGAGCTGGACTCGGAGGGGAGATACGTAATCCTCTCCGGTACACTGTACTCGCACCCAGTCCACTTGATCAATATCTATGCCCCTAACACTCCCGACACCTCCTTCTGGGAGAACCTAACCACTAAGATACAGGCCCTACCCTACGGCATGATCATAATGGGGGGAGACTTTAATGCCGTGCCGTGTCCAGCCGCAGACAGGAGCTCCAGAGCGGGCCAACAGAGATCACAGGGAAGGGGAAGCCAAGACAAGATGATCAACGACTTTATCCGAGGCACTGGACTGGTAGACGTGTGGCGGGCTCAACACCCCGGCGACCTTGACTTCACATTCTACTCTGCCCCTCACGGGACTTACTCCAGGATAGACTACTTCCTAGTGAACAACACCAGCATGGCCAGAGTGGTGGACTCGAGGATCGGTTCCATTACGTGGTCCGACCACGCTGATGTATCCTTGACCCTGGGCAACCTATGCACTGCAGCACCGTGGAACTGGAGGATGAACTCCTACCTGCTGCGAGACAAAGGCACGCAGGCAGAACTGCGCAACGACATACAAGCATACTTTCTCGCAAATGAATCAGAGGACATGTCTCCAAGCATCATATGGGCGGCTCATAAAGCGGTCATCAGGGGTACCTTCATTAAACTGGCAACTAGGAAAAAAGCACAAAAGATGAAAAAACTACAGCATCTCTTGGGGGCCCTGAGGAAAACCGAACAACAACATAAGACGGCGCCAACCACGCAACTCCTCGAACAACTGAGAGAGACCAGAAGCTCCATTTCGGAACTCCTACGGGATGACGCAGCTAAAGCCATGTCGTGGACCAAACGGACCTACTATGAAAAATCGAATAAGATGGACACACTGTTGGCCAGGACCCTTCGTCCACGACAGAACAGTACTCTTATCACCACAATTAAAAACTCGGATGGTTCCATCAAGAGTACCCCACCTGAGATAGCCCAGGTCTTCACAGATTACTACAACAAGCTATACAATCATACGACCAGGGATCCTTCTTCCCAGGAAGACGCGACGAATCGCATGCACACATTCCTGAAAGACCTTGACCTGCAAAAACTACCGTCTGCTACGGCATCACTCTTAAATGACCCTATTACGGTCGACGAAATAGACAAGGCGATCACAGAACTCAAAAGCAACAAAGCCCCAGGACCGGACGGCTTCGAGGGATCCTATTATAAAACATTCAAAGAGGAACTCTCACCAAAACTGGAGAGACTTTTCAACAACCTCATGGATGGCGGGAACTCAGAAGGCGAGATGTCCCTGGCCAACATTGTCCTTCTTCAAAAACCAGGCAAGGACCCTCTACTACCCGAAAATTATAGGCCTATATCCCTAATTAACCACGACATCAAGATCCTGGCAAAAATCCTAGCAAATCGCCTCAACCCCGCGCTGACAACAATGATACACCCGGACCAAGTGGGATTCATACCCGACAGGCAACTATTTGAGAACACCAGAAGAAACATCGATCTCATCTGGAGACAAAAGACCATCGACGAACCGACACTATTGGTATCCATAGATGCTGAGAAGGCCTTCGACAGGGTGGAATGGCCTTACCTGTTCCATCTTTTGGAACACTTAGGATTCCCGGAACGCTACGTGACGGCAATCAGAGCAATGTACGAACACGCATCCGCACAGGTTAAGATAGCCGGAACTGGGCCAAAACCCTTCAGATTGGGAAACGGGACACGGCAGGGATGCCCCCTATCCCCGCTACTGTTCGTGCTGACGCTGGAACCACTCCTACAGGCCATGCGAAAACACCCACGAATAACAGGGATCGCAGTCGGAGGCCAAGAGTTCCTCGTTTCCGCATACGCGGATGACGTTCTGCTGACCCTTACAAAGCCCAGGGACTCCTTGGAAGCTCTGCAAGAAGTCCTCACGCAATTCAGCGCTTTTTCCGGCTACAAGGCAAACCTAGAAAAATCTAGCGCCCTCCCGCTGGGCCTGTCTGCGGAGGACACGGCGGCACTGGGTAACTCATACAACATCCCCATAGTCAAAGACCAGCTAAAGTACTTGGGAGTACAACTGCCAGGTGACCCTAATAAAATCCATCAACTTAACTACGTCCCGCTCATACGAGCCCTAATACAGGACATGGAAAAGTGGCAAGACAGACCCATCTCCTGGATAGGGCGCATACACGCAGTTAAAATGAATATCCTGCCCCGCATTTTATTCCTCTTCCAGGCACTGCCCATAAAACTTTTAAAATCCGACTTAGCTCACTTACAAAAAGCAATAAGTGACTTCATATGGCATAACCGTCGGCATAGGATCTCCAGAAATGTCATGTACAGACAGAAACAGAGGGGAGGGCTGGGCCTTCCACACCTATACTATTATTACTTAGCCGCGCAACTCGCGCAAGTGACCATGTGGCACGCGCCCTTGGACACTAGGAGATGGGTGGACCTGGAATCCCTCCTGACAGGTGCGGACCTTCCTCAGTACCACATTTGGGTACCCAAGGTAGATAGGCCTATCCTACGGACTACATGCCCGGCCATACTTAATTCCCTGAGAATCTGGGACGCCTCTGCTCACAAATATAAATTAACATCCTCCCCATCACCACTGACCCCCATCCTGAGAAACAGAGCTTTCCCCCCTGGAATGGTAGCGAGAGATTTCACGAACCTAGAGAAAGTGGGAATTCAGAGGATATGCCAGATGTTTGAGCACGGCCAGTTGGTCACCTTCGACCACCTAAAACAGCTGTCACACCTCACCCCCGCAGATTTCTTTCGATACTTGCAGATTAGGGACTATGTACAACACCCACAGGTGCAGCAGGCCGCCAGGGGGCCACAAACTTTCTTAGAAAGGATGTGCCTTAACGAAACCACACAGCGGGGTTTAATAACCACGATATACTCGCACATATGCTCAGAAACAAAGGAATGGGGAACCCTAGCCTATGCAGATGCCTGGGAAAAGGACTTGGGGGAGACCCTGGAGGGGATAGAGTGGAGGGAAATTTGGGAAGCAAACAATGCAGTATCCATCTGTGTCTCCCTCCAAGAACAGTCCCTAAAAACAATGTTCAGGTGGTACACCACCCCGGCCAAATTACACCGCATGAAACTGACACAGACAGACACTTGTTGGAGGGGATGCGGCCTAAAAGGCACTTATATCCACATGTGGTGGGAATGCCCGCACATGCAGACCTACTGGACGAAAATACGAGACCTAATCAACGGGATTTTCCACAGAGCGCCCAAACTAGACCCTTGGACGTATCTACTTAACAGATCTTTAGACGACTGGACGAAGTTAGAACAGAATCTGATCCATAAGATCACACTAGCCGCTAGGAGAGCAGTAGCGTTGACCTGGCTACAAACAGACACGCCACCCATACGAAGAGTACTCTCCAACATTAAAGAAGTGTACTTAATGGACAGTTTAACCGCACGGGTAAGGGGGTCAATGTCCAGATTTGAAAAATTGTGGGAACCATGGCAGAGCAGCACCCTCGCAGATGATGCGATTCATTGCCGACCCCCTTAGTTAGTGACGACCCCAGAAGAGGGTCTACAAAACATGGATGTCGCCCACAGAACTTCACACCGCTCCGACCTGACGTGCAACCCTCCCCTGCCCCCTCCCTCCTCCTCTCTACTTTTCTATCTCTTCATTTTTCTCCTTGGTTCACAATATCGTGGGGGAACCGAGTCCCGAACCTAGTTTAATAGCAATAGGGAGAACCCCTGGCCGGCCCAGGGACAAACCACAAGGGACGGAAGACAGAGTTCCCTCACGACACAAACACTACCTTACCACACTATGAGCGATTTCAGATAGAATGAAGTATGTTTAGTACCGTTAGATTCAGATAGAGTGTACGCTACCGACCATACGCGATTTGTTTTGTTGAAACAAGCACCGGTCCTATTAAACTGGGACATAGGGGAACGAGATTGATTTGCTATGCAAAGACCCCTACTGTTTTTTGCTCCCCTATAGTGCCTCGCACAATTGCAACTGTTAGGACAAACAGAACTGACAATACCATTGTAGTTATTCTTCACCAAAAAATAAAAAACCCTTGACAAATGGCGATACGGGCCAACCCAGAGGATAGGAGATGTAATGTCTAGACGTATTATATATGTAACAATGTATATTGTTTTTGCGATCTTATGGGCTTTTGCACAAGCCATATTACCACTGTCATAATGCCATTTTTGTCAAGATGAAAAATAAAGAAATTAAAAAAAAAAAAAAAAAAAAAAAAAAAAAAGCTGTACATGGAGGTTACTGTCGTACTTGAGAGACATCATGGAACACAAGTATGAGTGTTTTAGAGCAGTAAAATGTATAATTGACGGTGGCATTATCAGTGAAAGGGCAGTTTTTTTGTGAAAAATGCAAAAAATAAAAAAATATGAACACTAACTTTGGCCAGGGTTTGTAACTAAGTGGCTACTGAAAATGACTTGACATACCTTACTATTTTGAATACCCTGGGCTGTCTACTTTTGCAATATATATGCCATGCCGGGGGTAATTTTCCTTCCTAGGCTGTAATATGGTCTCAAACTTAACTTTATTGGAAGGTTCACAGTAAAGAGCCAGTAAGCAAGGTGTAAACCTATTGCAGGATCAATGAAAATATATTCTTAATTTTCTGTCATTTGTTTGCCTTCAATCCTTTCAGAGCAACGCACGTTAAAACCACTGGAGGTCAGTGTTAGGCAACATCTGAACATCTGATCACAGCTCAGCCTTATTTTTATTACACAATTTACACTATATTTTATGTTGCACTATTATACTATTTTCTGCAATATGTGATAGCCTTTTTCCTATCCACATTCCAAAAGAAATAACCATAAAATCCGACCTCCCACACATTCAGTTGTTATTTTGTTATTATGCCAAAGGGGAATGTCCAGCCCAATCTACTAAATGTAAACTAAATCACTGGATACACTCATTTTACCCTTCTTTATTAGAAAACAAACAGTACATTTTTATAAACCAACTGCTTTTCTCAATGTTCAATGTCTACTAAGAACCTTTATCCAGTATTCTTCGACACTGGACTATTTTTTCGGGGGCATATTGATTTCTTTGCACCACTAACATCAAATATGTTTAGCATGGGTCTAACACAGGCCACTAGGCTGCCACTTCTTTCCCAGAAGGCCTTGGGGACCTCTAAATGGTTCATTCACACCACTTTCTGCATATAGAGATGTTGTAATCGTTACTCAAGTTAACAGTAATTATATTGAGTAGATTGGTTTTTAGTTGTATACATTACAATAAATTATTTTTTTATTTAGCAGTCATTTTTGTCCCCTTGTGTGTTAAGGTAACTTTGGAATCCTAGAAAAATTGTTAATTAATCATTTCTACAGTCCTATCATATTTGCTTCCACTAATAGCAACCGTTTAAACCTGAACATCCGAACATATGGTTGTTTTGTTGGTGTCTGATTATATTATACCTTTATAATGGTTGTCGGATCCTGATAATGCAAAACATCATAGAAGCTTTTTAGAATATTGTTAGCAAATATATGCATCATGCCCTGCTTCCCGTAATACTGAATGTGTTACCAAGCTAAAAGCCCTACATATGTAGCATTAACACTTTTCACATTCCCAAAATAATCACAATACATCAAATGCCGCCCACGTCTTACACTCTGCCTGAGACTTTCTCTACTTCTATTAGATGGAGATATTTCTTAAAACTCTGACTTCCAAACTTTTTAATCTGCCCGTAGTTGAGCTCAATGGTATCAATAAATGATATCAAGCCCATTATATCCATGGTAACTCTATAGCTGTACTGTCTGGAATCATACCTCCCAAGTGTCCCTGATTAGGAGGGTCAGTCCCTACCTTGTATCCCTCTTTTCTAGGAGCTCTATAATTTTGGTGTGTCTCAGTGTGTAACAGAGCTCCACAGCAATAATACTAACAGTAATGTGTCTTTAAATTACAATAAATATGATTAGAATTCAATCTGTTTAAATAAGACTGAGTCTTGTTATAAACAGCATTATAAATGCTTAAAATGTTATTAGTAGGTCACCTAAAATTCTCAGAACAGACCCACCCCTGGAACCCCATCACTCACACACCTACATTTGTCCCTCTTTGTCCATATCAAGTGTTGCTAGGTATGTGAATGTACACTCACTATGTAAAAAACCTGATTCCGTCCATGGTCATTTTCTCTTTCATACAGTCAAACCTTGCTATTAGTAAAATGTAGAGTTATTCATCTTATACTACTGACTGTTTTTATATTTGGAGGCTTACAATTTACCCCGAAGCCTGAATACAGATAAGAAAAAGGGGTAGATATTCTACTGTAATAGCTACATATTTCAACTGATACGTGCAGATTCCTTCCTTCCTGTCTCCTTTGATGTTCATTCATCTCGTATTTACCCTCCTTTCATAGTCATCTATCAACCCCCAGGATTAATCACGTCATTTTTTTGCTTTTCTTTTTGCTTACACTCCTTTTTATATTCAGAGATAAAATTATCAATACATTAAATAATATATTTTTAAATCTTATATGTAATCACAGTTTCTGAAAATACCATTATCAGTGCTGATTATTCTACATGTCTGGATCAGACGTAAGGCAAAATAATGAAACCGTTTACAAAGACTTCCGCAGAAATGTATTTTATAATTTGCTTTCTGATTAATAAACAAGCAACTAAAGAAATGTAAATGTTTAAGGTAGAACGTCTGATTTTTCAAGAAAGAACAAGACGATTTCCTATTAAATGTACAGATCTGATGCTATACAGTTGTAAAACGCGTTACGAGTATTATTACATACTTTCTAGAAATGTGCACTGAAATAATTTTATCCTTTCAGTTTTAGTCATTTTTCTCTTTTATTTGTCTTATTTGTTTGTTTGTTTTTTCCGGCATTTAGTTACCTATTCATTAAGTTCAACCAACATTTTTGAAATTTTTGTTTATTTACTAAATGTTGGTCATCCTTTAAAGAGAATAAATGAATAGGCTTACCAGGGTCAATATGAATCCTATATTACTATAAAGCAGGTTGTAAACCTCCCTTATGCCACCATTTTCCATGTAGCAGGTGACAAATTATCTACTAAACATTACAAACTAGTGACTGGGCAGCCTGTAAAAATAATGGGGTGCGGGACCTAGTCCTCAGCAGGCATCCTGTGCGGGTCTTTAAATTAAATAAAGTGGGGTGGACAGGTCACTGTTTACCCCCTAATCCCACACATGGCAAGCCGAGGTTAATAAATAAAAAGGGAATTTCCTAATGTCCCCCTCCACCGACACTCATAAGGAAAATAGAGGCTACTTAATCTTATTATTAAAGAGGTGGCACCTAGTGTACTCCCAGCTCCCCCACATGGGCAGTGGTTGGCGATTCTCTTTATAATTCCCTCCAGCTCCCACCCATAGGTGGCAGATGGGAGTTCTAATTATAATACAATGGCGGTAACTATTGTTTCCCCAAACCATGCATGGTGGATAGGGGCTGTAATTCAAATGCAAGAGGGGGTTATACAACTCGTGAATAGGCAACTATGCCCCAAATATTTCCCCCCAGGTGATTAGGGGTTCCCAAGCCCATAAACTTATTGAGATGACTGCAGCTTTAAGAACAGCATGACAAGTCCCCTGGAATGTCTAGGTTTCTGTGTCAGAGTTGGGAATCATTTTGAGTAGTTACTGAGGAACAGAGGCGGCTCTCTAATTAGGCGGTTTAGGCGGCCGCCTAAGGCCTCGCGCTGGCTGGGGCCTCGCGGCCGCCTAAACCGCCTGTTGTCAGAGTGTGTCAGGTCCTCGGTCAGTGACCGAGGACCTGACACCAGGAGGGGGCCCGGCGGCTTGCCCGGTATGCCGCCGGGTGCGAGGCCCCTCCTGGCTGCCAGGCCGGCCACCGCAGACACTGGTCTGCAGCTCCGCAGTGTGCAGAGCTGCAGACCATGTGACTCGCGAGAATTGGCCAATCAGAGCGTTGCCGCGGGTTACCACGGCAACGCTCTGAATCTCGCGAGATTACACGGTCTGCAGCTCTGTGGAGCTGCAGACCAGGAGCAGGGGCCACCGGACCACCAGGGAGCCCACTGGACCACCAGGGAAAGGTAGGCTCTCCCTCCCCATCACCCCCCACCAAACTCAGGCTCACCCCCGACCACCATCACCACCCACCACCACCCTTAGCCTCACCCCCACCACCCTTAGCTTCACCCCCCACCACCATCACCCCCCACCACCCTCAGCCTCACCCCCACCACCATCACCCCCACCACCCTCAGCCTCACCCCCACCATCACCCCCCACCACCCTCAGCTTCACCCCCCATCACCCCCACCACCCTCAGCTTCAACCCCCACCACCATCACCCCCACCACCCTCAGCCTCACCCCCACCACCATCACCCCCCACCACCCTCAGCCTCACCCCCACCACCATCACCCCCCACCACCCTCAGCCTCACCCCCACCACCCTCAGCCTCACCCCCACCACCATCACCCCCACCACCCTCAGCTTCACCCCCCACCACCATCAACCCCACCACCCTCAGCCTCACCCCCCACCCTCACCATCAGCCTCACCCCCCACCCTCACCATCACCCCCCACCACCCTCAGCCTCACCCCCCACCACCATCTACCCCACCACCCTCAGCCTCACCCCCCACCACCACCATCACCCCCGCACCACCCTCCGCTTCACCCCCCACCACCATCACCCCCACCACCCTCAGCCTCACACCATCACCCCACCCTCAGCCTCACCCCACCACCATCTCCCCACCCTCAGCCTCACCCCCCACCACCCTCAGCCTCACCCCCACCACCCTCAGCTACACCCACCACCACCATCAGCTTCACCCCCCCCACCACTGTCACCATCACCCCCCACCAACCTCAGCCTCATTCCCCACCACCATCACCCACCATCACCACCCTCAGCCTCACCCCCACCACCCTCAGCTTAACCCCCACCACCATCACCCCCCACCACCATCACCCCTCCCCACCATCACCCTCAGCTACACCCACCACCACCGTCACCATCACCCCCCACCACCATCACCCCCCACCACCCTCAGCTTCACCCCTGCCCACCCTCAGCTTCACCCCTGCCCACCCTCAGCTTCACCCCTGCCCACCCTCAGCTTCACCCCTGCCCACCCTCAGCTTCACCCCCACCACCCTCAGCCTCACCCCCACCACCCTCAGCCTCACCCCCCACCACCCTCAGCCTCACCATCCCCCATAACCCCCCACCACCCTCAGCCTCACCCCACCCTCAGCTTCACCACCCCTCAGCTTCACCACCCCTCAGCATCACCCCCGTCACCCCCTCAGCATCACCCCCCACCACCCTCAGCATCACCCCCCACCACCCTCAGCATTACCCCCCACCACCCTCAGCATCACCACCCTCAGCATAACCCTCCGTCACCACCCTCAGCTTCCCCCCACTCACCATCACCCCCTCCTTCTCACATCACCCCCTTCTCACTCTCACATTACCCCCTTCTCACTCTCACATTACCCCCTCTCACTCTCACATTACCCCCTCTCACTCTCACATTAGCCCCCCCACTCTCACATTACCCCCCCACTCTCACATTACCCCCTCTCACTCTCACATTACCCCCTCTCACTCTCACATTACCCCCTCTCACTCTCACATTACCCCCTCTCACTCTCACATTACCCCCCTCTCACTCTCACATTACCCCCCTCTCACTCTCACATTACCTCACTCTCACATTACCCCCCTCTCACTCTCACATTACCTCACTCTCACATTACCTCACTCTCACATTACCCCCCTCTCACTCTCACATTACCCCCCTCTCACTCTCACATTACCCCCTCTCACTCTCACATTACCCCCTCTCACTCTCACATTAACCCCCCTCACTCTCACATTAACCCCCCTCACTCTCACATTACCCCCTCTCACTCTCACATTAACCCCCTCACTCTCACATTAACCCCCTCACTCTCACATTAACCCCCTCACTCTCACATTAACCCCCTCACTCTCACATTAACCCCCTCACTCTCACATTAACCCCCTCACTCTCACATTAACCCCTCTCACTCTCACATTACTATCACCCCCTGCTCCCTCTCACATTACCATCAACCCCCCGCTCCCTTTCACCATCACCGTCCACTCCCTCTCACCATCACACCCCCCGCTCCCTCTCAACATCAGCTACCCCATACACATAGGGTCTCAGACAAAAACACAAACATGCTCACAGAGACATACATTCGCACACACAAGGATACTCTCTGTCAGACACACTCTCAGGCACATACACAGGTAGACAGTGCGTCAATGTGTATATGTGACACTTTTTTGTTAGTGGGGCCTCATGTTTGCGTTTCGCCTAAGGCCTCATAAAGTCTAGAGCCGCCTCTGCTGAGGAATCAGCTAGTGAAGCAGATATGTCCTTGAGGCTGAATAAAAGGTTGACTGAAATCCATGTTCCAGAGTCTCGGGGATATTTGGAGACAGTTACTGACACGAGGTAATAACAAAACACTGAATGTTAGATTTGTGACCACCCTGGAAACATAACGAAAATAAAATCCATAAAGGTCTTTTTAATGGCTGCACTAGCTGGCACAACTGTACCATACTAAAGTTTAACACACAAAAAATAAAGTAAGAAATGACAGTGAAATGACAGACACCCAAACAGAAGAAAATTAGCCATTATCCTGTTTGGGGAAGAACTCAAAACATTTGACCTCATGGGAAAGTAGAAATGAGTGACCATTTTTATCACAAAACTCACAAATCTTAGTTTGGACGGTCCTACTCACATGGAGTATGTGATTTATGGGTTTGGCAGATATAGGCTGCTGGAGTTGTGATATCATATATTCGTACAACTATACAAAAACTTTACACTGTACCAGGGCCGGACTGGGAAAAAAATTCGGCCCGGGCATTTTTTTATCACAGCGGCCCACTAAGAAGGGGGCGGGGCAGAGAGAGTGTGTTTTGTCATCATTAATGACAAACACCCCCCTCTCAAAGTGAGCATTTTGGTTCAATGCTCTTCCAGGGCAAACCATGCGCAGAGCTCTGCTGAAGAGCTCTAGCATGAGAAAAAAGCCCTGTATTTGTTCTGCACAGCGCAAGCAAATTTAATAACATGCTTGCACTGTCTTTCCTTGCAACTTGTTTCTGGTGTCTCTATAAATGGATACCAGGAGACAAAAATGCCAGGAAAGAGTATTGTGCATGTGTTTGGAGCCTGCCATTGTGTGTGTGCAGAGTGAGCTGATTGTGGTGTGGTATTGTGTTATAAGGTCGGTTTTAGTCGTGTTGTGTTTGTGGTGTAATGTAATGCATATGTGGCTAGGGGCTGTAGAGAATGTGTGTATAGGGGATGTAGCAAGTGTGTGCATACAGGCTATAGTGTGGGTGTGTGTATATATGTGATGTAGTGTTTGTAGAGAGTGTGTGTTTAGGGGTGTAGTATGCGTTTGCTTACAAGGAATCTAGTGTGTGTATAGGGGATCCAGAGTGTGTGTGTATATATATGTGTGTGTGTGTGTGTTTGGAAATATTGTGTATGTGAGGGGTGCAGTATGTGTGTATGATGGATGCTGTGTATGATGTGTGTGAGGGTGCTGAGTGTGATGTGTGTGAGTCCTGAGTGTGATAGTGCTGTGGATGATGTGTGTGAGAGTGCCGAGTGTGATAGTGCTGTGGATGATGTGCGTGAGTGCTGAGTGTGATGTGTGTGAGAGTGCTGTGTATGATGTGTTTTGTGATAGTGCTGAGTGTGATGTGTGTGAGTCCTGAGTGTGATGTGTGTGAGAGTGCTGAGTGTGATGTGTGTGTGAGAGTGCTGAGTGTGATGTGTGTGTGAGAGTGCTGAGTGTGATGTGTGTGTGAGAGTGCTGAGTGTGATGTGTGTGAGAGTCCTGAGTGTGATGTGTGTGTGAGTCCTGAGTGTGATGTGTGTGTGAGAGTGCTGAGTGTGATGTGTGTGTGAGAGTGCTGAGTGTGATAGTGCTGTGGATGATGTGCGTGAGTGCTGAGTGTGATGTGTGTGATAGTGCTGTGTATGATGTGTTTTGTGATAGTGCTGAGTGTGATGTGTGTGAGAGTGCTGAGTGTGATGTGTGTGAGAGTGCTGTGTGTGAAAGTGCTGTGATGGGTTTGAGAGTGCTGTGTGTGATAGTAGTGAGAATGATGGGAGTAAGAGTGCTGTGTGTGATGGGAGTGAGAGTGCTGTGTGTGATGGGAGTGAGAGTGCTGTGTGTGATGGGAGTGAGAGTGCTGTGTGTGTGATGGGAGTGAGAGTGCTGTGTGTGATGGAAGTGAGAGTGATGGGAGTGAGAGTACTGTGTGTGATGGGAGTGAGAGTGATGGGAGTGAGAGTACTGTGTGTGATGGGAGTGAGAGTGATGGGAGTGAGAGTGCTGTGTGTGATGGGAGTGAGTGCTGTGTGTGAATGTTAGAAGGGATTGAGTGTTGGGGGGGGGTAAAATAAAATGTAGCATTATGCCCCCTCCCTTCTTACCTGTAGCCTGGGAGGTGGGGGGGGGTACCGGCACGCTGGTGAGTGAGAGGGGGGACCGGCACGCTGGTATCTTCCCTGGCGGTCCAGTGGGTGAGTGAACTCTAGCCTGCGAGGCTAGAGTTCACTCTCGCGAGATCCGGTCGTTGCCATGGCAACGCGCCGGATCTCGCGAGAGGAACCCGGCGGAGCTGCAAGATAGAGCTCCGCCGGGTCCTCTCCCTCCCTCCCCAGCCGCATGTCTCTCCAAGTGGGCCGGTGAGGGAGATCTTTGATCTCCTCACCGGCCCTTCATTGAAAACAGCGGGGCCGGCGCTCAGATAGTGCCGGCCCTGCATAGACCGGCAGGGGAGATCCTGGGACTTCCCCTGCCGGCCTCGGCCCATGGCCACCGCGGCCCACCGGGCATTTGCCCGGTGTGCCCGATGGCCAGTCCGGGCCTGCACTGTACACAGTACAAAACTAAGAGTACCTTTGATCCACTGCCCAACCAGTTAAGCATTAAAAGGCATTTTTGCGTGTTCAGTTCAACAAGAAGCCAATACCCTGCTTAGACAATATAGCCACAGATGCTCGAACATCTTCGAGGAAGAAATGGACATTAACAAGTCTTTGACTATATACATGGACTACAGCAGAAAAGAAAAAGAGGGAGAGAGGTGCGCCAAGGATGAGTCAGATAGTATGTTATACAGTAAAGACAGATAGAAGCTCAAAATAAAATACCAAAAAAACAATTGTTAAAAAAAAACAGGTACCCAAAAGAGAATTAGCAGCAGTTCCAAAATTAAAGTCCTGAGGACCAATGGGGATTCTTAATGGTATCTTCCTTCATGGGCTAGTTGGTCACCAAGGGCACTCAAGATTCATAAAGGGAAAGATAAAAGAAAAAAACTCCAATAGTGTAACAAGTCCATAAAAAAATTATACAATACTAAAATAACTTAAATCTACTGGCATGTCCTAGAACTTTAGCCAGCTCTGTGTATTGTGCATGCAGTGGTATTGATCCCCCACTTATAGGATATCTTGGAAGGTAGAGGTTGTTGTCGCCAGATGAGTGCCGGACTGAAAACAAAAATAAAAGAGCAACAATAGTGCTTACTGTGTAAATTAAACATACCAGGAGTGATACTAGGCAAAACGTACTCACATATTCCTGAGCAGGTAACATTTCTCAGTTAATACAACGTAGGTGGTATAATCCCCACCTGGGATTCTTGGTGAGGTCCCCACTTTCTTTGGTGTTTAGTTGAAGATAAATTTGTTCGAACTTTGAAATGGGTCTCAGGATTATTCAATAAGGAGATCTGGTGGAAATTATTTTCCAAATAAATGTTTCTGTTCTCCTTCAGAACATGAAAACTCTTGTAGAAAGAAATGCAGTCTCACACACTACTTGTCCTACATGGACTACATGTAGAGAAGTTCTCCATCAGTTAAACAAAGATGCATTCCTAACACTAACTTGTTCCTTTGTCCCTGTGACCCCTCCCCTCCCCCAATGATGTAAATGATAAAAAAAACTTTATTGATTTACCCGATTCCAGCGCCAATGTCCCTTGGTGCTAGGTCACACTCTACCTCTTCTACTGTCAGCTAATGGTGGGGACCTAACGCCCATGCAAGGAGAGTGCATTAGGCCTTCCCCATAAGAAATGCTTTCTAATGGGGGTTTTCCTTGATACTGGATATTGTAAGTGGTGTTTCGTGTATACTATTTTGTTTTGCATTACAATCTAACAACTTTAATTAAGCAACGTGTATGGATAATGTGGGTAATGAAGGGGTTTAGCAATCTAATTCAAATTATCACACATGATACTTATTTTTCTAATACTTTGTAATACTCATTTTTCTACTAATTATTTGTAAGCACAACCTCATGACATGTCATACAAATGTAATCTTAAAAATATATTTGCATCCGTAAGTACTTATAATTTGGAAATAATAACATATATAGAGGAAGAATCTCAGGTATTTCCAATGCAACCTGCCATTCGTCCCTCACATTTGCACTTTAACAACTAAAGGTATTTAGCACAATGGGTTTCAATTACATTAACTTACTGGTTTATGTACGTTTCATAGATTTCTCTTTGATGCTTCAAAAGAGGTGTTACAGGATAATAACAACCGACAATGTATATAAACCACTCACATGGGAATATAGGGAATGTTTATTCAATCCCAGGCACCTTATCTTGGCCTTATGCTATGCCATTTGTGGAGAATGTTTCTACTTTAATCTGTGTTCAACATTTTACAAGAACATTTAGGTATTAAATGTTTTATGAACGTAGTAAATATGAGATCAACATAATAAATCTAATAATAAAAACATTGAGTACGGAGTTTGAAGCCAACTTGAGTAACATGTGTGAACCTGATGTATTATTATCATTATTCATTTTTTAATTGTTAACATTAACCAACTTAGCAACTTTATGATTTGTTTACTAAAATGGCATAACACATGCGTGGACAAGTGCACACACGAACAAACACACACACAAATATAAATATATATATATATAAAATATAGATATCTCTCTTACAGGTCTAACAGAGATCTGAAAAGCTATGTGTTACTGCTTTCAAATTCTTTTTTTTTTTTTTTCCATGTTCCCTTTTCGTTTGATTTATAAGGGGAATTACACATTACCAGAACACTTAAAGACCCTGAAGACTGGGGATTTTCATGGATTATAGAATAAAAAGAATCAGTATACTTTAACTCTATAAATCATTCTTGTCCCCATTTTACCTAATTTAGTTGCTGGTATTATTGAACTGACTTTTATCAGCATCTACCACCCAGTTAGTTCTCCAACTGAGTAACATTCCAATTCCCCACTGAAATTCTCATCCGAAACAACATAATAGAACCTTCCATGATAAAACGTGCATTCAAGTGTGGACATGAGTTGTACACTAGGCATAAGAGCATACCAGTGGATTTCATAGGTCTAAAATTTCAAATACAATTTTAAACACTTTAGTGAAAAAATTTTTTAATTGTGTGGTCGAGTGTGCTACAATCCTGTATATTATTCAATCAAATTGAAATTAAGAAAAAAAAATAGTTTGGAAAACAAATGGCAAAATTTCATAGTGTCCGTGTATTTGTTTATGCATTTAGTTTGTTTATAAATCTTATAGGAGACAGTTGCCTTTCAAAAAACTAAACGTCATCTTGTGCTATGCCTCTATAATTTGGTCTTCTAAAAAAGACCAGAGGCAAAAATGGTCCAACATTTCATAAATGCAAACAGAGTTATTTACTAAAGTGAGACTTCATAGTGAATTCAAAGTGAATTTGAAATTTAAGAGTAGCCAAACTTAAAGCATAACTAACTTAGATCATTTTTACAGTGCAGCTATTTCGGCTTTAAATGTGAATTTAGTGGAAAAAGAACGTGGATTTATTCTGAAGGTCAGGTTAGAGAAAGAGCATTGCTGCAAGTGTTGAATAAACAATATGGTATCTTGATTGCAATTTATGTAGTTGACGTGAAAGTCATTTTATGGCATGTCAAATATTAATACTTGCTTGTTTAACATGTTTGATTTACATGTACAATTCATTTTCTTTATAAAATCTAAAAAATGACTCTTACATAATGTTTCTCTAGCCCCTCTTTAATAGGCTGTTGGACTAAAATCCATACCTCTTTTCTAGCTCAACATAATGAGAATTGCAATTTAAATAGTCTGTATACCTCTATAAAAATAGAAATGGAATAATTCGAGTTGAGCAATTTACTACTTAACAAGAAATCGTAATATTTTTAGCACAAATAAATTAATAGAGAAGGACTTCTATGAGTAATTTACGATTACATTTTTAAACTGTGTATCTTTCTTGCCTAGATCTTGCCTTATTAGGACTCAGATGATCACATAGTGCACTAAATTGTAAAAGCAAAGTAAAGTAAACACGACGGGTGGTTGGGTGTTTAACGAGGTATCAGTCTTGGACAAAATGTTTGAATAATAGCTTAATGTTTTATATGCTTCAGCAAAGGTTAAAACATGTTCATAGCTGGTATATAGTGTAGTATTTAACTTCAAATGTATTTTTAATGATTTTCTTTATTTTATTTGACCAGGAAGGATATGCTGATATCTCTCTCATTTTCAAGGATTTCCTGGGTTCAATTATGTGTGATTCCATGTTTTTATAGAGATTTATTTTGTCTCCATGGGAGCAGTTGGCTGTTACTTGATTATTAATGTCTATATGCTATATTACACTTGTTTGTAGAAACCCACATATCAAAGAAGTATTCTCAAGACTTCCTCCAGCAGAGTACAACTAGCAAGATATCTGTTAGCTTGTTTGAAAGTAAGTGATCTCAAAAAATGTACAATACTATATCAAGTTTTATAAAGGTATGGCAATTTTTACCTAGGTTATAAGTGATCTATATTTCCCCCTACATTGTTGTGCAATATGTAAAATGTAATTGTGGACTCCACAAATGAATATTAGGAAGCACTAACATGCTAAAGCTAACCCCCTTATATGTTATGTATACTTGTTACTTGTTCATCATTACATTGCAGTAATATAAATATTCTTGTGAAATTCTAAACACAGGGCTCGAGTCCTGCAGGAACGCGTGGGAACGGTGTTCCTGCACTTTTTCCACAGCAGGAACGCCGTTCCCATTACTAGTCCTGCAGGACCCAGGGTTGGCACAAGCGGCTGCCAGAGCAGGGGGAGCACAAATCTGAATCCCCTGCCTCTGACTGGGGACTCGGATTTTTAAACTCGCCTCTCCCCCTGCAGTCAGTGGAGTCGTCCGGCCTCTCCTGATAATGTCAGTAGGAGGGGGCGTGACTTTCTCTGCTCTTCTCACAGGACCGCTGGGGAGCAGAGGAAGTCACGCCCCCTCCTCCTGACATCATCAGGAGAGGCCGGCTTACTCCACTGACTGCAGGCTTCAGGTTCCAGATCCTGTCCCACCCCTCCTGGCCCAAGGTAAGCCTCAGGGAGGGGGGAAGGCACTTTAGTTTTTTTTTTGTTTTTTTTTATCCCTTTCCTCAGTCCCTGTCCCCCCTCATCAGTTCCTGCCCCCCTCCTCAGTCCCTGTCCCCCTATTTAAGGCCCGGTCCCCCCTCCTCAGTCCCTGTCCCCCTATTTAAGGCCAGCCCCTGTCCCCCTTCCTCAGCCCCTGTCCCCCTTCCTCAGTCCCTGTCCCCCTTCCTCAGTCCCTGTCCCCCTTCCTCAGTCCCTGTCCCCCTTCCTCAGCCCCTGTCCCCCTTCCTCAGCCCCTGTCCCCCTTCCTCAGCCCCTGTCCCCCTCCTCAGCCCCTCAGTTCCTGTCCCTTTCCTCAGCCCCTCAGTTCCTGTCCCTTTCCTCAGTTCCTGTCCCTTTCCTCAGTTCCTGTCCCTTTCCTCAGTTCCTGTCCCTTTCCTCAGTTCCTGTCCCCTTCCTCAGCCCATGCCCCCCCCCCCTCCGAAGCTCCTGTCCCTCTTCCTCGGCTCCTGTCCCCCTCCTCAGCCCTGTGCCCTTACTCAGCCCCTGCATACAAGCGTATCATTTTTTTGGGGTGGGGGGGGGGGAGGGAGGGGGCGGGGAGTGGATCTTGGGTGAGTTCCTGCACTTTTTTTACCCAGGACTTGACCCCTGTCTAAACATAAATAACTTCTTACCCTGAGTGGTTCTTTAGACTAGTAACTGCTAGCCTGCCATTTCCTCATCAGAGTGAAGAAATTATTACAAATGAGAATTATCACTAATGCAAAAAATACAGTTTTTTTTGTTGGAGTAATACTCCATAGCCTGGTCTGCACCCCACAATTGAAACAAAAACAAAAATTGCTAAAACATTACAACATACCTCCATTGCCATCACTCCCCCTCATCAAAGGGGGTGGGAGTTTATGGAGAGCAAGCAGAGGAGAGGGCAGGGATGGCAAGGGGGGGGGGGGGGGACTTGGTTGCCATTGGCTGTCTTACACCAGCATGCTGTGTGTGCTGGTGTCAGACAACAATTTTGCACATAATTAACATTAGGAAGCCCTGAACTTTTGCTTCAGAATGGCTAATGACACCACAATGGCACTGCCAGAGGTGAAATTGCACCTTTCGACAGCAGAAGGGTTAATCTCCACATGTGCAGATTTTCATAGCAAAATGTTGCACATGCAGGCATCATGATCACTTCAAATGGCTGAAATGGTAGTGTTGCATGTAGAAGCCTTTTAACTGGTTTGAAGTTTGGCGTCTATTAACATGCATTTCCATATAGGCAACAAATATACTAGGATCATATTACAATCACTGCATTACTTTCTAGAGTCCTAAACTACACTTCTACTGTGCCATTAGCCTACATTCCAATAGAGGATACACTTTGTAGCACTGGCGGACAGAATGGTGCAGTGGTTCCCGACCTTTTTTCTGCCCCAGGCTCCCCTGCCCCAGGTATATGGATATATATATATAGTGCAGATAAACACATTAGAGATACAGACAAAGACACATGTACAGTCTGCATTTTCATCACCCTCCGGCTTATGCTTGCTTTGGCTCTTGGAAGTTAGGGTCTTGCTCCTGTCCCTGTCTGCCACCCAATAGCTCAACTATGCCCCCTGCTGGCATAACTCTGCCTTGATGACATAACTCTAACCCTGCTGACACAACTCTACCCCAGTCTGCATAACTCCGCCACCGATGGCATAATCCTGCCTCTAGAATACAGATATATCTCTTCTGGATCTGTCTGCCTCCTCCTCCGAAATCCCTGATGGTCACTGAATGCGGTTTACGGAGCTCCCATCCCATACGGCTGGGTCTGAGTCTGTTGGGAGGCTATGACTAGCTCTGACTTCCTCCCAACACTTCATGCAGCTAAGAAGGGGCATGGCCACACTGTTAAAGTGGCGCAATGCACGACCAGACCCTAAATGCATAGGCCACTCAATAGGCCCTGCGGTTCCCAACCTGTGCGGTTCCCAACCTGTGCGGTGTGTATTCCTGTGGGAACTGCATTAGTGTACAGTATAAAACAAAGAGTGGAATAAAGATTGTGTAATTGTCAGGAATGTCAGGGATCCTACACGCAGAGTGTAATAGAAAAATAATGTTTACCGGACCTTAGAATGGCTGGGTTGGCGTCACAAGGACAGAGAATAAACAGGTACAAGCCGAGGTCAGGGGAGCCAGAAATCAAGAACAATGAGGGCACACAAGCCGAGTCAAAGGGTAATAGATAGAAGGGTAGTCAAACAAGCCAAAGTCAAAACTAAGAATACAATGCTAAAGTACAACGCGCTATCCGGACTAATAGAACCACAACAGGGCAATGAGTCATATTCTGAAGTTCCCTTTTATACTGTGGTCTTTTAATTGGTAGCCACGCCCCCAGAACGGTCGAATTTGAATGTTTTAGTGGGCCGTGACGTCACCAGCGTCATGACGTCGGCGTGTACGCGCCACATCATAAAAAGGGCGGGGCTATCACAGCTGGCGCGAGAATTGCCGGAAACCTTAGGAGGATTTCTGGACAGGTCCCCAATCTCCTGTAAGATGACATCAGTGTGTGGCACAGCCTATGCTCACACAAAAGGTACCCTGACATTAAGACAGAGAGCAGGCATGGAGAGACACACACATTCACTGGCAAACACACATACACTAACTCACAGACACACTCTGACAGAAACACACATACATACACTCACTGACTTACACATTCACTTACACTGACGCACACACTGATACTGACACACACACACATTTACTCATACACTCACAAATTATTATGTTTTTTAAAATTTTTATTTAAATCCACCCAGCCTCCCTACCCACTTACAGCTTTGTATTAGCTGGTGCACTTACATTTACCTTTTCCAGTTATGTTTGTAGCCGTTTCAATTATACACACCCAGGCATAATATAATATTTTCTAAATACCTTCAGATAGAGTAAGCACATATTTAAGTATCACCATATTTAAGTATCACAATGCCTAATCACAGTTGTTGTCAAAGATTCTTTTGAACAAGGCTATATTTTTCATATAAGAGGTAGTTAGCTAACACCATGTTTAACATACCATACATTCTTACTTCACAACTTCTACTGAGTGATCTTGTTAGCGTGGAGAAAAAGAAAATGCTTACTTACAATCATTATTTCTACAAATGATTCATTTTCTTTTTCCTTTCCAGGCAGATTTATGAATATTTATTTAACTAATAGAAGAGAGGATTTGGGAGAGGACAAAATTGCAAAATATAGAGGGTGTGATTTATATTTTAACAGCCAAAAACCACATGGTTTAATCAGACAACAGAAGACAGACAGACAGATTTTATCAGATCATTTGATACACTGTTAATGTTTGTATTGTCCATTTTTGTTAAGAAATGAAAAGATTATGGGCATGCTTGGGCACAATCTAGAAACCGCAAGTGTTTAGTTAAGCAGTCTTAACTAGATCAAGTACGACACAGAAAAATGTATTATCTTTCTTGAAGTTTTCAAGCTACTTTTTGTTACTTTTTTGGTTTTATATTTTTTGGTATCATGTCACCTTAACGATACAAGGGTCCTCAAACTCCTTCATGATATAATTGGGTTCTTACTTGATGGCTAACCTCTTTGCGCATGCATCCTGCACTAGAAGGCTGTGGAAGTCACAATCTGTATATATTTTTTTCTGATTACCCTGTGTATAATACAGGTATTCAATGATGACTTTGTTAAATTCCTGCAATGCCACATTTTTGATTTTTTTAACATACCTCCCAATATTTATAGTGGAGAAAGATTCAAATGACAGGAACTAAGAAAGAGCACAGCATTCCCTACTATCAGTTACTCAGTGTAGCGTGGCCAAGCAGAGTGGACCGTGTTACAGGAGCTTCTGTTTCCTGTACCCGGCCGGTCTGACAGGAAGTGCTTACAGAGAGAGCACTTCATGTCAGACTAGCCAGGTACAGGAATCAGAAGCTCCTGTAACATGGTCCGCTCTGCTAGGCCATGCTACAAGAGAGGTAGGATGCACACCAGGGAGTGGAGGGAGAGGACCACTAAAGCGGGGGGAACACTAAGGAACATAGAGGGGAGGGGGGGACCACTAAGGGACAGGGAGGGGAGAGGAACACTAAGGGACAGGGAAGAGACGGGAGAGGACTACTAAGGGACATGGAGAGGATAGAAACAATAAGGGACATGGAGGGGAGGGGAGGGGAACACTAAGGGACTTGGAAAGGAGGAGAGAAGACAACTAAGGGATGGGGGGAGACGACCAAGGGACAAGGAGTGGAGACCACTAAGGGACAGGGAGGGAGGGGAGACCACTAATGGACAGGAGAAAACAACTAAGGGATGGGGGAGGGAGAAGGAAGAGGAGACTGCTAATGGACTGGAGGGGAGTGGAGGGGATAGGGGACCATTAAGGAACAGGCAGGGGAGATCATGATGGGACAAAGGCGGAGTGGAAGAGATCACAAGGAAATGGGGGAAGAGGTGAAAGACACACAAAAGGGCAGTAGGGGAGAAAGAGGCACACAGAGGGTCCTGGTGGTGAGAGAGGCACACAGATGTGCCTGAGCTGGGAGAAAGACACACAGAGGGACATGATTAGGGAGAAAGACACACAAATGGGCCTGAGGTTGAGAAAGACACAAAAAGGAACCTGGGAGTGAAAGAGACACATGGAAGGGCCTGGGTGGGAAGGGAGAAAAACACAGAGGCTGGGGGTGAAAGACACAGAAGGGACTAGGTGTGGAAGAAACGCAGAGGGGCCTGAAGAGAGACACACAGAGGGGCTGGATGTAAAAGTGAAAGAGACACACAGAGGAGCTTGAGAAAGGGGAAAAGAGACACACAGAGGAGCTTGAGAAAGGGGAAAAGAGACACACAGAGGGGAGACAGATGGGCTAAGGGGTGAAATAGAAACACACAAAAGAGCTGGGAAGACACAAGGTGGCTTGGAGAGAAAGAGACACACAAAAGGCTGGGGGAGTAAGACACACAAATGGGGGTTGTAAGAGATGCACAAGGGAGGTGTAAGACACACAATGGGGAAAAAGGGGTTAAGTTACACTAAAGGGGTAACACATTTAAAAAAGGGGATAAGAAACACAAAAGGGGGTTAAGAGACACACATCTTCGCCTGTGCACCCAAAAATCCTTAAACAGGCCCTGGTTCCAGTATAATGTAACGTAATGTATTTATATAGTGCCTACAAATTCTGCAGCTATTTACAGTGGGTGGACGAACAAACATGTAGTTTTAACCAAACAAGTTGGACACAAAGAAACAGAGGGGTTGAGGGCCCTGCTCAATGAGCTTACATGCTACAGGGAGAGGGGTAAAGTGACAGAAAAGGTAAGGATAGTATTAGACTAAGGACAGTTGCAATGAAGACATCAGTTGGGAGCTATCAACAGTTTAATTGATACACTTTTATGAAGAAGTGGGTTTTTAATGATTTTTTTATGGAGTGGAGACTGGGTGAGCATCTAACTGAGGAGGGAAGTGAGTTTCACAGGAACGGTGCAGCCCTCGAGAAGTCTTAAAGGCGAGCATCAGAGGTGGGAGTACGGACAGAAGATAGATGTAAGTCTTCAGCAGAGCGTAAGGGCCTGAACGGAACATACTTCTGTAAAATTGAGCCCAAAGCTTACAGGAAGCCAATGTAGAGACTGACAGAAGGGTGAGGTGTAGGAGGTGCGGGCAGACAGGAAGATGAGCCTTGCAGCCGCATTCATTATGGACTGTAACGGCGGGGCACCAACAGAGAGGAGTTGAGGAGAAGAAGCAGAGCCAGAGAAAGAAACACTGAAAGACCGCTGGGAGAGGTAGTAGGAGCACCAGGAGAGAGCAATATCTTGTAGACTGATATTGCGCAGGATGAGAAGAATCTGTTGATAGTGATGTCCCGAACGGTTCGCTGGCGAATAGTTCCTGGCGAACATAGCATGTTCGCATCCGCCACCGCGGGCGAACACATGCGGTGTTCGGTCCGCCCCCTATTCGTCATCATTGAGTAAACTTTGACCCTGTACCTCACAGTCAGCAGACACATTACAGGCAATCAGCACCCTCCCTAGCAGACCCTCCCATCTACTGGACAGCATCCATTTTAGATTAATTCGGAAGCTGCAACCATTTTTTTTTCCATTTTTTTTATATAGTGTGTATATAGTGTGTATGCAGTGTGTGTATAGTGTGTATAGTGTGTATGCAGTGTGTGTATAGGGTGTATGCAGTGTGGGTATAGTGTGTGCAGTGTGTGTATAGTTAGTGCAGTGTGTGCATGCAGTGTGTGCAGTGTGTGCATAGTGTGTGTGCAGTGTTTGCAGTGTGTGTAGAGTGTATGCAGTGTCTGTAGAGTGTGTATAGTGTGTGTAGAGTGTGCATAGTGTGTGTAGAGCGGCGGGTGGGGGCCCTAAATGAAAATTCCCCCCTCCCCCATCAAAGGTGAATAGAGGGAGCCATGTTATTCTGTATATAGAGGGAGCCATGTTTACACGGTATATAGAGGGAAGCCATGTTACTCTGTATATAGAGGGAGCCATGTTATTCTGTATATAGAGGGAGTCATGTTTACACGGTATATAGAGGGAAGCCATGTTACTCTGTATATAGAGGGAGCCATGTTACTCTGTATATAGAGGGAGCCATGTTATTCTGTATATAGAGGGAGCTATGTTTACACGGTATATAGAGGGAAGCCATGTTACTCTGTATATAGAGAGGAGCCGTGTTTACACTGTATATAGAGGGGAGCCATGTTACTCTGTATATAGAGAGGAGCCATGTTTACACTGTATATAGAGGGGACCATGTTACTCTGTATATAGAGAGGAGCCATGTTTACACTGTATATAGAGGGGAGCCATGTTACTCTGTATATAGAGGGGAGCCATGTTATTCTGTATATAGAGGGAGCCATGTTTACACAGTATATAGAGGGAAGCCATGTTACTCTGTATATAGAGGGAGCCATGTTATTCTGTATATAGAGGGAGCCATGTTTACACGGTATATAGAGGGAAGCCATGTTACTCTGTATATAGAGAGGAGCCGTGTTTACACTGTATATAGAGGGAGCCATGTTACTCTGTATATAGAGAGGAGCCATGTTTACACTGTATATAGAGGGAACCATGTTACTCTGTATATAGAGGGGAGACATGTTACACTGTATATAGAGGGAGCCACGTTACTCTGTATATAGAGGGGAGCCATGTTTACACGGTATATAGAGGGAGCCATGTTACTCTGTATATAGAGGGAGCCATGTTTACTCTGTATATAGAGGGAGCCATGTTACTATCTGAGGTGGTTAACTATGATTGGCCCTGGCATGTTTGTTAGTCTGGCCTGCATGGTTGTCTGGCATGAATAAAAGTAGCATGTTTCAACTATATTAGTAGTAGTAAATGGACTGTTTGCGGTTGTTTGCGGTGCGTTAAACGGGGAGTTTGGTCTTTCACTGTGAAGCGGGCGTAACCCTTACACTACCTGATCGATACAACATCATACCTGATGTTTTAAAGCACTTATTCCAAACAATTTAGGAATGTAAGGTGATTTATGCCCTTTATGGATTAGAACCAGACTCTGCATCAACTGTGTAATTTTCCATGGTTTTGCCATGGACCCCCCTCCGGCATGCCACGGTCAAGGTGTTAGTCCCCTTGAAACAACTTTTCCATCACTTTTGTGGCCAGAAACAGTCCCTGTGGGTTTTAAAATTCGCCTGCCCATTGAAGTCAATGGCGGTTCGCCCGGTTCGCGAACGTTTGCGGAAGTTCCCGTTCGCCGTTCGCGAACCGAAAATTTTGTGTTCGCGACATCACTATCTGTTGATGACCAACAGTGTCAAAGGCCGCAGATAGGTCAAGGAGAATTAGGATAGAGTAGTGACCACGAGATTTTGCAGCGAGTAGATCATTGGATACTTTGGTCAGTGCCGTTTCCATAGAGTGCTTAGCGCGGAATCCAAACTGAAGTGGGTCTAGCAGAAAGTTGGACTCGAGGAAGTCTGTCAATCTCGCATACACAATTCTTTCAAGGATCTTGGACGCAAAAGGCAGTAACAATATAGGACGGTAGTTGGACTGGGAGTTAGGGTCAAGGTAATGCAGCTTCTTTAGAATTGGAGTTACAGTTGCATGTTTGAAGGGCGATGGAAATATGCCAGAGGAGAGAGAGAGATTGAGAATTTTAGTGAGAAGCATTTCTTCCCTTTAAATCATGTATTAACACATTGTAAACAAGGATATTGAGAGAGAAAAAAGTAAATGAGAAAAATTAGGTACAAATAAGGTTATTCAGAAAATTGTGAATTGTAAAGCATTGATCAAGGAATTAAAAAAAATCAGGACAATATAACTTTTATGATTTTTTTTTTCTGCTCAGGCATTGGCAATGTTACTTCTCTTGCATTTATTTTTTAACTGTTTTTAGATAGAATTTTAATTTATTTTTCTTGCTGTTGAAATAAAGGTGAAAGAATGCATTGGATATACATTCCATCTTTATCTTGTTTACATCATACATTGCGCCATGTGTATCTCCCTGTAAATTTAGTTTGTATTTGGTTTATATATATTTTTCTTACACATGCCCTGTTAATAATACTTGGACTTTTGCAGATTTATGTGTTGTATAAAATATGGTCCCTGTTCTATTCTCAGTAAAAGCTGTAGAGCAAGAACAATGCCATAATCTATAAATGACACAGTGATTATGTGGTTGGACTTCTCCCTATCTGACTATAATATTACCAGAGTTTGGGATCCTTTTATACCTCACTGTTTTACATCATGGAGCAAAATTCTACTAGGGGTCTGTAGCTGGTAAACCTCTAGCTTTTCCATTCTCATGCCATAGATGTAAGACTGATTTTATTTTTATTTTTTGGGGTTTTCAGTGTTGTATTTTAAAAAAATAATATTAAAAGAAATACAGTGTTTCAAATAAAATAGGGCTTTAGTGCAGTAGGAATATATGGGATCAGTGTTTACAGAGGGAACTGTAGTTCTGAACTTCTCTGCCGTTACGTGTAGACACTTCTTTACTATTCAGAAGGTCATAGCCAGAATACTACCAGTTTTAACATATTCTTCATCTCCTGAATACTGATCAGAACTCCACACACTATTTAGCACCTCTCAAGAATATACTGAGGGCTACACATAGCAAGAAAAAGGATGAGCAACCTAAAACGAAAGAGATAAAAGTGTCACCTAGTAGCATTTGTTTTTGTTTATTTATTTTATTATTTTATTTAAAAAAAAAATATGTTCATGTTTCATGACACTGATGCTTCACCAGTAACACTCCAGTTCGACTACATTATATTTCTTAAGACCATTATTCAGGTGAATTGCTGCCTGAGACTCATGGGAAAGGTAGTCAGCAAGGTCTGCAGTGCTAAAGGTAAGACGTTATTACTTGAGCTCATAACTAAATAGTTGAGCTCTATTTCTATTTGCAGAGTATCAGACAAAGTCCTACCTGACAGTAGAACAGTGATTTCAGTTCCTGCCTAGATTACGCTGCAGTGTAGAGCTGTAAACAGGGCAGAGAGTGAGGGACTCAAACCATGCTCCAGGGGACGCTAATCGGAGACCGCAGAGGAGAACGTGCAGGGATTTATTCAAAGCATGGAGGTGGGGAAGAGCTGCCAGACACTGTATCTTTGCTTTTCACACTGTGTAGCCATCACTGCCATTGAAACGCTGATGTGTTTGTTTGTGGACCCAGTTTAAAACGACTTTGTGGACCCAGTTGAAAACGAGAGAAATCCCAATGTATCCTTCCTGGTAAAATATTTTATAAATAAATAAATATGAAGATTTGTCACACTCCCCCCCCCCCCCCCCCCCCCCTGCAAAAATACAGCTTCTTTCATCTATCCTTTTACTTCTCACAAACACGATGTTTCAGTGGCAGTGGGAGATTCACAGTGTGAAAAAATAAAGAGACAGTATTTGAAAACTCTCCCCCAGCATTCCTGCTTACACATTCCTGCAGTGTATTCCATTTCTTCCACAGAGCAGGTTTAAACAATGCAGCAGGCACGGAGTCAAAATGGAGGCTACATTAGGTGAAGTTGAGTTCTGCCTCTGGTGCTAACAGCCTATGACAGGCTTGTTTGGGGCAGAATATTTGCTTCCCAAAAAGGAGACATTGGGGACAAGTGAATCGCACAACTTGGATTTAATGAGATTTTTTGGCAAACGACCATAAAACTTAGAATAAAAGGGCATATTAAGGAGGAAGGGAGGGAAACTGTAGAACTAATAATTAAAAGGACATAAACAAAGGTGTGAGTTTACACAAAATATGTTAAAAACCCAAACAGAAACAAAAAGAATGACATAGTTTAATTCATTATTTTTTTATTGTAATAGAATGGGACACGCCTACACTGCTTAAAAAATAACATATTCTATTAGTATTAGATAACTGTGTATCCAAAAACAAACTGTTATAAAATTTATATTTTATACCTACCTATTAAAAAGGTTTTTTGAATATCTTTCTACCTCTACTGTCTTTCTTCAGACATTAAAATATAGTCAAAATGAATGCTATGACATGCACAAAAATATCATTAATCCAGTCATTAAAACACTCTTTACCCCCTTAAGGACACATGACATGTGTGACATGTCATGATTCCCTTTTATTCCAGAAGTTTGGTCCTTAAGGGGTTAAGCAGCTAATACCTTTATAGCATTGCTGGTTTGAACGTCCTTCAGTAGGCTGTGACTGGTTGAATTGTATAGGCAACCACTTACAGTGCACTTACAGGACAGACTTACTGCTGTAAGGCTTGGCCAGCAACATGGCCCCATTGTACAGCGCTACGGAATCTGATGGCACTATATAAATAATAAAATAATAAATAATAATTATAGACATGTATAGCATGATCACTAGACAAACCTCGATAGTGGAGCAACAATCACCGGACTTGTATTTACACATTATAACTCTAACGACATTGTTGTTTTGCAGAGGCCATAGTTGGTGACTCTCTCAATAGATAATACTGAAAGGCTGTTTTAATACGTGTTTGATCACCACTATGTCTATACTATAATGTATGCTACCAGTATCATTTATCATGCAGCATTTTCTACTTGGAACTTCAGTAAGACTGTCTATACAATTCTTCTTTATTGTACATCCCCTCTCTGGTCTATTTCACTGTAAATACATATTATAAATCAGTGTGTTACTCCCACTTTTGTTCACTTGGAATATTGGCATAATCTTTTCATCCAAAAATCCTGACATGCCCCATTCTGGGCTTGGATACATTCCACAAAGCATAAATGGTTTTCTGAATAGCTCTTGATGGTAGACAAAGATGTGATGATTGCTACTAGACTATGAGTATTGCTTTGTTGCACTCCATTCTGTTTCACTAGACCTGTGCATGGATGGAAAGCTTGGTTTATCCAAATAGTTTTGTCAGAAAATAAAAAATTATTTGGACAAACCGAATCATGTCTGTGTTTTGATTCATTTCAAATTAATTTAACCTACCTATTTTTATTGCAAACATTATTCTGACAGCTGCTTTCATTTTTAACCGCTCGCTCATTTAATCTCTCACTCAGAGTGCTCTCACTGAAATTGCATAGCGTGGGACAGGCCTTTTAGGGCCTTTTTTTACTGCTATGCAAGCTCAGGCTGCACAAAGCCCTTGATAGGCCAACTAGGATCTATTTTTTGTTTTGTTAATTCGTTGTTTCATGGTTGCAACAGGACTTTCATTTTTTTATTTGGACTGTTTTGAAGATTAAGAAAATAAGCTTTAAGGAATTTAGTTTATTGGGACAACCCATCCCTTTTATTGGAGTTATGGGGGATACAAGTATTTATTGTAGGGGGATACAAGTATTTATTGTAGGGGGATTGCTAGGGGCTTAGGAAACTGAATGATTTTAAAATATGTTATTACATTGATATAGGGGCTATGGACATGGTACTTCTGAATTAGCAAGTCCAGTAAGCAAGATTGCGGGTGCCTCATTGTTCTCTGATTTGGTCAAATCACTCAAAACGAGTTTGGCCAAGGACCAGGACTTAACCACTGAAGAACCATATAGTGATTATGGTGCCTAGGTTGCCCCTTTAATTATTGGATTGTGTAAATGTTTCACAAGTGACAATTCCTCCTTAAGAAAATATAGATTTGTGCTTTTTTGGTTTACACATGTAAATATGAATTTTTTGTGTGTTAATCTTAGCATATCCTACTTCTTGAAAGTACTATTTTGTTAATAGCGTACAGATGTGCTAACATATTATTTTATCAAAGTATGAGCTTGGTAGTTTACAGAGTTCTAGTAAATCTCTAAATCTGTAACTCTGGAGTCCGCAGATAAACAAAGTGCAAGTGAAAGTTGAAACAGACTCCGTAACATTCCAGCAATGCTAGTTCTCCAGAGGCAAAACCATCTCTTTCACTAATGACCATCAACGCTTTGTTGACATGGTCAATTTACTTATTAGATAAATCCTTCCTTAAACATTTACCCCAAAACTGACAGACATCTGTCACAAGTTAGCCTTTAAATGTCAGCTTCGAAATGCACCTTATTCATATACCATTTCAGATCAGTCTAAACATGTTCTTCCAGGTTCATATTATGAGGATCTCAGAGAAATTTGGGTTGTAAAATGTTTTCACTATAAAAAAAAAAACCTGAAACAGCAAAACGTAAAGGAGAACTCTGCTCTAAAAGGAAAACTTTAGTCATTTCTATTGCTTGTGTGATATTAAGTCTTGTGAAAACATTTGCATTATACTATACAACATTTAAAAATTCTTCACATTTTCATGCATTCTCAGCTATTTGTCATGGTATTCGTTATGTGGTGGGACTTTTTGACATCTTCTCAACTCTCCTTATTTTTATACTTGTCATGCTTAACAAGATGAATATTTTATTCTGTCAGTAATAATGATAATTTGAGAAATATTATATTGTAGGCATACAGCACTGACTTCAGGGCATTCAAATTCCTACTTCAGGGGCCTGTATTCCAGCTGGGAAGATACAGATATCTACCCAAAATACACACGCTGGGATGGACCAAAACCGCTTGGTTGCTCCCTTACACAGCAGTGCTGGAAAGATGTGATTCCACATCACTTCCTCTTAGCACACACATAAACCATGTGTACCATGCATACAAAAGGTATGAGAAGAATCGTGGCTAAAAGTATGTATTTTGTTAATTTATTTCTGTATACGTGTGCTTCAGTCTATATGTGTATTGTCGTATGGTGCATCTTAGTGTGTTGCATTGTATGTCTCTGGATGTGTGTGTCTAGCAGTGTGCATCTGTGTGGTAATCTATCTGAGTGTCTAGTAGTCTGTATTTGTGTGTGGTTGGGTGAGTGTGTGTGTGTTTGTGAATGCTTGCCTCTAGGTTTGCTTGGGAATGAGCACATATAGCGGGGAATGTATATTTGCATGTGTGTGTTCATGTTATAACAGTGGTTACAATATTGCAGATAAACATGTAACTAAGCATCAATGTAACCCAAGGCAATATTCTCTGCACACATGGATGATAGGAGAAATGGATATTAAGAGGAAAGCTACCCATACTCTATATGTGCCTTGGGGTGATCGAGGGACTAGAGACACTGCTGATAGGGCACGATAGTAAATACCCCTGTGCATGGGCATCTGCAGGGGGGGACAAGCAGGGGGCACTTGTGCCGCTCCCCGTCCCCCCACCCCCGGATTTTACAGCTTGTGCCGTTATTTTTCTGTTGAGATTGAGAATACACTGCAATATCAGTGTCGGCCAGTAGGTGGCGCTCTGTGTGGAGAGAGGCAAGGATAAGAAGCTACATCTTATCCCTGCTTCTTTCTCCTGACTGAATCCTCAGGGGAGCAGCACATGCAGCCAGCAACACCCAGACTGCAGAGACAGCATACAGATCAGGTAAGTGAAGCATGGGGGGGCAGCCTACAAATCATGAAAGTAAGGGATGGGGGGCAGCCTACAGATCAGGTAAGTGAGGCATGGGGGCAGCCTACAAATCAGGTAAGTGACGGATGGAGGGAGGGTAGCCTACAGATCAGTTAAGTGAGAGATGGGGGGCAGCCTACAGATTAGGCAAGTGAGGCATGGGGGGCAGATTACAGATCAGATACGTGAGGGATGGGGGGCAGCCTACAGATCAGGTAAGTGAGGGATGGGGGCAGCATACAGGGAGGGTCAGCAAGGAGCAGGAAGGTAAAGTAGGAGAAGGAGCAGAAAGGATAAAGAACAGAAATGAGCAGGAATGGACATCAAGAAGCAGAAAGGGTCAGCAATGAGCTGAAAGGGGCAGAAGGAACGCAAAGGTAAAGTAGGAGAAGGAGCAGAAAGGAATAGACAGGAGCATGAAGGGGCAGCAATAAGCAGGAAGGGCCAGCAAGAAGCAGGAACGGTCTGCAAGGAGCCGGAAGGGGTGTCAAGGAGCAGGAAGGGGTGGCAAGGAGCAGGAAGGGGTGGCAAGGAGCAGTAAGGGTCTGCAAGAAGAAGAAAGGGTCTGCAAGGAGAAGGAAGGGTCTTCAAGGGACATGAAGGGACAGAAGGAGCACAAAGATAAAGGTAAAGGAGCAGAAGAAACCAAGGAGGAGGGAAGACAGTGTCAGAAGAATAAGAAGACTGTGTTAAATGAAGAAGAAGAAAAAGAGATTGAAGCAAGAAGGGCAAGTGAAGTACCTGGGCTTGGCAGAGAAACTTTGGACCTTCTCATCTCCCCAGTTAAAAAAATTCTCAGTGTCAATGTGTCTTTTATTTACTGAGTGTTAGGAAGCACAGAGTGCCATTGGGTAAGGGTGTCGCTGATTGGCTAAAGTGGTCAGCTTGCACTCTAAGCCAATTAGTAGCTCCCCATTCATAAAATGTAAAATAAATTATGAACTGAGAACTAGCGATTGGCTTAGAGCATCAGTTGACTCTAGCCAATCAGTGGCACCCATGCCTGACGTCAATCTGCACTTACTGACACTCCGTTTCAGAAGCCGAATACCACTGAGCGACCTGGAGATCTGGAGCTGGAGGAAGTCTTTGGGGTTAAACCATTTGAGGGAGGTTTAACTCCTTAAAGGAAAGAGAGCACCCAGGGGCCTTTTTGCATCATAGCATTTTCATTTAGATGAAGTTGTTATGATGACCAGAATGTTCTTTTAATTTGATTAATGGAACACTATAGTGTCAGGAATACATATATGTATTCCTGACACCATAGTTGTGAAAACGCTATTCATTGTGACTTTATGTGATAATGACTATGCCCCTCCCCTTTACGTCACGTCACTGTCAAAAAGGGGCCAAGCATGAATGTCAATATAATTATGCCCTCCCCTCCCCCCCCCGGAAAAATTTCTGCGGATGCCCTGTGTATGGAAAGTTATGTGTGCACAAATGAGCAGCTAGTTTTATATGACAATTAGTGATGTCCCGAACGGTTCGCTGGCGAATAGTTCCTGGCGAACATAGCGGGCTCGCGTTCGCCACGGATGGCGAACATATGCGATGTTCGGTCCGCCCCCTATTTTTTTTTTTTTTTGTGGCCAAATTTACTAATACTAAGTAAAAATTACTTAGTATTAGTAAATTGTGCCCCTACTCTCAATACCGTGAGTAGGGGCATGTCTATTAAACTGCTCACTGTTAAAAAAAAAAAGGGGTCCCCCCTCCCTGAGCGGGTGAGGGCCCTAAATACCAATAGGGACGGGACATATTGTTCTACCCCCGACCCCCACCCCTAAAACTAACAATAAGGGGGGACCTACTGTCCCCCCCGGCCCCCACCCCTGAGCGGTGGGTGGGGGCCCTAAAATGAACAATAAGGGGGACCTATTTTCCCCCCCGGCCCCCACCCCTGAGCGGTGGGTGGGGGGCCCTAAAAATAACAATAAGGGGGGGACCTACTGTCCCCCCCGGACCCCACCCCTGAGCGGTGGGTGGGGGCCCTAAAATTAACAATAAGGGGGGGACCTACTGGTCCCCCTCTCGGCCCCCACCCCTGAGCGGTGGGTGTGGGCCCTAAAAACAACAATAAGGGGGGGACCTACTGTCCCCTCCGGCCCCCACCCCTGAGCGGTGGGTGGGGGCCCTAAAAATAACAATAAGGGGGCGACCTATTGTCCCCCCAGGCCCCACCCCTGAGTGGTGGGTGGGGGCCCTAAATACAAAGGGGGGGACCCTAGTCACCCCTCCTCCCCCCCCCCCAAAAAAATGATCTCCCTACCTACCCCCCTCACCCTAAAAATAATGAGGGGGGGACCTTTAACTAAAAACCTGTAAAAAAAATTAGATAAAAACAACTTACCATTCAATGTTTTCTTTCTTCTACAATCTTCTTTTTTCAGCCCAAAAAAAGGCCAAATAAAAAAACATAATAACCGACGCAATAAAAAAAAATCAATGTTCACCCTGGATGGCTCCGCGCAGACTGAGCTCTGCAGGACGGGGGAAGGCTTATAAAGCCTTGCCACGCCCTGCAATTAGGCTAAGAACACTCTGATTGGCTGGTTTAAGCCAATCAGAGTGCTCTTTGTCATTTTACACAGAGTGGGAAAATTCCAAAGAACTTTCCCACGCTGTGTAAAATGACACAGAGCAGTGTGATTGGATGGCTTGAAATCCATCCAATCACAGTGCTCGGTGTCATTTTACACAGCGTGGGAAAGTTCAATTTTCCCACGCTGTGTAAAATGACACAGAGCACTGTGATTGGATGGATTTCAAGCCATCCAACCACACTGCTCTGTGTCATTTTACACAGCATGGGAAAGTTCAATTTTCCCACCTGTGTAAAATGACACAGAGCACTGTGATTGGATGGATTTCAAGCCATCCTATCACAGTGCTCTGTGTCATTTTACACAGCGTGTAAAAACTGGCTATCGCTGGAATCCTGATGCACCCTTCATCTTTCCAGCCTTGTGTCCACCCTACCTGAGTAGAATGCTCTTCCCAGCTGTTCCAAACTCCTATAACCTCCGATCCAGTACCAGTATTTTATTTAGTATACCGCAATGCAATGTGTATATACTGATTTGCCGTAGTTGGGTCCTTATTACTGTCAAGACACAGCTAAGAACAAACAGCAGGAATAGTTTTAGTCTTTAGAGTATCTGGACTTAATCGTAGCAAAAGACATAGTATAAGGTCAAGAGAAAGTTAAAGCAGGATAAATGAGATATCAAAGCCAAAGATCAGGATCCTTGGACTAGCCAAGGTCAAAACCATAAATTCCAGGAGTAAGAAAGATACAAACATACTATAGGGTTAAGGATGACCACAACAGGGCACCTAGCTATAGGCAGAAAGGGTTTAAACACCCAAAGCTAGATTTCTATTAGATTTCCAAATGGTATGTGAGAAACGTGGAGCATTCCATAGAATTTATTTAAGTCGCATCAATAATAGGGAAGATACAATTTTTCAAGAAGATCCATGCAAGTGCTTCAGGTCATGTCAGTAATTGACGTTGAAATGATGTGACCCTTTGTCAGTGTAAGTGTTTGGGCATAGCATGCAAGATCAAAATTAATGTCAGAAAGACGTGTGAAGCATGGCAATTTCCCATATCATCTTTCAAGCATTTAAAGTATTTTATGTGTGTAGTGTCAGGATTTAATACAGAGAAATTGTAAGAAAGGAAAAGAGAGGAGAGGGGAGAGACAAATCTCAATTTTATACATTCTTAGAGAAAAAAGCGAAAGGTTTATGGAACAGAAACTTATCTCTCTCCTAAATGCCTATAAACATACTCAAACAGATAACTCAAAATAGGATATGGCACAATTTTGGCTGCAGTTTACAACACATTTTTACGCGCACACTGTGTGCTATGTTTTTAGTATGTTTTTGTTGTTTCCAAAATTCACTAATTTGGGAAATGTCTTGTATATTCATCATAATGTTTAACCATTGTATGCAAAAAAAAAAAAGCTAATGCAGAAAAGGAAACATTAATCAAACTGCTCGGAAAAGTGTCTAGCTTTTAGCCTTTTACCTCTGTTCATATTTCTTAAATTGTTCTAAAAGTTATCAGAAATTTTAGAATCATTGATTTTTTTTCCTGTCTAAATTATGCCATTATTTGGAGCATTTGGAGCATTATTATTGTGATGTTTTTTATTGAATATTGGTCTCTGAGGAAGTCCCATTAAAGGACGAAATGCATAAGACCAAAATTGCTTTTTAATCCTAACTTTTACATTGTGATCAATAAATCTTTTTTTCTACTGATCCACCTGTTGGAGTCCTGTATGGTTCCTGAAACTGGGTGACACCTGATCCTGAGAGGGAGATACCAGCCCCCCAAATATCAGGGGAGGCACCATTAGAGCGCCTTTAACTTCAAATCCCTTGAGTGCAATCTTTAGCAGGGGTTATTATATATTTATCAACTGTATTATGCTATGTTCTGATTTATTATATTTTAGGTTCAACAGCTGTACCCCACGTATATTATACTAATCGGCTTGTTGAGACGTAACACCACTTGGGAGGTGTTCTGTGGGAAGCTGTTCTCTGTTTTATTGATAAGTGTATATTATTGATCTTTTTGTGTTTTCTTATACTATATTTGTAGAAATATGCTGTTACTGTCTAAAAAAAGGGTTAGGTCAAAAAAGTAATAAATGAAAAAGTAATAAATAGTTCCCAAACTCCAGAAAAGTGCCAAACTGTCCTGTTCTTTTCCTGCCAACAGGTACTTCAGTTTAGATGCCCCTACAGTACTTTTCCAATCTACTGTCCAAAATACATTTACCCATGTTTAAATTGATATCCTTATTATTATTTTTATTAATTTATTTTGGGAACATTTTTATTAAAGTCAACAATATTTTCCTATTTTGTTGCACGATGGAAGGTTTTAAGAGCTCCTGTAGTCTGTTAAATTAGTTTTCACTTAAACTAATTGCTTACTTCTGGCTATGTCACAAATTCTTATATCTTAGTGAAGATTTTTCAGAATCATTTAAGCAACTTTTCAGTTCAGTGAGTTGGGAGTTTTCCCAAGGTGCTCTATAACACTACAATCAAAGCTATCGTGGCCATCAGCCTCATAAATATCTGGGGGAAATTGATTCTGTTTTCTTGATTAGAACAATCATGTTTTCCAGGTTTTCTGTTTATACAAAGAAAGCTATATACAGAAGGGACACAATTAACTTTTGTGCTTTAAAATTGATAGCTCGGCACACATTCAATAGACTTGCAGAGGTTTAAAAACCAAGTAGCTGTGAAGATTATACACCCTTAAAAATACACCGAATGGTTTCAAATTAAACATAATTAAACTAAATTTGGATGGGTGCATCCATTAAGACTGCATTTACCTGTTATTAAATTGCTGGCAAAAAACACACTGTGTTGAAAACAGCAAATGAGAAAGAATTAAAATTGAATTAATTTTTCAAAGTTAAATTTCATGGCTATAAAATTACTTACTAGAAAGATAGATCTTATTTTTGCAAAGACAGGGTATTGTGATGAGAACATCTAGCAAATTTTAAAAGAATGCTACAGTCATACTCTAGTTACCAACTCAACTTAAAGGACCACTCTAGGCACCCAGACCACTTCAGCTTAATGAAGTGGTCTGGGTGCCAGGTCCTTCTAGGGTTAACCCATTTTTTCATAAACATAGCAGTTTCAGAGAAACTGCTATGTTTGTGAATGGGTTAAGCCTTCCCCTATTTCCTCTAGTGGCTGTCTCACTGACAGCCGCTAGAGGCGCTTGCGTGATTCTCACTGTGAAAATCACAGTGAGAGCACGCAAGCGTCCATAGGAAAGCATTATGAATGCTTTCCTATGTGACCGGCTGAATGCGCGCGCAGCTCTTGCCGCGCGTGCGCATTCAGCCGACGGGGAGGAGAAGAGGAGGATCGGAGGAGGAGAGCTCTCCGCCCACCGCTGGAAAAAGGTAAGTTTTTACCCCTTTCCCCTTTCCAGAGCCGGGCGGGAGGGGGTCCCTGAGGGTGGGGGCACCCTCAGGGCACTCTAGTGCCAGGAAAACGAGTATGTTTTCCTGGCACTAGAGTGGTCCTTTAAGTCTCATATTCATGCAGTGCGAGAATTTTGCAGCATTTTGCTGGGGAAACGCTACCCCTTAGCAACATCCCCTTTTTTCACAAAGCAATGTCCTTATTAGATATATTCTGTGTACATACTCAGGTCCACTAAGGTTCAGTAAAAGGAGGAGATCCTAGGAGAAACACTGGACCTCAATTGAAGTATAGCGAATTTGCCACTACACCCAACGAGACTGCCCATCTCACGATTCAAAAAATCGATACTGCAACACTTGATCAATGCGGCCATATCCTTAGTGCTGGCCCTCTGGAAGCAGCCTAACCCACCTATGATCGCTCAATCGCTTCTGAGGGTAGAGGAATTCCACACTGCAGAAGCGAAACAAGCGGAACTATTGAACCATGGGGACAAACATGCGGAGCGATGGTGGCCGTGGTATGTGTACCTAGCAGGCACTACACAGGGCACGGGGGGGAGGTGATGCCAAGGCTGGTGCGGGGACTCACACGCATCGGTCTTCCACCCCAACTGTATATTATTATTATTATTATTATGATATTTATAGAGCGCCGTCAAATTCCGCAGCGCTTTTCAAAGGGTGGACGAACAGACATGTAGTTGTAACCAGACAAGTTGGACACACAGGAACAGAGGGGTTGAGGGCCCTGCTCAATGAGCTTACATGCTAGAGGGAATGGGGTAAAATGACACAAAAGGTAAGCATAGTATTAGACAAGTGACAGTTGCAGAAGAGGAATGAGTTGGGAGCTATTAACAGTTTAATTGATACGCTTTTATGAAGAAGTGGGTTTTTAACGATTTTTTGAAGGAGTGGAGACTGGGTGAGCATCTAACGGAGGAGGGAAGTGAGTTCCACAGGAACGGTGCAGCCCTCGAGAAGTCTTAAAGGCGAGCATCAGAGGTGGGAGTACGGACAGAAGATAGACGTACATCTTCAGCTGATCGTAAGGGCCTAGACGGATCATACTTGTGTATAAGGGAGGATAGATAGGTGGGAGCAGCATTATGTAGAAATTTGAAAGCAAGAACCAGAATTTTAAATTGAGCTCTATATTTTATTGAAAGCCAATGTAGGGACTGACAGAAGGGTGAGGCATGGGAGGTGCAGGCAGACAGGAAGATGAGCCTCGCCGCCGCATTCATTATGGACTGTAACGGCGCAAGTTTGGAGCACGTAAGACAACTGAGAAGCGGATTACAGTAGTCAAGGCGAGAAAGGACAGTGGAATGGACCAACACCTTAATCGCATCTGGCGTTAAGTAGGGGCGGATGCGCGCAATGTTTTTGAGATGGAAATGACAGGATTTGGCGATAGATTGAACATGAGGCTTGAAGGAGAGGTCGGAGTCAAAGAGAACATCTAAGCAGCGAGCCTGATGGTAGCACCGTTGACTTGGAGGGAGACAGACACAGGAGTTTTATCTTCCCTCTGCCTTGGTCCACTACACCTCTTAACCTTACCAAACTATCCTATCACCCTCTCAGGCCATCCTTACTCTCTCCCTGACCCAGACTGATCCCTTCCCCCCCATACCACTTACGCTACTGCTCATGGCACATCGAAAAGAACATAACACAAAACGACTGGAAACACAACACGAACAACGAGCCACGGAGGACACGGGGGAAACCCCCGAGCGTAGACCGTGTTGCAACGACGACCCATATCAAGACTTCCCCAATACTATCAATAACCTCAACACTACCAGCTACATTCACCTTCCATGACCACCGATCAGTGTCACAGCACAGATTATAGCAAAGCCACAACACAGAAGGCAGATCCATACCCTCCTGCCAAGAAAGGGCTTACTCTACTCTCAGTGAGACTGCAGCCGACATAGAACATGACGATATAACGAAGGACACATATAAACACTGAACAAACTAACTCACATAGGACACTTGGCACATTTCCCCCACGACACTGGATACACAGACTAGAGACCCGTAAGGGTCCATATTAGCACACTTGACCCAGGGAAGAGGGAATCCCTATCCACACTTACCAGCACTCAAAAGCATCTGAACATAGAAATATGATCTGTGATCTTTCAACGTATAGCTCCAGGAAAGATCACAAAAAATTAAATAAAAATAAAATTTGGAAAATATAACTGGGTAAAGGAACAACGCAACAACAAAAAGTTATACATAAACATCTGAGGCCCCACTCTGCTTTGTGACCTTGGAAACACTTTAAGTTAATGTACAAAGTTAATAATTACCTAAATACATGACATCTGTATTTCTTAATAATAAGTGTATCATTTATAGAGCCTGCGTGCCCACCACTGTATTTAATTCGGTTTTTCCCATGCCTTGAAACAATAAAAACGACATTAACAAAAAAAATATATTAGAATTGCCTGTAATAATTCTACTGTGTTCATAAATATAACAAAAAAAAATGCAAGTATTAAACAAAGCAATGTACTGGCCAGCTGAACAATTTTCAAGAAGCCACATGTTGAGCTGACTTCAGCGTTTATCTAAAACAACATGACACCTATTCAGGTATTTTGGCAAAATTCCAGTCATCACTGTTAATGAGACTTAGGCTTGTAAGGGCAACTAAGGTAGAACTAGATATAGAATTACTGGATTTTACAGTGACAGCTAACATGACATCATCTACACACATAAACCGTTAATAACATATGATGACATGTCCATTCCACAATGCACACTGCACACAAAAAAACAATGATATTTTTTTCTTATTTCAACAGAAGACAAAAATCTAGTTTTAAAAGTGACAAAATAGGCTTCCCCCCATTCAATGTTTAATTGTATCTTGTTTTGTTTTTCACTATCTATTTTATATGTGTGGGCATATAATGTAAAACAGAATAGTATGTAGTGGTCATAAGCGCATAAAATGATCTGCTTTGTGCCGGATGTTAGATATTCACCATACTGTTGCTTAAGTATGATGATTTACATTCTACTATCATATAGGAAGAAGAACTGCTAATAGACGTGTTACAGATCCAGCTTACCTGATTCAGACTGCTAGTTATGCTGATCTATGTTACAGGTACAGCACTCTTTGCGAAATACTTTTAGTAGTGTAGTAGTTAATGTTAATTGCAATTGTTTTAACCATAGATGTGCACTCATCCATACTGCTGCCAGGGCCGGACTGGTGATACAAAGCAGCCCTGGAAAAAAAAAATCTATGCCAGCCCCATAAGTCATTGCGCCATATATTGTCGCATGTAATATGTAAGGCTATGTCTTGCCACCCCAGATGATTGAGTATATATATATATATATATATATATATATATATATATATATATATATATATATATACACATACACATATACACACACATACACACACACGTGTGTGTGTGTGTATATATATATATATATATATATACACACACACACACACGTGTGTGTGTATATGTGTATGTGTGTGTAAAAAACACTATTATATGGCTGGTTTATAGAATATATATATGGTTGGTTTATATACTATTTATAAAATATAAATATTATATAAACCAGCCATGAATGATAGATACATATATATAAAAACAAGGGTAAGGGTATGCATACTTTGGCTGGGGGCTGTATATATGGCGGGGGGGGGGGGGGGGCTGTATAGCTAGCTGGGGACTGTTTCAAATATGCTGTGGCTGTGGGGCTGGAAATATATATATGTGGGGGACTCTATATGTTGGCTGGGGGGCTGTATACAATATGTTGGGGGACTGTATATATGCTGGGGGGCTGCAAAAATATGTTGGTGGGGACTGTATATGGGCTGGGGGCCGTATAAAATAAGTAGGGGGACTGTATATACGCTGGGGGCTGTATATGTACTGGGAGTTTTCAAAAATATGTTGGTGGGGACTGTATATGGGCTGGGGGCTGTATAAAATAAGTGGGGGGACTGTATATATACTGGGGGCTGTATATGTACTGGGAGTTTTCAAAAATATGTTGGTGGGGACTGTATATGTGCTGGGGACTATATACAATATAAGGACATATATATATATGTGCTAAGGGGCTGTATAAAATTTGTTTGGGGGACTGTATTTGTGCTGGGTGGACTGTAAATATTTATATAAGTATTTATGTGCTGGGGGGCTGTGTAGGTGGCTGGGGGTGCCGGAGGGGAGGCTTTGTGGGTGACTGGTGGGGGTGCCGGAGGGGAGGCTTTGTGGGTGACTGGTGGGGGTGCCGGAGGGGAGGCTTTGTGGGTGACTGGTGGGGGTGCCGGAGGGGAGGCTTTGTGGGTGACTGGTGGGGGTGCCGGAGGGGAGGCTTTGTGGGTGACTGGTGGGGGTGCCGGAGGGGAGGCTGAAATTTGCTGTGTAGCTGGCTTCCACATACCTGTGTCCTGCGGCCGCATGGAGAGCTTGGATGGCGGCCGCAGGGGAAGCTCTTCTGGCGGCCGCTGGGGGAGCAGGCTGTTCTGTCTCTGCTCCCCCTCCCTCGCGCGCTGGAAATAGACCGGGGCCGGAATATGACGTCATATTCCGGCCCCGGTCTCATTAAGCTGCGCGCGAGGGAGGGGGAGCAGAGACAGAACAGCCTGCTCCCCCAGCGGCCGCCAGAAGAGCTTCCCCTGCGGCCGCCATCCAAGCTCTCCATGCGGCCGCAGGTCACCAACATGTCTCCCCGGCCCCAGGTGCCAACGGCCCACCGGGAAATTTCCCGGTATCCTGGTGGGCCAGTCCGGCCCTGACTGCTGCACCCCAGACTTTTTATTGGTTTCATGACTCCAAAATAATAGAACATTGTATCAGGGGCGGACTGAGAACCCTCAGGGCCCCCGGGCAAAATAAATCAAGGGCCCCCTTACAGGCCCCACCCATACTCCTGCAGCAAGCGCCACCCATGTCCCGCCTCCATGCACCGCCTCCAGCCACACCCTACACAATCTTTAGACACAAGGAACAAAAGTGCAATAATCCCTTCAAGGCCCCAGTAGAGACTACAATTGAGGGCTAATGGGCCATGGAGGGGGGTCTTTCTAGCAGAGGCTATCTCAGTGTCCTTTAGAGAGTGTGTTAGAAAGAATACCCTCCAGGCCCTATTAGAGACTACAATGGAGTCTAATAGGCTTGGAAGGGGGTCTTTCTAACAGAGGCCATCTCAGTGTCCCTGCTGGAAACAGTCGCCTCCAGGCCCCAGTAGAGACTACAATTGAGGGCTAATGGGCCATGGAGGGGGGAGCATTCTAGCAGAGGCTATCTCAGTGTCCTTTAGAGAGTGTGTTAGAAAGAATTTCCTCCAGGTCCCATTAGAGACTACAATGGAGTCTAATGGGGCCTGGAGGGGGGTCTCTCCAACACTCTGGTTCCTATTCACAATATAGCAACACAACATAGCTCGCTGATACCTAGGCCAAGTTGGCTCCTCTTACCTTAATTACTGTTGCTGGCTGGCAGTCTGTGGGCTTGCTGGAAGGCTGTGGGCTTACTGGCTGCGGCTGGCAGGCTCTGGGCTTGCTGGCAGGCTGTGGGCTTGCTGGCTACTGCCGGCAGGCTGTGGGCTTGCTGGCTACTGCCGGCAGGCTGTGGGCTTGATGGCTGCGGCTGGCAGGCTGTGGGCTTGCTGGCAGGCTGTGGGCTTGCTGGCTACTGCCGGCAGGCTGTGGGCTTGCTGGCTGCGGCTGGCAGGCTGTGGGCTTGCTGGCTGCGGCTGGCAGGCTGTTGGCTTGCTGGCTGCGGCTGGCAGGCTGTGGCTTGCTGGCTGTGGCTTGCTGGCTGGCAGGCTGTGGCTTGCTGGCTGTGGCTTGCTGGCTGGCAGGCTGTGGCTTGCTGGCTGCGGTTGGCAGGCTGTGGGTTTGCTGGCTTTAAGCCTAACTGGTGGCCTGTGGGCTGGCGGGCTGGCTACTGGCCAGCCTGTGGGCTGGCTGGCTGGCTGGCCGGCCTGTGGGCTGGCTGGCTTGCTGGCTACTGGGGCACTCGTAGATTATTTAAAGAAATAATCCATGCACAATAACCACTACTGCTCTGTGTAGTCGTTATGGTGCCAGGAGGGCCGGGCCCCCCTCCTAGAGTAAGTAGTCAAACCGTTTAAGAACAGTTTGACAACTTACCTGGGGTCTGCTGGGATATGAGGCTGTAGTAGGGTATAGGAGCAGTGGTGCAATGTGTAAGGGGTGCAGTGTGTGTGTGTGAAAGGTTCAGTGTGTGTGAGGGGGTGTAGTGTGTGAATGTGTAGGGTGTGTGGGGCAATGTGTGTACGAGGAGGCTGTGTATGTGTGTGGCAATGTTAGTATGGGGGCTGTGTGTGTATGGGTGGGCAGTGTATGTGTGTGTGTGTGTGAGGCAATGTGTGTAAATGTGTATGGTCTGTGTGGGGGCAGTGTGTGTGTATGGGGGCAGTGTGTGAATGTGTATGGTGTGTGGGGGCAGTGTGTTTATTGGGCTAGAGTTCACTCTCACCACTGCGACCACCAGGAATACCTGGTGGTCACAGTGTTGAGAGTGAACTCTAGCCCGTAGCTCCAGGGCTAGAGTTTACTCTCGCAAGAGCCGTAACGTTGCCGTGGTAACCACGGCAACGATCTGTGCTCGCGCAAGAAGGACCCAGAGGAGCTGCAGGCTGAGCTCCCGGGTCCTCTCTTCCTCCCTCCCCTGCCGGCTGCCCGCACGGTGCCTGCGGACAGGGAAGGGGGCAATTGCCCTCCTCTTACTCCCCCCTCCCCCTCTTCTTACCCCCCCTCCCCCTCTTCTTACCCCCCTCCCGTCTTCTTACCCCCTTCTCACTCCCACTCTCTTCTTACCCCCCTTCTTACTCCCCCCCTCTTCTTACTCCCCCCTCCCCCTCTTCTTACTCCCCCCTCCCCCTCTTCTTACCCCCTTCTTACTCCCCCCTCCCTTCTTACTCCCCCTCTCTTCTTACCCCCCACTCTCTCTTCTTACTCCCCTCCCCCTATTTTTACCCCCTTCCCCTCTTTTTACCCTCCCTCCCTCTCTTCTTACCCCCCTCCCTCTCTTCTTACCCCCCTCCCTCTCTTCTTACCCCCTCCCTCCTCTTATCCCCTCCCTCTCTCTTCTTACCCCCCTCCCTCTCTTCTTACCCCCCTCTCTTCTTACCCCCCTCCCTCTCTCTTCTTACCCCCCTCCCTCTCTCTTCTTACCCCCCTCTCTTTTTATCCCCCTCTCTCTTTTAATCCCCTCTCTCTCTTCTTACCCCCTTCTTACTCCCCCCCTCTATTCTTACCCCCTCTCTCTCTTCTTACTCCCCTCCCCCTATTTTTACCCCCTCCCCCTCTTTTTACCCTCCCTCCCTCTCTTCTTACCCCCCTCCCTCTCTTCTTACCCCCCTCCCTCCTCTTACCCCCCTCCCTCTCTCTTCTTACCCCCTCCCTCTCTTCTTACCCCCTCCCTCTCTCTTCTTACCCCCCTCTCTCTTTCTTCTTACCCCCCTCCCTCCCTCTCTTCTTACCCCCCTCCCTCTCTTCTTACCCCCCTCCCTCCTCTTACCCCCCTCCCTCTCTCTTCTTACCCCCTCCCTCTCTTCTTACCCCCTCCCTCTCTCTTCTTACCCCCCTCTCTCTTTCTTCTTACCCCCCTCCCTCCCTCTCTTCTTACCCCCTCCCTCTCTCTTCTTACCCCCTCTCTCTTTTTACCCCCCTCTCTTTTTATCCCCCTCTCTTTTAACCCCCCTCTCTTTTAACCCCCCTCTCTCTTTTAACCCCCCTCTCTCTTTTAACCCCCCTCTCTTTTAACCCCCTCTCTCTTTTAACCCCCTCTCTTTTAACCCCCCCTCTCTCTTTTAACCCCCTCTCTTTTAACCCCCCCTCTCTCTTTTAACCTCCCCTCCCTCTCTCTTTTAACCCCCCTCTCTCTTTTAACCCCCCTCTCTTTTAACCCCCTCTCTCTTTTAACCCCCTCTCTTTTAACCCCCCCTCTCTCTTTTAACCCCCTCTCTTTTAACCCCCCCTCTCTCTTTTAACCTCCCCTCCCTCTCTCTTTTAACCCCCCTCTCTCTTTTAACCCCCCTCTCTCTTTTAACCCTCCTCTCTTTTAACCCCCCTCTCTCTTTTAACCTCCCCTCCCTTTCTCTTTTAACCCCCCTCTCTCTTTTAACCCCCCCTCTCTCTTTTAACCCCCCCTTCTCTCTTTTAACCGCCCCCTCTCACTTTTAACCCCCCTCTCTCTTTTTACCCCCTCCCCTGTAGCATGGCCGAGCTGCACTCCGGTCCGCAGTAGCGTGGCCGCTACTGTGCACACTGTGCACCTTCCTGTCAGTCCGGCTGGGTACAGGAAACAGAAACTTCTGTTCCGCATGGAACAGGAGTTTCTGTTTCCTGTACCCGGCCGGACTGACAGGAAGGTGCACAGTGTGCACCTTCCTATCACTCCGGCCGGGCACCGCGGACCGGAGTGCAGCTCGGCCACGCTACAGGGGAGGGGAGGTGAGAAGCTGCAGCCGCCTGAGCTCAGGCGGCTGCAGCATTTAAAGGGGCGGCCGGGCCCCCTGTAGGCGGGCCCCCCGGACCATGTCCGAAGTGCCCGACCGGTCAGTCCGCCCATACGTCAGGATGGTTAGGGAGTCCTCGCACACAAATCTAGGTTAGCTCAGGAAAATAACACAGCACATGACTGGTTCTTAGAGGTGTCCAGGTGTAACATAAGAGACATGATCAAAGGACAGACCTAGATCAAGAGATACAGAAAGACAACTCCATGGTGAGACAAGCCAAAGTCAGAGGACATGCCACAGTTAAACACTAGAATGCACTCTCTTGCTATTAGAAACCTTGGTAGGGTACAAATAGTAGAATACATCGGTGGAATAACACCTGCTTGCATAATTTTTACTCATGAAGAGCCAAGTCAATCCCGCTTGGATTTGAACCTGCAACCCCCGTTATGGAACAGATTCTGTTGATGATGCATTAGCCCACTGAGCTATCTCTCTGGCCTACATGCACAAACTTTGAAATGTCTTACTATGATCCTCTGTTTGCAATCACAAATATTTTACTTCACCAGTGTGTACTGAAAGACTTTATGTTACATTTTATTCTACTTTCTCTTTCTACTTAATTCTGAGGACAAATGGGGGCTACTTCTTTAATGAGCCCTGGGCTATTGGTTGACAAAATCAAACATTGACAGGCCACGGAATTGAGCCTTCTCAGGATTTGCTATCTACCCTAATGACTGCTCTCTTTCTTAAAATAGAAGATATACTGTGTTAATATAACACAGTCTTGTCTTATTATGGATGTCTAATGTATTTTTTTCGGTTGGATAAACAATTTACATGATAGAATAGAAGAAGGGACATTAAAGAGTGATAGTCAAGTGAGCAGCAATGCAAATAAGGAGATGATATGTCAAAAAGTAAAATGTATTTATTTATAAATCTTTTTACAAGGAAGGATACATTGAGATTTGTTTTCATTTTCAAATACGTCCTACAATACATAAAATGTAGTCTGGAGGTTGAAAGATTGAAGCAGGCAGCAACATAGGATAGATATAAAGATCAAGAGATACATTACAAGATCAGACTCAGAGGCCAAAGTCAGACGTTAGTATGGCATGAGTCAATCCTCAGGATGGAGTGCACTAGAAAAGGCAGCTATTCTAATCACTATTCTAAGCACCACCACAGACAACAATGCACAGTCTGCAAAGAGAGCCATCATTACATTGTATCATAGTTATTAGAAATGCTCTGGCTATAGTAGTGATGGTGCTTGGAGTGTTCTGTTAAAGAGTCTAATATGTGCATGTGACATGCATCAAATAAGGTTTCTGTTGTTTCTACAGAACTTCTTAAGCAATCTACAGATTGTAACAAAGACTGTTGAGCTATAACATCTCATTTGAGACATTGAAAATATATACACGTACCAGATCAGTGTGAATGATGGGTTACAGCAGATGTTAATCTAGATGTTATGTAACTGGATATCCATATAAACACTTCCAAACTGAAATATTTTCAACTGATACTTTTAAAGGGAATGACAAATATACTGGGAAAACAAAATGCAAATAAGTGCTAACATGTAGAATCTGAAAGAACTTGATACACCAGAGCAAATTGAAGCAGCTGCAAAGGGTATAGAGCACTTACGAAAAATTATACCCAGAATTGTGCAGCTTATCTACGACCAAATAAAAAGTATAAATCCCTACCCAAACATGCTACACTTACATTGACTCCAACAGTATCGACTTTGCGACTATAGGATTCAGGGCAAAAAATAATTGACAGGTCATTATTTACCATTGAATCTCATTTAATTTGTTTGTGTGTTTGCACTGTCAGTAGCTGTTAATGTCAGTGTTTGTGTTCAGCCTCATTGCCTGTGTACGTCATTGTTTCTGTATGTGTGCAACATCATTCTAAGAAAGTGTATCTCTCTCTTTAATGTCATTATGTGTGCATGCCAACATTTCTCTGTGCATGCCCTTTCAGTATATGTCAGTGCTTCTCTGTGTATGCAGTGTCAATATGTCTGCATGTAAATGTTTCTCTGTGTGTCCTCTCTCAGTATGTGTTTTTTTTTAATGTTTTTCTGTGTGTCTTTACATTATTGTGTGTCTCTACATTATTCAAAACCAATATACAAAGGCCAAAAAATAGAACCAATCAGTATGGCAGTAGTAGCATTGCTACCCAATGAGATACTTGCAGGTCATATCATTTGACATGATTGATGAAATATAAATTCTGCTTGCAAAAATTATATTTAAACATAGAAGGAAATGACGTTCAAACTTGTTTACAGATTGGATTTGCCATTAAATAAATAAAGGTTTATTTTCTAAAGTGAGAATTCAAAGAAAATTTCAAATTTAAGTTCAAAACTCTACAAACAATCAAGCCTGAATAAGAGTTGTAACAGGAGATGATATAGGGAGATTGATGATATAGGGAGATTGTCCAAGCCAAGATATCCAATGTAAAAATCCATTGTTTTGGGTTGTTTCCAGGCTGAAGATAGGGGGGTTTGTTCAAATGATGGTCTTTTAATCGTCATGCAATTCAGGACCTTTTTGTGTGTGTGTAAGTTAATTGTCTCGCATTAATTGTCTTGTCTAGTAATGTTTACATGTTACCCCTATCTCTGAGATGTATACAACAAATAGTATATTATTATTAATATTATTATGGATGTGGTCAGCTACTCATTCTTTAACAGCAACTCACAATTTACCTGTCAAAAAAAGGAACTATTAAACTAGTCAGATATGAGCTAGTAGTATTTTTGAAACACACAATATTGAGATATCCCAGTGATACTGCACAACCTGTCATAGCCTGAGATATATAAGAATAGACAAAATGAAGCAGAAAAAATACGCTTTGAAAACACTAAAAAAATGATAACGCGGGCTAATGCCTTGCCCACTACTCAGTATACATACTTCACTCTTAAAATTATAATTTAAAGAATGTCATCCAGTAAAAAAACATATATCATAAAATGGTCACAAAATAGAGATAATATGTGTAGGACTATACAAAAAGCATAGAAGATTGATGCACACAAAATATAATGCATTCAGCTGCTAGGACAAGAGTATAAATTTGTTGTGAAAGTTTGAGAATTGCAAAATAGTTTGTATGCTCTGTATGTATGCTTTTGAAAGAAGTTGTCATCAGACACAATTACCAATGTCCTTGGCATACGACCAAGTTTAGCTCAGTAATGCTTTATTGAATTTCTGCAAATCCAGTCATCACAAGTCATAACCTCCCTGCATGCATTTTTATCAATGAAAAGGTGTATTTATTTTTGTTATTATTCTTTTTTGGGTATGTGTTATATGGTGTCAGTTAAAGTTAGGTTATCCAAATACTGAAAAACAGCTTTTAAATGTTACTTTTCCGACTGTTCACGTGCAGTGACATGAACATTAAACGGAATGCAAACACATATGATATCTAAGCAAACGTTATGTTACCCTATTCCATTCGCTTTTTTTATTTTTTTTATTTGACAAAATCAAGTTAAAATAAGTAGGAGAGAAAGAGCTGAGAGAGAAATAAGAAAATGTGAAAGGTATTATCGAATACATGAGGGCACACACAAAATATCAGCGTTTTTAACTAAAGTGAACATTTTAAGTGAATTCAAAGAGAATTAAAAATTTAAGGTCAAAAGAGCCATACTGGAAACATTATCTAAGTCACTTACTTGTTTTTGTTTTTATAATGGAAAAAGTATCTAACTCAGCTTCGCTTCCATTTCGGCTTCAATTGCATTGAAGTTGAAATTCACTCTGAATTCTCACATTAGGGGATAACCCACTAAATATGTTGACCCCTCCTCAGCTATGAGTTGACACTTGAGTTGATACTGTTGACACCTTTTAAATTATTGCTAATGTACTTTCTTTATATACCACCAATACATTTCGCAGAGTGTACATGGGTAGTATTGGTACAAGTAAAAAGACAAAAGTATAAAACATCTGAGAAATTCAAAATTTGACAAACAAATACAGGATTATGTGGGAACTTATAAAGTTTAATATTGATTAGACTTTACACATTTTTATTTGAAGCACTTTATTTGTTACAAAAATTGCACTTTGACAGTTGAGTGGTTGCAAAATAGGTTTTATGAAAATAATGCACTCTGAAAACCTGCACCAGCATTTATAACACTTAAATCTCTTATCTCCTGTGATGACTGTAGTGTTCTACAAAGAAAAATTACCGTATATACTCGAGTATAAGCCGACCCGAATATAAGCCGAGGCCCCTAATTTTACCCCAAAAAACTGGGAAAACTTATTGACTCGAGTATAAGACTAGGGTGAGAAATGCAGCAGCTACTGGTAAATTTCTAAATAAAATTAGATCCTAAAAAAAATATATTAATTGAATATTTATTTACAGTGTGTGTATAATGAATGCAGTGTGTGTATAATGAATGCAGTGTGTGTATAATGAATGCAGTATGTGTATGAGTGCAGTGTGTGTGTATGAATGCAGTGTGTGTGTATGAATGCAGTGTGTGTGTATGAGTGCAGTGTGTGTGTATGAGTGCAGTGTGTGTGTGTATGAGTGCAGTGTGTGTGTGTGTGTATGAGTGCAGTGTGTGTGTGTATGAGTGCAGTGTGTGTGTATGAGTGCAGTGTGTGTGTGTATGAGTGCAGTGTGTGTGTGTATGAATGCAGTGTGTGTGTATGAGTGCAGTGTGTGTGTATGAGTGCAGTGTGTGTGTATGAGTGCAGTGTGTGTGTGTATGAGTGCAGTGTGTGTGTGTATGAGTGCAGTGTGTGTGTGTATGAGTGCAGTGTGTGTGTATGAGTGCATTGTGTGTATGAGTGCATTGTGTGTGTATGAGTGCATTGTGTGTATGAGTGCATTGTGTGTATGAGTGCAGTGTGTGTGTATGAGTGCATTGTGTGTGTATGAGTGCATTGTGTGTATGAGTGCAGTGTGTGTGTATGAGTGCAGTATGTGTGTATTAGTGCAGTGTGTGTGTATGAGTGCAGTGTGTGTGTATGAGTGCAGTGTGTGTGTATGAGTGCAGTGTGTGTGTATGAGTGCAGTGTGTGTGTATGAGTGCAGTGTGCTTATGAGTGCAGTGTGTGTGTGTGTGTGTGTGTTGCAGAGCCTTGGTGGGGGGTGGGCAATGCTTTTTTAATTTTTTTCATTATTTTAATTTTTTTTATTATTTATTAATTTTTATTTAATTTAATTATTATTATTTTAGTATTATTATTTATTATTTTTTATTTAATTTAATTATTATTTTAGTATTATTATTTATTTAATTATTATTATTATTTTTTATTATTATTATTTTTTTTTTCTTCCCCCCTCCCTGCTTGATACATAGCAGGGAGGGGGGCTCCTTCCCTGGTGGTCCAGCATTGGCAGTTCAGTGGGGGGGAGAGGGGGGCTGGCAGAGCTGTACTTACCTCTCCTGCAGCTCCTGTCAGCTCTCTCCTCCTCCGCGCCGTCCGTGCAGCTCCCTCTGTCAGCAACCAGTGTAAGTCTCGCGAGAGCCGCGGCTCTCGCGAGACTTACACTGGGAGCTGACCGAGGTGCTGAACGGACGGCGCGGAGGAGGAGAGAGCTGACAGGAGCTGCAGGAGAGGTAAGTACAGCTCTGCCAGCCCCCCTCTCCCAGTCTGTATTATGGCAATGCAAATTGCCATAATACAGACTATTGACTCGAGTATAAGCCGAGTATAAGCCACAAAAAATGTGCTAAAAAACTCGGCTTATACTCGAGTATATACGGTAATCTCCAAAAGGAAATCCCCTCAAAGCCTTAATGGCTGGAGAAAGAAAAGGGTCCAGAATGCAGAGAAAGCTCTGATGAGCTTCACTGGCGAAACGTGCACGTCAGGGGCTCTGGACACATACTGACACATTATTGGTGTTGGCACCTAACTCTGTGCTTATCAATTGCTAAATTACCGACATCAAGTTCTTTCATGTCCAGCTTCTCAGGAGTGCATATTGGAGACTCTTAACACTAATTTTATGTGCTCTGTACATACTTTATTTCCCTTTCTTTTTCCTTTATTATGTTCATGGGGGAGATTGATAAGACCAGGCATTTTATTAAGGGGTGCCCTCGGAGGCACAAGACTCAGGAATCTTTATTCTATACGCCTTCCTCTGTCACTGTCTGTATATTTTCTACTACCTAGGCAACCTGTTCAAAACTGTTTGCAAACCCTCTCTTTATACTTTGACCTATTATTTAGATGCAGCCATCACTTAGGCAACTTGTGTGACTTTTAACCGGTTAACTGCTGCCTGTCAGCAGTCCTTCACAGGTGAGCTTCTACTTTGTGCTCCACTGTTGTAAAGCATAAGATAACTCAGTGCAGGCAGCTGTTGTTACACTAGAATATACTGCTAGGTATCTTGCAGAAAAAACGGAGCTAGGTCAGCAACCCCTTATTTTACACTTTACTGCTTGACAGCAACCTTTATTTATTATCAATACGCTGCTATGATCTAGGCAGCTTTTGTGATATTTAACTGGCTAATCGCCGTCTGTCAGAAATCTGTCTTAGCTGAACCATTATCTTGGATCTTTCTGAGGTTAAGCACCATAGAACATTATCAATTATTGTATGTGGGGCTAACCCATGTCGTTAGTTGTACTATCATGTAGGGATTCACTTATCCATAAATCTTTTAACTATTGACAGCACTGGTTTAGCAGTCGTCTTATCTCCCCCCTCTTGTTACAGCTATTAGTGATATATAATATTTTATCACTTCTATTACTTGGGAATACACTGATGTTATATTGTAGCAAAACAGTATTGCTTCAGCATTAGTGTTATGTATTCACTTTTACAGCTTGTATAAGTAGTCAGAGTTTTACTCACTGTATAGTCTCCACCCACTCCTGTTGTTCATATGATTTTTCTTTAATATATTTTTATTTTAGATTTATTTATTAAAAGTTACTTTTGAAGCCTATAATCTTCTCAGTAAATCATACACAGGTAGAATGGCATTTTTTTATTTTTTTATTTATTCTCTATGAGAAAGTTTTTATATTCTATCTGGTCTTTCATGAACTTTACACCCAACGGTCACAGTAATTGGTTTCATGACCTTAAATTTCAGTAGTCTTGTTGATTCAAAGTGTGCATAAATTTAAGAGGTTATCCACTCCATAGTCGATGTCCAATCCTGCACAGTATAGAGCCTGGTTTCTGTATTACACATACCCCAAGTGGTACCAAAAGCAGGCGGTATGCCAAGAGCTAGCCTGCTGGCCACCTTAAGACCCTCAGGAGGTTGCTGGCTTTGAGCTAATGCACAGAAGGCACCTGCTTACCCAGACAGCATGTGCCTACTCTGCCCAAATACAGTGGACCCACTCTAGCATTCCTAAAGGTAGAGAGGCTAAAATAAATATAATGATAAAATAATAATTTGTGATTGTGTGTGAAAGAATGTGAATGTATCTGGCAATGATTGTGTGCATGTCAGTGAATGTGTGTGTCTGTCAGTTTGTGTCCTCTGTGTGTAACTGTGTGGCAATGTCCTCTGTGTGTAACTGTGTGTGTGTGTTTGTGTGTGTGTGTGTGTGTGTGTGTGTGTGTGTGTCAATGTCCGCTGTGTTTAAGTGTTTGTATGTGTGTCATTGTTCACTGTGTGTAACAAGTTTATGTGTATTATATTTTCATTTTGTGATTTATATACTTCAGATTATAGTTCATAAACTCCTCATATATACACAATATTCATGTAATGCATATTTACATTAAAACATTTCTTTACTACCTTTAATCCATTTTTAATTCAATATTTTCCAATATGGGAATAACTTAAATATCAGTGTCTACACCACTGGTTCCAAAACCAGTCCTCAATGCACCCCTACCAGTCCAAGAGTTAGGGATTACCCAGTTGTGTCTAAGGTGTTTTTTTTTCTTTCTAAAACACCCTAGACACACCTGGATAATCCCTAAATCCTGGACTGGTTTGGGAACTGAAACGATATTCACAGCACGCAGTATATAAATCCACCAGAACGATAGAGACAGAGAAAATAACCTTAGAGTGGCCAGACTAATAATAAAATAATGAGCTTTAATACATTTAGGGGCATGTTTGGTGTAACAACACCCCCAAAACATGAGTATGTTTGTTGGCTTCTAGTGTGTACAACCCCTCTGATGCCGGCATGTGTGTACGCCTTGTCATAAAAAGTGGTGTGCTTACAGCTGCCAGCATCCAGGAGGCTGTCAGAACAGACTGGATGCTCAGAAGCATTAGTCTGCCAGATTGGAGTAACAGCTGATTGGCGGACCGCCAAGGTAAGTATAGGGGATCTCACAGGAACCACTGGTCTACATGTTTTATTTGGAATCTAAATAAATATAAATTACTTTATTGAGGCAGGGGTACTTAGGGATTTTGTTTTAGACCTGCAGGGATACTCCTCCGTAAAAGATTGAGAAACATTGGTGCAGAGCAGTGGTTCCCAAACCAGTCTCCATGGTCCACCAACAATCCAGGATTAATGTATTTCCCTGTTTTATTCCAGTGGAGATACTGACAAAACCTGGACTGTTGGTAGGTCTTGAGGACTGGTTTGGAAAACACTGGTGTGGAGTATAAACTCCTTAGTAGAGTAATAGTGGTATATTTGGATAATATTCCTGAGAGGATCCAAGGTCACAAGCTTGGGTCTTAAAGTTTTATGAATTGATGAATAGTAATTAATCCTAATGTATCTCAGGTAGTATGACACAAAATAACTTGTGCATGAACTCCAAAATTCCAAGACATCAGTGGCCATTTCTGGTATATTATTAGTATATCTCCTTGACCTATTATCTACGTCTTCTAGCATACCTGCAGGGAGTGATATTCATTTAATAGAGCTTTGTGTTTAGATTGCAGTGCAAATTGTGTATTATAGAGGGTCTGTGTTTTGCTTTCAGCAACAGCAGAGCACTAAGTATGCTGAGCTAGGTGAGTTATTTCAGCCAACATTTTACCAAATCTTGTTTTAAAGTCTATTTACAATTTGTTTCTAAGAGCTCAGACTATGTTCTTCAATTCAGATGTGTCACAAACGCACCCTCTTCTTGATCCCTCAAAACGTAGCTTTGTCTCGTTATTGGAGGGAGCTGCTATAATCACACTGGGGATTGCTATGTTCTGCTTGACTGGAGTCTCGCCGTCTTCCTTCCAACCTGGATCAGCTTCTGTCCTCCAGGACCGTGTGGGAAAGACCTCAGGGGAGCTTGAATCACTTAGATCTTTTAAGAGCTTGTTCCTGATACGCTCTGCTTGGAGGAGAGGTCTTCCCCACACAGTCCTGGATGCTGGAGGTTCATACAGGGTGGAAGGAAGAGGTCTTTCCCACACGGTCCTGGAGGACAGAAGCTGATCCAGGTTGGAAGGAAGACGGCGAGACTCCAGTCAAGCTACGGCGGTTGCGGAGTCTGCGGTGGTTGTGGTGTCCAGTGCGGTGCTTGTGGTCCTCGGCGCAAGCTAGGAAGCGTCCATTAACGGAAGGTTCTGTTACATAACATGCATAGCTTGGAGGAAAGACGAGACAGGGGGGATATGATCGAAACATGTAAATACATAAAGGGAATCAACACAGTAAAGGAGGAGACTATATTTAAAAGAAGAAAAACTACCACAACAAGAGGACATAGTCTTAAATTAGAGGGACAAAGGTTTAAAAATAATATTAGGAAGTATTACTTTACTGAGAGGGTAGTGGATGCATGGAATAGCCTTCCAGCTGAAGTGGTAGAGGTTAACACAGTAAAGGAGTTTAAGCATGTGTGGGATAGGCATAAGGCTATCCTAACTATAAGATAAGGCCAGGGACTAATGAAAGTATTTAGAAAATTGGGCACACTAGATGGGCCGAATTTTTCTTATCTGCCGTCACATTCTATGTTTCTATGTTTCTATGTTTACCCTACTTCAAGAGTGTGCGTGACGTAGTTGTGGTGGTGAAAGGGTTAAAGTTCACTATTTGTCTGCACTAGATCTGAAAAAATGATAAAATCCCACTTAACACCACCCACACTTAAGCATACTAATATAAATATTACTATTTTAATGCTGCCTCCACCAAGACAATGTATAGGGTGCCTTTGTCCCCCAGGTAAATCAATAATAAAAACCCACCAAATGCACTTAGCACAATATCTAAGCAATTGCAAAACACTAATTAGTCTCTTCAGGTAACGTGATTCTTTACCAGACAAAGGTGGAACTTAATAAAGGAATATTTATTATGAGCAAAAAATAGTCACAGTGCATACAAAAATATAGATGACAATCAAATATGTTACACCAACAACAGATAAAAACAAAGGGATAAAATAACAGAAGTCCTATACACTTACTCAGGTTTTCAAAGTAAAACTTCTGCCCAGAGGGGCCTCTTGTAAGAAAGGTGGTGAGTTACTTAGAATAAGATTATGGCCCCCAAGCAAGTCCAATGAACACTTCAGTATCACCCTGTGGATTACCAAGCCTCGCCCTGAGGTGGAGCTAAGGCGTACCTATAGTAACTATTAGTGACCACCCCCTTGTGTTCCAGGTCAACATCCCCTATGGTTATGTTACGCAAATCATGTTTGACCTTGATTAGAAGATTGTGCTCATCCCATTCCAAATATAATAAAAAATATTATTCAGTGAGCAAGCATTAATGTTTTTTTTGGATATGATACTGGAACACGAGGCTTGTTTTTTTATTTTCCTTTTTGAAAGCTCATGATCATTAACATATCAAAGAAATAAACTCATCAATTAAAAAGTACAGGCCATATGGATGAAGCCAGCTAGTTTACAGTGGGACTAGACATCCAGGCATCGCAAGGGTAGAATCTCACACCTTACTTACCATTACTCAAAGGATCAATCCATGTTGCAAACCATCTGCCCCCTTCACAATCCTATACCATTTACATTATCGCTTCTGTCATCTGACTTTGCAACCAAGTGGCCAATTCATATAAGCACCACACAAATTACAGTAAATGGCAATAGTCTAGTGTGCAACAATGAATTATGCACCCTTGGCGTGACAAGCTGGATCTTGCTGGATCTGATATAGAAAGCATTTTAGTGTGCTGAGTCCTCATCTCCTGGATAACATAACTCACTTTAAATGCTTCTGAACAAAGGGTTCGGCTGGAGGTCTCACTTCAAGTTGTCATCGTGTAACTCATTAAACTATGCCCTGACCATGCAAGAAAAATCTGTCTCGTGCCATCCTCTAGACTGGATTCTGGATCCATATTGATTATGTATTTTTCCGAAATGTGCACAAGAGAATCGTAAATAAAATATGCACAACAAACAAGGAAACCATTACAGTAGCAGTTTACACGTTATTATCTACAATGCATCCAATCCAATATCTCCAATCCAATCTAGATATCAAACATCTGCTCTGCCTTTGCCCTATTCAAAAAATATTAAGGGTAATGCTCCACAAAGTGTATGTTGCACCCTACAAGCATTGAGTACACATGTTGATACAGATGGTACAAAGTATTTTGAGATCCTTTGTATCATATATGTCCTGGCGAACAGAACCTCACCACAGGCTCCTAGAGGAGCCTGCTTGCCAGCCTCCTACCACAGGACTATGGGGTCTGCAATATACCTTGCCCAATGCACTTTAAAAGGCTCCGTTCATGTGATTTATGTACTTTTGTACTCCAGAAAGAGAGACTGATGTTAGCCCTAATTCCCTGGAACTGTTTTGGGCTTAGGACCATGTGCACGGTCGGTCAAAATTATGACTTCCATGGAAATCCTGAACACCTGAACCGATCTGGGTGATTTTTGGATATGTTGGTTATGTGACTTTTAAGGGGTTTCTATGTCTTTTGGGGGTAGTTCCATGTGTTTTCTGTGCCTGGAGATAATTGAGTTTAGTTCAGTTCCTGACTCAATTATCTCTCAGGCACAGGGGAGGGATTACCCTGTTTTGTGTGGGGGTGCCCTGGAGAGTCAATGTAATGATGTGTATGTTTTACTGTAGTCTCCTCTCAGGTTCAGTGGGGAATGCCCCTGGAATATGTATTAGGAAACTTCTTGCATGGAGAGTTGCATATAAGGCTGCATGTGGCTCCCATTAACCCAGTTCTACTTCACCATCAACACAGAGCCTCGTCTAGTGCTAATAGGGAACAGCTATAACAGCTATATCACTAGCTCTTGTAAGAGCTATCCTGCTATACTCTCTGGTATAGGAGAGGTCTACACACTGGAAGCTGGATCCCTGACTTGGGTGGATGGATCCCTGACTTGGGTGGATGGAGGACAGCAAGACCCCAGCCAAGCTGTGGCGGCTAAGGGTCTACAGTGCTGATGGTGTGTGGTGGAGCGGTAGGAAGTACTCGGAGTTACACCGGAGTTATATGTTACGCCACATATGTAATCATTATGTCTATGTTGTGTGTGCTTGGTATGATGCCCTTATCTACATGTATGGATCCATAGCTACTTTATACAAGAGTATTTACTAAAGTCAGAATTCAAAGTGACTTGAAAGTGAATTTCAAATTTAAGACTAAAGTAGCGAAACTGAAAGAATAGCTGACTTAGAGAAGGTTTCCAGTTTGGATATTTTTCCCTCAAATTTTAGATTTTCTTTGAATTCTTTTGGAATTCTCACTTATTACCAGTACTACTAAATAGCATTGTGAAAAAGTGAAAGCAGGGGAAATAAATGTTATGATTGTTATTTTATTAGTAAACACCAACACATTATATAGAGCTGCATAATTTAAACAGATGTAACACTTGAACCATCATAATGTACATGGATTATTTAGTAAAAACAGCAGGTTGTACATTCCCAAAATGCACGTGAAGAATACAGAGAAACGATTTGTCCTTTAATTGTACACAAAAATATTCTTGATAGTGCAGCTGGTGAGTGGACAAGAACAAGGTGTGTAGTGTGTGTAGCATTCAAACCATTGTGATGATCTGAGATATGTGACTGTTCATATTTAGCCTGCATTGATAATTCTCTCATAACTGGCGTAATGCCCAGGCAGCCGACTGCATGCCTTCTGTGTGCTTATACTCACTTGCAAATGTATCATATTGATCACAAAGGATTAAATGGGATGATTCATGGCCCATTCACATTTCATTTGCCAGCTGCCTCTCTTATCGGGCAGTGAGGGATGAACTTTATCACTGGTCTATTCCTGAGTCATTTTAGACCTGTGTTAACACTAACCAAGCTGTCCAACATCGACAAAGAAAATGAAAAGGTATGTTCTGTCTCTCTGGTCCATACACTCATACTTCCATTATATACTGTGCATGAATAGCTCACAAATTATCCTTTCTCACATTTTCCCCAAGTGTTTGATCATGAAGGGTTTTGTTGTTTGAGAGTTTCTGAGGAAGCAATTACATAATACCTTATGGGGGCAGTTTCCTAGAGAAAGAACCCAGGACTTGGGTCATGAGCCTGAAATTTGGACTGTCCCACCAGATTCAGGACAATTGGGAGGTATGAAGGAGCATACAATGAATCATCCAGTAACAGCCATGATTTTAAGGCATGTATTTACCATGTGCATCACACTGCTACAAGTTGGGCCGCCATCAGGGGGTACAGCCAATACAGCTGTATCGTGTCAATGCCGCCTGGGGGGGCATGGGCACCATACCCCCAATGTTCATATATATTGCATGTATCGCTATATATACACTTTTGGGTCACTGCAGTGTAGTATAATTAAGTGGGTACCAGGACACTCCACCTCCAGCAGTGTCCTCTTGTGAGCCACGGCTGTCAGAGCGTTGCCGCAGGTTGCCATGGGAATGCTCTACTGGGCACGCATGCTGGGCTCACGAGAAAAGGAGAAGACCTGCTGCCTTGCTGCCGCAGGTGAAAGAGGAAGACTCCTGTGCCCCCTCTTCAGTATGCAAGCCGCTGTGCCACCAGACCACCAAGGAATCTAGTGTACCCTATCCCTAATAACAGGTGAGAGGCAGGGAGTGAGGAATATATATAAGTATACATTTTTAAAAACTGCTCAGCCCTCCACATACACTATTCAACTACACAAACTAACACAAACACACACAATGCATCCACTACACACACTGCATTCAATATACATACACAAACTACAAACACTGAGCACACACTGCATCCACTATACACACACTATGCATGCAATATACATATAAACACAGAGCATTCACTTTACACACAAACACATGAGTAGACTTACACTGTATTTTATTTCACACATACATACACACACACACACACTGCATCCACTATACACACACAGTCTGTATGCAATATACACATACACACCTTCCATCCACTATACATACACACACTCTGCATGCAATATAGAATACACACCTTCCATCCATTATACACACACATACGCACACTGCATCCACTTTACTCATTCTTGTGATCGGACTCTGAGGTCCTGTGGGTGGAAGTAGGGGTGGGCCCTGTGGGAGGACTCATGGGCGGGCCCTAGGTGCCCAGGCCTTGATCTGTGTAATGGAACCCAACAATTAATGCATCATGACTGAGTTTAATGACGATGTAGAGAATACAATGTGAAATGTCTGTTTCTAGTTATAATCAGTTAAGAAATTTTCAATTATCAACAACAAAAATAAATCCCTTGATGTTGCGTACAGTATTACCAACTTTACATATTTTATCTTTTTATTTTTTTTTATTAGGAAATATAAACCGTACATTTAAATGGGTGTTTAACTTAGATCTATGTCATCAGAGTATTAAGGTCAAATAAAAATAAAAATATCTCCATGTAACTGTGACACTAATAGTTGTTGGCTCCATATTCCTATGTTGAGATTTATAAAGCAGCTGTAATAAATCTTTTTACGGCTTCTGCTTCTGTGTAAAGATAATGAAATCATACAAGACTTCTTACCTAAACATGAAGGAATATTGCATAATTCCTACCAATATCAGTGTAAATCAAATATTACTTATAGCAATGCTAGTATGTGTATAGTATACATATATCTATAGTGTAAAGTGTGTGCATTATGACGTTTTTATTGTAATCATATTTATGTGTATATTACTGTAATAGTGCATGTGCCTTGCAACATTGCAAGTTATAGTAATATGAGGCCAATATGTGACAAATTTGCCTACACCTCCCAAGGAACGCAAACAATCAATAACATTCTAAAGTTTAGGGCTCAGTTGGACTCCAGTCCTAACAAAAAAAAACAAAAAACGTTATTTTACTAAATAAAGAAATAATATTGGAGCCTGCAAATATGACATCCAGTGTGTGTAGTGGATGCAGTGTGTAGTGGATGCAGTGTGTAGTGGATGCAGTGTGTGTGTAGTGGATGCAGTGTGTGTGTAGTGGATTCAGTGTGTGTATGTGTAGTGAATGTGCTCTGTGTAGTAGATGCAGTGTGTGTGTAGTAGATGCAGTTTGTGTGTATAAAGTGGATTCAAGGTGTTTGTATGTATGTAGATGGTGAATGCAGTGTGTGTAGTGTGTATTGTTTGTGTGTATGTGTAGTGAAAGCAGTGTTCACCATATATCATACAAATTGCTGTCTACTAGTAATCTAGTAATTTATCTACACTGAGTCTTTCGAAGTTTGTGTCTGCTTTTAATAGAGACATCGATGTATCAAGAGAAAGGTCAGAAACATGAAACATGAAGCTACCTCCTATCAGCAGTATACCTTGATTAATTGTATCTACTTTTTTAAGAACTTTCTCTAGAAAGCTTCTTTGATTGACATTTGGCGCAAATAAATAAATCATGGTCTATGCTATGTTGTTAATCTCACACACACACACCACACCAGGACCCTCTGGTTTCTTGACAGCATTGACAGAGCAATGACTGGTCAATATAGAGATAGCTTATGATTTTGTCATCACTGTGGCATGAAACTGGTGAGGACAATCTAAGAATTTTATCAAAGGGGTGTTAGATTTAGGGAGATGAGTCTCCTGAAAGAAGAGCACATCAGCTGATTGTTGAATGGCCAACCGCAACATTATCTGCATGTTATAGGGGGTGTTTAGGCCTCTGACATTATGGGAGTATATTCTAAGGCTAGAAATATTGCTATGGAGCCTTGAGAGTCAGAGTAACTCCCCTTCACTGTTGTCCTTCGAGCCACAAAGTTGACAAGTTAACTGAAACAAATAGTAGCAGGTAAGTCTATAACAACAAGTGTGAATGCAGGATGAGGCTATCTTACTTTAAGGGAAGGTTTCTGAAGTTCTCTATATTGGCAATAGTAAATGATGGGGTGTGGTAGGAAATGCAGGCCTTCCACACTGTCTTGGAACATTTTGAAAGAGCATAGAACAATATGTACATTTTCCCATATTGGTAAGCGTACCTAACTGGTTACATTGGGGTGGATATTGATTAAGGCACCAAGAGTCAGGATCAAGGATCTAATTATCCCGACATCTGCGGTGCATTGCCCACTCCCCTGAATTGTCAGCTGGGAAGTCAAAGCACTTTTATAGGGGTCATTATAGTAGAAGAGGTGTGGGAACAAACTAGATACTTTTTTTTTTTGAAAAAAAATGGTGCCTTCAGTTCCATGGAGATTAGCTTCCAAAACAACTTTTAAATGTGACTCTCACTGGTGACAGTCAATCCAGTGTCTTCCATCAGTGTCAAGTGTTAAGGTATCTAGATCTAATTAGTTTTTTTCCCCGGTTGTTATAGTTTATTAATGTATTATTTAGTAGTTAAATTGTAATATTGCTGTATTCTTCAGGTAGTTCAGTGGCAACTCTGCTAAACTGTAATTTGTTGTAATTATTTTTCCTTGACATGATAATTGTGCATGCACAAAAAAAAATATTACAAGGGATTTTTTCAGAAAGGTGTTTTGGTTTGGTACCCTGTGTATCCTGTCTAAGAGGAACATGTCAGTGTTACGACTACTAATGTGTTCCAACATGCAAAATGATGTAACATCTACATAGAATAGAAAAATAGACAGAACGTAACCTGGTCCTTAGAATGGCCAAATTAATACTTTGAAAGACAGAGAATGGTCAGGTCAAGGAAGTCAGAAATACACAGGATTGATAGGAAAGCCATGTCAGGGAAACCAGAGATCAGAATAGTCATGAATAGCCAAAGTCAAAATACCAGAAATATCAATAACAAGGACAAGAAAATGCACTCTCGGGAACCAGGAACTGAAACCACGACAGGGCAATGAGCTAGGGAAATTCAGGTGTTTAAATACCCCTACATGGGCTGTAATTGGTCAGAGCTTGGCCTCTGACCCCAGAACGTGCGTGTGCGTCGACGTCGTGTGCCTCGACGTCACACGCATGTTCGCATTACCTTTGGAGGCGGAGCTACAAATGGCCACGCCCTTGTGGTCGGCACCATTTCGGCTCCCAGTGTGGTGAGTATAGATGCGGTTAGGAACAGGCTTGTCAGGAAACTGGTTGTGGAACGACTGGCCAAGATGAGGAGTGTGGACTCTATCAGCAGCGATCCAAGAACGTTCCTCAGGTTCCTCCATATGCTTTCCAATCCACCAAATAAGACAAAACACCCCTAGACACCCTAGAATCCAGTATGGAACGGACCTCGTATTCCTCCTTGCCTCCAACAACCAGAGGGGGAGGAGGTATGAACTGTTTAGTGTACCGGTTGCAAGTAAGCGGTTTCAACAAAGACAAATGGAATGTGTTCGATATCCGCAAATGTGCAGGAAGGGCGAGAGAGTACGACACAGGATTAATGCGCCGAAGGACTCGGAAAGGACCTATAAAGCGAGGAGCCAGTTTTATGGAAGGTACTTTCAATTTGACATGACTCGTGGAAAGCCAGACCCTGTCCCCAACTTGATAGACACAATTTTTAGTACGTCTGGAGGCTGAGTGTAAGACTTCGTGTACCGAAGCCCAAGTGTCATGGACAGAGGCCAAACGGACGTCTAAAGCAGGAATGTCAGTTTCTGGGAAATCAGAAGGTAATACAGTGGGGTGATAACAATTATTTACAAAAAAAGGACTGAAAGTAGAGGACTCATGGGTTGCATTGTTTCTAGCAAATTCAGCCATGGCCAGGAGTTCTGACCAGTTAGTCTGATTGGCATCAATAAAGCAACGTAAATAAGACTCTAAGGCTTGATTGGCATTTTCCGCTGCCCCATTGGTCTGAGGGTGGTACGAAGAGGAAAAAGAAAGTTCTATGCCCAACTGTTTGCAGAAAGCACGCCAAAATCTGGAAATAAATTGGGTACCTCTGTCAGAGACTGTTTTTCGGTAACCCATGTACCCTAAGGATTTCACGTAAGAATACTTGGAGAAGATCCTGGGAAGATGACAGAGGTCATCTTTTTTTAGAGGTATAAAATGTGCCATCTTGGAGAAACGGTCCACTACCATAAGGATAGTTTTATACCCATTAGAACTCAGGTGCGTGGGTCTCCATATTTTTTCAAGATGCAGAAAAACCCAGCCCCAGCAGGAGAGGAGGATCTTCGTATGTGCCCTCTCTTCAGAGAGTCGTTTATGTATTCCTCTAAACAGATATTTTCTTGATGAGGCATGGTTCTGGGCAAAAGATCAATAGAACAGTCATAAGGCCGATGAGGTGGTAAAGTCTCTGACTGTACTTTATTGAATTCCTCCTTTACTTCCAGATACGGAGGTGGAATCTCTGTTGACAAGGGAGGTGCAGTAGGAACATTGATTCGCCAATACGTTTTGGCATGAGGCTCTTACAATGACCCTTGCAATCCTCTCCCCATCCCACCATCTCCCCTTTAGTCCAGTCTAGGTGAAGGTTGTGTTTCTGGTGCCATGGGAAACCGAGGATTATGGGACATGAAGGAGACAAAATAACCTGAAAAAACATTTCCTCATAGTGTAAGATACCTACTAGAACAATAATAGGAAGGGTCTCTTGGGTGATAAGAGGCTGAGAATGAGGTCTCCCATCAATGGCTTTGACCGCTATTGATCTGTTTCTCTGCCTTAACCCCTTAAGGACCAACCTTCTGGAATAAAAGGGAATCATGACATGTCACACAATCCGTTTTCCTGGCACTGCAGGTTCCCTCTCCCTCCCACCCCCCCAATCCCCGGTTGCTGAAGGGGTGAAAACCCCTTCAGTAACTTACCAGAGGCAGTGACAATGCCCCACGTCGCTGCTTCTTCCTCCGCCGCTCCTCCTAGTGATTGCGTTGGCCGGTGGGCGAGACTGATCCCGCCCACTGGCCGGAGAGACCTAATGCGCATGCGCGGCAATGCTGCGCATGCGCATTAGCGCTCCCCATAGGAAAGCATTGCTTTCCAATGGGGAAATGAGCGACGCTGGAGGTCCTCACACAGCTTGAGGACGCCCAGCAACGCTCTAGCACAGGTTTCCTGTGCTATGATCCAGGAAGTGCCCTCTAGTGGCTGTCTAGTAGACAGCCACTAGAGGTGGAGTTAACCCTGCAAGGTAATTATTGCAATTTATAAAAAACTGCACTAATTACAGTTGCAGGGTTAAGAGTAGTGGGAGTTGGCACCCAGACCACTCCAATGGCCAGGCCCATGACAGTCAGGTGGAGTATCAGGTACCAAGACCACAAACAGGCTCCTCATATATAATTTTAGTGAGGCTTGCTGGACACTCTCAGGGACTACCCTGATGCATAAATTATTTCTACGTGATCTATCCTCCATATCCATAGTGATGGTGTTATATATATCTAGGGGCAGAAGTGGTCTGGGTGGCTGGAGTGTCCCTTTAATGGCAAGAGGTGTTTAGCAGAGAACTTCCTATCAATGAAATTCTCTGCTGCCCCAGAGTCAATCATAGCTTTACACTGAATAGTAGTATCGTTACACCGAATGTTACGTTTTACCAGGAAACGGTTCTTAGTCAATTTAGGGGACATATACATTACACCTAAGGTCGGTCCCCAAACAGTCCTTAGGTGCGCATATTTTCCGGGTGTACAGGGCATGAAATCATAATATGGCCCTTTTTGCCACAATATAAACATAAGCCCTCATTTCTTCTATACTGTCTTTCTGTTTCAGTAAGTTTGGTTACGCCCAACTGCATGGGTTCAGTTTCTGAAGGCGGAACAGGAACAGATATGACAGGATTAGAAAAATGAGGGGCTAGAGACAGGTTGGTATGTCTAGTCCGTTGTTTGCTTTTTTCTCTCTCTCTCTCAGCCTGTTATCTATGTCAATCACATAGGTGATGAATACGTTAAGATTGACAGGAAGGTCTTTAGCTGTGGTCTCATCGAATACATTTTCGGATAGACCCTCTGAAAAAGAAGTAACTAGGACGCTGTTGGTCCAGTCTACTTTAGAGGCTAATGTTCTAAACTCGATGGCATAATCAGCCACAGAGCGATTACCTTGCTTGATTCTCAATTTGGTTGAGGAACCCCCTACATTCTTTACGATCACCTTCAAAACGAGGAGGAGGAGGAGGAGAAAGGGTTATGGAGGGAGCTTTATAAACCATAGGTACCGGTGGCGGAGTAACCGGCTGTTCCTGAGGCGAATCAAGATGAGTCGTTCGTTGGAGCAAGGTCTGGAATGCTTGGTCAAATTGGTCTAGCCTGTGATCCATATCCTCCACCCTACTCTCACAGGCTATCATATGCTATCATAGTTCTGGAGCATCCATGGCCCTGTCATAATGTCATGACTACTAATGTGATCCAACATGCAAAACTATGTAACATCTACATAGAATAGAAAAATAGACAGAACGTAAACCGGTCCTTAGACTGGCCGGATTAATACATTGAAAGACAGAGAATGGTCATGGGAAAGCCGAGGTCAAGGAAGCCAGAAATACACAAGATGTATAAGAAAGCCAAGTCAGGGGAACCAGAGATCAAAATAGTCAGGAATAGCCAAAGTCAGAATACCGGGAATATCAATAACAAGGACAAGAAAATGCACTCTCGGGAACCAGGAACTGAAACCACGACAGGGCAATGAGCTGGGGAAATTCAGGGGTTTAAATACCCCTCCTTGGGCTATGATTGGTCAGAGCTTGGCCTCTGACCCCAGAACATGCGTGTGTGTCGACACCGTGACGTCACACACACGTTCGCGTGACCTTTGGAGGCGGAGCTAAAAATGGCCACGACCTCATGGTCAGCACCATTTTGGCTCCCGGGTGTGGAGAGTATGGATGCCCCAGCGGGTCGACTCACGGCTCGTTGCTGAACCTGTCAGCATGGTCGCACTGACCATGTGCAGACGCGAGCCGGGGCCCATGACAGTCAGGTAGTGTATCAGGTACCAAGACCACAAACAGGCTCCTCATATATAATTGTAGTGAGGCTTGCTGGACACTCAGGGACTACCCTGATGCATAAATTATTTCTACGTGATCTATCCTCCATATCCATAGTGTTGGTGTTATATATATCTAGCAATACTTTCGTATGTTGAACCTTATCGACCATGCTGTTGTGGGCCTCAGCAAATTCCTCTAACCTATTTTCCACATGGGAAGTCCTAGTCCCCTATTCTTGAATATCATGTTTTAGCTCCTTGAGGGTATTATCCAACCTTTGTCTATATAGCCTGGAGAACCACTTTGGTTAAGAAGGAGTCTACTCCTGAGTGTGTTCTAGTCCCTATCCCTCCATGTTGTCGTTATATTGGGCCTTGCCAGTCCACTGCATGGCTTTATTTTGTTGCACTCCATTGCGAGTAAAAAAAAAAGTATCTTTCTCTGCATTTGTTTCCCCTGCCTCTGCCCAATACTCATTGGTTATACTTTCTCCTTTTCGCTAGTTCATCACGCTCAATGTTTTGGTTTCCGTCGACAGAGCTTGCATCTCACATGACCACGTGGCTAGGCTTGCGGTCACACAACCTCTACATGCACAACTTAATTCTGGAATAATTCTTAGAAAAATGTTTTAATAAATATTTTAATACTATGGATCATTACTTACGGAATGTAAAATACATATAATTTAAATAAAAATAATTAGATTAAGCAAGAGAAATAATGGAACTATGGTCCTTAAAATCACAATAAAAAGGTTTTGCTTTGAAAAGATGTATGAGAACATGTTTCTCATAAATACATGTGCAATTCAAACCTCATTCATCTTAAGCTAAAGTATTAAAATATGCTTGTACTCTGTAGATGCTATTATTAGTGCTGTCACCTACAAGGAACGGAGTCAAATTCCTTTTGCACTGTGGTCTCAAAGTTTGATCTCAAACTTCATTAACCTGTCAATCTATTTATTAAACAGACTGATCTATGATGGCTTGATATTTTATATGTGAATCTTAAGACACCTTAATAGAGTTATCTTTCACAACCAAGTAGAAAATTGTTTCCATGAATTATTGTGCTTTTCTTTTCTTGGCAACTTTAACAAATGGGTAGCTCTTCCCTCACAGAAGAAAGTTCAAGTAACAGGACTGTAAAATTTGAACAAACAGTTCTGCCAATCAAAATCAGGCAGTTTATGTAACTAATTGCACAACCCCGTAGAAGAAGGGTGGAAAGAAATGCTGACATGGTTGAAATCAGGAAAATTAATTTACAGAATGGAAAATTGGAAACTGTTGAAACTATGTTCTTCTTTGTTATTGTAGCATTGCCTTAAGGGTAATGACCAAGTTGTACATGGAACATCATGGACAGATAATACTAGACTTGGAGATTTGTTTTGTTCCGATCTGCAAATCATCAGAATTTGGGCCCTTCAAGTGAACATGCCTTTTTAAATTGGCATTCTGAATTCCGCCCCCATTGGAAAAAAATATGATTTAGGGGAAAAAGATGATTGATGGCTAATGGACGGTCACTCAATATTGAGTTTATTCACAGATTAAGTGAGAAGAGAGTAATAGAGGAAGATCAGTAAAATTAGTCTATATTTCATAAATATATTATTTTTACTGCTGCTCCTGTTTTCCCTTTTTTCCCTTCGTTGGTTACTTTTTGACCCTTGATCTGTGACCCAAACGGTAAGTTCTCCTATCGGTGTACTGCTAAATATTTATATAATATTTTTGTGTCCTACTTTTTGCACCCTTTTGATTCCAAATCAGTTTCTTGTTACCGAAATTCTGCAGAGCCAATCTGACGTATGGGTGAAATTCAACGGTCCTGGATTTTTTTTCTTTTTTGAGAAAAATGGTTTGGGTCCAAGTTTATATAATACAAAATGTTTAGATTCCAGCTAAGATGCTCAATAAACATTACTGAAATGCATGGACATGATCTGCTGACTTCTCATCCTAGAAAAGCAATTCCAATTGTTTAATTTATAGATCCCCTTCCACTATATCTGCCCAGTGAAAGGAGAATACTCCATAGGGTTCTGCTCAGCTGCTCAGTATTCAATCACATTGGATATTCTGGATTATCCAACAATGCAGTGCCAGAAGAAAAAGAAAATAAAAAGAACAGAGTGCTAATAAAATACATCTTGAATAATCACAAGCCAAGGGCCTGACATACAAATACTTAAAACTCTGCAAAATGATTATGCACTACATTGTTATATTGACCCAGCTTGGTTTTCAAGGAAAAATAATTATTATATATCTATATAAGGTTCTGTCAAATCAACCTTAGCTTAAAGGGACATTATAAGCACCCAAACAGATCTTAATGGAGTGGTTGTCGGTGTATAAATAATGCCCCTGCATTCTCACTGCTCAATTCCCTGGCATTTAGTAGTTAAATCACTTTGTTTATGCAGCGATGGTCACACTTTCCATGCATGTGACCTACACAGTACCCCTACACATTTCCTGTAAAGAGGGATCTGATGTTTAAGCTTACTTTATTGCACAGTGTGTTTAATTTAGAATTAATTATCTACTGCTCTGTTAATAGCCTTCTGGATCCTACAGGAGCCTCCTGTGTGACATTATAGTTGAATTAACCGAACAGAAGCCTAAAAACTTCATAAGCAAACATACTGTGCTGTTATATCTTATTGAAAATTAAACCTTTTTTAGACTGGTAAATCCATTTTGGCGTACTGTCCCATAAAAAGCAATGCATTAATTGTCTAACGATTATTATGGAATTGGTTTATTTTCTTTCATTTCTGATTGTGCATCGTTTTACATAAATATCGCTAGTTTTATTTTACGATACCAGAAAATGTGTCTAGAGAGTGCCATTAAGTAAATATTACAGCATTGAAAAATATGCTTGCCCCTCGAGCACATTTTTCCCTTTATTGTGCTTTGTCCTTTGTTTTAGGTATTTTGACAAAATAAAGAATATATCTCTAACTCATTCCTGCCCTTCACTGCCACCTCCATCTTACTTTGCCAGTATACCATTCCTGATACATCACCTACCAAACCCTTATTTTAGAATACTATTGTACACTCTATACCCATTATGTATCCCCTCCCTAGTAAAATGTAAGAAGAAGGGAGGGCGAGACATTAAGATAGATTTTCACATCTCACCCACCTACAAACATCATAGACCCTATGCATCCTTCACACAAAAACACACACTACACCCCCCACACACACACTGCTCCCTCACACACAGACACACATACTGCCCCCCTCACATGCACACACACACACTACACTCTTCACACACACGTACTTCCCCATCACACACGCACTGCAACCCCTCACACATGCAGTGCACCTTTCACACACACGCAGAGCACCCCTCACACATGCACTGCACCCTTCACACACAAACGCACTGCACCGCACCCTTCACACACACGCACTGCACCCTCCTCACACACACACTGCACCCTTCACCCACATACAGCACTCTTCACACACACACAGCACCCTTCACACACACAACACATCACAGACACACAGAAAAAAGTGATTCATTTGTCTAATTTCCCAAATCAGTTTCTTGTTACCGAAATTCTGCAGAGCCAATCTGACATATGGGTGAAACTCAACGGTCCTGGATTTTTTTTCTTTTTTGAGAAAAATGGTTTGGGTCCAAGTTTATATAATAAAAAATGTTTAGATTCCAGCTAAGATGCTCAATAAACATTACTGAAATGCATGGACATGATCTGCTGACTTCTCATCCTAGAAAAGCAATTCCAATTGTTTAATTTATAGATCCCCTTCCACTATATCTGCCCAGTGAAAGGAGAATACTCCATAGGGTTCTGCTCAGCTGCTCAGTATTCAATCACATTGGATATTCTGGATTATCCAACAATGCAGTGCCAGAAGAAAAAGAAAATAAAAAGAACAGAGTGTTAATAAAAATACATCTTGAATAATCACAAGCCAAGGGCCTGACATACAAATACTTAAAACTCTGCAAAATGATTATGCACTACATTGTTATATTGACCCAGCTTGGTTTTCAAGGAAAAATAATTATTATATATCTATATAAGGTTCTGTCAAATCAACCTTAGCTTAAAGGGACATTATAAGCACCCAAACAGATCTTAATGGAGTGGTTGTCGGTGTATAAATAATGCCCCTGCATTCTCACTGCTCAATTCCCTGGCATTTAGTAGTTAAATCACTTTGTTTATGCAGCGATGGTCACACTTTCCATGCATGTGACCTACACAGTACCCCTACACATTTCCTGTAAAGAGAGATCTGATGTTTAAGCTTACTTTATTGCACAGTGTGTTTAATTTAGAATGTATTATCTACTGCTCTGTTAATAGCCTTCTGGATCCTACAAGAGCCTCCTGTGTGACATTATAGTTAAATTAACCAAACAGAAGCCTAAAAACTTCTAAAGCAAACATACTGTGCTGTTATATCTTATTGAAAATGAAACCTTTTTTAGACTGGTAAATCCATTTTGGCGTACTGTCCCATAAAAAGCAATGCATAAATTGTCTAACGATTATTATGGAATTGGTTTATTTTCTTTCATTTCTGATTGTGCATCGTTTTACATAAATATCGCTAGTTTTATTTTACGATACCAGAAAATGTGTCTAGAGAGTGCCATTAAGTAAATATTACAGCATTGAAAAATATGCTTGCCCCTCGAGCACATTTTTCCCTTTATTGTGCTTTGCCCTTTGTTTTAGGTATTTTGACAAAATAAAGAATATATCTCTAACTCATACCTGCCCTTCACTGCCACCTCCATCTCACTTTGCCAGTATACCATTCCTGATACATCACCTACCAAACCCTTATTTTAGAATACTATTGTACTCTCTATACCCATTATGTATCCCCTCCCTAGTAAAATGTAAGAAGAAGGGAGGGCGAGACATTAAGATAGATTTTCACATCTCACCCACCTACACACAGCATAGACCCTATGCATCCTTCACACACAAACACACACTACCCCCACACACACACACTGTTCCCTCACACACAGACACACATACTGCCCCCTCACATGCACACACACACACACTGCCCCCTCACACACACTACACTCTTCACACACACGTACTTCCCCATCACACACGCACTGCAACCCCTCACACATGCAGTGCACCCTTCACACACACGCAGAGCACCCCTCACACATGCACTGCACCCTTCACACACAAACGCACTGCACCGCACCCTTCACACACACGCACTGCACCCTCCTCACACACACACTGCACCCTTCACCCACATACAGCACTCTTCACACACACACAGCACCCTTCACACACACAACACATCACAGACACACAGAAAAAAGTAGAATAGAAAATAGAAAAACAGGAAAAAAATATATAAATTTAAGTACATATTTGAAAAAACAAAACCTTCCTATCTAAAAATAAATAAATAATAAAAAAAAATTGCAGTTGTGCTATAAAATTAGTTACTGTGGCACTGGTGGACGGTAAGAAAATGTTGCCATCAACAAAGATACAACAGTGGGCGGTAGGTATTAAAAGGTTGACTACCCCTGACCTAGGTTATTCACGAAAGTGAGAATTGTCAGGAATTAAAAGTGAATTTCAAAGGCCAAAACAGTCGACCTGAAAAAAATAATCAAGTCAACTATGTTTCCAATTTGACTACTTTGGCCTGCCTTCAATTTTAAAAAAACGCTCAATTTGAACAGTTTTAATTTTAGAAGATCTTAATAGTGCAAGCCTGTATATCCAGTTAAGGAATTGCACCTGAGCAGAAATGTAAGCAGTAACTTGAGTGCTGAGTTATAGCTGACCTAGCACCTAAAGCCAAGTATTTATGCTGATCCAAGTACAAAGCTGCCCATTTATAAAGACAAAAGAGTCATGCAGTAACTATTCCTACAAGAAGAATTCAGAGAAGATCAAAGACCACCACACATAGCTAAGGGGTATGTTGATCTATGGTCTGTATCAGCCTACACTGAGTGAATATGGATTGCAGGATTAACACTGTGCAGTTTGACTTGACAGCACAGCTGGCAAGCATCTTGTAGAGCAAATATAATTGAATGTTAATGCTTTTACTGAAAAAAGTATCCTGAGATACTTTTACATTTGCTGTGATCTGGTATCAGGGAGGAACTCTTGTCACTAAAAGTTATGTTAGTCCAAAGAAAAAATGTATTACAAGAAACTGCAATACTTCATTATTTTATGAGTGGAAGCAAATGAATTCTGCTATTATCCTTATCATTTATCTTTCTGCAGATCAAAAGCTGTAAACCACAATGTCTCACCACAACAGTTACTAATGCTCACCTATCTACCCTTATATACAATGGAAAAAAAATCCTAAGCATGTCCTCAGTATTGTGGTTGGCAAGACCTCTCGTGGGCAACTAAAAAGCAACAGGTGAACTGGTGGGATTCTATCTAATCTGTCCACCCCTGCCCCCACCCATGGGCATCAGGTGTGACTTCTAATTAATTAAACAAAGGGAGGGTGGATATGCAAATAATGGCATGTTCCTCCCTCAACTCTCCTCTGGGTGACTTGGGTTCCCCAATCACCTATCCACTCCAACAAAAAAACATCCCTACCTACTCCCACTCCCCCCCCCCACCTTAATTTTGTTGGTTACTATTTGGTTACTATTTAATTTGCTGGCCGACTGGCAAGCGCAGGCCAGCTGCTAGAAAATTAACCCTCTCGCAGCTGATGGCTTGTTAAATATTTATCCCCTGTCTGCTAGTGCTGCCAATCAGGGCTGCCCTAAGGGGAGCACAGCCCATACACACACTGCATTCAATGTACAAACACACACTGCATCCACTACACACACACTGCATCCACTACATAAACTGCATCCACTACATAAACTGCAACCACTACACTACTGTATCCGCTACACACACTCGACATCCACTATAAACACACTGCATCCACTGCACAAACACACACACTTCATACCCTACACAAAAAGTGCATCCACTATACACAGTCTGCACCCACTCCACACACACACTCTACATCCACTATAAACATACTGCATCCACTACACTACACATTCTCTGTGTCTACTCTACACACACTGCATCCACTATACACACAAACACAACACACTCTACATTCACTATAAACACACTGCATCCACTACACACTTTTTGCATCTACTATACATTCACTCTGCATCCACTACACACACACACACTAAATCTACTATAAACACACTGCACCCACTACACCCATTCTGCATCCACTGTACACGCACTGCATCCACTGTACACACACTGCATCCACTCTACACACACACTTCATACCCTACACAAACACTGCACAAACACACTTCATACCCTACACAAACACTGCATCCACTATAAACACACTGCATCCACTATAAACACACTGCATCCACTACACTACACTTTCTCTACGTCCACTCTACACACGCTGCATCCACTACACACACACACACACTCTACATTCACTATTAACACACTGCATCCACGACACACATTTTGCATCTACTATACATACACTTTGCATCCATTACACACACACGGCACCAACTACACACATTCTGCATCCACTGTACGCACACTGCATTCACTGTACACACACTGCATCCAATCTACACACACACTTCATCCTTGTGGGGGGAATTTGGGTGGGCCCCATGGGTGGACTGGGGTGCAGACATCAGGGGCCTACACCTTGAGCTGTGTAAGGGGTACCAACATTTCTGATGGCCCTGCTGCCAGTGGGCAAATTATTTAGACTTTACTTAAATCTGATTTGAAGCATTCGGTTGGGATTTCAGCCGTCTGGGGGCATTTAGTTTGGCTGAAATCCAGACTTTGTTGAATAGTGGGAACAAGGTCCAGTTCTTGAAGTCTGATTGGCCATGTAAAGCAGAGGATGGTTTTGCCCAGTTTGGGGCCATTTCGACTTTAGTGAATAACCAGGTTTCAATTTACTTTACTTTAGTGAATAACTATAAGAGTATTCCAAAGAAATCTGAGTATTCCAAAGAAATCTGATAATCCAGGGGTTTGTCGTTTAACACTCTAAATCAAACACAAAAGAAAGGGTGATTAAGAGGAAGAAATGTCTAGAAACAAGCTGAAAAAAATGGGCATAAACCACCAAAAATTGGATAACTAGTATAAACAAAGATGATCCAGCTCAGTAACATCTAATACGTAACTTTTATTGTTACAAATCCCTAAAACGTATATAGAACACTTAAATCGATGCCAACATATTTTATTTTATTTTTAAATTAGAATTTAAATCCCTAAGTAACCTAGAGAATAGACAGTAAAATCAACGTTTACGGTATATATTTGTAATGATGACAGTTTACCGGTAAGTTGTTAGAGATACATTTTGACCCAGGAGAAGGGAAAGTGGGTTAGAAACCATTAGGAAAAATTGACTGAATTGAGTGAAAATCAGCAACTAATAAAACACAGAACTAAAAAATAATAAATGATATAATCAAAGTAAATATAAAACCAAGGTTTATGAGCTGTGCCTTCAAGGACACCTATGCTAGAGCCCCACCGCCTTTCTCTGAGATAAACTAAGCATTAGAGTTACCTCTAAATAAAAATAATATACAATGTTAAAGAAAAAAGATAAGAAAAATATAAATTTAAAATAAAAAACTCTGTGTGCGATCGAGTACTGGTAATATGCTGAACACATATTGGGGTGTTCTTTGGCAGTAAACCCTTAAAGTTTAGAAACTATTTAGCACGGGTGATTTTTGGCGGTTGTAGATGCATAACAGATTTTGAGGGTCAACGTTAGAAAAAGCGTATTTAACCCCTTAAGTACACATGACATGTGTGACATGTCATGATTCCCTTTTATTCCAGAAGTTTGGTCCTTAAGGGGTTAATTTTTTTTTTTTGTAAATATGATTTTTTTTATTGGTCAGTTGTTGTAGCATACACTGACTTAGACATGGAAATCAAACTTCAGACATCAGACAGGGAGACTCGCAGGTCTCTATTATATATACCTTATATTATATACATGTCAAAACTGTTCCCCCTTTTTTTTTGTAGCTCGCAGGCTCTATTACTGATAGGTCGATTTTTGGCTCGCAGGCCTCATGTACAGCGTGGTTTTTAAAAAAATTTCATCATATTTTATAATTTGTTTTATAGTAAATTATATGATATGTTGAAAATAATGGTATCTTTAGAAATACAATTTAATGGCGAGAAAAATGGTATATAATATATGTGGGTACAGTAAGTGAGTAACAGGAAAATTACAGCTAAACACAAAAAACGCAGAAATGTAAAAAGAGCCCTGGTCCTTAACGGTTAGAAAATTAAAAAGCAGTCTAGTCACTAAGGGGTTAAATGTTTCTATCACATCCCTTATCTTGTTTTTCCTCCACTTCTCTCTTTCTACTGCTAATACCTCTCCCCATACAACCAAGCATTCTGCTAGCATTTCTTGCTACACTATTACATTGTCTGCCTACCTTTAAGTCATCTGAAATATTTATTCCTAAATCCCTTTCTGCAGATGTTGGGGTTAGTAGTGTATCAAATATTCTGTACTCTGCCCTTGGGTTTTACGTCTAAGATGCATTATCTTGCATTTATCAACATTAAATGTCAGTTGCCACAACTCTGACCATTTTTCTAGTTTACCTAAATGATTTGCCATTTGGCTTATGTGTATCTATATCCTCTTTTATACATGACATCACCTTACTAGCCTTTGCAATGGCAGACTGGCAATGTATATTGTTGTCTAGTTTGTTATCTATAATTGTTCTCAAGTCCATTTAATTTACTGTTATTGCTAACTCAACTCCACTTGATTAATTATTGGTTTGTGAGTTCCTTATTCCAAAATGCATGACTTTACATTTTTCATTATTAAATCTCATCTGCAACTTGCCTGCTCAGTTCCCCAATTTATCCAAATCCTTCTCTAGAGAAATTATATCATGTTCAGACTGTATTATTTTACCTAGTTTTGTGTCATCTTCTACATTGACACATGACTTTCAATGCCCACATCAACAACAGATTAACCAGAAAGACAGAACCCTAAGGCACTTACTACTTTTTTCCAGATTGAAAACTTTGCCTTTGCATTTTCTCTCTGTAGGCTATATTTAAGCTATTGTTTTATCCAAGAACAAGATATGTCATCTAAACCAACTGATTTCAGTTTTAATAGTAACATTCTTTAACTGGGTGGAACTGTATCATATGCAGTAGCAAAAAAAAAAAAGTAGATCACATCCGCTGGAACATTCTCATCTATATGTCTACTAACTTCTTCATAGAACACAGTTAAGATACTTTTGGTATGATCTGTCTTTCATACTAGTGATCTATTAATTCTTGAATATTATCCGTTAACAGCTCTTCAAATAATTATCCAGCCTTCAGGTAAACTGGCAGATAAGAAGTTGTTATGGTGCCGTAAATCCTTAGTGAGATATGGCATTATTGAAGAGACAGCTCATTAAGATTTGTACTCACTTATACTTTGTGCAGTTGTTTCCGATTTCATTTATGCATAAACACTTTAGATGTATTGATATTTAAGTGTTGTGCTGTAAGAGTCATAATCATTAGTTTCTGTGTTTTTTTATGTGCCGCCTTCTACCACTGTTCTGGCCAGAGTAAATCAGGATATGACATACCTGTATATGTCAGTGATCGCATGTTAACTGTAACCTAACATTAACTGTAGCTATGAGCCATAGCGATACATCTTTCTCATTTGTTGGCTACAAAACATGGTCTTAAAAGGACAATGTAGGCAGTTTAACCCCTTAAGGACCAAACTTCTGGAATAAAAGGGAATCATGACATGTCACACATGTCATGTGTCCTTAAGGGGTTAACAACAGTGCTGTCACATTTAGCCATAGAGAATCATTGTATTCAATTATTCTCTATGGATGCATTGTGAGCATATCATGGTGAACACCACTCCTATATGAGAAGCATTGGATTTACACGCCTCCACGATGACTCTAACCAAGGAGGAGGTTGCGTCAGCACCGAAGAAGACTCAGTGCTGGAGAAAAGGTAAGTAATTTTTATATATATATATATATATATATATATATATATATATCCAAGAAGAGAAGAGAGCACTCCAGAGGACTTGTTTGAAGCAATTTATTCCGTGAGGAAAATCGTGCAGAAAATCGACGTTTCGACCCGCAGGTCTTTATCAAGATACAAAATCAAGTACAAACATATCTTTATATACCCTATAAGATTAAGGAGTGATTACTTACCCTGAATAAGATGTGCACCCGAAAGCCATGTGTGTTCGATGAGCTGTGATTGAAAAACCCGCACTGGCCGTTCCGTCGGTGTGTAGTGACGTCACCAATAGTGCGACGGGACGGAAAAGGACGTGAGCGTGCGTCTAAGTAACCCAGGGAACCAAGTGTGGGCAAAGACTTCCGTGATGTGTGTGCAGTGTGAAAATTAAGCCAGTTAAAGATACATGAGAAGAAGATATTCAGAGGAACAACTCAGACATGGATAATACTAAGACACAGATTACGTCGATGCAACAGGTGTTTTTGAAAAGAGGATACTCTCACTCAACATTAAAACAATCACTGGAGAGGGCCTGGGAGATCTATGACAAGCCCCGCACACAACCCACGACGCTATCCAACAAACCTAAGATTGTAACCCTTCCCTTGTTATACCATACGGCTAGTGACCAAATCGCCAAGGCTATCCGCAGACGATGGGATCTACTATCCTCGGACCCTACACTCCACTCGGCTTTTGCACAGCCTCCTCGTATAGCTTTCAAACGAAACCGCAACCTCAGGGACATTCTGGTTCACAACGACTGTCCTGATCAATATGTGACACAAAAAGCTCACAGCAAAACGGGTTGCTTTAAATGCACCAATTGCGTCACCTGTGGACATATGCTCACAGGTTCCTCGTTTGCCCATCCACACTCAGGGAAGCGTTACCCCATTAAACACCATATTACCTGTCTCACCACCCACGTAGTCTATCTAATATCCTGCCCCTGTGGACTATACTACGTGGGAAAAACCGATCTCACGCTTAGAGACAGAATGCGGGGACACCGGTCAGGCATTATGACTGCATTCAGGGACAATAAAACAGAAAAACCGGTGGCCAAACACTTCCTAGAGATGAACCACCGTTTACCCACTCTCAAATTTATAGCCATTGACCACATCCCCCCTCTGTCCAGGGGGGGTGATCGATCCAGGATCCTGCTCCAACGGGAGGCATACTGGACCAAGACGCTAGACACCGTACACCCAAGGGGACTTAATGAATACATCTCCCTCCATGCGTTCTTGGACACTCGCTGAGCCCCCTCATGTCTTTGAACTTTTTCAACTATTTGAATTTTTTATGCATTTTTTTGCATCTCTTGACATGCGTCCAATAACTTGGACACCATCATGTCCGCTTGGTATTGATATGTCTCTACTATGGTCGCCCATGGTATTTTTGTATATGTTTGTACATTCATTTCTATTTTTTCGTATTTTATTCTATTTGATTTTTATTTACTTATTTTCTCATATATTGTCCGTATATTTTTCATTTCTTTTTTGTGATATTGAGTTCTCACAATCCTAGCATTTCTTTACTACTAGATGCTATATATTGCTCATTTTTTGTATAGATTTTTTATTTTTTTACCTTCTTTATTTTTATGTTTATTATTTACTCCCCACGTCCTGTTCATTCATCTGCCTCTATTCTACATAATATTGTCTATTGGTAAATTGGGCATTGTCACACGCTCGTTTTGGAGTGCAGGATCCTGTTCGGTCCATGTATACACAACTTTATGTATCTACTTGGTTATTGCATACAATCCAGCCTACTAGACGCTATATGGGATTTCCTGTCCTGTCACCTTTCCTCCTACTTTACCACTTCTCCCTTAACTCTACACCTAGCACTTGGCTTCCTAGCCTACTACCACCAGCTGCATAACATCTTCCCACACGTCACTTCACTACCTTTCCAGTTCTTTACTCACTCCCATACACACCGCTTAGCACCTCAGGACCCTTCTATATAGATCAGTTCATGTGCACATTGTTTTGGTCACGTTTTGTTTGTATGTCCTTATGTTTTACCACTTCTTGTCACATATCCCCCGCCTTTCCCATCTTTTGACACCCTCTGCAACCTGGGTCCTCTGTCCTTTCGCACTTGTCCCTTTTTGATTATTATCCTCTATGATTCTCGTCTTGTATTTAACACACATACGCATTGCGCTGTTCATCACTGGATGAACCTATCTGCAGGATTAATATGTCTATTCATAACAGTACAAGCCCAACCCAATATGTGGTTTTATTAATGAATATCTTCTTCTCATGTATCTTTAACTGGCTTAATTTTCACACTGCACACACATCACGGAAGTCTTTGCCCACACTTGGTTCCCTGGGTTACTTAGACGCACGCTCACGTCCTTTTCCGTCCCGTCGCACTATTGGTGACGTCACTACACACCGACGGAACGGCCAGTGCGGGTTTTTCAATCACAGCTCATCGAACACACATGGCTTTCGGGTGCACATCTTATTCAGGGTAAGTAATCACTCCTTAATCTTATAGGGTATATAAAGATATGTTTGTACTTGATTTTGTATCTTGATAAAGACCTGCGGGTCGAAACGTCGATTTTCTGCACGATTTTCCTCACGGAATAAATTGCTTCAAACAAGTCCTCTGGAGTGCTCTCTTCTCTTCTTGGATATACATGTACGCTGTGTAGCACCGAGGCTTTTTTCTGCGGTTCTATTTAAAGGTAGAGTGCCAGACTTTGAACATTTTATTTATATATATATATATACATATATATATATATATATATATATATATATATATATATATATATATTTATTTCTTTTTACAGATGGGGAGGACCTAAGCTTTATATGGACACTAGGCCTGTAGCATTAGAAATGCCGTACATGTATTCCTAACACTGCAGTGTTCTTTTAAAACGCTCTGGGCACCAATATATCTTTAATGCATTTGATGGGTTTTGGTGTCATTAATGTGCTGTATTTTGTGAGTGCTGTGAATTCAAAGTGAATTCGTAATTTAAGGCCAGAGTAGCCCAATTAAAAGCATAGCTTACTTAGAGATTTTTTCCGGTTCAACTATTTTAATTTAAATGTGTTCACTTGTAGCAGACATTTTTATAAATTTAGTAAACAACCATATATCTGTAATTTCTCTGAATTAAAAGTAACTCACACAGTGCAGTTAGAGGCAAAACTGTGTGCATACACTGATAAGGAGTATGTCTTGCCCTGGAAAAGGTGGAGTGTTGCCATAATTAGGTGACAACGCATGATAAAAGTTTGGGGTTTTCAAAGTAGTAGAATACAGATGATATGTGAAATTCATGCTTAAAATTCAATATTGATAAAGGGAAATCAATGAGTGAAATAAATACTACTAAATATAGCAAAAATCGGTGAAGACACGGCCATGTAAAAAGTCTAAAAATCACAATAATAAATAGTTTATTTTACAAATGCCTTTGCAGGGTCATAGTCTACTTTAGCGCTATTCCTGTATTAATGGACAAGAGCAGAATGAAGATATAGGGCATTTAAAGTAGTAGGACACACACAGTCACCTATGAAAATAAAATTTGTATGTGAAATACAATTTTTTTTTTTTAAATATAACTATCCGATTTGGAAGGGGTTGTTGATAAAATGGTTAAACAAAAAGTATCAGAATGCTCTTTGTTAAACACCTCTAAGTTCTACAAATATATATTTTTGTGTAGCAGTTTTGAATGATGTGCTTACTATTTAACTTGTAATTTCAGTATTCCACATTATGCAATGGTTTTAACCCCTTAAGGACACATGACATGTCATAATTCCCTTTTATTCCAGAAGTTTGGTCCTTAAGGAGTTAAAAACAAAACTCACTCCTACTAAGATTTGTCCTGTAACTGCCAAAAATGAGTTAAAATTCTAGATATATATATGAGGTATTTCAAATTTAAGACCTAATCTAATTTTAGTAATTTTTCTTTAGTTCTACTTGTTATGTAGAAACTATTATAAGCAAAACGTTCAACCTTATGACAATGTTTAATACTGTAGCGGAGTGCAATATTAAAATCCACGATCTCCGCTGGTATAACAGGTAATTCCACAGTCAGCGCTGAAAAGTAAAGCAATATCCCCAATCCTCCCAATAACCGGACGAAACACAGTCTGGGAGTCAACTACTGGCTTTATTCACAGCTGGCATATTTATACAGTTCCCCATGCAAGGGGTTTCCATACAGGGAATCCAGGGGATTTCTCCCATCATGCAATGTAATTTTCCCAACAGGCTGTGCTGCACGAGAAGGATACTCCCACTAAAACGGACGATTAAGTGGATTATCCCCTCGTGCAGCAGAACTGACAATCTGTATTAAAATACGTTTTTTACGTTTTATTCGGCAGATTTAAGTGACCGAACGTTCGGTAGATAGCTGGGATCTGAGCGCATCTTTTGGGAGAATACCGCTCATCTCCCAGCTGAACTGACCGAACGCCGCATGAAATACACTTAGCCATCGAGTTCGGTTTAAAACTACCGAACACCGATGGGGAACACAATGTGATGAGAGCGGAACTCCCGAACGCTCTGGAAGTCCAGCGGTGTTCGTATCATTGAGTAGCCGTTTTTAGTACCAGGCGATCGACGACCGAACACCGCTGGAGAGACAAAGGATCCAAGATGGCCGACCGCCGCATGGTCGGTAGTCGAACAACGGCCACCTAGGAGAGCCTTTAATTACCGATTGCAACATTGTTGCAATCGGTTAATGAGCGCCACACGACTCTAAGTGAACGGCCTGGCTGGCCGCAATTCGTCAAATGAAGGGTTTGCATGCTGGTAGCTTAGGGCTGCCAGCATGCGAACGGTCCTAGAGAATACACGCATAACACAAAATATACAGTCCCCCCTTACAGCCTACGGACAACCTCAATATATCATAGTCCAGAAGTGGCTAGGTTTGCCACAATGCTCCCCCAGAACCAAGCCGGCATACACAGTCTGATCCCAACGGATCGGCTTGGGGATGTCCGGGGGAGTACTCACAGATAATTTTTCAAGTTCAGTTTGTCTAGATAACCCGTCGGCGTTACCGTTTTGCTTCCCTGGGCGATAATGGATCGTAAAGTCAAAGGGCTGTAGTGCCAAACTCCAGCGCAACAGCCTGGCATTGTCCCCAGCCACACGGTTCAGCCACACCAACGGGTTGTGATCTGTGAGTAGGGAAAAGGGTTGTCCATACAAATAAGGTTGCAACTTTTTGAGGGCCCACACCACGGCCAGGCATTCTTTTTCAATGGCGGCGTAGCTTACTTCCCGGGGTAACAACTTTCGGCTCAGGTAAGCTACGGGATGTTCTCCGCCATCTGCTCCTACTTGGCTTAGCACTGCTCCCAATCCAAACATTGAAGCGTCTGTGTGAACAAGAAATCTTTTAGTTGGATCAGGAGCGGCAAGTACAGGAGCATTAGTCAAAGCAGTTTTGAGTTGTTGGAATGCCTGCTCACACTCTGGGGCCCAGACAACCTGTCGGGGAAGGTTCTTGCGGGTCAAGTCAGTCAGGGGTTTGGCCAGGGCACTGTAATTGGGCACGAATTTTCTATAGTACCCTGCGGTACCTAGGAATGCCAACACTTGAGTTTTGGTCCTGGGGGTAGGCCACTTGGCCACGGCTTCAATTTTAGCCGGCTCGGGTTTCTGCTGCCCACACCCCACCCGGTGACCCAAATACTGCACCTCGGCCATCCCGATATGACACTTGCTGGGTTTCAGGGTTAGCCCTGCCTCCCCAATCCGATCTAGGATGGCCCCTATATGCTGTAAGTGTTCCTCCCAGGCAGGGCCGGACTGGGAACTAAAATCAGCCCTGGAAAAAATTCTATACCAGCCCAATAATGCGTCGCGACAGCATAGTGTGCTGATATAGAGGGTGAAAAAATAACTTGAAATTGAAAACTCTTACTCCAAATAAAAATAAACAAAAGAGCGCCTTTATTTTAAGTAGACGTACATTTGCATGTAATCAGTGTTTCAGTACAACTACTTTGGCCTATTACGGACATTTTAGTAATGGTACTGAAATGCTGAATGTCTGCAGTTGCACAACTAAAAAAATGAAGTGATCTGGTTAATTTTGAAGTTCTATGGGTGCGCTCTTCACTTTGAATATGTTATTGTGCATGAGTATGCAACTAGCAACAAGACAGGACCAATACGTGCTCATTACACACACACACACACACACGTGCTCATTACACACACACACACACACGTGTGTGTGTATATATATATATATATATATATATATATATATATATATATATATATATTAATGACATTTATGTGTGTATTATGCATATATAAATGTATATTACAATATGTGTAAATATTATAGGCATAGTTATATGTTACTAATACACACATCAATATACATGCATATATATGTGTGTATTACTGTCCGGATCACATCAATTTACGTCTATTACCTTTACCTCGTTTAGTGTATCTTGTCTCCAATTGTCTCCTTTTTTTTCTCTTACAGCGACCCTTGTACATCTTTTACTTCATCCCAGTCCATGTGTGTTTCTTTTTACCCTTCTCCAGCCTCTGTATTTCTCTTTCCCCCAGCTCCTTTTGTGTTGTTCTTAGCCCCAGACACTTTGTCTCTTTCTCCCCTTCCAAATCTCATCTGTGTGTCTCTTTCTATCTCCAGACTCTGTGTGCCTCTTTCTCTTCTCCCAGCCACTCTCTATCTCTTTTTCCCCAGTCCAGCGTTGCCTCCCACAAATCTTGTGTCACTTTGTCCCCCTTCCCTACTGTATGTCTCTTTGTCACCCCAACAAACCTTCTGTGTGTCTCTCTTCCCCATCTCCTCCCTGTGTCTCTCTCTTACCCCTCTGTCTCTTTGTACCCCCATCCCCTGTGTCTCTCTATTACCCCATCTGTCTCTGTGTCCTCCTTCTCCGGTGTCTCTCTATTACCCCTCTCTTTGTCCCTCCCATCCCCTGTTTCTCTATTACCCCTCTGTCTCTTTGTCCCCCCTTGCCCTATGTCTCTCTATTACCCCTCTGTCTCTTTGTCCCCCCCCCCAACCTGGTGTCTTTCTATTACCCCTCAGTCTCTGTGTCCCCCCTCTCCCTGTGTTTCTATTATTCATCTATTTGTCTCCCCCCTTCCCCTCTATTTGCCTACCCCATCTCCTCTATTTGCCTCTCCCCTTCCCCTCTATTTGTCCCCCCCTTCCCCTCTATTTGTCCCCCCTTCCCCTCTATTTGTCCCCCCCTTCCCCTCTATTTGCCTCTCCCCTTCCCCTCTATTTGCCTCTCCCCTTCCCCTCTATTTGTCTCCCCCTTCTCCTCTATTTACCCCCCTTCCCCTCTATTTGCCTCCCCCCTTATTTGTCTCCCCCTTCTCCTCTGTTTACCCCCATTCCCCTCTATTTGCCCCCCATCCCCTCTATTTGTCTCCCCCATCCCCTCTATTTGCCTCTCCCCTTCCCCTCTATTTGTCTCCCCCTTCCCCTCCATTTACCCCCCTTCCCCTCTATTTGCCTCCCCCTTCTCCTCTATTTGCCCCCTTCCCCTCTATTTGTCTCCCCCTTCTCCTCTATTTGCCCCCCTTCCCCTCTATTTGTCTCCCCCTTCTCCTCTATTTGCCCCCCCTCCCCTCTATTTGCCCACCCTTCCCCTCTATTTGCCTCCCTTCCCCTCTATTTGTCCCCCCCTTCCCCTCTATTTACCCCCCTTCCCCTCTATTTACCCCCCTTCCCCTCTATTTGCCCCCCCTTTTCCTCTATTTGCCCCCCTTCCCCTCTATTTGCCCCCCTTCCCCTCTATTTGTCCCCCCTTCCCCTCTATTTGCCTCTCCCCTTCTCCTCTATTTACCCCCCTTCCCCTCTATTTGCCTCCCCTCTTCTCCTCTATTTGCCCCCCCCTTCCCCTCTATTTGCCCCCCTTCCCCTCTATTTGCCCCTCCTTCTCCTGGCCCCCCTTCCCCTCTATTTGCCCCCCTTCCCCTCTATTTGCCCACCCTTCCCCTCTATTTGCCCACCCTTCCCCTTCTGTGTACCTGCTTAACTTGTCACAGGAGGACTGAGGGAGGGGGCGGAGCTAACGACCATGCTCCCTCGCGGTTCCCATAATTCCTAGCATCTACACATCATAGAGTAGTGATTACTCTATGATGTGTAGATGCTAGGAATTATGGGAACCGCGAGGGAGCATGGTCGTTAGCTCCGCCCCCTCCCTCAGTCCTCCTGTGCTGACAGCTATGCTGCTGTCAGTATCAGTGAGTGTGCCGCCAGATCGCTTAGGCGGCCGCCCGGCTCACTCACTGATACTGACAGCAGGTACAGCTGTCAGCACAGGAGATGGGGCCGCCGGCCACAAGGTAAGTATACACCCTCAGAGTGTGCCGCCGGACCGGCCACCCGGCGGCACCGACAATGCGGCCGGCGGCCGCAATATTATTAAAATATAGGGAGCAGGACTCCCTCTCTCCCTCCAGCCCCCCAGGTGCCGCGGCCCACCGGGAAATTTCCCGGTATCCCGGTGGGCCAGTCCGGCCCTGCTCCCAGGTCTGGCTAAATATGGCAATGTCGTCTAAGTACGCACATGCATAATTTTGGAAACCGTCCAGTAGCCGATCTACCATCCGCTGAAAGGTTGCCGGAGCGTTTTTCATCCCGAATGGCATGACCCGAAATTGGTACAGGCCAAACGGGGTGACAAAGGCCGACTTGGGGATGGCATCATCGGCTAGGGGAATTTGCCAGTATCCCTTACACAAATCTATGGTAGTGAGATACTGGCCACGGGCCATCTTATCTAGCAGCTCGTCTATCCGGGGCATTGGGTAGGCATCAGACACGGTTTTGTCATTTAGCCTCTGGTAGTCGACGCAGAAACGCGTCGTGCCGTCTTTCTTAGGTACCAGCACTACCGGCGATGCCCAGGGGCTATCGGAGGGCTCGATAACCCCTAGCTGCAACATTTCGTCCAGCTCAGTCTTCATATGTGCCCTCACTGATTCGGGGACACGATATGGAGCCTGCCGCATAGGTAGCTGTCCCTGGGTTTCAACTCGGTGGGTGGCCAGCGGAGTGTACCCAGGTAAATTGGAGAAGGTAGCCCCCTTAGCTACTATCAGCGCTTGTACCTGGGCACGCTCTTGAGGGCTTAGCCGCTCCCCCAGTTGAACCCCCTTGGAGGGCTCTGTCTGTGCCTCTGGTTCTAAGAGGTCGGGTAGGGGCAGATTCTCTTGATCCTCCGAGGCAGAGGCGCATATCGCCGCCACATCCTCTATCCTCTCATGGTAGGGTTTGAGCATGTTTACGTGGAGCATGCGTCTTTTCCCTACCCCTGAGCAGGGGCCAATCACATAGGTGGTGTCACACTTCTGTTCCACCACCTGGTATGGGCCCTGCCAGATGGCCTGCAGCTTGTCTGTGCGGACTGGTTTTAAAATCAAAACCTTTTGTCCTACTTGAAAGCTGCGGTCTCTGGCCCCCTTATTGTACCAGCGGCGCTGGCGTTGTTGGGCCGCCTGGAGATTGGTGCGCACGGCCTGAGTTAGTGCCTCCAGTCGGTCCCTAAACTCCAGCACGTAAGATACAATAGTGATCCCATCGGGACTACTCTCCCCCTCCCAGTGCTCCCGAATTAAGTCTAGCGGGCCCCGTACCCTCCTCCCGAACAGCAATTCAAGCGGGGAAAACCCCGTGGACTCTTGGGGTACCTCTCTGTATGCGAACAGTAAATGGGGTAAAAACCTTTCCCAGTCTCTATGGGCCTCTCCAAATGTGCGGAGCATCTGTTTCAGTGTACCATTAAACCTTTCGCATAGGCCATTGGACTGGGGGTGGTACGCTGAATTTACTATCGGCTTAATGCCACATAGTTTCCATAATTGCTGGGTGACTTCGGCGGTAAACTGGGTGCCCCTATCGGATATGATCTCTTGGGGAAACCCTACCCGGGAGAATACCTTCATTAGGGCCTCTGCCACTGTTTCGGCATGAATATTGGAGAGGGCTATAGCCTCGGGATACCGGGTGGCATAGTCTACTACCGTTAAAATGTACTTTTTCCCGGAGGGACTAGGTTTTGGTAAGGGCCCCACTATATCTACGGCCACCCGACTAAAGGTTCTTCTATGATGGGAAGGGGGCAGAGTTTGGCTTTATGTCGGTCACCCCGCTTGCCTACCCGCTGGCAGATGTCACAGAACGTGCAGTACTGTCTCACGTCCTTAGAAATCCCTGGCCAGAAGAAAGCGTGGGTCAACCTATATCGAGTACGGGTCATCCCTAGATAGCCAGACAGGGGGATGTCGTGTGCAATCCTAAGTAATTCCTGCCTATACTTCTGGGGTACCACTAACTGTTTAGTCGTTACTGTGACCGACCCTCCTATTTCTCGTTCAGCAATGCGATACAGTAACCCTTTCTCCCACGTGTATCGCTCCCCCTCTGACCGGACGAAACACAGTCTGGGAGTCAACTACTGGCTTTATTCACAGCTGGCATATTTATACAGTTCCCCATGCAAGGGGTTTTCATACAGGGAATCCAGGGGATTTCTCCCATCATGCAATGTAATTTTCCCAACAGGCTGTGCTGCACGAGAAGGATACTCCCACTAAAATGGACGATTAAGTGGATTATCCCCTCGTGCAGCAGAACTGACAATCTGTATTAAAATACGTTTTTTACGTTTTATTCGGCAGATTTAAGTGACCGAACATTCGGTAGATAGCTGGGATCTGAGCGCATCTTTTGGGAGAATACCGCTCATCTCCCAGCTGAACTGACCGAACGCCGCATGAAATACACTTAGCCATCGAGTTCGGTTTAAAACTACCGAACACCGATGGGGAACACAATGTGATGAGAGCGGAACTCCCGAACGCTCTGGAAGTCCAGCGGTGTTCGTATCATTGAGTAGCCGTTTTTAGTACCAGGCGCTCGACGACCGAACACCGCTGGAGAGACAAAGGATCCAAGATGGCCGACCGCCGCATGGTCGGTAGTCGAACGACAGCCACCTAGGAGAGCCTTTAATTACCGATTGCAACATTGTTGCAATCGGTTAATGAGCGCCACACGACTCTAAGTGAACGGCCTGGCTGGCCGCAATTCGTCAAATGAAGGGTTTGCATGCTGGTAGCTTAGGGCTGCCAGCATGCGAACGGTCCTAGAGAATACACGCATAACACAAAATATACAGTCCCCCCTTACAGCCTACGGACAACCTCAATATATCATAGTCCAGAAGTGGCTAGGTTTGCCACAAATACCTTTTAAATCTATAAAATATTTCATCCTGTCAGTATTTCAGTAAAGGATTATCACCTGCAATGATAAAAAACATCATTTTGCATTATACGCGAGAGCAAGAGAGCGAGAGAGAGCGAGAGCGAGGGAGAGAGAGCAAGAGAGTGAGAGAGAGTGAGAGAGAGTGAGAGAGAGCGAGAGAGTGAGAGAGAGTGAGAGAGAGCGAGAGAGAGAGACAGACAGACAACGTATCATGTACTGTACAGATTTATGACTAAATTGATAATTTTTATTGAATATCAGGCAACAGTTTACTTGTAACTTTGTAGATACGAACATCTGGAAATGTGAAAATCTGGAAGTGTCTAAAAATATTTTAACAGATGTGACACATAGAGGATGAAAGAAACTAAAACAATTTCACAATATTTTTCTGAAAAGTCTTCCTATAATTTTCTCCTGAAAGAATAGACTCTTGAGAAAGTACACAGGTTTTAACTTGCTTATAACAAAGCAGTGTCTAGTAAATAACATGTTAAACTTGTAACCTCATTAAAACTCTCAAAAATGTGTAAGTATATATATTTTACCTCTCTTCATATACAGATGCAATAAAGCCATTTTTTTTACAGAAGTTATAAACATGTTCAATAGCATTGTTGCAATGGATTTGATAATCCTAACACCCCCTTCCTGCCGCCTCCCCCCACCATTAATTGCTGAACAACACCTCACTTTAAACATCTATGCATTGTTTTACACTCCTTTTTAAATGATGAGACAGCAAATTCAATACAAACATTGCTGTAAAGACGTTATGCTCCTAAAATGCATCCTTTCACCACTAGTGTTTTAATAGCATACATACACTGAATGATGACTTTGGATTGTTAAGTAGTACTTGAAAACTTACTACTAATTGTCCTTGTTGACATGTATACTCCTTAGATCAGGGGTCCTCAACCTTGTCCTCAAGGACCCCCTACCAGTCCAGGATTTGGGGATTACCTGGGTGTGTCCAAGGTGTTTAGGAAAAGAAGAAAAAAAACACTTTAGAGTCTAAGGTGTTTTTTTTTTTCCCTTTTTCTAAACACCTTAGACACACCCAGGTAATCCCCAAATCCTGGACTGGTAAGGGGTCCTGAGGACTGGGTTGAGAACCCCTGCCTTAGATGATGTTAGATCTGTGATTTAAAGAAGAACTGTCCATTTTAAGTTTTCGCACAACCTAACTAAAAGCTTATCTATTGGTTGTGCAAATATATTCTTTGAATTTTTATATTTTCTTTTGATTTGTGTATAGTTAGGTGTGGTTATATGTATGCCAATCCCTCCCACCGACATCCTCTTTCCTAGATGGGAATGACTAGATCCAAAGCAATCCAAAGAACACGAACAGAACAACTTCAATGAACGGAGGCGGAGCCAAAAAGCAGTCCGCGGGCACGTTACACTAGAGGATAGAACTGAATCATGAAAGTAATCAGGTAATGAACTTGTCACCCAAACAATAGGCAATATTTATGTAAATGATCAAAATAAATTAATTATGAAAGTAATAAATGATATACACTCGCAACTTTCAAATATTAGCATATATTACAATGGAAATGACATGTCCAGCAAATAATCCCTAAAGGAAAAAATACGAGAGAAACCGAGGAGAAAAAAATATCCCAAAAAGGATGAAAAGAAAAGGAGGAAAATATTCACCTCCTGTTGTTACTAAAATTCATATTATTTGTACACCAAGGCTTGGCATAATCGATAGTAAATAAGGCACGACAGGAGGCTTCATATTTTGCATTTTTAACACTGAGAAATTAAAGGACCACTATAGACACCCAGACCACTTCAGCTTAATGAAGTGGTCTGGGTGCCAGGTCCATCTAGGATTAACCCCTTAAAGCGGCACTGTCATGCCGAACTTACCTTTCCCCAATCGATTACTCTTCTCTCCCTCTCTCAGGATCTGTTCTTCTTTTCTTCCTATCTGCTATAGTTTTCTTTAAAACGTAAGAAAAAGTAGGGACCATTTATCTTCTGGAGGTTTCCTACGCAGTGACCAGCGGTGACCAGCGGAGGAGCAAAGTGTGCTTCGTTTCCGGTGGTCACAGCAATTTTCCCATGATCCATAGCTTTCCTCCCTGTTCCCATGATGCAAAACTGCCGAATTGCGTTCTAACAGTTTCTCCATTTGTGTTAGAACGCAATTCAGGACTTTGTTTGGATCAGAATTTCATTCGAATGAGTGAAACTCCGATCCTATTCATTGCTGTGGCTGCATCTTGCAGCCGCTTAGTAGATAACTCCCTAATTCCCACGGTATTAGGGAGCTATCTACTAAAAGGCTGATAGACCTAAATTGATTACTTAGTATTAGTAAATTATGCCCCTACTCACTATACTGCGACTAGGGGCATGTCTATTGGCTGCTCACTGTTAAAAAAACCAAATAAACTACTAACCGCCCCCCCCTTCTGCGTGGGCGGGTGGGGGCCCCCTAAATAACAATGGGGGGACCTACTGTCCTCCCCCCTGCCACCACCCCTGCGCGGTGGGTGGGGGCCCTAAAAAAACAATAGGGGGGACCTACTGTCCTCCCCCCTGGCCCCCACCCCTGAGTGGTGGGTGGGGCCCTAAAAAAACAATAAGGGGGGGACCTACTGTCCTCCCACCCTGGCCCCCACCCCTGAGCGGAGGGTGGGGGCCCTAAAAAAACAATAGGGGGGGACCTACTGTCCTCCCCTGCTGGCCCCCACCCCTGAGCGGTGGGTGGGGGCCCTAAAAAAACAATAGGGGGGGGACATACTGTCCTCCCCCCCGGCCCCCACCCCTGAGCGGTGGGTGGGGGTCCTTTTTCGTCAGGATTTTTTTTTTTGCGCTCGGGTTTTTTATTGTATTTTAAGTTCAACAGGTATGATGGCTTTTTATTTGGCCTTTTTGGGGGCTAAAAAATGAAGATTTTAGAAAAAAGAAGACGCCAAATGGTAAGTTTAATTTTTGTTAACAGGTTAGTTATTTTATTCCCCCCTCACTATTTTTAGGGTGAGGGGGGGTAGGTAGGGGATAGTTTTATTTGGGTGGGAGGGGTGTGACTAGGGGCTTGGTACCCCTAGTCACCTTGATTGGGGGGGGGATTTTTATTTAGGGCCCCCACCCACCGCTCAGGGGTAGGGGCCGGGGGGGACAGTAGGCCCCCCTCTTATTGTTTTTTAGGGCCCCCAACCACCGCTCAGGGGTGGGGGCCAGGGGGGGAGGACAGTAGGTCCCTCCCCCCTTATTGTTTTTTTAGGGGCCCCACTCACCGATGAGGGGTGGGGGCCGGGGGGGAGGACAGTAGGCCCCCCCTATTGTTTTTATAGGGCCCCCACCCACCGCTCAGGGGTGGGGGCCGGGGGGAGGACAGTAGGTCCCCCCCCTTATTGTTTTTATATAGGGCCCCCACCCACCGCTCAGGGGTGGGGGTCGTGGGGAGGACCTTAGGTTCCCCCCCTTATTGTTTTTTAGGGCCCCCACCCACCGCTCAGGGGTGGGGGCAAAGGGGGGAGCACAGTAGGTCCCCCCCCACCATTCTTATATAGGGCCCCCACCCACCGCTCAGGGGTGGGGGATGGGGGAGGACAGTAGGTCCCCCCCACCATTCTTATATAGGGTCCCCACCCACCGCTCAGGGGTGGGGGACGGGAGGACAGTAGGTCCCCCCCTTATTGTTTTTAGGGCCCCCACCCACTGCTCAGGGGTGGGGACCAGGGGGGGAGGACAGTAGGTCCCCGCCTTTATTTTTTTAGGGCCCCCACCCAACAATTAGGGATGGGGGCCAGGGAGGGGAGGACAGTAGCCCCCCCATTCTTATATGGGGCTGGGGGGAGGACAGTAGGTGTCCTCCTCCTTATTGTAATTTATGTAATTTATGTAATTTTTTTTCTACAGTGAGCAGCCACAGGCTGCTCACTGTTTAGTGGACATGCCCCTACTCGCAGTATAGCGAGTAGGGGCATTGGGGAGATTTTAATCTCTTTTATACTATTATGGGGGTCATATTGACCCCCATAGTGTGAGGGGGGACCTGGGGGGCTTATGAAGTGGTGGGGAGTACAGCTCCCTGCCGCTTCTATTTTTACATATTACAAGGAGGGAGCTGCACGCCGGTAGCTCCCTCCTTGTAATAAACTGAACGAACACTGATACTGTTTGTTTGTTCATCTGATTTTTCTATTCATTCATTCGTCTGTCTGATGAATGAATTAATAGATGAAATTCCCGTTCGCATGTCCAGGTGTTTCACTGGGCATGTGCGGGAATCTCACAGTCTGTCTAGTGTGGGCAGATGACGTGTCCCACAGGGACTTCACCTACCCACACAAAGATGGCGGCGCCCTGAATATAGATCGGGACAGAAAATACAGATTAATAAGTAGGTAATCTGGGGGGCTCAGGGGCATTTGGGGGTGACTAAGGGGTCAATTGGATGTTGTGGAGGTGGGAAGGGGGTTAAAATAAAATGGGATACGGCATGACAGTGCCGCTTTAAGGACTGAGCCAAATGTACACGTTGTGAACAGAACAAAACGTAAACAAAACCTGGCATTTGCGCTATGAGTCTGTCCAACCGTAACTCACCTCTTTTATATTAAATGCACCCCCCCTTATTATATATCATTTTATTCAAGGGAAACAGGGTATCATTTAATATCAAATATTTAGCTATGAAACATAATTTAATATGAAAAAAATGGGAGAAAATAAGAAATGTTGTTATTTTTTTAGTTCTACATGACATTTTAACTGTCAATGTCATAATACTGTTTGCTTTTACTGCAATAAAATACACATATTTGTATTCAGAAAAGTCTCACGTGTAAAACAGTACCCCCTATGTACAGGTTTTAGGTGTTTTGGGAAGTTACAGGGTCAAATATAGCGTGTTACATTTGAAATTGAAATTCGCCAGATTGGTTACGTTGCCTTTGAGACTGTATAGTAGCCCAGGAAATAAATTTACACCCATAATGGCATACCATTTGCAATAGTAGACAACCCAAGGTATTGCAAATGGGGTATGTCCAGTCTTTTTTAGTAGCCATTTGGTCACAAACACTGGTCAAATTTAGCATTAGTATTTGTTTGTGTGTGAAAAATGCAAAAAACGCCAATTTTGGCCAGTGTTTGTGACTAAGTGGCTACTAAAAAAGACTGGACATACCCCATTTGCAATACCTTGGGTTGTCTACTTTTGCAAATGGTATGCCATCATAGGGGTAATTTTCATTCTTGGGCTACCATAGGGTCACAAAGGCAACGTAAGCAAACTGGCGAATTTTAATGTGAAAAAAAATTAAACACAAGCCTTATATTTGACGCTCTAACATTTGAAAACACCATAAAATCTGTACATGAGGGGTACTGTTGTACTCGGGAGACTTTGCTGAACACAAATATTTGTGTTTCAAAACAGTAAAAAGTATCACAGCAATAATATCGTCTGTGTAAGTGCTGTTTGTGCATGAAAAATGAGAGATACAGCAACCCCAGACGATCGTTTCAACCTTGTTAGGCATCATCAGTGAGGCATAGCTGATATCTCTCTAGGCACCGTGAGCAAGGGGTCCACGTCTGGATTACCCTTTAAACTTATGGAGAGAAAAAACGGGTCGCAAGAGTGCCTAGAGAGATATCAGCTATGCCTCACTGATGATGCCTAACAAGGTTGAAACGATCGTCTGGTGTTGCTGTATCTCTCGTGCAGAGAGAACTTGCTGGCATTTCGGATGTGGACTGCCCGTATGGGTGGGACCAGTCTGATATGCTTCAGATATGTTCTCTCTGTAATGGCACAAGATGAGCTAAAACCAGCTTGAGTTCTGAGCGGGGACCAACCGAAGGGAAGGCTATTTCAGCTGCTGTCCGTTCTCAGAATACTCTTGCGACCCGTTTTTTCTCTCCATAAGTTTAAAGGGTAACCCAGACGTGGACCCCTTGCTCACGGTGCCTAGAGAGATATCAGCTATGCCTCACTGATGATGCCTAACAAGGTTGAAACGATCGTCTGGGGTTGCTGTATCTCTCGTGCAGAGAGAACTTGCTGGCATTTCGGATGTGGACTGCCCGTATGGGTGGGACCAGTCTGATATGCTTCAGATATGTTCTCTCTGTAATGGCACAAGATGAGCTAAAACCAGCTTGAGTTCTGAGCGGGGACCCACCGAAGGGCAGGCTATTTCAGCTGCTGTCCGTTCTCAGAATACTCTTGCGACCCGTTTTTTCTCTCCATAAGTTTAAAGGGTAACCCAGACGTGGACCCCTTGCTCACGGTGCCTAGAGAGATATCAGCTATGCCTCACTGATGATGCCTAACAAGGTTGAAACGATCGTCTGGAGTTGCTGTATCTCTCGTGCAGAGAGAACTTGCTGGCATTTCGGATGTGGACTGCCCGTATGGGTGGGACCAGTCTGATATGCTTCAGATATGTTCTCTCTGTAATGGCACAAGATGAGCTAAAACCAGCTTGAGTTCTGAGCGGGGACCCACCGAAGGGCAGGCTATTTCAGCTGCTGTCCGTTCTCAGAATACTCTTGCGACCCGTTTTTTCTCTCCATAAGTTTAAAGGGTAACCCAGACGTGGACCCCTTGCTCACGGTGCCTAGAGAGATATCAGCTATGCCTCACTGATGATGCCTAACAAGGTTGAAACGATCGTCTGGGGTTGCTGTATCTCTCGTGCAGAGAGAACTTGCTGGCATTTCGGATGTGGACTGCCCGTATGGGTGGGACCAGTCTGATATGCTTCAGATATGTTCTCTCTGTAATGGCACAAGATGAGCTAAAACCAGCTTGAGTTCTGAGCGGGGACCCACCGAAGGGCAGGCTATTTCAGCTGCTGTCCGTTCTCAGAATACTCTTGCGACCCGTTTTTTCTCTCCATAAGTTTAAAGGGTAACCCAGACGTGGACCCCTTGCTCACGGTGCCTAGAGAGATATCAGCTATGCCTCACTGATGATGCCTAACAAGGTTGAAACGATCGTCTGGGGTTGCTGTATCTCTCGTGCAGAGAGAACTTGCTGGCATTTCGGATGTGGACTGCCCGTATGGGTGGGACCAGTCTGATATGCTTCAGATATGTTCTCTCTGTAATGGCACAAGATGAGCTAAAACCAGCTTGAGTTCTGAGCGGGGACCCACCGAAGGGAAGGCTATTTCAGCTGCTGTCCGTTCTCAGAATACTCTTGCGACCCGTTTTTTCTCTCCATAAGTTTAAAGGGTAACCCAGACGTGGACCCCTTGCTCACGGTGCCTAGAGAGATATCAGCTATGCCTCACTGATGATGCCTAACAAGGTTGAAACGATCGTCTGGGGTTGCTGTATCTCTCGTGCAGAGAGAACTTGCTGGCATTTCGGATGTGGACTGCCCGTATGGGTGGGACCAGTCTGATATGCTTCAGATATGTTCTCTCTGTAATGGCACAAGATGAGCTAAAACCAGCTTGAGTTCTGAGCGGGGACCCACCGAAGGGCAGGCTATTTCAGCTGCTGTCCGTTCTCAGAATACTCTTGCGACCCGTTTTTTCTCTCCATAAGTTTAAAGGGTAACCCAGACGTGGACCCCTTGCTCACGGTGCCTAGAGAGATATCAGCTATGCCTCACTGATGATGCCTAACAAGGTTGAAACGATCGTCTGGGGTTGCTGTATCTCTCGTGCAGAGAGAACTTGCTGGCATTTCGGATGTGGACTGCCCGTATGGGTGGGACCAGTCTGATATGCTTCAGATATGTTCTCTCTGTAATGGCACAAGATGAGCTAAAACCAGCTTGAGTTCTGAGCGGGGACCCACCGAAGGGCAGGCTATTTCAGCTGCTGTCCGTTCTCAGAATACTCTTGCGACCCGTTTTTTCTCTCCATAAGTTTAAAGGGTAACCCAGACGTGGACCCCTTGCTCACGGTGCCTAGAGAGATATCAGCTATGCCTCACTGATGATGCCTAACAAGGTTGAAACGATCGTCTGGGGTTGCTGTATCTCTCGTGCAGAGAGAACTTGCTGGCATTTCGGATGTGGACTGCCCGTATGGGTGGGACCAGTCTGATATGCTTCAGATATGTTCTCTCTGTAATGGCACAAGATGAGCTAAAACCAGCTTGAGTTCTGAGCGGGGACCCACCGAAGGGCAGGCTATTTCAGCTGCTGTCCGTTCTCAGAATACTCTTGCGACCCGTTTTTTCTCTCCATAAGTTTAAAGGGTAACCCAGACGTGGACCCCTTGCTCACGGTGCCTAGAGAGATATCAGCTATGCCTCACTGATGATGCCTAACAAGGTTGAAACGATCGTCTGGGGTTGCTGTATCTCTCGTGCAGAGAGAACTTGCTGGCATTTCGGATGTGGACTGCCCGTATGGGTGGGACCAGTCTGATATGCTTCAGATATGTTCTCTCTGTAATGGCACAAGATGAGCTAAAACCAGCTTGAGTTCTGAGCGGGGACCCACCGAAGGGCAGGCTATTTCAGCTGCTGTCCGTTCTCAGAATACTCTTGCGACCCGTTTTTTCTCTCCATAAGTTTAAAGGGTAACCCAGACGTGGACCCCTTGCTCACGGTGCCTAGAGAGATATCAGCTATGCCTCACTGATGATGCCTAACAAGGTTGAAACGATCGTCTGGGGTTGCTGTATCTCTCGTGCAGAGAGAACTTGCTGGCATTTCGGATGTGGACTGCCCGTATGGGTGGGACCAGTCTGATATGCTTCAGATATGTTCTCTCTGTAATGGCACAAGATGAGCTAAAACCAGCTTGAGTTCTGAGCGGGGACCCACCGAAGGGCAGGCTATTTCAGCTGCTGTCCGTTCTCAGAATACTCTTGCGACACGTTTTTTCTCTCCATAAGTTTAAAGGGTAACCCAGACGTGGACCCCTTGCTCACGGTGCCTATAGAGATATCAGCTATGCCTCACTGATGATGCCTAACAAGGTTGAAACGATCGTCTGGAGTTGCTGTATCTCTCGTGCAGAGAGAACTTGCTGGCATTTCGGATGTGGACTGCCCGTATGGGTGGGACCAGTCTGATATGCTTCAGATATGTTCTCTCTGTAATGGCACAAGATGAGCTAAAACCAGCTTGAGTTCTGAGCGGGGACCCACCGAAGGGCAGGCTATTTCAGCTGCTGTCCGTTCTCAGAATACTCTTGCGACCCGTTTTTTATATATATATATATATATATATATATATATAATTTTTTTAAAATATTTGTAGTTATATATAGGTATATATAGTGACATATACGTATATATTTATGTATATAGATATATAATATTTCATTCTACGTGTATTTTGACATAAATATATATATATATATATATATATATATATATATATACCAGTGGAAAGAGTGCACTCGAGAGGTCTTCATATAAAAATATAAACAATTTATTGTGCCCAAATTCAAAGACATACAAGTCGACGTTTCAGTCCCCGTAGGACTTTTTTCAAGACAATGAAAGGCGGGAAAAGTAGTGATTTAAATATACCATACGTGTAATCTGATTGGAGAGTGGGATGTGTGAAAGAGAGGCTATATTGACGTGAATGCAATGCCAAAATATAAGAGAGGAATTAACCCCTTAAGTGCCTACTGGTAGGGCCGGTAAGTGAGTGTGATTACGGCCAAGTGGTGAATAATCTGCTCTCGCTAACATATTAAAATACAAGGATATGAGAAATGATAAGAGGTATCGAAGCCACCGTGGCGTGCCTGTGTATATTGAGTTTCTACTTAGACATTTAAGCAAACTTATTAATTAAACTTTAGAAAAAGTATAAAAGGTATAAATTAAGGTGGCTACATTCCTGCATTGGAGTTCCAAGAGCAAAGCGGTTACAGATCTGCTTATAGATACATTGTTGTACAGATGTCTGGACCAATATTATACAGCCACTTATATATACACAATGAATACTGTGCTAAAACACAAACTAGCAACTGCTTGGTCTATGTAGTATTGCGAGAACTCCCCTTAACAAATATATACATATTAACGGTAGTCCCATTAAATAACCACGGATCTAAACTTCTATGTGACACCTTATATACATATATACTAACTGCTTCTATATACACATGTACTAGAACCTATCACGTCCTTATCTTTTCGGGATGAAGCAATTCAATGGGTTGATCTCGTTAAGTTCCCCCGGGGGTAATGTCCCCAGTGTGAAGATCCAAAAGGCTTCTCTTTGAAGAAGTAATCTCTGTCACCCCCCCTCAACGGGACCGGAATATGTTCAATGCCCATAAATTTCAATGTTGGCAATGTATGCCCCATTTCAAGGAAATGTTTGGCTATGGGAGTGGTTGCAATGCCGCTGGATAATGCTGTCCTGATTGTGGATCTATGTCCCCTCATACGTTCCCTGAGGTCATTGGACATTTTCCCGATATACATGAGTCCGCAAGGGCAGATAATACGGTAAACTACGTGTGTAGTGGTACACGTGATCCTTTGTCGTATCTTGTATTCTTTACCTGAGCGAGGGTGGTAGAACGCTTTGCCTGGAGTCATATTGTTGCAGGCTGTGCACTTTAAGCAACGGTAACAGCCTGGGTTTTGTTGAACAGACCGATGCGCTGTTTGCATATCAGTATGAACCAGGTAATCTCTCAGGTTCCTGTTCCTCCTATAGCTAATCATAGGGGTATTCTGGAATGTCCCCGGTAGTGTCTTGTCTTTTTTAAGTACCTCCCAGTTGTGCCGTATCATTTGGGACATTTCACCCGATTGTGAATGAAATGTTTGAGGGAAAATCATTCTGGTTTGATTGTTCTTGGTTTTAGGGCCATCGGTGTAGATTTTAAGTGCTTTCAAATATGCACCCTCCAATGTATGTCTTGGATATCCGCGTTGAGTAAATTTTTCAAACATTTCTTGCACCTGGATTGCAGCTTTCATGGAGTCAGAGTTGTTCCTCAATACCCTCACAAATTGGGATACCGGTAAAGATGTAATGAGATTGGGGGGATGGTGGCTACTGGCATGTAGTAACGTATTGCGGTCAGTCTCCTTCGCAAATAGAGTATACCCCAGTTTGTTGTTTTCTATAAAGATACGGAGATCTAAAAAATCAATTTGTTTGTTGTTGATTTGATGGGTAAGTCTTACTGGTGAGTCCAACTGATTCAATGACTGTATCATGTCATGTAGGCTTTGTTCCTCGCCTGACCAAATGATGAACACATCATCGATGTATCTCAGGTACTTCAAGATATGCTGACCATATTTCTGGAGAATGTGTATTTGTTCGTATCCATGCATGTATGCATTAGCATACATGGGTGCCATGGGGGCACCCATCGATGTCCCTGAGGTTTGAATATAGAATGATTTCTCAAATCTAAAATAATTCAATGTAAGACATAGTTCCAATAACTCAAGTATATATTCAATCGGGGGCTCTATGCGCTCTTGGTACTGTACTAATACTTGGCGCATCGCCTGAATTCCCTCCTCATGGGGGATTATGGTGTATAAGCTGCTTACATCAATGGCTGCTAGAAAAACCCCTTGTGGGGGGAGTTCAATTGAGCTCAAAGCTGTTATGACTTGCGCAGAGTCCTTAACATAGGTGGGTAATGACATTACCGTTTTTTTAAATTTAGTATCTAACCATTTTCCAATGGGTTCTAATAACCCCCCGATTGCCGATACAATCGGTCGTCCTGGTGGGCGCTCAAGGTTTTTGTGAACCTTTGGCACTGTGTATATGATCGGGCACCGAGGGTGGGTTTAAAATAGATACTCATATTCCGTGGTAGTAAGAAAACCTGCGTCCAGGCCCCTCTGTAATGTCTGCTGTATAACTTTACTGAATTCATGAGTGGGGTCTATTTCCGTGTATTCATAGACCCTAGTATCCATAAATTGTTTGAGGATTTCCGCTCTATAGTCGTCGTATTGTTGGACGACTATGGCACCCCCCTTGTCCGCTGAACGTATGATGATGGACATGTCATTAGCCAAGCTGTGTAGGGCTTCTCTTTCAGATTTAGACAAATTCGAACGGCGTTGGTTTCGAGTGGTTGTAACCTTCATTGTATCAAATTTTAGCATCTGTGAAAACGTTTTTAATGTAGGATTTAAGGTAATGGGGTCAAAGGTACTGCGCATTTTGAATTTTTCAATATTCTCTTTCATTTGATGTTGCTGATTGGAGTTTTTAAAATGGTCTGCTAAACGGAGTTTTCTATTAAATTGAAATTGCTCAATTTCCCATTTGAATTTATTGATGTTAGCAGTCGGAACAAATGAAAGTCCTTTCTTTAAAAGCATGATTTCTGTTGTAGTAAGGATTCTAGTTGACAGATTAATAATGGGATTGATTAACGTCTCCGTGGCGGCCGTCCCCTGTGTCCAGTGCCTTTTCCCTTTCTGACCCCTCCTGGTATAGTTTTGATGTTTGGAGGGTGCTCTATGCCTAGGTGACCCCCACTTGTCGTTTCTCTCACCAGGCCAAGTCCTGGTTCTAAAAAAGACGAATTGTATGATTCTGAAGTGTTAGAATAAGCTCCCTCCCTTTGTGGGTCCTTGTATTCAGAATCAGATGCCGACTCACCGGAGGTAAAATCGACAGTAGATGCAATGGGTTTTCTAATTCTAGGCTTGTAGGTTCTGTATGCAGGTCTGGTGTTGTCTCCCGATAGCCACCTGTATACTCTGTGTTCTGAGTAATCTGCTTGCACCTTAGCAAGTTTTTCTCTCTTGAATCTGACCAGGTCGTTTTTATATTGTTTCAAGTCCTCGGTCAGTCTCTGAATCAATATGTCACAATTGGGTGCTGTTATAGTTGTAGAGTGCAATACTTCATAGTCTGAGATTTTAAATTTAGTAATTTTTAATTCACGACCTACCTCCTCAATAACCACCAACAGCAGGTCCAAGGAACACTTGTTTAGTATACCGATCCATTTCCGACAAACCTCAGGGTTGTTTCTTCCAATAGTTGGAACGTTTTTAATCCGAAAGCCTCTGGGGATTTTTTTCATGCGGTAATAGTCGGATAAATAAGTGGCGTGTAATTCGAGATCAATTTGTCTTTGTTTAAGTTTAAGCAAATCTCTGATAATGTTCCGAGGTTCAGTTGAAATTGGTAAGTCCGAATCAGTTTGCGGCCACAGTATCGCCGCGGCTTCTGCTTCTGTGTATTGCAGCACCTCTGCATGATCTGCATACGCTCCGGCTCTGGTCAGGAACTCCTCCATAAATCAAATCCTTGTAAGTAATGTGGCTCTCCTGGGTCTGGTGCGTGGACTGAGCCCTGGCTCAACGAGCTCTCTGTAATCAATGTAAACTGCAAATGTCCCGCACTCAATGTACCGTCTTGTACTTGCCTCGGTGCTGCCTCAGCCTTCAATATATACCAGTGGAAAGAGTGCACTCGAGAGGTCTTCATATAAAAATATAAACAATTTATTGTGCCAAAATTCAAAGACATACAAGTCGACGTTTCAGTCCCCGTAGGACTTTTTTCAAGACAATGAAAGGCAGGAAAAGTAGTGATTTAAATATACCATACGTGTAATCTGATTGGAGAGATATATATATATTAATATCACAAAACACTTAGAACAAAATAACACACATCTATATATTTTTGAATTATTTATTTTTAATTATTTTTACGTATATACATATTTTTTTTATATTATATATAAATATATATATTTGTAGTCGGGGACAAAAGCCGTATACATTATAAGTTAGATATATGAGCAAGTCGGTTGTGGTGTGCCGAAACCGACGTATCAGGTAGGCCTGTAATAAAAGAGGGCCCACCTGTAATAGTAATATGTATAAGGGGAGAGGTGGGAGGGATGAACCAGGCAGCATCAGCCCTGTGGTGTAGGGGGCCTGAGTTTAAATAGCCGGGTAACCCCTCCCACAACTTCAGGCTAAGCCTTCCAATTTGTAGTCGGGGACAAAAGCCGTATACATTATAAGTTAGATATATGAGCAAGTCGGTTGTGGTGTGCCGAAACCGACGTATCGGGTAGGCCTGTAATAAAAGAGGGCAAAAAGTTGAATAAGATACCTTATTACACATCTTTACGTTGCAAGATTTATAAAGGCTTGTCCTACTCAACTCTAGCTCTGGTTGTGGTATGTATCAAGTAATATACTGTGGATTTCCAGTGTCCTAATGTTTATGGTGTGAGCAGGGACATTTGTCTGGAAGCAGCTGATGCTGTCCTGATTCTGGAGGAATGTCCCGAAAAGGCATTGGGGTTGAGTCCCCGCCTAGTTAATAGGGTTCTGAGGTACATTATGAATTTAGCTGCAGTGAGTGGTTTACCCTGTAGTTAAATAGGGGCATATTGAGATTTGGTCCAGTGAGTGATAACCTGTAAAGGTCTGACATTTTGACCGGCACCTTATTGTCCGTAGGATAGTCCTTATGTCCCTACGTACTACATATGGTAAGAGGATGTGAACTGTTTGGTACTAGGATAGGCACTTAAGATATGGTGTTGTATTCCAGCCAGGTAAGGTTTGTAGTGTTAAGAGAGATTTTTAAATTGTGTGGGCAAAAAGGAGAGGAGTGTCGCAATGGCGACTAGTGAACGAATATCGGTATTATGGAAATCGGTGGTAAACTTGTTGTAAAGGTGAAATCTCTGTTGTATGCTCGTGATGTATAATCAGAGAGGGCAGCTCAATCCAGAAATCTGCCAAATGCCATGAGGCGAGTTAGTGCAGGATTAAGCCATGAAATGTGGGTATAACCAGCTGTTTTTTTGTCAGAGAAGCACTTGACAGGTTCCCCTATCCACTCATACCTCCCCAGGCCTTGTAGGCGGCCACTATGGGGTAGATTCCAAAGAAATATTGACGAGGAATAGAAAGATTTTTTTTTTTTTTCTTCAAGAGTCTCAACTGGCTAGACATCTCAGAACCAAAAGTCACTAAATTGGCTGTGAAATCAGTGTGTGCGGACGCATTGGTCCATGTAACTGGGAAATAATGAGAAATGGCGGGAATAACCTGGCCTCCTATTCCAGTGTGGTATGAACCTGAGCCATATGTGTAGGTCTGCTTACAACTAGTGCCAGAAAGCAACTGTCGGTGGGAAGAAGACTAAGCGGTCGGGAAATAAATGTGCAGAATAATTCTCATGGTTAACTTCAATGTGCCCAGTAGGACTGTAGATCCATTCCCACCTCCCCCCTCCCTCCCCCCCGCGTGTTCTTCAGAAGAAAAGGTTCCTGGACTCCGATGAGCTGTTCCTTCTCTGTAGGTGGACATGTTCTGTAGCGTATTAGTGTCAAGATAAATGCCTAAGAAGGTCAGTTTGTGCAAATGCTGAAAAGTGCCATCGTCTTGTGAATACTAACCAGAGCGGAGTGAGGGCGTTATATCGCGAGGAAGTTATCTATGATAACGGGTGACTGCAGGACATTCGCTAATATTGAGTGTTAGTCAACATAGTGTGTTAGCAAATAAGACAAACAGCTTGGGGTTACTCTTTGCTCTAAAAGTTACACGTGTGGGAAAGTCATGACAACCCCTCTGTAAAATGCCACAAACATGCCCTCGGGATGGCTGAATAGGTAGAAGCTTGGAGGCATAGGAAATGTCTGTCTTGCCCATCCAAGCTCCGGTCAACCCCTTTGGCATAGTGCTGGGAGAATTCCTTAGAGGAAATCAATGAGTTGAGGCTAGGGGTGGGTAATTAATATGGTTGTCAGATACCTTCTTAAGCAACGTGATTGTGTTGCGGGGTCTATTAATGCAGACTGAAGGTTCTGACACTCGTGAATACCTGACAGGAGTGTGACCAGACCTGTGTGGAACTGGTGTGTGGAAACCTTGATGTAGAAGTCGACTGAGTGATGGAAAGGGTGTGCTTAGAGGTAGAACTCCAGGTTGTCGATGCAAACCTTCTCTATGGTGAGGAGAAGTAGAGCCACTTACGTCACGAAAGTTTGAAGGCTAGGATGAATTCTGGGATAGTGAGTTTCTGATTGAGTCTGGGATTCTGGTGTATAGAACGACATGCAGATCATTGTAGTAGTAAGACTTGTACTCTAAGACATTGTGGGAGGCAATCAGTAAGGAGACTAAAATTTCCAGATGTCTTTGTGTATGGTCAGGGACACAAAGTATGAGGGAGTAATAATGTAAACTGATGTGCTAGGGGATTTGAAAGGATAACATAACCATGAGAGGGATTTGGGAGTCCTGTGGCTGGGATGTGCGTCAGTTCCTGTAGAGATTCCAGTCTATGTAGCCCATCGTTGATGTTATGTATGGAGGCAAGTAGAGTGGATATCAACTGTTTGACTTCATGTGATTTGGCCTAGTGGGCAGGGGCCACTGAAAGGTGTGGCAAGAACATTGGCCTCTTGGGGACTGTAAAAAGAGTCAATATAAGAGGCCATGCTGGGTGAGGCGTTAGCTATGTGTTGGGCCGAGGGGCGTGTACCTCCATATGCGGATGAAGATGGGTGTTGGCCTCACGGAACTGATAATGATGAGGCTAGTTACTGGCATAGCTGGGTACCAGGCCGATAGTTGACATAGCGGATCCGAGAATGGGACGGGTAATGGGTAGTAGCGAGGTGGGTAAACATACCTTGCTTGGGGCAGAATGTGGTTTCCTTGCCAGAGGAATGAGATATTGGAGAACCTAAAGGCAAATGATGGTGGGAGGCAAGTTGGAACTGGAATTGGGCTTGACTTACTGTGAACGAAATATGCCTGTATAATCAGGGTGGTTGTTCTTGAGGCTGGTCTATGAATAGATAACCTGAGGACATAGTTGTTAGAATCCTGACCCTACAATGGTGGGTACAAGATTCATAGGACATAAATCAAATATCCCTATAAGTGAGTAGGGTGAGGATCCTAGGCCATTACCAGAGACCATGGGGAGTGTTTAACCAATACTGCAACAATAATGGGGGATAGGCAGAGTCATGAGTGACCGCTAATTGGTCCTGTGACTTCTTTAGCTAAAATACATATAGGGGGATATGGAATACCAAGCTATGATGGCAGTTTTGAGCTATCCCGGTAGGACTTAGAATATTTAATTATGGTCGTGCCAGCATGGGAAGGAGGGTGTATGTGTGGGGAATTAAGGATCCCTGGGCGTGGGTCTGTGTACGGCCTGGTGGAGGAATTGCGTGCCAGCGTTGGCTGATGTAACATAGAACAGTTCGAGTTGAGTTGCTGTAGGTTTAGTGATACAAGGGTCGGTAAGGATGATGAACTTGCTTGAGTAGTATATAGCAGCAATGAGTAAATAACCTTTAGTGCATAATACGTGATTATTTTGACGTGGAGTCAGGGGGAACATATGATGGTATGGTAAAGCCTGGTACACTAGGGTTTGTCCCAGGGAACATGACGATACATATGAACATAGGAGTGTGGCGTGTTACAAAAAAGGTTTAGCGAATAGGTGATCGTCCTCCAAATAAGTAATATACCTATCGTGGGAGCAAGTATACAGATTGGCCATAACACATGGTAACAAATGTGAACGTGATGACTGCCTCAGAACAGTACCAAGTCCATGAGTGATAGAATAAGACATATGCGATATATGATGGTAATGCTATATATGTAGTGAATATTAAATGCTTACCAGAGCTGAATTAGTAATGGGAAACTGACAATATCCGTGCAAAATCATAAATAATAACAAGAAACATAGCAAACATAACATAACTACAGGGGGCATGTAAGGATAACTAGTAGCAGGCTAAAGAACCTGGACATTTCATATATCAGGGAACAGTGTAAAACTAACAAATTGGTACTATGATTGTGGTGGCCGCTAGATGGAAGCATGTAACTGAGATAGACTGGAGACTAGTTCGGTAGAAATTTGACGAAAAGAAACTAGCGAGTAGGAATGGAACAAAGAGCAGGCAGGAGTAGGTGAACTGACTTAAGTCCTGAACGGGAAAAAGTCCAGAATAGACGGTATGTAAAAACGTAAACGTGTGAACAATTTGGCCCGTACAGGCAGACTCACGGTTCGTGGATTTGACTGGTACAGGAAACAAACAAGAGGTCAGCTATGTGGCTGGAAAGTACCCAGACTTGGTAGACACGGAGGTTTGGTCCAGGAAAAGGCCCGGGAAGCTGGTAAGGGGTCTCATAGCGCCGGCGGGAACGAAGGCCAGTTCTGGAGAGGAGGTGAGTAGTCTCTGACTGCGTGTGGCTGGAACAGTATGATGGGAGTTGTTGGAGCAGGGAGAACTTGGTCCGATCAGCGTGGGAGTCTCTGACCGAATGTGGCTGGAACAGCGTGATGGGAGTTGTTGGAGCAGGGAGAACTTGGTCCAATCGGCTTGGGAGACTTTGACCGCATGTGGCTGGAACAGCGTGATGGGAGTTGTTGGACCAGGGAGAACTTGGTCCAATCATCGTGGGAGTCTCTTACCGCATGTGGCTGGAACAGCATGATTGGGAGTTGTCGGAGCAGGGAGAACTTGGTCCGATCGTCCTGGGAGTCTCTGACCGCATGCGGCTGGAACAGCATGATGGGAGTTGTTGGAGCAGGGAGAACTTGGACCAATCGGCGTGGGAGTCTCTGACCGCATGTGGCTGGAACAGCAGGATGGGAGTTGTTGGAGCAGGGAAAAACTTGGTCCGATCGGCATGGGAGCCACAGTAGCCCCGACCAGCTTGTTTGGAGTTTTAGGCAGTCTGTGTTGATGACCTTTGAACCGGAAGTAGTCATGAACCAGGCAGCATCAGCCCTGTGGTGTAGGGGGCCTGAGTTTAAATAGCCGGGTAACCCCTCCCACAACTTCAGGCTACGCCTTCCAATATAACAATAATTATATATATATATTTAATCAGTATCAGTCTACGTGTAATTTGATATTAATATATATATATATATATATATATATATTAATAGTAAAATACACCTGGACTGTGTATGTGTGTGTATGTATATGTATATATATATATATATATATATATATATACTTAGATCATATATATATATATATAATGACATTTGATCTAAGTATATATATTTTTTTTACACTTATTTAACTTAATTTTATTTTATTTCTACCCAGCAGGAGGACTACCTGTCATTACAGGCAGTCCCCCTGCTGGCAATGCACCAGGCAGCTAATCCGGCCATGTGATTGTGAGGTCCTTACAAGGACCTCACTCTCACATGGCCGGGGGGGCTGCTGGAGGGCGGACGTGCCGCGGGGGGCTCCATGGGAGTCCCCCCAACCGCGATCGCCAGCGTAGGATCGCCGGCGACCATGTAAGTAAGAAAAAAACGGAGGGCGTACAATTACGCCAGGCGGCGTTTAGAGCCGCTTAAACTAGGGCGTAATTGTACGCCCTCCGGTCTTAAGGGGTTAACCCTGCCTGCTGTAAACATAGCAGTTTCTGAGGAACTGCAATGTTTACATTAGGGTTAATCCAGCCTCTAGTGGCTGTCTCATTGACAGTCTCTAGAGGCGCTTCTCACTGTGATTTTCACATTGAGAAGACGCCAGCATCCATAGGAAAGCATTGAGAATGCTTTCGGCACTCCAGATGTTGTGGACTACATCCCCCATAATGCTCTTACACACATAATGCTGGTAAAGCATCATGGGAGGTGAAGTCCACAACACCTGGAGTGCCAAAGGTTGCCTATGCCTGCCCTAGTCCAATCGACACAACGTAAAATATCAGTGAGAATAACTCCTAATGCTGCATCACCTGACGCTGACGCACCCTGAACCGAATGAGCACCAAATGAGGTATAAATAAATAGTATAAACGGTCTGATACAGCACTGGCAGTGTAGCAAAGTTCATTCCAATGTACATTTTTGGAGGAGGTTTGTTTAAAATATTTTCTGCTGAAACACATTATATCTAATGACTTTGTTATGACAACCAGTACCCCCAGCATTTCTTACATAAAAATAAAAAGAAGAAATAGGAATATATTGTTCCTTTAGCAACCCTTAAGTTTTCTGTGCGTGTGTGAGAGAGAATACATAATATTATTATATGATGTATTATATGAAAAATATGCCATTGAGGGTTTCTGATGATATCATAATAAAGGACAAGTCTGAAGTGCTAGTGTCTCCAAAGCCCAAAATACCATTATTTCTCCCTAATACACTTCTTTTATATTCCATTATAATTTTTGGTTAAGCTTAGTTAGATTGATTTCAAAATCCCTTTTCTCTTTTGGTGATAATATTATTAAAGAGACAGGTTATCCTCGTTCTCCTGAACCAGTTTCAATGATTAACTATGACCTGGGTAGGTAACCTATTGCATTCCAGATGTTGTAGACAACATCTCTCCTAATACCTTGCAAGCTTTATGCCTGTTAAAGCATTATGATAGATGTAGTCCACAACAGAAGGTTTCCTACTCCTGAGATATGATATAGAGAAATAAATACATGCAAACAAAAGTGTATCGAGTAGATACGGTTTTCTTATATCTCGGCCACAAGGCATTATAAGCTCTTTTTGATGTACTCCTCTATCTGTCCAGATGTATTCCAACTTGGAAGAACTTCAATTATTGACTAGGAACCTGTAAGAAAAATAAATCCAGAGAAAGTTACTTGAAATGTGTGTTTATCCTTTTCATCACAAGGGACAAATGTGTTTTCATCTAAATGTGCAACTGCCACTTTTTTTTTTTTTTTTTTAATATTAACCAATATTTGTTTTTACAGAACATACCGGACAAGTACTTCCATGTTCCTCTTCACAATGACAACCGTAGAATAAAAATGTGATGTGACGAAAGGTGAAACATGTAGGAATGTTCATTCAAATAAATACTGTGGCTCCTGTGATCCTACTGCATTTGGTGTAGAGTAGGCTGAAAGCTGACTATCCTAACTGTGCTTGGAAGAGATCTACCATGAGTCCAAGCTACAGAGCTAGTTCTGGACTACAGATGTAAAAAGAATTACTAGTGCAGCAATTGGCAAATAGATAGATTGATGCAAAACGCAAACAAATACACTATTAAACACTATCAAGTCAAGGATGACGAAATTGCTTCTATAGTTTTAGGTTGTATTGTGATTCCAGTCCATCACATGAAATAATAAAGACATTTATACACCTGGGTGATTTTAATCCACCTCATGACCTACCAGAGACATTCAGACAACTGGGCGATTCTAGTTGACCTCATGACCTAATAAATATATTTATGCAATTGAAAAATGTATACACATTGCAGTCTGTGGACACACACTCAAACACTGATGAGTATTACAAAGTAACAAATGAACAGTAATAGTATTTAAAATTGTAGTTGTATGTTAGAGACTAAACTGAGAAATTTACTCAAAATGGCTATTAACGAACAACCAAATTGTAATTTTAGATCAAATTCAGGTGACACATATACCCCATGAAACCATACTATATACATATTGGTATTATATTGATCCTAATGAAAGCCCTAGGAAAGGACTGAAACGTTGATCCCACTTTTAATTTTGCTACAATAAAGAATACATTTTATGGAAGACCGTGACTGCTGACACACACACACACACACACACACATTAGGAGAACTGATACACTTAAATATATAATATATAGTCTGTTCTGTCATAGTCATACACTGTGTTATGCCTACCTGTTAACAAAGCACATATGTTTGTGCAGCAAAGATATATTGTAAAGTTTCATTATAAAAACAGCTGTTTTAGATAATGACTTAATGTGGATGTAAACGTCTTGGGAAGCCCCATTATTTAATCTTCTGTTGAGTACCAAAATCGAGAACATTCCTCATAAAACCCAACTTCAGGCAAGTAGGAACAAATAGCATTGTTTTAGGATCTTCCTTTAAAAACAATTCTACATGCTCAACTTCAGAAAGAAAATGTGGCGTATCCTGTTTACACAACGTCAGTTGTTACTGTGCAGGTTGATGGCAAAGACATGTTTTCTCATAATGCTGTTTTGTATAAATGCAGTTTCATTTTATTTTTTTATTGCTACAAATGACTAATTATAAAGCAACAATCAGTCACAGATGTCACGAAAGGGGTAAATCAGGACAATTTTTACTTGCTCTATATAACTGTTATTTAGTTTTAACGGAAAATATTTTTGATCGTAAAGTAGAAAGTATTATAAATAACAATAGTGTGCATATTAATTCATGCAATAAAATAGGGTGTCTGAAGCCTAATGATGCACTGCCTAAGTCCTTGCAATATTGTATAGTGAATAGAAATGTTTACATTTGACTTATATATGTATACTAAGTATTAAAATATCTACCATGCCTCACAAGTCACCCGTTTGTGTTCAGATAAGCCATAAAGAGTTCTCTGTGACAGCATGGGAAAGCACTTTAAACAGGGCTCAAAAATTTTTACTTGCCACTAGACGTTGGCAAATGAATATTTAGCCCTAATGAGTACAAATTCCCCACTGGGGGATATGCCATGACTTTCAGTTGCAGTGCCTTTCTAGTGCCCTAGGACTTCAAATTTTAAACCCTGGTTTAAAAGTTAAGATTTGGTTAATCGGTGTATGCTTAACCCAATTATCTAACATATGTATAAGTGTACTTAGCTAATCGCTAGCTGGTACTGCTTATCATGGATGTGTGGCACCCATTGGCACTCTGAATGTCAGCTCACACACACAAGACAACATGGTCTGCATTCCTATCCCAGTCATGCTGAATACTCATATTAAAAGTCAATTGGTGCAGGAAAGAACGTTATCGATTCTAATATTATGCATTGACATAATCTGAGGTCTCATCTCCATGCCAGCTGCTCGTACATTGTAAAAAAACATCTGCTGTTGTGCATTAGATTTATGGATATGATCTAGTTGTTAAACTCTCTTTCACAAAATATTGCATTGTGGAGTGTTCTTCTGGAGTTTACATACCTCTATAGACAACTTAGACCGAATGACTGCCCAGATCCACTTACTGGATGTGACAATATGGAGTGTTCTTCTGGAGTTTACAAATCTCTATAGACAACTTAGACAGAATGCCCCCCCCCCCCCCAGGTCCACTTACTGGATGTGACAGTGTGGAGTGTTCTTCTGAAGTTTACAAATCTCTATAGACAACTTAGACAGAATGACTGCCCAGATCCACTTACTGGATGTGACAGTGTGGAGTGTTCTTCTGGAGTTTACAAATCTCTATAGACAACTTAGACAGAATCCCCCCCCATCCCCCCCCCCCCACCCCCCCAGGTCCACTTACTGGATGAGACAGTGTAGAGTGTTCTTCTGAAGTTTACAAATCTCTATAGACAACTTAGACAGAATGCCCCCCCCCAGGTCCACTTACTGGATGTGACAGTGTAGAGTGTTCTTCTGAAGTTTACAAATCTCTATAGACAACTTAGACAGAATGCAGCCCCAGATCCACTTACTGGATGTGACAGTGTGGAGTGTTCTTCTGAAGTTTACAAATCTCTATAGACAACTTAGACAGAATGACCCCCCCAGATCCACTTACTGGATGTGACAATATGGAGTGTTCTTCTGGAGTTTACAAATCTCTATAGACAACTTAGACAGAATGCCCCCCCAGATCCACTTACTGGATGTGACAGTGTGGAGTGTTCTTCTGGAGTTTACAAATCTCTATAGACAACTTAGACAGAATCCCCCCCCCCTCCCCCCCGCCCCCCCAGGTCCACTTACTGGATGTGACAGTGTAGAGTGTTCTTCTGAAGTTTACAAATCTCTATAGACAACTTAGACAGAATGCAGCCCCAGACCCACTTACTGGATGTGACAATGTGGAGTGTTCTTCTGGAGTTTACAAATCTCTATAGACAACTTAGACAGAATGACCCCCCCAGATCCACTTACTGGATGTGGCAGAGACTTCTTACTTCTGGGTTGATAAAGAAATGTGTACAATCAGCCCCAAATAAACTGTAAAACATCTAAAAGTACAATACAATATACTTGCTGCCAATCGAAAAAAGATAGGTGTATTCAGTAATATTCGTCATACAGTGCCTTGTTTAACTGTGTACTCATAATCTCACAAGTTTCTAGGTTCTTATATGTATGTACATATTGCATTGTTTTTTTGTAGGTTATTTGTAATGTGTTATAAGATTTTTCTTAAGATTTATCAGTGCCCCCAATAATTATTTTAATTGTGGATAATACGTTCTAGATTGAAATGGAAACTGCTAGGAGATGGCAGGGTCCCACTGCAAGTGTAGAGGCTGAAAAGCTTGAAGATAAGTGGTATTGTGAGGATCATTATGATGCCAAGATATTGTTTACTACATTGCATTTTGAGTCCTCAATACAGGATCTGCTTGGTGGGAAAAACTATGGGTAGCTCCATAGAGAAGTCATTTTTAGTTATCGTTTTTGGTAGACTTACACCCTTATTTACTGAAGTGAGAAATATTGGCTATTCAAAGTAAATTCAAAGTGAATCTAAGATTTTAGAACAAAATAGCTGAATTAGATGCATTGCTGTATGTTTTTCCAATATAGTATTTTGGGTTTAAATTTGAAATTCATTTTGAATTGACTTTGAATTCCTGACAATTTCTTACTTTAGAAAAGTACCACGTTCTAGCTTCATAGCTAACTTCAGTGCTTATAGGGTTATTCAAGAAGACGTAAATTGTCAAGAAAATAAAGGTAACAATGTTATACAAAATTAGTTGAACTGAAAACAGCTGGACTTTCCAAAACTTTCATATTGGTTATTTTTGCCTAAAATTTTTAATTTATTTTCAATTCCCAACAATTCACATTTAATGAAAAACCCTGAGACTTCTCACCAAATGCTGTAAGGCAGGGGTGCCCAAAAGGCAGATCCTCAATCCTGAAATTACGGCTAGAATTTGGTCTTTGAGGACCAGGTTTTATACTTACTAGCTAAAGTCTTATAGAACACAAGAACACATTATTTACTCTCTAATGATGATGAGAGTTCCTCTCTATCAAAATCTGGACCCCCCAAAGTAGGGCTCAATGTTTATCGCTGGCTGATGGAGGATTGTAGGAATGGTAGCTCAAAAACAGCTGCAGAGACACTGTATTTTTTATATCTGGTCTGTGCCAGGGTCAAAAAGGAATTTATCCAGGGCAACTGCATTAAATTGTTCTAAGTTTTGCCATTCTTTATCTTCTATTCAAACAAATGTTAGTTAAGGAATTCTAAAGGTTTCCAGGCTTTGAAATTTACGTCATAGAAAACAGGCAGCCCAAATTCAGTACCCAATACCTTTTATCATACGGAGCTGTTTACGTGCCTTTGGATATTGTAATTGCCCAGCTGTCAAAGACTTGTCCTAGAGTTACTGTATCCCGTCTCTATTAACCCTTTCCCTCCCGAATCAAAGGTACACAAAGACTGCAACGATGACCTAGTTATAATATATATATATATATATATATATATATATATATATATATTAGCTTTTGGTTGAGTTATGAAAATTAAAATAAAAATCAATACATGAAATGAAAATCTAATAAAAGTAGTACTGAATCTGATATCCAATGTGTCAATTATTTTTTGATCCATACACTATAGTTCCCTCTACCCCCCACCTTCGCAGCCCCCAGTCCTCCAGCATTGAAAGGGTTAAATAAACAATTGTGCACTTACCCGATTTTAGCGCCAATCTCCCCTTGCACTGGGTTGGGGCTCTGCCTCCTCCGGCGTCAACCAATGAGGGAGGCTAATGCGGATGCATCATGGGGATTTAAAGGGACACTCCAGGCACCCAGACCACTTCTGCCCATTGGAGTGGTCTGGGTGCCAACTCCCACTACTCCTAACCCTGCAAGTGTAATTATTGCAGTTTTTTATAAACTGCAATAATTACCTTGCAGGGTTAACTACGCCTCTAGTGGCTGTCTACTAGACAGCCACTAGAGGTCACTTCCTGATTTATAGCAAGGATTTTCCTTGCTAGAGCGTCGCTGGGCGTCCTCACGCTGTGTGAGGACCTCCAGCTTTGCTCATTTCCCCATAGGAAAGCATTGAAATCCGTTTTCAATGCTTTCCTATGGGGAACGCTAATGTGCATGCGCGGCATTGCCGCACATACGCATTAGGTCTCCTCGGCCGGTGGGCGGGATCAGTCTCGCCCACCGGCCGACGGAATCACAGGGAGGAGCGTCGCGGAGGAGGAGGCAGTGATGAGGGACATCGCCGCTGCCTCAGGTAAGTGACTGAAGGGGTTTTCACCCCTTCAGTACTGGGGATTGGGGGTGGGAGGGAGAGGGACCCTTCAGTGCCAGGAAAACTGATTTCCCTTTAACTGAAGGCTGGATGTCCTCATGACAAGTCTGAGGATGTCCACCTTCAGTTAGGCAACCAAGAGTTTCCTAGCCATCAGGAAGTGTCTCTAGTAGCTGGCTGATTGACAGCCACTAGAAGCAGTCTTAGTCCTGCAAAGTAATCATTGCAGTTTCTTTAAAACTGCAATGATTTGCATTGCAGGACTAAGTAGGACAGGGACACTGCACCCAGGCCACTTCAATGAGATGCAGTGATCCAGGTTGTGTCCTTTTAGTCAATGCAAATCATGGGCTATAAGACTGACAAATTGATGGCAGGCATCTTCCCTATAACAGGGCTTTAACTTTTTTTTTTTTAAGGTAATTCCCAACATTGTTGTGAGCTCATTAATTCAGCTGTGCAAGTCATAGAAATGTGTTCAAACGCCAAGGCTTTGTGTATTGTTCTGGCAGTGCCAGTCTTTCAATTTTCTAAGACCTTAAAATGAGTATCCCGAATCCTGGATTTGGCAGGGTGTCCTGCCATCCCAAATGTGTTCCCTGGTGTCCCTCATCCCAAATGTGTTCCCTGGTGTCCCTCATGACAAATGTTTTCCCTGGTGTCCCTCATACCAAGTTTGTTCTCTGGTGTCTCTCATGCCAAGTTTGTTCCCTGGTGTCTCTCATGCCACGTTTGTTCTCTGGTGTCTGTCATGCCAAGTTTGTTCCCTGGTGTCTCTCATGCCCAGTTTGCTCCCTGGGGTCAGTCATCTGAGGACATGAGGCAAATGCCCCCAGAAAGTGCCGTGTGAGTGCATCATTCAATATGTGTATGCTGTGCATAGTGCTCTGAGGACTTTAATCTTCTCTTGTTTTATTTTCCAATCTCCATTCCAAATATAAGTGCACATTCCATACTAGGGCCTTCAGTGAAGTCATTTGTGTTATGTTATGCATTGTTCACATTCATAATTATTTCTGTAGCCATAGGTGTGCGCAGCACATTTTTACACTAAAATCAAATCAGCTACAATGTATACGTGCACACATAAGACACCAAAAAAGAAAACCCTTGTCTGTAATAAATAACCTGTGAATCAGTCCCTAGTCCATATGTTTTAGTCCCAGTACTGGATCCTCTTTGCGGTCAGGATCTTTATATTAGCAACGTCCTGTGTGCATACAGCAATAATGTTACCATATCTTAACATAGAATCTGACGGCAGATAAGAACCATTCGGCCCATCTAGTCTGCCCAATTTTCTAAATACTTCCATTAGTCCCTGGCCTTATCTTATAGTTAGGATAGCCTTATGCCTATCCCACACATGCTTAAACTCCTTTACTGTGTTAACCTCTATCACTTCAACTGGAAGGCTATTCCATGCATCCACTACCCTCTCAGTAAAGTAATACTTCCCTCAACTTCTATTAAAAGTGGAGCAACCCAGTAATAAAATATATAGCAAAGGCAAAGGGAAAACAGTGTACATAGCTGCACATAGAGTGATATATTAAATAAACAAAAGTAACATTTATAAAATAGACACGTTGACTCTCACATTGTCTGTTACAATGTAGGACAAATTTAACTCAAGAGAAATATTTACTGCAAACTGCTTCAATGTATGAACTTTTCAAGTGTATAGCACTTTTCCTGAGCACCAGTATGGATTATGGGGTGCTTCCCAAAGACTGGTCATGGCTTGTTTACATACAAAAATATTTTTGTGGGGCACACCCAAAACATCCATTATTTAGTTGTGGCACTGTTAGGCCCCTAAATGGATAAGGTTTATACATTATACAACAATATGGTTCTGCGCACACACAAATAATCTTTCAAGGCCATTTTAAAAACACCTCATATTCAAAATATGCAGATTTTGGTCACACCATATGGCCATACCATGTTTAAGCCCACCATTTTTACAGAGTAAATATTGTAATTATAATACCAGATTAGGAAAGTAATAAAAATATTTTGTGATATATGACAATGTGCTATATATAGCAAAGGTGATTATAGGAACCGCACTCAATCCCAGCAGCCAGCGGTGCTCTGGAACAGGACCAGCAATCCCAACACGTTAAGGCAACAAAGAGATTCCCAGGTACTCAGTGTGAAAGCCGCAGGCAGATTTATTGAAACAAAAAAGGCAGCAAGGTTTCGACCTACTAAGAGGTCTTGTTCAAGCAGACACTCCGGGAAAAGGATAAAACATATGAAATAAAGGGGAAAACATACGAATAGCTGGTAAGTTCCGCCACAAGACTCTTACATGGACTGGTTAAGCCTCCTGCTGCAGGGAGATCCATTTTTTTCTGTTTCTCCTCAGTGCTGTGGAGGTTAATTCTCCTGCAGCACGGAGTCTATTAAACAAAAAAAACTGAAACGAAAAGGTAATGCATTCGGCATTTGCCCTTTCGTTTTGTATATAATTCGTATGTAGGACTTTCGTTTATGCTATAGTAAACAAATATGAAAAAGTCTGAAATTTCAGACAAAATCATGTTTGTCCCATAACGAATGCACATGTCTAATGTATATCCCATTTTGGAACAAGGTCACCACAAAAAGTTCCTTGAGAGTCTTGAAAGCACCCAGAGCTTCCTTAGACCAGAACTTAGTATCAGCCCCTTGTTTGGTCATATTGGTAATAGGCGCAATGATAGAGGAGTATCCTTTAATGAAGCGCCTATAGTAGTTGGAAAAACCAATAAACCTTTGGATAGCCTTGAGTCCTTTGGGCAAGGGCCAGTCTAAAATAGATTGAAGTTTTACAGGATCCATTTTAAAACCTTCCCCAGAAATCACGTATCCAAGAAAGTCTACCTGAGACTGATCAAAACTGCACTTCTCCAATTTGCAATATAGACCATGTTGCAGCAGCTTGTGTAATACCTTTCTGACCTGTCTATGGTGAGTCTCAATCTCCTTAGAGTGTATTAGTATGTCGTCCAGGTAAACAATAACACAATCATGCTGAAACTCCCTAAGTACCTCATTAATTAAATCTTGAAATACTGCAGGAGCATTGCATAGTCCAAATGGCATAACAGTGTATTCGTAATGGCCATACCGGGTATTGAATGCCGTCATCCACTCGTGACCTTGCTGGATTCTCACCAAATTGTAAGCCCCTCTGAGATCTAACTTGGTGAAGATTTTGGAGCCCTTAAGACGATCAAATAACTCGGTAATCAGTGGGATAGGATAGGCATTTCTGACAGTTATTTTATTCAAGCCTCGGTAATCGATACAAGGTCTCAACGTGCCATCCTTCTTCTTAATGAAATAGAACCCAGCCCCGGCCGGAGAAGAAGACCTCCCGATGAATCCCTTTTCTAAATTCTCCCGAATATACTCCTCTAGAACCGAGTTTTCCTGAACAGACAAAGGATATACATGGCCCCTCGGAGGCATAGTGCCGGGTAGAAGCTTAATCTTACAATCAAATGACCTGTGTGGAGGCAAAGAATCTGCATTCTTCTTGTCAAACACTGCCCTTAAGTCTAGGTAAAGGTCTGGTATTTGTCTTTCTGTGGACTGAGTAGGATTCTCCGGTATGTTAATATTAGCTAATGGAGAAACCTTGCACAAACACCGATCCTGGCAGCCCTGGCCCCACGAGAGTATCTCTCCTAACTCGATAATAGGGTTATGTTTTTTCAACCATGGGTACCCCAGAACTATGGGAACGGAAGGAGACGAAATGAGCATAAGAGATAAATTCTCCACGTGTAGGATACCAACATTTAAATTAATGGGTATGGTCTCACGAAAGATAACAGGGTCTAGTAGTGGTCTACCATCTATGGCCTCAACGGCCAAAGGTGTCTCCCTTAGCTGGGATGGGAAATTGTTCTTACTAGCAAAGGCTTGGTCGATAAAATTCTCAGCAGCACCGGAATCTATCAATGCCATAGCCCTTACTACTTCCTTCCCCCAAGTTAAGGAAACTGGTAGCAGAAGCCTGTGATCTTTATAATCAGGAGTAGAGGACAAAATAGAAACACCCAAGGCCTGTCCTCTAGAGAGACTTAGGTGCGAGCGTTTCCCGGGCGGTTAGAACAGTTCGAGAGTAAATGACCCTTGGCTCCACAATACATACACAAACCCTCTCTTCTCCTGTGCTGTCTTTCGTCCTCAGAGAGGCGGGTATACCCTATCTGCATAGGTTCAGTAAGCAAAGATATTGTGGAGTCAGGACTTGGAACAGCGGGAGCTAACCTAAAAGAAGGTCTCTGGTTCCTCTCTCGAGTGTTCTGTCTCTCTCTTAGACGTTCATCTATACGAGAGATGAACGAAATTAAATCCTCTAAATTCTCAGGGAGTTCTCTGGTAGCAACCTCATCAAGGATTACATCAGATAGGCCATTCAAAAATACATCCATATACGCCTGCTCATTCCACTTGATTTCTGCCGCCAGAGACCTGAACTCTAGTGATTATCCACCAGTGTTTGGTTCTCCTGTCTCAGGCGCAACAGTAATCTGGCTGCATTAACCTTTCTACCTGGTGGGTCAAATGTTCTTCTAAAAGCAGCTACAAATGCGTTATAGTTATAAACTAATGGATTATCGTTCTCCCATAGTGGGTTGGCCCTTCTCAGAGCTTTCTCAATGAGTAGGGTGATAATAAATCCTACTTTTGCCCTATCTGTAGGATAAGAGCGAGGTTGCAATTCAAAGTGGATACTAATTTGGTTTAAAAAACCACGACACTTCTCAGGAGCCCCACCATAGCGTACTGGGAGGGTAATGTGAGAAGAAGCACCCACTGTTGCTACCTCTAGACCTGAACCGACAGGAGAAACAGGGGTATTACGTATCTCCTCTTGTGGGTTATTGGCACAAGCTAATAGAGCCTGTAGCGCAAGCGCCATCTGATCCATTCTGTGATCCATGGTTTCAAACCTAGGATCAGGAGCAGCCAGCTGACTGTTTGTACCTGCAGGATCCATTGGCCCTGTCGTAATGTCAGGATCGGGACAGGGATCCAACACGCAGAGTACAAACAGTAGCCAGATACGTATACCGGACCTTAGAATGGCCGGACTAACGTAAATAGTACAGTATAGAATGGTCAAAGACAAGCCGAGGTCGAGGGTAACAGAAGACAGGTAAGCGAGAGACAAGCCGAATCAAGGGTAACAGAGATAAGCAGAGTAAGGTAAACAAGCCGGGTCAAAACCAAAAGGGATAATAGAATACACAAGCACTGAGTGACTAGAACAAGCTAGAACCATGACAGGGCAATGAGCTAATGAAAGAAGCTCTGTTAAATACCCTGTTCAGAGCAGTAACCACGCCTCCGAGGCGTCCTGATTGGTCCTGCAGCAATTGACTGATAGGTCGTTCCGGGGGAGTGTCCTGATGACTACTTCCTGCCTAGATGCTGTAAAAGGCAGTCACTCCCTCGCGGCCGGCCTAGCATGACCAGATAGACCGCGGGGAAGGGAGCCATCAGACCGTCTGGATGGAGGAACAGCTAAGTCTCTACCTCTTTCGGAGGTAGAGACCACAGGTACCCTGACAATGTGACAGTGTAGAGTGTTCTTCTGGAGTTTACAAATCTCTATAGACAACTTAGACAGAATGATCCCCCCAGATCCACTTACTGGATGTGACAGTGTAGAGTGTTCTTCTGGAGTTTACAAATCTCTATAGACAACTTAGACCGAATGCCCCCCCCCCCCCCCCCCAGGTCCACTTACTGGATGTGACAGTGTAGAGTGTTCTTCTGGAGTTTACAAATCTCTATAGACAACTTAGACCGAATGCCCCCCCAGGTCCACTTACTGGATCTGACAGTGTAGAGTGTTCTTCTGGAGTTTACATACCTCTATAGACAACTTAGACAGAATACCCCCGCAGATCCACTTACTGGATGTGACAGTGTGGGGTGTTGTTCTGGAGTTTACAAATCTCTATAGACAACTTAGACCGAATCCCCCCAGATCCACTTACTGGATGTGACAGTGTGGAGTGTTCTTCTGGAGTTTACAAATCTCTATAGACAACTTAGACCGAATGCCCCCCGCCCCCCAGGTCAACTTACTGGATGTGACAGTGTGGAGTGTTCTTCTGGAGTTTACAAATCTCTATAGACAACTTAGACCGAATGCCCCCCCAGGTCCACTTACTGGATGTGACAGTGTAGAGTGTTCTTCTGGAGTTTACAAATCTCTATAGACAACTTAGACAGAATGACCCCCCAGATCCACTTACTGGATGTGACAGTGTAGAGTGTTCTTCTGGAGTTTACAAATCTCTATAGACAACTTAGAGCGAATGCCCCCCCAGGTCCACTTACTGGATGTGACAGTGTAGAGTGTTCTTCTGGAGTTTACAAATCTCTATAGACAACTTAGACCGAATGCCCCCCCAGGTCCACTTACTGGATGTGGCAGTGTAGAGTGTTCTTCTGCAGTTTACAAATCTCTATAGACAACTTAGACAGAATGACCCCCCAGATCCACTTACTGGATGTGACAGTGTGGGGTGTTCTTCTGGAGTTTACAAATCTCTATAGACAACTTAGACCGAATGCCCCCCCAGGTCCACTTACTGGATGTGGCAGTGTAGAGTGTTCTTCTGCAGTTTACAAATCTCTATAGACAACTTAGACAGAATGACCCCCCAGATCCACTTACTGGATGTGACAGTGTAGAGTGTTCTTCTGCAGTTTACAAATCTCTATAGAAAAATTAGACTGAATGCCCCCCCCCCAGGTCCACTTACTGGATGTGACAGTGTAGAGTGTTCTTCTGGAGTTTACAAATCTCTATAGACAACTTAGACCGAATGCCCCCCCAGGTCCACTTACTGGATGTGACAGTGTAGAGTGTTCTTCTGGAGTTTACATACCTCTATAGACAACTTAGACAGAATGCCCCCCCAGATCCACTTACTGGATGTGACAGTGTGGGGTGTTCTTCTGGAGTTTACAAATCTCTATAGACAACTTAGACCGAATGCCCCCCCAGGTCCACTTACTGGATGTGACAGTGTGGAGTGTTCTTCTGGAGTTTACAAATCTCTATAGACAACTTAGACAGAATGCCCCCCCAGATCTACTTACTGGATGTGACAATATGGAGTGTTCTTCTGGAGTTTACAAATCTCTATAGACAACTTAGACAGAATGACCCCCCCAGATCCACTTACTGGATGTGACAGTGTAGAGTGTTCTTCTGCAGTTTACAAATCTCTATAGAAAAATTAGACCGAATGCCCCCCCCAGGTCCACTTACTGGATGTGACAGTGTAGAGTGTTCTTCTGGAGTTTACAAATCTCTATAGACAACTTAGACCGAATGCCCCCCCAGGTCCACTTACTGGATGTGACAGTGTAGAGTGTTCTTCTGGAGTTTACATACCTCTATAGACAACTTAGACAGAATGCCCCCCCAGATCCACTTACTGGATGTGGCAGAGACTTCTTACTTCTGGGTTGATAAAGAAATGTGTACAATCAGCCCCAAATAAGCTGTAAAACATCTAAAAAGTACAATACAATATACTTGCAGCCAATCCAAAAAAGGTAGGTGTATTCAGTAATATTGCCATACAGTGCCTTGTTTAACTGTGTACTCATAATCTCACAAGTTTCTAGGTTCTTATATGTATGTACATATTGCATTGTTTTTTTGTAGGTTATTTGTAATGTGTTATAAGATTTTTCTTAAGATTCATCAGTGCCCCCAATAATTATTTTAATTGTGGTTAATACGCTCTAGATTGAAATGGAAACTGCTAGGAGATGGCAGGGTCCCACTTCAAGTGTAGAGGCCGAAAAGCTTGAAGATAAGTGGTATTGTGAGGATCATTATGATGCCAAGATATTGTTTACTACATTGCATTTTGAGTCCTCAATACAGGATCTGCTTGGTGGGAAAAACTATGGGTAGCTCCATAGAGAAGTCATTTCTAGTTATCGTTTTCGGTAGACTAACACGCTTATTTACTGAAGGGAGAAATATTGGCTATTCAAAGTAAATTCAAAGTGAATCTAAGATTTTAGAACAAAATAGCTGAATTAGATGCACTGCTGTATGTTTTTCCAATATAGTATTTTGGGTTTAAATTTGAAATTCATTTTGAATTGACTTTGAATTCCTGACAATTTCTTACTTTAGAAAAGTACCACGTTCTAGCTTCATAGCTAACTTCAGTGCTATAGGGTTATTCAAGAAGACGTAAATTGTCAAGAAAATAAAGGTAACAATGTTATACAAAATTAGATGAACTGAAAACAGCTGGACTTTCCAAAACTTTCATATTGGTTATTTTTGCCTAAAATTTTTAATTTATTTTCAATTCCCAACAATTCACATTTAATGAAAAACCCTGAGACTTCTCACCAAATGCTGTAAGGCAGGGGTGCCCAAAAGGCAGATCCTCAATCCTGAAATTACGGCTAGAATTTGGTCTTTGAGGACCAGGTTTTATACTTACTAGCTAAAGTCTTATAGAACACAAGAACACATTATTTACTCTCTAATGATGATGAGAGTTCCTCTCTATCAAAATCTGGACCCCCCAAAGTAGGGCTCAATGTTTATCGCTGGCTGATGGAGGATTGTAGGAATGGTAGCTCAAAAACAGCTGCAGAGACACTGTATTTTTTATATCTGGTCTGTGCCAGGGTCAAAAAGGAATTTATCCAGGGCAACTGCATTAAATTGTTCTAAGTTTTGCCATTCTTTATCTTCTATTCAAACAAATGTTAGTTAAGGAATTCTAAAGGTTTCCAGGCTTTGAAATTTACGTCATAGAAAACAGGCAGCCCAAATTCAGTACCCAATACCTTTTATCATACGGAGCTGTTTACGTGCCTTTGGATATTGTAATTGCCCAGCTGTCAAAGACTTGTCCTAGAGTTACTGTATCCCGTCTCTATTAACCCTTTCCCTCCCCAATCAAAGGTACACAAAGACTGCAACGATGACCTAGTTATAATATATATATATATATATATATATATATATATTAGCTTTTGGTTGAGTTATGAAAATTAAAATAAAAATCAATACATGAAATGAAAATCTAATAAAAGTAGTACTGAATCTGATATCCAATGTGTCAATTATTTTTTGATCCATACACTATAGTTCCCTCTACCCCCCACCTTCGCAGCCCCCAGTCCTCCAGCATTGAAAGGGTTAAATAAACAATTGTGCACTTACCCGATTTTAGCGCCAATCTCCCCCTGCACTGGGTTGGGGCTCTGCCTCCTCCGGCGTCAACCAATGAGGGAGGCTAATGCGGATGCATCATGGGGATTTAAAGGGACACTCCAGGCACCCAGACCACTTCTGCCCATTGGAGTGGTCTGGGTGCCAACTCCCACTACTCCTAACCCTGCAAGTGTAATTATTGCAGTTTTTTATAAACTGCAATAATTACCTTGCAGGGTTAACTACGCCTCTAGTGGCTGTCTACTAGACAGCCACTAGAGGTCACTTCCTGATTTATAGCAAGGATTTTCCTTGCTAGAGCGTCGCTGGGCGTCCTCACGCTGTGTGAGGACCTCCAGCTTTGCTCATTTCCCCATAGGAAAGCATTGAAATCCGTTTTCAATGCTTTCCTATGGGGAACGCTAATGTGCATGCGCGGCATTGCCGCACATACGCATTAGGTCTCCTCGGCCGGTGGGCGGGATCAGTCTCGCCCACCGGCCGACGGAATCACAGGGAGGAGCGTCGCGGAGGAGGAGGCAGTGATGAGGGACATCGCCGCTGCCTCAGGTAAGTGACTGAAGGGGTTTTCACCCCTTCAGTACTGGGGATTGGGGGTGGGAGGGAGAGGGACCCTTCAGTGCCAGGAAAACTGATTTCCCTTTAACTGAAGGCTGGATGTCCTCATGACAAGTCTGAGGATGTCCACCTTCAGTTAGGCAACCAAGAGTTTCCTAGCCATCAGGAAGTGTCTCTAGTAGCTGGCTGATTGACAGCCACTAGAAGCAGTCTTAGTCCTGCAAAGTAATCATTGCAGTTTCTTTAAAACTGCAATGATTTGCATTGCAGGACTAAGTAGGACAGGGACACTGCACCCAGGCCACTTCAATGAGATGCAGTGATCCAGGTTGTGTCCTTTTAGTCAATGCAAATCATGGGCTATAAGACTGACAAATTGATGGCAGACATCTTCCCTATAACAGGGCTTTAACTTTTTTTTTTTAAGGTAATTCCCAACATTGTTGTGAGCTCATTAATTCAGCTGTGCAAGTCATAGAAATGTGTTCAAACGCCAAGGCTTTGTGTATTGTTCTGGCAGTGCCAGTCTTTCAATTTTCTAAGACCTTAAAATGAGTATCCCGAATCCTGGATTTGGCAGGGTGTCCTGCCATCCCAAATGTGTTCCCTGGTGTCCCTCATCCCAAATGTGTTCCCTGGTGTCCCTCATGACAAATTTTTTCCCTGGTGTCCCTCATACCAAGTTTGTTCTCTGGTGTCTCTCATGCCAAGTTTGTTCCCTGGTGTCTCTCATGCCACGTTTGTTCTCTGGTGTCTCTCATGCCAAGTTTGTTCCCTGGTGTCTCTCATGCCCAGTTTGCTCCCTGGGGTCAGTCATCTGAGGACATGAGGCAAATGCCCCCAGAAAGTGCCATGTGAGTGCATCATTCAATATGTGTATGCTGTGCATAGTGCTCTGAGGACTTTAATCTTCTCTTGTTTTATTTTCCAATCTCCATTCCAAATATAAGTGCACATTCCATACTAGGGCCTTCAGTGAAGTCATTTGTGTTATGTTATGCATTGTTCACATTCATAATTATTTCTGTAGCCATAGGTGTGCGCAGCACATTTTTACACTAAAATCAAATCAGCTACAATGTATACGTGCACACATAAGACACCAAAAAAGAAAACCCTTGTCTGTAATAAATAACCTGTGAATCAGTCCCTAGTCCATATGTTTTAGTCCCAGTACTGGATCCTCTTTGCGGTCAGGATCTTTATATTAGCAACGTCCTGTGTGCATACAGCAATAATGTTACCATATCTTAACATAGAATCTGACGGCAGATAAGAACCATTCGGCCCATCTAGTCTGCCCAATTTTCTAAATACTTCCATTAGTCCCTGGCCTTATCTTATAGTTAGGATAGCCTTATGCCTATCCCACACATGCTTAAACTCCTTTACTGTGTTAACCTCTATCACTTCAACTGGAAGGCTATTCCATGCATCCACTACCCTCTCAGTAAAGTAATACTTCCCTCAACTTCTATTAAAAGTGGAGCAACCCAGTAATAAAATATATAGCAAAGGCAAAGGGAAAACAGTGTACATAGCTGCACATAGAGTGATATATTAAATAAACAAAAGTAACATTTATAAAATAGACACGTTGACTCTCACATTGTCTGTTACAATGTAGGACAAATTTAACTCAAGAGAAATATTTACTGCAAACTGCTTCAATGTATGAACTTTTCAAGTGTATAGCACTTTTCCTGAGCACCAGTATGGATTATGGGGTGCTTCCCAAAGACTGGTCATGGCTTGTTTACATACAAAAATATTTTTGTGGGGCACACCCAAAACATCCATTATTTAGTTGTGGCACTGTTAGGCCCCTAAATGGATAAGGTTTATACATTATACAACAATATGGTTCTGCGCACACACAAATAATCTTTCAAGGCCATTTTAAAAACACCTCATATTCAAAATATGCAGATTTTGGTCACACCATATGGCCATACCATGTTTAAGCCCACCATTTTTACAGAGTAAATATTGTAATTATAATACCAGATTAGGAAAGTAATAAAAATATTTTGTGATATATGACAATGTGCTATATATAGCAAAGGTGATTATAGGAACCGCACTCAATCCCAGCAGCCAGCGGTGCTCTGGAACAGGACCAGCAATCCCAACACGTTAAGGCAACAAAGAGATTCCCAGGTACTCAGTGTGAAAGCCGCAGGCAGATTTATTGAAACAAAAAAGGCAGCAAGGTTTCGACCTACTAAGAGGTCTTGTTCAAGCAGACACTCCGGGAAAAGGATAAAACATATGAAATAAAGGGGAAAACATACGAATAGCTGGTAAGTTCCGCCACAAGACTCTTACATGGACTGGTTAAGCCTCCTGCTGCAGGGAGATCCATTTTTTTCTGTTTCTCCTCAGTGCTGTGGAGGTTAATTCTCCTGCAGCACGGAGTCTATTAAACAAAAAAAACTGAAACGAAAAGGTAATGCATTCGGCATTTGCCCTTTCGTTTTGTATATAATTCGTATGTAGGACTTTCGTTTATGCTATAGTAAACAAATATGAAAAAGTCTGAAATTTCAGACAAAATCATGTTTGTCCCATAACGAATGCACATGTCTAATGTATATCCCATTTTGGAACAAGGTCACCACAGATACAGAGAAGGCTCAATAAACATTGGCATATTCTCTCAGATTGTCATTCCAAAATCCCAGAAATTAAAACATGTCCAATGATGATTTACAAATGATGTCAATCCATAAGAGACAACCTGGTGAAAGCAGAAGTGCCACCATTGATGGATGATGTGAAAATCTCAAAGCAATTAACCCTGCTGTAATTGTGGCTTATCATTCAATGATAAAAGGTCATATCTTCTACCTTCCACATAATGGGAAGAAGTACCTGTGTCGGACAGCCTGGCACCCTGACCAGGTTCCTCCATCAATCGCTGCTTCATAGTACTTGCGAGCACCATAAGCACTGCACTTGAACACCGTAACCGTAACCACTGTAAACCCCACAAACTGCCACAGCTTGGTTGGGGTTTCGCTGTCCTCCACCCACCCTGGACCTAAGACCAGGATCCAACTTCCAGTGGATAGACCTCTCCTCGTCCAGAGAGCGAAGCAGGTTGCTCTTACAAGAGCAAGTGTTGTGATCCAAGGGAGTATAGTGATTATAGCAATCACCAGAGTAAATATAGCTCTTCAATCCCCAAACATGAGCCTAGACTTCATTAAGGGTAAAACGAATCTGTTTAATAGCAGCCACAACTGGTCTTATATGCAGGTCCCCATGCAAGGGGCACTCCCTTCTGGACCTGAGAGTAGACTACAGTAAAAACATATTTATGGTTATATTGGCTCTCAGGTCCAGGACACTCCCATACAAAATAGGTCAATCTCTTGCCTATGCCTGGGAGATAATTGAGTCAGCACTGTATTAAACTCAATTATCTCCAGGCACAGAAAACATATTTTTTTTACAAAACCCCAAAAATACCTTAACACACACAAAATCCCCACCAAAGTTACATCCACTGATAGCCCTGATCTGGGTGACCAACATATCCAAAAATCACCCAGATCGGTTCAGGGGTTCAGGAACTTCGTGGAAGTCATAATTTGACCGACCGCATGCATGGTCCCACGACGAAAATAGTTCCATAGAATCGCGGTTAAGAGCCGCTGGGGACCGACCGGGAACGGTGAAGTCTTCATGCTGAAAATAGTTCCATAGAATCATGGCTAAATGCCGCTAGGGACAGACCGGGAACCACAAAGTCTTCATGCCGAAAATAGTTTCAGGGCATTCGCAGCTAAGTCCTCCTTAAGTCTATTTGCGGTTTTAGTCCATGGGAGCTAGCATTCGGATCTATGTGCATGAATTGAAAGTGCCGAACCAGGGGGAATAAAATATGGGTCTTTACAGTAGCTAACCTGGCCCATAGTCTGTGGGCAGGAGGCCAGCTTCCATACTCCTCTAGGAGTCCGTGGCAAACATCTGTGGAAATCGGCATTTGTCACAGTACCATATTAAACACTTGGTCACCTATAATTTCTTTTTTGTGGTGTATTTTTTGATGTGCCCTTGTGACCTGATATATGTGGGGCAAACCACACAAAGGAAAAAGGAAAGGTTTTCAAAACTTTAAAAAAACTATTCAAACAAAGATGATAGATTTACCGGTAACAGCTCTTTTCAGAATCTAAGCATAATGTTTCTCAGTTGAAGTTTGAAATTATTCAGAGTTACACAATCCACATAGTGAGGAGATATAATTAAAATAATTTGCTACAAGAGGCTTTCTGGATTAGGGAGTTAGACGCAATGAGTCCTAGAGGGTTGAATCATGCATTTGACATTATCCCGTTTATATGAGTAATTTTATTTAAAGTAATTATTCATTTTTTATTTTTTCAGATTTTGGGGGGATATTTCTGTTGTGGGTTCATTGATGGCAAGATGAATGCAGCATGTTATCAAAAAATAGTGGCAGACAATTTGCATTATTCTACAAGAAGGCTGTGCATGGGATGCTCTTGGACTTTCCAGCATGACAATGACCCTAAGCTCAAGGCCAAGTTGACCCTTCAGTTGTTACAGCAGAAAAGGGTTCTGGAGTGGCCATCACATTCTCCTGACCTTAATATCATCCAGCCACTCTGGGGAGATCTCAAACGTGCGGTTCATGCAAGATGACCAAAGACTTTGCATGACCTGGAGGCATTTTGCCAAGAGGAATGGGCAGCTATGCCACCTGCAAGACTACAGACTTTTGAACAGGGATCATTTCATTTTTTTCTTTGTTGCCATGTTTTGTTTTATGATTGTGCCATTCTGTTATAACCTACAGTTTAATATGAATCCCATGAGAAATAAATGAAATGTGTTTTGCCTGCTCACTCATGTTTTCTCTAAAAATGATACAAATATTACTAATTCTCCAAGGGTATGCAAACTTTTAAGCACAACTGTATTTCCATTAAAATTGCTCATCACTGTGACCATTCATATCCCGACTATGCTGAGTTTTTTGTTTGTTAACAGTGAAGCATAGCTGAATTATGGGTCGAGCATGTGAGGTTAAGTGGACAGATGCCACAGGTCAGAAGTTACAGAGTTGCCTACAGAGTTAAAGGATGACGTTAAATTCTGGGAGAGGAGCTCGGCGCCCCACTATCTTTAAATGTCATCAGTTGCCACTAGATCCAAGTAACTATTACTTATTTTTAATATGATAATGGAAACCTTATTGGTGGAGATGGAAAACCACATCTGAATTATATAAATCAGTGATATGTAACACTTTTTTTGTCAGATATATATTATGTACATGGTATCATGTACAAACCCACTCTCATGTGTAAGGTTAGCATATTTGGCCCATTTTTCAAGTGTAGCATATTTAGCATTAAAATTAATTTTACGATATGGCCATGAGTTATTACCTTTATTCGAGAGACAGTACATGTGACTTCAATAATTCTTGCTATTTAATAACATGGTTTGCCTTAAATGACAGTAAACCCTACATCCAAATACAGTATCCACACCTAACCCGCACTCAAAGTGGTTCTGTCACCCCCAAACAAAAAAAGAAAATTTATAATTTCATAAAGATAACATCTTTATTAAATGCTCATAAAGACTTTGTAGAAATTTGATTTAAGTCCAAACACAGGCAAAAAGGGTGTTTGAAATAGGATTTTATCTTGTTCATGGCAAGATAATATCTATGGAGGTTTGCGTGCAAGAGTATAGAAATGACATGAGCTCCTGACTGATGAAACACCAGGAGCTAAAGATGCCACGCACGTAGGGGGGGCAGCATCAGTAAGTATAGCTCACCTCTGCTGCACCCCTGGATCACCACACTCCAGGCAGCTCTATCGTCATTGGGGGTCTTTGAAAAATATGCAAAGATCCCCGAAGTTGACAGAGCAGTTTTAATAGTATTTTAAAAAATATATATGTTTTGTTAGCTTTTTACATGGAAAAGATATGAAAGCCAATATGATGATTTGTGAGTGCTTTGTGGAGAAATTTCTCTTTGTACTTTCTCCAGATATGGGTTCTATCACTGTGAATGTGTCAACATATCCACTTGCTGGCTAATGCTTTAAACAGGACAGGTGCAGTGGTTTACACGGCAGCGAAGTAAAAGCTTTTTCTTTCATATTGCAGGGAAGAGTTCCCATTTTCCTTCAATAATATCTGGCATAACTTCTACCTCCTCTGTCCCTTGAGATATAATACCAGAGGATCTGTTTTCTATCCATCAGAACAAATACTCCCCAACGTTTCTCTCCCACGGCTGAATCACTTTTAAGTGGTAAGATATTTTTTTTTTAAAACATCTTTCTGGGTCTCTCCTTTCCATCTCTGCCTACTAAATCACTACTAAACAAAATATAGTATATACGACTAGGTGTCAATACAAGGCCAGTGCATTGGTGTTAGACCGATTGGGACTTGACTTAATGAAACAATTTTTGCATACATTTCCTAGAATTATTTAATAATATAACTACCATCATCCTAACTCCTGGCATCTATCTGTCAGAAATTCCCAAAACATTTCACCAACTACTACTGGCCAGCATGGACGAGCCATATGTTGGGAATCAATAGGATTTTTCTCACTTGTACAAGGCCAGGATTTATAGGGCTAAAGATAACGCTAAAGAAATAAAATGGAAGAATACAGTCAGTAACGAACTAGAGATCAGGATAATAGAAAACTAGACACAGTCATTGAAAAGCCACAATCGCATGCCGCACAGAGGCCTTAAAGTGAGAGCTCTGTGATTGGTCAATTCCACAGCACATACTGAAAGTTTGTGTTGGGGAAAGCGGAGAGGGCTTGAAAAGGCTGCACACAACAGATCTGCAGCTTTTGCAAGCTGTTTTTTTCATACACCCACAAAGAAAAGATGTAAAAAAAAATGCATGTTTTCTTTTTGTGATTTTTTTTTTTAAATGGGTGTTCCTTTAAATAATCTAGTTCAGCACTCATTATTCTGTGCTACAATTTCCTGCTACACATGCTCGTTATTGTTACTTTTATAACTAAGGGCAGACACACCTCCCTAGCTGTCAATCAGTCTTCTGCTTATGTTAGCTCTACAGAGCTAATTAATTTTACAGGCATGCTGGGCTAGATCATTCCACCCTTTTCTCCTTCTCAATGAGCTCTACTACAGCACACTGGACAGCTGTGATCTCATGCTTTGCGCATGCTCCCAGCTCCAACATAGAGGCTTCTCCCTGAAAGTCTGTGTAAGGGCAAGAGGGGGTGCTTGCAAAGGCTGTCTGCAGGAGGACAAGAGGTCTGCAGCTTTTGCAAGCTGTTTTTTCATATACACCCAAAGAAAACATGCTGAAAAAAATCAAGCATATTTTATTTGGGGATATATCTACTAAACAGTTTAAAAACCTCAATGGAGTGTTCCTTTAACAGGGAGTCTCTATACTACCAGTAGCAACATTTAGGCTGGTGGACTACGATTGTATTACGTTTTCTCCAATTTTCCAATTGATTGGTTCTTCCTCAAGGGGCACAACTGAATACCTTCTAACAAGATATCTGGGTCCACATGGATTTATGTCAGAGCTTAAAGGGCTACTCCAAATAAAACTGTGTTTTACTAAAAGACTGTTTTTGTCTTATCACAGCTAAAAAGACAAAATAAAGTAGCTCAAATATTGGATCTCCACCATGTGCGATAAAAGTGATGATATTGATGATTGCTTCACTGCATGATAAAGTTTATCCAATGAAGAAAAATATGAATCTGTATAATGAAAATTATTAAAATGTAGACTGTATTAACTTTCAAGTTAAACAGAAAATCTATTAAAATAATAGTGTCATGTGTGAGATAATGCTATCAGTCTCTGAATGAGAAAATACGTGAATAAATGGGATTTTTATATTATGTGGCAATATTTGTGCAGTACAGATTCCAGCCTCTAGATGGCACTGCAAGCAGACACTGTCACTTCTCCAATGAGTGACATTACATATAGTTGTCAGCAAAGGAAATACATCTCACTAATAGCCATCTGAATTTATTTTTATTAAGACTGAAAAATAGTATTATTGGAATAAGTTGCATGTTCTTACTATAACATTAACTGAGAGACGAGCAGCTTTTATTCACTAAAGTGAGAATCCAAGGTGGATTCAAAAATAATTCAAATTTTAAGGTCAGAATAGTCAAACTGGAGAAATTATCTAAGTAACGAATGCTTTTCATTGAGCTTCGCTGACCTTAAATTTAAAATTCACTTTGAATTCCCACTTTACTGAATAACCCTGTATGCTTTCAAGTCCCACAAATTATTGGAATGGTATAAATAGTTTAGAATTCCCTAATTAATTTTTTATCTCTAATGATGATAATAATTATAAAATAAGAATAATATATAAACCAAACAGAGAATGTCACTTTTTCACTCCATCAGATTGCTCTTATTTTAAATAAATACATATCGCAAATGGTTGTCGCTAGATGGATGATAAGTAGGATAGAGGCAAATAAGGGCTGTAGCGGGACAGATAGGAGGGAGGTACCAAAATCTCATAATAACCAGTGTGTGCACTGCTTACCCCATGCATGATGGTTACTAGGGTAAACCAGGGATGAGTAACCTGATGGCTGACTGGGCAACAAAGAGAATTTCATGATTCTTACATAATTTATTAGTCATTTAAATAAACATGGAAACCAAGTATATAAATGCATAACTTGAACAAACCCCAAAACCAGTTGGTTTATGCAAGTTTAATTTATTAATTTTTTATTTTTTTTTTTTGTGCAATTTTAGGCACCTGTTCTAAAGAAGGATATGATGGCACTAGAAAAAGTGCAGAGGCGGGCTACAGAATTAGTAAAAGGAATGGAACATATCAGCTATGAAGAAAGGTTAACAAATGTAAATCTCTTTAGTTTAGAAAAACGGCGCCTCAGAGGGGATATAATAACATTATTCAAATATATCCAAGGACACAAGGTCATGTGTTTAGACTGGAAGAAAAGAGATTTAGTCTAAGACAAAGGAAATGTTTTTTTTTATTGTAAGAACCATAGGAATGTGGAATTCTCTGCCTGAAGAAGTGGTTTTATCAGAGTATGTACAGATGTTTAACCCCTTAAGGACCAAACTTCTGGAATAAAAGGGAATCATGACATGTCACACATGGCATGTGTCCTTAAGGGGTTAAACAGCAACCAGATGCATACTTTCAAAAACATAATATTCAAAAATATAATTTTTTCATTTTAGGGTAATGGCTTCTTGATCCAAGGATAAATCTAACTGCCATTCTGAGGTCAAGGAAAGTATTTTTTCACAGTGTGTTACAAAACTGGAAGTGCTGCAAACTGGGTTTTTTGTGTTATTTTTTGCCTTCTTTTGGATCAACAGCAAAAAACAGATCTGAAGAGGGCTGAACTTGACGGACACATCTCTCTTTTCAGCCTATGTAACTATGTAACTATTTCCTTTACCATGACATCTGTACAACAGAGAAAATAGGAACAAGTAGGTCCATCCCATCAAATGACAACCAAACAAAATATTTCTATTGAAGTGTAAGAAAAATGAGAGAACATAGAAAAGTAGAGATGGGAGCGGCATGGTTAAGGCACATAAATTAAAACAATAAACTATTTTGCTATTTTAACATCACTTGTACAAGCATTAGACAAGAGCCGTGACAGTTTTTGTTGTTTTAGGTGGATTACTGAAGACAAGGAAAACAAACTTAATCATTATTTTCAACACTACCATTTGTTAAACAGCTTAAGGTCACCATAACATATTGAAAAATAGAGACCGAATCCTTTTTCATGGTGATAATGGAAATCAGGGTCTAATTGACAATGTTATGAATTACATCATCAGTACAGCGGTGAACGAGAGAGAAAGAGAGAGAGAGAGAGAGAGAGAGAGAGAGAGAGAGAGAGAGAGAGTTGATACACTCGGCAGGTGAGAAACATTTAAATACATAAAGGGAATCAACAGAGTAAAAGAGGAGACTTTATTTAAAAGAAGGAGAACTACCACAACAAGAGGACATAGTCTTAAATTAGAGGGACAAAGGTTTAAAAATAATATCAGAAAGCATTACTTTACTGAAAGGGTAGTGGATGCATGGAATAGCCTTCCAGCTGAAGTGGTAGAGGTTAACACAGTGAGGGAGTTTAAGCATGCGTGGGATAGACATAAGGCTATCCTACACTTAAGATAAGGCCAGGGACTAATTAAAAGTAAGTTTAAGTAAAAAGTGTGTATCAAAGACCACATAGGGAGGGAAAATCCCCAAAACAGGTGTAGTGGTAAACAATAACCATAAGATACGACCTGAACACAGGCGAGTGGCAGAGTCTTATCTATAAAATATAAATTAGAAACATAACATAGTGTATACTGTATACTGAAAATATGTAAATAATATGAAGATGGACTACCACTCACATGTACCAGGCTCTGTATAGCAGGCTCAAAGGTGCCAATACAGGCTAACGAGACTCCAAAGCAGAAATATGAAGAATTCCGTAGTAAAGTTCATTTAAGTGGTTAATGGATATGGAGAGTTAGCAATAATGACAGTTTGATGGCCACTTTTGTGGATCTCTATTTGATATATCATGTTTTATTTACGTATTTTTTCCTTTATATGATCAATTCTCTTTCAAATACAAATTTTTCCGAGACCGGAAACGACTGAACGCTGTATGCGTTCCACCGTGCGTTCCAACTGACGATACCGGAAATGACATCGTTCGTAATTACCGGAAGTGACGTACGCGGAAGAAAAACACGCACAGGTGATCTGTAATGCCGGGCGCATTTAAGCAAGCCACGAGGATCCGAAAACCAGCACTGGAAGAAGGCTACCAAGCCGAAACGCGTTTGCTGTGACTATATCATTTGATTGTATTTTATATTTGTTCTTATATTCACTCCTACGGTTTACTTTGTTTGGGGTAAGTGGATACCTTCATTCTATACCATTTGTTGTTTGGGTTCCACCCCCTTGTAACCGGGAGTTTGATTTTTTATTCTTATTTAAAAAATAAATCCTTTTTTTACTACGGAATTCTTCATATTTCTGCTTTGGAGTCTCGTTAGCCTGTATTGGCACCTTTGAGCCTGCTATACAGAGCCTGGTACGGCTCTGGTAAATGTGAGTGGTAGTCCATCTTCATATTATTTACATATTTTCAGTATACAGTATACACTATGTTATGTTTCTAATTTATATTTTATAGATAAGACTCTGCCACTCGCCTGTGTTCAGGTCGTATCTTATGGTTATTGTTTACCACTACACCTGTTTTGGGGATTTTCCCTCCCTATGTGGTCTTTGATACACACTTTTTACTTAAACTCACTCTGATTTAGTGTCTGGGAAACACTGCTGTATCAAACCCTGTTCTACATTTATCTCTGCTGCATTTCAAGAAGCGCCTACTCACTATCTTTTATTTTTGTACTAATTAAAAGTAGTTTGAAATATTGGGCAGACTAGATGGGCCGAATGGTTCTTATCTGCCGTCACATTTTATGTTTCTATGAGTTTTACCCTGTTAGCTCTATGATGTTCCAAATACCTAAAGTATGTATGGAGCAATGGATGGACTGAATGCACAGATGGATGGACTGAAGGACAAAGGAATGAATGGATAGATAAATAAATGGATAGATGGATGCATGGATGGACGGACGGATACCAATATACATTATAAACATTGTCAGTCAGTTTAGAAAAAATCTCTTATTAAGGGAGGCGTCATGACGTGCGGACGTGCTGAGGCGTGCTGACGCGCTGACGGCGTGGTGACGGAGGAGGAGGGGCGGCCCGCCATGTAATGGCGCGCCCAGCGGGAGACGACCTCGAGAACCACTAGGCTTTTCCCTTATCGCATGCCATCAAACTGAAAAACTGTGTGGGGGCACCTAGAACTGCAGCAATTTGAAATTATATCGGTGGCAGTTCGACCTTCTTCAGCCCTGAATGAGTAGAGGGGCAGGCAGCTCTTTAGCCACGCTGGATTCCTGGACTCCCGTGTCTCAGCTCCTAATGAACAGCCACGCTGAAAATTGATATGTGACAGTCGGATTTCCAGCGACGCTTCAGTGTGGTAATACATATTAGCCGCTGTGCTGTCTCAATCTGCTGTGTGGTGTGTGAAGACTCATATTTGCAGCTGATCTTGCCTCGGCAGGGTAAAATAGCCTGAAGCCCTTAATAATGTCTTTTTTTTTTTTTTTTTTAATTCTTTATTTTATGCGAGTGATCTCGTAGCGGTAACATGGCACATGAAACACGTCAAGAAAAAAGAAAATTACAATCAAATATAGTACAATTGAGAGTTAACAGGTCTCATTACTGTGGTCCACTCATTTTTAGGTTTTAATAACTAGGTTTCTCTATCATGGATAGGATGCGTTATGGCAATTTATGGTTATAGAGGGGTCTGGCCTTCGGTCTTGTAATGCCTCTTATATCTGGTCATGGTATGGTTGTGAGAAATCAGCTTTACTGAGGCCTTCAGGGAGGTAAACATTTAGCCTGCTAGCCTTCATTTGCAATGGCTTTGCGCTTGGCGTACATTTGCTAGAGTGGAAGGCCTGAGGTGTGGCCCGTGCGAGCCTGGTGTGCTTAGTGAAGGCGTTAGGGACAACGGGCCTTTGCTCATTGTGGAGGGGGGGAGTGTGTTGTGTTGTAGGGCTAGTCCGTCAGCTTACGGAGCCAGTTTAGATCTTGGGGGGGGGGAGAATTAGTAAAACACCAAACAATAAAAAAAAATATCTGCATTATAGGCCGTAGGCAGTCTTACGGTCCACCAACAGTGTGAACAGTCGAATATGGGTGTCTTAAAGTCCCGCACTCAGGTGGGGGAGGTATCCCTCCCATGTCTCCCCTTTCCAGGAACAAAGGGAGTGATTCCAGCTACTGCCCATGATGGTCGCTCTGCTTGTGGTGCTTTCTCCGCTGGGATGCCTAGGCGTTGGAGGAAAGTGGGTGCTTCTGAAAGGCAAGACATTGCGTGTATCTTGCCGGCTTTATCCGCCATAATTCGGCGTGGGCCCCATCTGTAGGGGATGGAGTGTTCCTGTAGTGCCTGGGTGACCTGTTTGAGGGACCTCCTCCAGGTAAGTGTGTGCCTTGAAAAGTCTCGGAAGAAAATCAGTTGTGCCCCTTCAAACGATACTGTGGGAGAGCCTCTTACTGCCCCCATGATCGCTCCACGGTCGGAGTCTCGGGTCAGCTTCAGCAGGATGTCTCTGGGCGCTTCTGGAGCGGCGCTGGAAGCCTTATTGAGGCGGAAGCAAGAGTCCACCACCACCTGCTTCGCCTGTTTGGGCATGAGTAGTGAGGCGAACAGTCTCCGACAATAGTGGGGGAGTTCTGCCCCTGCAATCGACTCTGGAGCACCCCGGATTCTTATGTTGCGGGCTCTGGCTCTGTCCTCCATGGTGGCTATTTGCGCTTGTTGGTCTGCGCATTGTTTCTGGAGCGCGGCTATCGCTGCATCAGTGGCTGATTGAGCCAGTTTAGTGCCCTCCATTCCCTCCTCCAGCGCTTGTACCTTGTCAGTCAGTTTTGTGACCGCTTCTCTGATCGGGGCCATATCTGCATTAAACATTGTTTTGATCTCTGCCATTAGTGCCCTGATGTCTGCTTTGGTCGAGGGGGCAGACTCTGCTAGCTCGGTGGCTGTTCGTGGTCGGGATGGAGGTAGAAAGTCGGCAGCAGCGCTGTCATCGTCCGACGACGTTGGCGTATAGGCCTCAGCCGGCGCCATCTTGGCTGTGTCAGCCTTAGGAGTTGTGCGGAGGAAATCACCGATATCGCGGGTGCCCGAGCCCGGGTCCGCTCGATGCTTCTTGGGTTTTTTCCCCATGGCTTTAGCAACTGATTCTGTGCTTTAGGGGTGGTATTGCAGCGTCTGGGGCTGTAATTTTCCTATTTCTCGGCTGTGATGCACGGAGCAGTCCCAATGTGCGTCCGGCTCGTACAGGCGCTGGCTCCGCCCCCTTAATAATGTCTTTTTATGTCACAGTATGCTACAGTCTGAACAATTAGAAGGATAAAGAAAAAAAAGAGGCTATAACTTACTGCTAAATGTCTTCCCAAGTTTGGGGGGTATAATCTGTCTTGAATGCACAATATGTTTAAATCCTGATATATACAGTACAGAGCATTATAATTGCACCTTGGGAACACTATAGTGGATGTAGATATTTTCTTTATTGATCTGCTGCATCCTCAGGACGCTTAAATATAGCAAGTGGCAATATATCTGTTAAATTCAACCCACCCAATATCTGAGCAACTGTATTTCATTCTGTACTCTACGTGACTCTTGATCATGGCTGCTAAAAAGACACACGATTCAAAATCCTCCCTGAGGAAGGAGAAAAAAGATACAACTCAGGACAAATCTTTATCAGCCTATTTCTCTCCCCAACATAAAAACTCTAAACAGAAGATGAACGACACGGATGCCAGCTTAGAATGCTTTGACTCAGAGGCCAATAAGGAGCCTTTAACAATTACTTTCTTTTGTTCTACCTTAAAGGACAATCTGCAACAGATTAAAATGGAGCTTGCTACAACAGCCACAGAAATAAAATCAGAAATTAAACAAGAAATAAATGTACTTGCAGCAAAAATAGACAAATTCGAGGATCAAATTAAAGAGCTGGAATTCACTGTAAAAAATCTAGCAGAAGACTGCCAAATGGCCAATCATAAGATTTCAGACCTGGAGTCTAAATTGAACGGTATCGAAGACCGGTCTAGACGTAAAAATCTGCGTTTTAGAAATATAGCAGAAAAGGGAAGACCAGAAGATGTAAGACAAACCCTGATGGAATATTTTTCTGCGCTTGGGGTGGAGTGTAATTTACATAATCACTTAATAGAACGGTGCCATAGACTTTTCAAACCTCAATCCATTCAGAACGACGCTCCGCGAGATATCATTGCATGTTTCAATACAGACGACTATAAAGAAAAAGTTTGGAAAGCCGTAAGAGAGAATCAGCTAACCTCGGGCTGTTTTCAAAATGTAAAAGTATTCCAGGACTTATCCTTCGAGACGAGAACAAAAAGGAAAATGTTTAATCCAGCAATCCAAGTTCTTAGACGCCATGATATAAAATACAGGTGGCTTTACCCGCCCAAAATAAGCTTGTCATTTGAAGGGAAAAGAGAGGTATTTGAGTCAAATACTAAATTGCTGGACTGGCTGAAAGGGAACAAATTGACTTTGTAAACAGCTGAGTCAGGGGCCAGGGCTAGATTCTGATACTATAAGGAAAGAAAGGGAAAGAAAGAATCTTTTTTTTTTTTTTTTTTTTTTTTTTTTCGTTTATGGTGTAAAGGATATGTCGGTGGTTTCTGGGTGGGATAATGGTAATATATCAGAAATAACCCCTATATTTGGTAGGTGAGCAACCAATTTTGACCTTACAAGTGTTAACAGCAAAGGTTTTTTTTTTTCCTTTTGTGAGGAGTTTATGGAAAGGGCTCCTATTGAAAGGGCTATTGTAAATAATAGCCTGCACTATGGGTTTTTAACACTAAGGCGATGGTAAATAATTTGATAATAATTAGACAAAAACGTGTGTGTAAGTAAATAATTGTTGCATCATATTTTTATTTAATTTAGAACGATACTATTTCACAGTAAGGTTTGATTTAAAATTGGGAGTAACACAAATATATTGATATACACGGATATAATGATACAACTTAATATAACACAGAGATATAGTACTGAGAAATAAGAAAGACCTCATTGAGGTATATTGATAAAATACAACTCCACACGGGGATATAATACTCTGTAATTGGGATAGGATACATACACTAATTGATAATTTTTGAAACAGTTGCTTGTATAGTTTTATATTACATAAGTGGTTACTACATATACATACACTATGTAGGTAAATTTTTTGTAGACCAATATGGAGGGGTATATTTAGATACACACTGAAATAACGATATAACACAAAAAAACACAGTGCATATATATTTCAATAGATGATATGATGTGTCAGACTCGTGAGGCCAACTGACATTTTCTGTTTATTATCAACAAAATAGATGCTATACAATAGTCTCATTAATAGAATAACTGGAGAAAGTGGATCGGGTTTAAATTTTGTACATATGACAATATAAGTCCTTAAGAGGAGAAAGAGGAAAAAAAGGGCAAGGATTTATGTTTTTCCTTTTTTTTTTTTTTTTCTCTCTTTTCGTCGATCAGGTACAGTGGTTTCCTCCAAGGCGTTTTTTCTGGGCCCTTTGGTAGGCTCGCCCCTCTTGGTGTAGTGATACTACATTGCTGCCGTTGATTTCTAATACTATCGGAAATCTACGGTTAAAATAGAGTAGAAAGAACCATCTTCTCTCTAATCTAGCTGTATGCTGGATGACCATGTTGGATCTTTTCCGATCCAATTTTAATGTGATAGAGTTCCTTGTAGTTTGTTTTTTGGTTGGTTTTTCTTCTTTTTATGTTTATGTGTGTTTTTCCGCGCTCAGAGCATATGAATTCATTGACAAATGTATGGCAAAAAATGATAATAGTACTCCTATCTGGGGTTACTGGGGGTTTAATTATAAATATACCCGACTAATTTTCTGATAGCCACAGATGTTAAAATTATTATCTTTAAATGTTCAAGGATTAAACACGAACAAAAAAAGGAGTAGATTATATGATACCCTTAGTGAACATAACATTCAAGTGGCATTCCTACAGGAAACTCATTGGTTGCAAGATCTTAAACAAAGATGGGGTGGGGATAAATTTACCAAGATTGTCCATGCTTCTTTAAAAGACAAGAAAAAAAGAGGAGTTGCAGTCGTCTTCAATAGTAATATTGAATTGGTAATCGAATATATTGAATTAGACCCAGAAGCTAGATATATAATTATTGTATGCGTAATGGATAAAAAGACCTATACCTTAGTAAATGTTTATTTACCGAATGTCGACCCTATGACAAAATTCTCATCAATAATGGACAGAGTGGACAAAGTATCTAAGGGGTATTTAATTATAGCGGGCGATTTTAATTGTGTGGGAGACCCCAAAATGGATAAGACTTATATCTCTACTACTACAAATGATAAAAGAACTGTCAAACAATCTAAGAAACTAAATAATATCTGTAAACAATATAACCTTCATGACATATGGAGATTATTACATCCAACTGATAAAGACTATTCCCATCAATCGTGCGTGCATGGTTCATACGCTCGTATTGATTTTTGTTTATTAGAGGCTAAAGCGATACCCTTATGCAACTCAATTGAAATCAAAGAGAGTCTATGGTCCGACCATAGCCTTATTTTGGTAGACTTTGGTAATAAATCTCCAAGGGCATATAATACTTGGAGACTGAATGACGCTCTCATAAATGACCCGAAGAATAAGGAAGAAATAACCCAATTATTAAAATTTATTATTATTATTTTTGGTTAGAAAATAGTCCCTCCGATACTTCGCCGGCAAACAATTGGTGTACACACAAATCAGTTATGCGTGGCTACTTAATTAAATTAGCACATATAATGAGGTCTATAAATGGGAAGCCCCTAAACGATTTGTATATTGAGTTTTATAATCTATCTAAAGTAAATAAACAAAATCCATCTGCAGAAATAAAAACTAAGTTAAATGTGTTACAAAAACAAATTAATTTCAAAGTGGAACAAAAAATTCAATTAAATATCCATAAACTAAGACTAAAAAAGTACTATACTGGTAATAGAGCCAATAAGAACTTATCTAAAAGACTTCTAAATCATTATGCAAAAAACAGGGTGGAACAATTGATTGATGGCCAAAAGATCTATTCGACACCTGCTGCAATAGGGGACAGATTCAATCAATTTTATGAAGATCTGTATAATCTTAAACTGTCGCCTAACTTAAAAGTTATTCAAAACTATCTAGCCGATATCCAGATCCCAAAAGTCACACCACATGATCTACTAACTTTAAACAGGATCATTTCGGTGGATGAAGTTAAATTTCAAATCAATAGACTTCCTACCAACAAAACTCCGGGCCCTGACGGCTTCACGAATATATATTATAAACAAATGCAGTCCTTATTAATTAATCCTTTAATAGATATGTTTAATCAAATAGCTTTAAACAAATCTTTTCCAACTGAATTACTACAGGCCAATATTATTCCGATACTGAAACCTGATAAACCCAGCCACAACCCTAGTAACTATAGACCAATAGCCTTAATTAACGTGGACATGAAGATCTATGCGGCCATTATCGCTGATAGAATTAAGACTATTGTCGCGACGCTGATCCACCCAGATCAGATAGGGTTTGTGCCAGGTAGGCAAGCGTCCAATAATATCAGGAGAATAATTGATACTTTGGACTGGGCTAATAGAAATAGGAAGCCCTTCCTGGCCCTGTCATTAGATGCTGAAAAAGCTTTCGACAGGGTCGGGTGGGGCTACCTCAGCGAACTTCTTACTGCTTTTGGGTTCACTGGCTGGATACATGACGCCATTATGGCCCTATATTCCTCCCCCACTGCTAGAACGGTGGGTCCAAACATTACAGCAGGGTGGTTTGCACTCAAAAATGGTACACGACAAGGTTGTCCTCTTTCCCCCCTGCTGTATATATTGTCTATTGAACCTTTGGCAATCAATATTAGGAATAATCCCCTAATCCAAGGTGTCCAAACGAACATGATGGATATTAAGATATCACTATACGCGGATGATGCGTTACTTACTCTTACATCTCCAGAGTCCTCTTTAAAAGCGCTAATGATTGAAATTAAAAGGTACTCCAATATTTCGAACTTTAAATTAAATATAACTAAAACCACAGTAATGTTTTTGAATTTGAACAATGATCTGGTAAATACCTTAACCCACTCCTATAAATTTATATGGACAGACTCAGAATTAAACTATTTGGGACTATTTATAACTGCCAATGTAACAGACATAATGGAGAGGAATACAATGTTTTTCATGAGAAATATGAATCTCAAACTTAAAAGATGGAAAAATCTAGAAACCTCCTGGCAAGGTAAAATAAATATTATCAATTCATATATTTTGCCTAAATGGCTATATATGTTCTCTATGATGCCACTCAAAGTCCCGGGGTCTTGGTTGGCTATGATCCAATCTAGCTTCAACAATTTTATCTGGAATAATAAAAAACCCAGAATTGCTCAACAGATCTTAACTAAAAAACTGTCCAACGGTGGATTAAATTACCCTAGTATTACCTACAGTTATTATGCAAATATTATTAGACATATCTATCTCCTTCAGGACCCAGTGCAGGTCCCTGAACCATGGTATATTTTAGAGTCTGAAATGGTGCAAACAGATACATTGCAATTTTCGATGTGGACAGTCACAAACAATTCTTTAATCAACACGTTTAAGAACTCCACGATAGTATTTCAAATTTTGGAAGAGTGGATAACAATTAAGAAAAAATTAGGCCTAATTAATAAGATACCTAAGACATGTACACTAGATATACTGCAAATCCTTATAAAAGATTTTTCTCTAAAGAACTGGGCCAATGCAGATAAAATTAAGTTAATACAAATTATGCAAGGCGATAATATTTTGTCATTTCAGACCTTAATTGATACTTTTCATATTCCATCTAGAGAAATTTTCACTTATTTGCGGATAAAAAACTTTATACATAAAAACGTGCTCAAATCGACTTCTATTTTTGCTAAAAATTTGGAAGTTATGTTTAAGTCTCAATCTATTAAAAAGAGCATGTCGGTTGCCTCATCAATGTTGGAACCCCTTAAGGAGTCGCCTTATAGATTGATCAAGACGTGGGAATTAGACTTGAAATTGCAAATTTCGTTAGATGACTGGAACTCCTCTTTAACTCGGGTTAATAAACATATCCATTGCTTGAATCTGTCAGAATGCCACTTCAAAGTTCTCTATAGATGGTATTATACTCCTGTTAGATTAGCCAAAATGTTTCACTCTGCCGAGCCAACTTGTTGGAGATGTGGAAGTCATTTAGGCACCTACATACATATTTGGTGGTCATGTCCAGTTGTTAAAGCTCTTTGGTCCTGGGCCTTTAATATTTTTGCATCTATGACCATAGATAGAATTCCGGAGAATGCTGCCGCGGCTCTTTTACATCTGAATTTGCCTTTTGATTCTCAAAAAGAGATCTGTTTTGCCATTCATTGCTTAGTCGCTGCTAAAATTATTATTGCGAGAAATTGGAAAATATCCAAGCCGTTTAATAAACGACTACTGATAGAACAAGTAAGGTACCAAATATCAATGGAACAGGAGATGATCAAAAATTCGACTTTCACTTCTAGGAAAAACAATTGGTATTGTGAATGGTTAGATAAATACAGCTTACTATTTGGATAACTACCCTATAGATGGTTATCTCCCAATTTAATTCATACGAGACATATCTACATCTGTATAAATAGAGAAAGATCTCTTAAACTGAAAATAGAAGTTAATAACCCTAGTACAGGTGGAAGAGAACATATCATGATTATGCGCTCTGAGTTGGTGGATCTCTTTTTTATTTATTTTTTATTTTTTTTTATTTTTTTTTTTATTTATTTTTTTTTTTTTGTGTCCTATTGTTGTTTTTCTATGTATGTATGTTAGTATTAAAAAAAAAAAAAAATAAATAAATAAATAAATAAACATTGTCAGTCTGATTCTCTATATACAATGTGTACAATGTGTGTTTTTATTATTTTAGCAACATGATCACGGTAACTTTTATTTGGTATATGTTAGTGGTATAATTTCTAGAGCCATTTTTTTTTTTTTTTTTTTTTAATTATTTATTTTTGCGTGCAAGTAAAACATAACAAGTGGGCTCGTCATGCCCCAACAGCTTTGACAAGCATATACATAAGCATTTGTTAACAGTTGGTCAGCATGTGGAGGGTTCTGCACATATTTTTTTTAGTATTCGCACATTTTCTTTACATGTATTTATGTAGATATATATCTCGTTCTGCTAAACAGTTATACTGTCAAAGGAATAATTAGTGTTTAATGTGTCAGATTGTCTGTGCTAGTAAGGCTGCGATGTGCCAATATGTCATGCATTGTAGTAGTAGCCGGACAATATTCAATACTAAGATAAATTATGCTGTGTGTAAGTAGGCTAGTAGGCATTTGATAACATATCGTTTACCTATCTATGTGTTAGGTGTACTAGCTATTACATTACATGTTAAACAGCTTATAAACTTGTTAAACCGACATGGGTATAACCACTGGGACCGCTCCCACCGTGGACTGGAGGCAGCCAAAACTAAGAGAGAACAAACTTATTGCTTGTGTGAATTTGCCATGCTGAGTTCAGAGTGTCCGTTAGCCTGCTGTAAAGCCCTGTTTCAGCCTATTCCGGTCGGGTAGGTGGTATCCGAGTCCGCCGATCGCCTTAGCCTGTATGAGAGCAGGGCTATTGGGTAGATTCTGCCATTGTTCCGTGGGGTTCTGTGTGGCCTGGCTTTCCTCTGGCTCTGCTGGATTTGCAGTACCACTTTCTTTGCGTGTACCGTTAGTGGAGCTCTGTTGCCGTGGGCTGTATGGTGACCGGTCTTCCGTTTTCTTTCAGGTCTATTTGAAGGGTAGCCCAGGCCTCCCGTCTCCTGTCTTGGCAAGTGGGCTCGGTCAGACCCTTTGGTGGTAGTCGCTGGGAGTACCGGGAGTCTTCTGTGCTGTGTAGAGGTATGTCTCTTATGGATCCGGCTTTGCTTTGTCTTCTGCTTGTGCCAGGATGATGTGTGGGGCCCAAGCTGTACCCGCATCCGGTGCGACGGATGGTGCTTTGCTCGCCGCCATGGTGGGGCCTTCCTCTGTGCCGCTGGCTGCTGCTTTGGGGATGCAATCCGCCTGGGAGTGTCATGCTGCGTCGGCTGTTGAGGGGCCTTTCGTTGTGGCTCTTGGGGTGAGTTTCTCGTTGGCTTTCTGCCCAGAAGGGCTGTTTGCGTGCGGCCTGGGTGCTCGGTGGGCTGTGGTGCCTGGCATGGCATGGTCCCACTTACCCCTTCCCCTGCTCGCCTCCGTCCGTTTTTCTCTCCCCCAGCCGCCGTTGCTACGCGTTCGTCTAAGTCCTTCCAGAACCGGGCGAAGACCTCGTCGATGTGTAGCAGTATGCGGTCGAGTGCAGCGCATCCATCTGCTGTGGTCTGCCTCGTGTCGCTTGCAGAAACTGTTTCCGCCATTTTGGGGGAGATCACAGTTTAACAGCTTCCCGCTTTCTTCGGTACCCGCTTTCCGTATGGTTCGCGTGGTATGGACCGGGATGACCCCCACCGGTCCGGGGGGGGGGGGGAGGATTCACAGGGTGCCCACTCGTTGCTGGAGATCCTGGAGAGCGGCCGTCTCTCCCGGACTCAGTCCTCTGTAGGCCGCAAGCCTCGTTGGTTGATCCACTAACGTAGAAGAACGGGAGAGGTACCGTTTGGTGCAGCAGCCTCTCCCGGTTGTCAGCAGTAGAAGCTGCGGTTGGTAAGTGCCGTTTTTTGGGGTGAAACACCCTGTTTTTCGACCCAGACGTGGGAGCTCGTGCTGAACACGTCTGGGCTGCTTAGCTGCTAGGCTCCGCCCCCCTCTAGAGCCATTTTAAGAGATGGATAGAGAGAACATATCTATTTCACAATTAATGCACAGTACTTGACAACATCTATATTGATCCCCATTCCCCATTATGTGACATGGGTGTTCCCCGTAAGCGAGAATAGTAGCATTTTGTAATGAAGGTTCTAATGGATAAGGTGTTTTATAGTTAAACTTTAGTGATAGATAGCCATATCTCTCTTCTCTAATATCTCCTCTCCCTTCAGTTCCTATATTCTACCCTTGCCATATGTGAGTTTTCTCCTTATGGCCTTTATTCTGAGAGGTTGTATCAAGTTAAGACTTTAAACTGAGAGAGGAAGTGTAGATTGTAAGAATGTGATTAATGATGGTTGCACTAGGTTTTTGTAGCGACACTCTAATTCGACTCAATTAATTTAGGTGTGATTAAGACTAATTTCTATTCTGTATCCCTTAAACTGACCTGTGGTTATAACTAAGAAATGGATTATAACTAAGTAGTGAAAACTTATTATGTATAAGGAGTCATGATACTCTGCATCAATTTGGTGAAATTATACTTCTTGTTACAATGTGGGGCACACTTACACTATAAATACTTTATTTCATGTTTTGTTTCTGTATGTATCCATACAACATTAACTCTAACTAGCTTTAGGTCACTAGGTATTTGGTCTTTCTGTATTGGTGAGACTGAATATTATCTTTTTTCTCCTTTTAATACACATCTGCTGCTGTTTAGCCTGAACAGATGAGTAACTGACCAGTGGCTTGAGAATGTCACCCTTAGTAAGAATGTCACCCTTAGTGCGATATACTCGAAGCAACTCTGCTTCTACTCCCTTTGGCAGAACCCCAATTAGTGTGTTGTCACATAGCTTTGAGAGGTAGATAGCATAGGGCCGAGGCTAAAGGGGAAAAGAGTTGATCGGATGAAGGGCAAAAAAACATGAAAACATTAGGAAAGAATTAACTCTTGATTACCACCAAAGGGGGTATTTGTAAAAATACCGCTGACAGTAAGCTGGGGAATATTAATGCAGTTATCATGGAAACCAGTGGGATCAGCAGTATGTTAAACTGGTGTCCATGGCAATTGCTCTACTTTTAGAATTGCTCTACTTTTACACCATTATTCTCCTATTTTATTTTTTACAAACTCTCTCATAAATAAACCTCAATATTTCCAATATGTATTGTTATAACATGAAAGGATTAAGATTAGCTTCATATTTTAGTACTAATTTTAGAATTTGCAATGCAGACTGAAGGATGAAAGTGCACCGATTCCATTATAAGCAGTTTTTGCAGCCAGTGAGGCATTGTAGACGTTCTAAAACCTTCAATCTGCTTTGGTAAAATACGCCTATTTAAACTCATTCTGTTAAACTGTACGGGTACGTGGATGGCTGATACTCTGCCATTCATGTTATTAATTGACGAAAGAGTGCTGATGAACAGGGCTTTGTTTTAAGTTTCAGTAGCTTTCCTTTGTTGGTGGGTAAACAAGCATCTCAGCTTTATATGCAAACCAAAAAGAAATGCCAGCTGACGTATTCAATCTGTTTTTTTTTGGAAGAAAATGAATGGGATGCACTGTACACAATACGTTAAAAAAAAAAATCCTGGTTTCTCCAGATTTTAACCCAACAGAATATGAGAAAGGATTAAAATGGAGCAAGGTTAGAAGTCATCAAAGCCTGGAGCACATTCTGAAGATTTGTGACTTTTCTCAAGCCCCGATACATAATACGATTGTATTAGTTTCAGGTTGATCTAACTCTACGTTAGTAACGTTACTTTATCCACAAAATAATGGTTTTGTCTTCCATTGTGTATTAGGATCGGAGTATTTATACAATTGGTACTTCATGCTTAATTTTGCGCTTTTCAGTCTAATTTTCTATTGATTTCATTCAAATAGTTGACACTGCTATTTGTTCTTTTATACATTTGTGTTTTTTGCAATTTCTTTAATTGGCTCTTCATGTTGCTCTTGCTATATATACTTTGACAATACACGGTAGCAGCCGTTGACGTTTTAAAATGGGGGCAGTGGACTACACGTCTATAATCTTACTCCTAACCAACTGAATTCTACCCAGGTACCCCTGTATTCCACTACGACCCAATGAAAGAGCCAGATTACTCACTGGAAATGTAATTTCTAACACATTTTTATGTTGTATTCATGCTCTGAATAAAAGAAATCTTGCATCTTCAGTCTGTATCATTATTCACTAATGCTTCAAAGATCTGTTTTAAACTTGTACCTGAGCATTTTATTTTTTAGCTTGGTGGGAGATAAAATAAAATTCATTTAGAAGTTGTGTTGAATTTTTGTTGTTTTTTTTTTTTTGGGGGGGGGGGGAGGGTTGCTACAGGTTTGAACCTCCTACAAAGACCTTAGTCTAGCACCAGTAAAAAAAAAAGACATATTTAAATTTAGAATTTAAATATTTTGTATGTATTATAGGATATAAGAGCCTTTAAATAGAAAGAATTGGTGTTTTGTGACTTTTATACTGTATAAGCAAACTGATAGAGAAAGATCAGGGAAATACTCAAGTAAGTACAAGGATATCTATGGAAGAAACAGATAGGAGCATCTAAGGACATGATCCAGAGTTTAATTTAATTATGGCGAACACGACAAGGCTGAACAAGAACTTCCAAAAAAAGATGCTCACAGTGGATGACACAGTGTACCAGATAAAGATGTAGAGCTTGACTATAGTTAGTGTAAGTGTTGATCAGTATCATAAACTCCAGCAATAGAAGATGCCATGGCCCCCTGAAGTCGCAAGTTTAAAGTAAAGGTGTTATAACTGAAGATGCGGCATGCTAACTTTTATATTTACTTTATTATCGGATCAAACATATGCACATACTTTAAATACATTTTATTGGTCTGGTAAAAGTCACCGGGGAAGGCATTCTCTATGCACTATAACCAGTAAAGCCAGTTTTAATAGTTATGGTATTAGCATGCTTCCACGATTTTATGACAAACTTTTTGGATCTGTCCTATACCTAGCATATTAGCATCTTGCAATTTAAATTGCTGTGGTAGCAGAATCAATGCATTCATATTTGGACAGCATTCATTAGCTAATTGTGTCAGTCAACCAACGGACCATCCAAACTTAGAAGAAACAAGCACATGGCACCATAGTGGTTATAGTGCCTGGAGTGTCCCTTTTAAAATGAGCAAAGTACTCAACTGCTACTAGTACTAGTATTGGTATGCTATATACTGGGCATGTCCTGGTACTTTAATATATGGGTCAGTGAGCATAAGCACTCCCCTGGCCGTTCTTGTTATTATTACCTCTTGGCCCACTGCACTAAAGAATGGGGGAAAGAGGCAGCAGCATTTTGTTACTTCTTAACTCATGTGTTCACAGAAAGAAGGTATAATGTGGTCTAGTAGGATCCAATTTTCTTGATATTGGGCTTGCACTTGCAGCCGACCAGTCTACCAGGGGATCCACAGGACCGTCAGGGAATTGATTATTGCCCCCTTCTCTGCATAGAAATAAGGGGGGAGAGGAGGGCAAATTTAAATAAATATATTCAAAAAAAGGTATTGCAGTGTGTAAGGAGGCTGGACATAGCCACACAGCCACCCAACACACTGTCACCTCCCCAAAGATCCCCAAAGATTTCACACCATACATAGTTTCCACCATTCTCATCCTCTCACTCGCCCTGCCAAATTCATCTCTTCATGCTGTCACACTAAGTCCCCAACTCTGTCACACTCACTATCACACTTACCCACAAACCCTGTTGCACTCAACCCCAACCCTTTACACTCACAGTGCCCCACACATCCTGTTACACTAACCCCACCTTGCACTGTCACTATCACCCTGCAACAAGTCACACCATGCTCATTGTGCCACACTCATCTTGTCATACTCACACCCTCTACCAAAGACCTGGGAGTCAGAGGGTTCTGGACAGAGATCTACTGAAGCCACTCACCCAACTTGGGGGTTATCAATCCGAGTCCTTCTGTCACAACTTGGACTACTACCGCCTTCACAATACACATCCTTTCTAGTTCCTCTTTCAGTCCTTGGTTTTTGTCCACCTTCTCATCTTCCTTCTTCTTGATGTTATGGTCAGAGGCGGCTCTCTAATCAGGTGGTTTAGGCGGCCGCCTAAGGCCTAGTGCTGGCTGGGGCCCTGCGCCCGCCTGAACCGCCTCAGGGCAGAATGTGTTGAGTCCTTGGTGACTGAGGGGGGTCGGCGGCTTGCTCAGAATGCCGCTAAGTGCAAGGGCCCTCCGTGCCATCTGCTCAGGAGGAGAGCGCCTGTGGCCGTGGGTCTGCAGCTCCGCAGCTCCGCAGCTCCGCAGCTCCGCAGTGTGCAGAGCTGCAGACCATGTGTCTTGCGAGATCTGACCACTCAGAGCATTGCCGTGAATTACTATGGCAATGCTCTGACCAGGTCTCACAACATACATGGTCTGCAGCTCTACACACTGTGTAGCCAGAGACCGGATATCCTGCCCACTGAACTGCCAGGAAGCCCACACTGGACCGCAAGGGAGAAAGTATCTCTGTCAGTATCTCCCCTCCCTCAGAACATCACCCCACTCTCTCCCAGTATCCCCCTCCCTCACAACTTCACCCCCCCTCCCTTCCAGTATCCACCCTGCCTCAAAACTTCACTCCCCTCTCCCTCCCAGTATACCCCCTCCATCACAACTTTACCCCCTCCCTCCTAGTATCCCCCCTCCCTCACATCTTCACACCTCTCCCACCCACTATACCCCCTCCCTCACAACTTCACCCCTATCCCTCCCAATATATCCGCTCCCTTACAACTTCACTCCCTCCCTCCCTCCCAGTATCCACCCTGCCTCAAAACTTCACTCCCCTCTCCCTCACAGTATACCCCCTCCCTCACAACTTCACCCCTCCCTCCCAGTATACCCCCTCCCTCACAACTTCACCCCTCCCTCCCAGTATACCCCCTCCCTCACAACTTCACCCCTCCCTCCCAGTATACCCCCTCCCTCACAACTTCACCCCTCCCTCCCAGTATACCCCCTCCCTCACAACTTCACCCCTCCCTCCCAGTATACCCCCTCCCTCACAACTTCACCCCTCCCTCCCAGTATACCCCCTCCCTCACAACTTCACCCCTCCCTCCCAGTATACCCCCTCCCTCACAACTTCATTCCCTCCCTCCCAGTATACCCCCTCTCTCACAACTTCACCCCCTCCCTCCCAGTATACCCCCTCCCTCCCACTTTCACCCCCTCTCTCCCAGTATCCCCCTCCCAGTATTACCCCCTCCCTCCCAGTATCCTACCCCCACAGTAGTAATCCCTCCCTCACAGTTTCACCCCCCTCACTCACACTATCACGCCCCTCCTTCACACCATCACCCCCTCCCTAACAGTACATCTACCTTCCTTACAATATTACCCCCTCCCTAACAGTATTACCCCCCTCACACACCATTACCCCACTCCCTCACAGTATTACCCCTCCCTCACAGTAAAAGTCCCTTCCACACAACCATCACCCACCTCCCTTACACTGCCACCCCCGTCCCACACAGTGTCACCCTTTTTTATTTAATTTAATTAATAGCCCTAATTATGTCACACTTATCTTCTCTCGCTCTGTCACACTCTCCCCCCAACCCTGCCTCACTTATCCTGTCACATTAATGCCTCTGATTCTGTCACACTCTGTCACATTAACCCCCCTTAATCCTATCACACTCCCTCCTCCAACCATGCCACATTCACCCTTCACACCAACCCTGTGATACTCACCCCCCCCCCAACTATGCCAAACTTACCTTGTCACATTAACCCCTCCAATCCTGTCACACTCTCCCTGCCACTGGTACCCCTTTACTCACCCTGTCACAGTCACCAGCTGAAGATATACATCAAACACAGTTTATTATTTGGTAAATTATTTTTTAAAAGCTTTTTGCACAAACAAAATGTTCATTTTTGTTTCCAATAACCCCTTCTCACCAGTACTTATGTATACACGACTGCCTGGCTATGCAACTATACCCCACAATGGTGTATAAACGATTCGCCTACTTGCAAATTAAATGTATTTATTGCAAATTAATACAGGGGCACACAATACACAATACAGGGGCACAGGGAGCCGTGACACTGCAAGCTTCTGAACAATGAAAGCAGAGACTAACTCTCTGTATTCAGCACTGCAAGGAGAGAGAGAGAGAGAGAGAGAGAGAGAGAGAGAGAGAGAGAGAGAGTGTGTGTGTCATTTTCTCTTGAAGTTAGCCCTACATAAAAACTGCAAAAAAGTAAGATTACCCAAATAGCTCTGGTCATTCACTGGACTACCTGCTAACAAGTTTGAGACCCACCTGGTAAATGTGTTACTTATGCTACAAGCAAACCTTCTTTTGTCTGAGGATCCTTATAGACAATTCACATAGAAGGGCTGCATGAAAAATCGCCCCAACACTGCAGCATGCACTCTACATTCTACAGAATTCCCAAATTAAATTGATATTTGATTACCCACAATGTAATGTTAAGAAGACCGTGTAAATATGTATATAAACTCCATTAGTTGTCAGGTTATTAATTACCATACCTTTAACCCTTTCAGCTCCAAACTTGTCTATGAAAGTATGTTAGATCCGTGTGTTTAACCCTGTCACTGCTGATTACATGCAACGCAAACGTTTATATTAATAGCAATAAAAAGCTGTCAGAACCCATGTGTGTTCACAGCAGTTGTCAGTCTGCAGGGATAAAACGTGAGCCGATAGCAGCCATGTGTGCGGTAAGGGGAGGTCGGTTACAGTGCTGGGTCGGAGTCAGTGTTCTCCTTTCTCTGGCTGCTGTTTCACTGCACTTTAATAGTTAATCCATTGGACTGGAAACAAAGCTCACAATGTCCCCTTGGAGTCCTGCGCCGGTGCTCGCCCTGTGCTGTCCTCTTGGACATTTGCCTGTGCAGGTCACCTCTCTGACAACCTGCTAGCTTACACGCCAGAGGGGGGAGAGATCGACAGCTCTTCTGCCCACTCACCCAGTCCACTGAGTTTTCCCCAGGGGCCAGAGAGCCAATAGGCAGTCAGTGGGCTCCATGGCCCTCCCACTTGTTGCACTGGGACTCGCTGGAGATTAAAGCTCTGCCTCACACAGAGAGAGCTGCACTGGGAGAGAGGGTTGGAGCTGTCTCCTCAGGCTTCCCTGGATTGTATCCCCTGCTGCCGCTTCCACCGATTTAAATGCCCACGCTGGGATTTAAAGGGTTTGCCTGCTGAGCGTGGAGTAGAGGCTGACTGAGAGGCACCTGGTCTTGCTGGTTGGGGGCGGGAAACATGACTGTTTGGGGACTTGACAGCAGGGCTGCAGCAGGCAGGAGGACACACACAGTGCTGATGGTGCTGGGTTTATGGCTGTTGCTGGCAGAAGACCTCAAGGCACAGAGGGGGGTCCTGGATGGCTCCTACTTATCCTACGGGCCCCTGGAAGATGAGATCCTGGTGGCCAACCATGGGATTAGAGTTCCATTCGGGAGGTCGGTTTATCTAGATCCTGTCCAGGACCTGGTCATACAAGTGCAGCCGGGAGACAAATGTCACATCAGCGTGTTGGACAATGACCCCCTGTCTCAGGGACCCGGTCAGCTCTCACCCAACAGGTTCCCCTGCGATTTTGGAGCAAGGGAGGTGAAATATTCCCACCTGGGAGCCCGCAGCCCTTCCAAAGACAGAGTTAAACTTCATCTCCGCTATGACACCCAGACCAGGACTGTCATCATACCATTCATGATCCAGGTGGAGGTACTCTTCACCCAGCTGGAGGTGGTCACCAGGAACATGCCCCTGACTGTGGAGAAGCTCTTGGGGACCAGCAATTCGATTGACAGAAAGGTCCTTGAATTCACCTTTGACAGCAAATCTGAGGTGTGCAGGATCACACCCCTGGTAGGGCTTGGTGGACTCCCCAGGTATGGGAGGATATTGAATAGTCCTGGCCAAATGATGCTTTGTGGTGAGTTTCTGCAGCAAGGGGTACGATACCTTCACACTGCTTCCACTCAGTCCCCCAATAAGGACTTTATCCCCATGCTGGTGGAGCTACACGATAAAGGGGGGAATCTGCTGAAACAGGAACACTTTCAGATACTGGTAAGGATTCGAGAAGGTCTGGAGAACACTCACCCCAAGCCTAGCTTCATAGCTATGATGATGATGGAGGTGGACCAGTTTGTCATGACTGCCATAACCCCTGACATGCTGGCTGCTGAAGATGCAGAGTCTGACTCTGGAGACCTCATCTTTAATATCACTTCTTCCTTTGGACCCAAGCAAGGGCAAATTGTTAGCACCGACGATCGAAACTTGCCAATCACCTCATTCTACCAGCGAGACCTGCAGGAGCTCAGAATTGCCTACAAGCCCCCACCTGAGGACTCGGACACTGAGAGAGTCTTCGAGGTAGAACTAGAGGTGGTGGACACAGAAGGTGCAGTGTCTGACCCATTCGCTTTCATGATTGTAGTGAAGCCTATGAATACCCTGGCTCCGGTCATCACCAGAAACACTGGACAACTTTTGTATGAAGGACAGTCCAGACCCCTCTCCAGTGCCCACAACCTTCAGATCAGCGACGAGGACAACCTGGATGAGGTTAGAGTAAGTGTGTTGGATGGACTAAGACATGGTCAGCTTTCTCTTCTCAACTCCCCACCTGGTGGGTCCAAGTTCTTCACAGCTGCAGACTTGGACCAAGGCAGGGTCATTTATCAGCATGATGGCAGTGACACATACAGTGATAACATTGTATTCCGTATGAGTGATGGGCAGCACGAAGTGGAGTTTCTCTTTCCAATCACTGTAGTGCCAACTGATGATGAACCACCCATTGTTAATGCCAACACAGGACTGATGATTTCTGAGAAGGAAGTGGCCCCTCTAACTCCCCTTGTGCTCAGTGCTACTGACATTGACTCAGAAGACTCTACTATTCTTTTTACTTTGGAACTCCCTTTTTCATCCATGGGGGACATGGTCCTGCGTCAGTATGAGATACCCCTGGATCTCTCTGAATGGCAGCTAGACCGTGAATTAAATCTATACGAGAAGGTGGTGACCGAGTGGTCTCAGCAGGATATCTTGGATGGTAAACTTTTTTACAAGCACAAGGGGCCACATAGTACTGTACCTGTCATGGACCAAATTATCTTCAGAGTCCAAGATGACAATGACCCTCCCAACCAGTCTGGAGAACACATATTTGTAGTCAAAATTAACCCTATAGACGATTTACCACCAGAACTGTATTCTGGTACCACCCTAAAGATGGTAGTCCAGGAATATCATCTCACCCACTTCAAGAAGAAATGTCTTAGATATACTGACCTGGACTCTGATGACAGAGACCTCAAATACACAGTTATTGCCCCACCATCAGACACAGACCAGAATAACCCTGTGCTCATGGGCTTCATTGTCCTCACTGAAAATCCAGACCAGATAGTTACAGAATTTACGCAAGCCCAAGTGAACCATCTCAAAATTTCCTACAAACCCCCTGATTTAGAATTGGGAATTACTCCACGTGTAGTACAGTTTCATTACACTGTGGAGGACACTTCTGGGAATGTAGCTGAAGGGGATTTCAGAATATTTCTGCAGCCTGTGAACAACAAGCCCCCCAGCATTGTCAACTCAGGATTTACAGTATTTGAGAGAGGGACCCATGTTATCAGTCCAACAGAACTGGATGCCACAGATGCAGACACAGACAGGGACAAAATCACCTTTACACTAACAGAGTCACCAAAGCATGGCCAGGTCACGTATTCCAGTTATGTCATGGGCGTTGGAGAAGCATTTACATTAGATGACATCCTTAAAGGAAGGATAACATACAGACACAATGGTGAGGAATCCAGTATTGACTCATTAACTTTAGATGTCAGTGATGGTGTGCATGTGCTCACAATCATAGTGAAAATTACTGTGCGCTTAGTGGATGATGAGGTGCCACGGCTGATGCTACCAGCGGGCACCATTGGTTCTTATCTAGATGTTTTAGAAGGGGGTTCTGCAGAAATAACAGCAAATGTCATCCAAGGAACAGATGCAGACACAGATGATCTCATGCTCACCTTCATTGTGGAGGATCCACCAGTACTTGGGGAAATCCTTCTTAATGGAGTTCCTACTGCACGTTTCACCCAAAGAGACATTATTGATGGAGCTGTGGTATATAGTCACACCTCAGGGGAGATTGGTCTGCAGAAGAAAGAAGATTCTTTTAATTTAACCCTTTCTGACCTTTCTGAAGAGTGGACTGTAGGAGGCAACACTATTAATGGAGTCAGGGTACAGGTAACCATTCTACCTCTGGATAATCAGTCCCCAATAGTGTCTGTGAACCAGCAGTTTACAGTTATTGAAGGGGAAAAGAATTTAATTAACCCTTCACATTTAAGTGTACAGGATTCAGACACTCCCAACGATGACATACTTTGCACTATTGTAGTGCAGCCAACATCTGGATACATTGAGAACATATCCCCAGCACCAGGCTCAGAGAAATCAAGGGCAGGGACTGCTATAAGTGCTTTTACTTTGAAAGATTTACGACTGGGGCATATTTATTATGTGCAAAGCATCCATAAAGGTGTGGAGCCAGTTGAGGACAGGTTGACTTTCAGCTGTTCAGATGGCATCAACTATTCCCAAAAACAATTCTTTCCCATTGTAATAATTCCAGCCAATGATGAAAAACCTGAGATTTATATGAGGGAGTTTGTTGTGATGGAAGGCATGAGTCTTGTCATTGATACCCCAATACTCAATGCTGCCGATGCTGATATCCCTGCAGATGAACTTGTGTTTTCCATCATCAAGCCTCCAAAACATGGCCAGATAGTCAACCAGATGACCAATGGCACGGTCATTGTCACTGGCTTTAGTCTAGGTGACATCAAAGAGAGCTCTACCATCCTCTATGAACATGACGATACAGAGACCAAAGAAGATACTTTTGATATAAAACTAACTGATGGGAAACATTCAGTGGTCAAAACAGTACTCATCATGATCATCCCAGTAGATGATGAGACCCCACGGATGACCATCAATGATGGACTGGAGATTGAAATTGGGGAAACAAAGCTGATTAACAGCAAAATCCTCAAAGCTACAGATCTGGATTCAGAGGACAAGACTTTAACTTACATAATACGATATGGACCTGGCCAAGGTCTTCTTCAGAGGAGAAGACCTCATGGTGGGCTGGAGAACATCACTTTAGGTATGAATTTTACCCAGGACGAAGTAGACCGAGACCTCATACAGTATTATCACTTTGGCCAAGAGGGCATCAGAGATCTTTTTAAATTTGATGTGACTGATGGAATTAACCCTCTCATTGACAGGTATTTTTATGTGACCGTAGGCGGCATTGATATGGTCTTCCCAGATGTGATAAGCAAAGGGGTCTCCTTGAAAGAAGGAGGAAAGGTCACCTTGACCACTGACTTGCTCAGCACTAGTGATCTGAACAGTCCAGATGAACACCTCATATTTACCATTACCAGAGCTCCCATCAGGGGCCACCTTGAGTGTTCAGATCGACCAGGGGTCCCCATCACCTCCTTCACCCAACTTCAGCTGGCAGGTAACAAAATCTATTACACCCACACCTCAGACGACGAGGTGAAGATGGACAGCTTTGAATTTGAGGTCACTGATGGCTACAATCCAGTTTTTCGCACTTTTAGGATCTCTATTAGTGATGTGGACAATAAGAAGCCAGTTCTGACCATCCATGTCCTGGTGGTGAGGGAAGGTGAGAACAAGCTGATAACCCCCTTTGAACTCACTGTTGAGGACAGGGATACCCCTGATACTCGCCTAAAATTCATAATTACTCAGGTACCCATTCATGGGAAGATCATGTTTAACAGCAGCCGGGCAGTGACCTCCTTCACAAAACAAGACCTCAATGACAACTTGATCAGCTACAGGCATGACGGCACAGAGTCATCAGAAGACACCTTCTCCTTCACCGTTACTGATGGCACTCACACAGATTTCTATGTATTTCCAGACACTGTCTATGAGACCAGACAGCCCCAGATGATGAAAATACAAATCATAGCGGTAGATAATGGGGTCCCTCAGATTGTAGTAAATAAGGGGGCACCAACCCTGCGGATACTAAGCACTGGGCATCTAGGGTACATTATCACCAATAAAGCTCTTAAAGTGGAGGACAGGGACAGCCTTCACCTTACACTTCGTATCAGAATCACACAAGGACCCAACCATGGATTCCTCATCAACCTGGACAAAGGCAACCACAGCATCAATCAGTTTACCCAAGGTAAGGAGAGCAACTAGTACACTCTCTATCTTATTACTTGCTAATCTCTCCTCCCTCTAACTGTCTCTCTCATTCTTTCTATTCCACCGTATGCTCATCTCTTTTTTTTTTTTACCCTTTTTCCATTCCACCTCTTTCCTCCATTCTTTACATTTAATTTTTCTTCTTTCTTATCTTTCTCTCTTGACTCCAAAATTTCACGATTTCACTTTATTCTCTCCTCCCCCCCCTCTCTCTCTACCTCTCTCTCTCTCTCCCCCTCTCTCTCTTTCTCTCTCTCTCTGTACTCTTAAATTTCACTTTATTCTCTCCCCTCTCTCTCTCTCTCTCTCTCTCTCTACTCATAAATTTCACTTTATTCTCTCCCCTCTCTCTCTCTCTCTCTCTCTCTCTCTCTCTCTCTCTCTCTCTCTCTCTCTCTGTACTCATACATTTCACTTTATTCTCTTCTCCCATCTCTCTATCCTTCTCTCTCTCTCTCTCTCTCTCTCTCTCTCTCTCTCTCTCTGTACTCCTACATTTCACTTTATTCTCTTCTCCCATCTCTCTATCCTTGTCTCTCTCTCTCTCTTTCTCTGTCTCTCTCTGTCTCTCTCTCTCTCTCTCTCTGTACTCATAAATTTCACTTTATTCTCTTCTCCCATCTCTCTATCCTTCTCTCTCTCTCTCTCTCTCTCTCTATCTATCTCTCTATATCTCTATCTATCGCTCTCTCTGTACTCATACATTTCACTTTATTCTCTTCTCCCATCTCTCTATCCTTCTCTCTCTCTCTCTCTCTCTCTCTCTCTCTCTCTCTCTCTCTCTCTCTCTCTCTACTCCTACATTTCACTTTATTCTCTTCTCCCATCTCTCTATCCTTGTCTCTCTCTCTCTCTCTCTCTCTCTCTCTCTCTCTCTCTCTCTCTCTCTCCTCCTACATTTCACTTTATTCTCTTCTCCCATCTCTCTATCCTTGTCTCTGTCTCTCTCTCTGTCTCTTTCTCTCTCTCTCTCTGTCTCTTTCTCTGTCTCTCTCTGTCTCTTTCTCTGTCTCTCTCTGTCTCTCTCTCTCTCTCTGTACTCATACATTTCACTTTATTCTCTTCTCCCATCTCTCTATCCTTCTCTCTCGCTCTCGCTCTCGCTCTCTCTCTATCGCTCTCTCTCTATCGCTCTCTCTGTACTCATACATTTCACTTTATTCTCTTCTCCCATCTCTCTATCCTTCTCTCTCTCTCTCTCTCTCTCTCTCTCTCTCTCTCTCTCTCTCTCTGTACTCATACATTTCACTTTATTCTCTTCTCCCATCTCTCTATCCTTCTCTCTCTCTCTCTCTCTCTCTCTCTCTCTGTACTCATAAATTTCACTTTATTCTCTTCTCCCATCTCTCTATCCTTCTCTCTTTCTCTCTCTCTTTCTCTCTCTATATCTCTCTCTATCTCTCCATACATTTCACTTTATTCTCTTCTCCCATCTCTCTATCCTTCTCTCTCTCTCTCTCTCTCTCTCTCTCTCTGTACTCATACATTTCACTTTATTCTCTTCTCCCATCTCTCTATCCTTCTCTCTCTCTCTCTCTCTCTCTCTGTACTCATACATTTCACTTTATTCTCTTCTCCCATCTCTCTATCCTTCTCTCTCTCTCTCTCTCTCTCTCTCTCTCTCTCTCTCTCTCTCTCTCCATACATTTCACTTTATTCTCTTCTCCCATTTCTCTCTCTCTCTCTCTCTCTCTCTCTCTCTCTCTCTCTCCATACATTTCACTTTATTCTCTTCTCCCATTTCTCTCTCTCTCTCTCTCTCTCTCTCTCTCTCTCTCTCTCTCTCTCTCTCTCTCTCTCTCTCTCTCTCTCTCTCTCTCTCTCTCTCTCCTAAATGTCACTTTATTCTCTCCCCCTCTCTCATTTCTTTTATAATTTCACCTTATTCTCTCCCCCTCTCTCATTTCTTTTATAATTTCACCTTATTCTCTATTATCTATCTTATTATTTATTCTTTATATTATCTTATTCTCCCCTCTCCCTATAGTCTTCATTATTTGTGTCACCTTAACCTCTCTTGTATCTCCTCCCTCTCATTCTTCACCTTATTCTCTCTCTCTCCAGTTATTCACTATGTATTTCATTCTTTCCCTCATTCTCTGCTCTCTGTTACACCGTCACTTTCTTCACTTCTTTATATTTCATTATTATTTATTCTTTCTCACTATATTTCTCACTTCCATATATTTCACCTGTAATGACAAACAATATTTTTCTGCTACATTTGGGGATTTTCCTTTTTTAATATTAAACTCTGGGGGTTTAACTCCCAATGGCTTGTGTTTAATGTGCTTTATATAATTTATTTAATATTTTACCAGGATGGATACATTGAGAATTCTCTTGTTTTCACGTACAACATGTAGTGGTACAATATTCGTTGAGCTCACAGAACTGACCTTACTGCAATTTGCAGAAAGGAATGTTTTGAAACTGAATGTTTGGTTTGACCCATATTGGATGCTATGTTAAAAAAAGCAATGCATAATATTTTACAACTCTGGTTGACTACATTTCCCAAAATGCTTAGCCAGCTAAAACTCTGTCTATAGATTATGGCAAGAGTCCCTAACAGCTGCAATACAAAAGTGGAATGTTACAAAAGGTATGCACTAAGATACTTTACAGGTTGTATAGGCCAGGCTTCCCCAAACTCCGGCCCTCCAGTTGTTGCTGAACTACAACTCCCATGATTCTCAGCCTATCATAGTTAATCTTCTGATTGCTAAGATACATACTTCTCAGTTAGAGTAAATACAAATGTATTGTATGAATGGTGGGTGGTTTTAAAACTAACTTCACAGGCTAATGGATAATTGTAACAGGCAATTTGTAACATTAACAAAATAGCGACATGGATTTATTTTTATTGACAATCTTTTTTGTTACTCTGGCCGGAACGTGCAAACCAACATTTCAGGTTAGGAAATTGGTTAATTGAGGCTCCCTCCACCCCTGGGTCATGCCTGGACTGGTGTGAAAGCATTCAGCTCTCAATTAAATCATGATTATTTCAGCAATTATATTAAAGATTCTAGTATTTGAAATTATAGTAAAGTATAAGATGCTAATTAGTCCTAACAGCAGTCACATCCTGCATTCACTGGATACCCTAGTGCAGGGGGGCCAAAAAAATAGATCCAGAGATGTTTTAAAACTACAGCTTCCGTGGTGCTTTGTCATTCTAAAGGCATGCAAAGAATCATGGGAGTTGTAGTTCTACAACATTTGTGGACCTATCTTTTGGGCACCCCTGCCCTAGGGAACACAATCCATTCCTACCCAGAAATAATACCTGATGCTCCGTCACAACATCCATCACTGGTCAACTTCTTTGTAGCCCCCCCCCCCAATCTGCTCATGTCATTAAGAGAAAGTGTGTACCATACAGAGAATCTCTCGCATGGTTATTCAGTAACGTGTGAATTGTTGTGAATTCAAACTTGATTAATCATTGGTACCTGTCAATAATTCAAAATGACTTCAAGGCGAATTTCAAATTTAAGGCAAAAATAGATGAACTGGAAAAACTCTACAAGTCAGCTATGCTTCCAGTTTCGCTATTTCGGCCTTAAAAGGAACATCCCACTGCCCAAAAAAATACACATGCATGCATTTAATTATGTATTGGCTGTATATAAAAAAAAAAAACATCTTGCAAAGTAGATGTTTTGTCTGCTGCATTTGCAAGCTCACTTTCCCAGCTTAGACTTTCTGTGGCTGTCCAATCACTGACTTCCCAATGCAGCTCCACTGAGCTAACCAAACCAGGAAGTAAATGACCGGTTGTGTGATTGACAGCCAGCTGGGTGTATTTAATTCATAAAAATGCCAATTTCCATTGAAAAATGAAAAGCAAGCTGAAGTCCTTTAGACATGTGGATTGTCCCTTTAAATTTGAAATTTACTTTGAATTCCAGACATTTCTCACTTTACTGGATATCCATGAACGTGTATTCCCAGTGAAATTCTAATTTAAATTAGAATCTAATTTAAATTAAAGTCAGCTATTTTATTCAACTTTGAATTTCACCAATTCACAATTCAGTGAATAATCCTTTAAGGCCTTAAGGACCAAACTTCTGGAATAAAAGGGAATCATGACATGTCAAACATGTCATGTGTCCTTAAGGGGTTAAGAAATCCACCTGTTAGTAAGAATAACATTTAGTTAAAAAATAATGGTGGAATCATAGAAGACATGCCAAGAGTCAAGAGTAGACGTGCACTCTCTTCCTGATGTCTTATGAAAGGGAGCAGAGAACTCTGCATCACTGATATCACACTTACCGTATCTCCCCATCTCAGTAACAACCACAGATAATACGTGACATTTCAATTTTTGTGTCACAGGTGCCAAATTAATTACTTATTTTCCATATTGCTTATTATCTCATTTATAGAAAACATTTAGGCACTATATTTATAAAATAAAATGATTCATTTTAAACATGTTTTAAAGATCTTTAGAATACTCCGTTCGCAGCACTGCCCATGTTGCTTGTTCCATTCTGGTATATTCATTGAACTGTGAGTTTTGCAGAACTACTGATAAGATGATTGCAAATGTTAGGCCAACATAGCAGTGATGGAAATTGAATGAAGTTGGGAGTGTATATTGTTTCCTGTACAGGAAATTATTTTGTCCTCTAGTAATGGAGTAACACCTGTTTTGTTGCTTTAAAAATGCCATTTATGATTGTTGGGCTACCTGTGGCCTGGAACTCTTGTCACAATCTTCAGCTCAGAAGAATCTGGCTGAGGATAATGGGAATCTAGCTGACCGATGAAGGAAAAGTTGGCAAACACTCTAATTTGACTCTAGATTTAAAAATATATATATATTTCAAGCACCATAACTACTACAGCTGGCTGTAGTGCTTATGGTGCCAGGAGTGCCCTACTGCCACCCAAAAGTAACCATTGGAGTTCCAGCTTCCAGGGAGACTGACAATACAAAATACAAGGAGAGGCTGGTGTCACAACAAGAGTGCAAAAGTAAATTACAAAACTGACACGTAGCTTCTTCACCTCTCTCTCTATATATATATCTAATATATATATATCCATATTTTCTTTTCTTTTCTCACCTTCATCATGCAATACTGTACATTTTAGATAGAATAATCTGTCTTCTTTTCTACAGCGGATATTGATGACATGAAGATTTGCTACGTGTTACGAGACAAAGAAAATGCTACTAGTGATATTTTCTACTTCACTGTTGAAGATAGTGGTAAGTACTTTGATGGGGGAGGGGCAAATGCTAACCTGTCTAGTGCATGTTTTGGCTTTAAAAAAATCATCATCTTGTTTTTTTCCCTTCAAAACCATAAATGGACCTAAACACATGCACAAGTGCCCACTGAAACCTAAAGAGAGGGGATAATTTGGATACCCATTACAGTGTGCCTGGGCACAGCTGTCACACCCCCTGTGCCTGCTTCTGTGTGCTACAATTAAAAATAGTGATTATGGAATATAAATGTGCACTGTAAATAAATATTACAAACACAACATTTTAACATGGTCAGCCAATATGCTAAAATGGTTCTAACTTGTCAAAATATTTGCACAGTTTAAACTGATATTTGTTAGTGTGAATTTGTTTCGATTTTTGTTTTTGTACTTCTATTATATTAGTTATGCCTTAATGTTTCAGAAATAGTAGTTGCCATGTATTTAGCAAAATGACTCCAGTCGTTTCTATCTGACAGCTGTTGGGTATAAAGTGATGCATGTGGAAAAAATGCTTTGGCGTATTTATAATTACCGGCCACTTGATACTTATTTATAGTGTAAGGACTGGAGTTTGTTTTTTTAATATGTATGTGGTACTGAACTTTCTCTTAAAAGACACTTGGACAGTAGGCACATTCACTGAATTAAATTTTTGCATTTAATTTCTACCATACATGTGACAGAATCCCTTGAATATCCTTGGGGTTTGATTGCTTCAGTGAACAATCCAAGCACCATAATCACTGCAGCGCAATGTCGTGGTTATGGAGCAAGGAGTCCCACTTCCTCCTCTCCCATCAGTTGAAAGCCAATGGAACTTCCATTTTCTCTCCTGAGCTAGCAGAAGTTTCTACTCTGGAACGTCAGACCCTCGGCCAATGGTACTGGAGTTAGGGAGTGGGATCTGGAGTACCAAGAGTAAGAAGTCAAACTACTTAAAAATATTTTATTATGTTTATAATCTTAACAAATTTACTGCCATATACCCTTGGACTCAAAGGGGCACTCAGAGTGCTAAAACACATACACTGTGCTGTAGAGGTTAAAGTGGCAGTTGTCACCCACACAAAGGAGTCATACTATATTCAGTTTTTTGTGATTATGCTAAAGCAGATGTTCCCCCTCCATTTTACATATATGAATTTTGTCCTAATTTGAACATCATGCATTGGATGAGAAGTACCAGTAGATGCCTTCAGTTTACTGGCTACATTGGGGCTTCTACTCTACTTCTACTAGACAGCCACTAGAGCGCACGTCCTGCTTCATAGCACAGAAAACCTGTGCTAGAGCATTGCTGGACGTCCTCACGCTGTGTGAGGACCTTTCAGCGTCGTTCAATTCCCCATAGGAAAGCATTGAAAAGCATTTTCAATGCTTTCCTATGGGGAGCTCTAATGCGCATGCATGGCATTGCCGCGCATGCGCATTAGGTCTCCCCGGCCGGCCGGCAGGATCAGTCTTACCCACCAGCTGACGTAATGCAGAGGAGGAGAAGCAGCGACGTGGGACATTATACATCGATATAGTTGCATTAGGCCAGTCCATGGGTTTGTAAACATACAATAAACATTATACAGTGGTCTGTGTAAATAAAAAAATGTGTTTATACATTTGATATTGCAATTGTATAACACAATCTGTATTGCAATTGATACAGAACTTCATACTTCATAAAAAGGTTAGGCAAGTAGTAGCCAGTGAGTGCTTCAACGTTGCCCTTATCAAGTGGTTGTCTGGCACAAGAGCTGCATATTAACAATAAATCCTGAAATATATATTTTTTATAGCCATCCCAGAAAAAAATTGCACTGGTTAATGCAGCCTCCGTGCCCTGGTTCTATGTGTTTTCAGGAAGGAAAACTCACAGACACCTGACACTAAGACTAGGATCACACCTTACTCTGTCCAGGCATGTTACATCCAAATGTTTTTTTGCAAACACCCCTTTAACATTTCAGTCAGTATTCTACTTAATGATCTTATGTCATTGTTATCTTCACATTCCACATCTTAATGCTTTGCTTGCCTAAATAGAATGGCTTAACCTTTTCTTGCCCCAGACAGGCAAGAGCAACGCTCTGGGCCTTAGCTCTCTAAAGCCCAATAACAAATTATATTGCTGACTTTTGTGGCGAATGGACATGTTTTAGCTGAGATTTTTTTTTTTTTACTAGCTTGCATACTTGTCCTGTTGCTCACAAAATTTATTTCCCTCGGTCATGTAAATACAGAGTTTCAAATCTCAAAGATATTTACTATATAGGTGCTTGTAAGGAAAGAACATGTGCAGGATTCTTTGCCTAAACGGAAGCATTCAGTGCCTCTCTACGTTTGGAATATAACTTAACATATTGAAGGGAATTGTAAATTTTGTCTAAATCGCAGAGGTGTGCAAACAAATCTATGATATCTGCTTTTTAAATGGAATCGAATTTTATTTGCCTTGTAAACTCCCCACGATTGCAATTTCAAAATTGATTCAAATTATTAAAAAGTGCAGGTAGGGATCTAAATTTGCCACAGTCAGAACAAATTGGCTCTTTTTTAGGGTGTACCCAGGAACACCTGGGAAACATGAATTCAGTGATACTTTGTCATGTTGTTAATAGAGTCCTTTTAACCCCTTAAGGACACATGACATGTGTGACATGTCATGATTCCCTTTTTATTCCAGAAATTTGGTCCTTAAGGGGTTAAATAATACTTCACCTGAAAAATCATTAACAAAATTAAAATGAGGAATTGCGCTTCCTGTTTCTGCATGTTACATCTTATACTAACCATTTTAATTTAATAATAAACAAAACTCCCCTTTCTGCCTAGGTAAAATCATTTACAACATTTATTTGTATAATTTTTTATTTCAAAATATTTCTTAAAAAAATGATTTGTCTGCATACAACAAATTGGCAAAAGTGCATCGCTCCATTTGTGGAGTACAATGAGTGAACAATTTAGACAGTCTGCTTAGGATCTATTATTTCATTTGAGAATAACATACTTATCTTTCTGTTGGCCTGACCCTCCCATATAAATACACATCAAAGCATTTGCAGTGTGGCTCAGGTAGATTCTGGCAGAATGTCAACAGCACAGACATTTTGTTTTCATGTTCCTGGGAAAAATCCAAGTTCTGAAAGAATAAACACATTAGAGAGAGAATTCAAGGACTCTTTACGGAGTACAAGGGGGGGAAATGCTCTGAAAAATACTTAGAGTTGCCTCATGTCTTTGAGCTATTTTGTATTGGCTCTTAAACTTTGTAATGTTTCCATAGCTATGTTATGTGTCATTTACTGTATCAGCCCAGAGCATAATGTGGACTATTCATGTGTATTGGTAGAAGATAGCACAACATTTATTTTTAAATTTGGATTTGTAAACATGCAAAGAAATGAATTACGGATACTTATTTTAGGGGAAATATAAGGTTTTATCATTTGAATTTTATTGATTATATTCTAATTTGCCAGCAGAACCTTTTTTATCCTAGACGCTTAGTTTGTTATAGATTGGGGTGTCAATCTGTCCTGCAATAAATTGCACTCTGTCATTTGATTATATAGAAATGCAGTACTCGGTACAGTTCTTTAAATTAGGGTCTTCCTTAGTTCTAACTGAATAAGCAAATGCTTGGTAATGGAAGAAGTGGCCTTTATTCCAACATTAAAGAAGTGTGCAACATCTATATACCACAGCTTTTTAAAGAATATTAGAAGGATTGCAATTGACCTATGGGTGATAGACTGTGTCTCACTATTTTCACAGAAGTTGAATACTGGATTTTGTTTTTCTCCCCAATTCCTGGGGAGATCCAATACTCAAAATTAGTGGCCTTAACATTTTTGGAAAGCCCCCAAAACATTTATCTCCACTTATGTGGTGGAAATGATATATATTGACCCATCTTCCCTGTGTTTCTCTGCTGGATAGTGCATATATTACCAAATTCAAAAACACCATGATACCCAGTCTAATATAAAAACATTTTTGCAAACACAGCCCCCTATTTTATTTGTCAAGGGGACAAAAGTATTTTGGGCCATTGTAAGAATCTATTACTGCGGTTCCTCTAACATCTATTATTCTCAACAATATGCAGATTTAAAGCCTCTAACATCTGTTAGAAAAAGGTAAAATATAACTGCAGAGTTGTCAGGGTTCTGTACAAGTTGATACAAAATGAAAACGCTGTGTATATGTTGTTAATGTCAAGCAGCATTAACCCCTTAATGAACATATCCATAACCCTTTAACGATCACAATCGTGTGCTAGCATGGAATGACTTCTTTATTTTAGAATTGCAGCTCTGGTTTGCTATAAAGGAATGATTCTGTCATTGGTATTGAAGGGATTAATATTCCCACTAAATTTGCTCAAAATAGTTCAATGGGATAGCTGATCTACACAAGTCCTTATCCACAGATGCACAAATCTATGATTTATGGATTACTGGGGCATTTCTTAGAAACAGACTCTAAGTGGTTCGCCATGTTCCAAAGCATGGAGCGTTAACCCCTTAAGGACACGTGACCTGTCATGATTCCCTTTTATTCCAGAAGTTTGGTCCTTAAGGGGTTAAATAATTTATTTTATTTTTTTGCAAGTGCACATTTACACACTAAACAGAATTTTATTGAAATAGTGCACCTCTCACCCCAATACAAAAAATATATAAATCTTCACTTTATCTAACTTTTCATCTTTCCTTTAAACCTATGTTTTTCAATTCACTGTATGTTAAATGAACCCTACTGGTTGAGAATTACATGTACTGACCTATTTTTCCTCTGACACTCATTTTATCCATTGAAGCAGTGGTGTCAAAGAAACAGAGCAGAGTTTTGGAAAAGCATTTAAGTGTGACATGCTGTGTAGTTAACCAAATCATGAATTTGCTGATCCCAGAGCTTATTTTTCCCCCCTTTGCACCCCCTGTAACCTTGTATAGCGAGTTAATCCTTGCTTAAGCCGAACACTGATGTAACGTAATATTTCATTATTTCAAATCATATCAAAGTTGTTTAAATAAGACATTTTAATATTTGGCAATTTTAGTTTTTATCTCCCTTAAATTTTACTAAAAGAGCACAAATTGGACTCACCTCCTCTATAAGCATAGAAAAGGGCTTATCGCCCGCCCTACCACCAGCCATGAAAGTAAATTTTTTGCCACAAATTCTCATGCACGATTGGGAGGATAAGGGTGTGTATATATATATATATATATATATATATATATATATATTTTTTTTTTTTTTTTTTGCAGGGTTCATATATCAAGGGCCGATTTATTTTAAACCATTTTTGTTAATGAGCATACATTTTTTAATTTTTCAGTATATCTTGAAGCTTAGATTATTTTTTTATTGGGACGTCTGTGATTGGGCAGCCACATAAAGTCTTGGTGGGGTTAGAAGAGGGGGGCTTGCAGAGACTTCAGACAAGATATCTGCAGGTTTTGCAAGATGTTTTAAAATATGCCTCCAATGAAAAAAATTATAATTAAAAGCATGCATGTTTTCATTGGAGGTAAAACCACTAAATAGTGATGCATTTTGTAAAATTTTACATTGGTAGTTGTGTCCCTTTAAATATGAGAGTTAGAATACACATTATAGGGATTAGGATAGATGTTAAGGAGTAGAAAGCATTATATGTACAGATGTCGCGAACATAAAATTTTCCGTTCGCGAACAGCGAACGCGAACTTCCGCAAATGTTTGCGAACCGCCGTAGACTTCAATAGGCAGGCGAATTTTAAAACCCACAGGGACTCTTTCTGGCCACAATAGTGATGGAAAAGTTGTTTCAAGGGGACTAACACCTGGACTGTGGCATGTCGGAGGGGGATCCATGGCAAAACTCCCATGGAAAATTACATAGTTGATGCAGAGTCTGGTTTTAATCCATAAAGGGCATAAATCACCTAACATTCCCAAATTGTTTGGAATAACGTGCTTTAACACATCAGGTATGCTGTTGTATCGATCGGGTAGTGTAAGGGTTATGCCCGCTTCACAGTGACAGACCAAACTCCCTGTTTAACGCACCGCAAACAACCGCAAACAGTCCATTTGCACAACCGCAAACTCCCCATTTGCACAAGGTTGGATACCAAGCTAGCCATGTCCCGTTCCTTGTCTTCACTGATGTCATTGAAGGTCTCTTCCTCCACCCAGCCACGTACAACACCAAGGGTCCCCGAAAGGTGACAACAAGCCCCCTGTATTTTTTTTTAAATGTACACTACTGTTACACCAGATATGAGTTGCACTGGTGTGACACTGTGCCCTGGCAGGCCCTGAAACACACACGTGTGAAGGAAACTGACTGCTATTATATTACAGTCAAAAAAGTTTTGTTTTTTTTAAATGTAAGCTATTGTGACACCAGATATGAGTGGTGGCACTGGGCAAGTGGGCACAGTATACGCTGTGAGCCTGACACACACGCTAGCAGGCAGGCAACTGCAATTAGATTACAAAGAGAAAAAAAAGCAGACTGATGTTCTAGCCCTAAAAAGGGCTTTTTTGGGGTGCTGTCCTTACAGCAGAGATCAGATGAGTCCTTCAGGACTGTAGTGGACACTGAATATACTAGCCTAGCTATCGATTTCCCTATTTAATCAGCAGCAGCTACACTGTCCCCCCTCTCACTAAGAATGCAGCTTCCGGGGGGCGGGGCCTAGCTGTCATGGAGGAAAGACGCACTTCGTGTGAGCTCCCTCAATATCTCACTTTAAGCAGCTATCAACAAGCGAATTTCACCCCAGAAGGGGATGACCCAGCAATGTTGCTCCTACTTGACCGACCCGACATGCTTAATAGCGGTCAGCAACTCGACAGAGTCTTACTTACCTCCGAAAAGAAAATGTTACTTGCGCTTTCTCCTTAATCCCTATGTATATTTAGACAAATGGAGGTCATTTAGTTGCTCCAATGGCCATTGGAGGGAATGCCCGCCTGCCAACGTCAAGGCAGACCCCCCTAAGCGGGTCCTAACACTGACCCTTCAGCCTGCTTCCTTGAGCTTCTGGCAAAGATATCTCTAATGAGACAGAAAGGGGTATTTTTTATATACACCCCTATACTTATTAACCCTTAATAGGGAACACATGGGATGGGTAGCAGCATTGTAACCAGGCTGTGTGATGCAAAGTAAATACAAATACAAAAAGAGAAGTCCTGCGCTTAAGCAGCAAGGACTACAACACACATCAGCCCCAATATATAGTAAAAACCAAAGAAAAGAAAATGTTACTTGCGCTTTCTCCTTAATCCCTATGTATATTTAGACAAATGGAGGTCATTTAGTTGCTCCAATGGCCATTGGAGGGAATGCCCGCCTGCCAACGTCAAGGCAGACCCCCCTAAGCGGGTCCTAACACTGACCCTTCAGCCTGCTTCCTTGAGCTTCTGGCAAAGATATCTCTAATGAGACAGAAAGGGGTATTTTTTATATACACCCCTATACTTATTAACCCTTATTAGGGAACACATGGGATGGGTAGCAGCATTGTAACCAGGCTGTGTGATGCAAAGTAAATACAAATACAAAAAGAGAAGTCCTGCGCTTAAGCAGCAAGGACTACAACACACATCAGCCCCAATATATAGTAAAAACCAAAGAAAAGAAAATGTTACTTGCACTTTCTCCTTAATCCCTATGTATATTTAGACAAATGGAGGTCATTTAGTTGCTCCAATGGCCATTGGAGGGAATGCCCGCCTGCCAACGTCAAGGCAGACCCCCCTAAGCGGGTCCTAACACTGACCCTTCAGCCTGCTTCCTTGAGCTTCTGGCAAAGATATCTCTAATGAGACAGAAAGGGGTATTTTTTATATACACCCCTATACTTATTAACCCTTAATAGGGAACACATGGGATGGGTAGCAGCATTGTAACCAGGCTGTGTGATGCAAAGTAAATACAAATACAAAAAGAGAAGTCCTGCGCTTAAGCAGCAAGGACTACAACACACATCAGCCCCAATATATAGTAAAAACCAAAGAAAAGAAAATGTTACTTGCGCTTTCTCCTTAATCCCTATGTATATTTAGACAAATGGAGGTCATTTAGTTGCTCCAATGGCCATTGGAGGGAATGCCCGCCTGCCAACGTCAAGGCAGACCCCCCTAAGCGGGTCCTAACACTGACCCTTCAGCCTGCTTCCTTGAGCTTCTGGCAAAGATATCTCTAATGAGACAGAAAGGGGTATTTTTTATATACACCCCTATACTTATTAACCCTTAATAGGGAACACATGGGATGGGTAGCAGCATTGTAACCAGGCTGTGTGATGCAAAGTAAATACAAATACAAAAAGAGAAGTCCTGCGCTTAAGCAGCAAGGACTACAACACACATCAGCCCCAATATATAGTAAAAACCAAAGAAAAGAAAATGTTACTTGCGCTTTCTCCTTAATCCCTATGTATATTTAGACAAATGGAGGTCATTTAGTTGCTCCAATGGCCATTGGAGGGAATGCCCGCCTGCCAACGTCAAGGCAGACCCCCCTAAGCGGGTCCTAACACTGACCCTTCAGCCTGCTTCCTTGAGCTTCTGGCAAAGATATCTCTAATGAGACAGAAAGGGGTATTTTTTATATACACCCCTATACTTATTAACCCTTAATAGGGAACACATGGGATGGGTAGCAGCATTGTAACCAGGCTGTGTGATGCAAAGTAAATACAAATACAAAAAGAGAAGTCCTGCGCTTAAGCAGCAAGGACTACAACACACATCAGCCCCAATATATAGTAAAAACCAAAGAAAAGAAAATGTTACTTGCGCTTTCTCCTTAATCCCTATGTATATTTAGACAAATGGAGGTCATTTAGTTGCTCCAATGGCCATTGGAGGGAATGCCCGCCTGCCAACGTCAAGGCAGACCCCCCTAAGCGGGTCCTAACACTGACCCTTCAGCCTGCTTCCTTGAGCTTCTGGCAAAGATATCTCTAATGAGACAGAAAGGGGTATTTTTTATATACACCCCTATACTTATTAACCCTTAATAGGGAACACATGGGATGGGTAGCAGCATTGTAACCAGGCTGTGTGATGCAAAGTAAATACAAATACAAAAAGAGAAGTCCTGCGCTTAAGCAGCAAGGACTACAACACACATCAGCCCCAATATATAGTAAAAACCAAAGAAAAGAAAATGTTACTTGCGCTTTCTCCTTAATCCCTATGTATATTTAGACAAATGGAGGTCATTTAGTTGCTCCAATGGCCATTGGAGGGAATGCCCGCCTGCCAACGTCAAGGCAGACCCCCCTAAGCGGGTCCTAACACTGACCCTTCAGCCTGCTTCCTTGAGCTTCTGGCAAAGATATCTCTAATGAGACAGAAAGGGGTATTTTTTATATACACCCCTATACTTATTAACCCTTAATAGGGAACACATGGGATGGGTAGCAGCATTGTAACCAGGCTGTGTGATGCAAAGTAAATACAAATACAAAAAGAGAAGTCCTGCGCTTAAGCAGCAAGGACTACAACACACATCAGCCCCAATATATAGTAAAAACCAAAGAAAAGAAAATGTTACTTGCGCTTTCTCCTTAATCCCTATGTATATTTAGACAAATGGAGGTCATTTAGTTGCTCCAATGGCCATTGGAGGGAATGCCCGCCTGCCAACGTCAAGGCAGACCCCCCTAAGCGGGTCCTAACACTGACCCTTCAGCCTGCTTCCTTGAGCTTCTGGCAAAGATATCTCTAATGAGACAGAAAGGGGTATTTTTTATATACACCCCTATACTTATTAACCCTTAATAGGGAACACATGGGATGGGTAGCAGCATTGTAACCAGGCTGTGTGATGCAAAGTAAATACAAATACAAAAAGAGAAGTCCTGCGCTTAAGCAGCAAGGACTACAACACACATCAGCCCCAATATATAGTAAAAACCAAAGAAAAGAAAATGTTACTTGCGCTTTCTCCTTAATCCCTATGTATATTTAGACAAATGGAGGTCATTTAGTTGCTCCAATGGCCATTGGAGGGAATGCCCGCCTGCCAACGTCAAGGCAGACCCCCCTAAGCGGGTCCTAACACTGACCCTTCAGCCTGCTTCCTTGAGCTTCTGGCAAAGATATCTCTAATGAGACAGAAAGGGGTATTTTTTATATACACCCCTATACTTATTAACCCTTAATAGGGAACACATGGGATGGGTAGCAGCATTGTAACCAGGCTGTGTGATGCAAAGTAAATACAAATACAAAAAGAGAAGTCCTGCGCTTAAGCAGCAAGGACTACAACACACATCAGCCCCAATATATAGTAAAAACCAAAGAAAAGAAAATGTTACTTGCGCTTTCTCCTTAATCCCTATGTATATTTAGACAAATGGAGGTCATTTAGTTGCTCCAATGGCCATTGGAGGGAATGCCCGCCTGCCAACGTCAAGGCAGACCCCCCTAAGCGGGTCCTAACACTGACCCTTCAGCCTGCTTCCTTGAGCTTCTGGCAAAGATATCTCTAATGAGACAGAAAGGGGTATTTTTTATATACACCCCTATACTTATTAACCCTTAATAGGGAACACATGGGATGGGTAGCAGCATTGTAACCAGGCTGTGTGATGCAAAGTAAATACAAATACAAAAAGAGAAGTCCTGCGCAGGACTTCTCTTTTTGTATTTGTATTTACTTTGCATCACACAGCCTGGTTACAATGCTGCTACCCATCCCATGTGTTCCCTATTAAGGGTTAATAAGTATAGGGGTGTATATAAAAAATACCCCTTTCTGTCTCATTAGAGATATCTTTGCCAGAAGCTCAAGGAAGCAGGCTGAAGGGTCAGTGTTAGGACCCGCTTAGGGGGGTCTGCCTTGACGTTGGCAGGCGGGCATTCCCTCCAATGGCCATTGGAGCAACTAAATGACCTCCATTTGTCTAAATATACATAGGGATTAAGGAGAAAGCGCAAGTAACATTTTCTTTTCTTTGGTTTTTACTATATATTGGGGCTGATGTGTGTTGTAGTCCTTGCTGCTTAAGCGCAGGACTTCTCTTTTTGTATTTGTATTTACTTTGCATCACACAGCCTGGTTACAATGCTGCTACCCATCCCATGTGTTCCCTATTAAGGGTTAATAAGTATAGGGGTGTATATAAAAAATACCCCTTTCTGTCTCCTTAGAGATATCTTTGCCAGAAGCTCAAGGAAGCAGGCTGAAGGGTCAGTGTTAGGACCCGCTTAGGGGGGTCTGCCTTGACGTTGGCAGGCGGGCATTCCCTCCAATGGCCATTGGAGCAACTAAATGACCTCCATTTGTCTAAATATACATAGGGATTAAGGAGAAAGCGCAAGTAACATTTTCTTTTCTTTGGTTTTTACTATATATTGGGGCTGATGTGTGTTGTAGTCCTTGCTGCTTAAGCGCAGGACTTCTCTTTTTGTATTTGTATTTACTTTGCATCACACAGCCTGGTTACAATGCTGCTACCCATCCCATGTGTTCCCTATTAAGGGTTAATAAGTATAGGGGTGTATATAAAAAATACCCCTTTCTGTCTCATTAGAGATATCTTTGCCAGAAGCTCAAGGAAGCAGGCTGAAGGGTCAGTGTTAGGACCCGCTTAGGGGGGTCTGCCTTGACGTTGGCAGGCGGGCATTCCCTCCAATGGCCATTGGAGCAACTAAATGACCTCCATTTGTCTAAATATACATAGGGATTGAGGAGAAAGCGCAAGTAACATTTTCTTTTCTTTGGTTTTTACTATATATTGGGGCTGATGTGTGTTGTAGTCCTTGCTGCTTAAGCGCAGGACTTCTCTTACTTACCTCCGCATGGCAAGTGTGGCCTGGTGCTCACCGGGCGGCAGAGGCGGCCGATCTCCCGATCCTGGGATGCCCAGGAGCAGCTACTTCCCGGCAGGAGCTCCGTTACTCCCCCCCTCAGACCTGTGGGGGTTATCCCGGTCTACCACTGAGAGACTGTCTGGAGCTAATGGACGCACAGAGCACAGCCGCCCAGGCTAACATACTCGTCTGCGACTCTCCCAATATGGCGGCAGCCGCGTGTCCTCCTGGTACCAGCAAAGCATGGCAGGATATTGAGTCTTTGCTGGACAGACTCTTTAATCAATTTTGGAAGCAAATAACAAGCAGGAAGCCCCAACAAGCTCCACCACAGCCTCAACAAGCTCCACCACAGCTAAGCGAAGCAGTCCCCATTAAAATCCACCAACGCAAAAGGCGTCGAAGACGGGACCGGAGGCACAAACAGAAAGGCAGAGCCTGCCCCACATCAAGCACTCGCCTCCACCTTAAGCCACCACAATCCCGCACCGGATGTGAAGCACCACCGGGACAGATCCGACCACCCGACAAAACAAGCTTCCACCACCTCAAGCCGCGAACCAGGCACTCAGCCAGAGACTTGCCTTTGTTGTTCCATTTATCAGGGACTCCCAGGGTCTGCACCTGGTGCCCAGAAGGGATCGGATGAGCACAAGCAGTAAACAGCAGCCTGCCAAGCAAGTCCCACTATAGCCGATCCTCCACACCATGCCTTTGATCACATGAACTGCTCTCTGCACATAAACTAATTGTAAAGTAGCAAGCATTTAAACATGTCCTTATTTCACCTCCTAAAGAGTTTATTGTCGTAGTTCCTTACATGCCTTTACCTTAACCGCTCATGTATTATGTTATTCACTAGTCTCATCTCATGGGGCGACTCACACTTGATTTATAACTAGTGGTGGAGCTGCTGATATAAATACACAGTTGATAATGTGCAAGCTACACCCTAAACATGACAGCCATTTTTCACAACAATGTACTGCTATATACTTATGCCCTCAGTGCAACTAGCCATGATATATGCACGTTCAGCCTAGCATGCTCAAATATAACACACTTCTGTCTAAAAAAAAAAAAAGCATGCAGCTTCCGAATGAATCTAAATTGTATGCTGTCTAGGAGGTGGGAGGGTCCGGGAGGGAGGGTCTGCTGCTGATTGGCTGGAATGTGTCTGCTGACTGTGAGGTACAGGGTCAAAGTTTACTCAATGATGACGAATAGGGGGCGGACCGAACATCGCATATGTTCGCCTTCCGTGGCGAACGCTAACAAGCTATGTTCGCTAGCGAACCATTTGGGACATCTCTAATTATATGTGATCTTGGTTAAAGGTTAGGCTAGGAGTTGGGGGTTAAAGATTAAGGATAGGCTAGTGATGCATTAAGAGGCTGTGAATAAAAGAGCACTACTACTCCACAGACAGTTAATTAAAAGGTAGATATAAATTGTGCAAAAAATACTTTTGTACTTACATTATATACCAGGCTGTCCTGGCACATGCAGGGCATACAATGCAAATTAGTTTAACCCCCATGATGCTATGCAGAAATGTGTACTGTGAGGCTGCAACCATGTGTACAGCATTGCTACTACAGTCACATAAGTTATAAAACAATGTGTAAAGCGTTGCGGAGTATGCTGGCGCTATATAAATAACAATAATAATAATTATATTTAAAGTAAAATTTATGGTAATTAAGGTCAAGTTGCCAACTAGTTTTAGTAGTGTACAGAAAAAGCAGACAGAAATTATCTGGCTGTGAGTGATGGTATTTGTGCAGAGAAGGGTCCCGACAGTGCCCTTAGGCCGGGTACTGGTATGGAACCCCCTTTCATTCTTCACACAGTGATTATGAATGAAGCAAAGCAAATACATAGTTCCAGGGCGCCTGTCGGATCCCTGTCAAACCCCTGGGCCCTTAATCCTACTCTCTGTTTGTAGCCCACCAACACGGGCATACACTAGGCCTACTATCTCTTAGGAGCTAGGAATACACACTATATCCTGTTGGCAGCTGCTGCTGCAATAATTCACAAGCAAAGTGTGCCTCACTGGTAATGATTTCACTTGTAGTCCACAATATGTAGATTGCAAACTGCGGTGCAGATATTGGACTGCAGGGGTACAATTGGCTCACACACTGCACACTCTTGAATACAGGGTTCCATTTTACCTAAGGGGACATTCATCTGTTGGTGCAAATGCCGATACATGCTCACACAGGGTGGCAACTTTGTTAAATTGCTATTGTGATAGTAAATCCATGACAACACATGTCAGTTTCAGTGATGAATGATGCACGAGGATGATTAGCTTATTGCTAGAAAATCATTCTGACCTTCTTGTTTTCTTAACTGTGCACTCCTAGGCACAGAATAAGCTCATTTAAACCCGTGTTTGTCTCTTGACATCTGCCTTTGTCAAGTAAAAACAGCACTATTTTGCTTGTCGTTCTTGCATTGGTTATACAGTTTTAGTTGTACATCCTGATTTATGTCAAAATATGCATTTCACATTTGCGAATCTACTGCAGTGACAGGGTTAAGAATTAACAAATTCTGCTGTCATTAGCAAATGTGCTAACAGGGAGCAATGACGCGTGTCACTTTATGTCATGCTTATTCAGTGCTTGAAAGACCAAAGGAACATATACACGCTGTACACATAGACTGTTTTATGATTTCCAAATTAACATACCTTGTTAAGAATGGCAACATGTACTTTCATGATTACCCAAGGTTACATTTCTACTGAAAATTTGAACCATTTTGCAAATCGTTCTCCTAAAGTCTTCTGTCTTACTTCTTTTACGGTCCTTTACTTCCTATTGACTTTTCCTTTTCTTCCACTATTCTGTTAATTAAATCCACTGATTTCTTTTCAATTAAAATAGAATGGACGTTTCATAATGGTGAAACACAGAGCTTTGTTTTAAAATATCTATATAAATCCCAACCATGTAAATATCTGCCATGGTAGGGTGTCAGTGGGTTCCAATGGAAAATAATTCTCCTGTTTCTTGATCATTGGTCACAGTGCAGTAAGTTGTACAATATCATTTAAAATCCTTTTTTTAAGCTTCAAGTAAAGATGGGAGAAATTGAGGGATATTTATCAAATTGCTTTGAAATAAAGTTCCACCATTCTTTTGAACGTATTTATTAATTAGTTTAAAATTGATTTAAAAAAAATAAGTTTTCTTTGTGGTAGATTCCACCAGAATTCAAAGAAAGTGCCATTTCAGAAGACCACCAAATTTAAAACGGTGGAAAAAAGAAAAGTTAAACAGAATATTTTTATGCTGGAAAAAGTGTCAAAATGATTGATAAATCCATTGTGTCTCTGAAATATATTGGCACATTCATAATGCTGGTTAGGGTATAAAATAAGCAACCGATGAAAAAAGCAGACACATTTACTACATTTTATCAAAATTCGATGTCGAAGTGTTGCTGATACTCTGATAAATCTCCCCTAATGTATTGGTCAGCTGCTCATTCAAATTATCTAAACACTGGCACCTCCATTATTGGGCTTGATCATGCTATGGGAGCTGCTTCAATTTGCCTATCCTGTGCTAAGTAGTCTTGATCTTAGGAACAGTGACTTTTGTTGTTTGCACATATTTCATTTTTAATGGCTATTGTACAAGAAGGTCAGTTAACTCACAATGTTATATCTTGTAATACAAACAGTGGATCAAGCACTAGATCAGTTCCATAGATATGTAGCAGAAACAATCCTGCCGAGGGTCTCTCTCTTCCTTGTTAAATAATTTCTAATAGTTCACAGTAGGTGGATGGTTGCGCTTCCAGTAGATGTATATGAAACAAACGAAAATTCAATGGTGTAGTGTCTCTCTGTATAGGGAGCGCAGAATATGTGGAGAGCCACTCACATTCAATAGAGTTTTACACCAGCCCAGCGTTTCTGTGCCTGCGCGGAACAATCCCTGCCTGAGGATATATGGCCAACGGCGCCACCATCACCTCTACCTCGCTGCCTAGGTGTTCTCTTTGACTCTGACCTCTCCTTCACCCCTCATGTCCAGTTGATTGAAAAATCCTGCCGCTTCCATCTCAAAAATCTAGCTTGCATCCGCCTCTAGTTAAGCTAAGGTGCTGGTCCATGCCGTTGTTCTTTCTCGCCTTGATTACTACAAACCCCTTCTCAGTGGTCTTACGTGTTCCCAGATTGCACCGCTGCAATCTATTATGAATGATGCGGCGAGGCTCATTTTCCTGTCCGCCCGCACCTCCCACGCCTCCCCCCTCTGTCAGTCCCTACATTGGCTTCCAGTTAGATAAAGGGCTCAATTTAAGTTTCTGGTGCTTGTTTCCAAGTCACTACATAATGCTGCTCCAACCTACCTATCCTCCCTAATACACAAGTATTTGCTGTTGAGGCCCCTGCGCTCTGCAAAAGACCTACTTCTATCCTCTGTCCTTACTCCCATCTTACTCACCTCCAAGACATCTCCAGATATGTACCTTTTCTGTGAAACTCCCTTCCCTTCTTTGTTAGACTTTCACCCAGTCTCCATTCCTTCAAAAAATCTTTGAAAACACACTTCTTCAGTAAAGCATATCATTTAAAATAGTTTTCATTCCACCCCTCCCCCCTATGACTCCTATCCTGCAACTGTCAAAAATAACCTAAGTTCTCAGTGAATACTTTTCTAGCAACCTACTTCATTACCCCTACTTATACCCTTTGTGTCACTATACCCCACTCCTTCTAGCATGTAAGCTCATTGAGCAGGGCCCTCAACCCCTGTGTTCCAGTGTGTCCATTTGTCTGGTTAAAATAACGTGTCTGTTAGTCCACCCATTGTACAGTGCTACGGAATTTGCTGGTGCTATGTAAATAATAAAATAATAATAATATGGTATGTCCTCCTCTATGGAATGTAAGGCCTACACTGGACAAGTAATAGAGCTTTTACGAGCACAATCTAAGGGTATTGCTCAATCCTTAGTGCCTTGATGCAACCATCCACCTACTGTGAACATCCGTAGTGGGGATTTGTAGGACGATGTTATATCCATCAGTGTGAGTAAAATTCACAGTCTTGTATTTAAGAGCTTTGTATGTAAGATGGTGGATAAGTCATGTTTGGTGTCACTGTACCCAGCTCATTAAACTAAAGTTAAACAATGCATATACTAATGGATCTTAACTTGGTGCCATAGAAAGAGGTGGCAAAAACTCAGAACATGTATAGAAAGTAAACAAAGGTCCAGGCACAGGGATAACACTGGTCCAATGCAAACTATATTGGAAGCAAAAGACAAAATCTTGACTCCCACGGGTCTATCAAGCCATGGCCTTTTACCTTCCCATAAAGTCTGCATTCACTGTTACCTCTGTGTCTAGACCCTTCTCTTTTTTCTGTACCTAACTCATTGTCAGTGTCCTTATGTACTCTTAATCTTTAGCCCAATCCTTAAATATTTTGGCCTGTGTTACAGCAATGGAATTTAAAATAAAATATCTTGTCTATGTACAGTGACCACATTTCAGATCCATAGTTCATAGTTTCCAAAATTGCTTTCCTGGAAACTTTAAATATCCATCTTGAAATAGATTGAAAAGGAAGCTTGCAGTAATGTGACCTGCATTGGGAAGGCATGAATGCAACAGATGTTTGTAAATATATTCATTGCTACGTTGAAATTGTATTCTGAGCTATTATTATAATGCTGTGTTGGATACATTGCATACGAGGGTTGGCAGAGAGAGATATAAAGATACACAGCCTGTTTCAGAACGCGCAAACATCGATGTATGCTTTTTCATCACAAGAGTGGTATTTAGAGTTAGTCAGATTTTCTGTACTTCTGAATGTGCATCAAAAGTTCTACCACAACACACTGCACATTTCCGTGGATTTCGTATGCAAATGATGCAGACTGATTAGAGAAAGCAGAGATATCCAGCTGCTATCCAAAGAAATGTCCCTCTAACAAATAAGGCTGGAAAATTGTGTAAAGCCAACGCAATCTCCTATAGCTCAGAGCTGCGTGAATATGTGAGGATTGGTTCTTATTGAACTATGCTCAACTAGTGTGCAATATCCAACAATTCATGGTAACATGCTCATTTCTACTGCCATACTCTACACAGCGTTTCTTTTGACTACTTCTTTTTCCAGAGAACCTATTGAGCCCAGTAAGAGTGTCCAACGAGTGTGCCATGGCATGTAATGAATACCCATATGTTCTTTGATAATGGCCTACACTATGCAGCCTTAACATTATGCCTAGCAAGTGGACATTATCCTAGTCCCAACAAGTATGCATTCGCAATTATGCAGCAACGTGCTGCTTTGTTGCCCTGAGCAAAATTTGCACACATTTGATGTGAAAGTCATTAAAACCACTCACAATTGGTATGGCAAAGGAAAAGCAGATGGACTCAAACTCAGACTCTGGAACTGTCGCTAGTTCAATATGCTGTAGTGGTTATGGTTGTTAGAGTGTCCCTTTGAAGAAACCTGCAAATGATTCCACTAAACCACTCGTGTTCCTGTGATATCGACCCTGAACACATTCTGGATGGGAGGAGGTGGAAGGATGGAAGTGAAATAGTGGTTGAGAGAGCAAGTTGCAGGGAGAGGAGGAATGTCAAGAGTGGATAGCAGTGGGGTAGCTGCAAAAACATGCAGCAGAGGAGTGGGCAAAGGATCTGAATAAGGGGGGAGTTCATGTCAACAGAAATGAGGCTGTATTTAAAAATTGCAAAGAATAAATGTTTAGAATTATACGAGTACAGGACCCAGGATATATCCTTCTGTGTTGCCAGCAACGAGTATAAAAGAATGTAATGTATTACCAGAAAAGGAAACATAAAATAAATGATTACATAACTCTAAGGAAAACTGTTTCACTGAAACCTCATGGAACAGTGTGTGTGTCGAGAAGCAGTTAAGGATGAAGACTTAAAGGTAATAGAAAGGTCGTGAAGATTTAGTAGAGAAAAGTGACCTTTGTATTTGACAGAGCACGTCATTACTTTCTTTGTTAAAGGAACATTATAGTCACCTAAATTACTTTTGCTAAATAAAGCAGTTTTAGTGCATAGATCATTCCCCTGCAATTTCACTGCTCAATTCACTGTCATTTAGGAGTTAAATCACTTTGTTTCTGTTTATGCAGCCCTAGTCACACAGAGCCTGCATGAAAAAACTGGTTTCCCTTTCAAACAGATGTAATTTACCTTAAATAATTGTATCTCAATCTCTAAATTGAACTTTAATCACATACAGGAGGCTCTTGCAGGGTCTAGCAAGCTATTAACATAGCAGGGGATAAGAAAATCTTAATTAAACAGAACTTGCAATAAAGAAAGCCCAAATAGGGCTCTCTTTACAGGAAGTGTTTATGGAAGGCTGTGCAAGTCACATGCAGGGAGGTGTGACTAGGGTTCATAAACAAAGGGATTTAACTCCTAAATGGCAGAGAATTGAGCAGTGAGGCTGCAGGGGCATGATCTATACACCAAAACTGCTTCATTAAGCTAAAGTTGTTCAGGTGACTATAGTGTCCCTTTAACCCCTTAAGGACACATGACATGTGTGACATGTCATGATTACCTTTTATTCCAGAGGTTTGGTCCTTAAGGGGTTAAGGCCATCTCAGTTCAGTAAAAGGGTCGAATGAATACCTGATTGAGGATAATAAAGAAAGTTAATAGATCAATCTACTATATACCATGCTGTTCAGTATTTTATAATAATAGAACAGAGTGATTTAGGCATGGGGTTTTCTTGCCAACAGCTCATGAATATGGGCTTACATTTAATGGCCATTGGCTATTGGAGTTACTAAATCACCTCCATTTATTTAAATATACATAGGGATTTGGGCTAGTGTGCAGGTAACTTTTTTGCTTTCGCTCATGAACATTTTTGGAAATACTTACAGTTTATTACAATAAACAATAAAATGACTGATGCATGTATTCATTTGGAGTATAACTTAATATGTTTGCAAAAGATGCAGTATTTAGAAGTCCTCCCCCTTTTCCCCAGAAGAGACTTTCAGTATAATTGAGAAGCCTCTGAATCTGTGTGCGCATGTGTCTGGTCTGAGTTTTGTGGAGGTGCTAAGGGAGATGGAGACACTGATCAGAGAGAAGGCAGGCACTCTTATGTAGAGAGTGCCTGCCACTCCTGTTAGCTCTGGGAACTAATTGACAGCCAGGGAGGTGTTTCATAACTTGTTTTAAAAAGTTCCAATTTCTCATAGCAATCAGCACTTTTATAAAATGGAATTAAAATAGAATACTCCTTACAGATAAAGCACTTCATAAAGCTGATATTGCTGCCTTTGAAGCATGGTATGCCTGCCTTTTAAGTATGGCGGGACATTTGATGACACAAACCTGTCTGGCTTTGGAACATTTAATCTCTTTCTGATATTGCTCAATACTTTGCACTTACTGATCTGTCTGTTGAACTGAGTTAGATTCTATGAATGAAACCACACTTCATCACCTTTTTACCTGCGTACGTTTTTCAGCCCTATGGAGTTGTTTGTTGTTATGGTCTTGCAGTTAATTTGTACAATGTTTCTGCACTCACAGGGCTACTAAATAACCACATGGTCTTAAAGATGCTGTTATTTTAATTAAGTATTCTTCAGTATCTCTGTAGGAAACCTCAAAATTTAGTTTTGCATCCTCCTGCAAATTTGTGTTTGTCGATTGCCTTAAAAACCAAACCTGTAGGGGCGGAGTCTGACCGCTGAGGCGAGCAGACGTGCAGGGAAGGGGCTCCCTACGGGCAAGCGACAAAACGAGCAAAACCGACAGCAGTATAGCCCACAGACCCCCCAAAGTGTGCTACCCACGTCGGGGACACACCAAGGAACCGGGGGATACCCTCCTGAAGCCGAACGGGGCATACAGCCCAATAATCTACCTGAGGCCTGCGGGAGATGGAGTCGGGGAGAGGCGGCCGCTCTCTCCGGAGCCGGACAACCCAGCAATCACCACTAGCCACTGAACCCCCCCCCCCTATGGACCGGTGGGGGTCATCCCGGTCCCTGCAAGGCAAGCGGACAAGCGACGGTAAACGAGTATACTACATTGGCAGACATACGAGTCAAGCGGGGCGCGCCCAAAATGGCCGCCCAAGACGGATCACGGAGGAGACCCACGAGCACTCATACACTGCCTTCCTCCTTGGAGGCCCTGGACTGGCTGTGCTCAGCCTTCCATAAACTTCTGTGCGGCAGGGGTATACGCTATCTTCACGCAGCGCGGGCGGTGACCGGGTGGATTCGACCGGTGACCCGCAGACGCTACTATGGAGACCCACTGCAGGTATCCCGCTCACAGAAAATCCAAGCGGCTCCCGCAGGGGAGAAACTCACACAGAGGAAGCGTACTGGGCCCCACACATCACCCCAACATAAGCTAAAGCAGCAGCAAAGCTACCGGCACACAAGACCTACCTCTGTCCATCGCGGCGGTCTTACGACACCCTTATCTTCCACAACCCGCGGGCCTTACCAGATCCACATGCCGAGCTTGAATCCCAGAGGTCTGGAACACCTCTCTGACCTGCTGAACCACGGGAAACACCGCCACACGCCGGATACCTGGCACTCAGCCGCAAACAAGCTTCGGACACCCCGGGTGCCAAGAACTCACAAGGTCAGCGAGTGGCTCCCAGAAGGGATTGGATAAGCCCAGGCACTAGCTCAGGGTTCGTCAGGCACACCAAGTTACAGCGAGACTCCCCCACCTGGCCTCTTTACACAAGAACTGCACCCTACATTCTAGCTGAACGTAATGTACTAACCGTTGAACAGCCATCATTTATCCCCTTTGCAGCATCTCTAGCGCTGTTACCTACGCCCAAACCGTGCACCCAGTGCCTTTATCATGAACGCTCTCCTCCTCATCTAAGCATTGCTTTCTGCCTTAATAACTTAGCATGTCTCACAACAAAATGCCAATGTTACACGTATTGATTAGCGTTTGATCTCTCTTATTAATGTTTTTGTTCGCTTGTTACACAAGCCTGTTCTTTATAAGTTTACAAGCAGACATCTTATTTCGCTTGACCATACCCGCTTTAGCACGAGCAGCAACTACACTTTTTTTATCTTTAAGCTTGCTTAATTTTCTATATATTGTACCTTAAATTACTATAAGCGAAGTCATTGCATCTTGGTTTAACCAACACATAAAAATAAAAATTAGGCATTGTCTAGCAGGAAATGTAATAACGCTGTATGAACCCTAACCTGTATACCACTATTGCATTTCCCCTCTCTTTGTTCTGTACCCCACTGCACATGCCTTAATAAAAGAAAGATTGACAAAAAACCAAACCTGTATCTTTTACGTCGCCCATTCCCTAATACACACCTTCAAACTGCTGTTAGCAATATTTAGATATTTCTAAAATGTCTGAAGGGCACAAGACATTAAAATGGCAGGTGTCTTTTGCACCTGGTGGGCTGACAACGAAAGGGGTCAAAAGACACAAATGAGGCTTAGGGGAAACATTTTTTCCTTTAACATTCTAATGTCTTATTAATGGGCAGCTTTGCAAAGCCATTGTATTTTTTCTTAATTGAATAGGAACAAGGAAATCCACCAGAAATGGAAACAAATCATTTTCAGCAACTGAAACCTTCAATCCAGTGGATAAGTTGTAATTAATTAGTTCCCGATATTGTGTGTGTTTTAAAATAATTACAGAATTACAGGGATATTCACCAGATTGGAAAATGTTGGAAAATTAAAGTAATTTCGAAGTGAATTTCAAGTATCAGGACATTAAAGGGCTGCTCCAACATTATTTTAGTGAACATTGGACTTGCTCCCTCAGGGTTCTAACCTAGCCACACATAATGTTAAAAATGCCTTTACTGCACTTTGTGTGTCATTTAGAACGGCTTATCTGCTCTGTTGAAAGCCTGCTAGAGCTCGCACTAGCCTCCTGTGTGTGATTTAAAGTTAATTTAACAGAGCAGGAGATAAAAACTTCTAAAGTAAATACACTGTGTTGTCATATCTGATTGAAAATTAAATGTACATTTTTTCATGTTGGCTGTGTGAGTCACAGCCAGGGGAGGTGTGGTTAGGGCGGCATAAACAAGTGATTTAACTCCTAAATGGCAGAGAATTCGAGTTAGACTGAAGTAGCATAATCCATACACTAAAATTGATTCATAAACTAAAGTTGTTTTTGTGCTTTGAATATCCCTTTAAAAATACAGCTATTTTGGGTTAACATTTTATTTTTCCTTTTGAATTACTAATAAGTCTCCTATTTGTGAAAACCTCTATCAGGGTTGTTAATTAGTGAACGTGAACGTTACTTTAAAGGGTTAGTTCAACCATTTTCTTTAGTGTCTCTTATTTCCTTATATAATGTCCTGCTGGTCATTATCCTCCCGCCCCCCTCCCCCCATAAAAGAAAGCTAAAACTTACATGGAATCCAGCGCCGGGTGATGCTCCCCGCACATCTTTCCACTCGCCCGCTTAACAGCATGACAGCTGCATTAGGTTTAATCAAACGTCCATCGCCCTTGTGCACGCTCATGCCGTTAAAAGAGATGGGGGGGGAGGGAACATTGAAAAACAACAGGCGAACATGAAAGGTATAGTGAGGCAAAGAAAGCTTAAGTGAAAGAGTGGAGAAGTGGTAAACGCTTCCCCTTGCAGGCACTAGTGTGCTTGCTGACACCAGATATATTCTTTGCACGGATTTCACATTGGGCAGCCTGTAATAGTTACATAGTTACATAGTTAGATAGCTGAAAAGAGACTTGCGTCCATCAAGTTCAGCCTTCCTCACACCTGTTTTTTGCTGTTGATCCAAAAGAGAAAAAAAAAACAAAAAAAAAAAAACCCCAGTTTGAAGCACAATTTTGCAACAAGCTAGGACAAAAAATTCCTTATTGACCCCAGAATGGCAGTCAGATTTATCCTTGAATCAAGCAGTTATTACCCTACATTGAAAGATTATATCCTTGAATATTCTGTCTTTGCAAGTATGCATCTAGTAGCTGTTTGAACATCTGTATGGACTCTGATAAAACCACTTCTTCAGGCAGAGAATTCCACATCCTGATTGTTCTTACAGTAAAAAAACCTTTCCTTTGCCTTAGACGAAATCTTCTTTCTTCCAGTCTAAACGCATGGCCTCGTGTCCTATGTAAAGTCCGGTTTGTGAATAGATTTCCACACAATGGTTTGTATTGGCCCCGAATATATTTGTATAATGTTATCATATCCCCTCTCAGGCGACGTTTTTCTAAACTAAATAGGTTTAAATTTGTTAACCTTTCTTCATAGCTGATATGTTCCATTCCTTTTATTAATTTTGTAGCCCGCCTCTGCACTTTTTCTAGTGCCATGATATCCTTCTTTAGAACAGGTGCCCAAAATTGCACAGCATATTCAATATGTGGTCTTACCAGTGATTTATAGAGAGGCAAAATGATATTCTCGTCCCGAGAATGAATGCCCTTTTTCATGCATGACAATACCTTACTGGCCTTGGCCACTGCTGATTGACATTGCACATTGTTGCATAGTTTGTTGTCTATAACAATTCCCAAGTCCTTTTCGTGTGTTGTTATCCCTAATTCGCTTCCATTAAGGGTATACGTTGCTTGTGTATTCTTTACGCCGAAGTGCATAACTTTGCATTTTTCAACATTAAATTTCATCTGCCATTTGAGTGCCCAGTCCTCCAGTCTATCTAAATCCTTCTGCAGCAAAGTAATATCTTGCTCACATTGTATTATTTTACAAAGTTTTGTGTCATCTGCAAACACTGAAACATGACTTTCAATGCTGTCTTCAAGATCATTTATAAAAATGTTAAATAGAAGGGGTCCCAGAACAGACCCCTGAGGGACACCACTTGCCACCTCTGTCCAGCTTGAAAATTTACCATTAACGACAACTCTTTGTATTCTGTTTTTAAGCCAATGTTCTACCCAAGAACAAGCATTTTCATCGAGACCGATTTCCTTGAGTTTGAACACTAATCTTTTGTGTGGAACTGTATCAAATGCCTTGGCAAAATCCAAATAGATCACATCCACTGCAACACCCTGATCTATACTTCTACTTACTTCTTCGTAGAACGCAATCAAGTTAGTTAATAGAGTTCCATGTTGCTTAATTCACATACACATTGGGTGTAATTAGCTCCCAGCACAAAAGTGCAGTATTTGAAGCAGAAACACGGCACATACTCTTAGACTACATACAAGAGTAGAAGTAGTCATGGTGGCTGGAGTAACCATTTAAAGTGACTTTACATTTTAAGGCCAGAGTATCGAACGGACAGCATAGCTGACTTTCCCCCCCCCCCCCCATTTTGTCAGTTTTTACCTTAAATTTAAAATTTACTTTGAATTATTAATTTAGAAAATAATCTTGAATGTGTGAAATGCAAGGAATTCAAAGCAAATTTCAATTAGGCCAAAGTAGCCGAATTTGAAAAATTCTCCATGTGAGCTATGTTTCCAGTACTGTTATTCTGTAATAAAACTTGAAATTCACTTTAAATTTACTTTCAGGGTTATGCACTGCAGTGAGAATTGTCAGGGATTCAAAGTGAATTTCATATTTCAGGCCAAAGTAGCTGTACTAGAAACATTGCTGACTAGAACAAGTTTTCCAGATCAGCTATTTTTGTCTTAAATTCTAAATTCACTTCAAATTCCTGACAATTCTCACTGTAGTGAATTGCCCTGTTTGAATTTCACTTGAACAAGTGTTTGGGTTCTTGTTTGTCATTTAGTTTAGTAAACAAATCATGAAGCACATACTTTCACCTATAGCAGACATTTTTATAATGTTTTATCACTTCGCAGCGATGCTAAAATATAAAAATAATAAATTATCTTAGTATCATGGTTAGCATAACGTGGAGTACAATTTTATTCTCTAAAATTATACATACCGTAATTACATAACAGTGTAATAATCTTCACACTAAATGTGTCAATTATTTTACTAAATAAAAATAAAAGCACAAAATCATGGGTAAGAATAATAATTAGATTTAAATATGACCAAGGTAGTATAGTTGAAAATCCTTCTTCACTCAATAAAATATTATTATTTTTTAACTTTTCCAGCGAGCATAAAAAAAAAAGAAAGTCATAAATTACAGCTTACACCTGGGAGTCCAGGAGGTCTCTCATCAAGCAGTGTAAGTAATTGTGTTTAGCCTGTTCAATACAAGCACTATGCACCTAGAGCAGGCACTGTGCTATCTGATGTAAACCTTTGACTTGATTAATTTCCGTGTCTGGGGTAACTAAACTGAGAGTTGGGCTAAATTAAGAATTTTCAAAGTGTAGTTCAAATTAGCATCAATCTCCACTTTTGCTAAACTGAGAATTTCCCCAAACACAGCTGTACTTAAAGGAAAACTACAGCTCTCTATAGTACCCCCCTCCCTCCCTGTGGTGCAGAAGGGGTTAAAAACACCTTCTGTCACTTAGCTGAGTCCAGCACCAATTTTCCTTGTGCAGGCTCAGACTCCGCCTCCGCTTTTCACCCTTCGACATCGGCTGGCAGGGGAGACCTAATGCGCATGCACAGCAATGGTTTCAGGTGACGTTGGACAGCCTCATGCATAGCGTGAGGATGGACGTCCAGCATCAGTAGGGCAACTAAAAGTCGCGTAACAACCAGAAAGTGCTGTCTAACCCTCAAAGGTAATTATTGCAGTTTAATAAAAACTTTATTAAACCCTTTGCAGTGTTAAGGGACCTGGGAATATTTTGATTATTTTGGCTGTAAATGTAAAATTCACTTTGAATTCACTTATTAATTTTAATCAGGTCACACATCAGTAAATTGCCCTGTCACAGTTTATTTGTTTTTGTTTTTGTTGAGGTTTTTTGTAGGTTTTTTTTGCTTTTTTTTCTACCCTAACTGGCAAAGACAAAGGCAAATAGCAAAGTGATGTTCTAGTCATGAATCTAGACAGGATCTCTACAGGGAGTGCAGAATTATTAGGCAAATGAGTATTTTGACCACATCATCCTCTTTATGCATGTTGTCTTACTCCAAGCTGTATAGGCTCAAAAGCCTACTACCAATTAAGCATATTAGGTGATGTGCATCTCTGTAATGAGAAGGGGTGTGGTCTAATGACATCAACACCCTATATCAGGTGTGCATAATTATTAGGCAACTTCCTTTCCTTTGGCAAAATGGGTCAAAAGAAGGAATTGACAGGCTCAGAAAAGTCAAAAATAGTGAGATATCTTGCAGAGGGATGCAGCACTCTTAAAATTGCAAAGCTTCTGAAGCGTGATCATCGAACAATCAAGTGTTTCATTCAAAATAGTCAACAGGGTCGCAAGAAGCGTGTGGAGAAACCAAGGCGCAAAATAACTGCCCATGAACTGAGAAAAGTCAAGCGTGCAGCTGCCAAGATGCCACTTGCCACAAGTTTGGCCATATTTCAGAGCTGCAACATCACTGGAGTGCCCAAAAGCACAAGGTGTGCAATACTCAGAGACATGGCCAAGGTAAGAAAGGCTGAAAGACGACCACCACTGAACAAGACACACAAGCTGAAACGTCAAGACTGGGCCAAGAAATATCTCAAGACTGACTTTTCTAAGGTTTTATGGACTGATGAAATGAGAGTGAGTCTTGATGGGCCAGATGGATGGATTGGTAAAGGGCAGAGAGCTCCAGTCCGACTCAGACGCCAGCAAGGTGGAGGTGGAGTACTGGTTTGGGCTGGTATCATCAAAGATGAGCTTGTGGGGCCTTTTCGGGTTGAGGATGGAGTCAAGCTCAACTCCCAGTCCTAGTGCCAGTTTCTGGAAGACACCTTCTTCAAGCAGTGGTACAGGAAGAAGTCTGCATCCTTCAAGAAAAACATGATTTTCATGCAGGACAATGCTCCATCACACGCGACCAAGTACTCCACAGCGTGGCTGGTATAAAAGAAGAAAATCTAATGACATGGCCTCCTTGTTCACCTGATCTGAACCCCATTGAGAACTTGTGGTCCATCATCAAATGTGAGATTTACAAGGAGGGAAAACAGTACACCTCTCTGACCAGTGTCTGGGAGGCTGTGGTTGCTGCTGCACGCAATGTTGATGGTGAACAGATCAAAACACTGACAGAATCCATGGATGGCAGGCTTTTGAGTGTCCTTGCAAAGAAAGGTGGCTATATTGGTCACTGATTTGTTTTTGTTATGTTTTTGAATGTCAGAAATGTATATTTGTGAATGTTGAGATGTTATATTGGTTTCACTGGTAAAAATAAATAATTGAAATGGGTATATATTTGTTTTTTGTTAAGTTGCCTAATAATTATGCACAGTAATAGTCACCTGCACACACAGATATCCCCCTAAAATAGCTATAACTAAAAACAAACTAAAAACTACTTCCCAAAATATTCAGCTTTGATATTAATGAGTTTTTTGGGTTCATTGAGAACATGGTTGTTGTTCAATAATAAAATTAATCCTCAAAAATACAACTTGCCTAATAATTCTGCACTCCCTGTATATACATTTTATTTCCCAGACCATTGTAAACATGAGTGAGACTGAGAGAAATATTAATGAATCCTGTATGTTCCAGTTCAAAGCTTAATGTGTTTGCTTTTGTTTAAAACTTTTCCATTTTACACTTGAATTCTTTACATGCCTGAACTAGCATTCAACCTGCCGATAAGGAAGTAGTCCTCTCTCAGGCTCAGCTCTACATAAACTGCACAAGTTACCATGAACCCGATTTTTAGCAATGCTTTTAGTGAACTTCTGCTTCCATTTTATATAACTATCTGTCTGCTTTATCCTAAAAAGAAAGAAAGGGTTATTCCATAACCTTCACATTTTTACACATACAGTCCGAATGGAAAGAGTGAGGCAAATCTGCTGGTCTGGAAGAATTCTCCAATTCATATTTAGGCACAATTTGACAATTTTTGCCTCAGTTTGGCCATTTGGATTTAGTTTTCAGAAATTCAGAGGTTAGTAAATAACTCTGTAAGATTTGCTTGTGTTGGGTTAATTCTTTATTCTTATGACTATAAACGCTTGGCTCTCTTATCATTAAGAATATGTTAAAAAAGTGATAAAATAAAAAATGTTGCAAATGACATTCATAGTTACATAACTGAAAAGAGACATGTGTCCATCAAGTTCAGCCTCCCTCACATCTGCATCTAGTTGCTTTTTAAACATATATGTACAGACTCTGATAAAACCACCTCTTCAGGCAGAGAATTCCACATCCTTGTTGTTCTTCCTGTAAAAAAACCCTTTCCTTTGCCATAGACTAAATCTCATTTCTTCCAGTCTAAATGCATTTTTTTTTTTTTTTTTTTTTTTTTTTGACAATCTGAGTGTTTATTTAGATTTTATAAAGACATTATAACATTACAAACATATAAGCAGTTATAAGGGAAAATGAGTAAACATACACAGTGGGGGTAGTACATCGAAATAGGTGAACAAAGCGGGTTGGGCGTTCTCCACTACATTGTGGAAGCAGGAGACCCAACCGGGGAGTTGCAGCCTCGTCTTGTAGCGGGGAGGCTCAACTTATTCGCCCAGAGTCAGATGGGGGACACAGGACCTTTTTCAGCTTAGGGGGTCGTACGTATATCACAGAGATTGCTTGATAGGTCTTATATGCCACCTAACTCAGCTTTATTAGATAATTTCAAACTTAAGCCCAGGTATATGTTAGCTTGGTTGACTAATCGCTTAGTTCAATGTTGGAATAGTCACCCTACTGAAATCCTAATTGGAGATGCCCTGAACCGGCGCAACTCCGCAACTATATTGTCCCTAGTCGGTCTCTGTCTGTCCCCCTATGGGGGGGGAGGGAGAGAGATACAGGTCGGGGGTAAGTCTGAGTGGTCGTGGGTCCCTTGTCAGGACTTGTCAACGTCATTTGGTGCCCGGTGGAGTGGGTAGGCACCTCGGTCCATATAACTCAAGTGAAGGCGGGTAGATTCGTCGTCTGTATACAGTATGTTACATCCGTAATCTTAGCTAGGTCAGAGGGCCATATAGTGGGGGGACTGTTGTTTGGGCACGGTAGTATAGGGCAGATGGGGAGGGATAACAGGGGGGGGGAGAGAGGGTCGGCAGCAGCAGGGAGGGAACCAGGGGGAGGGTCCGCCAGCGACACCCCGGCCCATAGCCCAACAACCCGAGTCCACCCACACTCCCGTCTATTCAGCCCCACGTCTCCGGGAACCCGCCGGTACACGAGCCATGTATTCGATCCAGGGGGCCCAAAGCCGGGCGCACTTTTCCGCCGTCCCCTGTAGGTCAGCTGTGAGGCTCTCCATACTGTATATCTCTTCTACTGCTTCCATCCAGTTAGCTATGGTGGGGGTTGTTGTGGATTTCCAGCGGGCGGGAATGAGGCTCTTGGCTGCGTTTAGGAAGTGTCGCGTAAGAGATCTCTTGTAGGCTCCCAGGGGCATCGTGGAGTGGTGGAGTAGCATCGGTAGGGGTTGCAGTGGTATGTCGGAGTCAAGGATCTCGCGTAGTTTCTCGTGTACTTGTCGCCAGAATGCCTCGATGGGCGGGCATGACCACCAGATGTGTAGGTCCGTGCCATCGTCCGCTCCACATCTCCAGCACCTAGCCGATGGCAGCAACCCCATCTGGAAAAGCCTATTGGGGGTCCGATACCAGTTCGTCATGAGCTTGTAATTGGTTTCTTGAAGTTTCGCACTGGTCGTACCCTGATGGGCGAGGACGTGTATTTTCTCCCATTCCATTTCAGAGAGGGTAGTTCCCGTGACTTGTTCCCATTTAGATTGGTATCTCGCAGGGGGGAGCCTGGTAGCCTGCAATATCATGGAATACAGCGTAGAAATACCTCGTGGAAGATGTCGACTCTCCGTACAGAGGGTCTCAAAGCCCGTCTTTTTCCTGAATAGTAGTTGCTTTCCCTGGAGGGAGCTGTGGTAGTGTCGGATCTGTTGGTATCGGAAACGGGCTAGCCCCGTTGGAGGTGTTGAGGAGGTTAGTGTCTCGAAAGGTTTCAGACGTGTGTCTGCACACCAGTCGCCAAGACATGGGGCGTTCGGGTTACCCAAGCCGATGATGTCCCCGGGGGCCAAACCGCCGGCAATCTCTGGATTATAGATCACTGGGGTCAGCGGATTAGGGTTGGTGGTGAGGTCGAGCTTGTACCGTAGAGTCGCCCAGATCTGTAGGGTAGCTCCAATGAGTGGGTGAGACCGGATTTCTTTAGTCTGTGCGGGTTTTGGCAACCAGGTAATCCAGGGCAGGCGCTCCTTGGAAGCAGCTCGCTCTAGACTAACCCATTGTTTATCAGTGTCCAGCACGTGCCATTCTATCACCCTGAGGAGGTGAGCTGCCTGGTAGTATATTTGAATCGAGGGAAGTGCCACCCCACCCTGGCGTTTTGGTCTAATCAGGTGCGTGTATCGGAGTCTGGCTACTCCCGAGGCCCAGACGAAGCGGTTAATGGCCGTGGACATCTCGTTGAAGAAGGTTTTGGGGATTTTGATGGGGATCGTCTGAAACAAGTATAGGAGGCGCGGTAGGAGGTTCATCTTCACCGCGTTTATCCTCCCGAACCATGATATACAGGATCCCCCCCATCTTTTCATGTCCGCGGCCAGTGTCCGTAGGAGGGGAAGGAAGTTTTCCGTGTACATCTTTGCTAGGTCACTCATCAGCCAGATGCCGAGGTATTTAATGCATTGCGTGCACCAACGAAATGAGAAGTTTGCCCTAAGATGGGTTGTTAGGCCGGGGGGGAGCTCCAAGGGCAGAGCCTCGGATTTCTCTGTATTCAGGCGCAAGTTGGAGAGTGCTCCATACGTTTGAAAGGACCGTAGCAGGTTGGGAAGCGAGACTATCGGATTGCCGATAAAGAAGAGCAAGTCATCCGCATAAGCGGCCACTTTGTGTTCCGATTTGGCTACTTTTATTCCCGTAATACCCCCATCCTGTCTGACCGCCGCCAGAAAGGGCTCTAGCGTGAGGGCAAACAGGAGGGGGGACAGGGGGCACCCCTGCCGCGTGCCATTGCTGATGGGGAAAGCAGGGGATAGTGCTCCGTTAATCCTCAGGCGGGCCTTCGGTGACGTATATAGGGCTGCTATCCATGTTCGGATGTTGGGGCCGAGACCCATAGCCTGGAGGGTTTCTTCCATGAATTGCCAGTCGACTCTGTCAAAAGCCTTCTCGGCGTCGGTGGAGAGCAGGAGGCCCCCTCGGGAGGTGGTTTTAGCGGAATGGATGATATTGAGGGCTCTGGTCGTATTATCTTTCGCCTCGCGTCCTGGGATGAAACCTGTTTGGTCCGGGTGTACCAGATCTGGTGCAACCTCCCCCACACGGCGGGCCAGGATCTTCGTGAAAAGCTTAAGGTCCGCATTAAGGAGGGAGATAGGACGATAGCTGGCGCAGGACGTGGGGTCCTTACCCTCTTTGGGGACCACCGCTACTGTGGCCATCAATGTATCCTCCGGGAACCTCCCACCATCCAGCAACGAATTAAGGCTTGTCAGTAGTTCGGGCATGAGCAGCTCTTCAAATGTCCGCAGATATCCCACCGGGAAGCCGTCAGGACCCGGGGCCTTGTTTGCTTTTGCCGCCTTAAGGGCTCCTTTGAGCTCCTCTAGGGTGATGGGGGCGTCCAGGTCCTCGGCTTGGGTCTGCGTGAGTTTCTGGGTGAGATGTTGTTCCAGGTATTCTCGAATGTCGGCACGTCTCCGAAGTTTTGCCTCTGCTCCTACCTCCTTCGGTAGGTTGTACAGTTTCGCATAGAACTCTCCAAATTCTTTCAGGATGGCTTGTGGCCTCCGTTCGGGGGGCGAATTAGCCTTTTGCAGGAGAGTAATGCGGGATTTTGCAGGAGAGTAATGCGGGATAAATGCATTTTAAAGAATATGGAGGCATGTTCTTATTATACTATAATCTAAGCCAGTTTTTCTATCAAGTTGGAGACAACATTTTACTGAAAGCTTTTTGTATGTTGCTGTTTTGTTGTTTTGTATCTGGTTGGCAGATCTACATGCCAGAAAAGTATATGGAATTAGTTTGTATATTGTAATTACCAACCCATTAAGGACCAATAACACTGTAATGTAGCCTCCAATGATCCCTTATTAAATCGGTACAGAGTTGGAAATGCTAAAATTAGTAGACATTCCATGCTGGCAATAAATCTAATTTAAAAGAATTTTATATAGCACCAACATGTTCTGCAGGTCTCTACAATTGGTTAAACAAGACAAACAATTACCGGTAATACAATCAGAGCATGTTTGACACGCAGGGGCAGTAGATGAAAAGCGCAGAAATCTTTAGACATCAGATTTGTGACTAAAGTATGACGTGTCATTGATCCTTAACTGGTTAATGTGTGGAGTCTCACTTAAAGGAACACTTTAGTGTTAGGCATACAAAGCTATATTCCTAACGCTCTATTGTCCCTCTGTTCCTTCTGCACCTGTGGTTCCCACACTGGCGGCAAATAAAGGGTTAATAGCCCTTTTTTTTCCCACTTGGGCTTCCTTGTATGTGACTTGCTGCTCAATAGTAGATAGTGACTAGTAGATCTAACGCCTTTCTATTTTCACTCACTTGATCCCAGCGCCAATGTCCCTCAGCGCTGGGTCGGGCTCCTCTTCTGCTACATCACAACGATTTGGAAACCTAAAGCACATTAGGCCTTTCCCATAGGAAAAAAATAAATCAATGCTTTCCAATGGTTTTTTAAAGACGCTGGATGTCCTCATGCAAACCGTGAGAATGTCCAGTGTCATCTCACGAAGTTAAACTCTGTTAAACACCAGGAAGCGCCTCTAGTGGCCGCCTAGTAGACAGCTACTGAGGTGGAGTTAACCCTGCCATATAATTATTGTAGTTTTGCAAAAGCTATACTAATTAACATTGCATGGTTAAGGTGACAAGGGAACTGCACCCATACCACTACAATGAGAGGAAGTGATCTGGGTGCCTATAGTGTCTCTTTAAGTCCATCCCATTGGGACTTCACATACTCTGTGTGATTCCTTTTTAACCTGAGGCGATGAAGAGGTCAAATGATAAGCTATGGACATCTATCATATGAAGACTAGAGCACATTCTCAAAGATGTACATTTCCATTAATACTTGTTATACATTTTAGCACTGGGCATATAGGACAATATGGGCATTTATGGAGCACCTGTAGTCCTCTTTATATGCAGTAGCAGAACTTTAGTCTTCACAAGGTATTTTTTGGCTTAAAGAATTCCTGGTCCTTACAAAAAATGTCAAGTTTTCCCAGTCTCCTCTTGCAGTATTGCTTAGTGAACAAGATTATTGGAGAATATTCATAGTGCTGTAAAATAAGCTCTGGATTGGCCTCATCTTGACACTTGAATAAATCTCTTTTTTTTTTTTTTTTTAATCTTTTTTTTTTTTTGGTATCTTATCTTTGTTTCTTGTGCAGCAATTGTTTCCCATTTTAAAGAACGCTGGAGGGATTACAGCTAAGTAAATGGTTGTAAATCATATATAAGTGGCCTTGACTTGTTATTGCTGGTCTAAGGATTCAAAACCACTCACTGTGGCCTTGTTTAATTTTGGTTCAGATGTTGCTGCCAAAGCTAGACATTTTTCATCAAAGGACGTGCATTTGTGAATTCTTTGAGGCATAAAAGACCTTGTGAAGGGTCAGATAAATGACCAATGGCCTTACCAATAGAAAGGTATGGTAGGGTTATACTAGTTAGAAATATGTAAACACAGTTCAGTTCTTCACTATAGAATATAGCATATTAATTAATTAATGTCCAACACATTTTTTTTACATTTTTGTTAAACCAAAACAAAGATTGATTTATAGCCACAAAGGAGTAGGTTTACAACATTAAATATAACATAACATTATACATTATAACACATATACCCCTGTATTGTGGAGTATATAACCAAAAAAAGACGATTATTTAATTAGACGTCATGATCTAAGCATGAAGTATCCATACATTAAATGTATTGTCTTAAGGGCTGTCTCTAAAAAATAACTTAAAGGAACCATAACCACTACATCTCAATATAATGGGTATAGTGCTAATAGTGCACCCCCACTTTAATGAGTCAGACAGTCTTTGAAAGGTTTAGCTCATTGGCTGAGAGTGTCAGCTGATTGTATTATAAGTTAGATTGTAGAATTTAGAATTTTAATATATGTATGGATTAGTGGGCAACTTAAATCTGCTATTGACCACCTGTTTCTTTTGATAACAATTTTTTCTTGATAGGAAAAAATCTTTACGAGAGGGCAAGTTCTACAAAAAAAAAAGGAAGGGAACTTTTTAATATGCCAGCCAATTGGTAGCATGTTTTTCTGTCAATAGTAGTTATGGCGCCTGCTCCACATCCTGTATTCTTAAAAGGAGGAGCCAGGTGTCAAAGCTCAGAACAAAGCAGGACAAGCTCATATTGGCTGAGAATGCAGCTTAGTACTTTCAGCCAATGAGCATTCATTCTGCATTAGTTTGCTTTACTCTATAAGGGTAATATGGCGCTAGAGTACACCAGATATGGCTGATGTTGCACAAGCACCTCCATGTGGGACCCAGGTAAGTTTCTCAAATCGTGCTAAAACTATTTTACACTTAACCATTGGCACTATAACTACTACCGCAAGCTGAATAGGAAAAAAAAAATATTGTAGATCACTTTTTTATTTGCTTCCCTACAATTTTAAAATGTCCAATACTCTGTTTGAATGCTTATGTGTTGCAAGTAGTGTTTCCTTCCTTCAATGAAGTGTGAGGACTCGGTTCTGTCTGTAAATATAGCAATGGAATTGACCTCCCATGGGTTCCCACTGCACTAGAGCTTTGATCTTTTTCTAGAGGTATGGGCACTGAATAGGTGATCAACTGATTTGTCAAATATCGGCCGACATAAGCTTTGGGTGATTTGGCAATTTTTACTTAAATTAAAGGACCACTCTAGGCACCCAGACCACTTCAGCTTAATGTCCCTCTAGGATTAACCCTTTTTTTTAATAAACATAGCAGTTTCAGAGAAACTGCTATGTTTATACTGAGGGTTAATCCAGCCTCCAAAACCTCTAGTGGCTGTCTCATTGACAGCCGCTAGAGGCGCTTGCGTGCTTCTCACTGTGAAAATCACAGTGAGAGCACGCAAGCGTCCATAGGAAAGCATTGTAAATGCTTTCATATGCGACCGGCTGAATGCGAGCGCGGCTCCTGCCGCGCATGCGCATTCAGCCGATGACGTCGTAAGGAAGAAGGAGAGGAGGAGTAGAGCTCCCCGCCCGGCACTGGAGAAAGAGGTAAGTTTAACCCCTTCCTCCCCCCAGAGCCCGGCGGGAGTGGGTCCCTGAGGGTGGGGGCACCCTCAGGGCACTCTAGTGCCAGGAAACGAGTGTTTTCCTGGCACTAGAGTGGTCCTTTAAAGCGATTGGTTAATTGGCTGGACCATGCGTGACAACATTTATATTATAAAAGTATGCAGTTATTGTTGTTTATTTCATGCATATGAGTTACAATGGTGTGTGTATGTGTTGTTATGGCTAAATATATGTACATGGTTTAGATGATGTCACACACAACATCATCTAAACCATGTATAACACTGTACTGGATCATGGAAGTCGGTATCAAATTGAACTGAGAACCACTGATATAATGTAAAATGTGAGCAGGATAAAAATACCTACTGAGACTATTTTGAGCCAAATATAATAATGTGTAGTAGGAGTTGTCTCTGAAACTAGGCATTTTTAACATCTATACTTGGAAATGGAAATCTAGGTCCTCAGCAGAACAGATCTCTCACGTTGGTTCTGTTTCTAGTTTCCGCTGTATTAAATGGCTGCATATCCCAACACTCTCTCTTACCTGATGTAGTGGAGAAAACAAAATGAAGAATGAAGAAAGACATCTGTCCTTCCATGGGCACAGGATCTCTTGCACATTCCACTAGATCATCAGGGGAGCTACTGTAGTTATTTTACTTACTCGAAAAGCAGTTAATTTATTAAACCATAAATTCACCCCTCTGAACCAATGCTAATGCCCTTTAGACCAGACACCTGTCACTTTGTAGGGTCACGATGCCGCTACAGACCAGGAAAGAGGGATTGTTCCTTGCTAGATGGCTGCATTTAGACATAATCAGGACTTTGTGTTCTGTAGACTTGCTATTTGAGTTTGTTTTTATTTTTGTTTTGTTATTCAATTATTTTTATTTGAAGCCCTGCGCTTCGAGCTAGACCTTAAAAGTGACTTTCTACTGTGAGCCTGGAGCACTTACAGCACACTCACCAGGTTTGAAGTTCTATTTGCGAGGGCTAAATTTTCACTTACCATTGGCCTTGGATAATGTATTGAAGGTTATCTTTACTTCTAGTCAGTTTATTAATAGTAATAAATCAATTAAAAACTGTGTGTTGCCAAAACAACCAAATAAGAAAATAAGCTAACTTAGAGAGCAATCCGAACATTAGTATTTTGGGCGATTTTACATTTCAAGACACCCCAAACTTAAATTGTTGTATTTCAGAATGATGTACTAAAATAGCAGTACAAATTTGCTTTCGCCACCAGCTCTGGAATATAAATCAGAGATAATATTTTATGGCAGCCGGTGTGTCTGTATCTCTCTGTCAGATCAGTGGAACTGCAGAAATGTTCTGTTTGCCGTTAAATGTTCTACTGATGACAGCTTCCATGGAGGCTTGCGTGTATTTTCCATTTTGTTTTGTCTGAATTTAAAATAACATAACATAACACATCGGCACATTCCCCGTTCCAGTCTTTATCTAAATATGTTTTTGTTTTTTTTAATCCTACTTAGGATTTTAAGTAAAATCTTAAAAATAACACCACAACAAGGAATCTACCAAACATGCATATGCAATTCAGGTGTCATTTTGGCCCGAAGAAATTTCTTTCTGCACTCTCTCGGCAATGTTCTTATTTTTTTTCAACATTCCAGGGTAATGTTTGTGCATTAGTGCTTCCCAGCTGTCATCATATTAAAACTCCTGACACGGCAAAGTATGTTAATGTAGAAAAAAGTGCGAGGTCAACCTTCCCTGGTCCTGAAGCCCAATTGGTTAAACGAGTATTTAAAGTCCATTCTTGTGATCTCATGATTACTAATCCTTTTATTGGTTTTCATATTGCATTTGTACTTAATTCCCTGAATCATTTTTCTTCGTGTTTGAAATGGAATCCTGATTGTAGCATAACATACACAATAACACGAACGAATAAGAGCCATTTTATCGCTGGCATTCGCCTTGCGATGTCTTAATTTATACCTTAGTTCTCTGGTCTATGTAGAAGGTACTACAAGCATTGCACGCACACTGGTATAACTACGGCAATGGAGGAGTAGATGCTAAGTCATAAAATGTCCAGTGCTACTGAATCTTCTTTGGTCTGTTCCCTACCTAATAATTCACACATGAAAAGGAAGCCATACTCTTACTTGTAGAATCTAGGTGCTCCAAGCCAAGAGCTGGCAAATCGTTATTGTAGTAAATGAAGAAAGAGAAAATGGTCCATGCACTCCAGGTATCACATTAAGCAGCTTTATTGTAAGTGAACAATAAAGGCAACGTTTCGGCCTGCACATAGGCCTTTGTCAAGCTGAGGCCTCTGCGCAGGCCAAAACTTTGCATTTTTTGTTTACTTCCAATAAAGCTACCTAATGTGATACCTAGAGTGCATGGACCATTTTCTCTTTCGTTTTCCCTATCTAGTGTCACAACTCTCTTTTTACTACTTCTGTCCAGATATGATAACTTGCTAACAATAACAGAGGGCATATTGCTTTTTCGAGGACTGTTTTAGGGAGCGGAATTAAGAAATAAGTCAATGGAGAAAACTTGACTTCTTCATCCTGGTCACAGATACAGTATGTGGCTGGGTAACCCAGTGGGTGGTATAAAGATTCTTGAGCTAGAATGTCTGAAACTGAGAGAGCACAGTCCCTTCTGCCAGTTAGGAATGCCACTGTATATAAAACTGTACCGTTAAATGATCGAGATGGGAAACCAGCAGTTCAGAAAAAGCATAGCTTACTTCTCATGTAAAGGGGCACTTTCTCCTAAATGATGTGTAACTGTGTAACATGAAGCATAAAAAACAATCTGCACATTCTGTTAACAGATTCTCAACAAAGTGTAAAGTCCAAGAGAATAAAAAGGTTTACATTGGAGATAGGCAAAAGGTCACTGTGTGCAAATCCAGAGTTGCGGTGGAAGAAAATTATAGAAAATATTCAAAATTGTTTGCAGTGTCTACATTCATTTTTATATGAGATAATTTATACCCTTTTCTCTAAGTAAATGGAAACCATTGACGGGTCTGCACAAGAGAATAAGCTGTATTTGAGTTCTCAGGACTGTTCGTACCTATATTGTGGAGTTAAGCAATGTTGCCTATTTTATTTGTTTTGTATTCCTTTACTTGTTTTTACTAATCGTGTTAATTAGGGTTATCTCAGCATGATGTGTTACATGTTTTTTTTCTCTCCTTCCTCTCCAATAGCTCACAAAAGGATAATGCGGTCTATGGAGGTACTCAGTTGTTGCTCACATACAAATTCATTTTAATTGATACTGTGTCTTAGTTTCATATGCCTACCATTTTTCCCATCAAAGGTGTTCTGCCAAATTAAACTGGTCTTGACAAACAGCATAGGAACATCCTGATAGGGATACGAGTGCACAAATGACTTCCATTCAATTCCACGCTTTCTTCTTAAGCTATACGTGTGTCCATGCTGCCAGTTTATGTATCCACGCTACCACTTATGACCAGGGATGCCCCCTTTTTTTGTTGTTGACCATGTAGACTTTTTGGTCATAATGTACTTATTGTTTTAGTCACACATGTCCCTACAAGCATTCTGATAAGTACCCTTTCATAATAATGTTCTTCATAACAAATGTAGTCCTGCCCTAAATTACAGAGTACAGAGTGAACTTGAAAAAAATTAGCAGCAGCTATTGGCGGTCTTTCTATTCAACATATTATTTGTTCCATTTTGCAAAACATTCCGTTTAGGAAACTGAAGACTTAAAGATTAGATCCTCCAGTGAAATAGTTCAAACTGCTAAATATTTGTTCCACACCCTAAAAGATTGGGGTACAAATAGAGATAAGAAGGTGAAATGGACGACTTTTAGCTAAAAAAATAAAATGGAAAAAATAAGACGAACTATAACAAAGGACACAAACTTTTTAAGTTTAAAAAATATATATATATTATTAATTTTTCTACAAAGTGGCATAGATTATAACCAAAATGTTTCAATCGGTATCTGAAAGATGCGTACTCCCATCCTGCGTGGTCACGACGCTGGCTTTCAGTCTGTTTCTTTGAAAGGCAAGCCTGGTGAAATTGGTGATAAGGCAACCACCATCTACTCTCAGCATGAAATGTAAGGCCCCATAGACATTTACTATTTACTAATAAAGTGAAACTGTCAGCCTTTTTTTTTTTTTTTTTTTTTTTTTTTTTTAGGTGTAAATCAATTCCAACCCATCTATTTTAGGAACACCCTTTAAACAAGCATAACTAATAAAACCTGTGCAGTAGGCTAGTTACTGATAACACCCGTGTCTGAACATGTTTACATCATTTCAAGGTTCCTGTTACCCTCCGGTTGAATTAGTCATTCCACTTTTCTAAAGGAAGAATATGCCCTCGAGAAATGTTTTTCTGTTCTATACCCATTATAGAATGACCTCCGCATTTGTGTTGCCTGTAGGTTTGTTATGTTATAGTGTGGCTGGTTATTATGTTACAGAAATTCAAACACCAACATCAGAAATGCAGTTGGTTGGTGTATTGCAATTTATCGATGACACTAGAACATTTTGTTAGGTCAGTTTAATATTAATTGCATCTTACAATGCTAGCACAGCAACTGACAAACTGTTTTTTCTCCTGGCAAGACTCAAAGTTGTTTACTCGTATTTATAGACCATAAAGAGACCATAAATATTAGAATTGTTGTTCTTGAAAGGCTTGTGTGAAACGATAGGTCTTGAGTCTTCTTTGGAACATGTCCAGGGAAGTGGCCTCTTTCACTGTGCTGAAGATAGTGCTCCACCAAGTTGGAGCATCATGGCTAAAATTTGATGACATGACCTAGTGAAACTCAATTGATGCTGTGGAAGAGGATTTATTGGCTGTTTAGAAGACAGCTAGCAGAAATAAGTATAACCCTACAATGTAAACATTGTAGTTTCTACAATACTGTCATGTTTTACAATACAGATTTAAAACTACAGGGCCACTGCACCCAACATACTTCATTGAGATAAAGTGGTGTGGGTGACTTTAGTGATTTGTTAATGAAAGACCATCATAAATTAAAGTAGTCCAAATGGGGTGTCACCAATGCATATATTAAAGGGTAAATATCCTCTGCAGGAGTCATGTTTTTCATTCTTGTTATATTCTTCACATTTATTTGCGAAGAGAAACATAGAATGTGACGGATTGTTTGTTTGAGGGATGATTTGAAGTAGCCTTGTTAAATTAATACTGTAGTTTTATGTGTGCACTGTTCCCTTAATCTGTATTTTGCATATATTTTCGGTCTATACCAGATGTTGTGGATTACATCTGCCCTGATGCTTTGCCAGCACTATGGCTGTAAGAGCATTATGCGAGATGTAGTCCATAACATCTGGAGTGCTGAAGATTGCCTATCCCTGCTTTGTACAGGAGCTCACTGTGAATAAATGTATATTCTGAAAATTACCCCTGATTCTCTCTTATTTTCCTTTTCTTTATTATTTAAATGAATGAATTAAGCTTGATCTGTTGCTGATATTTAAAGTGCCAATGTTAGCCACTTCCCCAATCCCCCCCCAAAAATGAGTATTTTATAAAGATAGAATCTTTATGAAATGCTCATATTGACTGTGTTGGAATTGCACTGAAATACCAATCCTGTCAAGAGATATGCAGAAAGAAAGTGGGACTCCTTTTTCTCTGTATTTTTCCTATGCCTGACACTTCTAGGCACTGGGTGGAGTTACCGCTGCCTATAAGTGTAAATGCCCCCAGCCATCACCAGTGAGAGCTGCTGGGAATTGCATTTATCTGTGGAGGATCCACTTTCTTGCATGGGAGTTCAGCAATGACTTTGGCTCCTGAAACTGAGGACCCATCGGAAGAAGTTATGCTCTACATAATTAAATTTTCAGCACTTCCAGAGTGTAGTGGTGTTATGGAGACAGGCTCAGGCACTGATGGTAGTGGTGTTGTGGAGACAGGCTCAGGCACTGAGTGTAGTGGCGTTGTGGAGACAGGCTCAGGCACTGAGTGTAGTGGCGTTGTGGAGACAGGCTCAGGCACTGAGTGTAGTGGCGTTGTGGAGACAGGCTCAGGCACTGAGTGTAGTGGCGTTGTGGAGACAGGCTCAGGCACTGAGTGTAGTGGTGTTGTGGAGACAGGCTTGGAGACTATGGTGAGGATTAATAGAAAGCAGTTGTTGTTGGGGTATTCTATCATAAGAGGTGTGGAGCTGGGCAATAGTGGTCTTGTGAAATGTCTTTCCGGAGCTACTGCTCACAGAGACAGGAGACGTATTTGTAATATTTTTAAGCTAGCAAATTACTTGGTTTGCAATGAGGTTTCAGAGGTAAAGGAAGATTTTTGTGTTTTTGCCAATGATATACGGCAGGTTGCTTCAACACTGTCATTCTCTGAAGTTCTGCCTGTGCATAACACTCAGAACGACAGGCGGATGTGTATTACGGACTTTAAAAGAACACTATAGTCACCTAAATTACTTTAGCTAAATAAAGCAGTTTTAGTGTATAGATCATTCCCTTGCAATTTCACTGCTCAATTCACTGTCATTTAGGAGTTAAATCTCTTTGTTTATGCAGCCCTAGCCACACCTCCCCTGGCTATGATTGACAGAGCCTGCATGAAAAAAAACAAAAAAACTGGTTTCACTTTCAAACAGATGTAATTTACCTTAAATAATTGTATCTCAATCTCTAAATTGAACTTTAATCACATACAGGAGGCTCTTACAGGGTCTAGCACGCAATTAACATAGCAGGGGATAAGAAAATCTTAATTAAACAGAACTTACAATAAAGAAAGCCTAAATAGGGCTCTCTTTACAGGAAGTGTTTATGGAAGGCTGTGCAAGTCACATGCAGGGAGGTGTGACTAGGGTTCATAAACAAAGGGATTTAACTCCTAAATGGCAGAGGATTGAGCAGTGAGGCTGCAGGGGCATGTTCTATACACCAAAACTGCTTCATTAAGCTAAAGTTGTTCAGGTGACTATAGTGTCCCTTTAAATGACAGCACATGCATATAAAACCCTTATAAACAGCATTTTCCTGTATTTTATTGCCCAAGGCGCCTATTTTATTCTGTTGAACAGTAACAATAAATTAGATAACAATGTATAGTTTGCTTGCATTCTGCCTTTAAACATTTTACAACTGTTTACATAGACCGACTTTAGTCCGATCAAAGGAAACAAGGCTAATAACATGTTTGAGTAAAGTGATTAAAAGGATGCTCCAAAGGTGGATTTTTCACCATTTTTTATTTATCGAAGGAATAATGCATGGGAAAACATAAATAAATACTAACATACCTTTGAATGTCCACCTTTTGCAGCAAGGTTGCAAGGCCCGTTCTTTCACCACTGTTGATAGATTTGCATTAGAATGACTATTTAGAGATTTATGCAAAAATCTGTAACTCGCTTAGTGATCATTGAGGTGCTCACTGCTTATCATTCCTTTTACAAACAGAAACAAAATGATTGGGAACTGCTTGCGTAAGTGAATGGAATCTAAGGACAATGTCCATTATTTATACAAGCAGATTTAATTTGCATGAATGAATGCATCTGTGTACATCCTCATAATTCTTATGGTCCTTAAATGAGACAGCAGTTGCCTGCTACTCATTACTAATTCCTACTGTTGGACAATTCCTGAAAATTGCTGCCTTATCGTAGGTAGAATTAATATGTTGCCAATGGGACAGTTTCAGAGTAAAATGCGTTGATTAACCAATTGATTCTTCTGCACCCATACCCCAATTGCTTTTAGCACTTTACAAATTTAAAGGACAAGTGGATTCATTACATGCTCCCCATTTTTACCATTCCACTAGTCATGTGGCTATGGCTCCTCAAGCCCCTGGTCGCATAAAGTAACACTGATATCATCTCTGGGCAAAAGGTCAATAGTTCCAGGCTTTCAGTGACTTTCATGGATCCTAGGGGGTATTCTATGAATCTCAATTTATTTGGACATGTGGTTCAATCAGGTCAGAGGTTAGGGATCTGAAGGCTTCTTCCTTAGTTGATTTGAGGTCTCCAATATCTTTATTTCCATTTGCGACCTGCAGCCATACATTTTAAAAGGTTCTTGTCATTTAGTTTTGCTGGTGTTAGGGAGATCAAGGCTGATTAGCACGACTTTGTCCAAGGGTAGCCTTTTAACAGCCCTGAAAACCTTAGATGGGTTTAAATGTTCTTATGCAGAATCCAACTTGCATGCTAGATGCACGTTAGAGTCACTATTAGGTCAAAGCCCCCATTGTGTTCCTAAATAAAGCTAATTGTTTATCAAAAAAAAAATCATAGATGTTCACTTTTTCAGTATTTACTTTTCATTTCTCAAATGGTATTTTAGATTTGCTCTGATAGCACAATACTATTTGAAGTCATAATATAATCAAATTGATCAATAAGTCTAACAATCAACCGGTTGATTATTAATCGGTTGATACGTGCAGCAGATCATTTGTCCTTAGTTACTATTCCTGTTGCAGGTGATACACATTTTGTCAGCTGTGACAAAATAATTGTGTTTGTAAGGCAAAGTTGTAGAGAGTTTTATTAAAACTTTAGAAAATTAGGGAACTTTGTTTAATCAGCATTATTAAAAGGCATTACATTTCATTGATAATGAAGATATTTCATGTTCCTATGTTTTAATCTCCATGAATACATAAATACTATTAGTAAAAGTTCCTACATTCTTGGAGAACACTTCTTCCTGCTCTATTATAAACTGCTTGAAAATATTTGCCATTTACTGCTGGACTCAAAATAAAATGGTTCCTCTGTATGGTGAAATATGTCAGTTTATTCACTAAACCAAAAGATGCAAAATATCTAATCTGGAAAAAAATTCTAATTTGCATTTTTTCCAGATCCGTTATTTGGGTAAAATGTTAATTTAATTTGTCAATTCTCCAAACGTCAGTGTAATGTAAAATACTTGACATATCTGTATGGATCAAAAATAGATAACTGACTATATCGTTATTTATATTTAAATATTTGATATTTAAATAAATAAAGCATGTTCGTATTGAGCAAATCTTACAGTCTCCCTGTCCCGAAGAGGTGAAGACAACTGGATCTACTTTTAAAGAAAGGAGGAACAGGGTATGAGAATAAGTCAACATTCATCTCCCTGCTGCTTCCATGCCCCATCCATTGACCCATTCCTAATATAGCCAAAGCCATCTTGAAGGTTAGCATCTACTTGTTTGTAGATAGACAAGAACAGGAGAGGACAGGAACTCCAGTCAACAGAACCACCGCCTGCTTTTTGGTCTCACTCACTCACTCCTAGTTTGTCCATTTAATAAAAAAATAAATGCTTTTGATATTGATATACAAATGACATTCAATAAACAGAATATGACCTTCAATAACCAGAATATGACCTTCAATAAACAGAAGATCAATACTGAGTATTTACACCGAAAAATGTAAAAAAAAAACTTTGAACTTACCATCAATTCATCTGAGAAATGGTATTAATAGTACAAACTAAGTTTTGCTAAATCAGGTTTATAAAAGTAGAGAAAGTTTTAATTAAGAAAAAACACACATCTGGTCAAAATTATAAACTCATGCAACGTGTTAGTGTGGAACATAATATTGAATAATGTAGTAGATTATTGTGGTGTGGACCTTTTTTATATAGCAGCTGGTCACCCTTTGCTGTTCTTGAAGCAAAGTGTTTGTGTATATTTATACTGATAATTTTTCTGGTATCCAAAACATTACTTATACTTACATACACATAAATAAGAAGATCGTGTTTTCATTCATATACAACATGATGGATGATGCCAGACTGTGCATTAAACATAGTACACAATGTGAAATTGTAACATTTGGGATCTCAATTTTAGTTTAGTGCCAGGACAGAAATGTCCCGGCCTGCCTGAGATCAGTGGGGGTTACAATCCTGGGCTTTGCAGCTTTCATTCAGTTTGTCTCCCATTAACGATATTATATGAGAGTAGCTGGGGAGAGAGAAACACTGTACCTGCATCCTCAAGCATGTCATTAAATTACTTTATTACTTTATATATATCCTCTATATAAAAAACACATTTTGTAGACTACATCTCCCTTGATGCTTTGCCAGCAATATGGCTGTAAGAGCATTATGGGAGATGTAGTCCACAACATCTAGAGTGCTGAAGGTTCCCTACACCATGGTGAATACTGTGGATGTCCCTGGAGACATCATAGTAAATATTCAATTTGCTTTGGAACCAGACACACACACACACACACTTCTTGAAGTCTCCCTCAATTCTGCCTTCTTGCCCTCCTCATATGTCTGGTGAAGAACTTGGGTGAATGAAACAGCATGTGTGCATCTCTCTCCTTATCCCATCACTTTTCATAAGAGAAAGGGTACATAATTAAGGATGACAGCCACAAACACTGCTGTCGCAGCACAGGTGCGTGACTCCTATCAACCTCAGCCAGCCCTGCAATCTGGTTAGACCATTATATTTTGTATAATTTTTTTTTTTAAATGTTCCCATTAAAAAAATATACAAAATATATATAAAACGGATATAGTGTAGCATTAGAATATCCAAGTATCTAAGTGTACCTCAGTATTAGGTATATCTAAGTGACCATTGATTGTGTGCATGTGTGTGTGCGTATAGTTAACTAAGTATTTTACCGCTACTGTTGACCTTCTTAAATGCAATCTTTTATCTGTGTTCCATATCTATATACAATATCCACTGTCTGATGTCACATGTATATATTAACCACCTCGTATCCATGGTAACGCTCTGGCAGAGAATAGATAATGTTAGATATAGGGGAATATTTGTACTTGTTAATTCTCTGGAATGTGGCTCTGTTTTATTACCTTTCTTACCAATGCAACTGCTCACTAAAGAATGTACTGTTGTAAGATAATGTTTAAACTAGTTATGTATTAAAATGCCTAAAAGGTATAGTGTGAGGGGGGGGGGGGGGGGGGGGGGAAGGAAACTACTACGTGCGACTGGCTAACACTAAAACCATGCAAATAAAACATTTATTATTCAATCTGCAGACAAATATCACAGATAACATTTGTTTCTATCTTGTATCTAAAGTACCATTTTTTTTTTATGTTTTATTGCATTATGCATTATGTTTTATTGCATTACTAATAAATTACAAACTACATTTAGGCAGCACCTTGACCCCTTTCCACTATAGCTCCAATACTTCCCAAGGCATCTACCTCCCAACGCCTAGAAAGCCTCCAACCTGGATGTGAAAGTTGGCAGCTAGAAAAAAGGAGTGAGGTACATAAATTTTGATAGTTCTGACGTGATTTACTAAGCTCTTGAAATGTCCCACTAATCCATGAGGGCATTTCTTACACTTTCATAAAATTTTTTTTTTTTAATCTTATGGTAATGGCAACTGTGGACCCTGAGAAGAGAGACATCTCAGAAATAATCTGGGAGTTTAGGATGCGGATCATAAATTGTGACATGTCCCCGATATTGATGAGGGACAGGCAGTTAGTCAGTCCACCAGTTATTGCCTGAACACAACTTCATTTAAGCTGACTTGGAATAATAGTTATTCTGACGTTCTAAATTCCTTTATCTAGTGAGTTCTATAAATTAATAAGCCAGAATATTAACTTTATCATAATCATTTCTGGTCATCATGCCAATGGGTTCTCTGGAAGCTGTTACACGCACTTCTAGTTTTTTTTATTTTTTTGCATGTCACTTTCGAGAAATAATCCTAACAGGTTTCCGGAAGCCATTGTATGCAGGCCTGGTTTTTGTGGGAATAAACATTAGTCCATTTATAAATTTATTTTATTTCCCAGTCATAACAGAATATAGGTGATGAATAGCTCTGAGGTTTATTTTAAACACAATGAAAAAATTAACAATGCAGGGTGGTGGTATAGAACACAATCTTTTCTTAGGTGAAGTGGAAATCTAAAACAACTGTTCTATGCAAGACATCTCTGTAAGAGAAATAGATGTAAATGTTTTGTACAGTACAACTAGTCATAGTGTCTTACTGTTAGGTTATCCTGTGGTATTTTAGTCAAATTTTTATATTTTAAAATTATTTTAAATACAAATTTCTGCATGACTATGGTTATATAGGCAAGATTATCAAGGGTACTTTGTTTCAATGACAATTATTAGCGTATAATCCTGAGTGCTCTAATAAAGCTGACACAATTTGTTATTCGATAAACACCAGGTTTATAAAGAAATGAAAGCCATATTGCAAACGTTAGGCTAAACTAGCCAGGCTATGACTACAATAAAATAATTTCAACTCCGGCCTAAATTGTGTTGTTGAGATCTTTGGAAGATGTCATAAATTGTTTTTAATTTTGTTTTAAGTTCTATTAAATTGTAATATAAAACAATACTTCTCCTTTGCCATTTTGTCGGAATCTGAGATTTTTTTTTTTTTTTTATCAATAAGCACAATTCACAGTTCAGTGGAAAAAAAACATATTTAAAATGGCGGGAAATATTCCTCTCTGTTTTGTAACTAAGTTATCTCAAATCAATATTGGTTAGGGTCATTGCGAATACAAATTAATGTGCATGTTTCAGAAAACCAAGTTATATATTCACCTTAATTCAGTTGGAAATTTAGATAAAGATTATGATAAGTAACAATTAATGTAGCAGAGAAATAATTTTTAAACTAAAATAGGAATGTAAATGTAAATCCTGAGTTTTAAGACTGCTTGTGAGAGACTAAATATAATTAACCCCTTCTTGGATAAACCCCTTTTTGGATATAGCTCGGTAAATTCGAAAGTCTTCAAAAGCATATTCTTAGTGATTCTGAAGTGGTTAAAAAAAATTCTTATCTAGACAACAAGTTAACTTACAGAACATAACATGTGGCAAAGTTCGATATATAATGTTATGTTATAATGTTGTACGTCTGATGTAATTTTATACATTATAATTTTTAATTATAATTTTATACTATACATTATCTTACAATGTACATTCTTTAGTGAAAATATCAGTCAGTATATCAGGCTTTGATATGAATTTATTGCTTACTCTAAAAGCATTTTACTTCCAAATACAAATACATTTCTAAATAATATATTTCAGTTCTGTAACACACATTCCAATTTTTTTTCCAAATCTAGAAAGATGGATTAGTGGCAGTAAATTCCAATATGGAATTTTACAATACACAACGTGTTGTTCATTTCTGAGTAATGGAGTGCCTGATATAAAGACATCATGAATGGTCCAAACATCTTCTATTCAATCACATGCCTGGCTGATTTACCCTTCTACCAGCTCTGTAAAGCATGTTACAAACACCTGCACATTCTTGACATGGATTTTTTGTCTCACATCTAATAATTCTAACATTGACATCTTTCGAAAGATGTTCTGCAGTCATTAGTGTTTACATCCTATAACCCCTAATAAGAAAATCTCAAGGTTAGTGAATCTACTGAAAGTCTGTTCTCTCTCCATGACATTCCAATACATTTACTTTCAAGGATTCTAATAGAAGTAAAGTATTCTACTATGAACTAACACTCTGCAACATGACCTCTAGACTGTAAGCTCGTTTGAGCAGGGTCCTCAGCTACCTATTGTTCCTGTTACATTTTGTTATTGTCTCATTTGGTAAATTCCCCTCTTATTGTAAAGCGCTGCGGAATAAGCTGGTGCTATATTAATAATAACCAATAATAATAATAATAATTATGTATTATAATTCACAATCAATACCAGCAGATTGATTTAATGCGTTCAGGAATGCTGGAAAGATGCCCTGACTCTGGTTGAAGTGCATGCTAGCCACTAAACTTGTGTGGGAACTAACGGAACAGCCAAACAAACAAAAACATTTTTTTAAATAGTTAATGGGCGGTAGAAAAAGCATTTCTTACTTTTCTAACTTGTGATGATATACTTGTGATAACATCAACTTGATGTTAGTTTTCTATTCTGTATTGCATCCATATCACAGATATAGACATGTCAGTAGGGTGTTCATCTTAAGTTATCTGTGTCTACACGTCAAAACCTTGGATGGAAATATGACAAGTCTAAAGAAGACCTGGTGCATAGGGACCTGGGTAGGTGGCAGAGAAAACAGGTGCTGTAAGTTGACTTGGAACTGGAATTAAACTGAAGAAATGGAAACATTCAAGATAGCCAGAACATAGTTGAGAGTACTGGAAGTCAAAATAGCCAAACTGTTATAAAGGAAATGGAATTGTGAATGACTGAATGACTTAATTGGGGTCTAGGACAAAGAATCGTCTGAATGGAATCTTGTAAAGCAAGGATTTAAAACTGTGGCCTCCCCAGATGTTGCTGGCCTATAACTCCCAGAATTATTTATATGAAAATAAATGGTAAAAACACATTATGAGAGTTGTACTTAAGTAACATCAGGGGGCCAGAATATGAGATGCCTACTGTAAAGTCTTGGACAAGGTTCCCTTGTCAGCAGTCTAACTGCAGCACTAGATTTGATTAAACCAAGAGAAAGTTGACATGATTTTTTGTGAGATTTCTTGAGGTTTATTTCTGATGTTTCAAAGAAGTGGGAGATAATAGCTCAAAATAAGTCTATCCTGTTGGATCTGGGACACTATGGGAGGTATGGGGTTCTTTTTTTCCAAAATTTAGATGGCCTGGCAAGAAGTAGAGTTTCACAGACGTTACAATGTAGGGTGAAGGCAAAATATAATTTAATGGAGATCAAAAAGGACAAAAAAAGATTTGGCCTAGAGGTTTTAGTCATCTATTTAGATGACATGGCATTTGCAAAATTAAGACAAAAATAACAGTGTTCAAGTCTAAAGTCTGTTTCTCTGCTGAGTGGGAGATTTTTTTCGAAAGTCTGTCAAAAATTTTTAATTTTCTACTCACTTGTTATTAAACGTGGCACAAACAGATTTTTACAAAAGTCCACCCCCCTGTTGAATTCTCCGCAGAATGCTTTGGATTTATTTCCAGAGTTCCCATTTTTTTTTTTCTCCAAAAATCACATTTCACTTAATTTAAAAATTCCTCTAAAGTTTATGGAATAGACCCAGATACCCTTTCTCTCCTTTACGCCATCCAGTTTAGATTGTAATCCCATGGGCCATGTGACATAGCACTTTGTATACAAGTTCTGCAAATTCATGCGTATAAAAATACGGTTCATTTTAATTTTGCACCAAAATCCATATGTCAGTATAACTTATTCTCCTTGTCCACCTGGATAAGGGAACTATATAACATAACAGAAATGTCATAGGAAGAACAAATAAATTACTTTGTGTATATTCCATATCTTGTGATGTTCTTATTGGAACAATTATACATTGGTGCTGTTTGTTTCAAAATGTGATACTTTTTCCTGATTGCTGTTCAAAAGAAATTTAAAAGAAAGTTATATAGAAAACAATGAAATTATTTTTAGACTATTCTGCAGCCTCTGGTGTTCATCAATGACAAAGAGCATTCAAATCTAGCAATCGGGAAGTTTAAAAAAATGAAATAAAAAAATGTAATTTATAGATTTCTCTAACGCAATCACAACAGCCCTCTTAATCATGCTGAGCCATTCATTTAAAAAATAAAAGGATTGTTCCTTTATGTGGCTACTCCTTTGTCATTGTCACGTTACCACTCCCTCTTTGTTTGCTATAAAGAAATACCCATGGGAGAAAGATTTCTATAAGCACCGTTGATTATAATCAGTATATTTGTTGTGATAGAGCCAAGATGGGAAATGTCAGAAATTGAGTCTTAATGTATGCATCAATAGTAACAAATATAAAATCCACAATGATGAGCCACACATTCATTCCACTGAACAATGGTGTCATGGACAATATGTCTGGTACCCCACAGTGTAAGAGGAAATGTGTGGGTTTGTGTTGATACAAACTCTACTTTCTAACTTTAGTTCTAATTAAAAGTAATTTATTTTAATGTCTGGTTCCATGAAAGAGGATATACACCATCACCCGAAAATACTTGGGATTTTTGGATAGACATGTGTAAAAATTTATTTTAAGTTCTTTATCAAACAAGCTGATTGCCAAATATGGTTCATTCATAAATGGACAGTATTGTCTAAATCAATTTCAATTTTGAAATCAATTTTTGTTATGAATTAAAAGGATTTTAATTCAGACAATTTGGTAACCCCTTAACCCCTTAAGGACACATGACATGTGTGACATGTCATGATTCTCTTTTATTCCGGAAGTTTGGTCCTTAAGGGGTTAAAAACGATTCAAAATTTAGAAACGTTTTGTTTGACGATTACCAGGCATTTTATTCACATAAATCTATTATTGGAAAGAACGTTACTTGCTGTGTTCTGAATTCCTAATTGTAGTCCATAAATTTGTATAGATCTGCAGATCTAAGAGTGTTAAATTAAGAGGACTTGAAGTATGTTTTACTATAATTAAATCCTTGTTGGTTAGTAATTGTTTAGGACTGGACTGCCTCACAAGCACCTTGCCCACTCTCTCTGCCTCTGTCGCTCTCCTGTGTTAAATCTCAGATCGTTTGGGATTTTTTGGGATAATCATATTATATTATTTTCACAGCCAACAATATGATATCAAAATGAAAATTAAGGGTGCTTTTTACTTTGGTAAACTATTTACTAGATCTTGTTGACTTGCTGCAATTAATTATATTGTATTTTCAGGCATATTTTCATTTTCACATCCTGATCATGCCTGACTGTTTACTATGTGAATGTATGTTTTTGCTTAGTATAGACATACACAGACATTGTGCTCCAGCAGCTGTCTTCTATCTTCTACACCTAGTTTCCCCGAACATGATTTTTGCCCGACTGTGTGTCAGTAAGCTATATGTGTTGTGTTCAGGCTTGTTCTATTCAACCTTTTCCCATCAGACCTGTCTCACGCCCACCCACTCATATTCTGTATACTTCACATTGTTTGCCTAGGATATCCAAACACCATTGGGACAATTCTGTCAACAAAACCTTTGCCTAGATAAGGTGTGAACAACTAAATTTATCAAGGATTACTGAGCTAACAGGCCGAATAAAATACTTTAGCAAAGGTGTGTCAGTCAAAACAACCACTTCACTACTTGACAATGGTCAGGACGAAAAATCTCAAAAATTATTTCTCTTTCAGTTCACTTTTATCGGTGGGAACAATAAATGCCCCTTCCCCCTTACTGAAAATAATCATCTATAGCTGCAAGATCTTGACACATTTCAGAGAGTCCTTTTGCACACAAAAGAATTGCAATCAGTTGCTTCAAAATGTATCCATTTATTCGAAATGTAATATTTTGCATATTTTTGTATCATCTAGAAGATGAAAGCAAACTCTATATTTTATAGGCATTTTTAAGTATTTTAGTGCTTTAGCATTTACTATATATATATATATATACACACACATATATTTATTTATTTATTCTATTGTTAATTTTTTGTCCCTTTCTCTGAATGTTCATGTAAAAATAAAACCTCTATCAGGTGCTCTTGATTAAGATTTAAATCATGTTCTCAAATATAATAAATCATTCACTTTCTTTTTTGAAACTATAAAAACTATTTTAATTTTGCTTATAAATGCCATTCAAGTAACTTAAACTGATACAATGTTGCTTTAGCATACATATGATAACTCATTGTTACACCTTCCTCCGTGTAACAGGTCAGTAAAAGAAAAATCTAACATTGGAAATACAAATCTTTATCTATTTTTTTAGTAAATTTTTGCATATTTAAATGTAGGGTCCCCGTAAATTTAATCCCTTATTGCAACAGTCTCATTACTGATAATCTCAGCCAACCCAGCGTTTTTCCATAGAGAGGTAATGGGGAGGGGGAAGGGGGGCAAAAGCACTTGCAGCAATCGCCACTCAGTGCCAATCAGCAAATCCTTTGGGACAAAAGTTAAAGGACATCTGTAATGCCCCAAACAATGTATGTGCATTAGACTGAGTATAAAATTCTATATATACATTATCTATACATTAATATCTATAGATTTAAGATAAAAAATTATTGTAAACAAAGCTGTTTTCCTGGCACGATAGGCTCCTGCAGTGCCCCTCTCCCTCGGGCCCCCCCTGCCGCGTTCATGTAGGGGTTAAAACCCTTTCAGTGACTTACCTGAATCCAGCACCGATGTTCCTCGGCGATGGGTCATGTTCCACCCAAGCTCCTCCCCCGCCAACATCAGTCGGCAGGGGAGATCTAATGCACATGTGCGGCAATGACCGCGCTTCCACTAGGATTTTCTTATAGGAAAGCATTCATCAAAGCTTTCCTATGGGGAAAAATCTGACGCTGGAGGTCCTCATACAGAATGTGAGGACGTCCAGCGTCAGATAACGGACCAAAGGTACATTTTGATTCCGGAAGTCCCACTAGTGGCTGTCTGGTAGACAGCCACTAGAGAAGGAGTTAACCCTCAAAGATAATTATTGCAGGTACTCGGACATTGCACCCAGACCACTTTAATGGTCTGGGTGCCTACAGTATTCCTTTAAGGCTAGTTTTTTCTTCCAGCTGTTAGTCAATGCATCAGGGTGCCGAGGCATTGACTGACAAGGGAGCAAAAAAAAAAATCCCACAGGAGGTCCTCCTACTCTCCTATGCCTAGAAACCACAGTACAATTATTATGGTTATTATGGGAACTCCCTAGATGGTAATTCTAGTGCTGGCTAGGGAGTATAGGAATGTGATGTCACTCAGTGTCGATGGAGAAATCATTGAATTGCCCTGCTCTTTTGTTCACTTTAACAATGCTTTTTACTGCAAGGAAAGATTAATTGCACCAAAACCACTACATTTAGCTTTAGTAGTTGTTATGGTGCTTAGAGTTATTCCATTAACCGATTTGATACCTTACTATCCTTGTATGTGTAAAATATATTGTAATATTAACAATATGGTAAGAAATGAAGCATGTATGGAATAAATTGAGAATAGCCGTGACATCACATCTAGTTCTATACAGTAATTCATCTTGTTTTTACACATTTTCTAATCAATCTAACATAACGCTCTACAAGATAATACGGCAAATCAATATTTCTCACACTCCTGCGCTTGATTTTTCATTTGTTGATGATTTTGAATCGGGGCTGGTGTTGCATGGCATGTTTGTTTTCAATACGATCGCAATCTAAACTTTTTCTGCTGATAGTGACATCAAAGTTAAAATTTGTTTTGCAACTTAAAGTGTGCCTCTTTTTGGTTCATGTGATCTTGATGTGCCAACACTGCGCGGTTAATGACATCACATTTTAAAGGTTATTGACAGATGTAGTGATGGTAATTGGAGACATGTGTGATATTAGTCTGGTATATTCCATATTGATATTGGTACATGTGTTTGTATCTTAAAAATGATTAAAAGGGACAGGCTTGACTTAGTGGGCATGTGTATTTATTGTGTTTTTTGGTTTTGCTAAGATATGTTATTGAAATAGTTCATTTGTACTTTGTTTTAAATAATAATCATCCAGGAAGCAGATGTATGAGTTTGATTACAGTTCTCCTAAATCAAACATTGCAAGATGTACATAGTGTTTGGTTTGCTCGTATGCAAAACCATGAAGTTTTAAATAATCTTTTGAAAAAGGTGTTGATTGGTTTATCATTTCGTTCTTACTATTAAATTCAGTAAGGGTACAATGTTTGGTTGTGTCAATAAATTTTATTGAGAATGATTGTGCTCACGTAAAGGGATTCTCCAGTGCCAGGAAAACATATTAGTTTTCCTGGCACTGCAGGACCCTCTAGTGCCCCTCACCCTCCCACCCCCATCCCAAGTTGCTGAAGGGGTTAAAACCCCTTCAGTGACTTACCAGAGTCAGCGCCGATGTCCCTCGGCGCTGGATCAGAATTCGTCTTCTCTCCTCCCCGCCGACATCAGCCGGCCGGGGAGACCTAATGCGTATGCGCGGCAATGGCCGCGCACGCGCATTAGACCTCCCCTTGTGAAAGCAAGGAGAAGTATCCTCTAGAGGCTGTCTAGTAGACAGCCACTAGATGAGGACTTAACCCTGCAATGTAAATATTGCAGTTTATGAAAACTGCAATAGTTACACTTGCAGGGTTAAGAGTAGTGGGAGTTGGCACCCAGACCACTCCAATGGGCAAAAGTGGCCTGGGTGCCAGGAGTGTCCCTTTAAGCTTGAGTGTTTGAGTGTTTAAGCTATAGGACTCTTTTTTTTTACTGAACTGAAAATGACAAAAGTGTTGTTGGAAAAACATTAGAAAGATGTGATTGTGGGGAGCCCATCAACTGTCATAAGCATACACCTGATTATCAAACATGCTTTCATATGTGACTTTGCAGAGATGTGCTTTACTGAAAAACGTGTTTTGTTTCATTTTGTTACAATTCGTAATTTATTCGTTTTGGTTCAAATTAAATTCGTACATTTTTTACTCCGAGTCAGAACAAACTGAAATTAGAAAATATAGTGCTCGTTTTTTTTTTTTTATAACATTATTCCAATTATTCCAAAGGATATACAATTAGAGAGCTGTTTAGCAGGCAGCTCTCTAAATTGATATCCTTAAATATGATAATCCCACATTTTTTCTTACTGTTTATCTTTGAGCTGTTTAGTAGATAACTCCCTAATTTTATATCCTTATGTGGAATGCCACATTTAATGTACCAAATTAGGGACTTATCTACTAAGCAACTGAGAGAGCAAATTCAAGAGAAAGGGCTTTTTTTTACTGAAGTCCCTAATTTGGTATCCCTAAAATGTCAATCCCACGTAAGGGTACTAGATTAGAGAGCTATCTATTAAGCAGTCATTAAAGAGTACAAATAAAGTAATTTTTCTTAGTTTTGCTGTTTCAGTTACTTAGTTTATTAGTCCCTAATATGCTAGCTTTCTGAAAACAGATGGATCCGAAATAACTAATCTTGTTTCATTCCGAATTGGTTCGTTTTCATTTTAATTTGGTTTGTAAAGAATTCGGAAATTTTGGAACAAAACAAATTGCACATGCTCAGTATCCATATTGCACATGCTCCATACCTACTGCTCAGTATGCATAACTTTCTGCTTCTCTGAAGCTGGGTTTAATTAGTGTTTTTCTTATACTTTTTTCTGGCTAATAAATTGATTACTATGGTAAGATTTGGGCTCCAAATTCGGAAACGCATACACTGTGCAGGTGATGGACATTTGTAGATGTTTAATGTGCATTTGAAAGTCCATTTCCTGCACAGAATGCACATTAGCAACAGCTGCTGCATGTAATCGCTATTATTATAAAACAAAAAAACATGCAACCCTCAAAAATATGCGATCTATCCCTTAACAGATGCATCATTTCAAGATGATCTTTACTTGTCAAGTGAGGTTTTCAAGTCTTTTTGCAGAAATATGCGAACTGTCAGCAGTTCTGACTCCATAAGGTCAACGTAAACATCAGTAGGAAAAATTGTTACATAACTTGTGCCCATCCAAGACTGAAGACTAATCTCTATATTCACTTATCTGGCCACGCTTGCCTGATGAAAGCTCCCCTTCCTTTCTGATTCTAAGATGTTAGCAGGTGAATGACTTGCCTTTAGTATAAGCCTACCGACAGTTTAGTAAGCACTGCTTTGAAATCCTTTATAGTTGAAAAAAGGTTTAATGATAGAAGTTGCAGTAGTTTTTGCTAGAACAGAAAGATATTTAACCCATTCTCAATTCTAAAACATCTTGATATACTGCTTGGTTTTTGTATACGCTTTACATTGTTTATACGGTTAACTCCATAATCAAAAGTAAAAGGATATCAAAACTATTGAAATTTATTGTTAGAGGCCCCAGACTTCCATGCATCGGGTATTTGGCATTTCTCAAAACCATTCTATATATGCTAATGTATTGGTTTTTACAATATTTACAATAACATATACCAAACTTATATAATATCTCTTGGCCCTATATACCAGAGGCTTGCCACACCTCTGTTTTACAAGATGAAAGTTAGAAAATCAGATATAATTCATTCACTACAGACAAGAGCTGTTTAAAATAAAAAAGTACTCAAAAGTGAGTTACCCACATGCCATTTTAGATATAAATGGGTAAATTCCAATCCAACAGGGAATGTGTGAGAATTTTTAATTATTCAAGAATGTGTAATATTAATATTATTATTATGTTATTATTTATATAGTGCAAACAAATTCCGTAGAGCTTTACAATGGGTAGACGAACAAACATGTAATTGTAACCAGACAAGTTGGACACACAGGAACAGAGGGGTTGAGCGCCCTGCTCAATGAGCTTACATGCTAGAGGGAGTGGGGTAAAGTGACACAAAAGGTAAGGATAGTATTAGACTAATTACAGTTGCAAGAGAGGGATCAGTGGGGGGCTATTAACAGTTTAATTGATACGCTTTTGTGAAGACGTTGGTTTTTAATGATTTTTTTGAAGGAGTGGAGACTGGGTGAGCATCTCACTGAGGAGGGAAGTGAGTTCCACAGGAATGGTGCAGCCCTCGAGAAGTCTTGAAGGCGAGCATCAGAGGTGGTAGTACGGACAAAAGATAGACGTAAGTCTTCAGCAAAGCGTAAGGGCCTAGACATTAATACTTGGCTTCAATTTAGTCATTATTAATCATATGTAGTGATGTCCCGAACTGTTCGCTGGCGAATAGTTCCTGGCGAACATCGCTTGTTCGCGTTCGCCACGGATGGCGAACACATGCGCTGTTCGGTCCGCCCCCTATTCATCATCATTGAGTAAACTTTGACCCTGCCTGTACCTCACAGTCAGCAGACACATTCCAGCCAATCAGCAGCAGACCCTCCCTGCTCCTGGACAGCATCCATTTTACAATTATTGTGAAGCTGCATTCTTAGTGAGAGTAGGGACAGTGTAGCTGCTGCTGATTTGATAGGGAAATTGATAGCTAGGCTAGTGTATTCAGTGTCCACTACAGTCCTGAAGGACTCATCTGATCTCTGCTGTAAGGACAGCACCCAAAAACGCTCTTTTTAGGGCTAGAACATCAGTCTGCTTTTTTTTTTTTTTTCTGTGTAATGTAATTGCAGTTGCCTGTGTGTCAGGCTCACAGCATATACTGTGCCCACTTGCTCAGTGCCACCACTAACTCACTGGTGTCACAATAGCTTGCATTTAAAAAAACACAAAACATTTTTGACTCTAATATAATAGCAGTCAGTTTCCTTCACTAGTGTGCGTTTCAGGGCCTGCCCAGTGCCACCACTCACTCACTGGTGTCACAATAGCTTGCATTTAACAAAAAAACCAAAACTTTTTGGACTGTAATATAATAGCAGTCAGTTTCCTTCACGAGTGTCTGAGCTGCCTCTTTGACCTCTTTTATAATGCAGTGGTGACGATAATTAGTGGCATGAGCAAATCAGACATTTTGAGTATATTGTATGTATATATTTGTTGCCTTATTACTTTTGGTATGTTATTTTTGTTCTAACAGTGTTTTATTTGTACTTTATTTGCTTTAATTGATTAACAATTAATTGTTAGTATACATCTTCTCTAGACTGTAAACTCGTGTAAGCAGGGTCCTCAATAACCTATTGTTCATGTAACATTTTGTAATTTTCTCATTTATTGTTGACTTTCTCACGTTATAATATTGTAAAGTGTTGCGGAATAAGTTGCCCCTATAAATGCCAATAATAATAATAATTTGGCGATCAAGCTTCCACTTTTAAGTTATGGTTTAATTAATGTGTCAACAGTTCTTCTTTGGAAGGAATGAGGTCACTTACGCTTGATTGTTTAAAGTGAAATATAGGGCCCTTCCCCACTGAACCAATAATGATAAAAGTGCTGTCAAAAAACTATTACTTCATTTCATTATCATTAATGTCTCATTTGCAGCAATTAACATGTTGCTAATTATCAAACAACAGAGTATAATTTACCCCATATGAATAATCATATTCCTTCTAAAGTTGGTATAACAAGTACCATTCAGTTGGGTGTCCTGGGATCAGAATGAACACACACAGAACTATTTACCAGATGGCCACCTCCTGGGACCCCCGTGACAGGGCTCCTCTCAGCGCCCCCACCTTAGGGCGCCTTGAGGATCGGCCCGCGCTGGGGCCGGCTCAAGAGCTGCTCGCCCAGCACTGCGGCCCCAGACAGGGGCAGGTAGCCCACCAGGAAACATCTCAGTGGGCACCCCCAGCAGGCCGGCACCCTAGGCGAATGCCTAGTTTGCCTAATGGTGGCGCCGACGCTGCTAACTGTTAGAAGTTAGATGACTAGTACACGTACCAACTGCAAACTTAATAATAGAAATAGCAAAAATCTACAAGCCCAGAACCTTTAGACCAGTGTTCCCCAATCCAGTTATCATGGATCACCAACAGTCCAGGTTTTGTCAGTATCTCCATTGGAATAAAACAGGGAAATACATAAATCCTGGACTGTTGCTGGTCAATGAGTACTAGGTTGGGGAACACTGCTTTAGACAGTTCTCTGTGGACTCGTTTTCTATCCCTCACAATTTCTGTCCTGCCGCCTTAGAGCACACCATTTAACAAGCACTAATTCTCAATTACCTGCTGCTGGTGACTTTAGACTGTGAGAATAACCTGGGCTGGATTCAGGTCTCTCCCACATCTAAAATTACTGGTCCATAATACATAAATTACATTTCCAAAAACACAACATATCTTCCATTATATGCTCGTGTACACAGAAATACAAAGGTCTCCCCATTCCTCCACTCTTCATCTTTGTTTCCATTGTTTATTTCACTCTGTCTCCTTCCACACACCCCTTTCACAAGCTTAACTAGACACAGGCACCCTATCTATCAACCTCGTTTTTCCTCTCTCCGTCTACATTTTGTCAAATTTGTGGCGCGTTTTATTAAATCTGTTTTTCATAATTTTTTTTTCTGCAACACACTAAAATATAGTTACATAGTAATCTATGCTGAAAAAAGATAAAGTTCAACCTTGAAACCAATTCTTTTATGCTTATTAAGACAATTCACCACACTGTGGCTTTAAGTATCTAATTTCAATGAGATCCTTAAAGGGTTAGTTCATGTGTCAGGTTAGGTAAAGCTAGAGAAGGAATGATAATACACTAAAATTGTTTCAACAGTACTTAAACAACATTTTCCTTGACTTGGCATGGATTTGAGATAGTTCGAATTATTGCATTGCTAGTTCTTGGCAGAAAGAGAGAGGCAACTTTCTTGTGTACACTTTAGATCTTGAGCCATACTGGGCAGGATGTAGCGATCAATGAAGGATACAGCCAGGAGAAAATGATAAATCTTCCAATAAAACAGTCTGTAAAGATAACATTTGTTATATCATGGACGCATTAATTAAAATATAATTTTATTTCATGGCTTATCCATTAATTATTGTGTGAGTTCAAAATGGACATCCCAAATTTAGCTTTAAGAGTACGTTTAAGAAAATGTCTAATCCAGTAATCTTGGTTTGTTTTCTTTATTTATATTTTGATTATACATTCAATTATTATAGATTAGATTAGCACATTAAGTTAATCCTCAGATGATCACAAATTGATATTTAGTGAACAGACTGCTTAGAGTTCTTTCAAGAAATGCCATAAAGAACATTCCTATAGCACACAACTTGTTTTTAACATGCTTCACAGACAGGTGCCCTCATGGATTCTGTGCTGGAACTAGAGTTGAAATCATTGAGGCAGGGCCGGACTGGCCTACTGGGATACCGAGAAATTTCCCGGTAGGCTGCCTCGCCTGGGGCCACTGTGAGCTGTGGCTGGACCGAGCCACAAGACAGGAATTTTTTTTTTTCCTGTTTGTCCTGCTGCGGCCACAGAGTGGGCCGTGGTCGATTCTCCTACGGCCGCTGGCCAGAAGTGCGCATAGATTTTTCCTATGCCAGCTGCGGCCTGCCGGATGTGAGCAGCGTAGGGCATATGATATCATATCTGGTGGCTGCACGGCGACCAGCGACATCTTTTCCCTCAGATCTGCAGAACGCTCTGCATCACTGAATTGAGGCTGAGCTCAGAGGCCGGGAGGAGGAGGCACGACGGGGACTAGAGGGGAGAGCGACTGGGACCTGCCCTTGAGAAAGGCGGTTAGACCGCCGAAACGCGCGTTGGGCGGCCTGTGCAGGACGACCTGTACCTATACCAACTAACTACTATCTAGTTATGACCTAACGACTTTGGTCATGGCTTTTATTGACTGAGACTACAGCCTGCAGGATACCCCCTAAAGAGATCCTTAACTTTGTGTTATATCGTAGGGATTTATGACATATGTTAGTGTGGTGATAGAGTTCGTTTTTTTGTTTTTTTTCTACACTGGACCCTGCTTAGACAGCGCTTTCTCTAACCAATTTGTTTCCTCTATCTCTCATCTCCCTATCCTTTCGATTTAACTTCTGCTAGATTAACTGAATATAAGGAGTTTTTTTCTTACTGCTGGAAGCTAATATTTAATAAGGGATTTGTTGGAAGAGTTTATTTGAGTTCATTTTTTTCCCTATTCTCGATCCATACAAAGGGGTGACCTCCTGCTATATATTGCATTTAATTACTAACAGGCTGAATTTCCTTGGTATACAATTTATGTCAGTGTGCTCAATTGTCTCATTTCAATTATACAAGAGCTGTACTGCTCTGATACATTGTGACATATTCGCACTGAGCTGCACTGTTTTGATATATTGTGACTTATCTGCTTATACAAGGAAAACGACTGAACATCCTACCAGTCAGGTGTATAGTCTCTAGTCTTTGTTTTAATTTTTCACTATTTAAGGTGTATGAGGGTGTGTGTTGTGGTTTTTGTTCGTGAGTGTGTTGGAGATTTATATTATTATTATTGTGATTATTTTTCTGTCTCAATAAAGGTTGTCAGTTTTTAGCCAGTACGATTGGATATCTATCAGGGGGTAGTAGTGGTGAGGTGGAGCACCCCGGTTACACGAGGAGCTCCCCTCATCACTTTTTCTGTTTTTTCCATATGATATCATATCTGGTGGCTGCACGGCGACCAGCGACATCTTTTCCCTCAGATCTGCAGAACGCTCTGCATCACTGAATTGAGGCTGAGCTCAGAGGCCGGGAGGAGGAGGCACGACGGGGACTAGAGGGGAGAGCGACTGGGAGATAGGAGCGGGCAGCTTCCTCTCCCTCTACAGCCTAATTTTCTGTCTGAGAGCCTGATGCTACTGTGACAAGACCAATCTCGCCACTGTGCATTGGAGGAGCCTGGTTGCCTGCCTGCTGCCTTTTGACTATGGACCAGCATTTAAATACTTTATTTTCCTATGCAGAAAGGTCTATTCATGTATTTCTGCCCTGGCGTTCGGTAGATTCTCGGATTTACTGAATGAACTCATTTAACCCAGATAGCTATGCCATGGAGCCTATTCGTGTAATAAAAGACTTTGGCTCCATGGAAATTGAACTGTATGTGTGTGGTCTGAGCGCAATTCAGTAATAACGTGCGCTCAGACCTAAGCTATCTGGGGATATGTTGCATGTCTGTATTTTATGTAATAAATGTAACCTTGTGTATTTTATTGTATTTTACTGTCTTTTTACTGCCATGTGCTTAATGGAGTTTTGCCTGTGTCCTTGGAGATAATTGGATTACTTCCCAATTATCTCCAGGATAGAAGACTCTGTGGAACTGGTTTTGGGCAGAAAAGCCATGCTTCCTTTGGTCACAAAGGACTTTGATCTATCTTTTGAACCAATGGACCAATGTGGATGATTTTGACATATGTTCGTATTTGGAGTATGCTGATGTAATGTTATGTGAATGTGATGCATACTTTTAAAGTTATGAATAATGTGGAAAAACTGTTTTTCTCTGCCTGTGATAATTACATTACCCATTGTGTAAGGTAATTGTATCACAGGCAGAGGGGAGGATTTTGTGTGGGAGTGTATTGTACGTGTTTATTGGTTGTTTTCCAAAACCCTGTGGGTGGTACTAATGTGTATATAAGAACAATAAACCCACAGCTCTGTCTGTTCACTGCTTGACCCTCAACACTGAGCTTTGTCCCGTTCTTGGGGGGATTTACTGTATGCTGTTCCAGTTCGACTGCTAGGAGTGTAAACCTATTCGTATGGTTTTTCCTATTCGGTTGTTTGCAGCATTCGTATGTTTGAGAGCATTCATATGCTTCTCCGGTTCGGTGTATTGGTGTCTACAGTAGCTGTGCCTGTGTATCTGGAAGGGAAGATCTACTAAATGGCGGTTTAACACTTTTATGCCTGAGGGTGCCATTACAACTACCTTGGTAGTGAGCACGAGGGGCACAGGACCTCGATACTGTGCATGGGGGGGCACAGCAACCCTGATACGGGTCATGGAGGGGCACAAGTATCATGATATTGGGCATAGGGGGTAAGCACCCTGATACTGGGCATTGGGGGGCACAGGGACTCCTATATTGGTCATGGGGCCAGGGGTCCGGGAACAAGGATGTTAATAATCAGAATTGGAGGCAAATGGAGCCCTGACTCTGAGATGGGGTTACTAGAAATGTGATATTGGGTATGGGGGAGACAGGGGTTCTTAAAATGGTGTTTGGGACAAGGGCCCTGATAATGAGAAGGGGAGGCAGGGACTCTAATGTGAGGTGGGGGTTCAGGGAACCCTAATACTGGGCATGGGAGGCACAAGGACCATGGTATTTAACATGGGGAGAGGCACAGACTATAATAATGGGAGAGAGGTAAAGTGTGCTAGAGAGTGACCGGATCATTACCTAGTATCCCTGAGCTGGACATCTGCAGCCCTCTCTGATCCTAGACAGAAACCCCCATTAAGAGAAGGTTCTAAATGTAGTCTAATCACCATAGCAATAAATGGACTACTCATGAGGATTGCTCCACGTTTACAACTTTCCACCGTAATTTGATCTTTATATATAAAGCCATATATGCTTTCATATCTGTCTTATCTACAGATAATTCACTATTCAAATGTGCTTTAAGTTTTACCTTTTATGAACAAGAAAATAATGTTGTTGTGCTGGTATAATGACGCAGTGTGATGAGGCTGGTATGATGACGCAACTGGTATGATGACGTAATTCTATGGGGCTGGTATGCAATTATTTCCAGGGGTAGTTTTCATTCCCAGTCCGGCCCTGCATAGAGGGTGCACAGTGTTTCTTTTCATCAGACACAAAAGTCACTGATTGACTCAGTGATGTCATAGAAAGCTATGTGGTGCATATTTGAGCAACATGTGAGTCAAATGCTTTCCAGAAATGCAATCCATGGGCAGTCAATCAAATAATTTGATTTTCCCAATTGATCTAAGAGATAAAACATTAAAATAAATGACAATCTCCTTTAATCAATAGAGCGTAAAGGTTTCTGTCTATCTTGTTTTTTTTTTTTAAACACAATGAGTCAGTGTCTTGAACATTGAATAGCACAATTCTGTCATGAAGTGCTGATTTAAAAAAAATATATATATCCAACTCAACTATAGCCACAGCTTGGCTCAATATCCATACATTTGCAGTTTAGTTTTAAAGTCACTGCAAATGATGATTTTTATTGAATACTAGAAACACCAGAACCACTACAGTGAACTGTAGGGCTTATGGTGGAAGGCCTAACTGTTTTAATATGGTTTGATTTCATGCCCTGGGTCTGGCAGACACTCCCACCAACTCTCCTGCTTAGGAGCTGCCGTTAGCTCTCCTGAGCAAAGTTCTACACTGCTGGGTTTAGCTCAGATAGAGAGTTCTATTTGTCCTGTGGGCTGTAGTGGAGGTGAACCCCACATAAGAAGTTGAACCATCCTAAAAGGGTTTGACTACTTACATTGGGATGGCACACTGAAGTGGCTGTGGTGCGTGAAGAGTTACTTTAACCTTTGTAAGCTTTTAAACAGACACTCAGAGCATTTTGCATGCCTCTATCCAATATCACTAGATACAATGTAAATGCATCATGTTGGAAAATATGAATGGAAAAATGGTCTCCTGACTTATCTGTGATATATAGTAGTGTTTTGGAATGTTATAATGGTTTTACTGTATATAAAGTTGATGGGTTCATGTCACCTTCCTGCTAACCATAACTAAAACATTGCTGCATTAAAAGCTAATTGCAATGATCCAGAAACCAATATCATGTTCATATATCAACCAATATAATTCCCAGAATAGAGACGTTAAAATAAACCAATCTGAGGCTCCTTTGCCTACACTTACGCAGTGTGCTTATAAGCAGACAATATAGCCTGACGAAGTAAGTTGGAAAACAGTCCGTGTACAATTTAGGTTTACTAGTAAGGTTAGCTTGAGGAGTTGTGTTCAGTAATGTTGTACTTCCACATGTTACACTTTGTTTTTAATGAACAAAAATACACCAGTGTTTTTTTTTTTGTATGTGTAGTGAAGGGGTTAATACAAATAGAATTTTGATTACAAGAAAAAGCATCAGTTAATTCCAGTCTTAACCTATTCGCCGGCCTAAAATGCATGTTGTAGACTAGAAAAGGTCAGTGAGCAGTTAGTCTGCAGAAAGGTGGATGGAAGTCATAAACTGTGATAATCATTTAAATATTTAATTTTGCACTCTGGGAATGTTGTGGAATTACACTGTTTCAGAGTTGCCATGTCTAGCGACACAGTATTTTAAAATGTGCCTCACAATGTGTATATGATGTAAAACATTTCGAGAAGGTACTTTAAACTGCGGGAAGTTTTGTCAGTGTTTGATCTCATCATAATGCTATTAGAGATGTCCCGAATAGTTCGCTGGCGAACATAGCTTGTTCGCGTTCGCCACGGATGGCGAACATATTCGATGTTCGGTCCGCCCCTTATTCGTCATCATTGAGTAAACTTTGACCATGTACCTCACAGTCAGCAGACACATTCTAGCCAATCAGCAGCAGACCCTCCCTCTCAGACCCTCCCACCTCCTGGACAGCATCCATTTTAGATTCATTTGGAAGCTGCATTCTTTTATTTTTTTTTTAGACAGAAGTGTGTTATATTTGAGCATGCTAGGCTGAACGTGCGTATATCATGGCTAGTTGCACTGAGGGTATGAGTATATAGCAGTACATTGTTGTGAAAGATGGCTGTCATGTTTAGGGTGTAGCTTGCACGTTATCAACTGTGTATTTATATCAGCAGCTCCACCACTAGTTATAAATCAAGTGTGAGTCGCCCCATGAGATGAGACTAGTGAATAACATAATACATGAACGGTTAAGGTAAAGGCATGTAAGGAACTACGACAATAAACTCTTTAGGAGGTGAAATAATGACATGTTTAAACGCTTGCTACTTTACGATTAGTTAATGTGCAGAGAGCAGTTCATGTGATCAAAGGCATGGTGTGGAGGATCGGCTATAGTGGGACATGCTTGGCAGGCTGCTGTTTACTGCTTGTGCTCATCCGATCCCTTCTGGGCGCCAGGTGCAGACCCTGGGAGTCCCTGATACCTGGAACAACAAAGAAAAGTCTCTGGCTGAGTGCCGGGTTTGCGGCTTGAGGTGGTGGAAGCTTGTTTTGTCGGGTGGTCGGATCTGTCCCGGTGGTGCTTCACGTCCGGTGCGGGATTGTGGTGGCTTAAGGTGGAGGCGAGTGCTTGACGTGGGGCAGGCTCTGCATTTCTGTTTGTGCCTCCGGTCCCGTCTTCGACGCCTTTTGCGTTGGTGGATTTTAATGGGGACTGCTTAGCTTAGCTGTGGTGGAGCTTGTTGGGGCTGTGGTGGAGCTTGTTGGGGCTTCCTGCTTGTTATTTGCTTCCAAAATTGATTAAAGAGTCTGTCCAGCTTAGACTCAATATCCTGCCATGCTTTGCTGGTACCAGGAGGACACGCGGCTGCCGCCATATTGGGAGAGTCGCAGATGAGTATGTCAGCCTGGGCGGCTGTGCTCTGTGCGTCCATTAGCTCCAGACAGCTTCTCAGGGGTGGACCGGGATAACCCCCACCGATCCGAGGGGGGGGGGGTAACGGAGCTCCTGCCGGGAAGTAGCTGCTCCTGGGCATCCCAGGATCGGGAGATCGGCCGCCCCTCCCGCCCGGTGAGCACCAGGCCACACTTGCCACGCGGAGGTAAGTAAGACTCTGTCGAGTTGCTGACCGCTATTAAGCATGTCGGGTCGGTCAGGTAGGAGCAACATTGCTGGGTCATCCCCTTCTGGGGTGAAATTCGCTTGTTGATAGCTGCTTAAAGTGAGATATTGAGGGAGCTCACACGAAGTGTGTCTTTCCTCCATGACAGCTAGGCCCGCCCCCCGGAAGCTGCATTCTTAGTGAGAGGAGGGACAGTGTAGCTGCTGCTGATTTAATAGGGAAAGCGATAGCTAGGCTAGTGTATTCAGTGTCCACTACAGTCCTGAAGGACTCATCTGATCTCTGCTGTAAGGACAGCACCCCAAAAAGCCCTTTTTAGGGCTAGAACATCAGTCTGCTTTTTTTTCTTCTGTGTAATCTAATTGCAGTTGCCTGCCTGCCAGCGTGTGTGTCAGGCTCACAGCGTATACTGTGCCCACTTGCCCAATGCCACCACTCATATCTAGTGTCACAATAGCTTGCATTTAAAAAAAAAAAAAAAAACTTTTTTGACTGTAATATAATAGCAGTCATTTCCTTCACACGTGTGCGTTTCAGGGCCTGCCAGGGCACTGTGTCACACCAGTGCAACTCATATCTGGTGTAACAGTAGTGTACATTTAAAAAAAAAATACAATTTTGACTGTAATAGATTGAATAGCAGTTAGTTGTCTGCAAGCGTGTGTGTCAGGCCTACAGCGTCTACTCTGCCAACTTCTGACAGTGCACAGTGCCACTCATATCTGTTGTCACAGTAGCTTGCATGTACCACTAATCGAAAAAAAAAAATGACAGGCATAGGCAGACCACCCCGCATGGGCCGTCGTGGTCGTGGTGCTGTGATTCCCTTTGGCCCTAGAATAATGCCCAGTGTTCAGAGGCCACATACCCTGAACTCGAAAAGTTCTGAGGACATAATTGACTGGCTAACACAGGACACCCAATCTTCTATAGCTTCCGCTCGGAACCTTGACGCACCATCCTCCTCCAGCTTAGCTTCGGGCACCTCTCAAGTTACCACTTGCCCTCCTGCCGCCACCACCAACACTAGCACCACAGCCGCTTCACTTGATCTGTCAGAGGAGTTATTTACACATCAGTTGGAAGAAATGAGTGATGCGCAACCATTATTGCCAGAGGATGTAGATAGCAGGGATATGTCTCAGTCAGGCAGCATTACACAGATGGACGTACGGTGTGATGATGATGATGTTGTACCCGCTGCTGCTTCCTTTGCTGAGCTGTCAGATACAAGTGAAGCAGTTGATGATGACGATGCGTCCGTGGATGTCACGTGGGTGCCCGCTAGAAGAGAAGAAGAACGGGGAAAGTTCAGATGGGGAGACAGAGAGGAGGAGGAGACGAGTTGGAAGCAGGGGGAGGTCGTTGCAAGGAGCTAGTGGCATAGTCAGACAGCATGCATCGGCACCCGGGGTCAGCCAGACAGCACGCCAATCAACGCATGCTGTTGCCACCACCAGATTGCCGTCATTGCAGAGCTCAGCAGTGTGGCATTTTTTTGGTGCGTCTGCCTCTGACAACAGTTTGCGGTGTTTGCGGTGCGTTAAACGGGGAGTTTGGTCTGTCACTTTGAAGCGGGCGTAACCCTTACACTACCTGATCGATACAACATCATACCTGATGTTTTAAAGCACGTTATTCCAATTTAGGAATTTTAGGTGATTTATGCCCTTTATGGATTAAAACCAGACTCTGCATCAACTATGTAATTTTCCATGGGAGTTTTGCCATGGATCCCCCTCCGGCATGCCACAGTCCAGGTGTTGGTCCCCTTGAAACAACTTTTCCATCACTATTGTTGCCAGAAAGAGTCCCTGTGGGTTTTAAAATTCGCCTGCCCATTGAAGTCTATGGCGGTTCGCCCCGGTTCGCCCATTTGCGAACATTTGCGGAAATTCGCATTCGCCGTTCGCGAACGGAAAATTTTATGTTCGCGACATCTCTAAATGCTATTAACTGTCGCCGTATCAATATAGTGACAATACTGTGTATTGTTATTTTAAGGGTAAATGCTGTCATTTTTGCCCCTTACTCAGAAGGCATTGTCTAATTGTTGGCTACTTGTGTGGTCCCCTACTAACTCACAGGGAGAAGTTAATATAACTGATGACAAAGCGATGCTATAAATCCTGTCAAAGAGAAGAGTGGTGAAAATGTCACTCTTGGGTCTAAAATTGGACTAATATTTTTAGAATTGCCCATATTTGGAATTGACAGCTTCATGGAAATGTGCAGTTACTGATTATATATCTGCGTGGGGTGAAATACACTTTAGAATTGGTGAATAAATTAAGTTGTGCTCTGTTTCTAATCAGAACATTAAAAATAAGAAGGCATGCACCAATTTTGGCAACACAACCTTACTTAAAATTAGCAATATTACGTTTGATTTATGCAACTTTAAACATCCCATCCCAAGAGCTGCCAAATGTTTTAGAATAAGAAATGATCCTGATAATGTTTATAGCGAGATTAAATAAATAGCTAGTATTGAGTTGAGCATCATCATTTTTTTGACGAAATTTTACCATAATTTTCATTTCAGAATTTCATTCATTTCAAATTCCGACCTTTGCCACTCCTGCATCTTGCAGCCGTTTAGTAGATAACTCGCTAAATTGGTATTCGTGTGGGTTTGCCATATGTGTACCAAATTAGAGAGCTGGGTTTGCCATATGTGTACCAAATTAGAGAGCTGTTTAATAGCTTCTTTTTGGTGTTCTTATGGCAATCCCACAAGGGTTAGGGAGCTATCAACTAACAAACTAAAAGACCAAAATTACAAAAAGCCCTTAATTTCTTAATTTTGGTGTTTTAGATAGCTTTGCTAATACTAAGTAAAAAAAATACTAGTGCTAGTAAATAAGGGAGATTAAATCCTCCCTCCTGATCCTACTGTCTACTAAATAGCAAGCAGCCAGTGGCTGCGCATTGTTATAAAAAAGACTAGCAACTGAGCAGCTATTGCTGACCAGTTGCTAATCAAATAAAGGAGGACCTGGCACAGGTGGGGCACCTACTGAAATAACTGGGGGAGGGGGGCATAGTGGGCCCCATGCCCCCCTTAGTGCCCCATGAGTGGGGGCAGGTAAAATAAATGGGGAATCTAGAGTCCCCCTCCAGCCCTGACTTACCTATCAGTCTCAAGATTTACCTGTTAGAACACTCTTATTGGTTAGCTTAAACCAACTAATCAGAGTGTTCTGAATCTAATTGCGCTACTTTTATAAGGCTTTTTCCGCCCTGCAAGCTCAGTCTGCGTGAAGCCTTCATGGGGTGAAGATGGATTATCTTTTTCATCTGGATTTTTTTTTCAGTGTGTTTTTTTTTATGCAATCAGGTATTTTTAATAGTTGCAATGCAACTTTATGGATTTTTGTTTGCTCTTTTTTGGGGGCTGAAGAAAAGATGATAGATGAAGAAATAAGACATTTTATATTACATGTATTTAGTTTATTGCACCCCCTCACTATTATTAGGGTGTAGGAGGTAGGTAGGATATTTTCATAGGGCCTCGAGGACCCCTAGTCACGGGAGGGGGGAGTGGATAATTTAATTGGTGGGGACAATAGGTGCACCATTCTTATTATTCAGGGCCTCCACCTACTGCCAATGGGAGGGGGCTGTGTAGGACAATATGTCCACTCACCCACTTTTGTTACTTAGTGGGTATTGGGTCCCTCACCTTATGCCAATGGACTGGGGCTGAGGGAGACGACAATAGATACACCCTCACTTTACTTAGGTCCCCCACCTGAAATGAGTGGGTGGGCCTGGTCTGCATTTATCACTAGCCAGCCACTGACTGCTCGCTATTTAGAAGACTTGAGGCACGGCAGGTAGGAGGAGGATATTGCCTCCTTTATACTAATACGGGGGTGATGTTGGCCCCCATAGTGAGAGGGGAAGCATGTGGCATTTAGGAAGTGCTAGGGAACAAAGCTTCTATTTTAAAATATTAAAAAGAGAGAACTGCAAGCCCGTAGCTCCTCCTTGTAATATTAAACAAACAAACAAAATAGTGAATTTCAGGAGAAAATTTCACCCCCAAGCAATTTGTTCTTCATTTCATTCGTTTTAATTTGTATTAATTTATTCATCTTTGGACGAATGGAATGAAAACCATGTTTTTCCAAAAACAAATGCCCAAGTCAACTAGGAAGTGACAGGGGTTCTGGCCACATAGCGCTTTGTGTATTGAAAGATGCGGCTGCTCAGTGACAGCTATGCAATTTGCAACAAACAAATTATACAATAATTTTAAAATATGGGATCCAGCCAACCCCTACAAGCCTAATTAGCTTAGCCTTAACTTAAATGAGAGTAAATGTTAAAAAATCATGGGCGGGCAGGCAGGCTGCCTGTGGATACAGTATTGTAAGGTTGGTTTGGTTTCTTTGGACATGGTTATTATCTGTAGTTGAGTTACTTCGTGGCACTATGTATATTAATAAGTAGATAAGGGCACACCATGAGTGAGGCGAGTGAATACATTTGGCTTACTATTTATCAGAGCGGGTGAGAAGCCACATACCTGATTGCCCTGTGATGGTAACACCCTACATATAAAATTACGGAGCACATTCACGCTGTATTTTGGAAAGCGAGGATGCAGTGATTGCAGCACCTTCTACTTTTGTTAGGGAGAACCAGCAAGGTTTTTTTTTTTTTAACCGCTTACTTTGACTCTTGTTGAGGGACAGGTGGAAGACAATTGTTCATGTTTTCCAGTTATCTGGATGACTTAGGGTTCCTAGACAAGTAGACCGTCCTGGTCCCCCATTGCTCTCCTAAATATATCAAAATCTTTATTTTATTCTTGTCTGCTGCTGCTGGCTCTGCCCCTTATCTTCCTGCTTGGCTGACATCATCAGAAGTCTTGATCAAAAGCCAAGCACAATGCTTTCCTATAGGAAAGTATTGTATTGACTGAGCTTGTCAATGAGACAGATCAGGGGCAGAGCCAGCACAAGCCAAACAAAGTCCTGCACAATCAGCATCTCCTCATAGAGATGCATTGAACCAATGCATCTCTATGAGGAAAGTTCAAGGTTTCCATGCAGAGGGTGGAGACACTGAATGCCAGTCACATTGTGCAGCACTGCCACCGAAAGCACCTCTAGTAGCCATCTGAGGAGTGGCCAGTGGAGTTATCACTAGGCTACAATGTAAACACTGCATTTTCTCTGAAAAGATGCTTACTGCAAAAAGCCTGAAGGAAATTATTATACTCACCAGAACAAATACAATGAGTTATAGTTCTGGTGACTATAGTGTTCCTTTAACCCCTTAAGACCGCAGGGCGTTCTATGCCGTCCTTATTTATATGGCTCTAAACGCCGCAGGGCGGCATAGAACGCCCTGCGATCTTTTCTACTTATCCGGTCGCCGGCGATCCCACGACGGCGATCGCGGTATGGGGACTTACCTGGGAGCCCAGGGAGTCCCCCTCTGTCCTCTTCGGCCCCCCTGGGCATAGCCGTCCATGTCAATGCCAGCAGGGGGAGTGCCTGTAATGACAGGTACTCCACTTGCTACCTGAAAATAAAATAAGTTAAATCAGTGTAAAAATAAATATATACTTAGATCATATATATTTATTATATATATGATCTAAGTATATATATACACATATACACACATACACATAAATATACATACACTGTCTACGTGTATTTTAATATTAATATATACATAATTATATATATATATATTAATATCAAAATATGTACAGTGATAATGATTAAATATATATATAATTTTCATTATATATATATTTATAATAAAAAATAAATATATAAATATGTAAAAAAATAATAAAAATAAATAGATAAAAAATATATATACATGCGTAATTTCGTTCTAACTGTATTTTAAAATTAATATATATATATATTAATATCAAAATACATGTAGAACAAAATAATATATATATCTATATACATAATTATATATCACTATATATATATACCTATACATAAATAAAAATAATAAAAAAGTTATATATATATATATACACACACATATATATATATATATATATATATATATATATAATAATTCTACGTATATATTTATGTAATAATTTTACATAATTAGGTCATTTTATTAATTACAATTTGCAGGACCTGCCTGACAACCCAGGCCGAAAGTTCAGGGAATTAAATTTTCTAGCACTATATTTGACGCTGTAACTTTCCAAGACACAATAAAACCTGTACATGGGGGGTACTGTTTTACTCGGAAGACTTCGCTGAACACAAATATTAGTGTTTCAAAACAGTAAAATATATTACAACGATGATATCGTCAGTGACAGTGACATTTTTTGCATTTTTCACACACAAATGGCACTTACACTGATGATATAATTGTTGTGCTACGTTTTACTGTTTTGAAACACTAATATTTGTGTTTAGCGAAGTCTCCCGAGTACAACAGTACCCCTCATGTACAGATTTTATGGTGTTTTCAAAAGTTACAGAGTCAAATATAAGGCTTACGTTTCAGTTTTTTCACATTAAAATTCGCCAGGTTGCCTTTGAGACCGTATGGTAGCCCAGGAATGAAAATGACCCCCATGATGGCATACCATTTGCAATAGTAGACAACCCAGGGTATTGCAAATAGGGTATGTTCAGTTTTTTTAGTAGCCACTTAGTCACAAACACTGGCCAAAATTTGCGTTCAAATTAGTGTTTTGCATTTTCAAATATTAACACTTACTTTGGCCAGTGTTTGTGACCAAGTGGCTACTAAAAAAGACTGGACATACTCCATTTGCAATACCTTGGGTTGTCTACTTTAGCAAATGGTATGCCATCATGGGGGTAATTCTTATTCCTAGGCTACCATATGGTCTCAAAGGCAACGTAACCAATCTGGCTAATTTCAATGTGAAAAAACTGTAACACCCTATTTTTGACCCTATAACTTCCCAAAACACCATAAAATCTGTACATAGGGGGTACTGTTTTACACGTGAGACATCACTGAATACAAATATGTGTATTGTATTGCAGTAAAAGCAAACAGTATTTTGACATTCACAGTTAAAATGTCACATAGAACTAAAAAAAAATTTACATTCTTATTTTCTCCCATTTTTTTATATTTTTTTCATATTAAATTATGTTCCATATCTAAATATTTGATGTTAAACGAAAGCCCTGTTTCCCCTGAATAAAATGATATATAAGTGTGGGTGGATTTAATATGAAAGAAGTGAATTACGGTTGGACAGACATATAGCGCAAACGCCAGGTTTTGTTTACGTTTTGTTTTGATTTTCAGAGAAATTAATTTATAACAGACAAATTTACATTATCAATAAATATTTTTTTGTTATCTGTCACACTGTTTCTCGTACAAAGTGCTGTGTTTTTTCCCATATTTGTATAACATTTGATTATAATGTTGTCACTGTTGCATTGATGCTGTATAACTTCCTCCTCATCTCAAAGGGTTTTCTTGTATACTCTAAATTTCTACTTGCAAATTTAGAGATTGTCATGAAAGTACTTGTTACATTTTCAGACTTCCAGAAATATGTAATTATTTGGCTGAAGATCTCTATAAAAATAAACAAGGCTGGGGATTAGCCTGTCAGAAATTGAGAATGAAAAAATATAATAGCAGCCAAAAAATCATCAGAGCATGTCAGAACATCCAAAACTATTAGTGTATTAGTCTATAGATGCAACTCTCAGAAACGTGCTACTTTTACATACTGGACAGTTCAAGGGCGCTTCAATGAACTTGTCTTGGAACATTTAGATTCTTCCACTGTTTATTTGCATGCTTGTCTATGCTTGTGTGCTGTGTATATACTTACATGGCAGTTTGTCTTAGAAACTGACTTGTAATTAGTTTGCTTATTTTATTACGGCTGATACAAAACCTCTTTGGCTCCAGAATAGATCATTTCCTGTCCTGTCTGGTCCTTCACAGACCCAAGAATTACCGCCTACTACAACTGTTACTTATTCCTTCCACCTTGAGGCATTTCACACCTATGCAGTACTTAGACAGCAGTGTTGTAGTTTCTCATTGCACTGTTTAGTATCAACTAGTATTTGCGTTTAGGAAAATGTGTCCAAGTTAAAATATCATGGGAGTGCATGTTTAGGCAGCCTGTATGCGAAAATACTAATGAATAGACTTGTGCATCTCTAAAAATGTCAGTTCGTCTCCATCGATTCCCACCAAAAATTTTGGGGTTTGGACAAAATCGCATTTAATCTATTTGGCATTTCAAATTGGGTGAACTTTGTCTATGTCAGGGGTTCACAACCCAGTCCTCAAGTACCCCCTACCAGTCCCGGATTTAGGGATTACCCTGTAGTGTCTAATGTTTTTTTGGGGGGTAATCCCTAACCTGGACTGTTAGGGGGTACTTGAGGACTGGGTTCAGAACCACTGGTCTATGTGATCGTTTAGAGACTGACAATTTGGACAAATCGAAATGGAACTAAAATGCACCTATTACAGATCTTCAATATATATATAAATATATTTATTTATATAAATAAAAAAGTATGAAAGTTTGAAGAAAGTTTGCTGTGCCAAACTGAAACGTTAACATAATAACACATTGGATTTTTCACTAAGAAGTCCTAAGAGTGGCGTTTTTTGCAAGTAGATGATCTGCTTAACGTTGCACCAGGCATTATGTTGTCAAGAATGCATATATTTTGCAATACTCTAATAGGTGCATCATTTGTTTACAGAGGAAATGATAAGAAGTAACCAATATAGGGAGAAAAAAGGAGGAATGGTGAAAAATCTCTATTTATATATTTATTAAATGTTCACTATATAAATGTTGAACAGTTAGTGGCTGTTCTCTATGCATTAATTGTCGTTTTTCCATTAATAATCATTTTTCCAAATCATAAACAAATGCTACAGCTTGTCCATTGCCCTTTCTTTTTCTCGTTAATTGTCCACATAGCATTTCAAAGTTGCAGAATTCTGATGAATCACCAATTGCCCAACATTCCAACGATTCACAATTCCTTTGACATCTAATACACAAGTCTACTTTTAAACATTTTTAAAATACTTTCAGACTTTTATTTTAGCATAATATTTCATGGCCAATCCCATAGCTCTTCATGCCTCCCTATATGTGATGGAATAGACAAGTTGGACAAAAGGTAGCTCCTAGCAAAGTATCATGGGAGTTATAGTTGTGCAATAGATTATGTCTACCTGTTGACCATCCCTGCTAAAGAGCCACTGGTCACACCAATATGTTAGTCCATGTTTTGCTAGTCAATAGCTCATCACAGATCACTGTTAAGTGAACAGATCCACTAAGTTTATTCAAATGGAAACGCTTTGGAGTTTATTCACGATACACTGAATTGTGCTGAATTAATAACAGAATTGTAAAGATTTAGGCGAAAGTTGCTGATATGGAAAGTAAAGTCAGTTCTGCTTTATCCACAACTTGACAGTTGTTTGCTTTAAAGAACAACGCTGTCATATTTATAACCGTTTCTAAAAGTGCCATTTTCAACACACACTGGCACTTTTAGAATTTGGAGCAGAAACGCCTCCCTGGCTGTCACTCAGACACTTGGAGAAGTTTTCTGTTAACTACACAGAGCACGCACCTGCCTTCGCCCCTTTTCACTTAGCTGTACTACAAATTATTGAAAAGGAAAGATGTGCGTACACGCATGCTGCTCTAGCGCAGAACCTTTTCAATGATAAGGCTCTGATTGGTGAATCAAATTGAAAGTCTGTGCTGGGGGTAAAGAGGAAAGCTTGTAAAGGTTGCAGACAGCAGGTATGTAGATTTTGCAAACTGTTTTTATATACCCCCCAAAGAAAATGTGCAGAAAAAAAATCCTTTCAAATTTGCAATTTGGTTTTCAGTTCACTAGATTTTGACGTTTAGTAATTAACCCTCTTTGAAATAAATTACTTTCTAATTATTTAAAAAGTAAGCACTGTTATTCTTTAAACTTTCTTAAAACATTCCCCCCCTCTGATATATGCAAAAATACATGTTCTTTATCTTCTAGGTTCTAATGCAGAATTCCATTTCAAAACAGAAAATCTGCTAAATACCCATTCTTTATCTTACACAAGCATCGTATGCAGCTACAGGTTACAACAGCACGCAACCTAGTGTTTGTCTTTCAGGAAACAAACACATGGATATTTTTAGCAAGATTGACATAACATTAACAGAATAAGCAGCCGTTGCTGAGAAGTCCTAGTCAAGCATTATTAATACTTAAGTCGTCAAGAATACAGAGGGCAATTAATCTGAAATAAATTAAAAGCAAATGCAAATCAACACATGGCATTTATCCATCACCTTTCAGTTTGGCATTTAAGTGTTCTCCTGCCAAAACACCGTGGGTTACAAAAAAAAACCTATTCTATAGCATTCTTTTTGAAGATTAATTATTACTAGGACGCTGGCTTTGACGAAAGATATATACATTTATGGGCCTATACGTAATAGAATGGTGGGAACAAAGCAATACACGTATAAGGTTGGCAATAAAATGTAAAAAATAGAAAGGTCTATCCACTAATGATAGTTTTATACTGATTTTGCACACTTGCGTGGTGAGTGGAATCACCAATTTGTGGGAATTGGTACTCTTTAAAAACAAGTCAACTGAATTGCCGCCTGCGCTAAACCACCCCTGCTTGGGACAGCTAAGCCGGGGGCAGAGGGGGGATTGGGGGGAGGGGGGGGGGTTCAGCACAGAGCATATTATTATTGTCCATTATTGTCCAGTGGAACAGCTATGGACAGATAATGCAGAAGGTAATCTTAATATTATCTAAGCATAGCCTACAATATTAACTTCTTTTTTGTGCCACTTTAAGTGCTGATTAAAACAAGAACAGCACACCAAAAGACGCTTGCACCATAACCACTACAATGAGCTCTTTAAGCCATTTCCTGACTCTGGTACGATATAAGTATTTTGCCTTACCTCTATGTTACCATAATGTCCCAGACCTCCTTTGCTAAAACCTTTCCTGCCACAACGAAGAATATCAGTATGCTCCATTTTAATCAGTATTGCGCAGTTTAACTAATTTGTTTCATACATATTTAAATGTTTTCCTCCAGATGACCTACATCAGAGATAGGCAACTTTCGGTACTCCAGATGCTGTGGACTACATCTCCCTTGATGCTTTGCCTGCACTATGGCTGTCAGTGCATTATGGGAGATATAGTGCACGACATCTGCAGTGCCAAAGGTTCCCTACCCCTGACCTACATCATACAGTAAAAAAAAATAAAAAAATGTTTAAGCAGGCTTGAAAGAATTTATTTAACTTCAGCTGCTTTCTCTTAATCTGCAGCAAGCCACAGATAACACGGCTAGCCTCTCCTCTTGTTATGTTGAATGTTTTGCAACCATTTAGCATTGTGACACAGATAGATGTTCCTTGTTTTTAGGAAGGAAGTTCAATGGCGCCACCAAGGGAGTTACACTGCCACATCACTATATACCTGCAGGCTATAAGATTTATGTTGAGAAGGCTTCGCTACTTTTCCGACAAGAGGCTTGTAACCTTAGGGTGTGTATTTATATCCTTCTCAGCCAGGTGCATCTTGTTAGACAAAAAAAAAATTCTCCGCTTATATTCTAGCGACAAATGACTGTTAGAGCTATTGTTAAACGCCCAAACATGTCTATTTCCTGCATGGCTTTTATTTGTAGGATACTGGTTATATAGCTGTAAGTATGCGTTATTTTTACACGTTCTGTGTGCAGTGCATAATACAGACTTAATGAAGTCAAGCTTGCCCAGGTGTTAATAATATCTATGAAAATCTAAATCTATTATGAGCTTATTGGGCTTTTCTCATTTTAATAACTGGAATATACACTTCTGTATTATTCCTAATGGCACGTTATTGCGTTATTATTACTTTAAAGGGAGCCTATAGTCCCAAAATAAGTTTAATATATTTACTTCCCTTGTTTGCAGCATATATATATATATATATATTGTTCAGTACACTGATAGGAAAAAAGTTTTCTTTTCATTTAATTCACAGATTAAGTGAGATATATTATTAAATATATAATATACAAATATTTTTTTTTTTGCTGTTCCTCTTGTTTTTCAGTCTCTTGCTCAATTGAGCTGTGAATAAACACAATATGGGAGGAATTTAAAATATTGACCCCTTCCCGAATAAGTTTGACATTGCCCAGTTCGGTTAGTCCATAATTCTGGTACATTCGGGAATCTGCAAATAACCCGAAGGGCCCAAATTCGGACAAATTGCACTTTGGTCCAAAGCAAATCTCCAAGCCTAATGAATACAATATTAAAGGTACACTCCACTGCCCAATTAATATTGCTTTTTAAAAACACTATTTAGTAGGTATACCCCAAATGAAAACCTGCATTAATTTACATATGCATTTTTTCATTGGGGGCATATCTAAAAACAAGCTACAGTTCTCTCGTCTGTGGCCTTTGTAAGTCTCCTTTTTTTCTGGGTCTGGCCAATCATAGACTCCTCAATGATTTTGCAAACCAGGCGCTCTGAGCAATTTCTGCCTTTTGAGTTAAGCTTCACAGAGCTAAACAAACCAGGAAGTAAAGTAAATTCACAGCCGGAGTGGTGTAACTAGGTTAATTTATAAAAGAGACCATTTCAAGTTATTTTTACTATAAATTTGTCTGATCAGGGTCCTCATCATCTTTTTATCTAGTTTGCATTAATTTGTCATCGTTTGTATTTTGTGTGTTTTGTTGCTGCGGAATATGCTGATGCTTTCTATTAGAATAACAATAATAACGATACAGACATAAGCAGGCAAAAACAGTGTTCCTTGGCACATTGTAATGTACGGCCAAATTGTCATCCCTGTCCCCTATCTCTATGGGCAATTTTGGGAGAGTTTGGCTTAGCCTGTTATGATAAAAAAGAATCATGACTATCTCTGATACCTTTCATTCAATACTGCATACATTATGTAATTTTGGCAACATTTTGTAAATAATGTTTTTTAAGTAACGTTTAGATGGTACTTTTCTCTGAGTGTGTACCCTACAGCAAAGTTTCCTCTTTACTTAGCCAATGTACCTATTTTAGCTCCCTTCACTCTGCGAACTACCTGCTCCTGTCCTCTGCTCATTCCCACACTCTCATCTGCGGGATGTTTCAAGGTCTGCACAATTCTTATGGAATTCCCTACCCCATGGCATCAGAAGATCCCCTAGTCACTGAAAACACACACAGCCTAGTATTTTTTCTCATTATAATTGCCCTCCTCAGTTCCCTCTTTTCTATAGACCAACTCACTGTGTCTCATCCACCTTTTTTACCAGCTTATTTGGACACAGGCATCGTATTCATCTATCCACCCTCCCCTCTGAGATGCTTTTCATTCTCTTGTATTTCTTTATCCCTGCCTCATAGATTGTAAGCTCTAGAGCAGGGCCGTCTTCAACTTTTATCAATATTTTGTGTGTCAGCTACTTGTTTGCAAATATGCACACTGAATAATTGTAAAGTGCTTCAGAATATTTTTTTTTTATATAACTGTTAATAATAATAATAATAATAATGTGCAACGTTCACTTACAAATGCAGGTTCCGTGTAGAAGGACTTTCACTGCGATCACCCTCTTTCTATGAGATATGATTATAATGCTACAAAGACAAATATATATTAGAAAGGATGGCTATCTAAAAGAAAAATAGGAAAATATACTTAGCAGCCAGGAGATGCTATGTTAAAATTGACACTACTCAGCAAAAATACATTATTACTAGCTGGGAGGCCATACCCCTGTAGCAATCTAAAAATACCTGGCGTCTACTACTCAATCTCTGTTTACAGTGAGAGCTAGTTTTACTACTGTAAGCAAGCATGGCTCATAGTTACATTCTGACATTTTATATTTTTAATCTTCTACTCATCTCAGGTGAATAGGCCCTTTCCAGTTTTTGGAATATTGGGTAATAGAATTCAGTACATTATTTGATTTGTAGACTTAAATCTGTTTAAATGTATGAAAAATAAATAATATAAAGAAGTTGACTTTATTTGTGACGTGTAATTTCTTTTTTTTTTTTTTTTTCAATGAAAATCACTACAGATTTCGGAGATATCTTAGAAATATGATTGCAATTAATAAGAAATTATCAGGGCTAATTACATCTTACATATAGCTATCTCCGTTCAGGAGACTGTGATAATACAAAATACGAAATATCACCAATCGCCACAAGGAACTGTCACTTCGGAGGGAGAGGCACATTAAAATAGATAACTAAAAATTAGCTTACTTGTGATTAGTAGTGATTTTATTAAAATAATAAGTAAATTGCAAATGAGCCATGATTCCATGCATAGCCACATGGTTGTACAAAGAGAATGATGGGAAAAATGTTTCCTGGCCCCACGCAGATCATCTGTGGAACATGGCAAGTACAGATCAGTCAGATGTGCTGCATTGTTAAATGTATTAACTACATGGTGTATGAGTAAATACTTTATAAATATTTGAATAGAAGGAGAACTGTTACCAATTCACTGATTACTTCATTAAATGTATGAAAGGTTCTTTCTAATTAAATTTCCAGCTAGAAGCTATAGGAATTATTGATGCATGTCTCACCTTTTCCTGAATACTTGTTTTGGATTAGAAAAAACTTATTGTATTCTGTGTCTTACTAAGATAGGATGTTCTGATAAGATTATTTTTCATTACTCATTCATCAAAGCTGCTTTTACGAAAGAGAGATCAGAGAAGTTTCACGTCCATGATGGACAGCATGCAAAAAAATAAGTCATGCTGAATTAATGAGTTATCTTGAGCAGCAATCAGTTACGTAGATTGTTGAGTTGTCCAAAAAAAAGAAAGATACTGTGATAAAAAAATATTTGCCGCTACTGCAAACGAGATATTTCATATCTATTTATATTACAAGCCTGACAAAGAGACCTGGTTGATGTTGAAAACTCTAAACATACTTAGATACCTAATAAATATATATCATCTTTAAAGGGACACTCCACTGCCCAAATACAAAATAAAGTTTTTTAAAAACTGTTCAGTAGATCTACCCCAAATGATATTTTATTTGCTGCCTTTGCAAGTCCTCCCCTTCTAACCCTGCCCAGACTTTCTGTGGCTGTCCAATCACAGGCTTCCCAATGCAGCTCAAAGAGAAGTCTTTGCAAGGCAGGTGCCCTGGGCAATCACCGGCCTCTTGAGTTTAGCTTCACTGACCTAAACAAACAGGTTAGAATAGTAGTAACTTGGATTACATTCTGCACTTTTTGCAAAATGAAAAAAAGAAAAAACATTCTTCACACATAACGCCTTTCTGTAAGCTAAAGTACTTTATGAGTGTGTATTGTCCCTTTAATTTTGTTTTGTCCTATGGTAGAAAGTGCATAGTTATAGTGAATTCAGAACCAAATACAGAATTGACACAAATGAAAAAACAAAAGCAAACTCCTGCTGGGTTATAGTTGCAGCATGGTGTTTTAGTCTGAATGTTTGCAATCTGTTTACCTGCTCACAGTAACAGTAAGAGCGTAACCTAACGCGTTTGTTCTGATTTTGTAACAATGTGAAGGTATTGACAGCCAGAGTCCATTGAAATACATGTCTGATTGGCTGAGGTACACACTGGTCCGTTGTCCGATTGTGGCGATCTTGTATAGACATTACAATTATTTTTAATTGTACTCTTCTTTGGAAAAAAGCACAAAAAACACAAATGATACAATTAAAGATAAATGCAATGTATTGTAAAATAATTCAAATTTCATATCCCATTAAAAACTTTGGTTAAACTACTATATATTTAAAGGAACAAGACTGAAGAATTATTTGGTTTGTTTTTTTAGCTGAATGCAACTTTTCCTAATAACGTGCTCCTAGATTTGCTCTTCTGCAACACCTCAACTCAATTTTTTCATTTGAAACCTATTTTACTCTGTATACACACATACCTCCCGAGTGTCCAGATTTAGGAGGGGCAGTCCCTACTTTGCACCCGCTATTTTGTTCCCATCTTTTCTAGGAGCTCAGTATGCTTGGTATGTTGAGTGCATAATAGAGCTCCACAGCAATAATACTCAGAGTAATGTATATTTAAACTACAAATAATGTGTTTAGAAATCAGTCTATGTAAATAAAATACACTGTTCTTGTCCTAAATTACATTTTAGTTGCATCAATTGTTATTAGTAAGTCATCTAAAATGACTTGGAACAGCCACACCCCACTCACACCCTCACTCACTCCTTTAAAATTACAGTGTTCCTCTTTGTACATTTAAAGGGACACTATAGTCACCTGAACAACTTCAGCTTAATGAAGCAGTTTTGGTGTATAGAACATGCCCCTGAAGCCTCACTGCTCAATCCTCTGCCATTTAGGAGTTAAATCCCTTTGTTTATGAACCCTAGTCACACCTCCCTGCATGTGACTTGCACAGCCTTCCATAAACACTTCCTGTATAGAGAGCCCTATTTAGGCTTTCTTTATTGCAAGTTCTGTTTAATTAAGATTTTCTTATCCCCTGCTATGTTAATAGCCTGCTAGACCCTACAAGAGCCTCCTGTATGTGATTAAAGTTCAATTTAGAGATTGAGATACAATTATTTAAGGTAAATTACATCTGTTTGAAAGTGAAACCAGTTTTTTTTTCATGCAGGCTCTGTCAATCATAGCCAGGGGAGGTGTGGCTAGGGCTGCATAAACAGAAACAAAGTGATTTAACTCCTAAATGACAGTGAATTGAGCAGTGAAATTGCAGGGGAATGATCTATACACTAAAACTGCTTTAGTTAGGGAGGTCTGTATACATAATATCGCTTGATGTCAAATAAAAACAAGCTTTACTGATTCTAAAATATGTCTTTATATTTTATCTGCAGGAGGAAATAAGCTGAAAAATCAGCATTTTCGTCTAAATTGGGCCTGGATATCGTTTGAGAAGGAGTACCATGTAGTGAATGAAGATGCTAAATACTTAGAAGTCATTCTTAAACGAAGAGGATACCTGGGAGAAACCTCATTTGTTAGTAAGTTGTTTTAAACATTCATTGATTTTGGAGTTTTTAGTAAAGCAGTTGACTTTTTGTTTGATCACTGTCATATGTGTGCACAACTATGGGTGTGCGTGCGTGCGTGCATGCAAGTGGAATAGCTTGTGGTATATTGTATAAGTTAGAAAAATAAAAAAATATATAGAAATCGATTTTGAGTAGATAGGTTCCCTATAAAACCATGCATTCTATTAATTATTCATGTTTTTGTTGAGGTAATATTTAAAAACAGCTTGCAAAAGGTGCAGATCTCTTGTCTCTAGCCTTTGCAAACCCTCCCCTTATAACCCTGCCCAGACTTTCTGTATCTGTCCAATCACAGACTTACCAATGCCGCTCAATGAGAAATCTTTGCAAGGCAGGTGCTCTGGGCTATTACCTGCCTCCACTGAGTTAAACAACCAGGAAGTAATAGGACTGGTTATCTGATATCCGTGTAACAAGGCTAATTTATAGACATGTCAATTTCTATTAAAATCGGCACTTTTAGTAAAATTAAAAAGGGGACATGCTCTTTACAAGTATGGTTTTTCGGCAAGCTAAAATGCTTTGTGCATCTGGAGTGTCCCTTTAATAGGAAGATGTGTGCCAAATAATGCTGCTGTGGTTTATGATACAGGGAGCTTAAAGTGCTGTGTACACTACAATCTATCTCTCATAGGCGTGCGCAAGGGGTGTGCCGGATGTGCCTGGGCACACCCTAATCCCCACACGGCCCGCACTATGTGCCTCCCTCCTTGGGCCGGTATCTCCCTCACTGACCCACAGGCATGGAGGGAGGCAGGAGAGGACCTGGGGAGCTCTTCTCAGCAACTCTGACGGGTTCCTCTCGCGAGGTCAAAGCGTTGCCGTGGCAACGCTCAGATCTTGCGAGAGTGAACTCTAGCCCCTTCCAGGGCTAGAGTTCACTCACTACTGCACCACCAGGGATGGCAGCAGCACGGTCCCCCCTCCCTACAAAAAGGTAAGAAGGGAGGGGGAATATTAACTAAACGCCACCCCCACACAATACACACAAACAACACCCACACACACACTAACAGCACCCTCACCCTAACAGCACCCTCACCCTAACAGCACCCTCACACTAACAGCACCCTCACACTAACAGCACCCTCACACTAACAGCACCCTCACACTAACAGCACCCACACACATACAGCACCCTCACACACACAGCACCCTCACACACACAGCACCCACACACACAGCACCCTTACACACACAGCTCCCTCACACACACACACACTAACCGCACCCTCACACACACAGTGCCCTTACACACACACACACACACACCACCCTGAAAAACACATACACACAGCACCCTCACACACCACACCCTTACACATACACACACACACACACACATTAACAGCACCCTCACACACACAGAGTGCCCTCACACACACATGCACACACTAACAGAAGCCTCACACACACACAACACTCTTACACACACACATCACCCTCACAAACACAGCACTTACACACACACAGCGCCTACACACACACACACACACCCACACACAGCTCCCACACACACAGCAGTGTATGTGTGTGTGTATATATATATATATATATATATATATACGCGGCGTGTGTGTTTGTGCTGTAGGGTGCACACCCTTATGCAATAGGCTACGCACGCCTATGCTATCTCTGTGTCCTCCAGTGAATCTAGAACCTCTGCCTTACAATGCAAAAGGCTTTTGCATTGTTTTAAACAGTCTGCAAACCTTTGACTTCTTCCATGGGATCCATCAGGCATCATTTACTTCCTTTATGTAGAGTCTGAAGTTCCTGCATGGAGTTCCCATTAGCCCTCCAGAGCTAAACCCTGCTGTGCAAGGCCAGGTCATTAGCTGAGGGCATCAGCTAAAATTAAAAACGGAATGAGTAGAGCTTATGGCTCTTATAAAGGAGGTGACTGGAACCAGGATGAAATGTCAAACTGTTAGTAAATGGTTTGACTATTTACATTTGGGAAGCAAGGGTACTGCTGACACCATGACCACTACAGTGTGCCACATTGGTTATGGTGCTTAGACTGTACTGGTACATTTACTGCACAGAGATAGATTTAGGGTACAATATAAGTACTTGGAGTGAAAGCTGGTGTAAAGACAGGGATCAAAGTGTTGATGGAACATTTTCTAATTGGACAAAAGTGGTTGTGGCGAAACCAGCTTCGCCACTGTGAACTGGAGAGGCCTGGCTGCTAGCCTCCTGCCCGCTGACTATGGCCCCTGGACATATTGCACTTTCAAAACTATAATTGGGCATGTAATAATTTATATTGCTGCTACTGGCCCTTTAAAATCAGCGATGGACATTTTGGGACTACTGTCCCTTTAAGACTGTGAAGCATATTCTATTGTACTGCCTGTATATTGTATATGTATTCATGTGTTAAGTTTAACCTGGGTGATATGTATGCAGCATTCATCTGATTGTTCGGTAGAATCACTCCATTCATTATATTGAGTGAAACTACCGAACAACCAGACCACCCAGGAATAAGTGTGCCTCCAATTACCGTTTGCAACAATGTTGCAAACAGGTAATTGGCAATCCATGTAATGTATTCTTTGTCCTCTGGGTGGCCGCCATTCGGGAAACAAACACGTGGCGGCGGCCATCTTAAACTACCGAACAGCGGTGTTTTGCCGTCGAGTGTCTGGAACTGAAATCGGACACTTGACTAGGCAAACACCGCTGAGACCTCCATACTCCCAGAAATTCGTATAGAAACTACCGAATGACCCGCCGTTCGGTAGAAAGAAACATACGAACTAGGGGATTCATGCGAATCCCCCTTAGTCTCTATAACCCAAGTAATTCGTCTGTTTCATTCACTTGTTTGTGACCGACCGCAGGGCCAAAATGCATGGAACTGTTTTCGGATACTTTACCCATGCGGTCGGTCAAATCTTTGGAACCTCATATCTCCCGAACCATTCATCCGAATGACCTGATTCTTGAATATGTTGTCCCCCTGAATAAGGGCTATCAGGGGATACCTGTTATTTGGAGGTGTAGCATATGTATTTGGGGTACATCCAGGAATTGGGGGAAAAGGTGTACGGTATAATTATGTTAAGTGCTAATCTAAGGGGAGGAAATGTGTGGGAGGTACATCCATGTGATTGGTTAAATTCATCCTCCCCCTGGGAGTGTCCTGTATGTATTTGGTTGTAATAAAAGCCAGACTGGGTGTCCCAGTCCAGAGTCTTGCTTAACCCTCAAAGCGATGTGTCGTCTCGGTCTTTGGGGGAATGGGATTGTATGCTGACTGCCAAGAGTGTAAGCCGAGGTCTGCTTTTCTTGTTCAGCTGTTCCAGTGTTCGTGTGGTTCCAGTCGGGAGAATGGTGTTTGCAGTAGCTGCCTGTGCATCTGGAAAGGGGATTATCGCCTAAACTAGGTTTTATCCTCTTGTAAGTGAAACGGTCCGTTACAGTGGTAAAGGAAGTTTTTAGGCTTCTGCCCTAGGAGTGATTCTCTATAGTTTGTTTATTTATTATCTTGCAGGGGTACTCAATGCCATGATATGGTATTTAATAATAATATATTGTATAGCATAATGAATGAATGAACAAACAGCATATACTACATTAAATCCCTGTGCAGAGAGATTTAGATAAAGTTACAAAAAGTGCAACTAAGTAGTAGATAAAACCTAAGGCAGGTTAGGAAAGTGTATTACTGTGACAGTACACATTTCATCAGTCCTGAAGGGGTTAATAAAGCTATGTTAGAGAAACCATTAGATAATAATTGGAAATACTGTGTGGGGGTGATTTATTTTGGAAAGCACTGTGTTTATGACTTTAATTAAAACTATTTAAGAAACTCAGAAATTCCACAAATACATTTGAATTTTTTAATAAGATGTTAAACGAAAACAACAAAGATATATAAAATAATAGAGAAGAGAATCTGGGGAAAGGGTTTGATGATGCCATGAACAACCAGTAAAAATATAAACAAATACAATGGCTATTTTTTGAGACAAGTAAGAGCTGTTGATACTCTTTGCTGAAAGTTGTTATTGTGAAGGAGAGAGAATATAGCGGCTCAACAGGTTTAGACCTGACAAGACTCCTCAACAAATAAATAAATAATTAGAGAATAATGTATTATTCAAAACCCTTATACAGTTAGCAGAATGTTATTATGTACTAACAATAACTGATAGTTTTAGTACATACAGGTGCACGGTGTAAGATTTGCCTGTCCTACTAGTGCACTGATCATATGAAATGCCCCGTCAAGGCCAGATTCACATCCAAGGTACCACTTAGTAGGGAATGTACAGGAAGCCCTGAACCTTAAAGGGACACTATAGGTACCCAGACTACTTCAGCTCATTGAAGCGGTCTGAGTGTCCCTGTCTCCCTTAGTCTTGCAATGTAAAACATTTTTTATTTGAGAACCTGCAATGATTACTTTGCAGCACTAAGACAGCCTCTAGTGACTGTCTATCAGACATCTAGTAGAGGCACTTCTGGGAGTTTACCAGACTCTGGGTCCCTTAAACGACGCTGGACATCCAATGTTAGTAAAATTGCCCGCCACGCATGCACATTAAGTTCCACCTCCCGTCGGATTACGTCGGATAAGGTGGAGCACTGATCCAGCACTGAGGGACATCAGACTGTAATCGGGTGAGTAAATAAATAATTTTTAACCCTTTATGTCCACCAGAGGGCAGCAAAAGAGGGGGGGGGGGGACCAGAGGGCACTATAGTGCTAGGAATACAACTTTGTATTCCTAACACTATAGAACCCCTATAAATATTGTAATTAATAAACATAATAGTTTTTATGGGTTTACCATACCTATAAAATATATATGTAACAAGACATCAGAATGGGAAAGCTCAGGATGGTTCCTGCTAACACAATATACAATAATATGTTTATTTACTAGTATTGCAATCTTTTGGGTGTCATGTTTATTAAATATTTGTTGTTCTATAAACGTAAAGGCATTTGGATACATATTAGATTTAACAACTAATACAATAATTTATTTGTCTGTCCTCTTCTACCATTGCTCAGACACATTTTAAAGGGACACCCCAGGTAGGTACTATCACCACTTCATCAAACTGAAGCGGTCATAGTGCGCCGAATCTTCGAATGCTCTCCCTCTGTTCAGTGTTCAATGGTTCACTGGTCCTTATCAGAATAGTGCTGAGTGGGCTGACAGGAACCCTCTTCCAATTCTAAACTGCTCAAAAACTTTTTGCCACTGAGCAGAGGAATAATGCCACGGGACTCCAGGCACCATAATCACTTCAATGAGATGAAGTGGTTATAGTTCTTAAAATGTCCCTTTAAGGGTAAGCGCAGCCCTCTGGCATATTGAATGTTATATATTAGCATTAGCATTTTTATTTTGGATTATCTGTTGCTATTAAAGGAACACGCCAAACATCTAAAACATTTTAGCTTGCTGAAGTGCTTTATGTGTGAAGAGTGTGTCTTCTTTTTTTACAAATGTATTAAAAAAGTGCAGGTTTCAAAAGAAATTGGCACTTTTATAAATTAAATAAATTGTATGTCAATCATACAATCAGTCCATTTACTTCCTGGTTTGGCTAGCTTAGTTGAGCTAAACTCAAGAGGCAGCAAGTGCCCAGAGCACCTGTATTGCCAAGACTCTCATTGAGCAACATTGGGAAGTTTGTGATTGGACAGCCACAAAAAAAGTCTATGCGGGATTAGAAGGGGAGGTCTTGAAAAAGATGAGATCTGCAGCTTTTGCACGCTGTTTTTAGATATATTCCCAATAAAAAATTACTTTGACATCATCTATCTTTCAAAAATTATGTGCACCCCTACTAAAGATATTGTTGCTCAAACTATATTCTTGAAAACTTTACACAGGGCTCAAAATTCCACTGGCCATTAGAGATTAACAAACTTTTACATATTGTGCCCAACCATGTGGCATTATGACACAAAATACATACTAAAATAATAATAATTTCGTTAGTATGTTAGTAACTCATCTTCTCAGAAACATATGCATCCAAGAGGATGGGAATTAGTGGAATGAACTTGCTGAGATATTTACTGGTTTTGGCAAACATCATGACAAAATCGACTCTCAGAATTCAGAGGCAAATATCTTTTTTCATAATTTAGAGAATTTAAATTAAAATGGATAGATCATTTTTAAACAATGAATTATCCTTAAATATGTGCATACATGCAGGTTTGGCGCTTCCTTTAGGCGACTTAGGCAGTCGCCTATGGTGCACCAGCCCGGGGGGCACCAGATTTGGGTGACCCGGCAGGAGGAAAGCGCACAGTGCTCCCTCCTGCCAGTCACTCAATATAGCGTGGCCCGACAGTGCGGACCGGGGTACTGGAGTGTCTGTTTCCTGCACTAGGCCGCCAGCCGGACTGACAGAAAGTGCTCACTCAGTGAGCACTTCCTGTCATTCCAGCCAGGTACAGGAAACAGACACTGTATGTTTCCTGTGACCCTGGTCCGCGCCGCTTGACCACGCTACAAAGCTAGGTAGGAGGCATAACAGGGAGGAGAGGGTGGATCACTAAGGGGGGGGAAGAGCACTAAGAGGGGGGGAGAGGAGGAGAGGGAGGTTGACTAAGATGGGGGGAGAGGACCACTAAAGGGAGGGAGAGGGAGGAGAGGTAGGACCACTGAGAGGGGGGGAAGAAGGACCTCTAAGCGGGTGGAGGAGAGGGAGGACCACTAAGGGGTTGGGGGAAATGGAGGACCACTAATGGGTTGGGGAAGAAGAAGGACCACTAAGGGACAGGGAGGGGAGTTGAACACTGAGGGACAGGGAAGAGAGGGGAGAAACCACTAAGGGACAGGAGACAGGGGAGAGCTCTATGGACGGAGGGGACATCTTTAAGGGGCGGGGAGGAGAGAGCACTAAGGGACAGAGGGGTGGGGGAGATCACTAAGTAACAGGGGAGATCACTAAGGAACAGGAGGAGAGGTCAGAGCACTAAGGGACAGAAGGCGGGAGCTCTGACAATACATCCTCTACAATAACACATCCCCTGCACACATACACTCCATTCCCTGTGAGCGAACTCATGGGTGGGCCATGTAGGTGGACTTATGGGCAGGCCTTGTAGGCATACTTACGGTCAGGCCCTGGGGGCCCAGACCTTGAGCTGTGTAAGGGGCCCCAAAAAATGGAGATGCTTCCTGTTTGTTGATTTTTGTGAGCACTGTTACAAACATTCTCCAGAGAGCCTCTCCTACACCACATCAGTGGAGCCAGACTGCAGCCTGAGCCCTCTTGTCCACATCTGGTGGTAAGTAGGCAATCCAGTATATTATTACTGGCACTAATCTCTAATTTACCTCACATTAAAGGCTTTTTAATGTAAACACACTGCCTTTTCAGAGAAAAGACACTGTGTGCAGAACTAGCGTTGGCCGATATGGCAGATCATATGGGTGGGGGATTGTGATGTCACATGGTGGGCAGAACATATGGGGGGGGGGGCACATTTTTGTTTGCCTAGGGCAGCAAAAATATTTGCACCAGCCCTGCATACATGAAAATGAAATAAAAGATAAATGTGATATATGACATATTCAGCAATTACCAGTCATATTACTTGTTGAGATCCATTCAAGCATTAACAAACTCCCAGTCTAGTGTATGCCTGTTTAGTTTTTCTCACTTTTAACATTGATACAAAGTGTTGAAAAATAATCAGTGTGTCAAATGAGCCAAGTGGTAAAAATGAACTCCCTGTTAGGCTACACAGCCTGACATCAACTTTTTGGCTTCAATTGTGTGCGTTAGAACACCTTCTACGTTGTAACTAGCTTCGTTGTGCTCTGAACATATTTAATAACATAGAACTCACTCTCTCTATTAATAGTGTCAGCTAAAAGTGAACCTGGGGTGCCACATAAAAACCTCTGTTATCACTAGAAAAAGAATACGAGGCACTTTTAGGACTTTACATTCTTTCAAGTTAAATTTTATTTCACAGGATTTAAAGTAAATACATTCAGCTCTGCATTTAGGAGTCGGACCTTAAATTCAAAGCAAATAATTAGTTTCAGCATTGCTTATCATTTTGCTACGTTGGTGTTTAGGAGACAGCCATTTAATGTTCATTTTATTCACAGATTAAGTGAGAAGTAACCAAAAGTGGGGAGCAGAAATAAATATTGTTTATTTAATTATTATATAAATTGAGATTATTATTATTTTTTTACTGCTCCTTCATTTTCTGTTTCTATTGGTAACTTCTGCTCACTTGATCTGTGAAAATACTCCTATCAATATACTTCAAAATAAATACACTTTTAGGCACATTTTTGTCCTATTTTGGTTTGTCTGAATCGTTTTTTCCCAAAACAACTTTTTTCAAATGACCTTGATTTGCCTGAAACAAAAGATTTTTCAACAAGTCAAATATTTTGTCATCCACATGTCTAGTATCGATAATAATAACAAATATACTAATATATATATATATATAGGACTCGCTATTAATTAATTCTTACTACCCTCTTCCAACTTTCACATCTAGCCAGCCACTGCCATGTGTTCAAATTCATAGCAGCGACACATCAAGTTCATCTGTCTCAATTACCTTTTACGTTCCATTGATGTACACAGTGTAAGAAGTTCTTAATATTGTTCATTTTAATCCATGACCCATCATTTGTTTAAAGTGTTAAAATACCAAATACAACTTTTACTGTGAAAACGCTAACGTAACCCCAAATAAAATTGTTTAATACAAATATATATATATGTATGTATGTAAATACATTATATTAAACACATTCAAGTAGACTGAGGAGAATCATGAAATACTGAAGTATTGTATAACACAGATAATGCAGAATGCTGTAAGAAAAAAAAAAAAGCAGATGTAGATATTAGAGTACAATACATTTTATTATGAAGTGAAGCAGCCAATTGCTTTCAGAATATCTCTCTTGTACAGCTTTCCTCAGTTAAATGTTTGCCAGGAATTCCACGGATCATTTGAAAACGATATGCACAGTCAGTTATGTTGGTTTTCCGAGGTATATTTTTAGTTATTTATTACTTTTATACATTTATTACAAATTGCTTAGCAATCATGTTGCATTAATTCTACGTGAAGATATATATTACAAATCAGTCTAAATAGTCACAAAACTGCAGATAAAAATGAGTTTATTATTTTTTTTTATATTTATACTATTTATATACTGCAAAATATACAGTATTATTATTATTAAAATGTTTGCACATGCTCAAAGTTACAAATAATGTATTATTGAATTATTTACATGTGTTTGAAAGGAACTCATCACTAAACAACGTTTAGTCTATTCACTGTCACCTGAGGGTCTCCATTTCCCAATTGTCTTGGAGCCATGGGTAGTAATCTGTACAATTAGCTTAAAATACAGAATAGATTAGCTAGAAAATAAGCACAAAACAGCAATTTTCACAATGTCCAGCCCTCACCGAACAATTTGCCTTTTGACAACTCTCGCATTATCTGCCCTTCTTTCCTCAAAGGCACTATTTGGCTTGGTCCCCTTTCAAGAATATTCAAGACATGTTTCCGTGCTATATACATTATGCTTATCTTGGCCTGCCATTAGTAATTCTCATTTTCTCATAAAGTTAGAATGGGGGAGACCCTATGATTATGATAAAAGGGGAATTACTAGCGAAAGTCCTGGAGTCAGACTACAACTGTCCAAAGTCTTGAATTTGGTTCATTCTTTCATTTCCTCCGGGAGACAACAAACGAAATAATTACTTTATAATGCAAAATACAGTGCAATAGAAGAGGTGTCTGAAAATATTGCTAATTTCCGAATCTCGCATTTTCATTTACATTCATATTCAAAATGAAAATTAATGCACACCTCTGCAAATGTAAGTTTATTATGTCTGATACGACTATGAATGATTAAAGTAAGCATAAGGTTTTTTGTTTTATGTTTGCTATGTAAATAAAAGTAAATAGTTTAAAAATAAATTAAAAGAACGACTGATATCTACCAACATTTTCTTTTGTCAAGGTATTGGCACAGTCGATGGGACCGCAGAAAAGGACAAAGATTTTAGAGGAAAGGCTCAAAAGCAAGTGCAGTTTAATCCAGGACAAACAACAGCAAGTTGGAGGGTACGGATTATGACAGACGGACAATATGAACAATCGGAAACGTTCCAAATTGTTCTTTCAGAGCCTGTCATGGCTGCCCTGGAGTACCCAGACGTGGCAACTGTAGAGATTGTTGATCCTGGAGACGGTAAAATAATCTTCTTGTTTTTTTTTCTCATTTTCATAAACTATATTTTATTACACGTTTTAGTGCTCATGTATAGCTTATATTATTTTTTTAAATATTTTTTTTTTGCGGGTAATCAAGATCAACAGGTTACATTGTGTGCAGTAAGGGTATCCATCAGAGATCACATTGTTCAACAACAGCATCACATGCTTACTATAAACCCAGTTTTGTAATTTTCTAGCTTACATTCCTCATGACTGCACAAGCTGTTAGACCAACTAGTAACTGGAGTCTGCCGATTAGTTGCTTATGCACCCTCAAGGGTTTCAGGATATAAGGCTATGTCTTAGAGTAATACCGCTTAGGGTGCGTGTTAATTAATAAAAGTTGTCATAGGGCATGTAAGAACCTAGTTCTGACCTGGCGTTTAGCCAGTAGGTAGTTGTGCCAGCTAGGTCGGCTGATTAACGTGCCCCAGAGCGATAGCTCGCTTGTTAGGGGAAGGTGCACGTTAAAATAGAGGGGGAAGGGGATGGGGGTAAATAACAGGGCCCGGTGACTGGCTGTCAGCTCGCGGAGCCAGATATAGGTATCGGTCATATGTCTATACAAACTAAAATTACATAAAATATTAGTGAACTTATATAAAAATAATACAGTATCAAACATTGTTAGGCAGAACTTTGAGTGGCAGCATGGGCTGCAGTCCATGCCGGTTTCAGGTAGGTGAGTCATGTGTGCTCGTTCTTGTTCCTCTGGGCACAAATGGGTTGATGTTTGTGACAGACCAAGAAGGGCTGGTGTCCGCTGGGGCCACCTCTATTGGTAGGCCCATGGCCCGAAGAAAAGCCGGTGCTTCTGATTTGTGCGTGAGGAGGTGCATTTCGCCTGCTTTCTCTGCCATCAGTCGGTTCTGCCCCCATTTATATGTAATGGTGTGCTCTCGAAGCTGCTGGGTAATTTGTCTGAGAGACCTTCTCCATGTCAGGGTGTGCCTGGAAATGTCTCTGTATAAAGTTAGGTGTGCCCCTTCAAAGGGAACTTTGGGCGAGCCTCTCGTGGCTCCCATGAGAGCCCCCCGATCAGAGTCCCGAATAAATTTGACAAGTATATCCCTGGGAGCCCCCTGGGGAGCTTTAGGTGCTTTGGGGAGCCGAAAACAAGAGTCCACACCTATTTGCTTTACTTGTTTGGGTAGTAGCAGTGTGGCTATCAGCCTCCGGCAGTAATGGGGTAGTTCAGAGTCAGTGACCGATTCAGGCACCCCTTGGATCCTCACGTTCCGTGCCTTTGCCTTATCCTCCATAGTAGCTATTTGTGTAGTCAGGGTGCTGCATTGCTTTTGCAGTGATCTGCATCTGTGGCAGTTTGGGCTACCCCAACACTTTTAACCCCTTAAGGACCAAACTTCTGGAATAAAAGGGAATCATGACATGTCACACATGTCATGTGTCCTTAAGGGGTTAAGGTCCTCTTCCACCATCTTCACCCTTCCTGTGAGCGTGAAGATTTCCTCCCTAATCAGGGCCATGTCAGCATGGAACATTGCTTGTATTTCCTTTACTAAAGCCTTTATGTCGGCCTTCGTGGCTGGAGCGGAGTCACCTAGCTCCATGTGTGTCGCGGGCTTTGATGGTACCTTAGGTGGAGGTGAGTGGGTGGCTGTCTGGCTCTCGTCGTCTGACGAAGGCGAGATATAGGCCCCGGCCGGCACCATCTTGCACGGGTCCTGCCGCATGGTCGTGCGCATAAAAGCTCTGATATCTCGGGAGCCCGAGCCGGGATCAACTTTATATTTTTTCGCCTTTTTGCCCATGATGTAAGGCACACAGGAGGCGGTTGGTGGCTCGGTAAAAGTGCAGTTTTCGCTTGTATTCAGCGTTTGGGTGCATTTCCTCGAGGAGCTGCTGCAGGATGCATCCAACTCGCTTGGGTGCTGGCTCCACCCCCGTAAAACTTATATTTTTATTACATGTCCTATTTATGGTTTCCTAAAACAATAATTGCTAATTATTTGTATGCAGATATTTATGAACGACATTCTTCTTATTAGGTTCAGGCTAGCTGTGCTCTATGGGAAATGTAGTTCACAAACATTAACATTTCCATAGTTGGTCATCAATGCCTCCAGTATTGCAGGACTTACTAATGGTAAAACCACTGCTTGAAAATTCTGCAGTTGTATTGAATATTCTCCACTGTGCACAATTGTGCATGTGACCTCGATTTAATTCTTTTGGAGAAGCTTTTCACTGGAATCTTCTATACAACCTTAGCAGGTGACATTGTTAAATAATTAGATTAAAAATAAGTTTGTTAGCATGTCCTCTAATATAAATTCACATAATAAAGCTGGTGTAAGTGTCCCTTTAAATAAAAGTATAGTGTGCTCAGACACAGTTTCTGGTTCACTAAGCCATGCTTGTTTGGTCTTGCCGCTAATAGCAGATTCTTACCAACCGCGAGGCAGTAACACTGCACTGAACATTAAATACAACCCCTGAGTCTTGGGGAAGGGGGGGCTTCTTTAGCTGCCGTGAGAAAATTACAGTGTTAAATTACAAAGATCATATATCATCTGAAAGGGGAAAAAAATGAAATAATGAACTGCCATTTAATGGAAATTATTGAAGAAATGGTTGGTTGTATGAGGGGATTCATTTAAAAAGCTTAGAAGTGAAGAAGTGATACAAAGATTACTAAATGTAACTTCGAAGAGACAACTGATAAGGGAGGCATGTGCTGGCAAGAAGCCCACACAACATCTGGTTTTTATTCCTGTACCTTGTTTCACAGATGAAAGCTAAGTGTCTTAGTTTTAAGATTGTGGGATTCAAAATTGTAGGAGAAATGCTGAGATGTATGCACATATACACATACACTGCCAAACTCACTGATACAGACACTGACACACATGCAAATCCACAGATACACACACAGCGATACACAAGCATATACACAGGCAACCAGATACAAACACCAGCACACATGTAGATACACAGACACTCAGATACACACATACTGACACACATGGAGATACAGACACACAGATATACACACTAACACACATGCAGATACACACTGACACACATGCAGCTATACAGACAGAAACACCGACATACATACTGACACATGCTGGCCAAAATGTAAAATTCTTTATCCACTATCCATTTTCCTACCCTTTGGTTCCAGAAGGGTGACTTCTGCTGGCTAAGGCTGTTGGGTGTCAGTGCTCTATTGCTTTGTGTCCCCCTCTTCTCCCACCCATGTTGCTCAGTCTCTGTTATCTGTGAAGAAGTGACAGTCTTTCACTTCCTCCCAGTGCTGTGATTACAGGGGGCCCCTGGTGACACATGTACATCAGGTGGCTCTAAGTGCATGAAGCAGATGATGGGGCCCCTCAGTGTGTGGACTCCTGTGGAGTCGAACCGGCTGCACCAGAGGTAGTTCTGTCCCTGTTTTGCATGTTCAATGGTCTCTAAGTTTCCAAAAATATTTGGTATTTTTGACCAATCCACATATGGTCTGTATCACAAACTACTTTAGAATGTTGTTATTATTATTATTTATATAGCACCAACTTATTCCACAGTACTTTACAATGTTATAAAGCGGGAATTTAACAAGTTTACAATATGGAGGAGATGAGGTATAAAAACACAACAGAAAGGCCAGCAACCAAGTAACCAAGTGACAATGCGGGGCAGTAGCAGATTTGGTAGATGATAATGAAATGTAATGTGAACTCGCAAATTAAGGTGAAAAATTACGAGATAGGTTTGAGGATTGGCAGTTACCCTCGGGGTCCATAGGCTATTTTGAAGAGATGGTTTCAAGGGCCTGATGGGAGTAGGCAGACTGTTCCATAGGAGTAGAGCTGCCACTATATGTACGAGCAGCAGACAAAGGAAGGTAACTGGCAGAGGAGACTGACTGAGATGGGGTGTACCTATGAATTAGTCAAGAAATGCAGCTGTGGGTAGAGTTGTTTGACTGTAAGAGTTAATATTTAAAAGTAATCCTATAAGGTACAAAAAGTCAATGTAACAATTGACAGAGTGGTGACGTGTGAGAGTAGCGATGGGACAGAAAAATAATACATGCAGTATTACTATTCATTATGGACTGTAGAGAGGCAGCATGGTTTCTAGAGTGACCAACTCCAACTCCAGCAGCCTCATTAGCCAGCCCCAAATTAATGTTCCAGGATTGCTAATTTCAATTCTGTGCATATTCGGCAACTGTCATCAGCACACATAACAGCCAATGACGGAGTGGCCCCCTCCATGCTGGTCTAGACCTAGACTTAGCCTGTCCTCTATGACATCCTTCCCGCACCCAGTGAGGGGAAGTGATGTCCCCTGAGGATTGGGATGAATGGAAAACTTGGCCTCAGCACTAATTCAATCATTGTCCCTTTATTTCTTTAGGTTTTTTTTTTTATTTTTATTTTGGGGGAGGAGGGGGAGGAGGACCTTGCGAGCAAGGGTTACTCTAACCAAAATTTTATTAATGCAGTGTTATTTGGTTGGAGTAACACTTTGAATCTTTACCTATGGACCGAAATTCCCAATAACTTATCACAAATGCTGCACTTTGCCAGTTTTTAACACACCTTAATGCACCATGTGACAGAGCTTTTTTTTGTCAATGTCACATGACAAAATTGTGTGCTTTAAAAAGACTACAACAATTCCACCCAGACAGCTTTAGTGGCATACACGTTTTAATTATTTAATTATCACTTTTCCACAATTTCCAGTTTGGAGATCGAACCATTAGTAACAAATATATACAGAAGATAAACGAAGTGCTACTCAATAGTTTGGTTATTCACTAACAAAGGAATGTTATGTTTTATTTACACCATAATGGCCAAATCAGGAAAGATACTTTATCTTAAAGTTTGCCATTCTTTTGAAATTCTCCGCAAGTTTGATTTTAGTGAATAAAGATGGTGCATTATAAATGAAAAGAAAAACGATAACTTCTTAACATCTTAAAAGTACTGTGTAGTCCAAACCCAGCATGGTATACACAATGAAATAGTTGTAGAGCCATTCCTCTGAGATCATTAACTAGTGGAAACATATAAGTTGAATTTTGGTGGGAGTACATGTAGGTGAAGACTCCAATATGACAGCTATTAGGGTCAGGAAACTCCAGCTACATTCCAGGGCTGTCTGACTTGGCTTCATATTATTAATGTATTTTTGCAATCTAGATGATGTGTATAGCATCGATTTATTCTTTCATCACCTTAGCTGGGAATCTTCAAAATAAACTCTTCGCCACCACTAACTTTATTGCTGTTTTGATACTATCTCAAACTTCAAAGACACCTAATCTTAGCAGACAGAAACACAGACAGGTGTATTTGGGATTTCAAGATGAAATTCCAACGATAAATAACTGGTCGCCAGCATATATCATACGGTATTGGGGGCTTCCTTACTAAATAAAGAACTCTAGTAATTTGACAAAATAATTTAAACATTTTGTAAGTAGCCAAGCTTGAAAAGTATGAGGTAGACAATCTTTCCATCTCAGATATTATACAAGGCAGAATCATTTTCAACTCAATACAATTTAATCTTTGTTGAATAAATTCCAGTCTCTCCGCATAGATATACTAATATAGAGCAAGGAGAATAGTCTTCTGTCCCCCACGTGATTGGAACACAATACTAGTTGATCACCTCAAACTGTAGGCTGTGTTGATGATTAAACGTCCAACATTGCATCTATCATAATTTAAAGATTAACAGCTACAATAAAATCTACTAGTTAAAAGGTGTTTACTTGGTTTTGTAAGTGAGTATCTGGAGAACTTGTATTACGTAACTTACCGTAATCTTGATGGATGTGTTATGCTTCCACTAGCGGAGATGTTAGATTGGACTTGCAGGCCATCTGGTAATGTAGGTTTGCTGTTCTCATAATACAATTAACAATAAGCAAATATAGCTAGGGCATAGTAGGCTGTGAACAACCAATCCTAGCCTTTAGTTTTCAATTCACCACTGAAGTTTAGTCTAGTTAACTTCACTACGAAGTAATACACAGTAACAAACATGAGGCAACATTACTGTATTACACAGTGAGACAGCCACCATTTAAATAGAGTAAAATACATTTATTTGAACTCTTTTTCTATTTGGTAAGGGATCAATGGGAATTGTCATTGGACCTATAAGGGAATTATTTTCACAGTCCTCCAGGCAAATAGCAGACACAGATTCAAAAAAGCCTGAGTCCATAGAGACAACTGTGAGGAGATACTTGTAATGACTGGGTAAAGCATACCCAATAAATTGTATTGCAAATTGAGTAGGTCACCTACCAAATTTCCATCACAAAACTTTCTGTTCAGAGGCATCGAATTAGAGACACCACTCGATTTCAATAATGCATAATCTCTACTGTGGCACCAATGAACCCAAGATGTCAATCTCTTCAATATCAGATGGGGGTGACTGCTGACTTTAATAGGAATTAGATACAGGAGATAGTATTTCAGTCGCACAATGTGGCATTTGTCAAACATCTAGGCCTGGCCAAGTAGATCAGTTAATCACCATTATGTCAGCCAGTGAGAAGCACTATACTACTATGTGCTCTTTTGATGTTTATTAATACTTAGTTTGCATTTTTCTTTATTGATATTCATAATATCAGACTGGTTACAGTTGAGGGACTCTCTATGAAAAGTCTTTCCCATGGACCTTCAATGACGTTCATAGCCTATCAGTTGTTTCCATGGTACTTAAAAGGAGACAAGGCTTGTTGCCGTAACAAATTAAGCGTCAATTAAAATAAAATAAATCTTATGTGTATGGGATTGAAGATAGAATAAAAATGTGAACATTGCAGCTTTCAAAATAGCTTTTTAAATAGCTTTTTAATTAACAAAAGAAGAAAAGGGTATTTATACTTTAAGTAGAAATTGATGTAACATTACAGCTTAAAAGATACATGGACAATTAATGGGACAAGTCCTACTAGATCCCTGATGTGCCTGCCCCCAAGACAGAACACCATCCCCAGCTTGTTGTTATCCTGTGTATCTTAATTTTTCTCTGCACGGGGTATTCTAATACTGACACTTACTATCCCCCACCCCCATTTTTATTAAAAGCCAAAAACCTTTTTCAGTAAAAAAAAAAAATCTATTTATTTTCAAAACTTGATAAAAGGATTATTATATTAAAAATAGTTTTGAGATAGCAGTTCTCTAATTCCCAAAGAGTGCACAGAACACATGTTGTATGTGTAGAAAGTTAAATTTATTTAAAATTATTTTATGTTACTAACTATTTACTTTTAATATGTTAAATGTCCTATTCTTATCTCTCCAGAATCCACCGTGTTTATACCCAAGTCCATTTATAAAATTGAAGAAGACATTGGCGAACTGATGATTCCGGTCAGGAGAAGTGGAGATGTGGAGCAGGAGTTGATGGTTATCTGTTATACTCACCAAGGTAAATACATTTCCCTTTTGAATGCTTGCTTTTTCTGTCTAGATTTGGAAAATGTATTACATTACTGTTATTATTATTATTATTATTATTATTATTGCCATTTATATAGCGCCAACAGATTCCGTAGCGCTTTACAATATTATGAGAGGGGGATTTAACTATAAATAGGACAATTACAAAGAACTTACAGGGACAATAGGTTGAAGAGGACCCTGCTCAATTGAGCTTCTTACTGTCCTCTTATAATTCAATGTTAAGAAAGTTATATATATTTTTTTATATTTGACACCTTTATCTAAACTGTTCACCTGTAACTGGTATACATACATATTAGTTAAAGGGACACTGTAGGCACTGTAACTGTTTTATCTCATTGAGGAGTCACCTTTTCAAAATGGTTTTAATGCTAAATTAGAGTCCCATCCCCTCCGTTCAACCTGTGCTAATGAGGAAGCATTAGCCTTGGTAAAAACGGGTGATTGTGATTGGCTGAGAATGTCAGCTGACTGCTTTTATATACATTGTTATGGTGAAAATAAAGAGTGTAATCTCTGCCTGAGTCATACCTCCAGTAGTGGATGGGCTGTGGGTGCCCAAGGTTCTTTATTCAGTGTAAAACTGCTTGAAAATGGCTTAACATCGAATGTCATGACCCTTTAGGCAGTATAAACAATTCAATGAGATGACATTGTTATGGTGCAACAGTGTCTCTTTAAGATTGATGACCGCATTATCTATGTTGGTCTTGCTTTAGTTGTTCTTTCGGGTATTGGGAACAGGTGCTATTCAACTAAAGCTTTCTCGAGGAGGTTCAATGCGATTATAGATGCACAATCGCTAGACATAAATAGAATCAATCTAGCTCAGTTCCCCTAGGGCCGTCACATATTTAAATGTAATTTTGTTCAACACACTCTGCACCAAGGAATGAAGATTTGTAGAGCGTTTGTTTGATTTCTTCTGGATAAACTGTACCGTCAGTTACCCATTCTCACCTGTTTCAGAATTGGACTTGACAATAGAATGTCCATGTCCTCATTCTAAATGTTTTTCTTATAGACATCCTTTGCCCATCATGCTGAAATAGAAAAGATTTTATCCATAATTTAATAGAGATACTGATAAATATTTACATTGTAGCCACTAGATTTTGTGCTCTACTCTCTGTCTACAGTTATGAGCAAAAATACTCATAAGTGAATAAAAGCCAATGTAACATGACTGCTTTCTTCTGTCCTCACTGTTTCACAGTTCCTTTCAATTCCTTTATGGTATCCATCAACCAGCAATATTTTTACTGACCTCACATTCCATAATTCATATTCTCATTAACGCAATTAACCGAGTGTGTCTTTCTGGCACACTCAGCTGCTCCCATCACTGGAAGAGATACCTAGAACTGGCCACTAGCTGTCCAAATGGACTGATGTTTGCAACCAAACCCAAGTACATCTTGGCATAAAAAAATCATCAATATTGGATGCTTAAACTCAAGTCATATATTGTGACCAAGATGGTTAAAAGTGAAACAGCATCGCATTAAGACTAAAAATACACAGTTTGTAATGATGTATATTGATGTTCAATGCCTTCAAGCCATATCAAAACCTGACAGATTAAAATGTTTTATACATTCCTATTGTTTTACAGGTACTGCTTCTGGAACTGTCCCAACATCCGTTTTATCCTATTCTGATTACATATCGAGGCCTGAGGAGCACAACAGCGTTTTGAGATTTGATAAAGGCGAGACGGAGAAATTGTGCCGTGTGGTTATTATTGATGATTCGCTTTACGAGGAGGCAGAATTCTTCAATGTTTCTTTGAGTATGCCGATGGGTGGAAGGATTGGTGCTGAGTTCCCTTCAACTCAGATCGTTATTTTACCAGACAAAGATGACGGTAAGGACAATTTAGAAAAACGACCAGCTAATATAATATTGAAACATATTCCTTTAATTTCTGTAGACTATTAGTTCCCTGGATATTGACATTGCTCAACTAATAACACTGCATCAGAGAATGCTATGTGAGCAAGTAAGTAGTGAGTGAATGTTTAAAAGTAAATGCAAAACATTTGATTTAGATGTAATCTTAGAGTAACCTTTCCCTGCTTTAGGAGTGTTCCAGAGAAGATGTAAGTTTATTTTATAAAAGGGGTCAGTAGTTTCTGGACTAGCTGCACTCAAAACTGTGAAATACATTTAAAAACAAACACTAGTCTACGCTACTGATTAACGTAGTCGGAGATGGTTGATTTCTGGAACCTAATGGGTTTGTTTCTTGCATGTGCCAGAAAAGGGTGTCTGTTAATGGAAAATATATACATAAGTCTTCAGAATTCTACTTTAAATATCAGACTCTACTTGGAAAATCCCATTCATTCCAATTAAGTCACAGCAATGTACAGTTATAAATTATGAGATATACTGGTACCTGATATAGATTTTAGCTTACATATCATATAAAAAAACATGGATGGATATTCTTGATGCCTCTAAAATATCAAAAAACACTATCAATAAAACAATATTCTGCAACTAAAGACAACCACATATTTTTCCAGTGAACTTAGTGGGATGCAATTTGTCATAACAGCCTGTTACAAATCGCTATTTGTAACTGGCCCTTTAAATGAGAAATTGCCCTGCTTCCCTGGATTGTGGAGAAGCATGTTTGCCAGCCTCCTGCCTCATGACTATGGCCCCTGGAAGATTGTGCCCCTGAAAACTTATTAACATTTATTGGGTGTGTATGGCCCTTTAAGAACCGTCTGGGGACATATTGTGACTTTGCTGAACAATGCCCCTTTAAGACTATGTCCCCAGACCTGTAAAATAACTTGTTCCTGGCTTTCCCCCACTTGGTTCAGTAAATAGGGCTTACTGAACCAAGTACCACACAGGCGGACCACCCAGAAGCTAAAGTGTGCAGGCAATTTACCTCCCAGGCTGTGAGGTTACTGCCGGTCAATTGCACGTGGCGGCGGCCATCTTGGTTTCCTCGAATGCGGTCAGCGGTGTATGCTAAAGATTCTGTGGAACCAAAATCGGCTACACATTTTGCCGAACACCGCTGACCCTTACCTTCTCCCATACAGAACTTGCAGCTCCAGAGACTAAGTCCCGTTCGAAATGGGACTTAGTCGTTTTTTTCGCATGAAATTGACCGACCGCACAGCCCAAATCTATGGAACTGTTTTGGGCAGGAAATTGTGCTTGCAGTCGGTCATAAAGGACTTCCAGCTAACTTTTGATCCACTGGAGGGATTTGGCTGATTTTTGGAAGGGTTTATGTTTGATGTATGCTGAGTCAGAATATGCAACTTTTATTGAAATTGAATGTATGGTTTTAAAGTTACAGTGTGTGTGTAAAAACTGTATTTTTATTGTATGTAATAATTGGTTTAACTGTTTATCTGAGGGGAGGGAACCTGTGGGCGGTACTATGCTGTTATTGGTTAATTTCATCCTCCCCCTGGGAGTGTCCTGTGTGTACCTTATCCTAATAAAAAGCAGGCTGGGTGTTCCAGTCCTCAGACCTCTTCTGACCCTCAATACGTAGCCGTGTCTCGTTATTGGAGGGAACTGCTATATCACACTGGGGATTGCTATGCTCTGCATATTCCCCTGAGCTCTTAATCACTTAGCTCTTTTAAGAGCTTGTTCCTGTTACGCTCTCCTGGAGGAGAGGTCTTCCCCACACGGTCCTGGAGGACAGAAGCCGATCCAGGGTGGAAGGAAGACGGCGCGGCTCCAGTTAAGCTACGGCGGTTGTGGAGCCTGCGGTGGTTGTGGTGTCGTCTGCAGTGCTTGGAGTCCTCTGAGAGCGCTAGGAGCATCCGTCAACGGAGGGTACTCGGTCGGAGTACACGGAGCTCCGTTACAGTGGTGGCAGCGGTGGGATGGCGTCCTAGTGCGAGGAGAAGCAGCTCAGAGACACTGGTAACGTTTGGAGTTACAATTGAGGGCAACGCTAGCCATTGGGCAGCGCCCCTGGCTACAACAGGATGGCTTCCCTAGGGCGAGGAACAGCATCCTGGGAACACCCAGCAAAACTGGACTATTGGTATAGTCACGTACAGTTTGACGCTATGCTGAAGCGGCGGTTGGATGTCTACGGGTCCCTTCTAACCGAGGAAATGGTACCAAGAATAAGGAGAGAACTGGCGGAGTATCTGCAGATGGAAGCAGAATATCGGGCAGTGAGGGCAAAGTATTCCGTCCCTGCGCCCCAACAACAGCGTGAGTTACAGGGGGCCGAAGGGGTCGTCCTTTCCCCCCAGCAGCCGTGTGTCCTACAGAGAGCAGAGACAGTTGGTCCCTCTCTACAGCAACAGGACCATGGTAAGGGAGTGGAGACAGGCGGTCTCCCTCTCCAGCGGCAGTGTGTACCCCAGGGGGCCGGAGGTGCCGTCCTTCCCCCCCAGCAGCAGTATGTCCTACAGAGAGCAGAGACAGTTGGTCCCTCTCTACAGCAACAGGACCATGGTAAGGGAGCGGAGACAGGCGGTCTCCCTCCCCAGCGGCAGTGTGTACCCCAGGGGGCCGAAGGTGCCGTCCTTCCCCCCCAGCAGCAGTGTGTCCTACAGAGAGCAGAGACAGTTGGTCCCTCTCTACAGCAACAGGACTATGGTAAGGGAGTGGAGACAGGCGGTCTCCCTCTCCAGCGGCAGCCTGTGTTTCCAGGAAAGGAGCACAGCACCCCCTCTCCCCAGCGGCAGCTTTCCCCAACAAGGGGAGACACCAATCCTCCAGACGGCGCAGATGGGACCGTGGTCTCTGTGCCTGACCTACAGGGATGCTGGACAGCCTTTCCAGATCCCCAACTACCCTCACCGGGACACCCAGAGGAGGGGGTAAGTACAAATTCCCCTCCCCAGCTAACTCCTAGCGTGGCACCAGGGTTAACGGAGGCGATGCTAACCCCTCCTGACGTCCAGGTTCCCTTAACTACTGAGCCGGATTATGGTCTCAGTACCCCAGCGGAAGAGCTGGCAGCTGGACAGAGCGCAGTCGGCCTCTGCCCTACCTTTGTCCCTGGTCCAGAGCCTGATGTCCTGCAGGCTACCCCAGCAGAAGAGCTGGCATCTGGGCAGAGTGCAGTTGGCCTCTGCCCTTCAAGTACCCTCGGCATGTGGCCTCATTACCACAGCCAAATACCCAGGTGCAGTGACTGTGTGTTGTGGGTGGGCTGTTCCTGTACTTTGATGTTGTGGGGGGGCTACTCGGACATCTGTTTATTGTGGGTTGGTGGATCGACTAACGGAGGCACTGACCGACAGAAGGTCAGGTGCCTGGTTAGTCTTCCCCCCAAAGGGGAGATGTGTTACAAATCGCTATTTGTAACTGGCCCTTTAAATGAGAAATTGCCCTGCTTCCCTGGATTGTGGAGAAGCATGTTTGCCAGCCTCCTGCCTCATGACTATGGCCCCTGGAAGATTGTGCCCCTGAAAACTTATTAACATTTATTGGGTGTGTATGGCCCTTTAAGAACCGTCTGGGGACATATTGTGACTTTGCTGAACAATGCCCCTTTAAGACTATGTCCCCAGACCTGTAAAATAACTTGTTCCTGGCTTTCCCCCACTTGGTTCAGTAAATAGGGCTTACTGAACCAAGTACCACACAGGCGGACCACCCAGAAGCTAAAGTGTGCAGGCAATTTACCTCCCAGGCTGTGAGGTTACTGCCGGTCAATTGCACGTGGCGGCGGCCATCTTGGTTTCCTCGAATGCGGTCAGCGGTGTATGCTAAAGATTCTGTGGAACCAAAATCGGCTACACATTTTGCCGAACACCGCTGACCCTTACCTTCTCCCATACAGAACTTGCAGCTCCAGAGACTAAGTCCCGTTCGAAATGGGACTTAGTCGTTTTTTTCGCATGAAATTGACCGACCGCACAGCCCAAATCTATGGAACTGTTTTGGGCAGGAAATTGTGCTTGCGGTCGGTCATAAAGGACTTCCAGCTAACTTTTGATCCACTGGAGGGATTTGGCTGATTTTTGGAAGGGTTTATGTTTGATGTATGCTGAGTCTGAATATGCAACTTTTATTGAAATTGAATGTATGGTTTTAAAGTTACAGTGTGTGTGTAAAAACTGTATTTTTATTGTATGTAATAATTGGTTTAACTGTTTATCTGAGGGGAGGGAACCTGTGGGCGGTACTATGCTGTTATTGGTTAATTTCATCCTCCCCCTGGGAGTGTCCTGTGTGTACCTTATCCTAATAAAAAGCAGGCTGGGTGTTCCAGTCCTCAGACCTCTTCTGACCCTCAATACGTAGCCGTGTCTCGTTATTGGAGGGAACTGCTATATCACACTGGGGATTGCTATGCTCTGCATATTCCCCTGAGCTCTTAATCACTTAGCTCTTTTAAGAGCTTGTTCCTGTTACGCTCTCCTGGAGGAGAGGTCTTCCCCACACGGTCCTGGAGGACAGAAGCCGATCCAGGGTGGAAGGAAGACGGCGCGGCTCCAGTTAAGCTACGGCGGTTGTGGAGCCTGCGGTGGTTGTGGTGTCGTCTGCAGTGCTTGGAGTCCTCTGAGAGCGCTAGGAGCATCCGTCAACGGAGGGTACTCGGTCGGAGTACACGGAGCTCCGTTACACAGCCCTCTTGTCTACTTTTTCTCATGGGGATTGCCACGGCTTACCTTATTTGGAGTCCGAAGTGCAGAGATGTTTGCACCCCCTTCAGATAAACACAACCCACAGTAACCAGATAAGAAGCTACCTGGGCTGTGAATCTGTGCACAGGGGCTTAGGCAGGAACAGTAACCGGGTACGTGGAAACAGACAAGGGCAAATCCAGAAGAGTAGTCAGACACGGTTCCAAAAGTCAGGGCAAGCAGTGAACAGGCAATAACGAAAAATCCAAACAGAAAGGGTCACAAGCCAAGTCAGTGTTCGGAAACAGGATACATGAAACAATGAACTGACAATGTTCTCAGGGAGGGGCAGTGTTTTATGCTCAGGCTATGAGTGAACTGCCTCAGGTGAACTCAGATGGACAGGTAGGAGCCACTGGTGATGTCCAGCCCCCTAGTTCTGCAAGCAATGCCAGGAAAACGATGTTAGAATCAAAGTTCAGAAGTGGCTCAGAGGCAGGAACTTAGGCTTAAGATGCAGAAGGCACCAGGTGCAAATCCCCTGTTGGGCACTTCTGGGGTGACCACTTCTGGCTGTCTGGATGGCACGGTGAGAACCGTGACAGGAATGGGGGTAGTCTTTCCATGGAGGTCTAGCAAGTACCTTGATAATGTGCACCATCTTAGCATTTCTTCATTAAAACATATAGGAAGTCCTAGTGTAGTGTAGATTTAAGGGTAAATCTAGTCAAATGTCCAATCTTGCTTCGTCATGTGAAAGTCTATGTCTACTTTTCAGGAAAGCAGAGATCATGTTTACATGATACATGCCACTGTCTGTTGCAGTTGATTTTATATATCTATTTATTTAATATTTTTCCTTCTTACACCTAGCAATGTATGGAAATGTATAAAGACTCTTGTAAGCTATCCACTGACATATTTATGTATATAGCAAGCATATGTATTTAAAGTAACTATAACATTTATCCTTATGCTTGACAGATTGATTAATGAACTCTACCAGTATCTGTAATTTGCACACACACTGATGACGTGGGAGCTAATGTAACTTCTGAAAAACCTCATTTACTTTCTCTTTACTCTTTACTTCATCTCTACTCCCACTAAATGTATCCTACAGAGTCAGCAAATAACTCATACTCACAGCAAAGTGAATATCCCGGAGGAGGAGACAGTTCATGATGCTATAGGAGAGGTCTTCATTACTCAAGATGACAACAGAAATTGTGCTGCTGATTAAACATGAGCAGTGAGGTGTACAATAAGTAAACACAATTATTAGAAATGTATACAGGCATTCACTATCCCTGCAATGTGAGGTCAGCTGAAGAAGAAACCTCTAGTGATTAGCAATGCGTAATGCAAGACGATTTCACTAAGTGCTAGGGTCCTGTGTGATACACAAGTAGAGGGTAGACTCTGGTATTTGTGCTTATGTGTGACTGGCATGCGTTCCTCCAAAGTATCTCTATTTAGGATGAACAACCCTATTTTTGGACCGAAATCCCTCTGCCCCTCATTTATTATCCTGATTTCCCAGGAGGTTCATATTGCTGGTGTGTCTGTGTAAAACAGAGCTCCAAATATATAATATTAAGAGAAATGGGTCTTTAAACTACAGTAAATGTGTTACAAATCAGTCTGTGTAAATAAGATATATTGTTATTGTTCTAAATTGCATTTTAGTTGCATAAGTTGATGTAAGTCATCTAAAATTTCTCAGAACAGCCCCACCCCTGGCCCCCCACTCACACATTAAATTTAAAGTGTCCCTCTTAGATCATTTGAAATGTTGGGAGCTATGGAAATGTAAATCCATCTCTAGTTAAATTTTATTTCAAACGTTTTTTTATTATTGTTTTTCAAAAGAGCACATGTAATATGGCATCTGTGTATTTCTCAATGAATACATATAAGACAATGTTTGCTTTAAGTGCATCTCCTGCTTTACCCATACTCTGGTATGGCTATCATGATGTTCTCTCAGATCAAACACCACATAGCAAATGACCAACACAATGAATCACATAAAAACATTTCAAAGCATGTTTTTGAGATACCCAGATGATTATGGTCAGATAAGTGTTGCTCCTGAAGAGAATGTAAAGATGGCTGCAGCAGTCACAACAAGGGTAAGCCAAGTTCTTAACTGAGAAGTGGCATTTCGGTGTACACTAATCAGTATCAAATGGACTCCACAAAACCTCTGAATGTGTTCTGTGGTATCTGGTACCAAGACATTAGCAGCAGATTCTATAAGTCTTGCAAATTGTGAGGTGGGGCCTCCATGGATCAGATTTTCTATGGTAGCACATCCCACATATGCTCAATCGGATTGAGGTTTCTCATGTTCCTGAAACCTATTCTGAACACTTTTTGCAGTGTGGCAGGGTGCATTATCCTGTTGAAAGAGGCCATTGCCATCAGGGAACATCATAGCCATCAATGGGTGTACATGGTCTGTCCTCTTGTTGTGGTAGTTTTTCTTCTTTTAATTATAGTCTCCTTTCCTGTGTTGATTCCCTTTATGTATTTATTTTTTTCTATCATATCCCCCCTATCTTGTGCAATTCACACATTATATTCAACATCTGACCGTTCACTTGCTACCTAATATATCACAACCCTTCACAGGTGCACTTGCATTTCTAACTTGTATTTTTGGTTGTTATGTGTTAGGAAGATTTTTATAAAAATAAATCTATCAGTACCTGAATTCCCTTTTTTTTCTTAAGGTCATTACATCAGCTAGATTTATTATTATTATTTTGATCATACTATTTGAATGTATTTTTTTATTATTATTATTATTATTATTATTATTATTAAAAAAAATGTTTTGTTTCTTTGGCTAATAGTGAGACTTTTGTTTGAACAAATTAAACATGAGATTTTAATGAACAGTCTATATTACGTTAAGAAGGAAGGAAGTGGGAGAGATAGTGAAGCAGGTGCCATTAACATTTCTGTTTACGCTATCAACCCTTTCAATGGATGGACATGTGCCAAATAAAGCGAACAACCCACAGACTTTTTGGCAACCTTTGAAGACAGGGAAACCCAAGGACAGTCTTAAGCACATTTGAATTAACATTTGTTACATAAATTGCACTGTAAAATGCTTTGGCTACAGTGTAGTAGAATTTTGAATGAATGGTAATTCCATTAAGGTCTACTGATTGAAAGTACGGAATATCTCAATGGTTTCACACCATGGTGTGAGTGGTATGTTCATATTTTCACCTTTTACAATAGATACATTTTGCTTTTGTAACTTCCTTGGCTAGCCCAGAGTAAAGACCTTTGTATTTTGTTAAGACTTTAGGCAAACATGTAAGGAACTGGAGCAGATTAAATAGTCTTCTGAAGTCTCTGACAGGTGTAGTATTATTTAACCTTGTTATCTTTGCCAACACACAGGAACACAGTGCTTCCGCACTCAAAAGTATTTTCAAGAAGGGAAACTCTCATGTTTAATTTTTTTTGTTTATTACCACATATTTGACCTAAGTATATTTAAATTTCTTGGTATACGTCTAGAATTTTTCAACGTATATCAAACTGCATTAATTGTATAATGAGACTGAGTGTGTTTGTGTGTGTGTGTGTATATATATATATATATATATATATATATATATATAACATACATGATCCAGCGTACTCAGTCATTCACTAAAGAGCAATTTCACGTCTCACAGAATGTAATAGTTTTTTGTTTTACACCTAGGCAAAAATAATGGGGATTTAGTTACAGTATATGATCTTACAGTGGCGTAAGCCTGCCAAAACACTAAAGTACCCCATTTTTGGCTGGTCCTATTCTAGCAACCTAATGCTTGAGATTAATCTTGGAAAATGCTTCCTCCTGGCACTCTCTGCAAAGCAAGCTTAAATAGAGGCGTGGAATGAAGCATCTGTAGCAAGGAGGGGTGAACAAATATGGAGTTGGCCTTGACTCCCAAATATATTTGAGTTAAGTATATTTTAAATGTCTTGGTTTAAAATTATAATTTTTCAGCGTATGTATTGTAGAATGAGACTGTGGGTTTTTTATGTGCATATAGGTGTACATCCCATCCTGTCCTTCATTTTGGTTCCTTCTAAATTGTTGTCCTCTAATAGTCAAGGATGAAGTGACATCAAAGCATATTCCTCAGAAGTAGCACAATGTACTCAATGTGGACCCCACCATTGAGCATTCAGACTTCCTCTCTCTTCTTTTTAGAAGAAGGTTTTTGCTTTTTTTGTGCTATATCACTGCTCAGATGGCCATAAACCTCCAAAGTAAATACCTCTCTGTCATAAAGTCAACTTGTATTTGGGACTGATTCATTTGTTAAGCATGTCACAGCATCAGATAAGTGCAACCATGGCAGACATGCCCAGGTGGCATCTTACCATGCCACTTCAGTCCGCCTCCCTTGCCGATTGAACACCATTCACTGTACACCGTAGCTCCTAAATAGCTCCTCCTCCCCTAATCTAGTTAGTGACGCAAATGTGTTTTCTTTAATGATGCACATGCACATTTTGCACCATATGAACAGAATTGACCAATCACTGACCTAGTAGGGCTATTTAAACTTATGACATGTTTTTTTTTAACTCCGTTGTGGTTTTTATTTACTGTTTATCTGAAAGTGTGTTTTAATTTAATATTTTTTATTACTGATTGGCTATTCTCAACTTGGCTTGTGTTTGACTATTCAAATTAATGTTATCCTTGACCTGTGGCTTGTTTTATCATATTCATCTCACCAACAAGCTTATGTATGCCACAGCAACGGTGCTCCTCCAACAGCCTGACTACAAACTCAGGCTGATAGAGAAACAATGAAAACTATGGAGACTAAGACTTGAAGCCAAGAAAAAGTCAACATGTGAGGAAGTTAGTAAGCTGGATCAACTTCACAGACCGGAAAAGTCAAGGATAGATCCTAGCTACTGAGGAAATACAAGGGTATGCCCATGTCATAACCTTTAGAAACAGCTAAGCAGAGTCTGACAGCACTGAAAACCAGACTGAGTAAATACACCAGAGACGTCTAAAAGAATGAATGCCCTATTTACCAAAGACCCATGAAGGTATAGGCACAGCTGCATTGTAACAGCATATACAGTCAGGTCCATAAATATTGGGACATCGACACAATTCTAATCTTTTTGGCTCTATACACCACAATGGGTTTGAAATTAAATGAACGAATGAATTGAATGAATATGTGCTTTAACTGCAGACTTTCAGCTTTAATTTGAGGGTATTTACATCCAAATCAAGTGAACGGTGTAGGAATTACAACAGTTTGTATATGTGCCTCCCACTTTTCAAGGGACCAAAAGTAATGGGACAATTGGCTACTCAGCTGTTCCATGGCCAGGTGTGTGTTATTCCCTAATTATCCCATTTACAAGAAGCAGATAAAAGGTCCAGAGTTCATTTCAAGTGTGCTATTTGCATTTGGAATCTGTTGCTGTCAACTTAGTCAATCTGTTGCTGTCAAATTAGGCTGAAAAAACAAAACAAACCCATCAGAGAGATAGCAAAAACATTAGGTTTGGCCAAATCAACTGTTTGGAACATCCTTAAAAAGAAAGAAAGCACCAGTGAGCTCAGCAACACCAAAAGACCCGGAAGACCACGGAAAACAACCGTGGTGGATGACCGAAGGATTCTTTCCCTGGTGAAGAAAACATTCTTCACAACAGTTGGCCAGATCAAGAACACTCTCCAGGAGGTAGGTGTATGTGTGTCAAAGTCAACAATCAAGAGAAGTCTTCACCAGAGTGAATACAGAGGGTTCACTACAAGATGTAAACCATTAGTGAGCCTCAAAAACAGGAAGGCCAGATTAGAGCTTGCCAAACAACATCTAAAAAAGCCTTCACAGTTCTGGAACAACATCCTATGGACAGATGAGACCAAGATCAACTTGTACCAGAGTGATGGGAAGAGAAAAGTATGGAGAAGGAAAGGAACTGCTCATGATCCAAAGCATACCACCTCATCAGTGAAGCATGGTGGTGGTAGTGTCATGGCGTGGTCATGTATGGCTGCCAATGGAACTGGTTCTCTTGTATTTATTGATGATGTGACTGCTGACAAAAGCAGTAGGATGAATTCTGAAGTATTTCGGGAAATATTATCTGCTCAAACTCAGCCAAATGCTTCAGAACTCATTGGACGGCGCTTCACAGTGCAGATGGACAATGACCCGAAGCATACTGCAAAAGCAACCAAAGAGTTTTTTAAGGGAAAGAAGTGGAATGTTATGCAATTGCCAAGTCAATCACCTGACCTGAATCCGATTGAGCATGCATTTCACTTGATGAAGACAAAACTGAAGGGAAAATGCCCCAAGAACAAGCAGGAACTGAAGACAATTGCAGTAGAGGCCTGGCAGAGCATCACCAGGGATGAAACCCAGCATCTGGTGATGTCTATGCATTTCAGACTTCAGGCTGTAATTGATTGCAAAGGATTTGCAACCAAGTATTAAAAAGTGAAAGTTTGATTTATGACTGTTAATCTGTCTCATTACTTTTGGTCCCTTAAAAAGTGGGAGGCACATATACAAACTGTTGTAATTCCTACACCGTTCACCTGATTTGGATGTAAATACCCTCAAATTAAAGCGGAAAGTCTGCAGTTAAAGCACATCTTGTTTGTTTCATTTAAAATCCATTGTGGTGGTGTATAGAGCCAATCCAATTAGAATTGTGTCGATGTCCCAATGATTATTGTCCTGACTGTACACTCTAGTCATCAGGTAGCCACGAGCATAGCTGGGCACCATGGATATCAAGAACCAGGAACTACTCACTGTAAATGGAGGACTCCATCCAAAATCCAGCACCAAGAGACTGTACACCAGCCAGAAGGACAGAGATTGGGGCATCATGAGAATTCTCAAGTGCCCCCCAATACCTGAATAACCCAGTTGAGCAAGCTGCTAAAACTTTGACTCTTATAGAGGTGGTCAAGCTTGCTGGTGATCAATTAATCAGGGGAATTTGATTAGCAGCACCTGTCTGCTACTTAGAGTCTTACTTCCTAAACAATGTAGGTTTTATGTATATTAAATCCAGCTAGTTCAATGAGCAATAAAAGGTCAGTGAAAATGGAGACATATAACATCAATGCTATATGTGTAGAGTAATGGCTTTTGTTTTTTATATCTATGCCCTGTCATCCAACTAATGTCTCCAGTAAAAGTTGACATTAATGTACCTCTGTCTACCTAAATCAGTCTGGTATGTAGTCGGGGGAGAGGGTCTGAAAACTAATGGAATGAGAAATAGGGAATAGAAAGAGATGAGGGATAAAAAATAGAGGTGAAGAAAACGGGGGAGGGGAAAAAAGGAAGGGGGGGGGGGGCATATGTTTTGCATCCTCCAGACCCATCCACAAGAGTCACCAGATGCAGGACCATATTAATACTCTCAAAATAACCATGCTTAATACTAACCATATTAATACTCTGCAGTGTATTTTGGACGCTCCCATATGCTTGACATTCATAATGTATATTTATTTCTAGTCGATCTATTTATACTCAAATTGTATTTACATTTATAACGGTATATGCATGTGGAAGGCAAGATGGATTAATTCAAGTATCAGGAAATCCAAGGAGAAAAAGTTATGCCGTCTGTGAGGAAGCTAAATCTTCGGAGTCATTGGACCTTCTAACAAGACAATGATCCCAAGCATACATCAACTTCCACCAAACCTTGGTTTCAGAAGATGTCCTGGAAAATTCTAGAGTGGCCATCACAGTCACCTGGCTTGAAGCCAATATACAATCTTTTGTAGGATTTGAAGTAGGCGGTTGCCACACGCAAACCCAAGTATATAGCTGAACTGGAGGCCATTGCTCATGAGCAGTGGACTAAGATTCCTCAGGAAGGCTGCCAGAAGCTACTGTCTGGCTATGTATCTTGTTTGCAGCGGATCATAACAGCAAAATGGTGCTCTACTGAGTACTAAAGATCCCTGCTACTCGCGCTTGCAGGACTTTTCACGGGCAGCTCCCGTCCTATGGAATAGCCTGCCTACCACCATCAGACTCTCCCCTGCCTTAAAACTCATTTCTTTAGGAAAGCCTATGGCCTCCCAGACTAACCTCTACCTTGCATACCTGTCTCTTGCTCTCTCCTAAAGATCAGCACTCTCTCTCCTCCAGCTCTGCTTCACTCCCACCTATTTTGACTTCTATTCCCTGTCCAAATGTGTTTTAAAGCCAACCTCCTATCGACTGTAAGCTCGTTTGAGCAGGGCCCTCTTCAACACTTCGTTTCTGTGAGTTTTCTTCTAATTGTCCTATTTATAGTCAAATCCCCCTCTCATAATATTGTAAAGCGCTACGGAATCTGTTGGCGCTATATAAATCGCAATAATAATAATAATAATAATAATAATAATAGGTGTGTTATGTATAATGCATTAGACAATAAGTGTCAACTCCAGATAGTATGACCGTGAGTGATACCTGTCACTGGAAAATAATTCCTAAGTGCTCAGGTCAAACCCTGAACATTCTCAACAATGTGGATTTTATATACACATGTGATTTATTTTATCATGCAACACTTTGCATTTCGAGCATGTATTTGTATGAGACTTGGCACATAGTGTGTAATTTGGGCTGTTTCCTGATTTCAGGGGAAGACTGGAATCGTACAGGGTTTTTAACTAAACTGTGAATTCTTGGGAATTGTCCACATAAATATCTATGGAATGCTAACTGTTGGGACAAATGTGTCTGTTCTGGCTTAATATATTTGCAATTGATGATTGTATGAGTTCTATAAACCTGTAAATAGCCCTGAGATTGCTTTACAAATTGCCTGTAGTGTATTAACTACATAGTGAGTTGTTGAGAATTTATTGTGGACTTAACCAAAAATAACCAAACTGAAAAAATAAAATCTCCAAGTAAGCTATGTTTCCATGTCATCATTTTCAGACTAAATTGCAATTACCTAGTAACATTCTAGCACTTTAATGTTTAGTAAATGACTAGCTTAGTTAGTTCACCCATCAGGAAACCATCCATGTCTTTCTGTACCTAATACATGTATTTCTCAGAGTAGTTAATATCGCTAGCATTACTATAACGTGTGTGCCTGGAATGTGCTTTTTGCTCAATTACGTCCTGCTGGGTGATGCTGGAACCTTGCAGAGTTCAATCATATACCCTACCAGACGTGTTGAAATCTCATACTGGTAGCAGCAAGCTTAACAGTAAATACACTTCTTCCACATCATTCTCAAATTACCAGTCATTTTCCTTATCAGTCATTTTTATTACTAGTCATTTTTATATATTTTTATATATGCCCCCATCACGATATTTATTCTATCATTTGTTATGCTGTAAGCGCACTTTAACAAAAACATCTGTTTTTAAGGTTTTAGTCACTAAGGTATTTTAGGTGCTATTCTGGTATTGATGTTTTCACAAACTTTTTTGTGTATTTACAAAAACATAGAGTAACTCCTTCACAGCCAGTTATGTACCGGCACATCATAAAACCAGGTTGTAGTCCAAGACCGCTTAATTAATTTAATTGGTATCCAAAATCCTCATTACTTGAGTAGATACAATGCTAGGCTGCTTTAAGCATTCTTTAACATGTTATCTTCCAAGATTTTCACAAAAGACATTTACACTTGGCAAGAATACGAGTAGAATCATTTTTGGAGAATCATTTTGAACCCAATTGCAATTTGGCCGAATTTGGGCTGATTGGTTGTCTTGAATTATGAACTAACCAAACGCACAATGTCGAACATGTTCGAGAGGGTCAATAATCTGAATTACACCTGGGACACTAAACAAAGAATAGAGTGATGGAGAAAAAAAGATGGTTCATGGATAGAAAGGATAGAAAGCAATCATTAACTGTTGTTTTATTCACAGATCAAGTAAAAAAAAAAAAAAAAAAAAGGAGCAATAGAGAAAAAAACAGGAGTATCAGTAAAATATATCAGTAATATATAATTTTTTTAATATACTTTTTTGTACTAAAATGTTCACACTATTTGGTTTACAGATCAGTTGAGAAAAAGTAAGACAAGTAAAAAATAAACAAATGATTATATATATATATATATATATATATATATATATATATGCAAAATGTACATAGAAAGGATGCACTCTCCGGTCTTTCAAAGTTATAAGATTTTTATTCCATCAAACAGTGTGTAGTAAGATGATCGACGTTTCGACCCATTCGGGTCTTCCTCAAGATCCGAATGGGTCGAAACGTCGATCATCTTACTACACACTGTTTGATGGAATAAAAATCTTATAACTTTGAAAGACCGGAGAGTGCATCCTTTCTATGTACATTTTGCATATATACTCAGCGTGGAATAGCACCAGGGCACTGAGCTAAATACTACTTTGTCAGCAAGGGTGAGTGCCATTACACTTATAATATATATATATGATAAATGTAAGGACACTTTAAGACAAGACAAGTACTTGTCTTACTTTGACTGTATAATCGCTGGCTTATATACCTGAACTAGTACTGTCCAATTTGGAACCTATGTATCACAGCCCTGCTCACTTAGGTATCTTGCTTGGGTTCTACATATGTGCAGTTGGTTAGTTGGTGCAGTGACTGGCATTGCATGTCATCGTAACTGTAGCTGTGCCTAAATTATGTTGTCCCGTTCCTGTAATCCTGGGAATATGGAGATATGCATGCGATTCTTTTAAATAAGAGATACATTTATGATAACTAAATCATAGGGATGGAAGTGGCTACTGAATCCCTGAGTTCTTAAAAATGTAGGAGCCCTGCACCCCACTAGCTGCCCCCCAGTAATAAATTATCTCAAGTATCTGCAATGTAGCATTGCATCCTTATACTTTTTATCTTTATTCTGAGAAGCAGCTTGGCAGAGCAATGGGACAGAGCTATTCCTACTACTTCATTCCAAGTGTTACGGAGCCCTGCTACCAAGTCATGATAAAGTAGAACTTTATGCCGATAGCAGTGGGCCCTAAAACTTTGTGTTCACAATGTACACCTGAACATTACAAAATGCAGGCCTGTATAAAGGAAATTTTGGAGTCGTGCATCATATAGTTATTCCTGTCAGCTTTTAATAGCAAACAAGAGGATAATAATAATAATGAATTGTTATAGTACTAAAACTTAGTGAAAGATAGAAGGTGGTAGATATCAGTATCCTCATATTGTTTGTAAAGTATCACCATATTTTCTGGCGCCTGTTAGACACAGTGTACCCACAAATATTCAGATCTACATTTGGAGGATCTAATCCGTACACTACAAAGTACATTTCCTCCAGTCATTCATAACTTAGCACACAGGTGTACATTACAAATACAGAAGAGAAGGGTGCCATGTAAATCCAGTCCTCTGTGTTAGTTTTGCTGCTGACAACTGCTGTGTGTGTGCAGAACTAATTTATGTGGCAAAACCAAAATAACTTTAAAGCGGACCTGTCGTCCAGATAATACCTTAGTTATATTATTACAGCACAAATAAATCAGCCATATGTTACCGTACATTATTATTTATGTATTTCTAGATATTTAAAACTCAACAGCAGTTTTAGCCTTTTATTCCAACACATCTTCTAATACAATTTCCCTTTCTTCACGATTTTTCCCAAAATACACCATAAAACCCTTTCCTGATTGGCTGTTCATGTTTGCATATTTTCCCACTCTTTGTAAGATACTGTGTAAACTGTGGCAGAAACCAGGTAATAAGAGATTAGTGCCAACATGTCCATAAAAATACTAAGACTGTCTACTAAAATAATCTTATCACCTACAAACATACATTTTGTATGCTTTGTATTAATGTAAAGTTTCTATTTGAGGCAGTGAGTATGTTGAAAGCTAAAACAAATGTACCTTGTTTTGAGTGGATATGTCTAGATTGTAATTGATAACCTAAATGATTTATTAGTTTTCCATTGTAACATTACCTGTACCCAGCACCATCACTCTACATCTACAAAGGTTATGAGCAGTTCACTTGAATTCTCATACACAGGTAGAAACTAAGGTTACAACGAAACAGTGTTTTTCACAGTATCGCTAAATAAAGTGCTTAAATGAAAAAAGTGCATATGTGTAATGACACTTTCACTCCTCAAAGATAAAGTACTTGAGTGAACTAAAGTGCATGTATTTATAAACATAACTTCCCTTCTAGCAATGGAGTTACCCGAAAATCTCCTCAAATCTTCAATCAATACAAGTGCAATATATAGGGGAGATAAGAACAGCACAACATAGTGCAAAACTGTATAATAAAATAGTGGTGTATATTAAGTGCCAATTGGCCAATCACACTTTAGAGTCAAATAAAGAGCCTTCAGAAAATAGTTGCTGTTAATCTTCTCAAATCTTGGACTTTATTGATGTCAGTCTCCTTCATGAAGAGAAAAGATAAAGTGCAACCAAATAAGATAACCATGAAAATAAAGTGCACAATGCAAATTTATTTACTTACACAGAAGTTAACAGTGGCAGGTGAAACTTGTCACCAAAGATTCACATGATAACTCCTACGCGTTTCGTCCCAGTTAGGGACTTCCTCAGGGACAGTTTCTCAGTTGAAGACAAAATACAAAGTGCAAAAAAAACCTCTTCCCTCCCTCCTCCTTATAAACTAAGGTTAGATATGTGTTATTGTTTACCACTTATAGACTACATATAAATCATAGGTTTCATTATTTTTGCATCCACTCATAATTCACTAGAAATGTCTATTTACTAACATATGCCTTCTCTTATTTGCCAATTTATCCCATCACGTCCTGGGTAAAAGCAGGAGATTTATTATTGTCCTGGGTAAAAGCTGGAGTATTATTATTATCCTGGGTAAAAGCTGGGGTTTTAATATTGTCATGAGTAAAAGCAGGGGTTTTAATATTGTCCTGGGGAAAAGCAGGGTTTTTTTTTATTGTCATGTGTAGTAGCAGGGGATTTGTTACCTACTAAAGAAAGCATAGTTTCTATCTCATTCTCTCTTGAATTCTTCCAAATTTTAGCTAAAAGGGATAAAAGATAGGTTGATGACTTGAACAACATGTACTCGCTTCATGAAGGAGCTAAGCATTAAAATATGTTGATATATTTTTTAGTCGTAATGATCTGCCTGCTATTGGAAATGATCCCATGAGTTGGCAATCATGGAAATGATCCCTTGATTTTCAGGATATTACTTGGCCACATTCATACATAGTGATAGGCTATGGTGCAGCTCATTTTTTGTTCTTGCATGTTACTGAGTAGTAGAATTGTGGCTCTCTGAGGTCACATTTCCTCTTATAAAATGAATACATAGTATATACAGTTATTATAAATTTGATACAGCTAAGCAAGAATGTGAAATGTAACATCTTCCGAAAACAAAGAGCTAATCTTGTCTGGTATTCTTCTTTGGGAAGACGTTACATGTAGATTTTTCATTTCAATACCTGGCAACACAGATAGCAAGATTAATTTACTATTTGATTGTTCAAGTTATGCCAACATTGAAGAGAAGATGAAAGGTGCTAAGATTACTGCCCAGGACCTCAGAAGCTAATTTAAACTACATCAAACAAAACTTCCTTGGCAATGTAACAAAAGGTTTGCACTCTCTAACTATAGACTGACTCCAGTAATGACCTCTCAGTTCAGCAATATTTAGTTAGTGTATTCCAGGAATTGCCTAAAGGAAGGCTAATGTGTTTTACAAATCAGCAACGTTAATCTTTCAGCTGTTTAAGAAACAAAAAAAAAAGCGCAAATGTCCCATCTGTACTGATTATTGTAAATGTATTTTACTCCAATTAGTCCATTGGAATGTAAAGCTATGTATATGTCTCATCTCTCCTGCTTTACATAAAACAGACAAGACGTTAAGTCGTTTGCCATATGTTAATCTCCGTTAACCCTTTACTGGTGGCGCACTACTTGTTCCGGGCCACTCGTCTTGGCAAGTGGACAGCTGCTTTGTATTGCTTTAATTTGCAAGGAATGTGGAAGCCTTTTTTTGCCAAGATATCTTGACAGCAATAGCAGTGTTATGCATGCCTAGTTTAATAATATCTCGAGTTATTTAATTTGGTTAAAGGGGACCACTTTTACCTCCTTCCGAGCCGACTTTGGACAAGTCCATTGAATTGTTGATGCACTATCCATGGCTTGGTGTTAGCTGATTTGGTTACATGTAAGGGTACATTTACAGATAACTTTCACATTTTGCTGGAAATTTGACACAATGTTGTGTATATGTTATGTTGGTGCAAATAATCATGTTATTTAAGAATGTTTGTTGTTGTTTTTTCTTTTATCTTTTGAGGCAAAATGTAAAAAGGTTTATATTTTGTTTTCTTTATTTTATTCTGTATAGACCAACAAATCCTTCCCCCCCTCCGACACACACACTTTCCTACTGCATGCCAATCTATAGATGTACCCATGAGGACATGAATGATAAATCAATCATGAATGGGGTTTAATGTGTGCTTGTCCAGCTGAATTTTTTCCTTTCCTAATGTATGTAATATATATATATATATATATATATATTTTATTTATTTTTTTTAGGAACATTAAAAGCAGTGTAACCGCTACAGTGTGTTGAGCAATGTATTTATAAATCTGCAGGAAATTATATAGATCAAAATCATTAAGACATGTTCCTATCTAATTTCCATTTTACCCACTTCTCAGAATTAACCTTGTTACACACCTATGGCTGTCAGACAACCGGCCTGTTACTTCCTAGTTGTTTAGCTCAGTGAAGCTAAACTCAAGAGGCGTCAAGGCGTCAATTGCCCAGAGCACCTGCCAAATCCATCTCAACGAGCTGCATTGGGAGCCCATAATTGGACAGCCACAGAATGTCTGGGCTTGAGAAAAAGGGCAGGGTTTGCAAAGGCTGCAGGCATGAGATCTGCAGCTTTTTCAAGCTGTTTTAGCTAAATGTCAAATGGCAAAAATATTGAATAATGAAATGCATTTTTTCATTGCGGATACACCTACTAAATTGTGTTTGTTTTTGTTGGTTTTAGTTTGGCAATGCAGTGCCATTTTAAATAATTGTTAGGGTTATATATATATATATATATATATATTATAAAGTGCATATTTTTTTTTACATTTTAAGGATATTCCTGTAGTTTCCTTGATCCAGTTTTGAGTTTTTATACTGAACTTTTCACTTCTTGCAAAGCACACATTCATATTTGAAAATATATATATTTTTATTGCAGGAAGAAAGACAATACCAGGCACTAATGTTATGAAATTCTATAGTAGTTTACCATATTAAGCAAACAAATTTAGAGATACAAATAAAAAAAAAAGTAGTCATGGCTAAGCTGATCGCAGTGTTCGGGATCCTCGCTTTGGTGTCCGCTGCTGCGGCGGCCACCGGTCAGACCAGGCTGGTGGGCGCTCTGATAGAGGCTTCCGAGAATGATGCGGACGTCCAGCGGGCTCTGGTGTTTGCGGTGAATGAGTATAACAAGAGAACCAATGATATGTTCGTCAGCAGGGTGGCCAAGATTAATCACGTCGAGAAGCAGGTTGTATCTGGAATTAACATCATATTTGACGTTGACTTTTCCCGTACTCTGTGCAGAAAGCCAAAAGCTGATGTTGAACAGTGTGAATTTCACGCGGAACCTGATTTGGCCAAGACTGTCAAATGTTCCTTTGTGGTTTACTATGTCCCTTGGACAGGGCACACTGAAGTGAAATGGAAACAATGCAGTTAAGTCTTCCACTGGCCCAGCATCGCCCCGCGCATGAGGTTTAACTACACTTGACTGATACAGCAATATATTCTGATTAGTACATACATTTTAAATTGTTTAAACCTTAGCAGGGAGTGTTTTAATCTAGTATACTTTTCCTTTTTACTTCTAATAAAAAGCAATTTAACAAGAAAAATAAATAAATAAATAAATAAAACAAAAAAATCTAACACTTAGAAAAGCAATTAAAACAAATTTTAAAACAACACTCATGTTATTATAAAGGCTTTTGAGATTTTAACTTCAGAACATTTTTCAGATCAAAATGTCAGTACTAGGATCCAAATAAGAAAAGAGGGATTCACATAGTATAATAACATTTATTAAGAGAAAACAAAAATGACATTAAATTACTATAACCAAAGAGTGATTGAAATCACATTAAATAGAAGTTGTTAAATGATTGTCTTGCCTTCTGATCGAGTTAGAGAAATGGGATATGAAGTTTAATGTAACAACCACGGCCTTTCCTTGCCCTGGTACCAAGACAAAAACATCATGAAGTAGAGAAAATAATTTCTTAATTCTTAATACTTAACTTAAACTTTTGAAAAGTTTGCACACTTGCACAGACCATACACATTGTTCTCCAGGAATTTTATTTTTATCACAAATCCGTAATCTGATAAATGTGCGTCAAGATGGAGACTGACACATGGGTGAAAGCTCAGATCTATAATTTGTCACGTTCTAGATCTATTCAGTGAAGTGTTGAAATGCCTTCTGTTCAATGTTATAATTTATCTAGCAAAGTATAGAAAAATGAATCGGGGCACAATTTCATGACCTTATCAGCACATGTTATATACACCATTCTCAGAAACTTGCCTGACCTGTCATAATGCAGAGATCAAAAGATCCAATAATGTACATCATTAATATCAAATGAGGGGATGAAGGAATACGTCCCTAGATAATTTTGTGAAGGAGGTGTTCAGCTGTATACTATCAGAGTTATTCTCTAAAGTGAGAATTGGTGGGAATTCAAACTAAGGCCTCAATTTCATATTTTTTTTAATGAGCTTTTCAAGTGATTCATTATTTTTGGATACATGTTTAAAATTATAAAAAAAAATTGAAAACTGTTTTAATATTTTCATAATGTTTTTATATATTGATAGTTTTATTATAAATGCTATTTTTAAAAAAAAGTATTTTTAAAAGTTTTTCCAAAAATATTAAACTATTTGAAAAGCTTGTGTAAAAATATTTACTCAAGGACTAACTTTGAAGGGAATTTCAAATTGAACACCTAAATAGCCAAACTGAAAACAAAATTGGAATGGATAATTTTTCTAATTCAGTTATTTTGGCCTAAATCTTGAACTTTGATTTCACTTTGAATCGCCCATAAGTCCAATTTTAAGTGGAAAAATCCAGTGTATGCTTTACTGTTTAACCCCTTAAGGACACATGACATGTGTGACATGTCATGATTCCCTTTTATTCCAGAAGTTTGGTCCTTAAGGGGTTAAACAAATAATAAAATATTACATTTTAAATTATGGGAAATTAAATTCCTACTTACCTAGTAATTTTCTTCTTCTGGCTATTTATCATGGCAGCATCATTTATGGGTAGCTTCATCCCTAACCAGATCAGGACAGGTTCAACCAATGAAAAAGAGAGAAAGAGACTGGAGGCATAAAAGGTACCTCCTTCTTCAATACCTCAGTCCAGTTAAAAAGAAAGAAGGGTGGGTGACGGATGCTGCCATGATAAATAGCCAGGAAAAGAAAATGACTAGGTAAGTATGTAATTAAATTTTCCATATTCCTGGCTAATCATGGCAGCATCACTTATGGGTAATACCCAAGCAAAAATACTTTAAAATACTTAAAAGGAAGGTGAAACAAGGTACAGTGAATAGACACAGGACAATGAGTGCTGCAAAGGACATCTAATTTTCATTATGCATATTAACAGCCAATAAGACTCCTCTTCCAAAGGAAATAGTCGTAGAATGAAGGTCCAGTTTGTAGTGCTTAATAAAGTTTGTAGGAGTGGATCAAGTAGCTGCCCTGCAGAAGTCATCCGTAGGAACCTCTACCCTATTAGCCCAAGATGTAGCCAGGGATCTGGTGGAGTGAGCTCTGATCTTGGCTGGAGGAGTCAACTTTTTCTGCAGGTAGGAGTTCGTTATGACCAAAGCTATCCATCTCCTTAAGGTAGAGGAAGAGGCTGCTTCTCCCTTTAATTCATATTGATTCTGTGTGAGCACCCCATCCTGTCATGCTCGCATCTGTGGTGATAACTTGCCAAGGGGATTCTTCTATAGGAAAAACTCTCTAAAGATTGTCTCACTGTAGCTACCACACCAATTGATCTTTTACTACTCGAGGAATTTGAAGCATTTGCTTCCAGTTGTTGTGATAGTGATTGAACTGATTCAGGAAATTGGATTGGTCTTGACTTCCATTGAGCCCAGCGGACTAATCCTATAGTTGAGGTTAGTGAGCCCAGAATACTCATGTACTCCTTGGCTGTGATGAAAGGTTTGGGGAGGACCGAGAGAATATTGTATTCCAGTCTGCTTATACTTTCTTGTGATAGGAAGACCTTTGCTTTTACGGTGTTGATATAAGCACCCAAGAAAATTGCTTGCTGAGACAGAGTCAGGGCACTCCTCTCCCTGTTGATAATCCAACCGTGTTTTTGTAGACAGTACAGGGCCCGTACAGTGTGACGGGAAGCTTCTTGAAGAGATGGAGCAACTATTAAAATGTCGTCTAGGTAGTGAAAGATTACTAGCCCGTTTTTCCTCAGATGTGCAATCAGGACCACTAAGACTTTTGAGAAGGTCCTTGGAGCAAGGCTTAAGCCAAAAGGGAGGCCTCTGAATTGAAAATGCTGACCCATAATGGGAAATCGGAGGAACTTGTGATGAAGAGGGTAGATGGAAACATGGTAATATGCATCCTTTAGGTCTATGGACGTTAGCAAATCCCCTTTGTTGATGTTGGGAATAATAGTGGATATGGATTTCATCGTGAATGATAGGTGTTTCAGGAATATGTTTTTTGTTTTTTTCCAGACCTATAATCAGTCTCCATTTTCTGTTGGGTTTTGGGTCCAAGAATACTGTTGTATCTTTCTGAAAGAGGCACCTCCAGTGGTGTATCTTGGTTTTGTGCTGCCCTAGGCAGGACAAAACTCAGACACCCCCCCCCCTGCGCGCGCCACCCCGACCCAACCCTTCCCCCCTGCCCCGCCTTCTAAATACACACACATTCACTGACAGATACGCATACACTAGCTAACAGACACACACACACACACAGTCAGACACACACAGTCAGACACACACACACAGTCGGAAACACACACTAGCAGACACACACAGTTGGACACACAGTCAGACACACACACATTAACAGACACACACAGTCAGACACACAGTCAGACACACACACACTAACAGACACACACACACTAACAGACACGCACAGTCGGACACACAGTCAGACACACAGTCGGACACACAGTCAAACACACACACAGTCAGACACACACACAGTCAGACACACACACTAACAGACACACAGTCGGACACACAGTCAGACACACAGTCAGACACACAGTCAGACACACACAGACACACACAGTCGGACCCACACTAACAGACACACACACACTAACAGACACACACAGTCGGACACACAGTCGGACACACAGTCAGACACACACACAGTCAGACACACACACAGTCAGACACACATACAGTCAGACACACACACTAACAGACACACACACTAACAGACACACACACTAACAGACACACACAGTCGGACACACAGTCAGACACACAGTCAGACACACACACACACTAACAGACACACACAGTCGGACACACTAACAGACACACCCACACACACTAACACACACACACACGCACTAACAGACACACACAGTCAGACATACACACACTAACAGACACACACACACTAACAGACACACACACTCACTCACATTAATACTCACTTCTCTTTATTTTTATTTATCCCCCCCCCAGCCTCCTTACCTTTGGGAATGCTGGGGGGTGGGGGTTCTCCCATTCTCTGGTGGTCCAGTGGCTGCAGGGCGGGCGGCTGGCGAGGGAGCACTTCCCCTGAGCTCTCTGCTCAGCTCTCTCGCACGCCGCCCGCAGAGTGAGGCTGGGAGGCGGAGCCGGAATATGACGTCATATTCCGGCTCCCAGCCTCACTCTGCAGGCGGCTTGCGAGGGAGCTGAGCAGAGAGCTCAGGGGAAGTGCTCCCTCGCCAGCCGCCCGCCAGTGCCGCCCGCCCAGCAGCCCGACCGGCATGTCGGTTAGCCGCAAGGCTAACAAGGCATTTGCCCTGGGCATTTGGGGGCGGCTTTTTTTGCCGCCCCCTGGAAAATGCCGCCCAAGGCAAATGCCTTGTTTGCCTCGTGGCTAATACCCCCCTGGGCACCTCATCTATGACACCTTGGAAAAGTAGTTTTTTGACACCGAATATCATGGCTTCCCCTTTTTCCCCAAAGGTTTTCTTGACCTTATGAAGGAGTTGTTTGGAGGAGAGGAGTCAAATTTGATTCTGTAGCCCTGATAGAGGATAGATATGACATAGGAGTCTGATATATTTGTGGCCCAGACAGATAGGAAATGATGAAGTCTTCCTCCTAAGGAGTCTGTATGGGCCTGTAAACCTTCAGAAGTTTTTAGTAGGGACTCTCAATCCCCTTCCCTGTTGAATTTAGAGGAAGATGAAGGCGGCTGATAGGTTCTCCAAGACGCATATCTGTTATACTCTTTACCTGGACGGTATGATCTATTGTCTCGAAAGGACCTGTCATGAAACCTCTTGTCTTTCCATGAGGTTGAGTATGGGGTTCTTTTCTCTTGAGGTAGGAAAGATTTCTTGCTGCCCGCTGCTTTTTGGATAGCCTCATCTTGGACTTTTCCAAAAAGGAGATCACCCTGGAAGGGAAGAACGCAAAGGGAGGATTTTGAAGAGTAGTCAGCTTCCCTAGAGTATAACCACAGGGCTCTTCTGACTGAGACAGATAATGCCATGCTTTTGGCAATCATCATGGAGATATCCAGGGATGCTTCAGAGCTGAAGTCTGCTGCGAGTCTGAAATCCCTAATATTGTCCAGGAGGTGTTCTCTTCTCACACCTCTTTGGATATCTTCTTCCAGGTTGTCTAACCATGGCTCTGGACAAGGTGGTAAGAGCTATGGCTGGGTGTAGAGCTGAGCTCAGAGATTGATAAGCTTTTATAAGGTTAGCATCCAGTCGTTTCTCCATAGGTTCCCATAAATATGCCAAAGAGTCAATGGGAAGCATAGTACGTTTTGCAATTTATCACAGCCACATCAATTTTGGGGATTGCAGTCCAAGTTTTGCAATCTTTGGAGGCGAAGGGGTAGATCCTAGGATTCCTATTTTTAGGGTAACTTTTTTTTCTCTGGCCTGTCCCATTCATTAAGGGTCATATCCTTGATATAAGGATGCACAGGAAACAATGGTTTGAAAGATCTGAGGTCTTCAAAATATTTGTCAGATTCTAGGGATTCTGTCATTTCTTCCTGTAATTTTAGGGTATTTCTTATTCGAAATATACTTTTTTCAACAGATTTGGAGTCTAAGGCCCATACTCTGTATTTGCATCCTCTTCTTCAGTAATATCCTCAAAGGATTCCAGCTTTGACGTTTTTTGGAGGTGGTGTTTTTAGTAGAAGCCTTGAAGCCTTCAGCAATGGCCTGGGATATCCACATTTTAAGTTCTTCTTGAGGATGTCTGCCACTTCTTTCCTACAGGTATAGGTTTTTAACCTCTAGAGCAGTCTTATTGCAGGCCAAGCAGTGATTAGATTTTTCCTTGGTTTCCTGGGGGATCTATCCCGGCTCATGCTTGGGCTGCAAAAATGAAAGACCATGTAAGTAACTATGGGGCCCGTACGGCACTCTTTTTTTTCCCTATAAATTTTGTCTCACCTATATTTCTTTGAACTTGAGCGGTGGAAGGCAGAGGGAGAAGACATCTATAAAGAAAAAAGGTGCAAAGTGAGTTAGCATCCAGTCGTGGGAAGACAAAATAACGTTTTTTTTTCCCTAAGGAAATTAATTTATTTCCTCAGACATAACATTGAAAAATGAGAGATAAAGAAATACATTCTTACCTTAAGGCAAGAAGAAATTATACTGGCAATAACAAAAAAAGATATTCCTTTAGGAACAGAAGCACTTGTCACTTTAAGAACCGAACGAAAACCTGTATCTTTAAGTGATTGATGAGGTTCGCCTATGTGCAGATCATTCGGGAGTTTGTACGCCACAGTGTTTGTACGGATAAAAAAGGGGAACAGGGAATCACTTACCAGAATGCGAGGATTACCCACATGTGAACAAGAACAAACTCCAGAACGAAGGAATTTCCACTGAACTCCTGAGTACACGAACAGTGGAAAAAAAGTATAAATAGAAGAAAAAACTCCCGATAAAGATGAGAAAGGTCTATCTCCCAGATTGTCACCAAGTTCTGCAGGGGTAATATATAAGGCTTCTGAAGATTCAATGGAGCCATAGTCCTCAGCATATAGAATGTTTATCCTCAAAGCAGATTCAAATCACCAATTTGAATCTGACCCAGTTAGTCCTGCTCACACAATACCATATGGCTTGATGTATGCTCTCTCATGAAAGGGGGCAATAGATTTCCTATTTTCCTCCATATTTAAAGAAATGCCAGTCACAAAACAAAGTTTTCTCTTTCAATTTCCCCACAGTGAGTCACAGGTTTTTAAATAAGCATGAAATTCTATTATTATGTTGTTGGGGCGGAGGAAGGTGGTTTTATGATTACATGTTGTACAAGATAAGGGGTTAGTTGCTTTTTGCAAGAAAACGAGGACAGGATATGGGTAAACAAAGGAAAGACTTTGGTTCTTTATCGTAGTTAACACAAAGCACCTTCCTTCTCAGTTTACTAATTGGCTCTGCTTTAAGCTAGCACTTCCATTCTTGCTTCCCTGACAAATCTAGTTTAAATACTTAGAAAGTTTTTTTTTTAACTTTATTTATAATGGAAGGTCATTAATATTTGAACTTTATTCATTTAGACGATTTACTAGATTAAAGATCTGCCGAGTCTAAAGCCAAATTCATTGTACTGTGCTCTGTTTGTGACCCATGAAGAACAATGTCACTCTATACTAATCATGGCTTTCAGGAAATTAGCTATGAAACAGAAGTAAGGGTTAGGTACTGAGCTAACGTTTAGGATAAGCAATCTTGTACAATGTATCTCTAATATCCAAACAAAGGGCCTCGTATGTGTAAAATTCTATTCGTAGTTCCTTGTTATCTAACCGCTAATAAAATTCTTGCTCAAAGTATCATCCACTAAAGAAAAATTATTTATAAAGTACAAATACATGTTTTTGTCACAAATCTTAGAACTATAAGTATTTCATTTTATTGTTTGTTTGTTTTTGTTCTTCAAAGAAAATGGTAGCAAATATGTAAAGTAGACACAATGGGTGAGACTCCTCATAGTTTTCTGTTCTACAACGTGGTGTAAATTACTAAAACTGATGCAATTAGGCTGCAGTGGTTATGGTGCTTTGATAGTTCCTTTAAATGCCTTGATTTAAAATTTTTGGGCAGGTTTTCAAACTATGTACACTATGCGCATAGTACCTCAGAAAATCTTAAAGGATGCATGCATGCTACTAATTAACAGCAGAGCATGCATGCTAGCAATAGTAGGCCCTGGGACTTCACGTTTCATATAGGCATCAAAACAACTTCAGTTTAATGAAATTTTCATGTATAGATCATGCCCATGCAGTCTCACTGCTCAATTCTCTGCCATTTAAGAATTAAAATCAAAATAGTTTCAATTGCATAAGACATTAACTTACTTTAGTAGTTTTGTATCTTCTGCTCTGTAAATCGAACTTTGATCACACACAGGAGGCCCCTGCAGGATCTACAAAGCTATTAAAAGAGCAGGGGAACATACATTCTAAATTAAACATAGTGTGCAATACAGAAAGTTTAACATTAGATCTTTCTTTTAAAGGAAGTATTTAGGGAGGTTGTGTAAGTCACATGCAGGCAGGAATTTAACTCCTAAATGACAAAGAATTTAGCAGTGGCACTGCATGGACATGATCTATACACGAAAAATGATTCATTAAGTTAAAGGTTTTTAGTGGCTATAGTCTCTTTAAATTATTTGAGTCATACATTAAGTTCACCCATCAATTTACTTTGTACAATGTACAGATTAATGTTATTTCCTATGAACTGAGCCAAGTCATGTTTGGTATGACAAGCTCTCTTTAAGCTATTTTAGTAAACATGGCTGGAAGCTGTCTTGCTAATTCTGAAAAGTCCAGAGTCATCTCATCATCTGTAAATAGAATAGTTGCCTTCTCCTTACTGTTCTCGTTCGATAGCTATGTTTCCTTACAAACATCAGATATTGTTGGATTACAGTGTCTTGATATTTGGTATCAAGCATTTGGAGTGTATCATGATGAAAGTGCTTGGATAGTCTAGTTCCATAATACTAAAACTATCTGCTTTGCTGAGAAAACTGTATAATATCATGCATGACCTGGCTGATAGTTTCACTAAGCACATACACATGATTGAATACAAAATATGTAACTGATCATTTCTGAGTCCTATTATGTGCAGAAGCATTAGACATTAAAGGTACACTATAGTCACCTAAACAACTTTAGCTTAATGAAGCAGTTTTAGTGTGTAGACCATGCTTCTCAGGTTTCACTGCTCAATTCACTGCCATTTAGGAGTTAAATCACTTTGTTTCTGTTTATATAGCCATTGTCACACCTCCCCTGGCTCTGATTGACACAGCCTGCATGAAAAAAAACAACTGGTTTCACTTTCAATCAGATGTAATTTCCCTTTAACAATTGTATCTCTTTCTCTGTAAATTGAACTTTAATCACTTACAGGAGGCTCTTGCAGGGTCTAACAAGCTATTAAGATAGCAGGGGATAAGAAAATCTAAATTAAACAGAACTTGCAATAAAGGAAGGATAAACTTTAGATGACTCTTTACAGGAAGTGTTTGGTGTGACTAAGGTTCATAAACAAAGTGATTTAACTCCTAAATGGCAGAGAATTGAGCAGTGAGGCTGCAGGGGCATGATTTGTACACCAAAACTGCTTCATTAAGCAAAATTTGTCTTGGTGACTATAGTGTACCTGTAAGGACAATTTGCAAGCCTTAACATAGAAAGTCAAGGGGCTTTGCTTGTATCACTCAGTAATAGAAAGAATTATAATCTGATCGCAGAGTAGTATAATACAATATTGATATCATTGTTTACATTATTGCATGTAAAACATTAGTCACTAAACTGGGAAATGAAATTGATTTAGAAATAAGAGGCCGAAATATTTGCAATAGAAATTTACATTTTTTTGGCAAATGTTGTAAAACCCTAAAACCCTTGCCAAGTCTTCACAGTTCATAAATTAGTAAAAAAAAAAAAGTCTTGTGGATTTATAGACAAGTGCATTGATAACACAATGGGATTTATTTACTAAACCAGGATTGTACAGAATTAACTAAGGAGTTCGAAATGTTAGTATATAATTGACAAACTTGAAAAGTTCTCCAACTAAGCCTAAAATATAAAATTCCTTGTAATTTTCTACATTTAACAGTTTTGTGGATAAACCTTATCAATCTGTTTTTTTGCATTAATCTCGTAAATGAAGTCCCCATAAATCTTAAATCATTATCCTAGTTAAAACTGGAGTCACATAATAGCATAATGACAAGCATGTACATTTGACAGGTGGTTAAACTCTCATCTGTTACTCACGGAGCATATCACATAAAAGGATTACCGGTATATCATCCATTTCTAATGTGGTGTATCTGCTTTCATCCCGATATGGAATGCTATGCATGGAACTTACTATAAGACCTTTAAATATCTTTTAAGCAGGTTGTACACATACAAACTTCATCCTTCCTTAGTTTTACCTTCCAAAAGATAAAGAAAAGAAAGTTATTACAATTAATAGCAGCAACAAGTCTATTTATGTAGTACTTTGATGAACTTTTAGGTGTGCTAGATAAACATGTGAATCCAAAAGTGCTGACTGTTCTTTCAAAAATAGGACAGTTGGCAGATATGCAAGACATGACTGAATTCAGACCAAGTTGATATGGTCTTTAGGCAGCATGCCATCTGCAACCAAGAACATGGATCTCTCACACACTGTGCCTAGAGGTATAAAAGGTCTACATCGCAGTGTGGACATATGGTAGACCTAGTCCTAGACATATATCTTGGTTTCTCTATCTCATACCCCATACATCATAGGTATCTATTGAAGCCTTTTCATGATCTGGGATGAGACTGCCGTATGATTATGGTAAGTATTTTCTATATTTTCTTTGTGTTAGCAATGTAAGTGGTCCCCAGCCCAGCCCCAAAGACAGGCCAGTAATCTTGTCTATATTCCATAGGGACAGAATTGGGAAAAGCCTTAATCTTGGACTGTTTGTGCACCTTGCTGAGATGTTTGGCAATCCCTGGTCTATTAACCCCTTAAGGACACATGACATGTGTGACATGTCATGATTCCCTTTTATTCCAGAAGTTTGGTCCTTAAGGGGTCAAATGTATTAAATGAATAAACTAGCATTTGCAAAGTTACAGGGGTAGCACTTATGCTTCAAGAGGACTTCTTTAAGATGAAGTCATTTTGGTGCCTAGAAAGTCCCCATTAGGAAATGATCATTGCTTTGGTTTTGGTTTTCCCATGATTATACCAGTGCCTTTATTAAATTCATGTAAACCCTGTTACATAAATAAATGATTTACATGAAATCCTACAAGTTGAACTAGGGTAATTTCATCGGCTAAAATGAATATCTGTTATGTTCTACTCCTGCATTTGTATTCCACTCCAGTTACATTTTAAGTTCTCTCATTCCATATCTTGCTCTCTCAAGCTCACATGAAAATGAAGTGAATAATGTAAGGAATTTGCAAGATTTCACTGAGTCATGAGTTTCTCATCGCGTATTAAGATAATAAGATCATATTTGTATATACATTCTCTACTACGTTGGTACCAACCCGCAAGAAGTGCAGAAGCTGATAATGCAGGAATGAGGGAAAGATTTCTACAATCTAAAAATAAGAAAAAATAAAACAAGATTCTGCATATCATTCTTGGTGTACATGTATGAATTTTGGGGGGTTATTCACTAAACTGTAAGCTGTGGTTAACTGTTTCTTATTAAATATAAAATTATTTGTTACTAGCACAGCCTAATTCACAGTATTTAAAATCTGACTCAATGTAGTGCATTCAGTAAGAAGACAAATGTTTCTAATTTTACCAGATTTTCACATAACGCGTACACAGTTATAATGTTAAGCAAAAATACACAAAGAAATGTTCTAGCGCTGGAAAGCACACTTTTTCTTGCTTTTCTTGTGGCTTTCTGTAATAATATATACTGAACAAAATTACAAACGCAACACTTTTGTTTTTGCCCCGATTTTTTTCATGAGTTGAACTCAAAGATCTAAGACTTTTTCTATGTACACAAAAGGCCTATTTCTCACAAATATTGTTCACAAATCTGTCTAAATCTGTGTTAGTGAGCACTTCTCCTTTGCCGAGATAATCCATCCACCTCACAGGTGTGGCATATCAAGATGCTGATTAGACAGACAGCATGATTATTGCATAGGTGTGCCTTAGGCGGGCCACAATTAAAGGCCACTCTAAAATGTGCAGTTTTACAGTATTGGGGGGGGGGGGGGCAAAAAACAGTCAGTATCTGGTGTGCCCACCATTTGCCTCACGCAGTGCAACACATCTCCTTCGCATTGAGTTGATCAGGTTGTTTATTGTGGCCTGTGGAATGTTGGTCAACTCCTCTTCAGTGGCTGTGCGAAGTTGCAGGATATTGGCAGGACCTGGAACACGCTGTCATATACGCTGATCCAGAGCATCTCAAACATGCTCAATCGGGGACATGTCCGGTGAGTATGCTGGCCATGCAAGAACTGGTTTCAGCTTCCAGGAATTGTGTACAGATCCTTGCAAAATGGGGCCGTGCATTATCATGTTGCAACATGAGGTGATGGTCGTGGATGAATGGCACAACAATGGGTCTCAGGATCTCATTACGGTATCTCTGTGCATTCAAAATGCCATCAATAAAATGCACCTGTGTTCGTTGTCTATAACATACGCCTGGCCATACCATAACTCCACCTCCACCATGGGCCACTCAAACCACAACGCTGACATCAGCAAACCGCTCACCCACACAACGCCATACACGCTATCTGCCATCTGCCCTGTACAGTGAAAACCGTTAATCATCCCTAAAGAGAACACCTCTCCAAAGTGCCAGACACCATCGAATGTGAGCATTTGCCCACTGAAGTCGGTTACTACGACGAACTGCAGTCAGGTCGAGACCCTGATGAGGACCACGAGCATGCATATGAGCTTCCCTGAGATGGTTTCTGACAGTTTGTGCAGAAATTCTTTGGTTATGCAAACCAATTGTTACAGCAGCTGTCCAGGTGGCTGGTCTCAGGCGATCTTGGAGGTAAAGATGCTGGATGTGGAGGTCCTGGGCTGGTGTGGTTACACGTGGTCTGCGGTTGTGAGGCCGGTTGGATGTACTGCCAAATTCTCTGAAACGTCTTTGAAGAAAGCTTATGGTAGAGAAATTAACATTCAATTAATACGCAACAGCTCTGGTGGACATTCCTGCAGTCATCATGCCAATTGCATGCTCCCTCATAACTTGCGACATCTGTGGCATTGTGCTGTGTGATAGAACTGCACATTTTAGAGTGGCCTTTTATTGATGCCAGCCTAAGGCACACCTTTGCAATAATCAGCATCTTAATATGCTACACCTGGGGGGTGGATGCATTATCTCAGCAAAGGAGAAGTGCTCACTAACACAGATTTAGATATATTTGTGAAGAATATTTGAGAGAAATAGGCCTTTTGTGTACATAGAAAAAAGTTTTAGATCTGAAAAATGGGGGCAAAAACAAAAGTGTTGCATTTATAATTTTGTTCAGTGTATAAACACTTCTTTCTTTATATGTGTATATCAGAATCTTCCAGCATTTGTAAACTGTATCTACTGAACAGTGTTACGCTATGAGATATATATATATATATATATATATATATATATATGTTTAATACCCAGAGCTGAATTCCCATATTTGTGCTGTGTATACATATTAACTAGACTTGCAGGAAAGGATGGATTGGTGCCTTGCATGTTTTTTGTTTGTAAATGTATATAATTAAAGGAATACTGTACAGTTATTTTAAAATAATCACTTCTACTGTATTCTCAAGGAGCAATGCAGCAAATTTACTAATGAATGAGGTGTAAAATAAAAATGTTCTCACTTTTATTCCAGCACCGTCAGTAGTCTCCTTGCAGCTTTCACCTCTGCCCCTTGTGATGTAATAAAGTCCCAGGACATTGGTCCAATCAAATTCTTGTCATTTACAAGCATATCTTAATGGATATTTTATTTATATTTTTCAATACAATTAAATAAAGTATGGGGTTTGCTCTGTTACTTGAATTCATGCTACTGGCATTCAATTAATTATCCAAAGTCTGGCCCCAGATAACTGCCAAAAATAGATTGTTTGCTTTAGTGGCACAGCCCTCCCTAGAGCCAATGGAAAGTCTTTTGAAACTGGGAATTATATTTTGTATATATTATATTATATTATATTACAATAGGAAAATGAGTCAACAAAACAGATTTTATAACCAAAGGATGTATCACCAAGCCAGTGTCATGCACATAAATGTCATCCCTGTAAAAAAAAACATGGATTAAAGGGAATGCTAGCACTATGGAAGGAATGAAAGTTGAAAAAAAAATCAGTAATCTACAATTTAATGGAAATAAAGTATAGTAAATTCCTATTTAATTCAGGGTGTTCAGAACATTAAATTATATTCAAATTAAACTTTAGATTTATATTGGAGATGACTTCAGTTCATTTCTTTTTATATCTCTGTCTTGGAGCCTGTGTATTAAAGTTGGACATCCTGTGCAAGAACAACATCTCAGAAATACAAAAATCAGACTTTTAAACCCAGAGTTCAGGCCAAGAAGAAGATGTTGATTTCTGGCATTTAATGCAACGTTTTCATCCTAAATTTTAGCAATCTCACATTACAGTTGCTGGATCACTTAAAATAACTTTGCCAGGCTTTAACTCCAGAGTCACTCCTCTGTAGCATTTACTTCCTCCTGATTGCGCTCCAATAAGTCTGAAGCCCCAATGCTTATCATTAGTGCAAAACCTTATCTATTCAGTTACCTTTGATCCTAATTCCAGACAATTAAGTTTATATATTGAAGTATTGTGTGAAACGGTGTGAAATGCATTACTTAAAGAGATAAGTTACATTTACTCGAGATAAGACACATTGCCAAAAACAATTACAGTAAAGGTGAAAAGTCTTCAGTGCCACAAATCAGTGAAGGAGTTGTAGTTTTAGAACATCTGGGGATCTACCTTTTGGGCTGTATAACTCCATTCATTAAATATTGAGTTTACAACCAATTTAGGCCAAAACAGTTATTGTCAACTCACCACCACTAACTTATTTTTTTTATTCACTGCAAAAAAATGTTATATTTCATCCAATACAGTATGACTTTCCAGGTCAGCATTCCATCCCTTAACTATAAAATGATCCCACCTCAACATGGTGAAAAAGTTACAAATCAGTAATAATAAATGAATAATAATAGAATTAATGGTCAAATCCTGACATGGCCAACATTTTGCAATGAGTGCTCACCAACACCAGAAAATGTGTCACTGGGTATAAATGTAAGTATTACATTTTTCGCCTGTTGAGGAACTTATTTATCTCTTTCCTTGTGTTCCCCTAAATGTATGAACAATACTGACCCAGGAAGCTATAGGTAAATTAGATTACTGTATTGTTGATGTTTGCCATATCCTCCCCCTTGGCTTTCTGTACCCTTTACCTCCATGATCATGAAATCATGAATAAAAAATGTTCTCTAAACAAATTCCAGAGAAATAAACATTATTGAATGCTGAAAATCTTAAAAGATGAATAAAACTTGTATAATCCTCATTTACCAGAACCCGCATTCTACTTTGGAGAACTGGAATACCATGTTGATGAAAGTGCTGGATTCATTGAAGTGCGTGTTTGGAGAACTGGAACAGATCTTTCAAAAACTGCCACCATTACAGTTCGATCACAGAAGACCGAACCCCTTTCAGCAATAGGTGAGAAAGCTACATACAAAGATATTGATGTGTGACACAAAGTCTCTGGAGTTTAATTAAAAGTCTGCTATTAAAAAGTTGGGGGGAAAATATACATTTGAAAGTGTGTCTCCTATACTCAGACAGTTCCGTAGATAGTGGAACTACTGCAATATTGCCGGTTGAGTCCACCCAGTGAATAATATATTTGCAGTGATTAAAAGGACTAACATTGATTTGGATTATGACATGCAAAGAAAGTGTAATGCTAAATTATGGTTTCATCATTTTATGTAGCTAAATGTGTACAAAAGCATTGTGATTGCCATATTGCTATATATCCAGTAAGTGCATATTAAGGGCCAAGGCAAGTTACAAATGTCTTCAGTATATTGTACTTCTGATGTCCCTAGACATACATGGAAAAAACTCCAGAAAAGTTACAATCCATGGTCCTATCTCAAATGAGCCATATGAAGATTTGTCCTGTGATGTCATATGGCTCATATTCCTGTCCGCCCGCACCTCCCCCCACTTTGTCAGTGCCTACATTGGCTTACCGTAGATATAGGAGTCAATTTAAAATCCTGATACTTGCTTACAAATCTCTACACAATGCTGCTCCGACCTACTTATCCTTACTAATACACAAATATGTCCCGTCTAGGCTCCTTCGCTCTGCCGGAGACCGACATCTAACTTCTGTTCGTACTTCTAGCTCTGATGCTCACCTTAACGACTCTAGGGCTTCACCATTCCTATGGAACGCCCTTTCCCTCTCTGTAAGACTTTCACCCAATCTCCACTCCTTCAAAAAAATCTTTGAAAACTTACTTCTTCAGGAAAGCATATCAATTAAAATGTAAACAACATTCCCTCCCCGCACACTGATTCCTCTCCTGCAACTGTGATCAAAACAAAACACTAAACCAAACAATGAATACTATCCTATCGACCTACTTTTCTACCCTACCCTTACCTTTTGTGTCCCTATACCCACTCCCTCTAGCATGTAAGCTCATTGAGCAGTGCCCTCAATCCCTCTGTTCCTGTGTATCCAACTTGTCTGGTTACAAATACGTCTGTTAGTCCACCCATTGTACAGCACTACGGATTTTTTTGTCACTTTAGAAATAATAATAATAATACTATGCTGTTGTTGAAGCCATGTGGCTCACATATGATACAATGTTGAATTCAGTAACACATCGGTACTGTAAAACTATCATAATACATCTAACATTAAAGGACCACTATAGTGCCAGGAAAACATACTCGTTTTCCTGGCACTATAGTGCCCTGAGGGTTCAACCACCCTCAGGGACCCCCTCCCGCCGGGCTCTGGGATGAGGAAAGGGTTAAAACATTCCTTTATTCCAGCGCCAGGCGAGGAGCTCTCCTCCTCCTCTCCGCCTCTGATCCTCCCTTTGGGCTGAATGCGCATGTGCGGCAAGAGGTGTGCACGCATTCAGCCGGTCTCATAGGAAAGCATTTACAATTCTTTCCTATGGACGCTGGCGTGCTCTCACTGTGATTTTCACAGTGAGAATCACGCAAGCGCCTCTAGCGGCCGTCAGTGAGACAGCCACTAGAGGGTTTGGAGGCTGGATTAACCCTATTATAAACATAGCAGTTTCTCTGAAACTGCTATGTTTATAAAAAAAAAGGGTTAATCCTAGAGGGACCTGGCACCCAAACCACTTCATTAAGCTGAAGTGGTCTGGGTGCCTAGAGTGGTCCTTTAATTTATGCATTGGACAACTCTTTGAGTAATAATTGGTAGTTACCTGTCTGAGAGAAACATTTCAAGGGGGTTTTTGTGGCCTTAGTACCTTTTTCCTATATTCAAAGTTTTTCTTGCATTACAAATATGTGAAATGTTCTCAATTAATTCTTTAATTAAAGAATAAAATCCAAAAATAATACTAATAGGAATGTACCATGTGTCAATGTTGTAGAATACATTACTTTAATTGGGAATTATTATATGCCTATTTTTACACCTTTTTTTTTTTTTAGCTGGTATAGACTACGTTGGTATAAGTCGGAACCTGGATTTTGCCCCTGGTGTGAACATGCAAACATTCCGTGTAATTATCCTAGATGATTTGGGACAGCCAGTACTGGAGGGAATAGAGAAGTTTGAACTAGTATTACGAATGCCAATGAATGCTGTACTCGGGGAGCCAAGCAAAGCCACCGTTTTTATCAATGACACCGTTTCAGACTGTGAGTAATTTATAGCACAAATGCATTATTGTAAAATCTCACAAGCACATTTTAAACTTAAAAATATTAGAGAACCATCACCACTGCACTGATGATTTAGCCCCTCTAATTGTGTGCTTCTTTTACCTTGGGATGAGTTCTGGTGACCCAGGTGCTATAGCAGAGAAGTGAGAGAGCTCTTCATACGTCTTTACTGTACTATTGCTGTTCTCCTGTTCTATATATATTCTATATTTATGGCAGTAGAAACTATTACTCAATATCATACTCAATCAGTATAGCCAATGTTTTTTTATTAGTGGTATATTTTGATAAATATGTGTCCAACACATATTACTATAACAATATTCATAATCTTCTTGTTTAGGAAATGACAACGTTAACTTTATATATGAGAACATATTATATTGTAATCCTGATGTATTTTATTTCAGTGCCAAAGGTACAGTTTAGAGAGCCAATGTACATGGGCAATGAAAATGATGGACAGATTTCTGCAATGGTGTACAGGAGCGGAGACATTAATTACAAGTCTACTGTGCGCTGTTATACAAGGCAGGGATCTGCCCAAGTAATGATGGACTTTGAAGAACGTCCAAACACTGATAATTCAATCATCACATTCCTTCCAGGTACATATTTTGTTTTCTGGCTACTCTGACTATGTTGACCATCCATATCACTTTTTATTTTAATTCTTATTGGATTAATGACAAATTGAAGTGCCAGGAGCTCTCTTTTGGTGTTTTTCACTAAAGTTAGCATTGTCCAAAATTACAAGTGAATTCCAAGTGAATTCCAAGTGAATTCCAAGTGAATTCCAAGTGAATTTGACATTTAAGGCCAAAGTAGACACTTTGTCTACTTTGACCTGAATATTGAAATGTACTTGGGATTCACTTACAATTCCTGACAATTCTCACTTTAGTGCAAAACCCTGTTAATATATTTAGGTATTGCAGATTTTATTTAAATAGATAGCAGTGCAGAATTTACAAGTAAGCGTTTTCACAATCCACATAATTCACCATCTAGGTGCAGATGACTTATTGTTCTGAATCTTTCCGTAAATATGCAATTACCTATACTAAAGCTTTCAAGACAATTCCGTTAATGGTTATGTGTCCAGAGCCCACTGAAGAGAAATTTGAAATCACCCATGTGACTGGGATTTGATCTAGTATAATTTGCTCCTGGACTGCACAAACATTCCACAGCATAGACATGCAAGCTTTGCAGGAGGACATGCAGAACTCTTACAAGACAGTACACTAAAACGTGTCAACTTTGTTATTGTATCTTCCTCAAATATTTCTTGGGCAAAATGGGTAGAGGTCCTTGCAATGGATAGGATCACATGGGAATGGGGTATGATCATTTAAAAAGGAAGACCATACTTCTAAAATTAAGTAGTGATGGAGATGGAGTTAAAGGACCACTATAGTGCCTTGAGGGATAGAGTGTAAGGGATGGAGTGGAAGGGGTTAAACTTACCTCTTTCTCCAGCGCCGGGTGGGGAGCTTTCCTCCTCCTCTCCGCCTCCTCTCCGCCTCCTCGGCTGAATGCGCATGCGCAGCAGGAGCCGCTCGCGCATTCAGCCGGTCTCATAGGAAAGCATTTACAATGCTTTCCTATGGACGCTGGCGTCTTCTCACTGTGATTTTCACAGTGAGAAGCACGCAAGCCCTCTAGCGGCTGTCAATGAGACAGCCAGTAGAGGCTGGCTTAACCCTAATATAAACATATCAGTTTCTCTGAAACTGCTATGTTTATAGAAAAAATGGTTAAACCTAGATGGACCTGGCACCCAGACCACTTCATTAAGCTGAAGTGGTCTGGGTGCCTATAGTGGTCCTTTAATGAGCAGAGTTACAATCAAATTTTAACCATTCAGAGAAAATAAGTTTGACCGGTGGTTTAGCGACCAGTTTATCTTGGAGGGTGATGCTCTGTTCATTTGGTGTGTCCCCTGTGGTGTCTGACCAATATGTACATTTAAATAAGATAAGCAAAAAAGGGGGATGATCTGCTGAACCAATCACAAATAAAGCAACATAGCGTATAACTATGTATATAAACAGATTATAAGAATTGCGTTCACAAGTGGCCACTCACACTTTTACTGAAGTTTGCAAGCCTTGAATATTTATTTCTTTTCAGGATGAGAATTCCAAATCTTGTATCTGGTTTAGAATCTCCATAGATGCATTTAGATTTATGTGCTCAAGAAAGGAAATATGATAAAAATGAGGTGCACATTCAGAGTAAAGTACAAAATTGAGTTTTTAATAACTTACATAAAAATATAAAATCATCAGTGTAGTCCCTCTATATCACCACTAGGGGTACATTTAAATAAACCTGCAGAGGTTTACCATGTCTGGAGTCATGACTCACTCCCTTGAACCTGAGTATCCATATATATATATATACACATAAGGTATACTCACTTCTCCCGGTTTTGTCAATGCCTCTGTGCCAGGCTCCAGCCTTAACTATGATTTTCCTTGACAGAGTGCACTTGTAGGAACTGTTTCAGTGTTAATCAAATCTGCTTTATTTAAGCAGATTGTACAAAATATGTGAGTTTCATTCTGAAACATCAACTTACACATTTTGTACAGACAGACAAATAAAACAGCTTTGATCAACACGGATCCTACGAGCACGCTCTGTCAAGGAAAAAAATATACTGTCTCGGTTAAACATGTCTGTAAAACACTCCATCACAGCCTCTTCTAGTTTGTTAAATATAAATAGTTATTGCAATACATGACTTTAAGTGAGTTAGTGCAAAAACTATCTATATTTAACAAACTTGAAGTACGACGCTGCAACTATTTTTGTTTTATGTTTTTTATGTTTTTTTTTCTTAATACCACTTGAATACTCTACTCACAGACGTATGGGATATAGACGCGTACATTAACACTCTACTGTATACCTCATCCTAAATTGTCAATGTACGATATCTCTTATTCGCATTTTGACCTAGATATGTTTATATAGCCTGTTACTTAATACTACAAAAATGTGCAGTACTACCACTTGCCATGTACAGATTTATTGCTAGATGTTACCATGCTTGTTGCTGCTGTTGTGGCACTGAAAGCATCAATGTATCTCACAAAATGCACAACAAAAATATTTTTTAAAAAAACTATATATATAAATAGTTATTTAGCAATACTTAGCAGTTTTTTCTTAAAGAGGCTGGTGGGTAATTGGTTTCCCTATATGCACTAACCCTTAACTTTTTTTCTAGAATGTAATGCCTATGGTTTGCATGCTAATAAAAAATACAGGTGTTTATTATCGGTTGTGAATTTATTGTGTGAAATGTAAATTCTCTAATAAACATTCTCCAGGGTCTAAAAGATTTAAAATTAGTAAGTTAACGCTTAAATTAATAAAAAATTTTTATTTAGTGAGTTTTTCATATTGTATTCCAGGACAGTCAGAGCGTCCATGTGTTCTTGTGCTGGTGGATGACTCCATTCATGAGGAGGAGGAAGAACTTCGGTTAGTTCTTGGTACCCCAAAAAGTGAGTCTCCATTTGGAGCCTCCATCGGCGAGATGAATGAAACCTTGATCAAGATCAAAGACGATGCAGACAGTAAGATACTTCTAACCTTATAAACAGAATGCTATTCCCAAGGATCATACTAGCATTCCTTCTTTCTAAATCTCTTCTTACTTTTTCAGAAGCAATAATTAAATTTGGAGACACCAAGTTCAGTGTGAGCGAGCCAAAAGAACTGGGACAGATAGTCGTCGTAAAAATTCCAGTTATTCGTCTGGGAGACACATCAAAGGTTTCAATTGTGCGAGTGCACACAAAAGATGGTTCTGCTATTTCTGGTGAAGACTACAACCCCGTGTCAGAAGGTATCCCTGACTTCATTTATAGAGTTTCAATCAATACCTTAAAGACCTAGCAACCTGTTGGTATTCATCAATGACGCACATATTGATTCTGTGATGCAATGAATGAGGCCTTTAGGCTGCAAAGCAGAGCACAAATATGCAGGAATCTAACTGTTTTAAATGCTTCTGGACTCTCTTTCGTTACGTTATTTTTTGCAGTAGACATATACAGTACAATAAAACTTACAGAATTCAATAAAACACAGAGAAAACATATATCAGCACATTCTACGTAATTCATCTCTTTTTAAAGATCTCATGAAAGAATTAAGATTTTAATAATTGGGCCATGTAATTTATCCCTGTTTTAATTCATGCCATTTTTGTATGCAGACCACATTTTATTGGGATATTATATTGCCCGATCTTTTTTTCTAATATCTACCACAATTCAAGTTTTATTTTTCAATATACCTATATGTAAAAAATAGACAAAGCGTGTGTACTCTTGGCATACATTAGTGCAGTGTTTTACTGTTTTATTCTGGGAGCATACTCAAACATTTTAATAAACAGGCCAATATGTGAAAAGGGTATGCAAATATGTCCTTAATAAATATACTATGAAACATGACGCCAGCGTAAGATTTGCAAGAAAAGTATATTTGCCATAATAATGTACATGAGCGGGAATATACAGGTAAAGTGTTAGTTATAATAAGTTAAACAAGTAACAATGAAAAATGTAACATGCAAGTTATTTGCCCTGCTATATTTTTTATATTTGCATTATTGCAAAGTTGAGAAGCTGCACAAGTCTGGAATTTAATAAGAAATGTACAAGAATTTCACTTTGTTACCATTTTCTCTAGTCACTCCCATAGAGATTGTAAATGATTTTTTATATATCACTTTTTTTTTTTGTTGCTTTTTTTTGTGAAAGGCACATTTTTGGCATCACTAGAGAGCCAAAATGTATTTTAGATTGTTTGGAAAACAAAGATAGAAAATATTGCTAGCATTTAAGGGCGACTTTAATTAAGACAGTGATATAAAAAGCTTCAGAGCTGCTTTTATTAAAATTATATTCCATTATTTTTTTTTATTTTTTTTAAAAGCCTCCTTTGAATATGAGGGTTATGGTGTGTACGAGGACATTCTGTCATAATTACAATAGTGCAATAGGATATCTGGAACCATCTATATCAGTGGTGACCAAAAGGTAGATCCCCAGATGTTCTAAAACTGCAGCTTCCACGATTATTTGTCATTCTAAAAGCATTCCAAATGTATGCAAAGCATCACATCTGGGGATCTATTTTTTGGGCACCCCAGATCTAAAATCAAATGGAATTTCACCTTTCATTAAGCATATTAAACCATATTAAACCTTTAAAAAGGTTTCATGTTGGTGATAAAGCCCACAGACTGCTTTAAAGTGAACATCCATTTGGACAAATAGGAAATATCTGTGATGACACATCTTCTACTTAGAAACCTGTTTTATTTTCAGAACTCCGTGGAATAGATAGAACAATTTTTTTTCATGAAAAGCACTGCATTTTATTTTACAGAAATTGAATTTAAGGAAGGTGAAACCAAGCATGTTGTAGAGATTGAAGTTCTTTATGATGGAGCACGGGAGATGAGGGAAGCTTTCACCATTCATCTGAAACCCGATGAGAATATGGTCGCCGAAATACAGGTATCAGAGGGAAACCAGCAAGTTGATTTCTTTCATGTTTCTGGATGTATTTCTACAAGTGATACGATACACACAATATAATGGGACCTAACTCCACGATAGCTCACATGCTCTGGATTTTGCCTTTCAAATTGCATCCACTTCCATTAATAAGTTTAAATATCAATGTGTATTAATGTGTAACACTCTTCCACCCAGCTCCGAGAGTAAAGGCAATGAGGTCTACTTCAAAATATTATTTAAAGAAACCAAGATGAATGAAATGACTGGTTTTGCTGAAGCGCTAAGTCCCTTCTATTAAACAGATTACCAATGGCCAGTCACAGAGCGAGGCCACTTTATGGCCATGTGTCATCTTATGTCATTGTCACTAATCTGCTGCTGTCATAAATACATTGATATAGTCGAGGTTCTCCATTTATTTTTAGTAGGTACATGAATAGAAACACAGTTGCCTCTGACAACATCACTGTTATCATAAATAACTTGCTTAACTACTTGTCTTTTTTTATAATCCTTTTCAGATGACCAAAGCCATTGTGTACATTGAGGAAATAAACAGCATGGCTGATGTTACATTCCCCTCCGTCCCTCAAGTTGTCTCACTTTTGATATATGATGATACTTCAAGACTTAAAGATAATCCCAATCCTGTGGCTGGCTATCCAGTTGTCTGTATTACAGTGAGTATTACATGCAGGAGGCTATCAGTGCTTTCAATCATTGCATTGAGGCATTCTAGTGGCCATCAACAAAAACTCTCCAACTGCCTGATGAAATACAACCTGATAGTTGATACATGGCAACTTGGAGACAGAAGGCAACATGTTGTCTACCACTGCTGATATTATATGCCTTCTGAGATGACACAGATTCCTAGACTACTTGATAGTAGTGCACAAGCATTACAGTACTGCGACTATGGATAGCTGATTCCCACTTCTTTAAGTCTCTGGTTGGAGAAACGTTTGAAGTCTTAGTAGGCAGCTCCTGAAAATATTTATTTTTACCTCTCCATCCATTGTCCTGTACATCTAATTTAAATATTTTTGAGTTTAAATCCTTAAAAAAAACTCTGTGATCTGTTTAAATGATTCTATAATTTACAAGTTCCAATAAAAATACTGATTACTGACATCAACACAATCAAGGAAGAAGATAAGTATAATAATATATAACACGTCTTCTGCCCCATCTATTAACATGTTTTCTGATGGAATTGCCCTTTTTTGTTATGTTAAACCTTTGGTTTAATATTAAACTATTTAGGGACAATTTCATAAAATCAATGGGGGCTCTTCTCAGCCTCACTGACAAAGTGTACTTAACACTTTCATATTATCAATGACATTTTCTCACAATCTGGATGATATTAACTTTGTTTGTGTGCTGGGGTGGAGTAATGTATTATTTTGTTTCTTCTTACAGGCATGCAACCCGAAATACTCTGACTATGACAAAACAGGTTCCATATGTTCTAGTGAGAATATTAATGACACCCTGACTCGTTATCGCTGGCTGGTGAGTGCGCCCACCAGCCTGGATGGAGTTACCAGTCCCTTAAGAGAGGTGGACTTTGACACATTTTTCACCTCTTCCAAACTTATTTCTTTGGATTCCATATACTTTCAAGCTGGTTCTCGTGTGCAATGTGCAGCTCGTGCAGTGAACTCTGATGGAAGTGAAGGCCTGGAACTCACGAGTCCTATAATAACTATTAGTATAGATGAAGGTAGGTCATCAGGAAAAAGAATATGGCAACATTATACAAGGTTTAAATACACAGGTTCTTTCTCGGTTGTATGTGAAAGCTTAATTACTTATTTTTCTTGTTACATTTTTTCATCTGTAGGTAAAAACGATTAAACCGTGTATACATTTATCAGTGGAAGCTGAATCTAGCACACATATTTGCGTTCTTTGATATAATGAATAAGTTATTGCACAATTTTAACAAAATTTGACTTTTTTCACTTATCTATAAATCAGCTAGCAGAGTGAAAAAGAACAACAAAATAGAAAATAAAGAACTACATAAAGAGGCACTCTAAGCACTATAACTACTATGGCTCATTGTAGTGGTTATGGTTGAAGGCATATTTGAGTTTATTTCCTTTGCTTCTTGTCAAATCTAAGATATAACTCATTGTTTCTGTTTTATGGTATCATATTTTTAATTTTATAATCTTTATCCCTAGGACTTTGCCACCCCAGAGTGCCTGGAGTTGTTGGTGCTGAACCATTTTCTGCTAAAATGCGCTACACTGGATCAGAAGATTCAGATTATCCAAACCTTATTAAAGTGACCGTTACACTCCCTCACATTGATGGTAATCCAAGACAGCTTGTTTATACATTATAGTGCCAATTGTCTGTTTGACTCCTTCAAGCTTTGATGTTGTACATAGGAGCAGGGCCAATGAGAATTCTAAACATAATCCTTAGTTAATCATAAAATTATACTCAGAATGATCCCATTTCCTAATGTTGACTATATACTTTGTTTTATTTTTAATCCACCATCCAGCCATTCTAAAAGATTTATTAGTCAAAGTGATTGTATCAATTAAACAAGGATAATATATGAATGTATAACTTGTAGTAGAATCGCTGGAGATAGCTCATTAACTAGGCTAGGGACTGGCCATTATTACTACTATACAGATATACATATATATATGTTTCTATCATGTTTTTAAGGTATGCTACCTGTGATATCTACAAGAGAAATGTCTAACTTTGAACTTACTCTGAGCCCTGATGGTACAAGAGCTGGAAACCACAAGTGTTCCAACCTTCTGGATTACAATGAAGTTAGAACTCGCTATGGATTCTTAACAAATTCCACCAAGAATCCAGATTTAATTGGGGAGACCTCTCCTTACCAATATAGTCCACAGATCAGAGGAGTGAATGCTCTACGTTTCTACAGGAACCTTAACTTGGAGGCCTGCTTGTGGGAATTTACCAGCTACTATGACATGTCGGAGCTCTTGACTGAATGTGGAGGAACAATTGGTACAGATGGACAGGTATTTAGCATTTAGCAAAATTTTGATTCTTTGTTAAACTACTAATAATTCCAAAACAGATATACAAATATAAAAGAAAAAGTGTTCAACTGAAATTGTGTTCATTTATGTTACTTCTCATAATGACCGGGTTTTGATATTTGTGACCCGTACATATACTGAGAAAATCGCAGTGAAACACAATTAATCCCTGATACAGATACCTTTAGTAACATTTGATTTTTCATGTGACAGTACTCTTGTGCACTAGATATTTTTTCTGAAAACCTATTTTCTTGATTTTGTTTTAAATAGTTGGTCGGTGCTTTTTAATATATTCTAGCTGGCAACGCTGGCTGGCAACCAATCGAGCAATCATTATTTGCCAATTATTTTTATAAGCAAAAGTATAATATTTACTAGTGATTTTGAACTCATTAAGGAATGTTTTCCACATATTGCTCCCAGATTTTACCACATTAAGAAGGTTATATACTAAACTCTATATTATGAACAAAATGCTCAAACTTAGGTACAATATTTAAAATGGACAAATAAATTACAGTTTATCTGTCCACAAAAGACAATAACAGTTGGCATTTTTTTTAAAATAATCTTGTCAGTAACATTTAAGCTTGTGTAGAAATGAGGAGAACTTATGCGGGAATTGTAGCAAATTGAATATTGATGAAGCTCTAACTCATAACAGAATTGCACCCAAATCCATCAAGTGAGAGACTAATACAGGCTAGGTTCTGTGGCATTGATTTAAATATCTCTAAAGTCATTACCAAAAGGCAGTTGACTAGTGCTCCAGCCGCATCTCTCCATCTCTTTACATGGGTGTAAAAGGTCATTTGAAGGATAAAGCAGTGTTGGACACTTTGGACATAAGCACTGGGCATAGTATTGTTATTGTTACATGTGTGCAACGTGAAATCCTGGTTTACCCGTATATATTACTACTTAAAGGGATACTATAATCACCTAAACCACTTCATCTCAATGAAGTGGTCTGGGTGCCATGCCTCCCCCCTCACCCCCAGTTGTACATTTGCAAGTGAATACATTGCCATTATGCAGAACAGTAATGCTTGCATTACAAGGTTTAAATGCCTCTAGTGATTGGCACACAGACACTAGAGGCACTTTAAAAAAATAAATAAAAAAAATAGCAGAGTAAGAAACTGCTATTCAATCAGATGGTTTCATAGAGACTATGGAAAAGCATTGGATTGGCTGAGATCATTGATCTTGATTATATCAGCCAAGGAGATGGGACAGCAGCGTGGAGACCAGCATCGGAGGGAGAAAAGGTATTCCTTATTCCTAACGCTACAGTGTTCCTTTAATCCATAGAGAGAAGGGTTGGAGTATCATCCTTGAGTTCCCCACTCCACTCTATTCTATGTATGTATGTATTTTTAGTGGAGGTCAAGGGAGGTCTAGGGAGCACCAGCCCGAGGAGTGCCAGATTTGGATTACCCGGCAGGAGGGAAGTGCACAGCGCTCCCTCCTGTCAGTCACTCAATGTAGCATGGCCGGGCTGCGCGGACCGGGTTACAGGAGCGTCTGTTTCCTAAACCCGGCCGAGAGAGCACTAAGGGACAAAGGGGTAGGGGAGGTAACTAAGGAACAGGGGAGATCACTAAGGGACAGGAGGGGAGGTAAGAACACTAAGGGACAGGAGGGGGAGCTCTGAGGGATGGGTAGGAGAGAACTAATGGACGGGAGGGGATATCACTAAGGGATAGGGGGGCAAGGTAGAGCACTAAGGGACAGGAGGGGAGGGGGAAAGCACTAAGGGACAGGAGGGGGGACCTCGTGTCCTCATCTGGGGGTAAGTGGGCAATACAGTATATTATTAGTGGCACTAATCTCTAATTTACCTCACATTAAAGGGCCACTATAGTCACCAGAACCACTACAGCTACACTATATTGCCTCTCCCTGCAGGCTTTTTAATGTAAACACACAGCCTTTTCAGATAAAAGACACTGTGTGCAGAACTGGGTTTGGTCCATGGCAGATCATATGGGTGGGGCATTGTGATGTCACATGGTGGGCAGAACATATGGGGGCGGCAAATTTTTGTCTGCTTAGGGCGGCAAAAATCCTTGCACCAGGCCTGCCTGGGAATATAGAAAAGGTTTGCAATCCCTTCACCATCTAGTTAATTTGTAGACATCATAAAAAGTATGTGAAATGGTACATGTTCACACCCCTCCCCTCAACACTAGTAATTATTTACAGGGATGTTCTCTGACCTATCATAAAAACAATAAATCCAGTAAAATAAAATTTTGACATACTATAATATACCTTCTGTCCAACAAAAATGACTTAAATTTAAAGCTCAACTATTACAATAAAATGTGAAAAATACAAACACATATTAATAATCCACACACGTTCGGATACCCAGAGGAAGAATAACATGCTACTAATTTCTATAACCCTGAGAGCTGTGTTCTAGATCAGCAATGTAACCTGCCTATGCTTTGGCATTACGGATAATTTAGGATACATGTCCATTTCCCACAAAGTACAACCGAATATTAGCCATCACTACTCTAGAGTTTTGATGAAGACTTTAGAAAACAATTTGAAAGTCAGAGAACAAAATAACTAGCATTGTAGGGTAAGGGTGGGTGATGGTTTCTATAGATAGATAGAGTTTAGATGTGTTTAGTGACTTTAAAATGGTCTGTTTTACATGTCAAAGTTTACCTCCTCAACTGCCACAGTTTAAATCTCTAGACCTTCATTCACATATCCGTTAGAATTGTATCATCTCATGACCATGTCAAGCTGTGATAGATTCAGTGATGGGCATTATCTATAAAGTCATTGTTTACTTGCAATAGAAATCTTAACGGGGTCACAATTCTTTTCAAACCATTACAATTCTCTTCAATCAACAATTAAATAGGGTAAAAAAAATAACTATCTGTATTATTAATGATTTTGTTTGTTTGTTAAAGTTTAAATTATTTAGGTGAGAAGAATTCGACTTATATGTATGAAGAGTTAAGCAGCAATTACTAATAAAAGTTGGATACCTTTATACCTAACTGTTGGATAACTTAATATACAACAGTTCTGCTCCCGTTTCATGCACCATGTCCATGTAGGCTGGTACTAGTAGTTTGGATTATTGTGAAAAAGTTACTTTTCACTAAAGTTTCTTGCGGTAGAGTAGTCTTCAAAACAGTCTTGAATGTACCATACCATACCATGTACCATAACTACTTATGTAATATATGCAAATTCCGTCATGAAGCATTCAAAGTCTAGCTTCTCTCTACCCGTTCTTTTTCTAGCATGCTACGAATACAAATGTGCTAAACTGTACAAATTCTAATTTACAATAACAAGTTTTATCTTCGTTTTCTATGAGAGAATCTATATTGTAACCATGCACTGACAGTGCACTGACAGTTTCATTCTTTGGAAAATAATTAATAGACCTTTATGGCATGCCATGCTATAAGTCTGGGCTTTGCACCGTGAAACGAGCAGTTGGACTTACCTTCAAGAGCTGTCTGGACAAACCACGTTTAGATATTACTAATATTCTGTGTTTTTGTGTGTAAAGCTATAACTCACTAAGTACATCAACATAAAGACTACACGAAAGTCCTTCTTTATGTAAATTATAACCCGAACTTCACAAAAGACAAGATTTTCCCATAATACCCACATTGCTAGTATGTGTCCATGCTCCTACCCCGAGTTATTTGGCATTTGTAGATACAGTGGTTGAGTCATGTCCCAGGATTTCAACCCACCCGATCATCTAGCTTCTGTAGTTACAAATGGTGAGTGATGTGTTAGGACAGATTAAATGCAGGAACTGCCCCTGTAACAAAACTGCTTAAGGGGCCCAGGCCACCTATGCATATATGTAGCAATTACTGCTATAAATATATGCTGTTCCTGGCCCCTGCAGCCTCGACTAATGAAGAGGTGGCCAGAAGTCTAATCTACCCCTCCAGCAACAGGTGCTGTCCTCTTTTCCCTCGAGCCGAGAGAGCATTGACAAGGGTTAGAGCATTGCCAAGGGTTCCCATGGCATGCAATGCATGCCAGAGCATTATCATGGCAAACCCCAGCCGTGCTCTTGCAGCTCGAGGGAGGAGAGGACAGTACATGCTGCTAGAGGAGAATCTTCAAAATCTTCCAGTCCACCGAGCCACTGGACCACCAGGGAATTATGTGTCCCCCTACCTGCCCACATGTAAGAGGTAGGGGAGGGGGAATAAACAGATTGGTCAATTTAAAAAAAACACTGTTCACCCCTCACATTAAACTTATTCAACACCACAACACAATGCATGCACTACACACACACACAATGCATTCACCACACACACACTGCATGCATTACAAACACTCTGCATTCACTACACACACTGCATCCACTACACAAACGCAGACACTGCTTTCGCTACACACACTGCATAACATAATGAATGTGGGCGTGTTTTTGTTGAGAGGGGCGGGGGGCAGCATTTCATCCTTGGACCAAGGCAGCACAATGTCTTGGGCCGGCCCTGATTAAATGTTAAGAAAGATCGACTAAAATAGTTAGAGTGATGATGATTTTGGCTGGGGCTGACTGAGAAAATGTGATGGGTAAGGTTATGTTAATGACCAAAGAAAAGAAAATACAATGTGTGGGAAAATCTAGTTTGTATATTTTATTTGCATTACCAGCATTGTTAGTAATATTATATATGCAGTTAAATAACAAGGTATGGTACATGCCTGCTGGAATTGTTACATAGTTATTTCCATTCCTATTTATATCAATGGAGATTTAATGCAAATTCTGATACACTAACCTTGGAGTCGTTTTCATGACGGGTGCCTGAAGGGCTAAAGCTTAACGTTTTTCTTTAGGAATTAACAGCTTTCAAACACTAAATTATAAATTGTGCATTGTTTCTAATCAACCAACCTTAGAAAAGGCTAATGCAGCTGAATTATTTATAAGAATTAATTTGAAGTAATTGCAGCTCAGGTTATTAATTAAGTTTATTCTGCGTGCCTTGAAGTGCAAGCTGGCCATTTAATGAATCATTTTTAGATAATTCTATTGTTCCTTTATCAAGGTGCTTCCATTTGGCAAGCAATATATCTCTTCTAACTCCTGACAGCTATGCCAATTGGTGGGAGTAAGTGGTTCCAGTCTTGGCATGGACACAAGGGGAAATAAATGCTGGTGGAATGAAATGCAGAGAATCATACTAAACTGAGTCCCTAAACAGTGTTTTGTGGTGGGATCACAGCTAACACTATTTAAGCCAAAATAGCCTGGTTATTTCATATTGTTAAATTGTAAAGCTGAGACATTTTCCAACTGCAATAATTTGGTGTAAATCTTGCAAGTAGTTGGGTCACATAGTTATACAGTAATCTAGGTTGAAAAAATATTCAAGTCCGTGAAGTGCAACCTTTAAAACACAATTTTATGCTGTTGATCCAAAATAAGGCAAACCCCAATTTGAAATGACCGTCAATTATGCCACAAAAAGGGGGAAGGGGACTTCATAATGACAATCCGATATTTTTATTTGGTCAAAAACTTGCTCACATTCATATTAATTATAACCTTGAATATTCTGTAGGCCTGTTTTTAAAAATTATCTACAGAATCTGATAAGACAACCTCTTTAAATAAATAGTTCCACATATTTATTGTTATTTCTGTAAAGAACATTTTTCTCTGTTTTAAGCAAAATCTCCTTTCTTCCAGTCTCAATTGATGACATTTTGTACAGGTTAGCACAGAGCGGTTTGTACTGACCATGTTTGTATTTGCATAGTGCTATCATATCCCCTCTGAGGTGCCTATTTTTCTAAAGAAAACAATTGCCATTTTTCATAACTAATTTTTTCCATCCCCTTGCTAATTCTGATGCTCACCTTTGTACTTTTTCTAGTTCTGCAAAATAATTATTTAAAACTGGTGCCTAGAATTGCACCACATTTTCAAATTTAGATATTACTATTGTTATACAAAGGGGCAAAATTATATTTTGATCACATGAATCTAATGTAGATTGATTTCTTTAATGTAGAAGTTGCTTGTGGGTTCCTTATTCCACAATTCATGATTTTGCATTTATTACTAATAGTATTGAATCTCATCTGCCACTCACCTGCCCAGTCCTCCAGTTTATGCAAATTGGCCCAATAGGTTCTTGGCGTAATGTAGCAGATTGGAGAGCTTGCAGGATGCCGTGACAAAGCATGGAAGCAATAACCATGGACACGTGTTCAGCCAATTGCTAAAGTAAGGTCGGCGTAAGAGTATAGACAAAAAATGTATGTGCAGCATTTCAGTATTTCAGTTTTGCCCATTTGCTGTTGAAAGGTGCAACTCCAACTCCAGCAGCCTCATTGTGGCATGTCAATTCTGTGCAAATTTAATTTTCATATGGTCAGCTGATGCTCTCAGCCAATGAATGGAAACTGAATCGGGTTTCTGAAGCTCTGCAGAATCAGAAACACGTCACCAAGGATACTTTGAGCCTCAGTCCTTGACTTGTTTGCCCCATGACAACAGAACCAGGCCAGGGTACTCCTCACATCATAACCACTACAGCCCGCTTAATTTAATCCTTTATATGTGTGTCAAGATTGGATGAACCACTTCCTGGTCTCTGTAATTCTTACTTCAGATGCTGCAAAACCTGTATTTTTTCAATATGTGCACAGGAACATTCAAATGTATCTTCTATTTTTCATAATTTAAAAGTTGTTGTTTTTTCATAGATTTTCATGTTCTAGCTATACAATCCATACAGCAAGAATGGATGAAATACAGGTTGCAATGCCCCATTTAATTGCATACATTTAGCTGTTTCCAAGCAGTGTTGCTGTTGATCAATCAGCACCTGAAGCTTTGCAATTGTTCACACTTTTAACTAATGCAGTAGGAATTCCCATTAGAGAGCTATCATACTGCGCGTGTTTTGCTAGGAATGCCTGGGCACTTATACAGTGACCCTTGTGAACAAGTCGATTCTGCATATATCAATAAACGTTGATGTCAATCTGTTTGATTTAGTAACTGGCGTAATTCTTTAAAAACCTGCTCAGTGCAACCCACCAATGGCCAAAGTGAATTTGTAGCTAGAGAGTCTCGTTAAACCCTGCACTCTAGACAATACCTACATCTCCATGTTGTAGAGTGCTGTCATTGTGTATGCTTTAATAATGACACTATGTTTTTGGGGCTGCAAATTTGCAAGTTTCAGCCCCTTGGGTGGTCTCCTGTCTAATTTTACCATTTACTTTTCAAATACAAAATTGATTTTGAAACAGAATTCAATGTCATATTTCTATTTCTACATTCCTTCTTATCTGGAGCAGACTGGTGGCATAACACTTGGACCATTTAATCCAAATGAATATCGAGTATATATATTCATTTTTATTGCCGAACCGTTATTGTAATTTTATTTTCTTTGAATTTGAGGAAATGAATGGGTTTCTCAGAAATCTCCTAATTTTCATAACTGGAGGATGTGGGCTTCTGCTTAGCAGAAGGGCTGAAGTCACTCATACATTTGAACGGATTGGGGGATGCTAAATAACTCCCTCTGGTCCCAAAGCTTGATAGATTTTCTAGGTTGTTATATCTGCTGTGCTGTAATGTAGGGAGGAGCATAGAACAGATAGATTAGACAGAGACAACTAACAGGTAGAACATTTAGGAACGTATATTTTCAGCGCAGGTTGCAGAATTGTTAATTAAGTCATATTTCATAAGTTATTATTAGATTGTTTTTATTAGTTATTTCTCAGTGCTTTGTCTATGTTATATTTATATGAGTACTAGAACATAATTCAGTGGCCCCTAACCTGGATAACTGGTGAAGAAGCATTGCATTGCATAACTCAGTAGATGTGCAGTAATGCCATTGACAGCTGGGAGGCAGCTCATGCATAGGGACGCATGCATGTAATATTCTATTCAAAGTTAAAGTGCTGGCCTTATCCTCAAACTAGGACTGGACTGTTCAGCAGCAGCAGATTTAGTGGTTCTTTATTTTTTATTAATTTTTTATTTTTATTTTTTTAAACTTGCAGTCTCCCATATTAAAGTGGCCATAGGGTACACCTCAGTTCTTTAAGTACAATAAGTAGCATTAACAGCTCTTCTTTTATTTATCTACCTGATTGCACTGAGATTCTTGGATGAGAATTGAATTGTAACATTGTGCAATCATATTACTTACACTCATTGGGTTCTACTAGCCATAATGTGAAATAGGGATATATTGGAGTATGTTTATCAAATTATTCTAAATGCAGTCCTTAGTTGGATCATATTTATTAAAGTGATGGCTTTCTTCATTATACATTTCAACAGTTTTCACAGAAATTTCCATTTACTGATTTATAGCAGCAAAAAAACTAATGCCACTTTTCTGTCGGAAAAAGTATCGGCAACATTCATAATTCTGCTGTATCAGCAAAAAATGGTGCACATGCAAAAAACGATTGTTAGAGTGCAAAAAGGTCCTCGCTGGTAGCTGGTGATAGTGAGCTAATGAGAGAATGAAAGGCAGAGTTTAATATTGTTTGAATGTGAGTGCTGGTGGGAGAATAATTTCTCAGACTACGTATTTTTATTACCTGAATTATGTTAACGTGACCGATGTGGTCCAATATTAAGTGGAAAGTAAGGTAGCTACTCTATAGTAAACCTGACAATATACAATCATCTTCATACTTTCCTCGTCCCGTTATAGATTAGTCCTTACTTATCTCTGAATCCTGGAGACAGCACAATATCTTTATAAATGCATTTTATTATTACATTAACAACAAGCTATTCCTCGCAAGGTGACATTTGAGTTCTCGGTAATTCAATGATCCCCTATTTATAACCCCCAAAAATAAGTTCTCTTCCTTCCTTTTGATATTTGAAATGTTGGAAGGTAAAATATCACTATAAGAAACTCAGTTTTAAATACATTTATGGCTGACTTTGGTGATAGGTTGCAGCAGGTTATGAATTAATCTGCTTATCTATGTTTCTTTATCTTACTGAGTAGACAAAATATGTAATCTGTCAAATACAGCAAGCAGTGATTAACCTTGACATGTAGTAGAAACCTATGATCAACTTAACAGCCGTTAACCGACTATGATCAACCATCCACAACTTTTTTTGATCAACAGAAAAAACATATGTGATGAATTCTGAACTTGATGGACGCAAGTCTCTTTTCAGCTATGTAACTACGTAACTATGTAAACTGCCCAGTCTATAACAACAAAATTCGAAAGAAAGTAAACAAAAGAGGTCATTAGGTCCAAATAGCGCGCGCACACACACACACACACACACACCACACACACACACACACACACACACACACACTATTATAGAATATTTATATATTGTATTAATAGCCCTGTGCTAATGAACTGCTATCACTGCAGAACTACCCCTTTAGCGCTCCCAAGGCCATTCAAGCCTACGGATTACGTTATTACCTCTTTCCCAATATATGTATACACACAAGGGTTACCCCCTACTAGTTCTGCAGACACACTCTCGTTCCCATTAATTGGGAACTGGAGCATTTCGGTGCTCCCTCCCTTATTTCTGTGCTAATGAAGACCTACTGATTGATTTGATCTCTGTATACAAAAAAGTGCACATCAGAAACTCAAGATTCGATACTGATTATATCTCTGACAGTTCAACAGAACCATTCATTTTATATTTATTTTGTAAATCTTGGCAACCATGGATTTGGCAGCTCGTAAAGTGTGTACAGATCACAGTTTCACGCAAGCCATTGAAAGAATACAGTCTCCGTACGGATGCATTGCACCTGTGCTGTGTCTGATTAGCAGTAAAGCTGTTTAAAGAGTGGAGTCTCCAAACAGTCTGTACTGTTTACATATTCAGTCATCATTTTAAAGCAGGAACAGCTGTGAACCTCTTCGCTAGGGTTTCTGAAAGCACATAGAAAATGGAAAAAGATTAAATGGTAACGGTAGCAGCATTTTATCACCTCTCTCTGTGGGCTTCAGGGGAACAGTGCAACGTGGATTTGTTTCTTTGTCCGTCAAGGTGTCCGCAGATTGTTTAATGGATGCGCAATATTGTATCTTTGACGTTAACGTCTGTGTGATATAAATGCTCCATGATGTAAAGTCAAGTAACTGCTAAACAAGACTTAATTAATTGAGTGCACACCCTAATACCTGTATTTCAATCCTTGTTTATTTTTTTTAGTGTTGTAGTAAATAATTTAATGTCCGCCATTATATGAACGAATAACACCAAAACGGGTGTATGAATTATACAACTTGAAGGGCTTCAGTCTTTTCATCAATTAAAATTACTGTTACTGTTGCTGACAAACTATTTCATGGGAAGTCCAAAAAAAAGACATATTACTGAAATCTAAAGCTTGTCAACTGATATTTTCAAGTATCATTGACAAAGAATGTTCTGCTTTAAGGGTTAGTACTACAACTTAAAGTATTTTAATAAAACAGTGTTTTTGATTGTAGTAGGCAGCATGACTTCCCCTGTAAAAAATTAATATATATATATATATATATATAAAGAAGCAAAGGGTAAATTTACCTGCAACCCCTCACCCCCTCACTTTCTGTAGCCTGGTCTTGCTCCGGGGATGTCTCTACACTCACTGCACAGGGATGCATGTCTCGGAGCATATATATTTAAATATTTAAATTCTACGTGCGTATTTATGTAATGTTTTTACATAATTAAGTAATTTTATTGAAGTGAAGACTTGGGGGGCCTTGACACCATTGGTCATCTGTTGCCAGAATGTTATGCATGCTGACAGCCAGCCAATATGCACAGATGTAAAGGACAACTAAAGTCACCCAGACCACTTCATCGATATGAAGTGTTCTGGGTGCAGCGGCCCTGTAGTTTTAAACCCGCAATGTAAAACATTACAGTTCTGTAGAACAACTTGTAGAACCACTAGAGGCGCTTCCACAGGAACAACTGAGTAATATGACCAATGCTACTGAGAGAAAAGCATTCAATTCAATGCTTTCCTCTGAGAAGCATTTGGTTGCCCTGGTGGAACTTGCCGCACATTCTCATCAGTTTTCAATGTGTCTCTGCATTGGATTGGCCATCGGCCAGATGATGTTGTGGAAGGAGGCACAAGCGGCAGTGCTAAGGGGGGAACCAAAATGAATCCGTATTCCTAATGCTATAGCGCTTAGCGTTCCTTTAACATTAACCAACCATAACTACCGTTCCAGGCTGGCTAATGACGCTGCCAGAGGTAAAGTTAAACCTGTGGCAGCACCTCATATATCTCTGTATGTGCAGAGTTTCCATTGAACTCCACAGTACTATGACAACATCAATTCACTGAAGTGGTCATGGTTCTTGAAGTAATCTTATAAGAGACCTATTTAGGAGTATCAATTGAAATGCTTGATTCTCTTAACAGAGTAATGATTCACTACTGAATGGTATTTTGTGTATAGATTTTAATGAAGGAATTGACATTCGGTAAGAAAAGTAAACCATTACTTTTCTTAGAGAATCCGACCCGAAGTGTTAGGTTCTTCAAAATTCTAACTTGTATTCCTGTCAAATCCTTTATAGAATGTTGAAATATATTGTTACTCAAATAATTGGCAATAGTTCAATTGTATAAAATGCCCCACTCTTTATTAAAATACAATTTATTTTCTTTTAACTATATCTAATATTAGACTATAAGAAGCCTATTGCTATCACAGTTAAATTGCTGCAGTAATGAAATAGTCTCTTTTGTTTAAAGGTCCTGAATCTCGTACAGTCCTACGTGACCTTGCGGGTACCGTTGTATGTATCTTATGTATTCCACTCTCCGGTGGGTGTTGGAGGATGGCAGCACTTTGACCTACATTCTGAGCTTCGTCTGACATTTGTGTACGACACTGCCATCTTGTGGAAAGATGGAATTGGCAGCCCTCCTGAAGCTGAACTGCAAGGTACATATATGGAACTAACAGGAAAGTCTGTACCATACTGTGATGATCAGTATAGAGTTTTTTTTTAAATAAAGAATACTTTGCTTTTGCATAAAGAGGCACTATGAAGATAACATTATTATTCTAGATTTTTATTTTTTTAGTACTTTCATTATAGTAGCTAAAGAGTAGCATTCTTCAATATATTCAAATCGAATAACAGCTGCCTTTTTAAAATAAGCCAGACATGTTCACTGATATTAATTCACTGTATTGGATATTATGGGAAATGTAATATTAGCGTGACCTTTAAGAAGGTAGCTGTCAAAGTAGCTGCTGATGTCAAAATTATATTGAAGTGTAACTTTGCTTACTTAAATATAAAATGTACATATAAATAGGAACATACAATAAGTATTAGCTAAAATAATGCGTTCCTTAAAATACTCTGTTCTTGCATTGTAACAATGACTTGGAATACATGTCAATGTGAAAATTACTTTAATTCTGAAGAAGTCAGAATTAAGTCATTGATCTTGATATTACAGAAAATGATGGTAAATCTAAAATAATTCTAAATGTTATACTTTCTTAAATGAATAATTATTGATATAGTGCAATATTGAGCGCAGTGTTACCAAACGTACTAATTGATTTTTTAAATTATTCTTTTTAGGATCTCTGTATCCAACCAGCATGCGCATTAATGATGAAGGGCGTCTGGTGGTTAATTTTAAAACGGAAGCTCGATTTAATGGTCTGTTTGTTATGTCACATTCTGGTAAGTATATTTTAACTTTAATAAAGTGTATAAAAGGAAACTAATAAGGCTTTTAAATTACTCAGTTTGTCATAGCTGTAGATATTTAAATGCAAAACAAAGGGAAATTTAAAAAAACAGAACTATGGCCTTGATACAAGCATGTACTAGTGTGCAGTTTGGAGTGATACTATGCCGGCCCCAACTCCCATTGTCCTCCTGTTCCAGACACTGAAAAGGTATGTGTCTCCTGATTTACATGACAGAGTTTGAAATACAAATGATATCTCTCTTATTTTGCCTTAGATTATAAAACAATATCTGTAGTCTGGAATGTTTCTTAAATAGAAAACACCAGTAAGGTGATTCCAGTAAGTCAACAATAGAATACATCGTTTTGTCAATATTGTGAAAGTAAGGAGCATGTTAAGGAAATGGCACATATATGGTGAATTTATAGTGATTATAATCAGCAAGCATATTACAGTTGTATTCTTGCCTATAAAACTAAATGTTAAAATCCATGAATTATTGAATCCAAGAATCACATCAAGCCTGTTGGCACTTGACACATCAAGCATGTACACAACGTTTCTGATAAGTCTGAAGAGAAACATCGATTTGGATCTGTTTTATTGTGAATATGGGGGTGATAGTGATTACTATGGGTAGCTGAAAAAGATGCAAAGAAAATCAATTTCATCCCCAAATGACAAAATGCTATATTACAGGAATAATATATTACATTTATTTATCGATGTTACCAAATGACCATTCTATAGTAAAGAAACATAGAAACATAGAAACATAGAATGTGACGGCAGATAAGAACCATTCAGCCCATCTAGGCTGCCCAATTTTCTAAATACTTTCATTAGTCCCTGGCCTTATCTTATAGTTAGGATAGCCTTATGCCTATCCCACGCATGCTTAAACTCATTTACTGTGTTAACCTCTACCACTTCAGTTGGAAGGCTATTCCATGCATCCACTACCCTCTCAGTAAAGTAATACTTCCTGATATTATTTTTAAACCTTTGTCCCTCTAATTTAAGACTATGTCCTCTTGTTGTGGTAGTTTTTCTTCTTTTAAATATAGTCTCCTCCTTTACTGTGTTGATTCCCTTTATGTATTTAAATGTTTCTATCATATCCCCTCTGTCTCGTCTTTCCTCCAAGCTATACATGTTAAGATCCTTTAACCTTTCCTGGTAAGTTTTATCCTGCAATCCATGAACCAGTTTAGTAGCCCTTCTCTGAACTCTCTCTAATGTATCAATATCCTTCTGAAGATACGGTCTCCAGTACTGCGTACAATACTCCAAGTGAGGTCTCACCAGTGTTCTGTACAATGGCATGAGCACTTCCCTCTTTCTACTGCTAATACCGCTCCCTATACAACCAGGCATTCTGCTAGCATTTCCTGCTGCTCTATTACATTGTCTGCCTACCTTTAAGTCATCAGAAATAATCACCCCTAAATCCCTTTCCTCAGATGTTGAGGTTAGGACTCTATCAAATATTCTGTACTCTGCCGTTGGGTTTTTACGTCCAAGATGCATTATCTTGCACTTATCCACATTATATGTCAGTTGCCACAACTCTGACCATTTTTCTAGTTTACCTTAATCATTAGCCATTTGGCTTATCCCTCCTGGAACATCAACCCTGTTACATATCTTAGTATCATCAGCAAAAAGACATACCTTACCATCAAGACCTTCTGCAATATCACTAATAAAAATATTAAAGAGAATTGGTCCAAGTACAGATCCCTGAGGTACCCCACTGGTGACAAGCCCAAGCTTCAAATATACTCCATTGACTACAACCCTCTGTTGCCTGTCACTCAGCCACTGCCGCACCCATTCAACAATATTGGAATCCAAACTTAAAGATTGCAGTTTATTGATAAGCCTTCTATGTGCAACAGTGTCAAAAGCCTTACTGAAATCTAGTTAAGCAATGTCTACTGCACCACCCTGATCTATAAATTTTAGTTACCCAATCAAAAAAATCAATAAGATTAGTTTCCATCACTTTTCCCACTACTGAAGTAAGGCTTACTGGCCTATAGTTGCCCGACTCCTCCCTATTACCTTTCTTGTGAATAGGCACAACATTCGCCAACTTCCAATCTTCTGGGACTACTCAGTGTCATTATGTACTGGGGTGTAACCAATCTATAATGGAGTGCTTTGACTTTTTCTATTTTCTAATATTACTGAATGATCATTTCATATTGGAGTGTTAATCAACATTCAATGTTACCGAATGACCATTCTATATTGATATGTTACTGAGTGACCAAAATGGAGTATTACTAAAGTGACCATTCCATATTAGAGTGTTACCAAAAAGACTCTTCCATATTGGAATGCTATCATGTGACCAGTCTATATTCTGAATAACCACTGCATTTTGGTGTGTTACAAAATGACCATTCAGTATAGAAAAAAATATATTAAATGACCATTCTCTAATGGAGTGTCAGCCAGTCCAAATTAGTGTCTTACTGAATGATCATTCCAAAATGGAGTGTTACTCAAGTGATTATTACATATTAAAGTGTTACTGAATGACCATCGCATATTGTAATGTTACCAAGGGACCTTTCAATTTTAGAATGTTTCCCAATGATCATTCCATATTGGAGTGTTTCTCAATGATCATTCTATATTGGAGTGTTTCCCAATGATCATTCTATATTGGAGTGTTTCCCAATGATCATTCCATATTGGAGTGTTTCCCAATGATCATTCCATATTGAAGTGTTTCTCAATTACCTTTTCATATTGGAATGTTTCCCAATGAAAATTCCATATTGGAGTGTTTCTTAAAAATTGCCATTCTGTATTACTTTTATGCTTTTCAACCATTAACCTCCCTGGCGGTATTCCCGAGCGTGACTCGGGGTTAATTTTCGCTGCCAGAAGCGGTAACCCCGAGTCACGCTCGGGGTAGATGAGATTTACTTACCTCCGCCGCGATCCGCTTCGGGAGGACTGCCTCACAGCCCAGGCAGCCCTCCCACGGCAAATCAGACCCCCGGGGGCCATGTGATCGCTCTCAAAGAGCGATCACATGGCCCTCTATAGCTGGCTGTGGATCTGCCAGCAGGGGGACTGTTTGAAATATCAGACAGTCCCCCTGCTGGTGGGAAGTATAAAAAAAATAAAAAAAGACAAGTGTAAAAATAAATTAAATATATTTATATATATATATATATATATGTATATATATTATATATATAATAGATGTACATATATATATATTATATATAAATACGTATAATTAAAATAATAAATAAATAAAATAATAAAATAAATAAATAAAATATTGAAACAAAATTTAATATAAATTATATATGCATATGTAATTTCATTCTAACTGTATTTTGTTATTAATATATATATATCGGTAACAAAATACACTTAGAATGACATTCTATATATATCTATATATATATAAAATACAAATAAGCACAAATATATATATATATAGATAAATACATATAATTACATAAAAGATTACATTAGTATACACGTAGAATTTAAATACCTATAAATGCATATATATTAAAATTCTACATGTATATTTAAATAATCTTTTAACGTAATTATGTGATTTGATTAATTAAAATTTGATCGACATGCCTGACATGGGGGCGGAACTGGGCGGGTAATTCAAATGCAAAAAAATGGTACCGCTTTTGGTACAAAATTCCTGACATAATCATACTGCCAGTGAGGTTAAAATGGATAAACATTGTATTTATGTATTTTAGGTGGATATTTAATAATAATGGTGTCTTCTTTTATCTAGCCACATTGATGAGTTCAATGATCATGTCAGTAGATCATCCAGGTCTTACATTTACACTCAGCCTTGTGCGGAGTGAGCCAACCTTTAACCAGCCTATTCAGCAGTGGAGCTTCGTCTCTGATTTTGCTGTAAGTAGATGACCAATACTTGCTTTTGTCTTCAGTAGCACAGATAAAGAACCTATGCGCTATGAACCCACCATATTCCACCAGATATGATACTACGATTACAAATATTTTAAATACTATTCAAATAAGCAGTCAAAAAAGAACATTGTATTGGGGCATAAGGGAGAGAATAGCTATTCATGTATGAAAAAGTTACATATTTTTTCTAAAATAAGTCAAGCAAATCATACTATATATTTACTTCCCAAACATTTTGGGATTTTATCTTCTTTTCTGATAGTATCTTCATCTGTTATAAAGTAATTGAATGAACCTGGTGAGATAAAATTGGAAGTTCACTGTGCAAGCATGCGTGAAGGTGTGTCAGGACATAATCTGAGCTTTATTCTTATGATGACTGGGTTCATGTCTTTGCTCACTGGCACCATTTTCATGATCAATAACGGAATAGATAATGTAAATACAGGTGTATGCAAAAATAAAAAAAACTCTATTTATGTATGGTACATCATTAAGAATTAGAAAAGGTAATGATTATGAAATCAGTTGGTTGGTACTGGAAAGTCCAGGTTCGACTCCTGGTCATTCCACCTTACTGGTAAGTGTTGCTGGCCATATTGTATACTTCAAATAGTCATAGATTGTAAGCTTGTTTCTTTACCCCCAAACACACCTTTTCTATAACTGTAAACCACTGCAAAATATGTTGGCGCTAAATAAATGCTAATAATAATCCCCATTGTAGCAAGGCAATATTACCCAGGATGTTCTCATTTTCAAATTCGTAGATTTCCTCAATTGTAATTTATCATTTCTCTAATCGTTCATATTTAAAGTTATGATTAATTATAGTCGCTCTCCATTCAAGTAACGCGTTTAGACTGGCCCATTTTCGTACTCATTTTTCACTTAATTAAGTTATTTTAATGTGATAACATGTTTAATATTGGTAATATTTTATTGCGGAAAATAAAGGTATCATTATTCTATGCTACAAAAAAAAGTATCATGATATTGTAAAGGATATCTATAATCTATACAGTTGAGTGGATACGCCAAAAATAAAAGTCTTCTTACATCATGGCTGCCATTCCACAAGTTCATCCAAGTCAGGCAACTTCTTTATTGTGTGAAACCATACAGAAGTATGAGTAATACCCACCAAAAAGATGTTGAAAATTGTTGTTTTGTCATCAATAGGTCAGAGACTACTCCGGAACATACACTGTGAAGCTCATTGCCTGCACTACTGCTCCATATCAGGAATACAATTTGCCACCTACCTGCAATCCACGGGAGCCTATAACCTTTGATGTTGATATCCGATTCCAACAGGTACAGCAAAGAAAAATAGAACTTCTTCTGGATTATAGGATTTAAACATCAAGCAACAGGGCATGATTTATTGTAAATTATACTTTAATAGATTCCGTTGTTCCACATCTGCTTACTGAAGCAGATGGTGATCTAGACAACCATGGGTCACATTAAGACAAGTTTGTAAAATGCTCTTTAGCAATATATGGGTAGGCACGGTGGTTGATGCTTTATACTAGCCTCATATCAAACTATATGGCTCTTCTGTAGATCAGAAGATCTAAACCACATACAACGTCCTATTCATATTATTATATCATATTATCCCAGAGAGCTTTTTAAACATCTGAAAAACCACTCAATAAAAAAGAGGACCCAAAGACCTCTTCAAATTCAATAACATTTATTTTCCTCAAAAATGAACAACATACGTCAATTGACATATAACAACATGAATGTTATTCAAAGGTTAAAGTAAATGATTTACTATATTGTACCCACACACCTTTCTCAGGTAAGTTCATAGGGATTTTATTACTTGTTTATTAAAATTTGAAGGATCATATTGTATGTTCAAGTTGTCAATGATCCATAAAGGGAGAACCAACATAATTTATAAATCCTCTAATATCTTCTAGGTGAGTGATCCAGTGGCCACGGAGTTCAGCTTGAATACACTGATGTTGCTTCTCTCAAAGAAATCTTTGTGGTTGTCTGATGGGTCCATGGGATTCGGACAGGAGAGCGACATAGCATTTTTAGAAGGTATGTCACAAGAAAACAATATTCAGAATTTTCTGAAAAAATAGTTTCACGTTGTTTACTTCCTTTTGGTACTTTGTAAGCTTTATTCAGCTGTGTAAAATGTGTAAAATAAACAATTGTCAGGGAAAGAATTTATGAGCTATTTAATGTTCTTTGACTCCGATTTAATATTTTTGGATACGTGTTTCAAATGATCCCAATCTGTTAGATACACATTTCCATTAGTTTATCTACAGAAGTCCCCATTAACGTCTATAGGAATGTTTGTACATAATTCATTTGAAAAGGTTTTCTAACAGATTGCGTTCATTTGAAAAGCGTATCCACAAAATATTAAATCAAGACCTTTGTCAGAAAAAAATAATGTCTGTCAATACCCTATGTACTAGCTAGCATATGTTTTTAATGATATAGGATACATCTATGTCCAAGAATAATAAATATTCTAAAGATTTTTAAAATAAAAATACGGACAATTGTATAGTTAGTGTGCCACATCATCACGTAGCATTGACCGTAAATTCTGAGGTCGTTTTTTGTCTATATAACAATTTCTTTGTTTCTAGTAAAATTATTACTAAGCATTTAATGTTTTGCAGTTGTGTCTGTAGTAGGCTGTAATTTGTATTTATATGCAAAGTATTATTTTTCAAATGCTTTTATAAACCACAAAAAAATGTCCTGCTGTCCTTTACAGAAGTCCATTTAACATACTTATGATAAATGTTCTGTTTTTTTAGCCAGACATTAGATATTTAAAGTAATCAGCTTATTTCTAACTGGCAGAAGGACGTGCATTGCTTTTACACCCATAACGTAGAAAAACCCACTATTCTCTATTAACATAGGGTCTTATCGAGCGAATGTAGTGGGAACTGTATAGGTGAAAAGCAAAGAAAAGAAATATTTTACATTCGGCGGAAATCTAAAAAACCTTGCAGAATCACAAAATGTGTTGCTAAAGTTCTAATTATGTCCATAGGATAGAAGTTGAAAGATACAATCTAGATTTGGATGGGTGGATCTCTCCTAACATTGAATGTGTATATTTCATTCGGTGGCAGGTGATGTAATTTATGGCCGCGTCATGGTGGACCCCGTACAGAACTTGGGAAATTCCTTTTACTGCAGTATTGAGAAGGTGTTCCTGTGCACAGGCGCTGATGGATACGTTCCAAAATACAGTCCAGTCAACAATGAATATGGCTGCCTAGCTGATTCATCTTCTCTGTTGCATCAGTTTAAGATTTTGGTAAGACATGACTTTCTATAATTTCCTTAACTAAAATTCATGTATTAACATTGAATAATCCATGAACATAATATAATTATTTTCTCTTTTGAATTGTTATTGAAAAATGTATTTTAAAAAATATTTGTAAGAATGGACATATCCGCCATCTACTTGTTATTTTGAAGTGGAAATACATTTGAAAGTTAATAGTGTAAGGGACCTTCCTCTGCCAAAATAAAAAGTCACTGTCAAGTAAATATGTCACATTTAAAAAAATGCATTTAATTATGGTTTAGTTTTTTTCCATTGAGGATAGATCTAAAAACAGCTTATTAAAGATGTAGATCTCTTGTCCATTGCTTTTGCATGTCCTCCCCTTCTAACCCTGTGGCTGTCCCCTTTGCAAGGCTGGTGCTCTGAGCAATTGCTGCCTATTGAGTTCAGCTCCACTGAGCTAAGCAAACCAGGACATTACAGGACCAGTTTTCTGCTTGAAAGTCAGAAGAGTGTAACAAGATTAATTTATAAAAGTGCCAATTTTGATAGAAATCTGCACGTTTTTGTAAAATGAAAAAAGAGGACCAACTATTTCTTCATAAAGCCATTCAGTAAGCTAAAGTGTTTTATTAATATGAGATGCTTAAAAAGGGTCAGAAATGGAATAACCAATTGGTGAGCACCCAGAGTTATCTGATATGTCCCACAAACTATATTTTTTACTGTTGTCCCATGCAGAGTTTCTTGCCAAATCTCGATAGTTTCCAGGTATTCTCACGCCATAGAACCCAAACGGAATGTGGTGGTGAGGTCTGTTAGTTTACTGTTTTAAGAATTCATAGAAGATCTTCTTTTGAACTAGTAACTGCTACATTAGTATTGTATCACTGTATCAATGTAGAATCCTTATGTAGAGATACATTAATGTTTTATTGATGTTTTCTTGTTTAGTTTTTTTTTTTTTTTTTATGTATGTATTAATGCTAGCTCTTCTTTAATGTAGGATAAAGCTCAGCCAGAGACTCAAGCTATAAAATTTGGAAGTGTGCAGTTTAATGCTAGATTGGCGGTGGATGATCCGGAAGCTTTACCATTAGTCAAACAACCTGGTTCTGATGGATTTAAGGTTGACTCTTCACCTCTTTTTCAGGTATGTGGTATTCGACAAACATCACTGCAATACCCTTGTGCCTGTTTAAGTACCTTCAACCCACTTACAGATAAAGAGCCGGAACATATAATCTGTAATACAAAGCCTTATTGCTGAGTACTTCCTTCAAAACCAAATGCTTTCAAGCAGGATAAATCAGAGTGACTGTCTCCTTGACCTTACTCTGCTACTATCTCACGAACAACTATTTATAATTCAAGCATATCCAGCAATAAGTATTTGGGTAGCATGTATTAAGACATAGGGAATGTTACATTATTTTTCCACATTTCAAAGTAAGTTCTCCTAGAAATATATGTATTGGCATGTGATCTATCAGCCACTTACACTCTTGAGCACAGAGGTAGCTGGTCAGAGTTTGGTTCAGAAGTCAATCTCTGCGCGATGTCATTTTTACACCAGACAATTTTTTTATGTTGCCATCAGTTTCTAGAAGAAATCAGGAATTAACTTAAAATGAGACATTCAGCACATCTTAAAGGAAAAAAAAACTATTAAATTGTGGTTTTCATATTAAAGGACCACTCTAGTGCCAGGAAAACATACTAGTTTTCCTGGCACTAGAGTGCCCTGAGCGTGCCCCCACCCTCAGGGACCCACTCCTGCCGGGCTCTGGGGGAAGGAAGGGGTTAAACTTACCTCTTTCTCCAGCGCCGGGTGGGGAGCTTTCCTCCTCCTCTCCTTCTTCCATGCGACGTCATCGGCTGAATGCGCATGCGCGGCAGGAGCCGCGCTCGCATTCAGCCGGTCGCATAGGAAAGCATTTACAATGCTTTCCTATGGACGCTTGCGTGCTCTCACTGTGAATTTCACAGTGAGAAGCACGCAAGCGCCTCAAGCGGCTGTCAATGAGACAGCCACTAGAGGTTTTGGAGGCTGGATTAACCCTCAGTATAAACATAGCAGTTTCTCTGAAACTGCTATGTTTATAAAAAAAAAAGGGTTAATCCTAGAGGGACCTGGCACCCAGACCACCTCATTAAGCTGAAGTGGTCTGGGTGCCTAGAGTGGTCCTTTAATGCTTTGATATTTTTACCAGCTAACAAAATGTATTTCTGGGGTTTGTTCTTGTGAGGTGCTTTGCAGAGTATCAATATTTGATTTCTTTTTTTTTTGTATTTTAAAACATTTGTCTTGGGTTTTCAGGTTTCCTTGGGTCGAGAATGGTATATTCATGCAATCTATACAGTAAGATCAAAGGCAAATGCCAACAGAGGCATTGGAAAAAGAAGTGTAGACACTCAATACCATTCAATAAGTGTTGCTGCTTCTTCAGAACTTTCAACGAATAAGCGGAGGAGGAGAGATATCAACGAAGCTCCTCCAGTCGCTGAAGAAATTGGTATTGAAAATAATCGAGGAACCAACATTCAACATATTGCCTTGGAATACAACAACAAAAAGCAGAACCTTCAAAAAGAGGTGAACATTGATGGAACAATCCCAAGAGAGGTTAATAACAAAGAAGACGAGGTCAGCATTGTCACCATTATGGTGGTCATTGCAGCAATACTTCTTCTAGCAATCTGTTTGATTACAATTGCTGTTTTACTTGTGAAGCATAAGAAGTCCAAAAAGAATGAAGAAGGAAGAGAGTCAGGGAGCAGTGAGCCCATGATGCCTCCTCGGGGATATAGTACAGACAGCTCAGAGGTTTGATGATCATGGACTTATGATCAAGTCAAACATGAGGGCCTCAAGAGACAAAGTGCAAATATCTTGCAGCAAACCCCATTCTATGCAGAAAAAAAGAACATTGTTTTCTTTACACACATTGCCTCTTTGTTAATCTTGTGTTGAACACCTTGTACATATGTGAAGTGTTCCAACCATCAGACGTACAAATGGGGCTCTCACTCCAAATCACCAAGTTTGTATTAAAGCAATCGTGACAACCTTATATCATGCACTGCACATGGAGAGGAGCTGAATAGAAACTTTATACGTGAAATGTGCTCTTGTATTTCTGTCTTTTTCTTTTTGTATTATTTAAATTTTAAAAAATGCAATGGTGCTGTCTAACTCATCTCTCAAACTCACAGAGAGAGAGAGAGGATTTATGTTTAGCAATATCGTGTTAACTTTGGAGGTTCAATGATGAAACTATACATTTCGAAAAAGTAATTATTTTCTGCTAAGGAACCTGATGTTGGAATGAAGAATCATAGGTATGTTTTTTGTATGGTTTTTTTTTTAGTAAAATCGATAACAAACATAAAAAGTGTTTGCACAGAGAAAGATATCACTAGGCATATTTAGTCAATGCCTGGGTTACATTTACATATCCCGTGAATAGATAAATACATTAAATTACAATAATTGTTCATTGATAAGTCTACGTCCAAGGGACTGCAAGGATTCATATTTTGTCTATACTCAATGCGTTGCACACCTCTAATTACTCAAAGCATTTAGTGTATTACCAGCAATGAATTATATCATATATGGTTATGAGCTAAACTATACATGTAATTGTCTAAGTAAAAACTATTTTCTGTAACTTTTTTGTTTTTCTGTATCAGCATTTTTTTTACTATCACTTTCATGTTTAGGTTCCTAACTTTAAACTTTGAAATATATCTACAAGAAGCCATGCAACAGATATGTCTGTCTTTTTCTCAGTATTGGTAAAATGTTAATTAAATCGACTTTTTGCTTTTTTTGATATCCTCATCCAAATATACTATTGCTCGGTGTTACTTGTAGCTATCTAAACTATAAAACAATGATGTAAAAACAAACTTTAATTGAAAAAGAGCTTCTGAAATGGATGCACTGTAATTCATGCTCTTTCTCTTTCGTGGCTAAAGGAATATTTTTTATTACAAAGCTTATTAACCCTTTCATCTATTTTGTAAGGTGCGTGTGTTGCTAATTTGTATAAGGGGCATGATTTTTTTACTTTGCACAAAGTCCCTCTGCTGCTGTCAAACACAGAGCATTACTTTAAACATTTTTGTTTAAACATTTTTTATGTCAGAGACACTTTTGATTTTTATTACAAGCAGTTCCCATTTTGGAGGCAAGTTTCATAGTTTTATGGCCTTTGATGCCTGTATTCTAGATATGTATACCTTGGCCAATACCAATATTTGAAGACAAAGAAATACTTCTAATTAAGCAGGATCTCCTTTTTTGATGAAAATACTGACAATGCTATTATATTATTATAGCTATCTCATAACTGTTTCTAAGTAATTTGAATGTCAAATACCTTCTCAGTAGTGATTCTAATCAAAACCTGCAATCAAATGTCCCATTGAATACTGATAAGTCTTTAAAGCACAAAGCATCTACTTTGGTCACTGTCGATTTAAACATAGAATGGTACAACACCATTTTTTTATCTTTAGAGTACCAGGGTGTGTGCACTGCTTTGGTTTAAAAAGGCTATATACCTCAAGACAGTTCTCAAAAGGTAAATGCAGATTGCCTAAAATCATTCTTTATCTACGTTTTGGTTGGTTGTCATAAGTTGACGGGTGGATTGGTAATTTTAGGTTGAAATTGTAAAGCTAGGGATTTATTTTTCCCACTCTACTAATTTGGTTACAATTTTGTATCTAGTTTATCAACGTTCCATTTTGTGAATATTAGCGCAATATATTGTTGTATATGCGACATAGAATTAGACATGATGTACACATACATAACACCTAACATTTCTGTCCGAGTAATGTCAGGTATTTAGTTTAGATTTAACAGGTATGATTACTTGAGACACAGGACAAGGTTCAGAAGAACTAAAAGTAGGATTGATTGCCATGGCACATTCTCAATGAACAAAAGATGAGCAATTTTGTCATCAGTAGCAGAAATTTGCATAATACATATATTTAGTTTTTTGGGGGAACAAGTAACTTATTTTGCAAATCGCTGAACCTCTTAAAAGATATGTTGGTATTTAATATAATTTTATTTTATTATCATGTGCACAATATATATAGCCGTCATGTAAAATGTTTGATTTCCGTGTAAAGTTCGTAGAGCACAGTGTGACTATAGAAGACTTCCAATTCACAACCAAATCCAGAATGTACGGTTTTATTCTTAACCCATTGTGTACATTTAGAAGGGAAGGGTGTACATTTACTACTCTGTCATTCAAAGCATTATGCATTAAACACTGATAAATCTAGACTTCAAATTTATTTAGGTTTCTCATATGTGTTGTGTTTGCCAACTGCCTACGTTATCAGTTTCATGTAACGTCCCAAATGTAATGGTTCCTTATATGTAAATCAAAGTTTCAGATCATGGTATCAATGTTACATAGTTCTTTTTGCCAACAGTTGTTTTTTTATAAATTATATATTTTTTTTCTACATTACAGTCATGATTTTTTACTTGTCTACTAAAAAGATAACGTTTAAGGCATTCTTTGCAGTCATTACAATCTGAAGACCGTGTATTATCGTACTTATTTCATGTTTGCCATTTTATACTGTTCTGCTGTTAAATGAATGGAAAGTTCCATTTTAGAATAAGATACTTTAAGATTGGATCGTTTTGATGGCATTGATCATCATTGGTCCTTAAGTAAGTTTTGTTTGAAGAGGTTATTTGACGCCTTAAGGACACATGACGGAAATACTCCGTCATTATTCCCATTTATTTCTGAAGTTGTGTCCTTAAGGGGTTAAATAATGGTAGAAACAACTATCATCATACAAAATAACTCTACGTAACAACTCACTGAATTCACGGTCTTCAGAAACAGACCTGTATCTGGGATCCAACGTGGTTTCCTGTGTCAGAAGTCTCCAAGTCTAAACTCTATGTTCACCACAAGTCCTATCTTTAGTTTTCCAATGTGTTGATTTAGAGATCAGGACTTGCCTCTTTATCTCACAAGCCTTAAAACCATATATATATTATGTTAACAGACATTGGGTGATATTTTCTTTTGATGAAATGCCAGTATTACTCTTTAGCTCTTCAGTGAGCAAGACATTTGTAACACGTGTCCAGCTGTATGCGGGTACCTGAAAGATCTACCTTGACATAGGTATTGGAAAACACACACTGGGTGATGCTTTTATTTGCGTTGCCATTTATTATTCTGTTTTCTAGAATATAATCATTGCTATTTTATTTTAGTTTTAAGTTGTTAGGACCATGGGATGTTCAGTTAATGTCCATACAACCAAATTTCTTTTATTGGTTATTCAAGGCCACAATTAGCCACAGAATGATCTATTCCACAAAGCTTCTATAATGTATGAAGAACCCATGCGTGATATTAAAACTTTAAATGAATTTCTAATGCAGATAAATGTTCACATATTGGCAAATAATCATATATCAGCTACCCTCTCAGTTTGGCTACTCTGGCCTTACATTTGATATTTACTTTGAATTTTCACTTTAGTTAATAACTCTGTAAGTAGGTATGCTGTATTTTTAATACGGTGGTACTGCATTATCAACACAGTACCTGTCTATTAGCAGTAATAGATGATACAACTATATAGGTAGCTAAATGCTGTAATTGAGTGATGAGATATTATTTAACTACTTGTGCTCCGTGAATTTTATTCACAAAGTGCAATATTAATAGGACATGGATTGAAAAGTGTTATTCTGTATAAGGAATGTAACACTTTAAAACTGCAATTCCTTTTAGTATTTAAAGAGGAGAGCAATCTACCATGAACAGTTGACTTTCCTTTTACAATTGTTGTCAGTCTTTCCTGCCATGAGTAGGGTTACTGTCGTATTCTCAGGAATAAGCTAGAATACAAAATGGGCTTCTGCCAAGACCTTATGAGATGCCTTCACTATGTTCTTATGCATGCACATTTAATTTACATCGAACGGTATATCTATTGGGCAAGAAGCTGCCAATGATATCCGTTGTCACAGAATGCGGATTGATAGGGAAGGGAACTAGGATCCATAAAAAGAGACGCGCATATATAATTGTACAGAATTTTAGTTTGACCATTCTGTGTTATATTGGTAAATTAAAAGGTACAGTAGCAGTTTAAAACATAGATTTTATAGGAAATGGCAGAACGCGGTCCTCACCACTGTTACAGAATATGTGGCTGTAGACAAAAGCATACTCCATAAAGCAGAAAAGGCTGCCAACATCTGTGCCTAGGATGCCCACAGGAACAAATGTCCAGCAGCCATGGCAGATGTTTGACCACTGTTTCTATAGCTTTCACCTATGTTTTATGTCTATGTGACAGAATTAAGATAAACATGTCAGTAAACTCTAGACAGGGTTTTGTTCCTATAAGCATCCCAGGTTTAAAAAGATTACTCCACACCACTTTTTTTTTTTTTGTGATTTTATATTTATTAAAATGCTCATTAAAGGACAACTGTCACTTCAAAACTATTTATTATAATAATACTTACATGAAGTTTTGAAAGAAATATATATTTTTAAAATTAAGCATATGTAAACATTTAGAATAACACATCCATACCTTAAGAATATGACAGAACCCTTCACTCATATAAATAACATCTATAGTTATCCCTGCTTCACTCTCCACACAGAAGCAGAGAAAACAATTGACTGTTGAGTTTCAAACACTGTCCAACCCAAGGTGTATGTATATGACCGAAGGATCCTGATATATACTAAAGCTAGGGATGGGTTTCTCAGGTTTTTTTTTTTTTTGCATATACTTCATGGAAAAACAACATCTAGTTACTTTCAAAACTTGATAAAATAATTATTATATTAAAAAGTAGTTTTGAGATGATAATTGTCTTTTAACGGAAAAGTATATATTTGAATACACCAAAGAAAAACAGAATATCTTATCCCCATAATAAATGTTTTATATGCTTACGTTTATGCATTTACAGTAAGTGCCTTTAAAAATGTGCCTGATCAGAAACAAATGTATCAATATTTTTTTTTACAGTTTTGATATATGATGTATTGTTCATTTTATTTGTATGACAATATTCAGTTTTATAATTCAATACATTGCATGTTAAAGTGTTTGACGAAAACAGAAACCTGAATTAAAGTAATAAGCAAACAATGTTCAGTGTTCAAATCTGAAATAAAATGACAATAAAACATGGACCTATAGTCACAATGGGGTCTACAATAAACTTTTGCTTTTTGTTTCAGTATTTTTCTTTTCTTCGTATCTTCTAGTGAACTATGTGTATTTGTTTGACTCTAAAACGTGAACACTTTGAAATGTTATATATTATAGTAAACAATGAAAAAGATTCAACAATGGTTAAGAGTTGTACAAACCGCTCCACCAGAGTCTTAGTGGTTGTCGGATACTACGGGGCATAACCCCAAAAAGCTAAATAGAGAAAGAAGGACTTAAAAAGTAGCAGATTAAATAAACCAGCCACCCATATAGACCGGGTATCCTTAAAGAGAAAATTGCTCTAAATTAAGTAGATGGACAATGTCTAAGTACAGAACAAAAAGGTAAAACTATCTAATCTTTATTGGTCCCTCATAAGGAACAAAAAATGTAGAAAAATGTATAATAAATATAAATGTGTACTAAATAGGTGATAAACACACAAAAACAATAGTGATAATAAATAATAAACAAATGTTAAAAAAAAATAGGACCAACTGTCCTCTCACTTTAATAGATCCAATTTATAACGTGGAAAGTGTCTAGATAATATGTTGCAAATAGTTGCATGAAAATAGATACTCTGTATAAACCACTAAATGGATCTTAGGGGGTACAGATAGATCTAATATAACCCCTATAGTGGGGAAAATGGTTATATAGACCCTCCGGGGGGATATGGAAGAGTATTAGGAAAACGGGTATGTGTGACAAAAAGGTGATCACACTCCCCAGATATTCTAAATCGATCTCAAGATTAGCACAGGAGGATTGGAATTAGCCGCAATTGTAATTCCCTGCAAAGAGAAATAAGATAATACTGTATACCGCTATAGTGAGATAAACTGCAGGTGAACCAGAAATAGGGTATAGGTGATGGTCGGTAGGTATATTAACCTAATAGCCGTAATTCGTCATAAAGCCGAGACGATATCAGAGCGTCTCGGAATGTTATAGGCAATTAGTATGACCAAAAACCCAAATCTCACCCTGCAGTTTATGTAATGCAGTATACTTCTGTATATATGAATAAGAGTTTATAGATGTTAGATACCGTGGAGCTTTACAAATATCTCATATCCTACAGTACTATAGGTGATTTGGGGTAAGGAATCCCTAAGTAAAAGTCTCCAGGTTATCAAATAAGTAGTACTAATACATAAACCAATCCCCACTGACAACCTCTAAATGAGAGGAAATAGAATGAGAGAAACCAGTGGTCCTAGTGTCGGCGATACCTTTTCGAAAGGCGAAAAGGTAAAGCCAAAACGCGCGTCGGGCCAATTTCTCCATTACTGCGGATGATTTTACACTAGGACCACTGGTTTCTCTCATTCTATGTCCTCTCCTTGAGAGGTTGTCAGTGGGGATTGGTTTATGTATTAGTACTACTTATTTGCATGTTTCGGCTTTATGACGAATTACGGCTATTAGGTCAATATACCCAGAGGCGGCTCTAGACTTTATGAGGCCTTAGGCGAAACGCAAACATGAGGCCCCACTAACAAAAAAGTGTCACATATACACATTGACGCACTGTCTACCTGTGTATGTGCCTGAGAGTGTGTCTGACAGAGAGTATCCTTGTGTGTGCGAATGTATGTCTCTGTGAGCATGTTTGTGTTTTTGTCTGAGACCCTATGTGTATGGGGTAGCTGATGGTGAGAGGGAGCGGGGGGTGTGATGGTGAGAGGGAGTGGACGGTGATGGTGAAAGGGAGCGGGGGGTTGATGGTAATGTGAGAGGGAGCAGGGGGTGATAGTAATGTGAGAGTGAGAGGGGTTAATGTGAGAGTGAGAGGGGTTAATGTGAGAGTGAGGGGGTTAATGTGAGAGTGAGGGGGTTAATGTGAGAGTGAGGGGGTTAATGTGAGAGTGAGGGGGTTAATGTGAGAGTGAGGGGGTTAATGTGAGAGTGAGGGGGTTAATGTGAGAGTGAGAGGGGGTAATGTGAGAGTGAGAGGGGGTAATGTGAGAGTGAGAGGGGGTAATGTGAGAGTGAGGGGGGTTAATGTGAGAGTGAGGGGGGTTAATGTGAGAGTGAGAGGGGGGTAATGTGAGAGTGAGAGGGGGGTAATGTGAGAGTGAGAGGGGGGTAATGTGAGAGTGAGAGGGGGGTAATGTGAGAGTGAGAGTGGGGTAATGTGAGAGTGAGAGGGGGGTAATGTGAGAGTGAGAGGGGGGTAATGTGAGAGTGAGAGGGGGGTAATGTGAGAGTGAGAGGGGGGTAATGTGAGAGTGAGAGGGGGGTAATGTGAGAGTGAGAGGGGGGTAATGTGAGAGTGAGAGGGGGTAATGTGAGAGTGAGAGGGGGTAATGTGAGAGTGAGAGGGGGTAATGTGAGAGTGAGAGGGGTAATGTGAGAGTGGGGGGGGTAATGTGAGAGTGGGGGGGGTAATGTGAGAGTGGGGGGGTAATGTGATGCTGAGGTGTGGTGAAGCTGAGGGTGGGGTGATGGTGAGGGTGGTGGGGGTGATGAGGCTGAGGGTGGTGGGGTGAGGCTGAGGGTGGTGGTGGGTGTAGCTGAGGGTGGTGGGGGTGATGGTGGGGAGGGGTGATGGTGGTGGGGGTGATGGTGGTGGGGGTTAAGCTGAGGGTGGTGGGGGGTGAGGCTGAGGGTGGTGATGGTGGGTGATGGTGGTGGGGAATGAGGCTGAGGGTGGTGGGGGGTGAAGCTGATGGTGGTGGTGGGTGTAGCTGAGGGTGGTGGGGGTGAGGCTGAGGGTGGGGAGGGGTGATGGTGAGGGTGGTGGGGGTGATGGTGGTGGGTGGTGAGGCTGAGGGTGGTGGGGGGTGAGGCTGAGGGTGGGGATATGGTGGTGGGGGTGAGGCTGAGGTGATGGTGGTGGGGTGAGGCTGAGGGTGGTGGGGGTGATGGTGGTGGGGGTTAAGCTGAGGGTGGTGATGGTGGGTGATGGTGGTGGGGAATGAGGCTGAGGTTGGTGGGGGGTGATGGTGACGGTGGTGGGGGGGCGAAGCTGATGGTGGTGGTGGGTGTAGCTGAGGGTGGTGGGGTGAGGCTGAGGGTGGTGGGGGGTGAGGCTGAGGGTGGGGAGATGGTGGTGGGGTGAGGCTGAGGGTGGTGGGGGTGATGGTGGTGGGGGGTGAAGCGGAGGGTGGTGCGGGGTGATGGTGGTGGTGGGGGGTGAGGCTGAGGGTGGTGGGGGTGATGGGGGTGAGGCTGAGGGTGGTGGGGGTAATGGTGGTGGGGGTGAGGCTGAGGGTGGTGGGGGGTGATGGTGGTGGGGGTGAGGCTGAGGGTGGTGGGGGGTGATGGTGGTGGGGAGTGAGGCTGAGGGTGGTGGGGGGTGATGGTGAGGGTGGGGGTGAGGCTGAGGGTGGTGGGGGGTGATGGTGAGGGTGGTGGGGGGTGATGGTGAGGGTGGGGGGTGAGGCTGAGGGTGGTGGGGTTGATGGTTTTGGTGGGTGAAGCTGAGGGTGGTGGGGGTGATGGTGGTGGGGGTGAGGCTGAGGGTGGTGGGGGTGAGGCTGAGGGTGGTGGGGGGTGATGGTGGTGGGGGTGAGGCTGAGGGTGGTGGGGGTGATGGTGAGGGTGGTGGGGGGTGATGGTGAGGGTGGGGGGTGAGGCTGAGGGTGGTGGGGTTGATGGTTTTGGTGGGTGAAGCTGAGGGTGGTGGGGGTGATGGTGGTGGGGGTGAGGCTGAGGGTGGTGGGGGTGAGGCTGAGGGTGGTGGGGGGTGATGGTGGTGGGGGTGAGGCTGAGGGTGGTGGGGGGTGATGGTGGTGGGGGGTGAGGCTGAGGGTGGTGGGGGTGATGGTGGTGGGGGTGAGGCTGAGGGTGGTGGGGGTGATGGTGGTGGGGGTTGAAGCTGAGGGTGGTGGGGGTGATGGGGGGTGAAGCTGAGGGTGGTGGGGGTGATGGTGGTGGGGGGTGAGGCTGAGGGTGGTGGGGGGTGATGGTGAGGGTGGGGGGTGAGGCTGAGGGTGGTGGGGGTGATGGTGGTGGGGGTGAGGCTGAGGGTGGTGGGGGTGAGGCTGAGGGTGGTGGGGGGTGATGGTGGTGGGGGGTGAAGCTGAGGGTGGTGGGGGTGAGGCTGAGGGTGGTGGGGGGTGAAGCTAAGGGTGGTGGGGGTGAGGCTGAGGGTGGTGGGGGTGAGGCTAAGGGTGGTGGTGATGGTGGTAAGCCTGAGTTTGGTGGGGGGTGATGGGGAGGGAGAGCCTACCTTTCCCTGGTGGTCCAGTGGGCTCCCTGGTGGTCCGGTGGCCCCTGCTCCCGGTCTGCAGCTCCACAGAGCTGCAGACCGTGGAATCTCGCGAGATTTCAGAGCGTTGCCGTGGTAACCCGCGGCAACGCTCTGATTGGCCAATTCTCGCGAGTCACATGGTCTGCAGCTCTGCACACTGCGGAGCTGCAGACCAGTGTCTGCGGTGGCCGGCCTGGCAGCCAGGAGGGGCCTCGCACCCGGCAGCATACCGGGCAAGCCGCCGGGCCCCCTCCTGGTGTCAGGTCCTCGGTCACTGACCGAGGACCTGACACACTCTGCCAACAGGCGGTTTAGGCGGCCGCGAGGCCCCAGCCAGCGCGAGGCCTTAGGCGGCCGCCTAAACCGCCTAATTAGAGAGCCGCCTCTGAATATACCTACCGACCATCACCTATACCATATTTCTGGGTCACCTGCAGTTTATCTCACTATAGCAGTATACAGTATTATCTTATTTCTCTTTGCAGGGTATTACAATTGTGGCTAATTTCTATCCTCCTGTGCTAATCTTGAGATCTATTTAGAATATCTGGGGAGTGTTATCACCTTTTTGCCACAAATACCCATTTTCCTAATACTCTTCCATATCCCCCCAGAGGGTGTATATAACCATTTTCCCCACTATAGGGGTTATATTAGATCTATCTATACCCCCCTAAGATCCATTTAGTGGTTTATACAGAGTATCTATTTTCATGCAACTATTTGCAACATAATATCTCGACACTTTCCACGTTATAAATTGGATCTATTACAGTGAGAGGACAGTTGGTCCTATTTTTTAACATTTGTTTATTATTTATTATCACTATTGGTTTTGTGTGTTTATCATCTAGTTAGTACACATTTATATTTATTATACATTTTTCTACATTTTTTGTTCCTTATGAGGGACCAATAAAGATTAGATAGTTTTACCTTTTTGCTCTGTACTTAGACATTGTCCATCTACTTAATTTAGAGCAATTTTCTCTTTAAGGATACCAGGTCTATATGGGTGGCTGGTTTATTTAATCTGCCACTTTTTTAGTCCTTTCTCTATTATAAAAAAGAAAGTTGGATACCCAAAATGTAAACAACTAGGGGGTGTGTCCCAGGGGCGACCTGAACAGGGGGTAACCCTCACATAAGTGTATAAATAGAAAAGCAGACTTGGTAAGTCAGAACAGGTAGGGCGCCCTCTAATTGATAACTATACATATGTACAAAGAATATTAAAACATAGCTTTTAATAGTTACTGTAATAAAATAGTTTTGCCTGCAATAGGAAACTTGAAAAGAAAAAAGAAAATTTGTAAAAACACAGGAGGATGTAACAAACGAGAACGTGCCTGGACAGGGATAAACGTCCTCAGGGAGTCACCCTGAGAATATGACAAGGAAGTCCCCCTATCCTGTGGGGTCCGTCACTCAGCACTAGTGCTTCAGGGAAATGTCCTTGATATGGAACAATTCCTACCACTGGTGCCCTAGTCACACCCTTCAAAAACCTCCCTGACTATAATCAAAGCAACTTCTATAAGCTTAGGAGAGTTGCAAATAGTAGTCTATTAGGGGGAAAAAGGTGTAGCAAAAAAGGTAGTGGGTGAAGTCTATATACAGTGAGATCAGCCCCTAGTCAAAATCCGACAGCTAAGTGGATACAGTGTAGCAGGTTGTGTAGCAGCTGCTTGAACACTGTATCTAGGGGAGGGGAGCAATTGAGGAAAAAACGGTGTGGCACAAAAAAATAGGAAGGTAGCCCTAGAGATGAATTGTACAGCGGCACACCCAATCTGACGAAAATATATGTATATAAATTCCCCGTCAAACCACACCTTTACCCTATCCTCCCACTCTCTACTCTAATAGATCTTGGCAAAAAAATGTATCAAAGAAAGGCTGGCTGGCTAGTCATGCAGAACTCTAATGCTAATAGGCTTCCAGGTTCACAGACATCCTTCCTGCCTTCTACCTTAGTAATTCGACAGCCAGATATATACAGTGTAGCAATTTGCGTAACAGCTGCTTTGAACACTGTATCTAGGGGAGGGGAGTAGTAGAGGGGAGTCTGGTGTGGCACAGTAAACTTGTGAATTCGGAGATGGTCCTAGAGGCAAACTAATCAGGAACATACACAGTCTGACGAAAAAGATCCGAGGTTCCCCGTCAAACCACACCTTCACCCTACCCTCCCACTCACTCCTCTAATAAATCTTAGCACAAAAGTCAAGGAAAGACTAGCTTGTGAATCATGCTGAACTATGATAGGTTTCCAGGTTCTCAAACATCCCTCCTGCCTGCTACCTAACACGTGTTTCGGCGCTGCTAAACGCGACTTCTTCTGAGGTATAACAGGTGATGTGGGCATCGGGGGCTCCTTAAATAGCCCTCTGCACTTGGTTAAGACTGGGGGCGTGTGTATTGCGTTCGCGCCGAAAACGGCCGAAATCAGTCAAGGCCCTCCCCCAGTGATGATCCGTCATCTGATAGGTCAGTGCTGGTTGAATGAATGATGCCATTATTAACTCTCTAAGTGCCGAAATTACCGTGGTGTGTGAGTTAGATACAGTGTATCTGTATCTTTGGATCTACAAATCTGGGATAATAATGTACCCAGGGGGGAAAAAATACAGTCGGGATATAACTTAAAGGGGCATATGTGGCCCACATAATAGAAGGCAGTCCATAATGATTCCCTTGGTGGATTGCACGGACTAAAGTCCAAAATTCAATACGTTCATAGGTTAGAGCTGGAACTAGATAAAGTGTCAACCGATCTATGAAATATCCATATCCCATGATTGTACATGTTAAGTAAGCACGGTTTTGGTACCTGAGAGAGAAATAAAACTATTAATGTGATTTAGACAGTAGCCAAGTTGCTGATGATAGTGGCCATAGGTTTAGTGCATCATTTACCAGTCACCAAACTTAATCCTAAGATCAGGGTACTTAATCAGATGAGGATGATTAGATAGTTATAAATGAAAGAGTGCATATATTTTCAGGGTTAAGAGAGCCACCGATGCACTTAAACCAATAAGAAAAATAAATGATTAAGAAATATATACAGTGTGAATGAAAAATGTACATATATAATACAATTGTATGAGTATTTAACCTGGTGCCATTAATGTTTCAATATTTTTCAATAAAGGGGGTGAATGTAAACCCCTCATTCAACCCATTGGGGGCCAAAGTTTTGAATTTATAGATCCAGTAACACTCTCTTTTGAGGAGGGTATGATCCAGATCCCCTCCTCTGCGACCTAGAGACACTTTCTCAATCCCAGCAAATCTAGTACCTTCGGGGTTACCGGCAGGGCCGTCTTTAGCGCGGGGCAAACGGGGCAGCTGCCCCGGGCCCAGTTGCTCCTGGGGGGCCCAGAGCAGCTGCTCCGTGGGCCCCGCGATTTGGGCAGCCCCCCTTGGACCCGGTGGTGCGGCTGCATAGAGCCGCACCATCCCGCATGCTAAAGAGGGCCCCCGGGTGGCCCATGCACTAAGGGCCACCCGGTGAGCATGTGTCAGCAGGGGCCCGGTCGGGAGCTGTTACGCTTAAAGAGTGCGACTGGGCCGCTTCCTGTTCGTCAGCCGGCTGGGAGGAAGTGAGTGCCGCGCGTCACTTCCTCCCACCGGAGATCAGAGCCGCACAGGAGGAGAACGGCAAGGAGGAGGGGAGTTTCAGAGGAGAACTCCCAACTGCCTCAGCCTGCCACTGTTCCCCAGGGAAACCACCCTCCAGAAAAGGTAAGGGTGGTTGGAGGGTGGCTAAATGTATGTCAGTATGTTTGTGTGTGTATGTCTGTCTGTGTTTCAGTGTATCTGTGTGTGTATATCAGTATGCCTGTGTGTGTCAGTATGTCTGTGTGTGTGTCAATACTTCTGTCAGAGTGTGTGTCAATACTTCTGTCAGTGTGTGTGTCAGTATGTCTGTGTGTGTCAGTATGTCTGTGTGTGTGTGTGTCAGTATTTCTGTCTGTGTGTGTGTCAGTGTGTGTGTGTGTGTCAGTATTTCTGTCTGTGTGTGTGTGTCAGTATGTCTGTCTGTGTGTGTGTTAGTATGTCTGTCAGTGTGTGTGTCAGTATGTCTGTCTGTGTGTGTGTCAGTATGCCTGTGTGTGTCAGTATGCCTGTGTGTGTCAGCATGTCTGTGTGTGTGTCAATACTTCTGTCAGTGTGTGTGTCAGTATGTCTGTGTGTGTGTCAGCATTTCTGTCTGTGTGTGTCAGTATGTTTGTGTGTGTGTGTGTCAGTATGTCTGTGTGTGTGTGTCAGTATTTCTGTCTGTGTGTGTGTGTGTCAGTATGTCTGTGTGTGTGTGTGTGTCAGTATTTCTGTCAGTGTATGTGTCTGTGTATGTGTGTGTATTAGTATGTCTGTCTGTGTGTGTCAGTATGTCTGTGTGTATGTCAGTATGCCTGTGTGTGTCAGTGTGTCTGTGTGTATGTCAGTATGCCTGTGTGTATCAGCATGTCTGTGTGTGTCAGTATATCTGTCAGTGTATGTGTCTGTGTGTATGTATGTGTGTCTGTGTGTGTGTCAGTATGTCTGAATGTGTGTCAATATGTCTGCCAGTATATATTTGTGTGTCAGTGTATGTGTGTGTAAGTATGTATCTGTGAATGTTTTAATATGTCTGTCTGTGTGTGTGTATGTGTCAATATGTCAGTGTGATTGGGGGTTGGGCGTAATTGGGGGTTGGTGGATTGAGAGGGTCGCACGGCCGAGGGGGCCCAACAAAATTCTTTGCCCAGGGTCCTATTCATATTATAGACGGCCCTGGTTACCGGAGTGTTGGTTTCTTATGTGCCTCGCCACTGGGGTGTCCCTCTGGTTTCTCACGGAGTGTATGTGCTCCATGATCCGCCTTTTGAAGGGGCGAATCGTTTTGCCCACATACCTGAGACCACATGCACAGATTATAAGATAGACAAGGCCTTTCGTATTGCAGTTAAAGAACTGCTTAACATTGCAGACCATCTGATCACGTGAATCTGTGAGAAGTTTGGAGTCCTTGCAGATGTATCTGCATGCCACACATTTCCCACATTTGTAGGTCCCTTGTACGGAAAGCCAGTTGTGACCCGGTTTTGTGGAAGAGAAGTGACTAGGCACTAGCATTTCTTTGAGATTTCTGCCTCTCCGGGCTGTAAGGGATACATAAGGGATCACAGCCCCTTTGAAGTGGGGATCTTGAGAAATGAGTGGCCAGAATCTGCCCAGAATCTTCTTTGCCTGATCCCACCCTGAATCGAAATTCACAATGCAACGAATAGGTACTTGTTCATTGGGAGTCGGTTTATCTTTGAGGAGTTCTGTTCTATCACTCTGTAGCGCTCTCTGGTATGCTTGCTTTAGGCAGCGATTAGGATATCCTCTCTCCTTAAACCTGATTTTAAGGGATTTGGCCTGGGAGATGAATTCATCTGTGCTTGAACAGTTCCTCCTCAAACGGAGGTATTGTCCAACAGGTATGCCTCTCTTTAGTGTGGTTGGGTGGTGACTTTCCCACCTCAACATAGTATTGGTTGAGGTGGGTTTCCTGTATAGTGTTGTCTCAATGGTCTGTTGAGGGGTGGTACTGAATGTGCAATCGAGGAAGTTGAGGGATGAGCCCCCTATTTCCATTGTGAACTTCAAATTAAGGTCATTGCAGTTCAGATTCTCCACAAACGTCGTGAAGTGTTCCCTTGTGCCCGTCCAGACCACCAGGACGTCATCTATATACCTCTTCCACATGAAAATATACTTGGTGTAATCAGTATTTCGGTCGGTGAAGACCACATTTTCCTCCCACCAGCCCAGGTGCAGGTTGGCATAAGATGGGGCACAAGATGTCCCCATAGCTGTTCCCTGCACCTGGTGGTAGTAGAGGCCATCGAAGATAAAGAAATTGTGGGTCAAGACAAAGTGTAACAGATTCAGTGCAAAGGAGGTATGGTGCTGGTGTTCAGACACACGTGTTTCCAGGTAGTGTTTAGTGTGTCTTAACCCAAGGGAGTGTGGAATGGATGAGCACAGTGCCTCAACATCTAGGCTACACAGGATTGCATCTGCTGGTAGACTGGTAGAGGCTAGACACTTAAGGGTATCTTTGGTGTCCCTAAGGTAAGAGGGTAACTTCTCTACAAAGGGACGAAGGATCTTATCTAGGTAGATACTGGCCTTGCATGTTATATTGTTAGAACCGGACACTATGGGTCTGGCTGTTAGATTTTCGTATTGCTTAAGCACTTTTGGTAGGCAATAGAAAGTGGACACCGTTGGGCTTTTAACATAGATGAATGTATGTTCATCTTTTGTCAGAACTTCATCATCAAAAGCACTGTCCAGGAGGTGTTTTAGAGTCGACAAGAACTTGGTTGAGGGATCTGTGGGTAATATTTGGTAGGTGGTACTGTCTTTAAGAATATTTTGTGCTAAGATTTATTAGAGGAGTGAGTGGGAGGGTAGGGTGAAGGTGTGGTTTGACGGGGAACCTCGGATCTTTTTCATCAGACAGTGTATGTTCCTGATTAGTTTGCCTCTAGGACAATCTCCGAATTCACAAGTTTACTGTGCCACACCAGACTCCCCTCTACTACTTCCCTCCCCTAGATACAGTGTTCAAAGCAGCTGTTACGCAAATCGCTACACTGTATACATCTGGCTGTCGAATTACTAAGGTAGCAGGCAGGAAGGATGTCTGTGAACCTGGAAGCCTATTAGCATCAGGTTTCTGCATGACTAGCCAGCCAGCCTTTCTTTGACACATTTTTTTGCCAAGATCTATTAGAGTAGAGAGTGGGAGGATAGGGTAAAGGTGTGGTTTGACGGGGAATTTATATACATATATTTTCGTCAGATTGGGTGTGCCGCTGTACAATTCATCTCTAGGGCTACCTTCCTATTTTTTTGTGCCACACCGTTTTTTCCTCAATTGCTCCCCTCCCCTAGATACAGTGTTCAAGCAGCTGCTACACAACCTGCTACACTGTATCCACTTAGCTGTCGGATTTTGACTAGGGGCTGATCTCACTGTATATAGACTTCACCCACTACCTTTTTTGCTACACCTTTTTCCCCCTAATAGACTACTATTTGCAACTCTCCTAAGCTTATAGAAGTTGCTTTGATTATAGTCAGGGAGGTTTTTGAAGGGTGTGACTAGGGCACCAGTGGTAGGAATTGTTCCATATCAAGGACATTTCCCTGAAGCACTAGTGCTGAGTGACGGACCCCACAGGATAGGGGGACTTCCTTGTCATATTCTCAGGGTGACTCCCTGAGGACGTTTATCCCTGTCCAGGCACGTTCTCGTTTGTTACATCCTCCTGTGTTTTTACAAATTTTCTTTTTTCTTTTCAAGTTTCCTATTGCAGGCAAAACTATTTTATTACAGTAACTATTAAAAGCTATGTTTTAATATTCTTTGTACATATGTATAGTTATCAATTAGAGGGCGCCCTACCTGTTCTGACTTACCAAGTCTGCTTTTCTATTTATACACTTATGTGAGGGTTACCCCCTGTTCAGGTCGCCCCTGGACACACCCCCTAGTTGTTTACATTTTGGGTATCCAACTTTCTTTTTTATAATAGAGAAAGGACTAAAAAAGTGGCAGATTAAATAAACCAGCCACCCATATAGACCTGGTATCCTTAAAGAGAAAATTGCTCTAAATTAAGTAGATGGACAATGTCTAAGTACAGAGCAAAAAGGTAAAACTATCTAATCTTTATTGGTCCCTCATAAGGAACAAAAAATGTAGAAAAATGTATAATAAATATAAATGTGTACTAACTAGATGATAAACACACAAAACCAATAGTGATAATAAATAATAAACAAATGTTAAAAAATAGGACCAACTGTCCTCTCACTGTAATAGATCCAATTTATAACGTGGAAAGTGTCGAGATATTATGTTGCAAATAGTTGCATGAAAATAGATACTCTGTATACCTTTTTTGCTACACCTTTTTCCCCCTAATAGACTACTATTTGCAACTCTCCTAAGCTTATAGAAGTTGCTTTGATTATAGTCAGGGAGGTTTTTGAAGGGTGTGACTAGGGCACCAGTGGTAGGAATTGTTCCATATCAAGGACATTTCCCTGAAGCACTAGTGCTGAGTGACGGACCCCACAGGATAGGGGGACTTCCTTGTCATATTCTTAGGGTGACTCCCTGAGGACGTTTATCCCCGTCCAGGCACGTTCTCGTTTGTTACATCCTCCTGTGTTTTTACAAATTTTCTTTTTTCTTTTCAAGTTTCCTATTGCAGGCAAAACTATTTTATTACAGTAACTATTAAAAGCTATGTTTTAATATTCTTTGTACATATGTATAGTTATCAATTAGGGGGCGCCCTAAGTCTGCTTTTCTTTCTCTATTATAGTAAACACTATGCAATTTATTAATGTGGTTAGGTTAAAGAACTACAGCTCCAATAACGGGACATTTGGGGTCGTTTTTGAAGATGGTTTTTAAGAGCTTAAACACTTAAAGAATGGTCCATTCGGAAAAACCACAGGCAGGTCTCCTTTAACAATTTGCAAGGCTCAGGCAAAATAACTTTGTGCCATACCCTCCCATCCACAAAGACACATACATGGCTAATAACACATACATAACAAGCCATTTACAAACAGCTAGGCACACATAAATACAGAATTATCCATACATAACTTGTAACACACACTACCATACAGGAGCAGATTGACACACCTACATAGACACATCCAGGACACAGACAAATCCTGGCACACATACATAGGTACACACTCAGGCAGACATTTAAAAAGGTACAGAAATACACACAAGCAGACATCCACAGACCAACAATAAGGGAATCCGGCAGAGAATAAAAAAATAATATTTTTTAAACCAAGGCAAAAACTGCGGATCTGTTAAAGTTCTCCACCTGAGCTTTTGCATCAGTTTTATAATTCAGATTTTATTTGTGTAAAATATGTCAATTAACAAAGAGATTTTACAGTCTAAGACTTTCATTTGATGCATAATGAAATAAAACCCACCCATTTGTATTTTCTAGTAATTTCACCTGCTAGAGAAGTTCAGACATACAAACCATCAGTGCAAAAGTGTTTAAACATTTGATCAGGAGTTATATATAACCCTACATTTATAGTAAAAAAAATAAAATTACTTATTTACCATAAATGCTGTGACTAAGCACATGCAAAAATTATTAAAGAGACACAGATATTATACCAAAAAAAGAAAATAGCATTTTTATTGGATGAAAAAGTCAAACTTCTCAATTAAAGCTATACAAACAGAACTGCAAACAGACCAGGTCTTAAAGTACTGCATGTGATTATTTCACATTATTTTATTGTTTTTTTGTAATTTGTAGCTTCGTATAAGCAGCCTACACACCCTCATTGTTTGCTTTCATGAAACAACATTTATAGAATAAACAGAACAATATTTCTGCCATTTTAAAAATAAACTATTAAATGGTATAAAAATAAAAAATAAAAAATGTTTACTTTCTTATACTTATGTTATTCAAAGATTGGGTAATAAATAACTATATTGAGTTAGATGGGGACATGTAGTCAGTTGTCCATGATGTTGCTTCCAGTTCTAGCTGGAGACAATTTTAATGCTCCATGCATTCGCTTGCTTATTTCTACTGTGCTTCTGTTCTTTGCCATTAACTTGGTTTTGGTATAGTAAAACATACACATTCCTTAGCCTTTTCAATCTAGCAGCTCTCACACAAATATGGTTATATTTATGTAGACTGGACAGTCAATAAAGTGCATTTGGCAGGACCTGAAATACCTGAAATCAATGGCAACTCCATTAAAGAGCAAAGGGACATATGCCCCATGGCTTTAAATTACAGAGTTTCCTCAATTTTAACCCACTTAGAAAAACACCTCAGAGAAAGGGGAAATAGTATTTGAAATTTTATTTGGAAGGGAGGCTGACAGTTTAGGGACAGTTTGTTTTAGTGGCCAGTGTTTGGATCCCATAGCAGGTCTTAATATTGATGAAGTTCCTTCATTTGAAGAGCAGGTCACACCCCCATGGTGAAAAAAGAAAGTTGTACGTGAGTGAAGGACAATCATATAAGATATACCTGATGTTCTTAGTAAGTCTTGGGGTTGGTTGACAAATCCACACCTTGTGACTCTATTTAGTAAAACTCTTACTGTTTAAACATAATAAATTATAGAACTCTCATAACCAATTGGCAATCAAATGTTAGTCTATTTGATTGACATTGAGATTGACCCTGAGATTGAGTTCGACCCTTATTTAGAGAACAACTCATTCAATGCACCAGGCCAGCTGTAGAGGTGCTGACAATTTATTTTATTTAAGGAAAACACATTTTAAAACACTATTTTATATACAGTCCTGTACAACAATAATGCTATAAAACTATGAAAGGACACCGGGGGGAAATGACTCCCCAGACTCACCTCTGGCCCTTAAGTATCATAAATTCTATAAAATCACCAGATCTTAGGAGAATGTTAATATTTGTTATGTTAAACAGATAAGCAACCTCTTGCTAGATCAACCTCCCTAAATACCCAAATGTTGATTGTGAGGAAATGTTATGGAAAATCTTCACATTATATATGAACAAATATATTGCAAATGGAAACTGTGATTGCTCTGATTTCGGCTTTAATTTGATTTACCTTTTTAAATTTCAAAGAGTTAAGTGAGTCAGCCATTAAAGAAAAAAGTATCATCCAGAATCCATTGATAAGGCTAAAATATAGTTTTGTCTTAACTAAGGTTAAGGATTTGTCTATTGCATTTCTTATCATTTTAGAGCCGATTCTTTAAACCTGCTCACTTTTTGTTAAGCAGACCTTGAAACAGGTCAATTGGGATAGGGAATACAATTGTAGAGTTCTTCTCAGCTGCGATTGTATTTAGTGTCTGCAGGTAACGCAGTTGCAGTGCCGCTGGAGATTCCATCATCACCAGGGAGGCCTCTTTCAGAGCTCGGGATGCATTCATCTCACCTTCTGCAGCTACAACCTATAGCAATACAAAAAAGTTATCCAAAAGATTATATTATTTCTACTTTTAAAGATACTACAGAAATATAGATTGAGATTGCAGATTATTTACTTATTCAAAATATCCTTATGCACATCCCAAGCATGTGCTTCTAAAATGTTTATACCATCTACAATGCTTTATTAGCAGATATCCATTTGAAACCGGAGGTAGGTGAAGGCCGCTGGTAATTAATGCCATCCAGAGTAAAGTATTTCAGTAGATTAATCAGACCACGATACGCCAGCTGAGACCCCACTACTCAGTATACAGTGTTAGAAATGCTGATTGCATGGGTATTAAATGTAAGGAAACATTTAATCAAGCCATTAATTACACTATTTTTTGTGGTCATTATTTTCTCCTCGCAGGCCCTATCAGAAGAACCCTTGAATTTATGTGATGCCCAACATAGTCGTGTAATAAAGACATGAGACTAGAGTTCAATAAAAAAATCACTTCATACCCATAAAGCATTTCAACTTGCTGAAGTGCTTTATGAGCGAAGAGTATCTTGTTTTACTTCCAGTCTATAAAAGTGTCGATTTCAATGAGAAATCGGCACTTTTATAATAAAATCACAAAACACCTCCTGGTCGTCAAGCAAAAATAAAGCAAGCACTCCAGAAATTAAGCAAGCTTAAGTGCTTTCTGGATGAAGAGTATCTGATTTTGATGTTTGATTGTCAGTCAGGACTTGCGAAAGATTAACACTGTAGCCGAACTGGAGAAATTCCCTAAGTCAGCTATGCTTTCATTTCAGCTGTTATGACCTTAAAATTCACACTTTTGTGAATAAACCTGTGAATGTGAAGGTCTTCATTAGGAAGATCCTCAATGCCACTAGAGGTCTGGTATTGGACAAATGTAAATATTGCTGTTTCTCTGAAATGGAAAGGTTTGGCATTGTCCAAAATGGGAACACCACCTATGCACCAAAACCACTTTAATCTTACAAATTGTTTTTATTTTTGTTTAACAGACACTCACACTAGTTTTTTTTCTCTTTCTCTATAAATCACCATAATTCTATTTTGTGTTTTAAGGAAAGAATTCAGCATTCTATTGCTATGCAAACCTCAAGTATAATGAAAAAAAAAAACGTGATGTTTTACCTTCGCACGAGCTTCTCTTACAGCTTCTGCTTCCGCAGCCATGGCTCTTTGCATCTGTACAGGGAGACGCACGTCTCTCATCTCTACACGCTCCACATTTACACCCCACTCATGAGTCGCTGTGTCAAGTATTGCCTGGAAAAAATAGAGAAATTAAACCGATCCAAAAATATAGTAACTCAATGTTTCAGTTTATGCAGACTATGTAAGTGCTACTGAGCCAGACAAGACAAAATAACACATTCCCCCCTTCCCCCGGTCATCCTAGGCTCTTTATTGAACACTTTTCTTCCTGGCTATCCAATTTCCTTTAATATCCCAATCAACAACCCTAACTGCCCTGATGCCTCTCGTCTGCTCTGTATAACCTCCTCCGTTGGACTCACACAGTGGTCTAATTCATCAACTCATAGAGCAGGAAATGCTCTTGTCCTCATCTTCACCAATCTCTGTACCACCTCTAATCTCTCCAATGCTCAATTTAATCTATCTGACCGCCATCTGCTGTCCACTGACATCCGCATACCCCGTACCCAAAGTACCTCACCCTCACCATATCAATCTTGTAGAAACCTCCACTATCTTGACCTACAGCAATTCTCCACAAACCTCCAAAGTCTCCTTTCACCAATCTCAAATATTACCTGCCCTAACAATGCAACCTGCCTCTTCAACTCCACTCTCTCCTCTCAACTAGACATAATGACACCTCCTACATTTAAATGCAGCAAGTGCTCCCAATTACAACCCTATAGTAGGCCTATAGTAGCAGGGATTGGCTCCCTCCTTTCTCATTTAGCTAAATTCCTTGATAATATTCTGATGCCTTTTTTGGTTAATATCAAGTCTTATGTGAGAGATACCACTGAGGTGCTATTGAAACTTAAAGAAATATCACTTAAAGAGATATCACCTTTTGACAATTTGGTTCTTGTCACTTTGGATGTGACAAGTTTATATACATCCATTGAAAATGATGCTGGTCTGGCACCTGCTAGATCAGCATTCATGTCATTGGGTTTCAATGATGATGTCTTGAATTTTCTTATGGTGCTTTTGAAGACTGTTATGAAAGATAACTACTTCTTGTTTCAAAATCAATTCTTTTTACAATTGAAGGGTACTTCTATGGGCTCCAATGTGGCACCCACATACGCCAGCATTTTCATGTCAGATATGGAAGAAAAACTTATTTTCTTGAATACATGCTCTGAAAACATTAAACTCACGATGACTTACGATGTGGTTGAGATACCATTCTTGGACATCTTGATTAAAAAACATGAGGGTAGGCTTGTTACTGATTTATATAGGAAGACTATGGATAAAAATACACTTCTTCATTTCTCTAGTGCTCATCCTCCAGCTATCTTTAAAGCCCTCCCCAAGAGTCAATATACACGTGTTCGGGGACTTGTATCTGACGATGATATTGTTGAGAGGCGTCTTGATGAGATGACCACTAGATTTATGGAACGGGGCTATCCCTTATCATTGCTGAATGCTCAACTTAACCAGATTAAGGATCAGAATAGAGAGTATTTTCTTCATTCTCACAAACCCCAACGAAATGATAATAGGCTAAAATTTGTGTCCAAATTCGGGAGGTATTCAGATGACTTGCGGAGAATTGTATACAAACACTGGCATGTTCTTTCCCAATGTCATCCCAATATAGTGGAATTCTCCCAAAGACCTATGTTTGCCTACAAGAGAGGCACTTCGTTAAAGGATAAGTTAGTAAAAACTCTGGTCCCTCAGCCTAGTAGTGCTTCAACTGTTGTGAGACAAGGACATTTTCCTTGTTATAACTGTGTCTCCTGTCACTCTATGACCCGGGGGGATGTAATTCATCACCCACGTAGTGATAAAAAGTATCTAATTAGACAACATTTGACTTGCAATTCTGACTTTGTTGTTTATGCATTGAAATGCCCCTGTGGCCTTCTATATGTTGGGCAAACTAGTCAGAAATTTAAGATGAGATTTTCTAAACACAAGTCTACAATTCGGACTGGATTGACTGACTTGCCCATTCCGGCACATTTTGTAGAGGCTAGACATGGTGTCTCTCAACTTAGATTCCAGATCTTGGAACAAATTATGGAATCACCTAGGAGGGGAGACAGGAATATGAGACTTCTACTACGTGAGGCTTATTGGATACGGGAACTTGACACATTACATCCAAGGGGCTTGAATTATGAATATGACTTATCTATGCTCATTTAAGGAATGATTATTTTATTTTATTTTGTTTTTCTTGTTTTACAGGATTTTTTTGATATTTGGTGCTGGTCTCTTTGACACCCTTGTTCCTCTGTTACATGGCATGATATCTTGGATCTCTTGGGGACTACTAAGATGTGGACACAAATTGTTCTCTCCTCATTGCACTGTTATATGATTATAAGTATAGGTATACACCTTTAATAGAAGTATTTAATCATGGTGTGATCGTGTTTTAGTGTTATAAACTGTGATCACTATATTATACTACTTAGACTATTTGGTCACTTCCTTGTTTTAATAAATAATTTTCTTTATGACTTGTGGCACTTGCACTTTATTACTATTGCTTGCACTTTACTTAAGCACACACACAGTATGCTAGTGATCTTAATCAAACTCTAGCACTTATTATTTGAGAGCTATATATTTGTATATTAGAAACTTTCTCTGTCCCTGTTTTCTCCATATTTAGTATTGATATATACTTCATGCATATACAGGTTATCTTATATATATTTTGTGTTTCATGTTGCAAATCTTCTTCCTTCTATTTCTCTTTCTTTGTCTTTTGCTAGGATAAAGTGTTAGATTTTTAAACATTTTGTATTTATTTTTCTGTATTTATTTATTTATACTTTTTTCTATTTTTCTATTTTTTTTCATTCTTCTGTATTTTTTATTTATTTTTATTAATTTTATTTTTAATTTTTTTATTTTATTTATTATATATATATATATATATTTTTTTTTTTATTATTATTATTTTTTTATTTATTTATTTTTTTGGTTGGAGTGATTTAGTATCTACATTGAATTTGTTATGCTTAATTTGTCTCTTAATTAGATATTGGCATGATTAACCATTATATTTTTGTTACATTAGATCTTTGTTCATACTGTGCATTATAGATTGTGACCTTAATTTATGGTCTGCAGGAGACTCATGTGTCTGATCACACAGACGCTCTGGGGAAATACATTATGTAGTACTTATGCGCTCTGTGCCTTGTGGCACATTGCGCATGCTCCATTGTGTTGTCTATACGATCGAGCACAGAACCACGCTAATTTGGTCCTTATGCCGATCTGTCTTTGAGAGGTTGCCTCATCTGCGTTCCAGTGATGTCACATGCAGTTCACACACCCGGAAGTGAGCCGCGTTCGGACGGCATTGGGGATATCCATCATATATTTGTTTTATGTATTTATTTTTTATTTTTTGTTTTATTTATTTATCCTGTTATTCTCTCTCCTCTATTTGGGCACTTATAGGTAAGCTATTCATTTAAGCATTTGATTATAAATGATGATCTCGTATGCTGCAATGGGATGTTTATGTATACACATTCCAGACTATTCCTAGCAATTGTACAATTGTATAGTAATTTAAGTTTTTTTTATCTAGTGATTGATGTATTACTGTTTGTTAAATTTGATACAATGAATATATTATGGGATTTGATACTTGTTTGTTTTGCAACATTATTTTTTGATATATGTTTTTTAACTGTGTTGTATCAATTAGTAACTCCTGTTAATTAGCTAATTGAATTATGGACTGATTTCCTGTTTGCCACTTTTTGCTATATAAGCACATTTTTCACCATGTGGTGTCAGCTTGAAAAAGACCTTTACGGTCGAAACGTTGTGTTGCATTCTGTTACAATAAAACTGCCTGTGGCTTGAATTCGGAGTGCCTGTGATTCTTTCTTCTTTCCCAATTACAACCCTGGCACACCAAGCTGACCCGATACCTCCAAAAATGTTCCAGAACTGCTGAATACTGCTGGAGAAAGTCTCACTCTATGTTTGACTTCCTCCACTATAAATTTAAGAAAAGTACTTCAATACACTCATAACCACACCCAAAAACTGTTTCATGCTTTTAACTCTCTTCTTTGCCCTGTCGTGCCTCCTACTTCTACCAACTTTACCCCCACAAACTTTGCTACTCACTTCACTGAAAAGATTGCTACAATCAGGGAAGAGAACTCTCATCTCTCTCCATCCACTACGAACTTTTCCCCTAACCACACTCCCTCAGCTGTCCTACGCACATTTGCACCCGCTACAGCAGAAGAGGTTTCTGCTCTGCTCCATTCCTTCTGCCCCACCACCTGTTCCCTTAATTCTATTCCCTTGTATCTCATCTGCACTTTGTCTCCTTCTCTTGCTTTGCCTCTCACTAACATTTTCAATCTCTCCCTCTCCTCTGGCACATTGCCTCTACCCTTCAAACATGCAACCGTAACCCCAATTCTGAAAAAGCCCAACCTTGATTCTAATTCCCCGTCCAACTACCTCCCTATCTCACTACTGCCGTTTGTCTCCAAGATCCTTGAGTGAGTTGTGCATGCGAGATTGACAGACTTTCTCAAATCCAACTCTCTACTTGACCCGCTTCAATCTGGATTCCGCATTTGTCATTCTGTTGAAACAGCTGTGACCAAAGTATTCACTACTCTATACTAATTCTCCTCGAGCTTTCTGCTGCTCTTGACACTGTTGATCTTTAACAGCTACTTCTCATCCTCCGTAATCTCGGTCTACGAGATATCGCTCTCTCCCGGTGCTCTTCCTACCTCTCCCAGCGCTCAATCAGTATTTCTTTCTCTGGCTCTGCCTCTTCTCCACAATCCCTCTCTGTATGTGTTCCCCAAGGGTCTGTCCTTGGTCCCCTTGGTAAACTCATCAGCTCCTTCTGCTTCCAGTATCATTTCTATGCAGATGACACGCAAATTTATCTGTCCTCCCCTGATTTCTCACCACCCCTCTTGACTCGTGTCTCTGACTGCCTCTCTGCTATTTCCAACTGGACGGCTGCTCATCTCCTTAAACTGAACCTGTCCAAAACAGAACTTCTGGTCTTCCCTACCTCAAGTGTTGCTACTCTCTTGTCTGTGTCCCTCCAAATCAATGATGCTATCATCTGCTCTACCTCTAAGGCTCGCTGCCTAGGTGTTCTCTTTGACTCCGTCCTCTCCTTCCCCCCATCATGTCCAATCAATCGCCAAATGCTGTCACTTCCATCTCAAAAACATTGCACGCGTCCGACCCGATTTAACACCTGGTACGGCAAAGGTGCTTGTCCTTGCTGCAGCCCTCTCTCGCCTTGACTACTGCAATCTGCTTCTCAGTGTTTTTACATGTTCCCAACTTGCCCTGTTACAGTCTAAAATAAATGCGGCAGCGAGGCTCATCTTCCTGTCCACCCGCACCTACCACGCCTTCCCCCTTTGTCAGTCCCTCCATTGGCTTCCCGTAAGATACAGAGCTTAATTTAAGATCCTGACACTTGCTTACAAATCTTTACACAATGCTGCTGTCACCTACTTATCCTCACTATTACACAAATATGTCCCATCTAGGTCCCTATGCTCTGCTGGAGAACTACATCTAACCTCTGTTCGTACTCCTACCTCTGATGCTCACCTTAAAGACTTCTCTAGGGCTGTACCATTCCTATGGAACGCCCTTCCCCTCTCTGTTAGACTCTCACCCAATCTCCACTCCTTCAAAAAAATCTTTGAAAACTTACTTCTTTAGGAAAGCATATTAATTAAACTGTGAACAGCTTTCCCTCCCCACACCCTGATTCCTCTCCTGAAACTGTAATCAAAACAAAACACTAAAATTTCTCTTCGGTGGGCTCTGGATACATAACTAGTACCTGAATTGTCTTGAAAGCTTTAATATAGGTAATTGCATATTTCTGCACTACTATCTATTTAAATAAAATATGCAATACCTAAATATATTAACAGTGTTTTTCACTAAAGTGAGAATTGTCAGGAATTGTAAGTGAATCCATAGTAAATTTCAATATTAAGGTCAAAGTAGACAAAATGTCTACTTTGGCCTTAAATTTCAAATTCACTTGGAATTCCGGACATTGCTAACTTTAGTGAAAAACCCCAAAAGAGAGCAACTGGCACTTCAATTTGTCACTTTAATACCCTAAGAATAAAAATGTGTTGGCACTTTAGAAATAACAATAATAATAATGATGCAAAAAATACGAATTAAAAAAATTGAGTCTATTTTTTTAAAACAATTAATACTAGAGACCTTTCAAATATTACTTTGAGACAATTAAACTAAGGCAAAACTCTAATTTACAAACCATTATTATTTGAAGATTCATTAGGCAGTGGAAGGTTGTTCTTTACATGCACATCACCACTGAACTTTCATTTTTATTATTTTATGAGCGCATGGTCATGGCAGAAATGGCAGAATTCGAGACACTGTCATTGGTACATACAGCAAGTACGCTTTTAAGGGTCAGGCTCGGGGGCGGGTAAGGGACCGGTTGGGGACTGCACTGCTTGGTGGATGCATGATGGTCAAGGCCCCTTACTGGGCTCCACACATTGCCCCCATTAGCCTCCTGCACAGCATTACACATTACATAGAGGAAGTGTTGACAGATCGCATACTTCCAGAGCTACAAGAAGCTGTGTGGAAAGAAAGGAACAGCCCATATTGCATGCATTCCAATTATCCTTGACCATGGGGATCAATGATCAAACTTTGGATTAAACTGGGAACACTACATATTACCCAGAGCAAAGTAACAACTGGCAGCCTTACACAAAATGTATAGTGTACCATGTATTTCCATGCTATTGATTCTAGTGCCAAGGTCCCACAGAGAAATCTTGTATGCACAAGAGAGACGATCCAGGAAGTGCCACCTTGGGGCAGCCTAAACACTATGTTAATGCAGACTTCTTCATTGGAAGAGGTAATAAATGAACGGGTCAAAGAACACAGAGACAACACTTCACAAAATGCAGGCAAACCTAAACCAGTACTATACTGACTAGACCTTGGAATAAGTACTTTAAGCAGAAGGAAGGGCCCTTTCGTTAAGGAATGACTTTAACCCTTTTACAGCTTGAGTAAGATCTCTTGGAGATCGAAACGTTGCATTTTTTCCCCAAATATCTGCTGCATAATTGACCCTTGAGTGCCTGGATCACAATTTTGTTCAACTATTACAGTAGGGGCAGCCAGCCCCAGGTCTGGTAGTAAGAGTGCGTTATTTCCTTTCTTTTTTATATAGCCCCATTACCAACATTAAAACTAACTTCCATTAGCGCTCGATTATTATACTGGTGATAAAATGTTACTCATGGTCTCCCATTCTAAGCCTGAAGGAGAACCTAACCCATATGAAGTAAAGTTATTAAGTACAACAGAATATATGGGGGGGGGGGGGTTGTAGCAGGCTTGCAGCCACACATCAATTCATTTGTATTTTCTTGCCCACCAATTGTGGTGCTCTTTTGAATATACTGGTATGTCATAAATTATTATTATAATAATTCACATTTACCTGAATATTGTGGGCGATCTCCTCACGGTTCGACAAGATGTTGCTAAGGCTCTGTGTTCCCAAAATATTTCTTAGAGTAGTTTGAGACAGTTGTTGGGTCGCTAAATGGACATTGTTTACATTGGCCACAGAACTTATTGCATTATTAATCTTGTAGTAGACAACTCCATCCACTGTCGTAGTCACAGAATCCTTAGTAAGGATCTAAAATACAAAGTAAACATTGTGTGACAAGGGAACTCAATGTTGCTGTTAGCAGAATAAAATAGAAGAATGGGACCGATTTTAGTAATCAAAGTATTTTTCAAAATTGTCAAAAGTCATTAATATAGATCAAAAATAAAATATGCGATTGTAATGTGTCCCAAAGTGTACTAAGCCAAGCAATCAGATGCAACAGATCTAGAAAAATGTACAGGTAATGGTTATTCAATGTTGCCACTCAGTTATTAGTCCAACAAAAAAAATAGGTATCACAGGATATTATGATACTATATAAGTTTGTGCATGTTGCGAAAAACAATACCACTACAGGGGAATGGAGGTATAAACCACTAGACCCAAAAATATCTCCAGGTAGCAGAGATGACTTTATTTTCCAACGTGGGAGCAGAAAGTGAAGATGAATATAACAGTAACCTTAGATATTGACCCCGTACGTAACAGTATAAACAGTACAAAACATGATAATGTGTTCTTACCTCTTGAGGAGGAATTGCAAATGAAAGAACTCGAAGGTCTACCTTAATGAAATTATCTGTGCAAGGTATGATAAACATTAAACCTGTTGAAATATAGATTATTATTAATATAAATGTATTGGGGATGTACACAGACACTTATTGAGAAAGCGGATATGGACTGCAAACAGCCCTTTTCATAAAATAAAATAATATAATATGACTTTTATATTGACAATGCAGTCAAAAAAATAAAAGAAAATACATAATTATATATTTAATCATATTTATGCTTAAACAAAGTATTACAGACAGGTATAACTTTACATACAAGCAAGGCATGTGCTGGCCTATATGTAAACACAATATGTGATCACTCTAATTGCAAACTAATCAATTACTATATTGAATAGCGAATCTATAAAAAAACAAAAATGGAGACCAAACGTGTCTGACCTCCACAGCTAAATGTGGAGTTAGTTATTTATTAAACTCTGAATCTGTAAATTAAATGGTAAAATGTAGGCAAAAATAGCTGGTCTGGATAACTTATTCAGCCAATAAAAAAATGGCTGTTTAATCACTTTCAGATTTCAGTTTTCTCCCATCCAGAGTTTAATGAATTAACCCTGATGGCATAGTTGATGAAAGCATCACAAACTTTGTCATACCCTGATGGAACGAACATTGAAAAATGAGAAAATGATACCAGGAAATGTGTGATAGTGAAATAGTGTGATAAATGTACTATTTTCCAATATCTGCAAAATCACATTCAAATTCAGAGCACCAAAAAAGATCAGCATGATCCTATGATATTATATCCTTAAAAAGACAATCCACCGCCCAAATAATTTTCTATTTAAATCACTGTTTAGTAGATATACCCCAAGGAAAACATGCATTCATTTAATTGTTTTTTTTTTTGTTTGTTTGTTTTATTGGGGATAGATTTAACCACAGTTTGCAATAACCGAAGATCTCTTGTCTGAATCCTACCCTTCTAAGCCATCATAGACCTTCTGTGGCTATCCAATCACAGACTGTGCAATGCTGCTCAACGAGAAGTCTTTGCAAGACAGGTGCTCCGGGCAATTACTGCCTCGAGTTTAGATCCACTGGGAAGTAACAGGACCACCAGTCTGACTGACAGCTAGGGGGTGTCTCATGGAGAAGCCCCTGAATTGGTGCACTCGGGCATGTGCCAACTCGTGTGTCTGCGTGGGAGTAGGCAGGAGCACTCATGTAGAGAGCGCCTACCACTTCCGTTAGAACAGGGGAGGTAATGGAAGGAGGCTACTGATTGATAGCCTGGGAGTTATTCCATAATTTATTTATAAAAGTGCACCTTTATAAACTGGGATTAAAATAGGATACTCCTCACCCGTAAAGCACTTCAGCAAGCTGACGTGCTGTTGGGGTGTGGAGTTGTGCTTCAATAGGTGATGCTGATCGTACATACACACACTGTGCATGCATAATATTACCTGGTCCCCTTGCTTTTCCTGAAATTATGCGTCCCAAACGAAAGACGACAGCACGCTCATATTCTTTAACAACCTAAAATGACAAATCAGACATTAGTTTGGGTATGAGCAATCACATGAGTTTTCAGAGGGTTTTTTTTTTAATTCTGTTTTATAGCTTTTTGCTGAACTTACCTTAACACAGAACCAGATGGAGAGAGGGAACATAATAGCTGTCAAGAACGCTGACAGTATCAGTATGACCCAGCCACAGAAGCCAATATCTCCTTTCATAACATCTATAAATATCACACAGAACAAAATGTTATATCACTCTTTATATACTATTAATTCAGTGGTTAATAAATCCCTTACACTATTAAAGGGACACTCTAGGCACAAAAAATGAATGAGAAGCCCCAGCCAACCGTGGCCCTGCCCCCTGCTGGAGGATATACATAATGCCAAGGTACACTTCACATTAGCCATACCATTGTCATACCAGTGATTGGAAGCAGTGTTCGGCTGAGCCCAGTCAGTTGACTCTCTCAGGGTGGCTGGGCGACCCATTACCTGTGTCAAACTGATCAAAAACGGTTTTACATTGAACAGTGGGATGGCGTCTGGGAACTCCCGGCAAGATAAACACCTGAATGAGATGAAATGGCTATGGTGCCTTGCCCTTTAATGTCAATTAAACTCCCATCAACTTCTCGCACTACAGGTCTTGTAGGTCACAGATATTTGTGGATCAAACCTAGTCCCATTATATGGTCATTTTTTATGAGCAATTATAGAGAAACATCTTTTTTTATAAACTTTTCCACCCAAAATATTGGTTTAAAAAAATAAATCCCTGAATTTAAATAATTTTGTACAGACTAAATTTGTGCAAAACATTATTATACAGGGAGTGCAGAATTATTAGGCAAATGAGTATTTTGACCACATCATCCTCTTTATGCATGTTGTCTTACTCCAAGCTGTATAGGCTCGAAAGCCTACTACCAATTAAGCATATTAGGTGATGTGCATCTCTGTAATGAGAAGGGGTGTGGTCTAATGACATCAACACCCTATATCAGGTGTGCATAATTATTAGGCAACTTCCTTTCCTTTGGCAAAATGGGTCAAAAGAAGGACTTGACAGGCTCAGAAAAGTCAAAAATAGTGAGATATCTTGCAGAGGGATGCAGCAAAGCTTCTGAAGCGTGATCATCGAACAATCAAGCGTTTCATTAAAAATAGTCAACAGGGTCGCAAGAAGCGTGTGGAAAAACCAAGGCGCAAAATAACTGCCCATGAACTGAGAAAAGTCAAGCGTGCAGCTGCCAAGATGCCACTTGCCACCAGTTTGGCCATATTTCAGAGCTGCAACATCACTGGAGTGCCCAAAAGCACAAGGTGTGCAATACTCAGAGACATGGCCAAGGTAAGAAAGGCTGAAAGATGACCACCACTGAACAAGACACACAAGCTGAAACGTCAAGACTGGGCCAAGAAATATCTCAAGACTGATTTTTCTAAGGTTTTATGGACTGATGAAATGAGAGTGAGTCTTGATGGGCCAGATGGATGGGCCCGTGGCTGGATTGGTAAAGGGCAGAGAGCTCCAGTCCGACTCAGACGCCAGCAAGGTGGAGGTGGAGTACTGGTTTGGGCTGGTATCATCAAAGATGAGCTTGTGGGGCCTTTTCGGGTTGAGGATGGAGTCAAGCTCAACTCCCAGTCCTAGTGCCAGTTTCTGGAAGACACCTTCTTCAAGCAGTGGTACAGGAAGAAGTCTGCATCCTTCAAGAAAAACATGATTTTCATGCAGGACAATGCTCCATCACACGCGTCCAAGTACTCCACAGCGTGGCTGGCAAGAAAGGGTATAAAAGAAGAAAATCTAATGACATGGCCTCCTTGTTCACCTGATCTGAACCCCATTGAGAACCTGTGGTCCATCATCAAATGTGAGATTTACAAGGAGGGAAAACAGTACACCTCTCTGAACAGTGTCTGGGAGGCTGTGGTTGCTTCTGCATGCAATGTTGATGGTGAACAGATCAAAACACTGACAGAATCCATGGATGGCAGGCTTTTGAGTGTCCTTGCAAAGAAAGGTGGCTATATTGGTCACTGATTTGTTTTTGTTTTGTTTTTGAATGTCAGAAATGTATATTTGTGAATGTTGTGATGTTATATTGGTTTCACTGGTAAAAATAAATAATTGAAATGGGTATGTATTTGTTTTTTGTTAAGTTGCCTAATAATTATGCACAGTAATAGTCACCTGCACACACAGATATCCCCCTAAAATAGCTAAAACTAAAAACAAACTAAAAACTACTTCCAAAAATATTCAGCTTTGATATTAATGAGTTTTTTGGGTTCATTGAGAACATGGTTGTTGTTCAATAATAAAATTAATCCTCAAAAATACAACTTGCCTAATAATTCTGCACTCCCTGTAAAGTACAGTATATGTTAATGTTGCTAGGTCATAGTTACAGTTTCATAAACATAAATGTGTTTATTCTCAATGTTATCACGTGATTATAGAACATTCACTATAAATTGTATAAGAAAAAGTAAAACAATATTGCATGAGCATTGCACATTAATAGAATAATCACATTTAACCAAACGAGATACACGTGTAGAACAAGATCGAGTAATGCATGGGACCAAAAGAGGAACATATTAAATGAATTGTGAAACGGCATTTCAAGACAATAAAAATAATATAACAGTGGAACTTGGATCTGGGTATCTGGGTACACTGATGTAGAAGAGGTTTTTAGGAGCTAAGGCTCCCAAGAAAGCACTTGAAAAATGTTAGAACTTAGAATACTTTACAATAACACACAAAACTGAAAGAAAATTGTGTTACACCTTTTGCCCACTCAATACCTAGATCACAACTGTAAAATATTTGAAAGATTGCATTTTTGTTTTTGCATTATTTGCATTGAAGTCCAGAATTATTGTTCAACAATAAAAGTGATATTAAAATGAATACATCGTAATCATTACTTGAGGCATGCATAACTGGAGGCACATCGGCAGAACGGTACACATTTATTTGTAAGTTTTTCTGTTTTTTTTTTATTTATTTTTTTTTGTGTATAATTACTCTAATGTTTTAAGGACCTGTGGGAACTTAGTTCCTTTATTATATCTGCAGAGCGAACAGAGTTTCAACACTTTTTACTACGAATGAAGGAGCACAAGACTGCATTTCTACAGATTTTAAAATTACAGGGAAGCAAATTTGTGGCTTTTAAATCCTGATGACTTTGTAATTCTGGACAGTCAGCGGCAGTCTGGCCAAATTCTGTCTCTCCAAAGTGCCATATGGTTGTATAACCAAGTAAATGATTAGCACAATGGCAGAATATGTTCATTTGATTTAGTATTCAGAGTTACGCCTGTGGCCCTCCAAATAAGAAATAATTCCCCTCCAAATCTCTTTCTCACTTGCTCACCTGATACCAACCTCCTATTGATCCTGTGCACCCTGGGCCACATGGCCGACACCTGGTAGGCCTACAGTTTCAAAGAGATTGGGTTGGCATGGGGCAATGGGGGTGGGATGCATTGATCCCCACATCAGTCTCACAGGACTGGAACCAAGACAGCTCAGTTCTGGTCTGACACCATGGGGGCGAGGGGTGTGGGTGGACATAGGAGGGGAACAGAATGAATTAGCAAACAAGACAGTTTATCTGATCTTTGTTTAAGTATTCGAAAAATATTCAGAAGTTATTGTTTATCATTGTGTTCCATATGCCCAATATGGCTTCCGGTTTCTGAGCTATTAGTGATTGTGGCTTTTATTGTGGCCAGCCTAAGGCACACCTGTGCAATAATCATGCTGTCTAATCAGCATCTTGATATGCCACATCTGTGAGGTGGATGGATTATCTCGGCAAAGGAGAAGTGCTTACTAACACAGATATAAACAGATGTGTGAACAATATTTGAAATAGGCCTCTTGTGTACATAGAAAAAGTCTTAGATCTTTGAGTTTAGCTCAAAATGAGGGCAAAAAAACAAAAGTGTTGCGTTTCTAATTTTGTTCAGTGTATATAATATATATTTTTGTTTTTTTAATTGGAATAAAAGACAACATGTAGTGGCTGTCTCCTAGCTAGCAATCATATCTATTCCCATCAATCGTCTCTTTTTTGGGGGGCCAAGGGTACCCTCTACTGATTACTTTTTCTCACTTGATCAAATATGTATATATTTTGCAGTACACCAACTGGCCCACTTTTACATTTTATTTTAGGTACATCTGAATGGTTTTCCCAAGTATTTTTTAAGGACGATATTTGGACAAGTTGTTGAAAGGTACACGTTGAGCCCGTTCTTTCACTCAACCGGCCCTTTTTGAGAACTTCTGTTCATTTAAATCAAAAGGGTCATCAATTTCTAGATATGGTCTAAGATCTTTGAAAATATATGATATCAATTCACAGTTTCCAATTATATCAATCCACAGTTTCCCCTCTGTTCCATATGGGGATTTTGGTAACATTTAACATACGGTACATTGTTGGGGTATGTTTGGGACCAAACATTTTTGGCAACATATTTTGCGTTCTAAACTGTATCCCTAATCTGGATTGCCTGATCTAGAGACTGTTGAATAGTAGACATGTGCAATTAATTTAATTCCTAATCAAATTTCGTCCAAATTCAGCCTAATTTGTCAAGTCAGAAACTGAAGTGAAATAAAACGGAACGGAATTGAATAAAAAATAATATTTGAGATCTATTTGTTTTAATAAGGATAGCAAATGAAGCTGTTAAAATTATTTACTAAACAACTGAAAGAGCAAAATTAAGAAAAGGACTTTCTTAATTTTGGTCTTTCAGCAGTTTAGCAGATAAACCCCTACTTTGCTATCCTTACATAGAGTTGCAATAATAAAGACTATCAAATTAGAGAGCTTTCTACTAAATAACTGAAAGATCAAACAAGAGCAAAAAGATCCCTTATTTGGCAATCGGTATCATTATGACAATCTGACAGATAGAAAATTAGAGTTATCTACTAAACATCTGAAAGATCAAACAACCTTTATGACCGCGTCTGCTTTTAGAAGTGGTCATGGTGGTAGGAGTCTGTATGTGCAGCATTTCTGCTGCTGGGGGGCTAGCACCCTCTATGGCTCCAGATGTTGTGGACTACATCCCCCATAATCCTCTTACACCCATAATGCCGGCAAAGAATCATGGGAGGTGTAGTCCAAAATATATTGAGTGCCAAAGGTTGCCTATGCCTGTTCTATGAGAAGCATTTGATTGGACTGCGTGAGGGAGCTGTGGTATCATAAGAGGCGTGAAAAGCAGCATGGGAGCTTTGCGTGGGGCTGGACTCCAGGTAATATCATTGGTTTTAATAGGGTAATTTTAACCATGTGGAGGGACAAGTCAGTAATGTACACTATCGCATTACTGACTACAATAAATGTTTACTAAAAAAAAGGGTTGGAGTAACCCTTTAATTAAACGGCTTTTCTTAATTGTGACCTTTCAACAGTTTTGTATATTACTCTCTAAATTGATACTGTATAAACTTTTTGACAACCACTTTCATTCATTCATTCATTCATTCATTTATTACCCATAGGGAATAATGGACTTCTAAATTTTAACAAAATTTCCAGACACAATTTTATTGTGAATTGAAATATATGACTGTTCTGACAACCTCCTTCCTCCACAGCCTAATAAAATAACTGGTTATTATGAGCATGACAATATAGGTGTCATTTTTTTTAATGTTTTGTTTGCGTATGATACATTTGTCAATACTGCCTTTTGTTTATGTTACCAATATTTCTATCCATATGGATTTATGACATTCTGAATGAACAGTTTATTAAAAATGTAACTCTGTTTTGCATCACTTTCCTATAGTAAAGCCGTTGTGAGCTACCATTTTTATATTCAACAATAACTCTGACAGATTCCATCCTCTATACAGGGTTGCTTCTTAATGGAACAACGAGTTACATCATCTCAAAGGTGAAAAAAATGTCTATAGGAAATATGTTCCTAGACTACAACCACTATGCAAACATCTGAGTCATGCTTACTTTTCTTTATTTGTCCATTAACAAACCCTTTTCCATTGTATTATCAGATAACCAGTTTCAAAAAGTCTTGTGAAACTGTAAATAAATACGTTTTTCAATTATAGGTAGATGCATTGGATATGAGTCAAAATAGAAAATGTAAAATGCATGTCTGTAGGGGACAGCATCTTAGCACCATAACCACTACAGTAGTTTGTAGAGGCTGTGGAGTTTGGTATGTCCTTTTAAATCATTATATTGGGTAGTGCTAATGTTTTTTTTTTTCTGTTTACCTTCCCTTCTCTACTCTCTCAATTAGTTTAGTTTTATTTACAAAAAGCTTACATTTACAAACACAGAACACTATTTTGTGATTGCATCATCTATTACAGAATGTCAATATACATAGTCTTGTCTTGAACATGACAGTTTAAGAAGATGTAACACGCCATAGGCAAGTATGTGTTATCGCTTTTTCAATCATGATCATTTTTCGTTTTAAAACTAGATACATGAGAGATTTTTCAAACAATGCTGAAAAGCAGGAATTTTTTGAAAACCCACATTGTTTCTTTGCAGAATGAATACCTGCATTGACAACAACCGAAATACCTACGGCCTTTTATGTCACCGAGAGGACAAGAAAACAGGTGCTGTGCTGCTGATCAATCTGGAATAATGTGACTTTGTGAGGTTTTATTTCTACACGTGCTTTATAGAAATTAGAATTATCAATATGATAGCCCTATACGGAACACTAACCTTAATTTTAACTGTAACGTTAGAACAATGACGATGACAGATCCAGTACAACAAATGCATTCAGAAGTCAATCATACAATTTTGTCTATAAAAACATAAATTACAGCACACTAAAATACAATTTTATGATTAATCACTAAACTGAGAATTATAAGAGAATTCAAAGTGAATTTCAAATTTTATGCCAAAACTAAAAAAATGTTGACTTCATCCAGCAGAATTTATCAATTCTGGCGATTTTTACCTTAAATTTGATATTTACTTTAAATTCTCACTTTAGAGAATAACCCAACTAAAAGTATACCTACCATACTGCCTTTTTGCATAGTGTAACACAGAATTGTTTTTATTATTCTGTAAGGAAGGACTACTGGGCTTGTGGAACTGGGCAGGAGGTGCACATCTGTAGGGTGGACCCAGTGACCATAGTGAGTGAGATAGTAGACCGACAACACATAGAGTAAACAGCTGCAGAGGGCTTTCCCCTAATTTGGCAAATATGCAAAACTCCTGATTGGATAGAAATACAGTATCTGTTGGCATGACGCCCACGACCATCAAACTATTATCCTTTTTCCTAGTTGCTAATGTTTCAATGGATTCAATCAGTAGAATATAATATATTGCTTTACTCCACAGTACTCTTACTTATGATTCTAGGTTTAATCAGATGAATGCAAGTTACACTTATGATTTATTTTAAAGGGTATCCAGTGGAATTCTCTTTACCTACTAACTCCTCTTTCGATTGTCTCTTCTGTTTAGGAATTTGAGACTCCATTGTTAGTTCCATCTAATGCCCTGTTAACAGAAGAAAATGAAATTTTATTTGGAAGTAATCAAGGCATTATACTGACCATTTAAATTTTTTTCATTAACATGCCCCAATACAACATTTTTTAAATATTGTTTCTTTTTTACAATAGAACAAACCTGTATTCCTAACACTATAGTGGCCAAGTTTATATTTAGATTAGAGGACCCCCACAACTCCAATAAAATAGTTTAAAAGGTTTTACTTACCTTTCTTTGGCGCCGAGGCTCCCTCGGTGCTGCTGCCATTCTGTCTCCCGCTGTGTCATCCTGGAGACGTCACACTCGCTGTGATGGTCTGATTCAACCATCTTCTGAACGCTCCCCATAGAGATGCATTGATCCAATGCATCTCAATGAGGAGATGCTGATTGGCACAGCGGGGTGTTTTGCCGCACATTTGCGACAGCCTCCCAATGCGTTCCTATGGGAAAGCATTAGATTAACTTATATCATCAAGTTTGATGAACTCAGCCATGGTGGGGCAGAGCGTGGACGGAGGCAGCTGCTACGGACCCACAACACGCAGGAATAAGCTGAAAATCCTTACCTTTTTAACCAGGAGTAATGGGGTCTGGAGGCCTAAACTGTTTTTTTTTTTTAACTTTAGTGTCAGGAATACACGTTTGTATACAGCATATGAATGAAGCCCAAACCTATCAAATGTATTAAAGTCGCATTGGTGCCTGGAGTGCCCCATTAATGATATGATATTTCATGTAAATAGCCCACTTAATTCCCCAAATACCACAAATCTACTCTAGTCCTACTCATTTAGCATTTTGTAGATCTCCACAGGCCTGTCATTGTTAATGAGTGGGACATTCCATTTTGATTTAAGATTTTAAAGGTTGGCTTGTTATGGCAGAATTAATTTAGACTTTATATCTGTTTGCACGTGCTGTGCTAATATATTAGCTTTACAAATACTGTTTATCATTTTAGTTAGTGTATTGTTGTTCTACATAACAATTATATTTCTACATACTTACAATTTGTGTAAAAACTGTATTCTCATAGATCAGTTTTCTAATCTCTCTTTTAGGCAAATAAGAATAAATAATTTAGAGGAAGTCTTGGAGTAGGGCATGTGGTCAGGGAGAGGTATAGGGAGCACTGAGAACATATTTTACAAAGGGTGCCGAGTGACTGACTTTATATTCTTATAACGTAAAGTGTCTATGTGTGTGTGTGTGTGTATATCTGTGAGGGCCTAAAGACTGAACATGTTGCTAAGGATTCCATATGTTGACAAGTCAACTATTGAAATGGACCCTGCTCTGATATTTGCTAAAATAAGCCCAGTTAGACTAAATACTAGGACCCCACTGATAAAGGAGTGGCTATGAAGTGTGCGGAAGTGATTGACGGTTCCACTAAAAGTTAATTACTGATACTGGTATACTGATATTAGTGTTGGATCCAGTATGTGTCAGATGACTTGTCCCAGGCATACATTGACTTTGTATATTCATTAAAATGAGAATTCTAAATAGAAACAATACACTACCTACTGAAATATATTATGTCACAGTAGTATTGTATTATTTTATTCTAGTTCTTGCACTTCTGGATTCTGTTACCCCCTGGGGATATTTTGGTGAACGGAATTTCATACAAGGAAGCTAGTGTGTGCAGCTCCCGGCAGACGGCAGAAAGCAGAACAATTACTTGGGTACTTTCCTGTTTGTTGTCGCACAAGGATATGATGTATTCCTCAATACTGCAGAGTATACACAGGGGAGAAGAAGTGGAATTTCCTCTTCTGGGCATACATCAAACCCTGTTAAACAAAAATGAATTGGACCAGGTGCCTCTCCATCTCCCCAGCCCTTAATACATGCAATGCCAGGTACAAACAGTACGGCTCTTGTTAATTCACTGCACTAGAATCTGGAAATTACCAGGGGTGAGCTAAGATGATGCAGGGGTGAAGTGCACCCAGGCACTTTACCTCTATCTGCAAATACTGTGGATTCTCTTTATGGTTGCCCATCCAATTAGCTTGTTTACAAGATGCATGGTGTCTTTCACCAGAACCAATTTAGTTATTGTCACCTAAACAGGCACCCTGGGACATACTCCCAGCCTGTTACATACCATTTCATAGACTCATTCACCCAGTCACATATCCTAGCACATACTCTTTCACCCACTGAATTACATTTAGCCACAACGTCACATGCTTACCCATAGCCACACCTATTTAGTCACCTACACCTACCAACCCACCCAGCTCCCTGTACCCAACAATTTGTATTGATCCACCAAAGCAGTCAAATTCAGCAAAGCACCCACCAACTATTCCCTACATACTTTTTCTACAAGCTCACGCCGACATAATATACAGGTCCTCATATACATTATGCACAAGTGCATAGGGCACTGTAAAGTCCTGCACCGACGTGTCAGTGATCCTTGTCTCAACCTGGTAATTACTACAAGATATGTTGCACTTACTGTCAACCCCCTACTCCAAACTGAGTATTTCATAGAGATAAAACTTCACATTATTAAATACTCACATTGACTGTTGGAATTTCACTGACATTCTGACACAGTGAAAAGATATACCAAGAAACATTTTTTTTTATGCTTGAAAAAACTTGACATATGGTGCAACTACCTTTCCCGAGTCTTGTAGTTACCCCCAATGGAATAGGATATGTCTGTGCAGGATCCACCATAGGCCACAATGCTGTACTCTTGCACAAATGCTAAAGTACAATACTGCCGTGGGTTTCTAGTAGTTGAAGCATTGCCCGCGAGGGACAGGTTCCTTATGGCTCACCTTCCACCGCATCCTGCAACCACCCAGAGGAGCAGTCACTGTCGGGGGTATTTGAAAATAATGCATAGACCCCAGAAGGTGACAGAACCACTTTAAAGAAGATGTTGATCTGGGAGGGGGGCACCAAGGCAAAGGCTCTACCTGAAATTCTAGATCAGAGAGGAACACGTGAAGATTGTATGTGATTAACATTTTTTTCTTACCTGGCATTGAGCCGAAGGGTATCATCAATTTATTTATTTTATTATTTTTGATTGATCAAGTGGGAAGTCAGCCGTAGAATCGGAGTCCTGGAAATGATCATGCTCTGCAGGACTCTTTGGTTATATACCAGGAGATGTGAATGCTGATAGTGAGCACAGGGATATTACATTATATCACCACCCTCTACACACAGCACCTGCCACCTGGAAGAGCAAGATAGCAAGACTCTGACTCCCATTCCAAAGGTTGGACAAGATTAATGACAGAAGTGGGAGAAGGGGTTATAAGCAGAGCGATCGAAATACAGAAGGGTGTTTTGGACCTATCAGGAAGGGGATATGACATAATGGAGAAAGGGAGAGGGTGGACAGAAAGACTCAGAGGGCAAAAGGGGCTATGGACAAAGAGACAGAAGTATAGGCAGAAGGTCACCTGTGGGGAACATGAGCACGGGCAGAGGGACAGAAGTAGGGGAAGGAGGTTATAGGCAGTAGCACGCAAGTGGTGAAAAGCAGGGTATTAGCTGAAAATATTTGGGAAAAGGGGGTGTAAGGGTAAATGGAGATAAATGGGGGAAAGGGGAAGGAGATACATGAGTTGAGTGGGATGGAGAGAGATATACAAAATGGTAGCTGTGGAGTACTGAACTAGTAGGGAGAACGGGTATGCACAAACACACTAAAGCACCATACTAATGCACCACTCAATTCACAAACTCACACTCTGCACAAATAAACATTTGCATTCACACATTGGCACACCGGCCATATGCAAAAATACAGTCACAGACACTCTGAATGAACCATAGTGATTTGAATTCCAAATGGCAAAATGAAGGTTAAAAAAAGCAGAGCTATGAGTTGAGAAACTCTCTAAACATGCAAGTTTGGCAAAATGTTGCCACAAGTCAGAGTTTAGTCCACAGACCCCATTATGACACTTTACAGAATCACATTCTTATATTTTGAGGGCAGTGTGTTACTTGTGGAGTGTACAGATTTGCGCCTATCACGGTGGTCCTTTGGCCTGATTGACAGTTAATCACTGGCTGCCGCAGTGCATGCTGTGATCAGCTGTCAATTGGTTACATCTGACTACTTCACAATGAGGCAGTACAGCAGTATTCCCTAATAGACCTCCAGGCTGACCAAACATCCTGGAAGTCAGTGATAGGCATAACATGCCTTAAATATTAGTTAAAGGGACACTGTAAACATTGTAACATTAGAATGGTGTATGGAGTTCCCAGCAGCCCATCCCCTCAATGCTGCTTGTGCTACTGAGGAAGCATGAGCCTGTGCAGAAATGGGTGGCTGTGATTGGCTGAAAGTGTCACTGTCAGCTTATCATAGTGCCAAATGCAAGTATGAATTAATATGGATAAAGGGAAGTGGGTAATCTCTGCCTTAGCCATACCTTCAGTAGGGGCCAGGCTGTGAACTGCCAGAGACAATTCAATATCTCTCAAAAATAATTTAACACTGAATGGAGGGACAGTACCAAGGGACTCCAATCACTAACCAATTCAATGAGATGAAATGGTTATGGTGTGGGGGTAGACCATGTACGACACTCCCGATGTTGTGGATTACATCTCCTATAATTCTTTTACAGCTATGTTGGTGACAGAGTTTCAGGGGAGATGTAGTCCACAATGCCGTGAGTGCGGAAGGTTACCTACCGCTGATATAGTGCCTACAATTTCCCTTAGAGCATATCATTAGGGTGATTGTCTCCCAGGGTGATCAATCAACCAAGAGGCCAATATACTATACTGCATAGTTAGGGTTTATGTTAAGACTAGGGTTACAATTGGATCAGGGTTAAGGAAGCATCAGTAATAGCGTCAAAGTATGATGCTGGTCAGTATGGTGACACAGATAGGGCCAACACCAAATATATCTCGGAAGTAAGTAAAAGAAGCATGTCAAAATTAGGGCAAATCTCTAAAGTGGCTCTACAAATTGTCCCCAAACCAGGTCAAGATATATATGTGGGGAACTTGGTGACAGTAGCAGAATACAAATCAGGGATATTTACAGTACTGGGGCATATATGGTTTATTAAATTAACCCTGGAAATTACACATGTTTAGAAAAATAAATATACCCAGTAGTTTTGGCTGGGCTAGTGTCAAAATGATTAAATTAAAACAATGAAAATACTTATAGTTAAATACCCTAATAGGTCTATCTACAAATGTATACTTTTGTGTAGAGGTTTTGGATTCTTTGTGTCAGCATGTCTAATTTGGCAAAGGTTTAATTTCAATACCACAATTCACTGCTTCTTATATATTTGCCCTATAGTTTCCAAAAATGTTTTGAAGACATATGATGTATTTTTGCAAATTGGGACTAATAAACAATCTATTTTAAATTGTTGTTGGGTTTGTTTTGTATTATGAGAAAAAAATATTTTTTTTCTCAATTTTTTAATAATTTGTTCATAACTTATAGTGTGTTAAGTACATATATTGGATATCAGATCTGTCATTTAAAAACCGTGTATATTATGTATTGGTACACTTAAAGAGACACTATACTCACCAGAAGCATTACACTTTAATGTAGTGATTCTGCTGTCTACAGCATATACCTGAAAGCTTTTCAATGTGAACATTGCCTTTTCAGAGAAAAGGCACTGTTTACATTGCTGCCTAGTAATACCGCTGGCGGCAGTCAGTCTGACGGTCACTAGAGGTACTTCTTATTTCAGGGTTGCACAGTCTGCAGCACCTACGTTCCAAGTTTCCACACTCTGCTTGCAGACGGCAAACGCTCCCCATAAAGATGCATTGATTCAATGCATATTTATAATGAAATGCTCATTGGTGCAGTGCAGCGTTTTGCTGCGAATGTCGCAATAGCATTCTAGTGCTGTCCCATGGGAAAGCATCGGATTGGCTGAGATCATCAAGATTGATGATCTCATTCATGGAGGTGGAGCCAGCCACGGCGAGACCAGCACGGCATGGAAAAAGGGGGGAGTACAAAAACCTTTTCCATGACATGCAAGAGGGGCCGGTAACCTAAATAGTTAGTTTAACACTAACACAGGAATACATGTTTGTGTTACTGACACTATAATGTTCCTTTAAATGGAAAGTCTTAAATTACAAATAATGGTGGAACGAACACAGCAAAAATGGCAACAAGGCATATGTCACAGCATTTGGTAAAAGTTATGAAGGGGTAAGTCATTCAAAATGGAAGAGATAGCGTAACCCTAATATTCACCAGTGCTTGCAGGTAAACATATTTATCAACAAGGAATTAAAACTAACATGTTCTAAATGGAAATAGAAGACAGGGATATTCCTTTCAGGGTGACGTGTTGGAAATTCAAAGTTAACCCTTACATTTTTGGTCAAATTATTAAAAAATACAAACTTAGCTGACTTAAGGGATTCTACTAGTTCTACCTAGTTTGACCTAAAATTTTAAATATTCTGTAAGTACCCACTTTAGTTAATAACTGTGACAGACATAAAGAGAAATCTTAGATGTAAGACATAAAAAAAACTGCAATTCACTGAATTAAAGAGTGAAATGATGAGGAGTAATATTAGTACTAATAGTGAATAGTGATATTACTGACATGGTGGTGAGTGTCTGGGAAAAATTCCTACGAAAATAAAAACAAATACAAACAGAAAAAAAGTTGCCATAGTTATTAATAGTTGAATACAGTCAGTATTTTAAGAATCAGAAGATAATTTGCCAGAAAAGACAAATATAAAATAAATACATATTACAGGGTTTGCATTTTAACAGATACAGCAATTTTAAATGCCTTGGTCGTGGGCTCACCAAATTCAAATCAGAGTCTGGTAATTAATGTGACACAATCTAAAGGGGTTGGGGGGACTGGAAAGATTAGCAATTTTTTAAAACTCTCTTCTTCTGTGTTAGTTCAGTGTCTGTAGCAAAACTATGATGAGGAAATAATGTAATATATTTCCTCTTGTTTTTAAATGCCAATGCCAATGTTGTCATTGCGCACACACACATATAATAAATAGGAGCGTATTAATAGTGTGATCTGTCTGTCTGATGTAAAGTGTGACACTTGTCACTGTTGTGGGTACACTACACTGATTGCCATGTAATTGTTTGTTAGACCAGGAAAGAGCCTGTTGCCTTCTCTATAATAAACAGTTTCCCAGTAACAATCAATATATCCAGTATTTTCCTATTTCAAAATCAATATCAAACGTTGAAACAATATGACCAGCATGAGCCTGCTACCTTACTGCTTACTGTAACAATGTAACACTGCATGTCAGTGAACACTTACCCACACAATGTGTGTGTCCCTCTCTCTGTCTCGGTCTCCTGCTCTGAGTAGTGTGTAACAAGTGTCAGTTCTCTGCCTGAGCAGGGAACGCCTCCTCTGACATCACAGGGGCTGTGCTGGTGTATGGAAAACATATACAGGCTTCGGGATTGTAATGCTATAGAAACCAGTCACCATAGTATCAAAAACTAACATACCAAAATGTGCATATTCAATTCCAGAAACTGTGATACTGTGTGTACAGTGAATCTCATAAACTGTGACACTATGTGTACATTGTATTTTATAAACTGTGATACTATGTGTACAGTGAATCTAATAAACTGTGATATTATGTGTACAGTGAATCTAATAAACTGTGATATTATGTGTACATTGTATTTTATAAACTGTGATACTATGTGTACAGTGAATCTAATAAACTGTGATAGTATGTGTACATTGTATTTTATAAACTGTGATACTATGTGTACAGTGAATCTAATAAACTGTGATATTATGTGTGCATTGTATTTTATAAACTGTGATACTATGTGTACAGTGAATCTCATAAACTGTGACACTATGTGTGCATTGTATTTTATAAACTGTGATACTATGTGTACAGTGAACATAATAAACTGTGATATTATGTGTGCATTGTATTTTATAAACTGTGATACTATGTGTACAGTGAATCTAATAAACTGTGATATTATGTGTACATTGTATTTTATAAACTGTGATACTATGTGTACAGTGAATCTCATAAACTGTGACACTATGTGTACATTGTATTTTATAAAACTGTGATACTATGTGTACAGTGAATCTAATAAACTGTGATATTATGTGTACAGTGAATCTAATAAACTGTGATATTATGTGTACATTGTATTTTATAAACTGTGATACTATGTGTACAGTGAATCTAATAAACTGTGATAGTATGTGTACATTGTATTTTATAAACTGTGATACTATGTGTACAGTGAATCTAATAAACTGTGATATTATGTGTGCATTGTATTTTATAAACTGTGATACTATGTGTACAGTGAATCTCATAAACTGTGACACTATGTGTGCATTGTATTTTATAAACTGTGATACTATGTGTACAGTGAATCTCATAAACTGTGACACTATGTGTACATTGTATTTTATAAACTGTGATACTATGTGTACAGTGAATCTAATAAACTGTGATATTATGTGTGCATTGTATTTTATAAACTGTGATACTATGTGTACAGTGAATCTAATAAACTGTGATATTATGTGTACATTGTATTTTATAAACTGTGATGTGTACAGGGAATCTAATAAACTGTGATATTATGTGTGCATTGTATTTTATAAACTGTTATACTATGTATACAGTGAATCTCATAAACTGTGACACTATGTGTGCATTGTATTTTATAAACTGTGATATTATGTGTACAGTGAATCTCATAAACTGTGATATTATGTGTGCATTGTATTTTATAAACTGTGATACTATGTGTACAGTGAATCTAATAAACTGTGATATTATGTGTACATTGGATTTTATAAACTGTGATACTATGTGTACAGTGAATCTCATAAACTGTGACACTATGTGTACATTGTATTTTATAAACTGTGATACTATGTGTACAGTGAATCTAATAAACTGTGATATTATGTGTGCATTGTATTTTATAAACTGTGATACTATGTGTACAGTGAATCTAATAAACTGTGATATTATGTGTACATTGTATTTTATAAACTGTGATACTATGTGTACAGTGAATCTCATAAACTGTGACACTATGTGTACATTGTATTTTATAAAACTGTGATACTATGTGTACAGTGAATCTAATAAACTGTGATATTATGTGTACAGTGAATCTAATAAACTGTGATATTATGTGTACATTGTATTTTATAAACTGTGATACTATGTGTACAGTGAATCTAATAAACTGTGATAGTATGTGTACATTGTATTTTATAAACTGTGATACTATGTGTACAGTGAATCTAATAAACTGTGATATTATGTGTGCATTGTATTTTATAAACTGTGATACTATGTGTACAGTGAATCTCATAAACTGTGACACTATGTGTGCATTGTATTTTATAAACTGTGATACTATGTGTACAGTGAATCTCATAAACTGTGACACTATGTGTACATTGTATTTTATAAACTGTGATACTATGTGTACAGTGAATCTAATAAACTGTGATATTATGTGTGCATTGTATTTTATAAACTGTGATACTATGTGTACAGTGAATCTAATAAACTGTGATATTATGTGTACATTGTATTTTATAAACTGTGATGTGTACAGGGAATCTAATAAACTGTGATATTATGTGTGCATTGTATTTTATAAACTGTTATACTATGTATACAGTGAATCTCATAAACTGTGACACTATGTGTGCATTGTATTTTATAAACTGTGATATTATGTGTACAGTGAATCTCATAAACTGTGATATTATGTGTGCATTGTATTTTATAAACTGTGATACTATGTGTACAGTGAATCTAATAAACTGTGATATTATGTGTACATTGGATTTTATAAACTGTGATACTATGTGTACAGTGAATCTAATAAACTGTGATATTATGTGTACATTGTATTTTATAAACTGTGATACTACGTGTACAGTGAATCTCATAAACTGTGACACTATGTGTGCATTGTATTTTATAAACTGTGATACTATGTGTACAGTGAATCTCATAAACTGTGATATTATGTGTACATTGTATTTTATAAACTGTGATACTATGTGTACAGTGAATCTAATAAACTGTGATATTATGTGTACATTGTATTTTATAACCTGTGATACTATGTGTACAGTGAATCTCATAAACTGTGACACAATGTGTGCATTGTATTTTATAAACTGTGATACTATGTGTACAGTGAATCTAATAAACTGTGAGATTATGTGTACATTGTATTTTATAACCTGTGATACTTTGTGTACAATGAATCTAATAAACTGTGATATTATGTGTACATTGTATTTTATAACCTGTGATACTATGTGTATAGTGAATCTAATAAACTGTGACACAATGTGTGCATTGTATTTTATAAACTGTGATACTATGTGTACAGTGAATCTAATAAACTGTGATATTATGTGTACATTGTATTTTATAAACTGTGATACTATGTGTACAGTGAATCTAATAAACTGTGATATTATGTGTGCATTGTATTTTATAAACTGTGATACTATGTGTACAGTGAATCTCATAAACTGTGACACTATGTGTGCATTGTATTTTATAAACTGTGATACTATGTGTACAGTGAATCTCATAAACTGTGACACTATGTGTACATTGTATTTTATAAACTGTGATACTATGTGTACAGTGAATCTAATAAACTGTGATATTATGTGTGCATTGTATTTTATAAACTGTGATACTATGTGTACAGTGAATCTAATAAACTGTGATATTATGTGTACAGTGAATCTCATAAACTGTGACACTATGTGTACATTGTATTTTATAAACTGTGATACTATGTGTACAGTGAATCTCATAAACTGTGACACTATGTGTACATTGTATTTTATAAACTGTGATACTATGTGTACAGTGAATCTAATAAACTGTGATATTATGTGTACAGTGAATCTAATAAACTGTGATATTATGTGTACATTGTATTTTATAAACTGTGATACTATGTGTACAGTGAATCTAATAAACTGTGATAGTATGTGTACATTGTATTTTATAAACTGTGATACTATGTGTACAGTGAATCTAATAAACTGTGATATTATGTGTGCATTGTATTTTATAAACTGTGATACTATGTGTACAGTGAATCTCATAAACTGTGACACTATGTGTGCATTGTATTTTATAAACTGTGATACTATGTGTACAGTGAATCTCATAAACTGTGACACTATGTGTACATTGTATTTTATAAACTGTGATACTATGTGTACAGTGAATCTAATAAACTGTGATATTATGTGTGCATTGTATTTTATAAACTGTGATACTATGTGTACAGTGAATCTAATAAACTGTGATATTATGTGTGCATTGTATTTTATAAACTGTGATACTATGTGTACAGTGAATCTCATAAACTGTGACACTATGTGTGCATTGTATTTTATAAACTGTGATACTATGTGTACAGTGAATCTCATAAACTGTGACACTATGTGTACATTGTATTTTATAAACTGTGATACTATGTGTACAGTGAATCTAATAAACTGTGATATTATGTGTGCATTGTATTTTATAAACTGTGATACTATGTGTACAGTGAATCTAATAAACTGTGATATTATGTGTACATTGGATTTTATAAACTGTGATGTGTACAGGGAATCTAATAAACTGTGATATTATGTGTGCATTGTATTTTATAAACTGTTATACTATGTATACAGTGAATCTCATAAACTGTGACACTATGTGTGCATTGTATTTTATAAACTGTGATATTATGTGTACAGTGAATCTCATAAACTGTGATATTATGTGTGCATTGTATTTTATAAACTGTGATACTATGTGTACAGTGAATCTAATAAACTGTGATATTATGTGTACATTGGATTTTATAAACTGTGATACTATGTGTACAGTGAATCTAATAAACTGTGATATTATGTGTACATTGTATTTTATAAACTGTGATACTATGTGTACAGTGAATCTAATAAACTGTGATATTATGTGTGCATTGTATTTTATAAACTGTGATACTATGTGTACAGTGAATCTCATAAACTGTGACACTATGTGTGCATTGTATTTTATAAACTGTGATACTATGTGTACAGTGAATCTAATAAACTGTGATATTATGTGTGCATTGTATTTTATAAACTGTGATACTATGTGTACAGTGAATCTAATAAACTGTGATATTATGTGTACATTGTATTTTATAAACTGTGATACTATGTGTACAGTGAATCTCATAAACTGTGACACTATGTGTACATTGTATTTTATAAACTGTGATACTATGTGTACAGTGAATCTAATAAACTGTGATATTATGTGTACAGTGAATCTAATAAACTGTGATATTATGTGTACATTGTATTTTATAAACTGTGATACTATGTGTACAGTGAATCTAATAAACTGTGATAGTATGTGTACATTGTATTTTATAAACTGTGATACTATGTGTACAGTGAATCTAATAAACTGTGATATTATGTGTGCATTGTATTTTATAAACTGTGATACTATGTGTACAGTGAATCTCATAAACTGTGACACTATGTGTGCATTGTATTTTATAAACTGTGATACTATGTGTACAGTGAATCTCATAAACTGTGACACTATGTGTACATTGTATTTTATAAACTGTGATACTATGTGTACAGTGAATCTAATAAACTGTGATATTATGTGTGCATTGTATTTTATAAACTGTGATACTATGTGTACAGTGAATCTAATAAACTGTGATATTATGTGTACATTGGATTTTATAAACTGTGATGTGTACAGGGAATCTAATAAACTGTGATATTATGTGTGCATTGTATTTTATAAACTGTTATACTATGTATACAGTGAATCTCATAAACTGTGACACTATGTGTGCATTGTATTTTATAAACTGTGATATTATGTGTACAGTGAATCTCATAAACTGTGATATTATGTGTGCATTGTATTTTATAAACTGTGATACTATGTGTACAGTGAATCTAATAAACTGTGATATTATGTGTACATTGGATTTTATAAACTGTGATACTATGTGTACAGTGAATCTAATAAACTGTGATATTATGTGTACATTGTATTTTATAAACTGTGATACTACGTGTACAGTGAATCTCATAAACTGTGACACTATGTGTGCATTGTATTTTATAAACTGTGATACTATGTGTACAGTGAATCTCATAAACTGTGACACTATGTGTACATTGTATTTTATAAACTGTGATACTATGTGTACAGTGAATCTAATAAACTGTGATATTATGTGTGCATTGTATTTTATAAACTGTGATACTATGTGTACAGTGAATCTAATAAACTGTGATATTATGTGTACATTGGATTTTATAAACTGTGATGTGTACAGGGAATCTAATAAACTGTGATATTATGTGTGCATTGTATTTTATAAACTGTTATACTATGTATACAGTGAATCTCATAAACTGTGACACTATGTGTGCATTGTATTTTATAAACTGTGATATTATGTGTACAGTGAATCTCATAAACTGTGATATTATGTGTGCATTGTATTTTATAAACTGTGATACTATGTGTACAGTGAATCTAATAAACTGTGATATTATGTGTACATTGGATTTTATAAACTGTGATACTATGTGTACAGTGAATCTAATAAACTGTGATATTATGTGTACATTGTATTTTATAAACTGTGATACTACGTGTACAGTGAATCTCATAAACTGTGACACTATGTGTGCATTGTATTTTATAAACTGTGATACTATGTGTACAGTGAATCTCATAAACTGTGATATTATGTGTACATTGTATTTTATAAACTGTGATACTATGTGTACAGTGAATCTAATAAACTGTGATATTATGTGTACATTGTATTTTATAACCTGTGATACTATGTGTACAGTGAATCTCATAAACTGTGATATTATGTGTGCATTGTATTTTATAAACTGTTATACTATGTATACAGTGAATCTCATAAACTGTGACACTATGTGTGCATTGTATTTTATAAACTGTGATATTATGTGTACAATGAATCTCATAAACTGTGATATTATGTGTGCATTGTATTTTATAAACTGTGATACTATGTGTACAGTGAATCTAATAAACTGTTATATTATGTGTACATTGGATTTTATAAACTGTGATACTATGTGTACAGTGAATCTAATAAACTGTGATATTATGTGTACATTGTATTTTATAAACTGTGATACTACGTATACAGTGAATCTCATAAACTGTGACACTATGTGTGCATTGTATTTTATAAACTGTGATACTATGTGTACAGTGAATCTAATAAACTGTGATATTATGTGTACATTGGATTTTATAAACTGTGATACTATGTGTACAGTGAATCTAATAAACTGTGATATTATGTGTACATTGTATTTTATAAACTGTGATACTACGTGTACAGTGAATCTGATAAACTGTGACACTATGTGTGCATTGTATTTTATAAACTGATACTATGTGTACAGTGAATCTCATAAACTGTGATATTATGTGTACATTGTATTTTGTAAACTGTGATACTATGTGTACAGTGAATCTAATAAACTGTGAGATTATGTGTACATTTTATTTTATAACCTGTGATACTATGTGTACAGTGAATCTCATAAACAGTTATATTATGTGTACATTGTATTTTATAAACTGTGATACTATGTGTACAGTGAATCTAATAAACTGTGATATTATGTGTACATTGTATTTTATAAACTGTGATACTATGTGTACAGTGAATCTCATAAACAGTTATATTATGTGTACATTGTATTTTATAAACTGTGATACTATGTGTACAGTGAATCTCAGAAACTGTGACACTATGTGTGCATTGTATTTTATAAACTGTGATACTATGTGTACAGTGAATCTCATAAACAGTTATATTATGTGTACATTGTATTTTATAAACTGTGATACTATGTGTACAGTGAATCTCAGAAACTGTGACACTATGTGTGCATTGTATTTTATAAACTGTGATACTATGTGTACAGTGAATCTAATAAACTGTGATATTATGTGTACATTGTATTTTATAAACTGTGATACTATGTGTACAGTGAATCTCATAAACAGTTATATTATGTGTACATTGTATTTTATAAACTGTGATACTATGTGTACAGTGAATCTCAGAAACTGTGACACTATGTGTGCATTGTATTTTATAAACTGTGATACTATGTGTACAGTGAATCTCAGAAACTGTCAAGAGTTGTTGAGAGATGCATTTTCTATATCATGGAACAAAACAAACTGTTCACGAATGGTTTGATATGTTACCTGGTGTCCGTTCCCCGCCTCCACTACCAATACCGGAGAGCTGGAAATTCCTAAGCAGGAACTTTGATTCACTTTATTGACTTCACTACAGACCACAGCTTAAAGGGAAACAACTAATTATATCACCTATATTTAACAAATATGTGTTAGTGAATTCTAAAAAAAAAAATAATATAACAAGGTTATAAACTAAGCAAAGAAATTCAAAGTGAATTTTAAATCTAAGGTCAAAATAGCTGAATTGGAAAGAATCCCTAAGTCAATTATGCTTCCAGCTCGTCTACTTTGGCCTAAAGTTTGAAATTCACTCTGGATTTTGAATAACCCTGTAAATGTAGAAACCTATACAGCTTTATTAAAAGACAATATGTGCTGGCACTCAATTACGTGTTAGGTGCCGGTATTCGAGGTATAACCCTACTAAAAAACCTCCTAATCAATATCATAAACAAAATATGAATACCGCACTCAATCAATAGTACAAATAAATGTTAAACCTATGCTTAATTTCACAGTATTTAATGTAAAGCATATAAGTATAATTCATAAAGATAATGGTATTTCATCAGATTGGCACATAATTCATCTTATATACACAAACTTTGTACAATATCTATCTAGACACAGTGTCTTCCTATGCATACTGAATAGTTCAAAAAAGATGAAAAAGTGAAAAAATGAAAAAAGTGAAAAAAATGAAAAAATGAAAAAAAGATAAAGGAAAAAATGAAAAAAGGCAAAAAAAGAAAAGAATAAAATATGAAAAGACTGCAAAAATAGAAAAAATAGAAAAATGGAAAAATACTGAGAACAAAAGGAAAAATGCAAAACATAAATAAGATGAAAAAATGTATATCAAATATGAAAGTCCTAGTAAGTGGCAGTCCAGTATATAGTGCACTATATGTTTGCCCACTATCTGTGGGTAGGTCTCACCAATGTCGTCTGTTTCTTTATATCTGAAGGAAGGTGCTGTAGTCTATGAGAGATGGTCTGGATGGAAGGGATGGATAAAACGATATCCTGATGTTAGAAAGAGTGATCACCACTCTGTATCTGCTGGTGGTTGGTCAGATCTCTTTGTAGTCAAATGAAGTCAATCGGTAGTATAAGGCTCCTTTGGAGATGGACTGTAGTTTCTAGGAGGGCTTTCCTTGTGAGCTTTCCTGGTAAATGGGCTGCGCGCTCGGGACATATGCGTCCCTTCGGTGGCCCCAGTGTCCGTGCTGTCAAAAGGAAAACATACAGCTGGTTACCCAACTAGCTTTCTCACAACAAGATTTCGTTTTTCCCTCTTGATCTCCTGTTACAGGTGAGCATTTACATAATGATACAATGTACTATTTTGTGTTTTAAGTATATACAAGTCTGTCTATAAGATATGCATTCATTGATGCAGTACTTATGCACTATCATTGATGTACATATTAATCCATTGTTTATATGAAATTTATATCCTTATTCCCATTGGGGTTTATATATAGATCCCTACTGCCGGGTCCGATACTCATTTGTATCTATACAAGCATTGTGGTAACAGAAACAACCTGTAATTTCGCTAGCTTAAGAATTCTATTAGATTGCTCGTTTTCAATAAAGTTGTGTGACATACGCATGACGCAATGACGCACGTATGCGTCGGAATGCGGAAGTAGGACCGGGGACTTAATGCGGCAGGGTTTGCCGCCTAATCTGAGGATATTTAAACCCTGATGTTTTCCTTTTGACAGCACGGACACTGGGGCCACCGAAGGGACGCATATGTCCCGAGCGCGCAGCCCATTTACCAGGAAAGCTCACAAGGAAAGCCCTCCTAGAAACTACAGTCCATCTCCAAAGGAGCCTTATACTACCGATTGACTTCATTTGACTACAAAGAGATCTGACCAACCACCAGCAGATACAGAGTGGTGATCACTCTTTCTAACATCAGGATATCGTTTTATCCATCCCTTCCATCCAGACCATCTCTCATAGACTACAGCACCTTCCTTCAGATATAAAGAAACAGACGACATTGGTGAGACCTACCCACATATAGTGCACTATATACTGGACTGCCACTTACTAGGACTTTCATATTTGATATACATTTTTTCATCTTATTTATGTTTTGCATTTTTCCTTTTGTTCTCAGTATTTTTCCATTTTTCTATTTTTTCTATTTTTGCAGTCTTTTCATATTTTATTCTTTTCTTTTTTTGCCTTTTTTCATTTTTTCCTTTATCTTTTTTTCATTTTTTCATTTTTTTCACTTTTTTCATTTTTTCACTTTTTCATCTTTTTTGAACTATTCAGTATGCATAGGAAGACACTGTGTCTAGATAGATATTGTACAAAGTTTGTGTATATAAGATGAATTATGTGCCAATCTGATGAAATACCATTATCTTTATGAATTATACTTATATGCTTTACATTAAATACTGTGAAATTAAGCATAGGTTTAACATTTATTTGTACTATTGATTGAGTGCGGTATTCATATTTTGTTTATGATATACAGCTTTATTAAGCTGTGTCCTGGGTTTGTGGGCCTCCATCTTGCCACTGTGTCAATCATTGTCATTTTTATCTGTCAGTCAAAGAACTGGGAAAGATTAGAGAGAAGGAGAGAATGATTCTCTATCTCCTTTGATGCAATATGTGCATTGGCTGTGCCGGGATCAAATTGGACTTTGATGTCAATTGTTAATTCTTTAAAGGGACAATGTTGGCACCCAGACCACTTCAGCTCATTGATGTGGTCTGGGTGCAAACTCCCATCACCCTTAACCCCGAGCATGTAATTATTGCAGGTTTTATAAACTGCAATAATTACCTGCTAGGGTTAACTCCTTCACTAGTGTCTCTCTACCAGACAGCCACTAGAGGGACTTCCGGGCTTGAAGGCGACTTTTGGTCACCTAAATAATGCTGGACGTCCTCACGCCATGCATGCAGACTTCCTGCGTCCCCGGAATCCCCAGAGGAAATCACTGAATAATGCTTTCCAATAGGGAAATCCTAATGCGAGCACATGCGGTCTAACCCGGCAGCGGACATCAGGGAGGGAGGAACGTGGGCAGAGCTGAGCCAGTGGCAAGGGACATCGGCGCAAGAGCCAGGTAAGTCACAGAGGGGCTTATTAACCCCTTCTGCACCATGGGGGATGTAGGTGGGGGGGGGTGGCAAAGGGGGAGGCTTTTCTTCCTAATAAATATAGAAAACACTAAACTACTGTCTTCATTTGTATTTTCTATCGTCAGGCCATTTTCATGTTAAAAAGAATGTCCAGGCAAATATGTTTCTATACAAATTAGAAGGAGATAAGCCAGATGAGACTGGGGTAAAAGATCATGCTAGTATATTCTGGCTGGAGAGGAATGATATGGTGAGAAAGACATAGTTAGTTGTGATGAGAGAGAAAGGGATTGGTGTGTTGGATGGGAAATGTTTACAGAGTATGAGTGAAGTGTATCTATGTGGAAAAAGCAGAAATTAGCTGAGAGAAGGGGGATCTGATGAAAGAGTAGGAACACAGAGAAAGTGAAAGGGATATGGATTCAGATGTGTCTGTTTAAACATTTCTCCGTGTGAAGTCTGCATTGGTATCACATGGCTAAAACCCAAACAATACTAATGCAGACTTCATACAGAGGAAACTCTTAAAAAAAAAAAAAAAAGCATTTAAAGGACCACTATAGGCACCCAGACCACTTCAGCTCAATGAAGTGGTCTGGGTGCCAGGTCCATCTAGGGTTAATCCTGCAGCTGTAAACATAGCAGTTGCAGAGAAACAGCAGCTGTAAACATTGACAGTCGCTAGAGGCTCTTCTGTGCTTCTCACTGTCATTTTCACAGTGAGAAGACGCCAACGTCCATAGGAAAGCGTTGAGAAAGGCTTTCCTATGTACTGATTGAATGCACGCACATTCGGCGGATGACGTCGGAAGAGGGAGGAGAGTCCCCAGCACCAAGGGAGCCCAGCGCTGGAGAAAGGTAATTTAACCCCTTCCTCCCCCTTCAGCCCGGCGGGAGGGGGACCCAGACGGTGGGGGGGACCCAAAGACCCTATAGAGCCAGGAAAACAAGTTTGTTTTACCAAGCACAGAAAAAGAGGATAGCTCACTTTCCTTTGGAAACCTGTGCCACATCAGAAACTTTTATCAACAGAGTTGATCAGCAGTGTCTTGAGACTGTCCATTCAGGGTAGCCATCATGATTATTCAATAAACTTTATTACCACAAACATGGTGGGAAGGCCAACATTATGGTTTCCGAATGACATGCCAGCTTACAAATATATCCACTATTGTACAGATCTCCACTCCTAAACTAGATACGTACGTCTAACCCCTGATTATATATTAGTCAATGTCAGATCTAGAAGAGAAGGCAATAACAAAATACAAGTTATAATAAAACAAAACAACAATGGAATCACCCAGTTGACATTCAGCTTACTCTCCAAGCAACGCAGACACCACAACTCGGTGTAACAAATTACAAAGTTTTCACAAACAATTGTCTATAATATTGTTTTGTTAAGGTTGTATGTGCAAACTGTTACGCTGCTGTATGTTGTGAATTGTTTGTGAATCATTTTCCATTGACTCTGGGTATTATTTTACTCAATGGCGGTACAATGCGTTCATGCACATGAGCACAGAGATAAGGAGGCAGTTCACAGAAAGAAAAATTAAACAAATGTTATCCATACAATCCATGCTTTGAATACCTATGTCATGTGACAAGGGTCATAAGACATACTATGACTCATATGAATGATTGAGATTTCACCATAACAAAGAAAATCATGCAACGCTTATAATTATATACATACATTTCAATCCCATATATTATTTAAAGTGTTAGGAATACAAACCTGTTTTCCGAACACTTTAGTGTCCCTGTTCCTAGTTACAAAGGTCCTCATCCCCACACGTGTGCCATAAAAAGAATTTTAAAAAACTCCTTACTTAACTTTTTCCAGTATTGAGAGTCCATTGGTGTTGTTTACCTCTTCTCCTGCAACATCACGAAGGACACATAGTTTCCTCTGGGATGGTCCAATCCAATGCTTTTCATAGAGGAGCTTTGAGGACCTGATGTGCATGCACACTAATTCAATGCTTTCCAATAGGGGCTGCAATGTCAGGTGACTGAGTTTTACTCAGTCCTAGCGGAAGTGTCCAGCCATTGGTTTTTAACCCTTCCAGGTTAACATTGCCTTTTCTACAAACCATAAAAATATGTTTAAAAGCATCTGGGATTTCACATTCGGAGCTTTGCAGTGCAAAATCCAGTCATTGTAAATGGCCCCATACAGCATCTGATAATTTTGCCCCCTTTTGTATGTGGCCATTAGTAATTTAATAAATTAACCTGTTAGTTCAGACAAATCATGGTGTCCAAAAGTAAAATTTAGTTCAAATAGTCTGATAGTTGTCGATGTGGCATTTTAGCTCGTTTTAATATTGTCTATGCAAAAAAATTTGTGGGAAATGATTTGGAAGAATAAATAGGGAGCGGAAATTGGACAACCAGTGTACTGCTAAATATAAATATAATATACACATAATAATCATATATATATATATATATATAAAATATCAATATTGCATATATATTGCAATATATTTTCCTGCCGTTTGGTTCACAAATCAAGTGATAAAAAGTAACCAATAGAGGGAAAAAGAGGAAAAGCATTATAATACTCACATATAAGTGAGCAGGAATACACCTGTGTATTCCTGCTCACTTATAAGTGAGTATTATACCTTTTATATTCTTATCTGATACCGCTGTATACAGAGAGCACTATTTGTTTCTCTTTTTCTCCTTATACCGAGGACCTGAATCTACCAATACCTATATCCTACCAGTGGGGGATCAACGCCACTGAACGCTATATACTTTTGAGCTGGCTAATGCTCTAAAATAGGTCTACTGACTCTTCAATCAAACTTGGACTATTATAACTTTTACATTTTTTATCAGGACTTTATTCTTTTCTTACTCATTTTATGTAAGTACGCATGGTTTTTATTTTTTGGCGCGACCTATATTCTGGTTTTCACTATTGTATTTTCTGTTGATGTGTTTTGAGGGAACATCATACCCTTAGGTTGCGGCCCATCTCTCGTTTAATTCAAGCTGTCTATTTGGTCTCCAAACGCTGATCCAACTACCATTTATAGATATGGTTTAGTCTGTCAGGTGTGAGGTACCAGCGATATATAAGCTTACGGTGTGCTTCTATATGTGAGAAACATCCGGTAATGCCCCTCAATGCATTTAATCTTTTAAGCCATATGTTATGTGGGACTGCTTTCCCTGTGTCTCTTTCCCATTGCACTACAAGGGCCATGGGGATCTCAGTTTTGGTGGCTAATTGGGCTATATAGCAGATGGAGAGGAGTTTGGACCTCAATGGAGTAGGCCAGCTAAAGGTTAGAAGGCGTTGGAGATCCCCGGTGACATCCCTGTCATAGTCAACATATTCAATTAGTACACTCTTGATTTGTAGGTATAAAAATGTTTGAGGGAAATTGAAATGTTTCTTGCAAGACAAGAAAGGGGACCAATGCTTCTCCAGAAATATATTGTGAAAGGCTCCTAATCCTCCGATCCTCCCATTGGCGTATGGATATCCAAGGAGATACCTCTTTCCAGTTATCTAACTCTTGCTGTAATGCTTGCAGCAGTGGTAGGTGATTGTGTTTGAGTAGTGTTGCAAGTGATTTAGTAATCCGTACTCCCAGATAGACCACATAGTCCTCTCTTCAGTCAAACTGGAAAAGTTTTGATAAAGATAGTTGTTTATTGCGGGGCATGTTAATAGGTAAAGCCTGAGTCTTATTAGTATTAAGTTTGTAGTAAGAAACAGATCTGAAGGTTGTCAACAGCTCCATCGGGTTTGGAAGGGTTGTTTCAGGGCGTGTTATTGTTAATATGATATCGTCGGCGAATAGCGATAATATATGTGTCTGCTCGCCAATTGGTACTCCATGCATATCAGGGGAGGTTTATATACGTTGTGCTAATGATTCTAAACAACGGATAAACAACAGGGGAAAAAGGGGGCATCCCTGCCTAGTTCCATTTGTGATATCAAATGGAGGAGATATGAACCCTGCGTTGGAAACATGGAAACACTTGCCGATGTACAGCGCCATTTTACTATTATGAATTGTTGTGGAAATCCGAATCATCCCAACACCTCCTTCATGTAATGCCAGTTGAGTTTGTCGAAGGCCTTCTCTGCGTCCAGCGCTTAGAGAAGGCCCTCGACCGAGTCCGCACCAAGACAATGAATCACATTTAATAGATGCCTGGAGTTATCCAACCCATGCCGTCCCTTAATGAAATCTGACTGGTTATAGTGGATGAGTCTTGGCAGGAGCGAGCTAAGTCTATCTGCTAGTACTTTGGCATATAACTTTGTGTGTGTATTCAAAAAAGAAATCTGTCTAAAGTTCGAGCAGATGGCTGTTTTTTTCCCCAGTTTCGGTAGAGTAATGTGTGCCAGGAGCATCTCCTTAGGGAGTGATCCAGTGTTAAAGCTCTGGTTGAATAAGTCTACTAAGTGGGAGTCTATCTGATTTTGGAAGGTTTTGTAGTATGCAGCTGACATGCCATCTGGCCCTGGGCTTTTGGCGGGAGGCAAGGCCTTGATGTACTTTCGTAGTTTGCCAATCATGATATGTTTGGTGAGGTTAGATAATATGTCTGGGTCCTGTAGCTGGGGGAGGTGTGTGGAGTCTAGAGAGTCTTATCTTTTGTAGTGTGGGGACATGTGTGGCTGAGTCATCCTGTAGGTTGTACAGTGTACTATAGTATTTAGCAAATTCTTGCACTATGTGTTCTCGGTTAAACATTTTTGGACCTTGTGTCATTTGGATATACGCGATTTTTGCAGACACGTCCTGCTTTTTTAATTGGGAAGCCAAAAGGGACCCTGCCCTGTTGCCAAGTTCAAAGTAACGCTGTTTACATCTACAAAGTAAAAAATTGGTTTGGACTATTTCCAGGTCAGAAAGCTGGCATTTGATGTCTTTGATATCTAACGCTTTTTGGGGGGAGGGGGTTGATTTGTTCAATATGGACAGTTCCGCTAGCCTTTTTGTAAGGTTTAGGTAGGCCTTAAGCCTCTGAGCCTTGGCGTGACTTGCATGTTTTATTAGTACTTCCCTTACATACGCTTTGTGCGCTAGCCATAGCAAAGTTGAATCAGTACCTGGCAACTTATTAGCCTCAAAGTACAGATTCAGTTCATTGCGAACGTCTTTTGAGTACTTGCGGGCTCGTGAGAATGTGCACATTCAAACTCCAAGAGCCCTTGCCTTTATTAGAAGGCAATATTATTGTTATAAATTTTTGTTCCCCCAATTTCATCACAATCAGCGCATGGTCCGATCATGAGATGAGGCCTATTTTAGTTTTGCTCATCCTAGTAACCAACGAGCTGTGTAGGAGGAACCGGTCTATCCAGGAGTAGAAATTGTGGGTAAGTGAGTGGAACGTGTTGTCCTTCTCCATAGGATGTTCTACCCTCCATGGATCTATATAACCCTGTGTCAAAAGTATTTGATTCAGCTTTCATGTTGTTGAGTGTCTGTGTAGTTTTGTGGAGTGGGTAACTACCCCCGTGGATGTAACATCCATAAGGTTATCCAGTATAAATTTAGAGTCTCCTCCGATAATCACATCCCCAAATTTCCATTTGTCAAGTCTTTGGAATAGGGATTCCAAGAAACTCGTTTGGTCAGTGTGTGGGCCATAAATGTTAACTAATGTGTACTGCACATTGTTTATGTAGCATTGTATTATGATATATCTTTGTCCGCATGCTTTGACACCAAGGAAAAGGCTAGATCTTTGCTGATGAGGATTGACACCCCCCTCTTCTTCTTTTTAGTGAAGCATGCATGAAAATCTTTTGGGAAATGCTGAGAATTAAATGTAGGTCTATGTCCCCATTTAAAATGGGTTTCTTGGAAGAATGCTATATGAGTCTGCAATTGTTTGGTCTCTTGTATTGATATGCGTCGTTTGTGTGGCGAGTTTAGACCTTTTGTATTTAGTGAAAAGATGTTAGGCACCATTATGTGAGAATATCAAAAAAGCTACTGACAGGGGACTCCCGTGGGTCCCCTATATATAGTGTAACTTATCCTATCCACCACCATTGATTGAAGGTACCCATTAGTCTAGACAATCCCATGGATATTATGCACCAGCATTGAAGCAAAAGTAAAATGAAACAAAATGTAAAAGCAAACATTGTGCAATGGTTAAAACCAACATCAACAGTATACAGGTTCCCCCAAACCCTAGACATTTTCCCCTAGGGTATCTGGGTGAGAATGAGGGGGAAAAAAGAAATACAGTGCAAACGGGTCACACCGTATCGACTCAATAGTGAGCCTAGTGGGAGCGTTGACTGGAAGGCAGAAGCAAGATTGGAAGTATGAATCCCGAGGCAAGAGTCCCATCAGCAGCGGCCTCTGAGGCACCATGGAAAATGTAATTTCTGTATTTATTTTTCTTTCTTTTTTTTACCTTTTTTTTGTTTGTTTTTTTTCCTTTTATTTTTTTGTTTTGTTTGTTTTTGTGTGTTTTTGGGGTTTTTTTGCAGATCGCGTTATATAGCAACAGAGTTGTTAAGTAGGTAGAGAGAGATTATGATAGATTTAGATAGGTGGTAATATTTGTAATATTGTTAAGCAAGCAAAGCAGGAAGGGGAATTAGATGTACTTGTCCATCTTGGGACAAATGATTTGGCTTGTAATAAGATTTCTGAGGTAAAGCAAGGGTTTTGTGTTCCTGCCAATGACGTACGGCAGGTTGCTTTCACACTGTCATTCTCTGAAGTTCTGCCTGTGCATAACACTCAGAATGACAGGCGGATGCGTATTATGGACTTTAACTTGTGGCTTGGTGAATGGTGTCGGGAGCAAGGATTTGGTTTTGTTTCTCATGGTAGCTCTGTTTGGAATGGAAATCAACTGTACAAAAAAAGATGGTGTGCATCTTTCTCAAAAGGAAACAAATGTTCTCAGCGAGCAATTCAGAGGTTTTGCTAGGAAGTATTTAAACTAGGAGAGGTGCAAAAGGGTGATAAACATCAATCCAATTGCTCCCCAAAACAAGAACAGAAAGTAATTGTAATGAGTTTGTTAAAAAAATTGTAAGCTTAGAGTCATGTCTTCAAATGCTCGCAGTTTAGGGAATAAGATACATGAACTTGTGGCAATAATGGCAACTGATAATGTAGATTTAGTGGCTGTTACTGAGACATGGTATAATGAGAAAAATTACTGGGACATAGCAATACCAGGGGTACTCTGTGGCGGAACCAACCCCACCACTGGCCACTGGAGGAGCCTGATCGCCTGCCTCCTGCCGCTGGACTATGGTCCCATGTTAAAAACCTTTTATTTTCCCTGCAGAAAGGCTTATTCGTGCCTTTTTTTCCTGCAAAGAAACGAACACCGGTTCATTCGGGACTTTCACTATGTGAACAATGTTACCCCACATATTTATGCCATGGAGCCCATTCGTATACAGAAAGACTGTATGAAAGACTTTGGCTCCATGGTGATTGAACTATGTGTATGTGATCTGAGCGCCATTCGGCAATAATGTGTGCTCAGATCTAAGCTATCTGGGGATATGTTGAATGTATATGTTTTGTGTAATATTTGCAACATTGTATATTTTTCTGTCTTTTTGGTAACATGTGCTTAATGGAGTTTGCCTCTGTCCTTGGAGATAATTGGATTACTTCCCAATTATCTCCAGGACAGAGAGGAGGGATTATAATGCATTGTGGGAGTATTTAAATGTGTAAGCTTGTGATTAGTCAATGTCCACTATGTATCCCAGTTTCCCATCTGGTCCCCTAGTGGAGTGTCCACCAGGTGGGAGACCTGCATAAAAGCCGGGCAGGAAGCCCCAGTTAATCAGTTCTGCTTGATCCTCAAACTAAGTGTCGTCTTGTTCTTGGGGGGATTTGGATTGTATGCTGTTACAGTGTGACTGCCAGGAGTGTAAGCTGTTCGTATGGTTTTTCCTGTTCGGCTGTTTAACAGCATTCGTGTGTTTCCTGTTCGTGAGTTGGAGGATTCGTATGGTTCCAGTTCGGGAGTTGGAGAATTTGTGTGTTTGCAGTTCGAGAGATTGGTGATTGCAGTAGCTGCCTGTGCATCTGAAAGGGGAATATCGCCTAAACGGTTTTTAACCTCTTGTGTGCAAAACGGTCCGTTACATACTCTTTATACAGAAAAGAAAGGGAAGGCAAGAAAGGGGGAGGGGTGGTCCTGTATGTGAAGGATAGCATACAATCTAGCCTGATAAAAGTTAGTGAGGTAAACTTAGTATGTTTTGGGTTACGTTCGAATTTGATAATCACACAGTAACTCGTGTAGGTGTGATTTACAGGCCCACTGGACAAATAGAAAAGTTAGATAATCCACTAGTTGAGGAAATAGCTAAAATGACAATGAAGGGGGAAGTTATCATCATGGGTGACTTTAATCTTCCTGATGTGAACTGGAAAACCAAAATAGCTGCTTGCGCCAGGAGCACACATATTATAAACTCCCTACTGGGATTGTCTCTAAAACAAGTAATTGAGGAACCAACTCATAAGGAGGCCATACTAGATTTAGTGTTTAGTGTACAAATGGAGATTTGGTATCAGATATTACTGTAGGTCAAGCATGTCAAACTCGCGGCCTATGGGCCGCATGTGGCCCACAAGGACCATCTTTGCAGCCCGGTGAGATGCGAGTACATGCTTGTGTTATAGCAGAATAGGCACCTGCTTTCCCTATATTGCAGGTGCCTACTCTGCTATCATTTACCCGGCCGCGAAGGAGGGCCATGAGGGAGCTCAGTGTTCCTGCTCCTCACTGCTCCCTCGCGCGTGCCGACTGAAGTGAAGCCGGGCGCCGGAATATGACGTCATATTCCGGCACACGGCTTCACTAAACCGCATGCGGGAACAGTGAGGAGCAGGAAGGACCCCAGGGAGATGCCCCCATCGGCTCCATAAGGTAATGAGCAATAAAGAAAAGTTTGTGTGTGTGAGTGTGTGTGTCTGTCTGTGTCAGTGTGTGTGTGTGTCTGTCAGCAAGTATGTGTGTGTCTGTCAATGTGTGTGTCTGTCAGTCAGTGAGTGTGTGTGTCTGTCTGTGTGTATGTGTGTGTGTGTGTGTGTGTGTGTCTGTCAGTGAGTATGTGTGTGTCGGTGTCAGTGTGTGTGTGTCTGTCAGTGAGTATGTGTGTGTCTGTCTGTGTGTGTGTCTGTCAGCAAGTATGTGTGTGTCTGTCAGTGAGTATGTGTGTGTGCAAGGACGTTTTAGCCGTGAGGCAAACAAGGCATTTGCCCTGGGCGGCATTTTCCAGGGGCGGCAAAAAACTCAGCTCCCAAATGCCCAGGGCAAATGTCTTGTTAGCCTTGTGGCTAACTGACCTGGCGGGCGGCTGGCGAGGGAGCTCTTCCTCTGAGCGGTCTGTTCAGCTCCCTCGCATGCCACAGAGTGTGGCTGGGAGCCGGAATATGACGTCACTCTGCAGGTGGCGCGCGAGGGAGCTGAGCAGACAGCTCAGGGGAAGTGCTCCCTCACCAGCCGCCCGCCAGCGCCGCCCGCCCAGCGCCGCCCTCCCAGCAGCCAGCCCCAGGGAGAGGGAGAACCCCCCCTCCAGCATTGCCAAAGGTAAGGAAGCTGGGGGGGTTAAATACAAAAAAAGTGTTAATGTGAGTGTGTGTGTGTGTGTGTGTATCTGTTAGTGTGTGTGTGTGTCTGTTAGTGTGTGTGTGAGTGTGTCTGTTAGTGTGTGTGTCTGTTAATGTGTGTCTGACTGTGAGTGTGCTTGCCTGTGAGTGTGTGTGTCTGCTAGTGTGTGTCTTCTTGTGAGTGAGTGTGTGTCTGTTAGTGTGTGTGTGTGTGTGTGTGTGTGTGTGTGTGTCTGACTGTGTGTGTGTGTCTGTTAGTGTGAGTGTGTTTGCCAGTGAGTGTGTGTGTCTGTTAGTGAGTGTGTGTGTCTGCTAGTGTGTGTCTGTTAGTGTGTGTCTGCGTGTGTCTGTTAGTGAGTGTGTATTTGTCTGTTAGTGAGTGTGAGTGTGTCTGTTAGGGTGTGTGTGTGTTTCTGTTAGCGAGTGTGTGTTTCTGTTAGCTAGTGTATGCGTATCTGTCACTGAATGTGTGTGTATTTACAAGGCAGGGCGGGGGGAAGGGTTGGGTGGGGGTGGCGTGGGGTGGGGGGGGCGCCTGAGTTTTGTCCTGCCTAGGGCAGCACAAAACCAGGATACCACTGTGTGTGTGTCTGTTTCAGTGTGTGTGTGTCTGTCAGTGAGTATGTGTGTGTCTGTCTGCAAGTATGTGTGTGTTTGCCAGTATGTGTGTCTGTCAGAAAGTATGTGTGTGTCTGTATGTGTGTGTCTGTCTGTCTGTCAGTATTTGTGTGTGTCTGTCTGTGAGTATGTGTGTGTGTCTGTCAGTGTGTGCGTGTCAGTGTGTCTGTCAGTGAGTGTGTGTGTCTGTCTGTGTGTGTGTCTGTCTGTCTGTCAGTGAGTGTGTGTGTCTGTCTGTCATTAAATGTGTGTGTGTGTTTGTCTGTCAGTGTGTGTGTGTCTGTCAGCAAGTATGTGTGTCTGTCAGTAAGTATGTGTGTGTGTCTGTCAGTGAGTGTGTGTGTGTGTGTGTCTGTCTGTCAGTGTGTGTGTGTGTCTGTCAGTGTGTCTGTATGTGAGTATGTGTGTGTGTCTGTCAATGTGTGTGTGTGTGTGTGTGTGTGTCTGTCAGTGTGTCTGTCTGTCAGTAAGTATGTGTGTGTCTGTCTGTCAGTGAGTATGTGTATGTGTCTGTCTGTGAGTATGTGTGTGTGTGTGTGTGTGCGGCCCACATAAACTTAAACCTTGTTTATGTGGCCCGTGCCACACTTTGAGTTTGACATGCTTGCTGTAGATGAACGTTTAGGATCCAGTGATCATCAGTCAGTGTGGTTTAATATAAGAACAGTGACTGAGTCACACCACACAAAAAACAAAAGTTTTAGACTTCAGAAAAACAGACTTTACTAAATTTAGAATATACATAAAGGAGTCCATGTCAGACTGGAGCAGTTTAAATGGAGTCCAGGAGAAATGGGATTATTTAAAAGTTGCACTGCTGAAGGCAGAAAATTGCATCAGGCTTGTCAGCAAAAGCAAAAAGTTCAAGAAACCACTGTGGTACTCCGCAGATGTGGCCAAAATAGTAAAAAAACAGTTAGCATTTAGTAATTATAAAAAAAAAAACAGAGGGAAGAAGACAGACAGATCTATAAGATTAGGCATAAAGAGGCTAAGCAAGTTATAAGAGCCTCCAAAGCACACACAGAAGAGAAAATAGCATGGTCAGTAAAAAAGGGGGATAAAATATTTTTTAGATACATAAATGAGAAAAGGAAACTAAAACAAGGATTAGTTAGATTAAAAACAAAAGAAGGAATGTATGTAGAAGAGTATAAAGGTCTTGCTGATTGCCTCAATGAATATTTTTGTTCAGTATTTACAGATGAAAATGAAGCAAAGGGGCCTCATTTAGGAAAAAGGACAAATTAGTAATTTGTTACATGTGAGTTTACAGAGGAAGATGTTGTATTTCAACTTTCAAAAGTAAAGACAAATAAGTCGATGGGGCCTGGTGCGATACACCCAAAGTTATTAAAAGAACTTAGTGGTGTACTAGCAAAACCATTAACGGATTTATTTAACCAATCATTGTAAACAGGAGTAGTCTCAGAAGATTGGAAATTAGCGAATGTTGTACCCATTTACAAGAAAGGCAGTAGGGAGGAGTCGGGCAACTATAGGCCAGTAAGCCTTACTTCAGTAGTGGGGAAAGTGATGGAAACCCTGTTAAAGGGTAGGATTGTTGAACATCTAAAATCACATGGATTTCAAGATCAGAGACAACATGTGTTTACTTCAGGGAGATCATGCCAAACTACTCTCTTGATTTTTTTTAGGTAACTAAAATAATAGATCAGGGTGGTGCAGTAGACATCAGGGTGGTGCTTACCTAGATTTCAGTAAGGCTTTAGACACTGTTCCACATAGAAGGCTCATCAATAAACTGCAATCTTTAAGTTTGGATTCCAATATTGTTAAATGGGTTAGGCAGTGGCTGAATGACAGGCAACGGAGGGTTGTAGTCAACGGAGTATATTCAAAGCAAGGTCTAGTTACCAGTGGGGTACCTTGGGGATCTGTACATTAACCCATTCTCTTTAATATTTTTATAAGTGATATTGCAGAAGGTCTTGATGGTAAGGTAAGTCTTTTTTCTGATGATACTAAAATTTGCAACAGGGTAGATGTTCCAGGAGATATTTATCTTAAAAAATAACCCCTAGACAAGGCTGCCCAATTGGTAGATCCCCAGATGTTGTAGAACTACAACTCCCATGATGCTTTGCGTGCCTTTAGAATGCAGTTAGAATGACAAAGCATCATGGGAGTTTTAGTTCTACAACAAATGGAAATCTACCTATTGGGCTTTATGCTTTATGCTTATTAGGTGTATGCTTTTTTAAGCAACCTACTTTTGATGAAAATAACGAAAAATATCAAAGAACTTGGGATGAAGTGCTGGAACGCTTCTCCTTTGAATGTATGAATAGTTTTATTTAATTCAGGGCTGAATAATTCAGGGCTGGATCTCTGTCTAAGCTCAATGAAGACATACAAACAATACATGAGCGTTAAAAACCATGTAACGGGAAGGAGGATTTTAATGAAAGGTAAAAAACATAAAATGTAAAAAATATTTAAGGGATAAAATAGGTTTTAAAGAGGGGAAAATAACAAATTATTCTAGGCAGAATAAATATACAACTGAAAGAGTTAAACAAATATCTACACACCCGAAAAAGTAAAGGAATGAGGAACTACGCCAATGAATGTAAATAGAAACAGAATCGATGTATGGCTAAATGTTGTACGGAAAATGTCAAATTATACAGAAAAAACATATTTAAATATTCCTGTGAATTTCCAGGAATCGGAATTCCTTCAGACTACACTAAAAATGAAATCTAGTTTATTCAAAACTGGTCATTTAAAAGTAGCTATAAATGTTTGTGGAAAGGCAGTTTTAAAAGAATTAAAACATTTGGGAAATATAAAAAGTACGGTATATAAAAATATGACTAACAAAGAAAACATCCTTTGAGAGATTAAAACAGTTACCAAAACCACAGATAAAGGGAGAGGAGTAGGTAGCATTTATATTCTAGAAGACTTGCAATTATAAGGCAGAATGTGTGAGACCACTGAATGATAAAAGGTTGTGTAATAAATTAGAGGAAGAGCCAGTAAAGGATATTAAAAAATCTCTAACAAATCTTTTAGAAAAGGGTAGGTTAAAAGGAAATTAACATTTTAAAAAAATAATATAATTTTTTTAATTCGGAGCACCCAAAAGTTCCAACTTTGTATATACTTCCTAAAGTTCATAAAGATCTAAAGACTCACCCTGGACATCGCATTATATCAGGGATTAACTCAATTTCTATGAATATTTTGAAATACTTGAAACATTTTTAACAACCGATAGTATTTAGCACAAAATCTCATTTGGATGACACTAAAGATGTCTTAAATATGTTAAAAGATATATAATGTAAAAACAGAGTATTTTTTGTATTGTGTGATGTGACATCACTTTATACATCTATTCCACATGAAAGAAGCTAAGCAGCAGTTATATGTTGTTTAGAAAAGGACTCACAGGTAAAACAACCACATATAGATTTTTGTAATAGAATGTATTAAATGAACTTTGAATAACTATTTTTAGTATGATTCTAACTTGTATTCGCAACTACAGGGTACGGCAATGGGAAGTAGATATGAGCCCAGATTTTTTTTAAATTTAAATGTTTTTATTGAAAAAAACTAAAAATCTAATCATCAAAGCTAATGATGTTCTATATAAAAGTGGACACTACTCCCCCTGACTAAATAATACACCCAAGGGGTGATTATTAGGAAAAAAAAATAGAAATTGTACTGATAAAGTAAGTTTTAAGACACAAGCCTCAAAACTCATCAGACCATTTAAAGAGAAGAAATATCCCTTATGGATGTTAAAGCTGTTCCACATGAACAATTATTGACAAATAAAGATAAAATAAGTAGTAATGGACACGGACATTGGTGCAATCCAACGGTTCTTGATTTAAGAAATGAACATAATAAATTGAAAAAAGAATATTATTATTATTATTGCGATTAATATAGCGCCAACAGATTCCGTAGCGCTTTACAATATTATGAGAGGGGGATGTAACTATAAATAGGACAATTGCAAGAAAACTTACAGGAACAATAGGTTGAAGAGGACCCTGCTCAACAGTCTATAGGAGGTTGGGTATAAGACACGTTAGGACAGGAAATATCAACCAAATAGGGTGGGAGTGAAGCAGAGCTGGAGGAGAGAGTAAAGCACTGCCCTGTAGGAGAGAGCAAGAGACAGGTATGTAAGGGAGAGGTTACTCTGGGAGGCAATAAGCTTTCCTGAAGAGATGGGTTTTAAGGCTCTTCTTAAATGATTGAAGACTAGGGGAGAGTCTGATGGCGGTAGGCAGGCTATTCCATAGGAAAGGAGCCGCCCGCGAAAGGTCCTGCAAGCGCGAGTTGGCCGTACGGGTGCGAGCAGCGGTCAGGAGGTGGTCACTGGGAACGAGAAGGGGCATACCTATGGATCAGTGAAGATATATAAGAGGGACTAGAATTGTTCAGTGCTTTAAATGTATGAGTTAGCACTTTGAATTGAGTCCTATAGGATGCAGGGAGCCAATGTAAGGACTGACAGAGGGGTGAGGTGTGAGAGGACCAACTAGAGAGGAAAATCAGTGTAGCTGCAGCATTCATCACAGACTGTAGAGGGGCAATATGGCTTTTGGGGAGACCAATCAGGAGAGGGTTACAGTAATCCATGCGGGAAATTACTAGAGCATGGACAAGCTCCTTGGTAGCATCTTGCGTAAGAAAGGGGCGGATGCGGGCTATGCTTTTGAGTTGGAACCTACAGGATTTGGCAACAAACTGCATGTGAGGCTCAAAGGTGAGGCCAGAGTCCAGTATGACGCCAAGACAGCGTGCTTGCAGGGATGGACTTATGTGGATATCACTGACTTGAAGGGAGAGCGAGAAAGGAGGATCAGTATTAGGAGGAAGAAAGACAAGGAGTTCAGTTTTAGAGAGATTGAGTTTCAGAAAGCTTGAGGACATCCAATATAAAAAGTTTTTTTTAAAAGGATCTTTTAATTAAAGAGATTTTACCTATTCAATCTAATTACCTTTAGGGGTGCTCCAAGTTTAAAAAAATATTTTTTTTTTAGCTAACGATAAAGATGTAATATATCTAGAACTTTAGGGGTTGTAAAAATAATATAAAACAGGATGTTCAAGTAATAAAGGAGTTTGAATCCACAGATAAAAGAAGAGCTATAATATTCAAGAACAAATCACTTGTTTCACAAATATGCTTATTTATCTTCTCACTTGTCCTTGTAAGCTACAATATGGTGGAAGAACGAGAAGACCTCTCATTATAAGAATGAGAGAACACAAATATAATATTAAAAGAGGTCTGCAAAACCATTGTCTCTGAACATTTCAGCAAAATTCATAATCAGGACCTAAGTTGTTTCATAACTATAGGTATGAAAAAATTAAATAATCATTGGAGGTGTGGTGAGTTTATTAAAGGAACACTTCAGTCACCATAACAACTTAATCTAAATGAAGTTTTTAGAGTGTCAGGAAGCACCCAGGTGTACTCTTACCTTAAGGGGTTGCCTCCAGCTTTGATTTTAAGGTGGCCCAGATGGCATCCTGCTTGTGAGTCTGAGTTACAGGAAACGTGGAGAGCAGCCGGACAGGGGCGCCTCTGATTGGCTAGAGCAGTCAACTGATGTTCTAAGCCAGTCAGTAGCTCCTCATTCGTAAAAAAATGTACCTCCACGCTTCCTGTAACTTCCTGCAACTCATTATTGTTTAATATTAATAGGATCCTTTATAAGATTTTATGATGCATTCTTAATTGGATGCTTTGCCAAAATATAAAGTTATCATTTTAGCTTAGTATGTCACTTTAATAGCCAACCTGCCTTTCTTCTTTAAGCGTGATTGTTTTATCTGGTCTAAATATGTATATATTTGAGCGCTTTGGAGAACTGGCTATGTACTTGAGAAAGGCCCCCCGAGGGTGGGGCGAAATGCGCCAGTTGATGGTTTTTACCTTACAGAGCTAGCAAAGGGAGACAGTGTGAGAAGTGGAGCTAGATTGAGCATGAGTAATCAGAACAGCTGCTGATATTCTGAACTCTCTTGCTTCCCCCTGTTCTTGGATATACCAAAATCAACTCATTTACTTTTTATCGTTGCTACTTTGTATTTGGAAATAAAGCTACATTGAAGTTTTGGGTGGTGCTTGGAGACGTAACTTACTCTAAGCTCCACTTATTCCACTCTGATCTTGTGAGATTCATACTTTTTGTGTTGATTATTTTAATGATTTGCACTATTTGTGCCTGTATTTTTTTTTTTAAGGATATTTAAACGAAGAAGTAGTTTGTTTTATCAGTATAAAAAAAATTCTGAGTGTAAAGTGCACATTTAAGTGAATAATATTTTTGGTTTTCTTTACCCAGCACAGATTCTATTCACGTTTATTAAGGTCTACACTTTGATATTTATACACATTAAAATTTTGTTGTGCACCGATATTGAGTTATAGTTTTATTTTACTTTATTGCAACCAGAGATTTTTTGGGTTGCTGAACATTTTGTGAACGGTTTTGGTTCACAATTTCGTGTAATAATAATTGCGATTTTACCACCACACACTTACCTTTGTTTGAATTGCCTCCAGGGTGTTTTAACATCACCCTTAGAGGGATTTTAGTGACGGAGGAGGAAGAAAGGCATATATCTTTGAAATTGTGATAAAAACCTGATTTTCCTGGTGTACCTTATGTTTACAGAGAAAACAAACTAACCATCTGGCGGGTTACAATGACTACGGGGAAACAACCTGCTAGTGGTTAAAAATTAGTTATGCTATCTATTCAAAGAAAAAAAACTTATTCTTGTCTATTATATACACTATTTTTTTGTTTGTTTTTTTAAATTATCATCAATTACCACACTTTAGTTGTATGTATTTCAATACTACAAAAAAAGTTATTGGTACACTGCATTTGAAATGGTGAAAAGAGAATACATACTTCCTGAATCCATGGCAACATTTCAGTAGGTAGAACTTAATTTTAATCTTAGGAGGACTGTAAGATGTGTGTTATTGTAAATAATGTGGTAGCAGCTAGGGGATTCAGCCCTCCTTCCACCTCGAAGAAGCGGCCTCAGCATTAGAATGTTGACAAGTATTCTCTTTATTTTATATATTTACTTTGTTTTGGGATGCAGTGAGAGGGGGTGGAGGAGGGGAAAAGGGGAGGGGGGTCATCATCCTGGCAAGGGCTCTAAACAAGCTAAGTCATCTTTGAAAACACTTGTTTTTTGGTTGGAATAACCCTGTAAAAACTACTTCATACAAGCGGATTCTTGAATCGATTTGCTTACTATTCTTATTTATTTCTCTCACATTATATACCTATTTTTTTTCCTTTGAGGTTACCAGTGTTTTATAAAGTTGAATAAAATCATACAATCATAATGCACTATATAGTTAAACTTCTATTTATAAGAGCAGTTACTTCTAAAATCATTACAGAAGTCACACTTTGGCTACTGTCGTACTACGGAGAGGATGTTTGCTTTTACAATAGAGAGGATTACAACAGGATTACCAATAGCTGCTACTGCCCAAGTATCGTTCTATTTATATACACTCACACATAGCGCTTTACATTTGCCAAGGCAAAGGGGGAAGGTAAAATAGGTTCAGTGTAGCATAAATTATAATAAGAAAATCAGTGGAACCCAAAGTGGTTACAGGTGTAAGATCACACCTCAAAATACATTTTAGTTTTGTTCCATTAAATGATCATTGATCTTAATTTGATGTATGCGCTTAAGTTATTTTTTTATATAAAAATGGAAATGTCAGTACTAAGATGAACACGTTATCAGCCAAGTTCAGAAACTGTTATCAAACAAAAACCGGCACAAAATTGTGATCAAGGCATTAATGCTTAATCAAAAGAATCCAAACTCAAGATCCTGATTAAAATGTACGCAAAAAGTCCTACATGTTGTAGAAATACAACTCCCATGATGCCATTAGGGTGTCAAAGCAAGCCTACTGTTTGGGCACCCAGTGACCTAAAAAAGAAGTTAAAAAAAAAAAGTAAAATGTTAATTTTAGCACAAAACATACTGATGTCAAGGGAGTGTACAAATTCATGATTGATGTTCTCAAAATCTCCCTGAAATAACATTCATGTGGGAGATTGCTACAATGCAAATATTTTCATCTTAACCTATAACCCCTAGATGTTTATGCTTTTTTAAAGCAACTCACTTTTGTAGAAAATAATGAGAAATATCAAAGAATTTGGGATGAAGCACTAGAAAGTTTCTCCTCTGAATGTATAAAGATATGTCCCAAGTGAAAAAGCAAAGAGTACAGGTATGTAGACTGAGGGTCCAATATTGTTCGTAACTCTCTCACCGGCCGGATAAAAGTGAGTGTGGACCTCCTCGTGCTGTATCAACACTTGCTGTCAGCCGCGTGCATTCCACTGCGGCTCTGGATGCGTTCCAGTCGGCTATCACTTGGGAATCTGTGTAGGATGCTGCCTTACGCGTTTCGTGATCATAGGATCACTTCAGAGGATCCTATGATCACGAAATGCGTAAGGAAGCATGCTACACAGATTCCCAAGTGATAGCAGATAGCAAGTAATAGCAGACTGGAACGCATCCAGAGCCACAGTGGAACACACGCGGCTGACAGCCAGTGTTGATACAGCACGAGGAGGTCCACACTCACTTTTATCCGGTCGGTGAGAGAGAGTTACGAACAATATTGGACCCACAGTTATATACCTGGTACTAGTGTTTTTTCACTTGGGACATTTTGTTCATTTTACTTATGAGTCTTTATATATATATATATGTGTATTGTACTGACAGTATTAATAAACCAATAAAATCTTTTGTAATAAGCACTCCGTCTGCTACACTATATAATTGACACTATTTTAAGGATTTTTAACCCCCTATGGGGTATCAGTCATTTATTTTCTGACTTATTTTATTATATTTCAGTTTGTATTGGTTCTCTCACATTGGTGTTTTAGAACCATTACTATATTATTTTTTTTTTTTGCGATTCTCGGTTTCCCCTACCCTTTCACGTGGGAGGTATTGATCCGATCAGCTGATACATTTATATATGTGAAAATGTCTTAAATTCCATTTCCAGTAAGTCCTGTTAATACTATTGATCTACTCAACAGGCACATATACCTTGTATTCTCTGTAACCGTAGGTGGCGGCTATTCTTGCAGTGACAAAGTGGTTATGGTAGTTGTATTTGGTCTCATTTTCCAACTTTAAAGGTCAGTCACCACCATAACTGGTGTTCACCTATTAAGTTACTTTTTATGTATTTTTACTAACCTCCACGCCACTACTTACTTCAGTATATGCTTCAATAGCACTTACGGAAGTGATGGAACAACTATCAATCAGAGAGAAATAGTCACAGTTCGGCATGCAAAATATCGGACTTTATTATAATATAGGTTTTAAAACTTGTATTTTTATTTAAAAAAAAAAAAAAACCTTTGAAATATTAACCCTTGCTGTATTAAACATTTAAAGATCTATTAAAGTTCTACAATAAAATTATTCAGAAAATAACACAACACACATCTTTAAAAAGGTTTCCAATTTAATATTTCACATGTGTTGGTTCAGTCATTACAGCATTATTTTACACAAAGCATTTTTTAAAAAACAGGAAAATATTTTGATGAGCACAATCTGGGTAGTCACTTTTGGGGATCTATGTACAGAATTGTACAATAACCTACAGTTACATGTTCCATAATACAAGTATTGTTCCACACGAACGAATTAGAAACAAACAGAATAGCATTTACAATGATAAAACGGTGTTTCATTCATCTTCAAGGTATTTCAAAAGAGGTTGGATTATTTTTCTGTGGCTTTAAGTTATTAACAAACATGGACAGCCTCAAGTTTAGTTTAAAATACTGTAAAAATATTGGCCAACCTAATGTTAATTTCATAATATTCGTTTTCTTGAGAGTTAATAACTAGGCGTAGCTTTGTGGTTTTTATTTTTAATGTAATCATTTTATTCTGAAATCTAACAGTTGCCAAAAACGTGCATGAGCGTCTGCGATCATCTTTAAGGACAATGAAAGCCTCTACAGAAAAGCATATTGTCTATGTATACATTTGCTAGTAATTTTAACTCCACAAAGTATAGCTCACAGGTTGACTTTAAAAAGATCCATTCACGCTCAAATGTAGCAATGGACAAGGCCTCCCCTTTAATGAAAGTAATAAAATGAAAGTTATACATCAGGGGAAGGAAACCGTCGGCACCATAGATGTAGTGGAATACATTTTCCCTGATACTTTGCCAGTTTTATGGCGGTAAGAGCATTATGGGAGATTTAGTCCACATCTGGAATGCAGAAGTTAATCTACCCCTGCTATACATTGTGCTAGTGGAATCTATAGCAAATGTATACATTAAACAATGTATCCCGTTTCTTCATCTATGCACTGGGATTTGCAGATTTCCAAAGTATATTATTCAGGTGCAGTTCCTCTCCTCAGAGTCCAATGCATCAGATGACACTCTCAGCCTATCACTGGCTGCCCATAACACGTAACACTACAGAACGTACGTACATTTCTCTAGTATTGCTCACAACTCATAGCGCCAGCTAACGCTCTTAGCCTATCAGAAAAAACTTCTGCATTCGCGAGGACTCAGAGTAGAAGAAGCAAAACTGGTGCCTGTTGGTTTCCACTCAATAGTTAAACCGTTGTAAAACTGTTTTAAAAAACTATTAGGTGCCCTGTTGTCCTTTAAAGACACATGCATAGAAACATAGACTGTGACGGCAGATAAGAACTATTCGGCCCATCTAGCCTGCCCAATTTTCTAAATACCTTATAGCCTTATGCCTATCCCACGCATGTTTTAACTCCTTTACTGTGTTAACCTCTACCACTTCAACTGGAAGGCTATTCCATGCATCCACTACACTCTCAGTAAAGTAATACTTCCTGATATTATTTATAAACCTTTGCCCCTCTAATTTAAGACATGCACCCTAACCACTACATCTCATTGCAGTAGTTATGATTGAAATAATCTTTGGACGCCATAGCCAAAGGTTGTTTCAAACATTTAACAAAACTGGGTCTGTCAAGGCCACTAAATCCCAACCCCTCTCTCTGTGACAAGAAGATGTAGTGGCTACGAAGCCTAGAATATCACTTTAATATTTTGTACATATCCTCTGTGAGCAGTGGAATTGTGGACATTTAATCATCGTGGCATTTCTGTAAAACGGTATGGTTAAACATTCAAATTGCGTTTCTTTTTCAGTCTGCATGCATGAGTTTCCATGTACATGAAAAAAAAGTTAATAAAAATGTTTTATTTTATTTCATATACTTTTTCCCCCCACTTGAAGAACTGACAAAGCAGAATGCAGTCCATGACGTCCAGAGATATACACCAATTCCATTTCATTGCTTCCACCAAAGTTGCTTGTTAAAATGAATAATCACATTTCTAGCATCACACAAAATATAAAAAGTTCTATAGGACACATAAAAAAAGAAACCTTCAAATCAGTTACTACCATGAAGAACCCTAAAATACAACACAGTTTACAGCTTATGGGGAAAAACAGGTGTCTGATATACAATAGATGCTATACATTATTGTAGGCATTAAAAAAAATCTATATCTTCATCTATTGATATTTTAAACAACAGTTTCTTTTGTTTAATTTAAAAGTTTATGTACTGTTAACACTATGTTATAAAAAGAAAAGCTCCGTAAAACCGAGGTGAAAAGTATAATAAGCATCTAAAATTGTGTTATTCTATTTCTCAAGGAATAAAAAATACTAGAAAATTTGATATAAAATCCAAGATAATAAAAATAAATTAGACCATTCATTTAATGACAATATTGCTTTGAAATGATATTCATTTATGTTTAAAGTGGCTCTATCACTTCTGGTCAATTTCTGAGTAAAGAAAAATAATTATAAAATACTCATTGGATTGGAAATTCATTGAAACATCAATGCAATCATAAATATGATATGGACTACTTTGTCTTATGGGAAAATGGTAAAAGGCAGAGCTTCCACCATCAACTTTAATACCCACAATTGTCAATAGAGTGGTTCTGGGAAAGAGCATTTTGTCATGCATCGTATGCAGGCAAATGAAGGATACTGCGGTCTCATACAGACACCAACATGTACTTTTGATTTCGAGAGCCAAGAGGAGGAGCTTTAGTTAATCCTTTCTACCTTTAGCTTCTCCCCTGGTCCACCATACACAAAGTAGTGATGTCACCTTCGGGGGTCTTTGCAAAATATGGAAGTGACAGAGCCACTTTATATTTAGATGTTTTATGGTCTAATTCATTTAATATTAATTAAAATACAAACTAAATTCATGATTACATAGTTGAAAATTGTTCATCAGTGATTAAACCCTTGGAGTTGCGACTCCTGGCCTTGGAAGTTAATTCATATTTCCTTTACTGCCAGCCACGCTGCGGCAATCCAGGCTGAAGCGGGAAAGGTGTCCCAGGTACTGCCGAAAATCCAGCAAAGGCATCAGCCTGCTGAGCAAAACCCTCTAGGGCTGACTGAGAATGAGCCTTGAGCAGGAAGAAAGGGCAAGAGAAAAAAAAAAGGTCAGATGTGTGATCTACAGTTTAACAGCCATACCTGGAAATATACTGGGTGTGACTGAGGTTTTGGGTCAACCACATTGTTATGTAACATCTTGGCTCACTAATATCTTTTTAAGGGTTAGAATTGTGGGAAAGTTATGTTGATACAAATTTGCAAACTGTGCAACTAAATAATGTTCAAAATACTTTTTTTTTTCTTCTTTCTTAATATTTCATTTTTTTGGTATAGATTTGGCATGGCTCAAAGTTTCAGTTTTAATTTACCAGCCAGGCTTGAAACCATATGCAACAAGCATTAGCTGGCAGGGATGCAATTATTTGGCATGTCAATGTGTGTGTGAATGTAGAGGTGTATTTGCGTGGAGGATTAGTGAATGCAGGGTTGTGTCTGCAGTGTCACTGTGCATGTGTGAATGCATTCAAGTATGTAGATAAAGTGTGAATGCATGAATGCAGAGGTTTCTGCAAGTGAATGCATAGGTATGTGAGAAAGTCAAGTGTGAGAGAAGCATTGCATGCTGTTGGTGTAAGAGGTGTTGCTGCTATGCCAGTGTCGGTATAAGAGGAGTGCTGCTGCTATGCCACTGCTGGTATAAGAGGTGTTGCTGCTATGCCAGTGTCGGTATAAGAGGAGTGCTGCTGCTATGTCACTGCTGGAATAAGAGGAGTGCTGCTGCTATGTCACTGCTGGTATAAGAGGAGTGCTGCTGCTATGTCACTGATGGTATAAGAAATGTGCTGCTGGTGTAAGAGGTGTTGCTGCTATGCCAGTGTTGGTATAAGAGGTGTGTTGCTGCTATGCCACTGTTGGTATGATAGATGTGCTGCTGGTATAAGAGGTGCGCTGCTGCTATGCCAGTGTTGGTATAATAGGTGTGTTGCTGCTATGCCAGTGTTGGTATAAGAGGTGTGTTGCTGCTATGCCACTGCTGCTGGTGTAAGAGGTGTGTTGCTGCTATGCCAGTGTTGGTATAAGAGGTGTGTTGCTGCTATGCCACTGCTGGTATAAGAGATGTGTTGTTGCTATGTCACTGCTGGTATAAGAGATGTGTTGCTGCTATGTCACTGCTGGTATAAGAGATGTGTTGCTGCTAGGTCACTGCTGGTATAAGAGGCGTGCAGCTGCTAGGTCACTGCTGCTTTAAAAGGAGTCCTGCTGCTAGATCACTGCTGCTTTAAAAGGCGTGCTGCTGCTATGTCACTGCTGGTATAAAAGGCGTGCTGCTGCTATGTCACTGCTGATATAAGAGGTGTGTTGAAATAATGTAATTTTAATAAAAGACATGCTGTTACTATGCCTTCATGGATATAAAGTTGCGAGGCAATTTACCTGTAATAGTGCCGTTTGTGCTGCTGCTGCCGCGGCTGCGCTTTGCTGAAGTCCTTGTAACGATTGTGAGGGACTTTGAGGAAATCCAGAAATACCAGAAAGAGAGAGAAGAGGAAATGCAGATGGCCTGAGAAAAAAAAAAAAAGAAAAAAAAAAAAACACTGTAAACTAAAATCCTGCAAGAAAACTGTAAAACAATTAGTCTTATCAGATTACCCCTTCTTAATAAAAAGCAAAGATCACTAGAAATAGACCAGTAAAAAAAAAAAATATATATATATTAAGTACCGTAAATCATCATGTACCACATTTAGCAAGGCAAAAACTGGGAAACTTTTGGAGCAGAATGGATGGCTCTAAAAAGGGCAATTGATAGAAAACACATACACTTTCATACATAACCCCAATTCAGACAGCTATTCTATCATCAAGATCTTACATTTGCAGAAGGGAGGGCTTGCAATGACTTATGAGGCATCATAATAATGTATGTGAATGGATATTATATAGAAATGTATAAAGTTATAACAATAAGTGCCTGGTATAGCAGCAAGGAGCACTTACTGTTGGTGACACTTTTCAATTGCTTATGATGCACAGATATGCAATCATTATGGTTTAAGAGCATTGGTACATAGTCTTTGATTTAAGATTTTTGAATGAACTTTTAACATTTTTTAAATTTAGAAGATTTTTAATACATTGATGTTTTTGAGATAATACAGTATATCATTTTATTTTATTATTTTATTAATTTAAGATTTTCGATTCTTTGAAAAAAAATTTTTTTAAAAATGTATCCAAAAATATTGAATTATTTGAAAAGAGTGTACAAAAATGTAAAATCAAGGCCATAGTTGGAAAAAACTAGCACTATGGAGAAAAATTAAGATGTCACGTGACTGAGACCTCTTTAAAAGCAATGCGTACCATCACAATCCACCTTAGGTGATTATTATTCATAAACTACAGCTGAAACTTGAAAGAATTGTTTAAGAATAATAAAAAAAAAAAAATTAGATAATGATTCATGTGTTTCTTGCTTAACAGAGTTTAAAGCCACAAAGGGGCCAATAAAGTTGATAATTCAGATTTCCAAAGAGAACAGAAACACTGACACATACCCTGATATGTAAGCTCTATATACTAATATATTACATTGCTATTTACCAACAAAAGTTAAATTTCTCCCCAAGCGTCACAAGCAATGGTACATTTTTTTTCAAAATATTCCAAATATGTACACTATACTATACTATGCTCCCAACCACATAGTTGCTCCCATTAGTGTAAACAGAATTAGGAATAATAAGTTCAAACCATTGACAAAAAGATTAATTGAGGGCAAAAATGTAAACCATCATGAAAATAATGCATTTCATTTCACAGAGCAGTTATATTTAAAAAAAAAAAAAAAAAATCTCTGAAACACAAAGGCTTGTTCACAAAATAATGCTTAGAATTTCAATATGGTCTAATTTATATTGAAATATTAGATATAATATTTTTTTTTATTTCTGTTAAGACATAGGTTAGCTAATTCAACACAAGAAATTCTCCAGGCACTCAAGGTGTTGAAGTCGCAGGCAGTTTTAATGAAACAAAGAGCAGCAACGTTTCGACCGGTCGAAACGTTGCTGCTCTTTTTGTTTCATTAAAACTGCCTGCGGCTTTAACACCTTGAGTGCCTGGAGAATTTATTTTGTTGCCTTATCGTTGTGGGATTGCTGGTCCAACTCCAGAGCACCAGGTGGCTGCTGGGATTGAGTGCGGCTCCTACCATCTCTTTTACAAAAGGATAGCTAATTAGCTACAAGCAATCTAATGTATAAAAAGGATTTAGTGTTTGAAATGCATGATGATGTAAAATGCACATCATGTTTACAGGATAATTTGTGAAGTTAATATGAAGTCATCTTCCAGATATAGCAGCAATATCATGAACCAGATAATTACTGAAAAAAAAAAATGTTTTATAAAGGGACATTTCTACATGAAAAGACAGTGAACATTTTACTTCATAAGATAATTATCTTTACATACACTTCTGCTTTCCAATTGATACCATGATATTATTTACTTGGACACACACTATACAATGCCAAACATAGATGCAGAAAGGTACTACAAATGGAATAAGCACTGCAATGTAAAAATGTGGACATAAACTGATAAGACAACTTCATTTTCACACTTACCCAGCTTGTCCAACAAGAGCAGAGTTAAAGTTGGAACTGAAGGCAGATGCAAATCCAGGGAGAACGGAAGCTGGGGATGGGGCAGTTACAGCTGAAGGACCAGGAGGGACTGCTAGTGAAGAAGAAGCCTGAAGACCAGGAAAGGATGAAAGAGCAGGCATAGCTGGATTTAGAGGTGGTGTGCTAGATGCTGAGAAACCAGGAAATGCTGGATTTGAAGAGAGTCCTTGTGGTACAGAGAATAGTGAAGGTACACCAGAAGACAAATTCAAAGGAAAAGATGAAGCAGCAACTGCTGCTGCGGCAGCTTGAGCAGAAAGGCCAGGAAAAACAGAGGAGGATGGGGGGGGTGTTACAGAAGCAGCTGTAGTGGAGTTTAACAGGGCTACATTAGGATTGAGGACAGGGCTACCACCAAATGGAGATCCATTAGACATAGAAGTGAAGGGAGGGAAAACTGGTGGCATAGATGTTATTGAAGACAAATTGGGGTTACCAAGGTTGCTGTTCATTGAAGACAAACCAGATAACCCTGGATTCATGGCACTAGATAAGCTCCCTGGCCCTGGTGGAAAAACATGACCAAGTACACCTGGTAATCCTAAAGAGCCAAGAGAAGGAGTTGCTGAGCGTGATGGACCTTTGAAGGCAGAGGGTGATGGACTTGATGGTTCAGCCTTTATTAAAAGAGGGATGCTAGCAGCTGATTGAGATGATGAAAGATTATGTTCCGATATAGAGGAAGAAGGGGTCGGACATGGTGGGACAGAGGGAAGGCAACTCAGAGGAGATGGTGTGGCAATGACAGGTTGCCCTGGTATTGTGGCTGCTGATGAAATTGGATTTATCATTGAAGGCGAGTTGGAGCCAGAAAATAGCGACATTCCCGGAGTAGATGTCCTTTGAGAGGTGGGTGTAGAGCAAGGTGGGGTGTAACATTTGTTTAAAGCAGAAACAGAATCTGTGTTTTGAAGACTTGGTAATGGTAAAAGACCAGGTGCAGACACAGAAGGCAATGATGGTGAATTCAATAATGCCGCATCACTTGAAGCTAAAAATCCTTTCAATACAGATAACAATGGATTTCCAATATTAAGGGATCCAGCAGAAGCACCTGCAAGATCAGACAATGTTGGGCTTGGCATGCCCTGCAAGGATGGATTTAAGGACAAAGGAAGACCAGCAAATAATGATGACATCATGTTGGCAGAGCTCACAGAGGCCGTAGAGGTGGTAGCAGAAAACGGTAGACTTGGAAGAGGCAGCATATCATTAAACAGTGGATTTGTACAGGAGGAAGAGGAGCTGTGTTGTGGTGGAATTGAAGCAGCAGGAAGACTTGGAAACAGTGCAGGAGTTTGAGTTGCACTAACAGCTGGTGCAGGTGTGTTGGAGGACATTTGGAGACTTTTTATAACGGTAGGAGTTGGTGTAGATGGCTTAGGTGATGACACTGAGGAAACAACCTGTCCAGAAAAGGGTGTATGTGTAGAAGGCATGCTTATCCCAGGAAGAGAAGGTGTTGAAGGAGTGGAAGGAGGGTTCAGAGTCTTCGCAGGAGAAGGAGCAGGAGTTGGAGTTGCGGAAGGAGTTGGTGGAGCAGAAGAGCTGGTTTCATGTGGAGAAATATGTTGATTCGCTGCAAGAAAAATAACTTTGTAATTATGAGCACAAGAAATATTTTGAATATTAAAGCAACACTCTAGGGGGCAAAGTGACCTCATTATTTCTAAAAATATAAAATATATATTTATATATATATTACCTTTAAAAGGGGAAAAAAGAGTGTTCAATACTTCTTCCTGCTTCTACTAATACACTGCTAGCAGAGAGAGCTGTCAGACCCCTCCAAGATTAAAGAATCTACATTACTCAACATCCTCTCATTCTGCTTGATGGGGTTTTTAATTATCCCACAAACTCCTATATATCAAAGGTTTAAGGGAGAAGTAGTTCAGCCCTACTCATTGTAAAGCATGAATGGAACTGCTGAACAAGCTTACAGCAGCACCACATTCCAGCTGTTATCAGCAATCCACAGTTTTGGGGCAACGGTATGATCTTGTTCAGCTCCATGCATGCACACGATTTATTGACCTACTATGCCAAAAGAGGGAGTAACATTCCTTTTTTGAGGTTAATGACCCAGACATATGGCTGCAAAACTTTTTACCTATTGCTGCAGTTATAGTCCTACCAGTGCCAGAAGATTGGGAGTGCTCTCTGCACCTTAATAGTTAAGGTAACTATTAATTAATAGTTCATTATTAAATAGCCATAGTTGTAGTCAGAATATTACTGCAATTTAAGATGTTTCACCTACTTCACTACCAATGTCTCATCAACATTTGGTTAATTTAAAAAAAAAAAAAAAAAAAACTATGCAAATGTATCATGCAGAAAGGCTTACTTTGATTTGTGATGGATTTTGATTGAGCCAAATTATCTTCTACTCCTAAAAGATTCATATAGTTAAAAAACCAAAACACACACACACACACACACACACATACAAACACACACACTTTAATAGGAATATACAATAAATATTCAAAGAAATCACATTTCATTGTTTGTAATTTACAGTTTAAAAACAAAATTATACATTCAAGAGATGAACATAAAATGAACAGATAAAGAAACTACAAGGGGATACATAGAGCTTGTATTCTACTTTATAAAGGGGAGGCTGATGTGTTACGTAAAGCTTTTGCTGATTGACCCACTGTTTAAAATGATACGATCAGTTCAGATGCCATGTGAGCCATAATATTTTCGCTTTTGCCAATTTAGATATCTGTATTTCTCTTAGTAACACTTCCATTCCACATCATTAGGTCTCGTATGGTATACTGCTCATATCTACTAAAATGTCATCTACTGAAATGTGTTTTAAGCACTTTGGGGCATATGAACAATGTTTTATCAAAAGGAGAAGACATTTTGGGTATTTATGGTATAAAACCCTTAGTGAAGGAAGACAAAATGTGTAAGAATTTGAAATGATCCAACTAATTTAAGCAGTACGTCTGAGCACTGAGCATTGTCATGGTATGGTATAACTCCTGACGTGATCATCAACTGATAACCAAGGGATGGGGAGCATCTTTATATCTGAAACCATAGGGAAAGGCAACACAATTGAAGTAGACAGCCTAGGTATTTTTATTGTGAGGGAGCCATAAGACTTTCCAATAAGAATATGGAACATATGAAGTAACTAGCTTGGCCATTATGGTTTGTGCCTGGTGGGTAGCTTTAGAAAAAGGTCTATGTTTGGGAACTTAAAACCATTCTATTAAATTATACTGATACAGAACTTTTTAAGAATGCTGTAGACTAAGAATGTTCAACCTTGGCCTTTCAGCTAATGTTAAACTAGGACTCATGATGGTGGCATAAGAATTACAGAAATTATGTTGTTTGCACATTGCTGGAGGGGCAAGAAAAGAAACTCTTGTTCTAGAATTTGTAAACTTGTTATTCTTCATACCAGAGGTAGGGCCTGCTTGGTTAGCTGCGTATGGTGGTGGGAGAATTCCAGGAATTAGAACTCCATTGCAGTAAGCACCTACGAAATAAAATATAATGTAAGCACAGCACATAAGAAAAAAAGAGTAGAGTGGGCTGAATATATGTATGGCTCTTAGGAGTATGGGAGAACCAAATCCTCAAGTAGTAGTAAAACAGGTTTAACAGAAACATTGGGTTTTACATATGACAAAATTATTAAATTCCTCTACACCTTACCCTAGTAAATTATATAAAAGCATTTAAATGTGGTGAGGAACAAGCAAGCTCTGTTGGATGTCATGGTTGATTGGTGCCACAATCCACCCCAGTAGGTTCTGGATTCTGTGCATCAAGGTTCTATTACTCCCTTGAGCGAGCAAGAGTAAGCATGAGCAACACTCTCCTGGTGTCTCACAGGAGATTTAAGAGTCACTTTAGGTGTGAACATATTTAATGCACGGTTTTGACCGTTGTTAATACGCTGTATTTTTTTTGCATGCTCAATTCTTTAAAAAAAAAATTCAGAAAAAATTAATATTTTAGTAAATGCTACACATCAAGAATGCATCCCAAGGTATTCCCCCTCATGCCAATAAAATCATCATTTTGACTTGATGCACCCAGCCCCAACAGGAGAGAGCTGATTTTAATTCACAAAATGGCTGCAGACAGAGAAACTATAAATAGCTTGTGATATCCTTACTAAATGTCTCCCTGTGGACCTTCTATATGCTTTATATAATTAGGTCAGGTCAGTCAGTACTGTCAGTGGCTGAGCTGTGTGCATATATTTGATAAGGAAGTGTTTTTTTTGGCCTGGAAGGCGTGGCTAAAGAGGCCGGCTTATGCAGTAGAATTCTGCAAAAATTGCAGCAAATTAAGGAGGCAAAAATCTACCAAATTCAATTTGTAATAGTGTTCAGAGTGTTCATTTTACATTTGCCTAGATATAAGGATGTACAAGCAAAGAAAACAAAAAAAAAATGACATAAAAGAGACAAGAAAAAGTCCCAAGCCCCAAACTTAACCATCAATGTTAATAATCATTCATGTTAAGTTAAATTTCAGGTTAAGCATACTTATCTAATTACCGGTACCTTAAGTGCATGATTATAGAATTTATGGTTTTTAGACACAACCAAATCCAACATGAAGTATCTAGGTGTTAACTTTAACATTAAATGTCAAGCAATTCCTAGAACCGTCAGTATTTCATACATTACAAGGGGTGCCACAAAGTCACACCAACACATTTATTTAATCTTGGCAAAAATAAGCAGATTTTCACTAGTTTTGAGCTATCCCTTCATAGGATAAGCTAGAGAAAAGAAAAGAAGTTAATAAAGGCCAGTAATACTGTTGGAGCCAAAGGAATACAGACTCCATGTACTGATCTTTTCTCAATAGCTGTACGAACAACTATTACATTTTACAGTGATGAACAGACAAACAATTAATGTTTGCTACATTCTTTTGAAAAGCATCCGGTTACCTGTATGGATAAAAGAGAATTTTACTAATAAAAGAATAAACTTAGTTACTGTAATTTTCGTTTCTCTTAGGCCAATCACGGCAATTCACACTATGGGTTGCTGCCCCTCCCCCTTCAGATAAACTTTGACCTTCTCCAGAGGTATTTAAATGTGACTGTTCCTTCTTTACCGTCAGTGTCTTCCCATAGTAATCTAGAAAATAGAAGAGCAAGAAAACAAACAGAGCCCTGACACATTCTCATTCTGCCCTCTCAATGTCTTTGCGTCCTAGCAGTAAATTTCTCTACTATTTTACAAATGACACTCTGGAATCTAGATTCAAAGACTTTTAAATCAGATTGGTAGTTGGTTTCTTGGTTGAAACACAATGAAATTTGGGAGCTTCATGAAATTCCGTTTGAGCTCAATTTTAGTGATTGAGACATGCCGTCCCCTCTCCTCTGTGCCTTGTATATTCCTCTGATATGGAGGGAGCATGCACAGGGGATATCATTATGATAACTGAAACATGCACTATATACATCATGGCGGAGGAGGAAAGAAAAAAAAAATAGAAAATCTAATGAAATAAGGAAGCTAACTTGCAAACGGAGAAGGGGATTACATAGGTATGCACAATATGTATGTGTTTAATGTCTCTTATCCTCTTAGGTCATCAGCAGCAGAACATGTCATTTTTTTCCCAGAGATTCAAGGAGGCAAAAAGTAGGAGTATATCAGTGCAGGGTTCACAGCTCTGGAATGCACTCCCTCTAGACATCAGAGCAAGGAGGTCCATTGCACATTATGGAAAAAAAACCTGAAGATGTTTCTCTTTAATGCATCCTTCTCCCATCCACAGTAAACTCTATTTAAGTCCTCTTCATTTAGCTATTACACTATTTTGTCTATACTCCAAAGACGTAGGATTTGCTCTGCTTATTGATTATATAAGTATAGAGCTAAAATCAATCTGTCTTGTAAATTGACTTATGCTAATGTAACCATGCAGCTTTTGATGATATCCCAAATAGGTTACTTAATATTGACTTTCCTGGCAGAAAATGTGCAAAAAACACACCATACAGGCCATCATGTTTTTTTAAATCAAGTCAATTCATGATTACCGAGAAAAAAAACAAAAACATCTATTTGTACATTAGCACCACCCTTACTCCGCATTTCAACAGGAAGTGGTGAGACAAGCAGCAAGAGATGTTCAGATATTTGTATCCACATAAGTTCTTGCGCAGCATGTTCTTTGCCAAGTACTCACATGGGCAAAAGATATTTTCATGACATTTACTTTTCCATGAAAGAAAGATAGAAAGAAAAAAAAACCCAAAAAACAACAAAACCCCAATACTGTCTTTCACCCATGCGTCGTGCTAGTCAGAGTCATTTCCTGTCCTATTGTGTTTTAAACCCCACCTCCTATAGACTGTAAGCTTGTTTGAGCAGGGTCCTCTTCAACCTATCGTACCTGTAAGGTTTTTGTAATTGTCTTATTTATTGTTAAATCTCCCCCTTTGATAATATTGTAAAGCGCTACGGAATCTGTTGGAGCTATATAAATGCCAATAATAATAATAATAATAAGCCATGTATTGGAAGAAATGCTTGTATTACATAGGAAGAGAAGTCACTCTTGGCAGACATAGAAGATACAGAGGTCCTAGCCAAGTTCTCTGTTGGATGCACGTAATACATTACACTGTATAAAAAAAAAGGAGAATGGGCAAAAATCTAATAGCTTGAACTTTGGCAAGTTTCCTCAGAAATGCACATGCACACATAATTTTGTACTTACCGGTAACTAGTTCTCATTTTTCCATTTTGTATGGTTGAATTATTTTACCAGATGAAAAAGATTTCAAATAACAACGTACGGTATTATTTACCAAGCTCGTTTACATTTCTAGATGTCAAGGCCACAATTACTTTTGTGGGCAGTGTTCTCATTATAACCTTCATCGGTACAGATTTAAAATGTAACAATTTAGAGAACATTATATTGTGTTGAACTGATCTGGGTCCAGTAAATGAACAAAATAATGAAATGTTGAATTTGGCAGTGCATTTAATTCTCTCTAGTTTTTAATTACCGGTACATTTACATAGCCTATAATAGTAATGATTGCACTAAAATATTTTTAATGTCTATCAAACTTTTTATTGACATTGGATTACACTTCACGACGATCCTGGCATTTTGTGTGTCATTAAAGGATTAAACTAATTGCACAGTCAGAGGCAAAAGCAATAACACAACCTGTATACAATATGCTCCAGTCAAGGTGTGCTGAGAAGGTACATTCCATGGGGAAAGCCATATAACACCATGTGTACTAGTATCCACGTGAACCAAATAGGTCCTTCTATGGGTAACTATGTGTACCTAGTAATAAGGCTTTCTATGAGCAAGACATGTGCCAGAAAAAGCCTCAAATGAGATAGATTAGATGGACAGATTAAATTAGAAAAACATCCTTGTGACAGATCTCCCTGTCCCTGGATTATACAGCCCTTTGTTCCCCTCGCCCGTTTGTTCTGTAAATTGCGTTCACCTTGTATATTAACATTGCCCTGATTCTTTAGAACTGTTTTGGGCATGGGACCATGCATGCGGTCGGTCAAATTATGACTTACAGGAAATTCCTGAACCCCTGAACCGATCTAGGTGATTTGTGGATATGTAGGTCACCCAGATCGGGGCTATCAGGGGATGTAACTTTTGTGGGGGTTTTGTGTGTTTAAAGGTATTTTGGGGGTTTTGTAGAAATGCATGCTTTCTGTACCTGGAGATAATTGAGTTTAGTACAGTCCCTGACTTAATTATCTCCCAGGCACAGAAGAGGGATTATCTTGTTTTATGTGGGAGTGTCCTTGATCTGAGAGCAGAATTGTATCTTCCGCGAGGCACACAAGGCATCTGCCTTGGGTGGCACTTTGCAGGGGGCAGCAAAAAAAGCCGCCCCTAAACACCCAGGCAGATCCCTTGTTTGCCTTGTGTCCTAGGGGGCTCAAGAGTTGCCCACTTTTGAGCCCCTCCGAGGTAGGCGGCAGCGGGCAGCAAGGGAGCATGCTCACCTGAGCTCTTCCTGCTCAGCTCCCTCACACGCTGCTTAATGAAGCCGGGAGCTGGAATATGACGTCACTCCGGCTCCCGGGATCACTAAGCGGTGCGCGAGGGAGCTAAGTAAGAAAATCAGAGCTTGCTCACCGCCTACTCAGCCTGTCCGCCCCCTACCTGCCCGCCCAGCAGCTCCACTGGACCGCAGGTAAGTAATCCACTCCAGCTCTCCCAGGGAGGCTGGGTGGATTTAAAATAAAATATAAAAAAATAATTTGTGAGTGTTGGTGGAAATGTGTGTGTGTGTGTGTGTCTGTCAATGAATGGGTGTGTGTCTGAGTGAATTGGTGTGTGTGTGTCTGTCAGTGAGTGAATGGATGTGTATGTGTGTCAGTGAGAGTGTGCGTCTGTCAGTGGGTGTGTGCGTCTGTCAGTGATTGTGTGCGTCTGTCAGTGAGAGTGTGCGTCTGTCAGTGAGAGTGTGCGTCTGTCAGTGAGAGTGTGCGTCTGTCAGTGAGAGTGTGCGTCTGTCAGTGAGAGTGTGCGTCTGTCAGTGAGAGTGTGCGTCTGTCAGTGAGAGTGTGCGTCTGTCAGTGAGAGTGTGCGTCTGTCAGTGAGAGTGTGCGTCTGTCAGTGAGAGTGTGCGTCTGTCAGTGAGAGTGTGCGTCTGTCAGTGGGGTGTGTGCGTCTGTCAGTGGGGTGTGTGCGTCTGTCAGTGGGTGTGTGCGCCTGTCAGTGGGTGTGTGCGTCTGTCAGTCAAAGTACGGCCTTGACAGGAAGGGGTCGGGAAAATGTAAAAAAAAAAAATTTGGGGGGGAGGCCCGAGCACCCTCCTGCCTAGGGCAGCACACATTCTAAATACATCACTGCCTGAGAGCCAATGTAATTGTGTGTATGTTTTTACTGTAGTCTACCCACAGGTCTGGGGGGTAGTGCCCCTTGCATGGGGAGCTTTATATAAGACCAGTTGTGGCTACGAATAAAGAAGTTACAGTTTTACCCTCAACACAGAGCTTCGTCTTGTGCTTGTAGGGAACAGCTTTATCACTACTTTTTAGGATTATCGCTTCTAGGATTATTGCAGCTCTACTCACACTGGGTGGAAAAGAACATCTCTGGCGGCAAAACCCCTCTTCCCATTAGGGTGTCCGCCACAATCTTTAATACATTTGAGCACTACACTATGTGTACAATTTTTCCACCAAGTTTCCTTTTTTTTTTTTTTTTTTGCCTCCAGCTCAGTCACATTTTCATTTTCTTCTGGGCACATCACTTAAGAGGCCCCAGACACATGAACATTACTCAAGAGAAATGATGGTTTTGCATGACATAATGACCCAGAGAAAACCAATCACAAACACTATTTAAATTTAAGTTTACAAATCAGACAGACCTGTTTAGGAAGTCAATCCGCTTTTAGGTTTGTTTTTATTTATTAGTAAAAAAAATGTCCAAAATTCTGGAAACAGCATTTATTAAATTTACATTTTCTAATCAAATATATTATTAGTAAAGGTTCTTATGTAGTTTCACATAGTATAATGAAGAAGTCTTCCATAATGACTACCTACATTTTTTATTTTTTTTTTAAATTAAAAATAAGAGAATTGAATACTATGCAATTCATGTATTGTCAAATGCACAAATTCTCTTGCACTGCCTTTGGATTATTTTAAGTGTATAAATTAGGTAGAGAAGACGAGGACTGGTTGACCTCAATTAAAATTGCTAAATTAATGTAAATATTAAAGTTATTTTAGTTTACATGATTTAAGTAAAAAAAAAAAGGGCACAATGTTCAATCATTTATTACAGGAAAGAAATTTTAAATAACACTCTCCATGGCTAGGCTCATGACTGGTTCAGTGCACTGCCTCTCCTTGTTATTTTAACAGCTTCAGTAATAAATTTCAATTAGCAGTCCGTAGCGGATCTCAGTATACCTGCTGGAGATACCCACTTAAGTTGGCTTCCCCCTGCCAACCACCACCCGCTTAACCTTTCACTGGTTCCCGGTCAATATCAGCGTATTGGCAGCTGAAGTTGATAAAACTACACCCAAGAACATAAGTCGAGACTGTATGCATGAGGATCAAGCAGTAACATGCACATATATTTATACCAAACCTCTCCTCCCTCTACTCCAGACAATTAGAGCACAACTATACAAGTCTCAGGAGAAAATGAAATCGACAAATAAACAAAGGACAAGGTATTCATACTCCAGGGAAACATACTGCAATAGATTCCCTCCTGGCACCTATCAGTCTGGAGGTGATTCAACAGTACATTTAGATTTTACAAGAACTGATTGGTTACTCGCACAAGGGAGGGTTTATCACATTAACCTAATGACAGTAAATAATAGCTGGTGCCAGGAAACCTGGACAATAATTTGTTTTAAATAAATAAATGAAAAACTTTCCATGAATGTATCAAAGGTGCAAGACAGTCTGCAAAACTTCCTTCCAAACACAACCCCAATATCCTAACAGAACTCTGCAGTCTTGAGAGTAGCACTTGGGAGGGGGGGGGGAAGGAGATCATGATAAACCCGTCCTCAGAGGAGGTGTGTAGCTGTCTCCCCAAAACAGAACCCTCTTCTTGGTCAGGGCCAAGGGGAGCCTACGGTAAGCCTGATTCTTAAATCCCATGCCATTTCTCAAGCTCATTGTAACAGTATTCATTATGAGCTGTAACACTAACTTGAATCATGATGTGCTTTGAATTGCCAATAAATTCGCCACATGCTACTTGTCAAACTCTCCCAGGGGGTGCCCTTGAATTAATTTCCCCAAACACCCACTCTCCAAGCATATAACCTGAAGAATGATTTTGCCATTCCGGTTTAGTGATGATCATAGTATTTTTAATAGTACACAAGTATCTGGACAATAATGACAGTCACAGATACATTAATAATTTTAGCTCTCTGTTTCACAAACCAAGTGCCAAAGTATACTCCGGTAGTACGCACATCTAATAATCATCTGATACTAATCTTGAAGTAAACATTTGAAAGCATTTCTAGTCTAGACAGTTGTTGGACTCTTGAGCCAAAGAGGCTTGCACAGGTTTTGAACACGTGACATTTTACATTTGCCTCTGATGAGGTTGTATTGGTTAAAACCTAAAATGTCAGCACTTCGACTATGTATCACTACAGCAGACTGACACAGTCATTTATTGAATGAAAAATTGGGAAAATGCACAGATGCTCATTTTATATTTCAACAGAATGTACTTCAAAGACATCAAATAAATTGAACTGTGAACAACTCTGGAGAAGGTCAACATGTGTGAATGGGAGGTCTGTCAAACTCTGATATCTGAAACAGAACTATTTATGTATCTAATTACCGATAGCGACTCTGCTATACCCACCTACAATGTCATAACGTT